>NC_060083.1:23428518-24678518 GCF_922984935.1 Meles meles
TCTCAAGGATCTATTCTCCTCACTCTACTTTGAACCTCTGCTGCCAACCTTGCCAGCTCTTTCTCTAGGGTGTCCCATACCTTTCCCATGTTCCCCTCCCTGGGGGTTTGGACAGACATTGTCTACCAGGAAATGTTCTCAGATCTAGAAGCAAAAACACTATCTCTCATTTCAAGTGTGACCAGAATCACTTTGGTCTCTAGAGCCTGTATTTCTGGCCATACTTCTCCCCCATGTCTAAATCCAAGGGTCTTTAAGTCCACAGGCACTGGTCTCTGCAGGAATTCCCCAATCTTTCACTTACCCTACAAGAGCCCTGGAGCTTCTCCTATGTCAAAGCAGCCAGAGCCTCAGTGTCATTACCGTCTAAAAAGAAACTCACCCCCATGATCTCCAAAGACAGCAATGGAGGGAGATACCCCACCATCAGAAGGAAGGACTGCCGGACTCGCAGCCCTGATTAACTCTGTCTTTAAGATTCACCTTCCCCAGGTGATCTTTCCCTAAGTGCTACTCTGTAGCTCCCTCCATGACAACAGTGGAACACGACTCCATCCCCCACAGCTGAAGACGAGACAGGAGTGTTCCACAAGATTCTCCCACTCTCCAGAAGTAATCAATATGAATAAAGCACTGCACCGAATCCCAACTGTGAAGTTGTGCCATGTTCTTTTCATTTTTTTTTTTAAGATTTTATTTGTTTGTCAGAGAGAGAGAGAGAGAGCATAAGCAGGGGGAGCAGCAGGGAGAGGCAGGCTCCCCACTGAGCAGGGAGCCTGATGCAGGGCTCAATCCCAGGACCCCAGGATATGACCTGAACCAAAGGCAGATGCTTCACTAACTGAGCCACCCAGGTGCCCCGTGCCTAGTTCTTTTAAATGAGTCAAAGTGAACTGAATAAAAAGATACCAAGAACATTGTTTTGTCCTATTAATTTGGACCCTTTGTAGACTATCACTGGTTTGGATTTGCAGTTCTCTACTACCTTCTTAGACCTAGTTTCTTGGATGGTGATACCTGCTGGGCTTTGTTGTTTTCCTACCTGCAGGAAGAAAGCTGCAATCACAGTAGACCTGAGTTTAACAGAGAGCCTGGAGTGTGCCTTTTATGAAATGCTCCCAGATGTCAGGCTCTAGAGGAGGAAACATCCATTCAGTTTCAGAATAGATTCCTTTTGTCCTGGGGAAAGAAAAAAAAAAACAACTCTTAAAGGGCCCTGTTAGTGAAGATATTGGACAAGTACTCATTCACACACTGTTTGGGAAACTATCTTGCGATTCAGTAAAGACTTGGGGCCTTGAAGTTGACCCATTTGCTATGCAGGCAGACCCCTTCCATCTCCAGTCTAAGTCCTCGAGGGGGAAAGAAGAAAGGAGGAAAAAGTCAAATAATGAATTCTCTTTCTGCTCCTTACCATTCCTTTTGATTTAAAATTTTAAAGTTTTCCAACAATGGTCATCGAATTTAGAGAAACAACCTGGTTTTATTTGTCTAGCTTCCATCACTGATGCTTTGATGTCTGCTAAAGCCTGCTAAAAATCAGTTTAATGAGAACACTTTTCTATTTAAGGCATACGTAATTTGCAAGATTTCCTTGACACATTTTTTTCATTTTAGTGGATATTAAATAAGCTTCTATCATGAAGGATTAGAAAAATTATATTTTTATTAAGGTATTTTAAAAAGTCAAAAAGAACTAAAAGCCTTCCAACAACTAGCTCGTCCCTCTTCTCTTTTCTCACTGTCCCCAGTTCCCCTCACCAGAGGCAATTCTTTCTGACCCTCTTGTTTCTTTTTTTTTTTAAGATTTTATTTATGTATTTAATAGAGAGAGAGAGATCACAAGTAGGCAGAGAGTCAGGCAGAGAGTGGGGGGGAAGAAGGATCCCTGCTGAGCAGAGAGCCCGATTCGGGGCTCGATCCCAGGACCCTGGGATCACGACCTGATCCGAAGGCAGAGGCTTAACCCACTGAACCACCCAGGCGCACTTTTTTAAGATTTTATTTATTTATTTGACAGAGAGATAGAGAAGGAGAGAGAGAGGGAACACAAGCACAGGGAGTGGGAGAGGGAGAAGCAGACCTCTCGTGCTGGGAGCCCGATGTGAGGCTAGATCCCAGGACTCTGGGATCATGACCTGAGCTGAAGGCAGAGGCTTAACGACTGAGCCACCCAGGTGCCCTCCCCCCCCACTTTTGACTGTTTCTTCGGATACTGGCACATTTCTTTATTTCTAATATTATACAATATTGCTATCTTTTCATTCATCAGTTTTCAACCTTGTCAATTGATTTCCTCTTATTATAGATGAAAATTTAGTTCTGTTGTACTACCATTCTCATCTCTACAACACCCCACTGGACAACTTCTTCTCTCCAACACTAGAAATTTGTTTCTCAGAGAGGGTAACACAGTAGGTCTCTGGGCTGGGGGACATCAGACACAGTCAAGATGGAGAGTACCAGAGTGAAAACAGGGAAAGCATGAGTACGTTTACTGAATAGAGACCTCTGTAAGCTTTCCCCACAAAGTTCCAGACAAAAAGGAGAAAACAGAAGGAGCAAATAACTGATACCTGTACCTTTGGGGTGTAAGAAAAATATCGTGGGACTTTTATTTGTATTATTTTATCTCACCATTGCCTAACTTCTATGTTTTGTTTTTAAATATTTCAAAATAAATAACATAAATAAACATATATCGGGGCTCGTGCTCTAATCTTGTTATTGATGGGGGCACATAGTCAAAAGAGTTCAGAGATGGGACGCCTGGGTGTTTCAGTGGGTTAGGCCTCTGCATTCTTCTCAGGTCCTGATCTCAGGGTCCTGGGATCGAGCCCCGCATCGGGCTCTCTGCTCAGCAGGGAGCCTGCTTCCCCCTCTCTCTCTGCCTGCCTCTCTGCCTACTTGCGATCTCTCTCTCTCTCTCTCTCTCTTTGTCAAATTAATTAATTAATTTTAAAAAAAGACTCAAAAGAGTTCAGAGGCCACTGCATTAAACTATGAATGTTTGTAAAGTAAATTGCATTGATTTCAATTCTCCACATTTGATTTATAGCTGTATCATGAAAACAAGCCAATACAATGTGATATACCATACAGAAATTTTTAAACTAATACACCTGTAAGAACTCAGCGTTCTGCATGGAACAAAATTCTACCCAACTTCAGATAATTCAAGAAAACCTGTATTTTTACCTCCCCACTTACCAGTGAGTCCTTCCTGATAAGCTGGAAGCAGCATATCAGACTATGTTAAATTAACAATGACATATTAAGTGCCTGACTACCATGTCAAATATGAGTTTTCTGAGCCACATAAAAACTGAAATATGCCCTTTTAAGTATACAGTGTGGCCTGGACATTCAGCTCATTGCACATGGCAGTAATGTTGAGAGGTGGCATAGGGTATATAAAACAGTAGAAAGAAAGGAACAAAAACTAAGAACTGATGATAAGGAGAGGAACATTCAAGAAATACTGTTGATCTCGGGTTACTAGTTGAAAGGAGCAGTTACACTTTAACTTTGGAACTTGATGCTTAAGTACATCGTTATTTTTGCTTCACTCATCTTTCTAATTGTAATTCCCCCAAAAGATTTAACTAATCTAGTGTGAAAGCAGTGATTCATAAAGGGAGTTAGAATTATAACTACCCTAGAACATCCCAGTGTCTTCAGCAAAATCAATTCCTTGTGTAAGTTTGATTAAACTAAAACCTTCAAAAATACCATCAAGGCTATAACGGATTTGGTAATGATGGAAGCAACTTTGGAGGTGGCGGAAGCTATAATGATTTTGGCAATTACAACAATCAATCCTCAAATTTTGGACCCATGAAAGGAGGCAATTTTGGAGGCAGACGCTCTGGACCTTATGGTGGTGGGGGCCAGTACTTCGCCAAACCACGAAACCAAGGTGGCTGTGGTGGTTCCAGCAGCAGCAGTAGCTACGGCGGTGGCAGAAGGTTTTAATTGCTGCCAGGAAACAAAGCTTAGCAGGAGAGGAGAGCCAGAGAAGGGACAGGGAAGCTACAGGTTACAACAGATTCGTGAACTCAGCCAAGCACCGTGGTGGCAGGGCCTCGCTGCTACAAAGAAGACATGTTTTAGACAATACTCCCGTGTATGGGCAAAAAAAAAGTCGAGGACTGTATTTGTGACTAATTGTATAACAGGTTATTTTAGTTTCTGTTCTGTGGAAAGTGTAAAGCATTCCAACAAAGGGTTTTAATGTAGTTTTTTTTTTGCACCCATGCTGTTGATTGCTAAATGTAACAGTCTGATCATGACGCTGAATAAATGTGTCTTAAAAAAAAAAAATACCATCAAATGTTTCTGAGTTGATAGGTTCATTAACGGATTCAAAGGTTGACCCAGCCATTCTTTCAGCTGAGATGTCTTCAGGTAATTTACTACAACCTTCACCAAGGCAACGCAAAAAATATATGTAGAATTTCTTATGGTTAGGAAAGAAACAAAAGTAGTGTATCTGCTTGAATGAGTTACCACGTCCGTGCACTCTGTCGCCGGCCAAGCTGCACAAGCTGGCATCTCCACCACAAGAGGACAGTAGCGCTCAACCGTTGTCAGTGGAAACCCCCCCAGATCCAAGGAGGCTTCATTAGAGAAATCGTTACAGCCAGTTGTTAACACACCAATCTCTCATTGGAAAATGCAGGCAAACAGGAACCACAGCCCAGATAGGTCCGGAGCTTCTGTCCCCGGTAACAAAAAGACAGGAAATAAGCAAAAGGGGCTTGTGAAAGGGAGCGGCCTCCCTCCCCATCCTCACGTCCTGGAATCACCGTGGAGATGGCTGACTAGCTTAATAATGGCTGCAGAGAGGGGTCTGTTTCATTTGGATGTTCAGATAAGAACAGTGTGACAGGCATCTGTGGAACACGGCTCCTAATGGGGATTGGGAAGGGCAGAATAAAAACTGTTGGGCGCAGCAGAGCTGATGGCTCAGAAAATGAGTTAAGATTGATTGGGATAAACTTTAGATTCATGACATTGGAACATTAAGATCATCAAAGAAATTTTTGCAGCCTATAGCATTACCTTGTAAAGGTTCCAGGAAGCTAATTAATACAAAAAGGGATCAATTATAACAAATGCACCTCAGTATTTTAAGTACGTGTGTTCATTGGTCTAGTATTGCCCATAACTTGAGATGGATCAAGTATTCTTAATGTGCTCTCATGCCCAGCAACTGCTTTTGTTTTTATTCATGATTGTCATTTATGTTACTGAGCTATTATACGAAAAGACTTTTAACATTTGAAAAACCTAACTTAATTTTTCTATAATTTCTTGTTGTCTCAACATTTTTTGAACAATTACAATTTAGAGGAAAGACGGGGTGCTTCTGTGAGTGTTTAAAGAATTTTTGAAAATTGGACCTCTATGTTTTAAAGTAACTCTCAAATAAAAATGGAGACTTGTGAATATTTCCCGCCTTTTATGTGCCTTACATGTCTCATATTGTACCTTTTGTCATGGTCAAAACTTCAAAACAATAGAAAGGGTACATCTAATTCAGGGAATCTTGTTCCTTCATAGAGAGAAAGGATAGAATACAGGGAAATAAAACATGGTCTCTCATCCTCATAGATACCCAGGAGGGACATAATTGTCATTGTTGTTAATGAGCCATTGGATAGAAGATGATATTTAAAAACTCTTATTCAAGTAGAAGTATCATTTAATGGTTTATTCAATTCAAATTAGCAAACACTGTTGAGTTAGGCACTGTGGCAGACAATAGGAGTAACAAAAATGAATAAAACGTCGAGCTGAGGATGAGAGTCACCCGAAAGAAGGAAGGTAATTAATATTTTTCAGCAACTACTCTGTAACAGATTGTTGCATATGTTTTCTCATTAATACTTGTAACAGTTCTGAGGTATCCCTGTTTTATGGAAGATGAAACTGGCTAAAAGCAATTAAGTGGACTGCTCAAAGTCACAGAACTAGTTGGTACAGAGCCACGACTGGAACCCAGATCTGTTCAACTTTTTTTTTTAAATTTATTTATTTGACAGACAGAGATCACAAGTAGGCAGAGAGGCAGGCAGAGAGAGAAGAGGAAGCAGGCCCCCCGCGGAGCAGAGTGCCCGACGCGACGCGGGGCTCAATCCCAGGACCCTGGGATCATGACCTGAGCCAAAGGCAGAGGCCTAACCCACTGAGCCACCCAGGCACCCCAGATCTGTTCAACTTTTAAAGCACAGTCTCTTTTCATTGGATCATTCTGTCTGAATATTAGTGATTGATTCCTGGAGAAAAGTAACTTTTATATCTGGTAGTTTAATAGTTTACAGTTTAACAAATGAAACATCATGTTGTGCAGTCATTACATATTTTAAAATATATATATGTATATATATTTTTTAAAGATTTATTTACTTATTTGACAGACAGAGATCACAAGTAGGCAGAGAGGCAGGCAGAGAGAGAGAGGAAGAGAAACAGACCTCCTGCTGAGCAGAGAGCCTGATGCGGGACTCTATCCCAGGACCCTGGGATCTTGACCTGAGCCGAAAGCAGAGGCTTTAACCCACTGAGCCACCCAGGCGCCCCTAAAATATATTTTAATTAGGAAATATTTTAAACATAGAAGTTAGAGGGGCACTGCCTGGCTCAGCCCAAAGAGCACACGATTCTTGACCTCAGGGTTGTAAGTCTGAGCCCCGTGTTGGGTGTAGAGTTTACTTAAAAAAAGAAGAAGAAGAAGTTAGAAACTTGTAGAGGTTACAGAGCCGTATGCTATATTCAATCTTAATATTATGTATGAGTCAGACACTTTTAAAGAAATAAAATATTACAGAAACAATGGAGACTTTCTACCTCTCCTTGATCCCATTCTCCTTTCTTCCTCTCCAGAGATAACACTATTGCGAATTTGATGTTTATCAGTTTTATGCATGATTTCCTGCTTTGGCTACATGTTTATAAATCCATAAACAATATAATATTATTTTACAGGATTTTTAATTGCGTTTTAATTGTATCCAAAAGAACATTTTTAAAAAAAGATTTTGTTTATTTATTTGAGAGAGAGAGAGAGAGAGAATGAACAGGGAAGAGGGGCAGAGGGAGAGGGAGAAGCAGATCCCCACTGAGCACGGAGCTCATGTGAGGCTGGATCCCAGGACCCCAGGATCGGGAAAGAAGCCAAAGGCATACGCTTAACTGACTGAGCCACCCAGGTGCCCCCAAGAACACATTATTTTACAACTTACTTTTTGCGATAATATGTTTTTGAGATTTATCCACAACGGTCTATATACCAAAATTCATTTATCTGTTTTCTGATAATTGCATAAACAAAATTCTGCTATGGTTTGGACTCAAAGCATATCTGACTAACTTTCCTCATTATACTGAAACTTATATTTTAATAACAAAAGTACGAAACTATCCACACTAACTTTTTTTTTTCTTGGTACAGATCATTCTCGAATCGAAGTATGGGAGTTTGGTAATACTGTCATCGAATACTTCTACCACTGGACACACATCTGCTTAGCTCTCATGGAGCTAAACAAAAAACCAAGTAGTGCCCTTGCTCCCCCCTTGCCCTCCAAGACTGACTCCTGTGTGTATGCAAAGATGCCGAAGGGAAGCGTGCCAGGGAAATTCTAATGAATTAGTACTGTACATAGGATATTTTTGTCGTGTTCAGTTTTGTTAACTCTAAAATATTTTCAGTTGGAAAGGAGTGCCACATAGACATATTCTGCTCCTAGACAGTTACCTCAGCACTTTCTAAAACAAAAATGCTACCTAAGGAGAAATTTGATCCATAAAATATCCAGTCAAGGTAGCCATAACCAAGTGTATGTTATGGAATATACTTAAAAGTTTCCTTTTAGTTTTAACTTTGCATCTGCCACGGCCCTATTGTGGCTAATTGGGTAGAGTTATTTTCATTCTTTTAAGGTAAAGTAAAGTAAAGACTGAGGGTTTAAGGGGGAAACGGCAGTTTTTACATTTATTACCAAATAATAAAGATTTTAAGAAATTAACTGAGAATTGTTTTTCTAATTTTTCAGAGACTTAAGTGAGCGCCCCCCACTCCCCCCCCACCTCCGACTCCTCCTCCCCACTCATTTTGACAAGTTATTCCAATGAATAGAAATTCTTGTGGGAAGATGTCCATGACTCATGGAAAAAAGAAAACACCTTTCTTTTTATTTTTTAATAACAAAAACCTCTCAAGTTCAAGAACTGCAAAAAGAATTTATACTTATTTAAAGCTTATTATTACAGCAAAGTTTGCTGCTCTTTTGTGAGATTTCATCTTTGCAATAAGATATCTGATGAGAGTCCCTTTTTAATAAAAATTTGGGAAATTAAACTTCATTTTCTTTATTTGGTTGACAAAATGTGATGTGTTCCAAACATCTTATAATTTGAGATTGGAGGTCCCTTCTTAACCTTTTCTGATAAGATGGCAGTGTTATTACCAGTCCTCATCTCTTGGATGCCCAGTTTTAACCTGTAAGCCTATTTCATATTTGGAAGAGGGCTTTTCAGGGCATTTGCAATGACATTTCTAGGAACGATGTTCTTAAAGATATTAAACTGATAGCCACATATCCTGATGGCTTCAGAACAAGCTTGGCGAGTCCACAGTGCGTACAAATGGCATTTTAGGCCGTGAGGAGAGAACATTTTTGCAGAATGCTACCTTCTTAACCATTATCATGGGAATTAAGCAAACTAAATGGCATCTAGCTTAATTGAGAACAGATATACATTTGCCTGGATTTTAACGTGTTTGAAGTATTTTCACACACAGTTCATTTGATCCTTCCGATAACCTGTAAGGTAGTCAGTCTAATATCATTATCTCTACTTTATAAGTTAGGACATAGGCTCAAAGAGTGAGTTGCTTAGGTCAAAGCAGCTAGTAAGAAGCAGGGGGCCTAGCATTCATCTTTCCTAATTTTTGCCAGCACCTCAGATATCTAACACTTGACAACCTTTACCAGGCTAACCTTACCAGGCTAACCTTTACCAGGGCTAATGTTATCAGTCTTTTGAAAACTACTTTAAAATTAAGCAACTGGGGTGCCTGGGTGGCTCAGTTGTTAAGAGTCTGCCTTCAGCTCAAGGTCCTAGGATCGAGCCCCACATTGGTCTCCCTGCCCTGCGGGAAGCCTGCTTCTCCCTCTCCCGCTCCCCCTGCTTGTGTTCCCTCTCTCCCTGTGTCTCTGTCAAATTAATAAATAAAATCTTTGAAAAAAATAAAATTAAGCAACCAACAAGAAATACTAACTGGATTTATTTAATAATCTTTCAAGTAACATACTATCCCATAACACCAGAAGCTTACTTTTTTAGCGAAGAGGATGTTATTTATACTTGACAAAATTTAGATATACATTTATATTTAAATATATTTATCGGATAGGCTGATTTGAATAATTTGAATAGATTGACTTACCTATAGTGATATATACTTCAGGAGGTTAGACTTGATTTGATATTTTGTTGGTGCTCTTTCCTATAGCTTATAGGTAAGAAGGACACTGTATGGTGTCAACGATGCAAACCATTTTCTTCTTTCTTCTTTTTTTTCTTCTTTTTTTTTAATTTAAAGGGGATGGAAGTTTATTGAATACACTATAAGGGAACAGCGAGCAAGGAGAGACTGTCTACCAGGACATAGTGGCAGGGGCCAAATTGGTGGGGGGGCATATGGGAGTATGAGAACATATGGAGTCTTCCTTTTTGGTAACTGTGTCCAGTTTAAGTAGCCCAGTGGCCAGCTAGGGCTTATGGCTATCTTGAGGTGAGTGGCTTAATGAGCCTGTTTGCATTCAGCCCAGTGGTCACTGTGGGCCCTTTTGGCTTTCTTGGGTTTCCATTGCTCAAGTCTGTTGCCTACAAGCAGCCTTGACATTCCCCCCCGACAAATCAATGATGACAAGTCTTTGGCATTTGAGCAGAAGACTCATCTTCAGTAGCAGCTTCACGTTGGACAGGGAGAGACATGCTGTCCCTACCTAAGCTTGCGGGGCCATCAGGGTTCTTATGCAGTTATAGACCAGAGCATGGTATTATATTGTGCTGATACGAGATTTGAGTGAAATTCCCTGGTGGCTAGGTCCATGGGATTTAGAGGGAGGGGACCCTCCGATGGCATGGGCTGGAATCATCATTTGTATATATAATTGTTGGATTTACTCAGGCGCATAGGAATGTATTTTGCCTGTAGATCAGGATGGCAGCTGGATCCAAGAGAACAAAGGAAAAACGGGGTGGAGGGCAAAAGAAGCAAGGCAGCTGAGTCAGCCAGTATCAGGATAGGGTCCCAGCCCAGTCCATAATGTGTACAGATTTCCCCTAGACAAGTTTTTACTGCACAGAGACCTCAGGGGGATGGAGTGAGAGGGGAGAGAAAAGGGGTCCTTCACCCTCACAGGCACAGGCAGTTTGACCTCTCTGCCCTCAGACCTTTAGACTAAACTGGGGAGCCATCCTGGCCAGAGATCTTCAGTTGTCTGAGGAGTACTAGGGTTTGACTGCGGAAGAGCCAAAAAGAGAAAGGAGAGGGAGAGAAGGATCCTTCCCAAGGACAAGAGGGGAATCCCTCACCCTTTCAGCAACGACAGGCTGGTGGGTTCCCCCTGGGGGCTTCAGAGCCTCACCAAGGAGTAACCTTCGCCAAGGCTGTCAGTTCTCCCAAGGAACACTAGAGTTGGTCCACTGAGGGAAAGTCCCAAGAAATTCTGAAAGAATCTGGGAAGACTCTCAGCCCGGCAGAGGTTCTCCATTTGGGCCACAAAATATGGGGCTTCCAGATTAGGTGGAGGCTCGTGGTACAGGCCATGAAAGAATTCACCCAAGGCAAAACAAAGAAGCTAGAACTTCATTAAATATACTGCAAGGGAGGAGCGGCCAGGACAGCAAAGGAGAGATTGTCTGTCTGGACCATTTTCCTTTTTAATTATGGCTTTCCTTGGTCTAGGAACAACAATCAGTTTTCAGGACAATGATACTGGAATCTTAGAAAAGTTCCTGTAGCCTCTTTTAATAGCTTTATTGAAATACAACTTAACACACAATATAATGCCCCCACTTAACATGTTCAGTACAATGGTTTTTGGTGTATTCCCAGAATCTGCAACCATTACAAAATCAATTTAAGAGCATTTTCATCACCCCTTTAAGAAACCCCACACTTGGGGCACCTGGGTGGCTCAGTGGGTTAAAGCCTCTGCCTTCGGCTCAGGGCATGATCCTAGGGTCCTGGGATCGAGCCCCGCATCGGGCTCTCTGCTCCGCAGGGAGCCTGCTTCCTCCTCTCTCTCTCTCTGCCTGCCTCTCCGCCTAGTTGTGATTTCTCTCTGTCAAATAAATAAAATATTAAAAAAAAAAAAGAAACCCCACACTCATTAGTAGTCACTCTCCATTTTCCTCCACTCAAGCCCTAGGCAACTATTCATCTTCCTTTCTCTGTGGGTTTGCTTATTCCAGACATTTTATATAAATGGAATCATACCGTATGTGGTTTCTTGTGACTGACTTCCCATTCCCCATTAATCTAGGTATGATTAAGCTACCAGCTACCCTTAACTTCCATAGACATCTCCAATCCACTGACTCCGAAGATCTTTGCAGGTAATATAGGGAATTTTCATTCTTCTCATGTGAGATTTATGTAATGCCACTCCCACCTAACCCCACTCTACATCATTAACTCTGTGTTCTTAGTCTTCTCTATGTGATTTTATTATAAAGACTCCTCTCAATAGATTATATCAATAAATTAAATATTGCTTATTTCTTTGTCCATAGACATGGTAATTATCCTCAGAGGGTGTTCTGTCTCCTAATCATTAACTCTGTAACTCTATCTTACCTTCCCTCAATTTACTGCCTGGGCTTAGACTGTCTTGCCCATAGACCACAACTAGTAAGGCACCTCTTGGTGGCCATATCTTGTTCTCTGTGGCCCTGACTCTCCAGCCACAGCTTTTTGAATTAGGGTTGACCCCCTGTCAAAGGGAAACCAATTTGTGAAATGGTCTAATATTGAAAGTAACTAAACCATGGATAAACCAAACTGGGAAACAGTAATAGGAGCAGTGGCTAGAAGTGGGGTAAGTATTTAGAGAGGCCAAAAAGTGTCATGCCAGGCCCTCAACAATTAAAGCAAACTGCCTTCCAGACAGTAAAAATTAGCAGAAATTGTTGGCAGAGAACAAGTTTAGAGAATGGGTAGTTTGGTTTGGGACAAGAATGCACAAAAAGGCAGAGGGTACAAAAAGCAGCAGAGACTGAAAGAGTAAGGAAGGAACATAAGTAACATTATTGTCAAAAGATTAAATGGAACATCCATTAGCTTGGGTGCTAAGGACCCTACAGTTACCCCGGATCCAATTCTAGTCAACTGCTTTATTCTGGAGGTCTTATTTCTGAAAGTCTAAGATAGTCAGAATTCTCTGCTGTGTAACAGTCAGGAGTATGGTAGTGATGATACCGTCTCTTACTGGCTTTACCTTGCTTCTGTTCTTTCAGCACCTTCAATAAAAGTTCCCAAACTTGGGTTCAAAATGTTAGGAGGCTTCTCTGTGTCTCTGATTCACTGCTGCAGGTACCACCATTGCTGCAAACTCTGCCCAGTGTTTGAAGAACTTGAACTCTCTGAAACACTGCATCTGAGAAATCAGTGTTCTGCCTTTGGGAAAATCTCACAATTGCTTCACTGCAACAACCCAAAGGCAAGGGGAGAATACAGGATTCATTGCAGCAATTCAAAAGCTCACATTTTATATAGCACATCGAGCTGGGTAATTTTATGTAACTAATTCTGCATTCAGTCTCTTTAAGCAAGAGGCAGACAGTCTTGGCAGGGGGGGATTTATTTTTACCTTTTATTGATTCTTTTTTATTTTAAACAAAATAACATAAATTTATAGTTTAAATATTATACATTTTAAGACCAGAGCATTTCTCAGTCCCTCTTCACCCCTATTTTTATTTCTAAGTCGACTATTTTCAATTCCTTTAGCTCAGGAATTAATACACAGCCCACAGGCTAAATCCGGCCAGTTGCCTATTACAGTAAAGTTTTATTAGAAAAGCCATGCCCAGGGGTGCCTGGCTAGCTCAGTCAGTGGACCAAGTGACTCTTGTTCTCAGGGTCCTGAGTTCAAGCCCCACATGTAGTGTAGAGTTTATTTAATAGATAGCTAGATAAGAAGGAAGGAAGGGAGGGAGGGAGGGGAAAGGTAAAGGGAAAGGTATGGTGGAGGAAAGGAAAGGCCATGCCCAATTGTTTATAACTGCCTTTGCACTGCAAGGTCATAACTGAATACCTGCCACAGATACTAAGACCCTAAGACCCACAAAACCAAAATATTTACTATCTGACCCTTGGCATAAAGTTTCCCAACCTCTGGGGTTCCTGGGTGGCTCAGTGGGTTAAGCCTTTGCCTTTGGCTCAGGCCATGATCTCAGGGTCGTGGGATCATCGAGCCCCACATCGGGCTCTCTGCTCAGCAGGGGACCTGCTTTCTCATCTCTCTCTGCCTGCCTCTCTGCCTACTAGTGATCTCTGTCTGTCAAATAAATAAAATCTTTAAAAAATAAAATAAAAATAAATAAATAAAATTATAAAAAAAAAGTTTCCCAACCTCTATTTTGGCTTTTGTTTTGACATGTACCTCCACAGTGTGAAATAACATGCTGTGTGGCTACACTTTTTTTTCCTGACTTAAGCAATATTTATTAGCCTCCCAGTTTGCATTACAAAGATTTAGCTCCTTCCCCAGTATGTGTCCACACACACACAAACATATAAACATTCCCATTCCTCCATTCTTTCCAATATATTACATTGTAATTTAAATTAGAATATGTTGATATTCAGCGTTTGCATTATTGTGATTAGGTATGCTATTTAGGGCTTAGCCATGTAGTAAATTACAACTATTTTCCTTTTCTGAACATCTTTTGATTTTCCCAGTAGTTAATGTCAAAAGAGTAGCAGAGTGACCATAATCATAGCACCCAAAATAGATTTCAGAGCAAAGACTATTGCCATGATAAAGAAGGTCATTTCATAATGGAAAAATAGGTCTCCATTAATTAAGAAGTCATAACAGTCTTGAGTATTTATACATCTAATAACAGAGTTTCAAGGTACATGGAGCAAAAACAGGACTACAATTCCAAAGAGACAGAACTAGATTACTGGTTACCTAGGATCAAAGGGTATAGGGTAAAATGACTGACTGATAGAGACATGCTTTCTTTCTTGGGCATTAAAAGTATTCTAAAATGGATTGTGGTGATGGTAGCACAACTCCCAGAATGTATTACAAACCATATCCCAACAAAGCTGTTTGAAGAAGAATGCCTGGGGGCGCCTGGGTGGCTCAGAGGGTTAAAGCCTCTCTGCCTTTGGCTCAGGTCATGATCTCAGGGTCCAGGGATCAAGCCCCGCATGGGGCTCTCTGCTCCGCAGGGAGCCTGCTTCCTCCTCTCTCTCTGCCTGCCTCTCTGCCTACTTGTGATCTCTCTCTGTGTCAAATAAATAAATAAAATCTTAAAAAAAAAAAAAGAATGCCTGGGGGTGCCTGGGGGGCCCAGTCAGTTAAGCATCTGACTCTTGATATTGGCTCAGGTCATGATCTCAGGGTGAAATTAAAACCATAATGGACTTCACTGCACTGGGTGTGTAGCCTACTTAAGAGTCTCTCGCTTTCCCTCCACCAGACCCTCCCCGCTTAAAAAAAAAAAGAATGGCTGTACTATGAAGAAATCTGACCTACACATAAATGGTAAATATGTGGTTAAACATAATATTTTTCTTATTTTAAAAATGTTTTTGAAAAACAATTGCTTAGAGCAAAAATAATTTATATGTTTATAACACAGGTAGCAATAAAATGTGTGAAAACAGTAACACAAAGTCTAAGAGGAAAATACTTTTCTAAGGTTTTTTAAATTATACATGGAGAAGTATACTCATCATTGAAGACGGACTGAGATAAATTAAAGATGTATATGAGAAACTCCAAAGCAGTATGTAAGTATGGCCAATAAGCCAACAAAGAGGTTGCATCATAAAATCTTAAGCTAAATCATAAAAATTCCTTGATTCATCCAAAAGAGGGCAGAAAAAGCAGGGAGGGTTAGAGAACAAAGAACAGATGGGGAAATAGGAAAAACTGCAACCATACTCTTAATCGCTTTAAAGAAAATGTTCTAAACACCCTAAAAGAAATCATCCTATTAGACAAAAAAAAAGCAAGACCCAAATATATACTATCAACATGAGACCCACTTTGAATATAAAGACACAAATAGATTAAAATAAGTTAAAACTAAAAGAATGGAAAAAGATGTACTATGCTAACAAAGCTGACAGTATAAATATCAGATAAAGTACACTGAGAGAAATAAAGAAGAAAGTCATTTCTTCTCTTCAAATAAAGAAGAGAGTCATTTCTTAACGGTATAGAGATCAATGCAAGAAGACCTAACAATCCTAAATGTTTGTATACCTAATAACAGAACTTCAAAACACAATAGAATTAAAAGGAGAAATAGATCCACAATTATAGTTGGAGATTTTAACATCCTTCTGTCAGTAATTGAAGATATCTTTGGCTGTTGTAAGGCTAGTTTGGAATGGGCCAAATGCTAGTGAATGAACAGACGGAGTGTGACTGGATTTAAAAATGTACATAGATCCTATATGATTTTGATTTCTATACCCAGCATTACCACCATGTTATGAATCATTTCGTCCAATGAGCATATGCCCAGTATTCACGTATAGGTTTGTTTTTTTTTTTTAAGATTTTATTTATTTAGTTGACAAAGATCAGAAGTAGGCAGAGAGGCAGGCAGAGAGAAGTTGGGGGGTGGGGGGGAAGCAGGCTCCCGGCCTAGCAGAGAGCCCCATGCGGGGCTTCATCCCAGCACCCTGGGATCATGACCTGAGCCGAAGGCAGAGGCTTTAACCCACTGAGCCACCCAGGCGCCCCACGTATAGGTTTTCATCTTTTGCCAAGTTACCCTGAGCCAGGTATACTCACACTGAAGACCTCGGCGGAAAAAAAAAAAAAAAATCGATAGCCTTAGGGCAGTGTTTTTCAAACTTGAGTGATTATCACAGTTCCCCGGAGGGTTCGTTAAAATTCAGATTGCTGGGCCCCATCCAGGAGTTTCTGATGCGGTAGATCTGGGAAAGGGCCAAGAATTTACATTTTTAACGAATTCCCGGGTGACGCTCCACACTTTGGGAGCTACTGGCCTAGAATTGTCATTCCTTTCCTCGCATTAATTTCGAGACAGCCAGTCGGTTTCCAAACAAAGACGAAGACCGTAGGACTTGATCCCCTAGAGCGCGTAAGCAACTCAAAAGCCGGACTCTCAGCGAACCCAAGTGGTCCAGACCTCCCGAAGCCGCGCGAGAGTTTACGTGACGACGTCGGCGTCTGCGTCAACGTGACGTCGGCGTCGGCCACGTTCAGCGGAGACGGGAGCAAGATGGCGATTCCGGGCAGGCAGTGAGTGATCCGGGAGTTAGGGTCAGGCTGGGAATGGAAAATCACGGCGACTTTGTCTTTGGCCGAGGAGGAAAAGTGCGCTGGAAGTGAAGGGGCTTGTGCCGTCAGGGATAGAGACGGGGAGAAGCGAGAGATCCTGAGGAACATATTCCCCTCCCCCACACATTTTCCAGGATGGAAGCCCGAAGTTTGAGGGAGAAACTTGTGAGGAAATAAAGGAAGTTAGGCTGAGGGGCAGAGAGCGAGACTTTTCTATTTTCCAAAAGCTCGGTCTGAGGCCCCTCAGTCTTGCTTCCTACCCCGCGCTTGAGTTTCTCCCTGGTTGGATGCTTTCATGGGCAATGAGAAGAGAGACCATTCCTGGCTTCCTTAGAGGGCCTTGTTCTCCTTGGCTGCTCAAGTCCTGATTCCCGCCCTCCCTTCTTGTTTTAGGAATGTTGTGCAGAGAAGCCACCGAAAAGGGTAGGCATATAGGGAATTGGGGTATACATTGCCGCAAGAGAGACAAATATTGTGTGTTCTTGGAAGTTTTACCTTTGATGTATAATCCTTACTTCCCTTGATCTCGGCATTTTAAAGGCCAAACCGTGAGAAGCTAAATGAGTTGGATCTGATGGCGTGGTTCTCTGAGATGCTCGAGTTCGATAGAGTGTAATGGGCATCTGTCCATGGCTACTTGGGTTTCTCAGTTAATGTAATCTTAGAAATTTCTCGTGGGTGACATTATCCAATAACTTATTTAAAACTATGTAAGTATCCAGTAGGGCAAAACAAAACAAGACTAGATATTTTTTTGTTCCACCACATGGATAATTTAGAGTGTTTTCTAATTTTTAGTGGGCATAAACTGAGCTTTCCACTAACATGTTCTTTCTAAAACATTACTGTTATTTCACCATCTAAAACATTTCTGAAGTCTTCAATTACTTCTCTTTGATTAATATGGTATTTGAATTTGGTCTTTACCTGCAAATGATTGCTTAAAAGCAATACTTAGAAAATCTTAATGGACATTAGAATTTTGAGATCACTGAAAAGCAGAAGAAATCTTATGTGTTCATAAGCTATTTGACATGTTTTGACTTGGTAGCTTCATCTGGAAGATGTAGTGGATGTATTATTTTTTAACATTTAAGTATAATGGTGTAATTTCTATTTCAAAAAAAAATGCAGGTATGGGCTTATTTTGCCAAAGAAAGCACAGCAGTTGCACCCTGTTTTGCAAAAACCATCAGTGTTTGGGAATGATTCTGATGATGATGATGAGGTAAGGGAACCTGTGTTTTTCTGTTGCATTGTTAGAAATATAATTTTTTAAATTGAACTTGTGAATTTGATGTCTTTTTTTGCCTTAGGTATTTACAGAATAATCAAATAATTTACAGAATTATCAAAAGGAATATTTAAAGAAAGACTTCTCACTGATTTTTTTTTCTTCATGAGTGGTACATGGATAATGTAAGACTTTTTAAAGTTTTGAATTTTAGTTATTTATAAGCAGTTACACAAAGTTGTTTTAGACAGCCAATACTGATATGACAAATTGTTAGTGTAAAGATGCCTGAAAATTAGCTATTAAGATGTCACCAATTGCCTAGAAATTTTTATTAGTGAAGTAGTTTCTTTCTTTTTTTTTTTTTTTTTAAGATTTTATTTATTTATTTGACAGGCAGAGATCACAAGTAGGCAGAGAGGCAGGCAGAGAGAGAGGAGGAAGCAGGCTCCCTGCGGAGCAGAGAGCCCGATGCGGGGCTCGATCCCAGGACCCTGAGATCATGACCTGAGCCGAAGGCAGCAGCCTAATCCACTGAGCCACCCAGGCGCCCCAGTGAAGTAGTTTCTTCTAAGACTACTTCTGTGGTTATTAATTGTCTGCTAAATGTAATTGCTCAGTTATAATTATGGTAGTGCTTGAAAGTACCATTGGTAGTACCACAATAATACCTAATATGAGTATTTTTTATTTTAGCAGCCAAAACAGTGTTTTCCTGTGAAATACACAGCTTATAGCAGAAACAACCTCATGTATAATGCTTATCTAATACTTGAGTCATTTTCTGTATTTCTAAAGAGTTTTGAATCCGTTAATCTGGTACTTCCTTTGTTCTGGCAGAAAGATAGCTTCTCTTTCAGTTTTTATTATTTTATAAGGCATAGGTAGGTAATTGAACATATTTGATACTTTTTTGCTTATTGCTTTCCTTCTGTTGAAAGAATTGGCTCCAGATGCAGTCTACTTCCCTACATTATGCCCCAAACAACTATCCCATTATGATTTTGATTTGCATTTCCCCGATGGCCAGTGATACTGGCCATTTATGTATCATGTTTGGAGAAATGTCTGTTCCTATCATTTGCCTCTTTTAAAATTGGAGTATTTGTGCTTTTATGAGTGGTAAAATTTCTTTATATATTCTAGATACAAGTCCCTTATTAGATATAGTTTATTAATATTTTCTCCCATTCTCTGGGTTGTCTTTCACTTTCTTGGTAGTATCCTTTAAAGCACAAAAGTTCAGTTTTGAGAAAGTCCAATTTATTTTTTTAATAGGTTTCTACGCTTTGGTGTCTTACCTAAGAAATCACTCCTTAATCCTGTGTCACAAAGATTTATGCCTGTATTGTAGTTCTACTTCTTAAATTTAGGTCTGTGATCCGTTTTGAGTTAATTTTTGTATAGGGTGTGAGGTAGGGGTCCTACTTTATTATTTGCATAGGGTATCCAGTTGTCCCAACATCATTTGTGGAAGACTGTTCTCCATTGAACTGACTGCACCCTTGTCATTTGTTAAAATATATATATATATATATTTTTATATATATATATTTAATATATATATTATATATATTTTTTATATATATATATTTAATATATATATTATATATATTTTTATATATATATATTTAATATATATATTATATATATATATATATATATATATTTTTAAGTCACCATCCATGGACATGCTTATTCTGTAGTTTCACATCCTGGCATACCATGTAATACAAAGCGAAATATTTGAGAAGGATGGGTGTACGCAAGTGGTCTAGAAAGTTTACGCACATTGTTGCTCTTCCTTTTGCATTGTGAAATGAGGCTGTTGGGCAGTGGGTATACTAGAACCAGAAAAGCTAGGGCTAGGCCAGTTTGCTTTTCTTTGTTCCGTCTATACCTCCTTCCCTTCCTTCTTCCCTTCTTTTTCCTAGGGGGATTTCTTGCAGAGAATTGGGTACATAAGTAATAAAAGACTTAAGAAACCAAAAAGAGGATGGTGAAGCAACCCAGAGATCAGCAATAGTAAGAGCAAGTAATGATAAAGGGAAGGGTACAAGTTGGATATAGGTCCTGGAAGCCAAGGGCTAGGGTTACCTGGGAACTAGAGTCTTCCAGAAGGAGCTGAAGCCACTGTGGAGATTAATGTCTTAGGTAGATAGAGAAAAAGGCAGAGAGGAATACTTGGTTTTTCCCCTTTCTCCCACCTTCCAGTATATCATCTTTGTTTTTCATTGGTAGAGCTCAGCCAGAAGCCGACTGACAAGAAAGCTGCAGCTTTGTTCTTAATGAACAAATATAAAACTTTTTCATTATAACATCTTACCAATAAAAAGATGAGTCTGATGAATTCCAGCATTGAGAAGTAAATTTCTTAGTTAAGTATATTTAAATATTTGAGGTCTGAATACCAAAACTCTTATTTAAAATTTAACAATTTAAGCAACAATAAAGTTATAGTGCTTTGGAAAATATAGAGAAAGATATTTTATGGTTTTCTTCCAAAAGAGGGCATTATATACCTGAAGAAGAGCTGCTGCAAAGCAAATCCATTGTTATTTACAGCAATTCAGAAGCATTTAAGAACCCAAATTCAAGACCAGACTTTCCTTCCAGAGGTCCAGCAGACGGGGCCCTAGCAAATGAATTTAATTTTAGTATGTGTTTATATTCAGAGTTAGTTTAAAAGTGGGAAAGTGGTATTTAAGTGGTTCCTCTTTTGAAAATTATCAGAACTAAGTAGGAATAATTAGTTTGTTTAAAGGCAGAGGAGATGGGAGTTTTTACTGTGTATGAGTAAGAGATTAATATTGTTTCCAGATGGTGTTGTCTGATCATAAGTGTTTGAGTGGTTTTGCTGTGATAGTAATGTGTTTATTCCATTTTTTCAAGTGTATCCTCTTCCAATGTCATTGCCACCACCTTCCTTACTTAGATTATTTTAATAGCTTTGTAACTAGTTTCCTTATCACCTGTCCCCTTAAATTAATTTGAAATACTATTGACAGATTGAGCTTTTTAAAGCACAGTTCTATTCACTTAGAACTCTCTTGCTTTTGAGCCTGATTGTGTTTAAAATCTAAACTGCTAGTCCTGACATTGAAAGCCTTCACTAGCTTTGGCTTCAAAATGCTTATTAGCATTTGTTCCCTAACTGTGCTTCTCTGTGCAGAGTGTAGTTTTTTGCAACTCTGCTTTTCATCACACTAGAAGTCTTTCCGTCCTTCAAAACCCATTGCAAAAGCTGCTTCCTTCATTTTCCCCAGTGGAAGCAATCTTTTTTTTTTTTTTTTTTAAATGATTTTATTTACTTATTTGACAGAGAGAGAGAGGGAACACAAGCAGGGGGAGTGGGAGAGGCAGAAGCAGGCGCCTCGCTGAGTAGGCAGCCCAATGCGGGGCTTGATCCCAGGACCCTGGGATCATGACCTGAGCTGAAGGCAGACACTTAACAACTGAGCCACACAGGTGCCCTGCCAGTGGAAGCAATCTTACCCATTTTCTCTTACCCTCCTTTTCTTAGCACTTAGCTTTTTATACCTTGTGATGTAAGTTCTTTGCATACAAGTCTTGTCACTCTACTAGCATATGAGCGCCATGAGTTAGGATCTGGATATCTATGCTGATACATGTACTACTAGTAAAATTATTTACTTGGGTGTTTTAGTTGTCTGTATTGTAAAGAGCCCCAGGTAGTAGGTGTTTGGGCTTTTCCAAGCCAACTATTGAACTTTGCTCTCATGGTGTGAAAGCAGCCATTAGACAATATGTAAATGAATGATCATGACTAATTAACGTGTTCTAATAAAACTTCATTTACAGAAGGAGAGGTGGCTGGATTTGGCTATAACTTGGCTGACCCTTGGTCTACACAGTTCTCAGAAGCACTTTTGATAACCAGTAGTGTTTCACAAATGTTACAAGATGGTCAGTGACTAAAATAGGTGTTGCATGACAGGTTAAACAAGGAACTTCCTTTTAGATATTTCTTACTACTAAATACTTGCTCATTTTGCAGAGCACAGTGACTTTTCTTTTTAATCTTGGCAATTGAAATACTTATTTCTAGATGGTATTCTTGTAAGATCCTGTTTTGCACAGTAATTCATAATGCCATGAAGAAGTATGGTCAGTACAACCTGAAAGTTGTTGCAGTTTGTATCTTTATCCAAAAGCAACAGTTTTCAGGTTGGATGAAGATACAGAACTCTTTGATCTCTTCACAGAAGTATTAAGTTAAACTAGATAGCAAATGTTTATTAACTTAGTTTTTCATAAATGTATCAAAAATGTCAGAAAGTGGTGAATGATAACAATAACTTGTACTTTGAGTCTCTCAGAAGCCATGGTATAATCCTTTCATAGGTTAAGCATTCGTTTTCATAAGATATAAAGCATTTATAAAAACACTAATACTTCAGAAAAATGAGGAAAACACATTTATAGACAAATATAGAAGAAAGAGAAATATCTGATACACACTAATGATATTTCATCATAGTATAAATAAGAACTGTAAATTGGGACAACAGTGAGCTGCCATTTTTTACTATATTAGCAAATACTTTAGAAAATGTAATGAGGCGCCTGGGTGGCTCAGTGGGTTAAAGCCTCTGCCTTCAGCTCAGGTCATGATCTCAGGATCCTGGGATCCGTCCCGCATCGGGCTCTCTGCTCAGTGGGGATCCTGCCCCCCCCCCCGGCCTGTCTCTCTGCTTACTTGTGATCTCTCTCTCTCTCTCTCTGTCAAATAAATAAATATATAGAACCTTTAAAAAGGAAAAAAAAACGGTAATGGATGGGGTACCTGGGTGGCTCAGTCCATTAAGCGTCTGCCTTCGGCTCAGGTCATGATCCCAGGGTCCTGGGATTGAGCCCCATATTGGGCTCCCTGCTCAGTGAAAAGCCTGCTTCTCCCTCTCCCTCTGCCTGCTGCTGTACTGGCGCTCTCTCTGTATCTCTCTGTCAAATAAATAAAAATCTATTAAAAAAATGGTAATGGCAAGGTTTTGGTGAAGTGGGTGCTCACATTTGTGTTAGTGTAAATTGATGCCCCTTTTTGGAAAGCAGTTTTGCAAATCTTTGTCAACTTTAAAAGTTAAGTTAACCCTTTAAAAAAAAAGAATAAATGAAACCTGTTATTTTTTTTTTTTGGATGACAGCATGTGGTTATTTTATTTTTGAAAAAAATTATACATAGTATTATTGTAATTTTGAAGAATAGAAGGAAATGAATGTTTAAAAAAGATATCCGTAATTGTATATTCTTGAAGTTAGAAACATTTAAAAGCTTGCAGTTTGTATCAAAGACAAACTGCCTGTATTTTTCCTTCTAAAATTCTCTCTTGAAGAAATTACCAGAAATTTGTGTTAAAGATTTATGGGTATTCAAAAATCTTTGTGATAGCAAAAACTTAGAACTGGTCCACCCTTCTATAGTAAAAGTATGATTAAGTGTGGTGCTATATATATACAAAATTGTTGTAGATAAAATCAAAGGGAAAAAAGGTAAGCATTTCAGAATTTTTTTCTTAAATTTTATTAAATTTTTTATTAACATTTAATGTATTATTTGTTTCAGGAGTACAGGTCTATAATTCAGCAGTCTTACACAATTCACAGCACTTACCATAGCACATACCCTCTCCAGTGTCCATCACCCAGCCACCACATCCCTCTGACCTGCCTCCACTCCAGCAGCCCTCATTTGTTTCCCTCTGGTTTTATCCCTTTTCATTTTTTCCTCTCTTCCCCCTGATCTTCTGCCTTGTTTCCCAAATTCCACATATCAGTGAGATCATATGGTAGTTATCTTTCTCTGATTGACTTACTTCGCTTAGTATAATACACTCTAGTTCCATCCACGTCTTTGCAAATGGCAAGATCTCCTTTTTGATGGCTGCATAATATTCCATTTTGTGTGTGTGTGTGTGTGTGTGTGTGTGTGTGTGTGTGTGTGTGTGTGTGTGTACACCATATCTTCTTTATCCATTCATCTGTTGATGGACATCTAGACTCTAGATGTCCATAGTTTAGGTATTGTGGACATTGCTGTTACAAACATTGGGGTGCATGTGCCCCTTTGTATCACTACATTTGTATCTTTAGGGTAAATACCCAGTAGTGCAATTGCTGGGTCATAGGGTAGCTCTATTTTCAACTTCTTGAGGAACCGCCATACTGTTTTCCAGAGTGGCTGCAGCAGCTTGCATTCCCACCAAAAGGGTAGGAGGGTTCCCGTTTCTCTGCATCCTTGCCTACATTTTTTGTTTCCTAACTTGTTAATTTTAGCCATTCTGACTGGTGTGAGGTGGTATCTCACTGTTTTGATTTGTATTTCCCTTGATGCTGAGTGATGTTGAGCACTTTTTCATGTGTCTCTTGGCCATTTGTATGTCTTCTTTGGAGAAAAAGTCTGTTCCTGTCTTCTGCCCATTTCTTGATTGGATTATTCTTTGGGTGTTGAGTGTGATAAGTTCTTTATAGATTTTGGGTACTAGCCCTTTATCTGATATGTTATTTGCAAATGTCTTCTCCCATTCTGTTAGTTGCCTTTTGGTTTTGTAAACATTTCGGGATATTAATGTTAGTTGTCTTTGTGTAGTGTACTGATGAGTGGTGGTTTTTTATCTTTTTATGTATTTTCCAAATTTTTCACAATAGTTTTATAATTGAAAAAATATTTTTTAAGAAAAATTAATGGTGAATTTGATAAGCGTTTTCCATAAGATACTAGGATTTTAAATCATGGTAAAATATAAAAGGAAATAACGCATTTTATCTGATAGAAGACTTAATGAGACAGTACTGGAACTACTTAAAAGAATAAAGTAAGGTAAAATAAGCAGAATACAAAACTGAATATGTATGGTCATAGACAGCTGTATGTGTATATATAAACAGAAAAATCAATGAGGGGCACCTGGGTGGCTCAGTTGGTGCTTGGAATCAAGCCGTGCATCATTGGGCTCCCTGCTCAGCAGGGAGTCTGCTTCACCCTCTTCTCTCTCCTCCCCCCTGCTCATGCTCTGTCTCTCTCTCAAATAAATAAATAAATAAATAATTTTTTTTTTAAAAAGGAAAGAAAAGAAAAATAAATGAAACCTGTTGTTTTTTTGGATGATAGTGTGTGGTTTTTTTAAAATTAATTAATTAATTTATTTATTTTTAAATGATTTTTTATTTATTTGACAGAGAGAGACACAGTGAGAGAGGGAACACAAGCAGGGGGAATGGGAGAGGGAGAAGCAGGATTCCCGCAGAGCAAGAAGCCCAGTCTGGGGCTTGATCCCAGGATCACGACCTCAGCCAAAGGCAGATGCCCAACAACTGAACCACCCAGGCACCCCGTGTGGCTTTACTTTTTTTAAAATTATATATATTATTGTAATTTTGAAGAATAGAAGGAAATCAGTGCTTTAAAAAAAAAGGTAACCATAGTTGTATATTCTTGAAGTTAGAAACATTAGTAACTGGGTTACATGATATACTTACAGTGTTTTCACTGTTTTTTAATCTTTCTCCACTTTAATTCCAGTCTTTTAAAAGCATTTTCTAGTGAAGTAGTCTTCATAGGTCTGTTTTTCTAATAAAGAAGCTAATCTTATTTTAGTTGAAAGCCAGTTTGTTTTGCTAATGGTAAGAAAAAGTTAAAATATTAATTCATCTCAACATAGTAGTACATCTGAACCAATAAAGTTTCAATTGTGGTTTTTTCATCAGTTATAATCATATAATTTTCTGTTTTTCTGGATATAATCTGATACAGTTAAAAGGACAGTTTTATATAAATATAACAGCATATTCTGTATGGAACTGGCAGAAAATTTACATTATTTTAATGATTACTAAGAATTTTTTTACACTTTTCTCATACTACTAAAATGAATTCCTGATAAATTCATGATACTGAATATATTTAGCAGCAGTATAGGCAATGAGGGTTTTAAAGTAATTGTGCAGTTTTGCTCAAAATGCATCCCTAGACTTGCTGTACACGAGTGAAACAGAAGCATAAGAAAAGAAGAGGACGGAGCACCTGGGTGGCTCAGTTGGTTAAACATCTGCCTTTGGCTCAAGTCATTATCCCAGGGTCCTGTGATCAAGCCCCCTGTTGGGCTTCCTGCTCTGCAGGGAGCCTACTTCTCCCTCTCCTCCCCACTTGCTCTCTCTTGCTTCTCTATAGCTATCTCTGTCTCTCTCTCAAATAAATAAAAGGATCTTGTAACAAAAAAAAATGCAAGAGGAGAGAAGACAGTACTAAATGATAGAATTCTGCTAGCAGTGGGAGAGATGACAAGAGAATTCTGTACTTACTTAGTTTTTTAAGTAAGCTCTACCCCCAATATGGGCTTAGATCAAGAGTCACATGCTCTACTGACTGAGCCAGCCAGGTGCCCTGAGAATTTTCTATTCTTATTTCATCTTCCAATAGGATGAGAACATTAAAGAAGTAGTTGAGAGAACCCAGATAATGGATGAGATGAAGTAGGAATTTTTTATCATTTTATCATTTTTAGGAAATGGTGTTAATCATGAGTCCTTGTAGATGTGTAAAATTAATTTATGAATACTTCATTTAAATCTATGCATTTTTAGCCAAATTTACTTATGTTGGCACATGGGTGATTTTTAAAAAGTCTTTGATCTGAAATATAATGCATAAGCATTATTGTATTTTCCAACTTCAGAGTTTTTTGTTTTATAATTTCTGTCTCTTTGTTGGTATTCTCTATTTGATGAGACATTTGTTCTCAGATTTTAGTTCTTTAGATGTAGTTTCCTTTAATTCTTTGAACACATTCTGTGTGTAGATCATACTTGTTTCTTTGCGTGGCTCTTAATTTTTGGTTGGGAACTGAAGTTTAAAATACTATAATGTGGCAACTCTGGAAACCAGAGTCTTTCGTCTTTCCAAGGTTTATTGGGGGTATTTTGCTGTTTTTGTTTTTTATGTAGTGACTTTTCTGAACTAATTCTTGAAGTTTATGTATTTTTTTGTTGTGTATGGCCACTAGAGTTGTTGCTTGGTTAGCTTAGTGGTTAGCTAATGATTTGATAGAGATTTCTTTAAATACTTGTAACTAATAAGTCTCCAGTCTGCCAAGGGGGCTCTGTATTCATGTTGGGCATGTCTACAGTACACCACTAGGCATTTCACAACTTTGCCTTAGCCTTTACTTTTTGCTTCTGCAGAGCCTCAGGCTCAGTTGTGAGAGCTTAGGACTGTTTCAGGTCTTTCCTGATCTGGCGCAGATGTCTTGTATGCATGTGCACTTCATGATCCCCTGGATATGGGGAAGCTTTCAAAGCTCCTTCTTGAATATCTTATTTCTCAACTCTTCTTTTTAAGCTTTTTGGTTAGCCTGTTGTTTTTCCCTTTAAAACTGTTATGCAGTGCCGCAGGCAGCCCTGATGTGCAGCAGTTGTCTATGATTGTTTTTGACAGACACCCCCAGGGAAAAGTCTGTTTTACTTTGGCACTCTGTCAAGTCAAATAAAGGCAGCCCTGCGAGTGGTGTGTCTTAAGGGAACCACCAGACACGTTCAGTAATTCTCTGGGATAGGGGTTTTGAAGGATCTCTAACCCCATTCTGCCTTCTCTAGTGGCTGCTAGATTGCTGGATTCTGCCATGATTCTGGGCTGTTGTTTTTAGGCTACCATGGCACTAGGGAGGGGATGATGGAAATCTGGAAAGTTAAAAATGTCACAGAGTTCTTACTGAGATTCAGCTGTTCTTGAATAAATGCTCCCTAGACTTAAAGCTTTAAGCCATTAGTTAATTTCCAGAGTTCTTAAAAAAACCCGATTCTGACAATTTTTTGCCAGTATGAAAAAGAGAAGTTTTATTGGTCCATGCTTTGCCATTTTGAGTGACTTCCCAGGTTATCTTTTAAGTGTCTCCAGTACATTTTTGCACACTCCAGATAGAGTCATCTTACTGGTTTTATAAACACTGTTGACTTCCCATTGCTCCTAGGATGGAGACTAGAATTCTTATTTTTGACCTACAAAGTCATTAGAATTCTTATTTTTGACCTACAAAGTCACCCATTGTCTTACTATTCTTTTCATCCTCTTTTCCACTACCCTGTCCCATTTGATTCTTTAAAATTGCCTTAGGTTGGGGCGCCTGGGTTGCTCAGCCGATTGAACATTTTCAGCTCAGGTCATGATCTCAGAGTCTTGGGATCGACCTGCCTTTACCCCTTCCCCCAGCTCATATTCTCTCTCTTTCTCTCTCTCAAATAAATAAATAAATAAATAATTGTCTTAGGTCATGCAAGTGAATTTTAGTATCACTTTCAGGTACATATTGAAAAAATGAGGAGTTTTGATTGGACTAGCATTGGTTTTATAGGTCAGCTTAGAAGAGAATTGATATTCTGGTATTTTAGTCTTCACTTATGAAGATGGCGTATGTCTTTATTTGTTCAGGTATTTTATATGTCCTTGAGTACAATTTGAAAATTTCTTCAATTGAGGTCACACACATCTTTGATTTATCTAGGTACTTTTATAGCCCTTGTTGCTGTTGTGTAAGAGAATTTTTTGTGAGTTATGATTGCTAGTACCTGTGACTGCTTCTGGTTTTTTTGTTGATTTAATTCTAGTTCCTGTATAGATCTCATAGCTTGATGATTTCTTTTGAGTTTGTCTCTTTTTAGTTCTTTTCATTGATATGTCTTATTCTTCTGTGATTATGTGTGTGCCTGTTACTGCATTCTATGAAAACTACAGTATAGTGCTAAATAGAAAACAGTGATAGAAACATTCTTGTTACACATCTGACTTTAATGGGAATTGCTTATAAAGTTTTATAATTAAATGTGATGTTTGAGCTGTAAGGTTTTAGTACTAAGAATTATTATAAGTAAGTATTAAATTTTAATCTTCTTAACATCCATCAGCATAAATTTATTATTTCTTTTTTTTTTTTAAAGATTTTATTTATTTATTTGGCAGAGAGAGATCACAAGTAGGCAGAGAGAGAGAGAGAGAGAGGGAAGCAGGCTCCCTGCTGAGCAGAGAGCCCGATGCGGGACTCGATCCCAGGACCCTGAGACCAAGACCTGAGCCGAAGGCAGCGGCTTAACCCACTGAGCCACCCAGGCGCCCCAAATTTATTATTTCTTTAGTTTTTTGAAGTTAAGCCATTGCCATCCCTTTATTTCTAGAATATTTGATTTGTTTTTAAATCTGATTTGGTGCACTCAGTAGTCTTTTTACCAGTGCTTTCCATTTCTGAGGTCTATTTCATTGTTGAGTGTGCTCATAGGGGCATTGTTTCTTAAATTCTTAATTTTTAAGGAATAATTGCTTGTTTTTAATCACCTAAATATCTATTTGAATCGGTGTATTACTTCTAGAATAACAATTTATTTCAAAATCTTATAGATATTGGTCATTGAGAGGAAGTACAATACTGTATTTTTTTTTAATTCTTCTATATGACTTACTTTTTTATTGGCTTGGACAACTAGTGGATATTTTCTTTTTATTCTTTTAAGTTTAGTGTGTTTTGGTGAAAATTATTTTGAATAATTTTTTCTTGGAAATGAATTGTTGCTTTTTATCTAAATATCTAATTTTTTCTTCATTGCACAGAAATTTGCTGTCATATCTATACTTTTTCTGATCCATTTACTAGGCTTTTTTTGGAGGATCATCTTTCATATCGTTTGCATTTATTCTTTATTTCACTCAACAAATATTTAGTGATTCCTATTCTGTGCCAGTGAACAAAACAAAGCCATGGCCCTTGTGGAGCTTACATTCTTGTGGGAGGAAGAGAGGTAATCGTTAATCTAACAGATAAGTAAATTACATGTTAATTTAGAAGGTGACAAGAACCAAGAAAAAGTAAAGCCGGGTAAGATAAGAGAGTTAAACAGATATTTGGGGAAATTACTCAATTTTTGTCTTTTTTCTCTGAATTAACCATTATTATCTTAAACCTTTGTGAGTATTTCAGTTATGTCTTTTCTGGTTTTTGCTGTTTCTAGTTTATTGTCTCTAAAAATTGTTTCAGTTCTCTATAACTTTTCTTAGCTCTGCAGTCTCCCTTTCCATCCCTTTTATTGTTTTATTATCTGACTGATAACTCATTTGATTGATCAGTTGATTTTTTATTTTATTTTTTTCAGTGTTCCAAGATTCATTGTTTATGCACCACACCCAGTAACTCATTCGATTTAATTTGATGGTCTTATTTTGAAGAAATTTGACAGGAAAGAGAGAGAAGAGATAGAGATGATAACTTTAAGGAATAATAGTGGAGTTTTCTTAGGATAGCGATGATTTATGCATGTTTAAGCTGGAAGGGAAGAAGCTAAAGGAAAAGAAGAGTTTATATAGCTAAGGTGTCAAAGAGTAAATTGGTCTGTATCACACAGAATACCTAGGTAATGATAAGAATTTTGAAATTAGAAGATCTGCGTGATTCCAGAGTCTTTGCTTTAAAACATTATAATGTACTCCCTTTGATAGGTAGGTTGTTTATAATGGAATTTTCAAAGTATGAGAGAATGGATTTCAGAAGCAACAGAAAAAGGGTTAGTTGGGAGACTGGCCAGAGATAAGACAAACTTCAAAGACTCCATCCTGTTTACTAGTTGGGAAAGGAACACAAATAGAAGTTATGTTGAGACATGGTTTTTACCATATAAAATTACACAGCTCTGTCTTGCAGTGACTTAGGAATATATTGAGTAGATGGGGCTATTAATTGTCAACAAAGTTGGTATCCGGTTGTCGAGAATTTTTTTTTTAGAATTTTATTTATTTATTTGACAGACAGAGATCACAAGTATGCAGAGAGGCAGGCAGAGAGAGAGGAGCAGAAACAGAAACCTCTCCCCACCACCCCCACCCCCCATGCAGGGCTGCATCCCAGAACCCTGGGATCATGACCAGAGCCGAAGGCAGAGGCTTTAACCCACTGAGCCACCCAGACGCCCTGAGAATATTTTTTTTGAAGAGTCTATTCCAAGGGTTTTTAGTGGAGGAGTCACTACTTCCAGAGGGGCATTAGGAAGTTTTTGGAGTGACGTTCGCTTATTGAAGTTTTTGAGAGTATTACTGACACCAGTTTTTGATGTGGGCCAGAGAATGTAGATACTCTGTATCTCATGACCCCATCCATATAGGTAAGATCCCTCTGAACCTTTATATAGATGAAAAACTATAGTTTTATGAGGCTAGACTGAAGTTCTTTTTGCACATAAACACAAAATATGTTTTGTATACTTTATTTTTATTAAATAGATTTTAATAAAATAAAAATTTAAATACTTTTAGAAAGTATTATTTTTGCATGGCAAAATGTATGTTAAAATTTCCTCTAATTTGACAGCCTTGTAGATGGAGGGAAGATTATATCTTATTTTGTTTAGAATTTTACTGGGGGTGGAGGGTGGGGAGAACTTTTACAAAGGTTCACCGTTTAAGAAAATCCAGTCACTGTCACCAGTGTCACTTGGCGGTATTTGAGTCATCAGTTCTGCAGTCAGCATTTGTATCTGTAACATTAATGGTGATTACAGTGAGTCTACATGGTAGAATGTCTTCTGATGTGCTTATGCATTTACATATATAAACAGAGTTTATATTCCGTTATAAGTTACTTCCCTTTATTCTTTATAGTTCTTTATGGGTGTATATATGTGTGTATCCAAAACTTCATGAAATAGAAGGAATGTGTATATAATTTTTAAAAATTGTGTGTAGAAAGTTTATTTTCTGTTTCATTTCAATATAGATAAAAGGGCCCTATAAAAGAAGGGTATTGAGTATAATAGAACTGAGAACTACCGCTTTGTGCCTTTCCCAGTGATGTAAAGTGACTCATTTATTGTATTTTAAATTCCTATAAAAATGTGTCTGTTTCTCTAGACTGTTCTGTTCCATTGATTTCTTTCTCTAATCCTGTTCCAGTGCAGTTTTATTTCAGTTATTCTAGCATTATAATTGGGTTTGATATATAGTAGGACAAAGAATGAAAAAAAATAGTATTTATTGAGTACTTGCTGTTAACCATTGCCCTAAGTGTTGTATATGAATTAATTCATGTAATCATCACAGTAACACTAAATATTACCATGTTTTGTTAAACCTAAGATGCTTTGTTAGTGATGCTTTCTTGATGGTATCAGAAAGTGTCAGTGGAAAGTTTTCATTTGGCACATCATTATTGCCTCCTGGGTGATAACTGTTTTTTTTAAGATGTCACCAATCTCTGAGACATTAAAATATGAAAAAATATGTTGTAGAATCATTGAAATAGGATGTTGTCATCTTCGTTTTACAGTTGAGGAAGTAAATGGGTAGAGAGTTTAACCTGCCTAAGATCACATAGTTAACTGACTTCATAGCTCATATGCTTGGTTGGGATCTTTTAAACTTATTGTTGTATTTTTCTCAGTGTTTATTTCTGATATATTGCAATAGTTATGTGTGCTCTAGGTTCATGGTAGATACCCTTTTTCAAATTGGAGAAGTTGCCCTCTATTGTAGGTGTATCATTTCTAAATCTTGTTTACAATTACTGGGTAATCCTGTCTACTGGGTCCATCTCTACGGAGTTCTCCTATCAGATAATTCTCTGTGTGAGAGAATACACTTTCTGCCCTTGATACTAAGCTTATCCATGAGACTTGTTTAACCGGTGGAATGTGAGTGAAACTGATAAGCTATATTAGAGCAGAAGCTTTCAGAGCCATCTCGAGATTTAGCTGTTGCTTTTCCACTCTGCCATATGAACAGCATGTTGCAGATAGGGACTACCTTCAGCCTGGAATGAAGACAGTGTGGACCTACAAGCCATCCGTAATGGACATAGCATGAGCAAGAAATAAATCTTTATGCTATAAGCCATGAGATTTTGATGTTGTTTGTTAACACAGGATAAATTAGTGGAAATTGACCAATCTAGAATGCTAAAAATTTTTATTAGGCATTTGGATTGAATTTAATCACATTTTCTCAACATCTATTACTATGGTGAATTACATTGATAGATTTTTCTAAAGCGAAACCACGCTTCACTAGAATAAACGGCTTTTGGTCTTAATGTATTTATTCTTTTATATGTGCAGCTGGGTTTTGTTTGCTCTTTTTTTGTTGTGGCAAAATATATGTAAAATTTCTCATTTAACCGTTTATGGGGTGTGGCATTAGGTACATTCACATTGTGCAATCATCACCACTCTCCAGCACTTTTTAAGTTGTAATATGGAGTCTCCTAGGGATCCCCACGATCCTTTCATGAGGTCTGCAAAGTCAGACTGTTTTCATAATAACAAGACTTTGTTTTTACTGTTGTCTTTCTCACAAGTGTACAGTGAGGTTTTCCAGAGGCTGCATTACAAATGAATTGCAACAAATTGAACACAATAAATTTGAGCAATCTTCTGTTAAAGAGATGCACCAAAATATAAAAGATGCTACTCCTCTTACTAAATGTATTTGTAAAGTACATTTATTTTAATAAGAGTGTTGTTAGCATGAATGAATTTATAGTTGTTTTTCAGTGATTTAATAATAAAATTTTGTGGGTGCCTGGGTGGCTCAGTGGGTTAAAGCCTCTGCCTTCAGCTCGGGTCGTGATGTCAGGGTCCTGGGATGGAGCCCCGCATCGGGCTCTCTGCTCAGTGGGGAGCCTGCTTCCCTCTCTCTCTCTCTCTCTCTCTCTCTCTCTGCCTGCCTCTCTGCCTACCTCTCTGCCTACTTGTGGTCTCTCTTTGTCAAATAAATACATAAAATCTTTAAAAATTTTTTTAAAAATAATAAAATTTTGTTTTAATATCTAATATGGTAAATATTGATAGGATGACCCATATAAGCAAAAGCTCTCTGGGTCCTCAGTAATTTTTAAAAGTATTTAAAGAGGTCCTGAGACCAAACTATTTAAGAATCTCTGCCTCAGTTAACAGAGAAAATATGTTCCTTTAAACTGCAAAGTGATATATTGCATTTTGTCCTTAACTATTCAGATTTCTACTTTTCAGCTAACATTGGCCATATATATTTTCTGAAATAATCACTCATTTTTCCCCTAGGATTCAAATCATATTTGTAGAGAATTTTTATAATAGTTAAAATGTTTTCTAAAAATCTCTTCTGAATTTGTAATTCTGTCTCATTTTTATTCCTGAAGTTTGTTTTCTCTTCTTTTTCTTGGTCAGACCTGACAAAAGTTTGCCTAGATCACTTACTACCTTTTTGAAGAATCAGCTTTTTGATTACTGGTCATCCACTCTTTCAGTTTTCTGTTATATTACTTTTTTCTTTGTTATTACCTTGTAATTTTTTTTTTTTAAAGATTTTATTTCTGAGTAACCTCTACACCCAGCATGGGGCTGGAACTTAAAACCCTGAGATCAAGAGTTAACACTCTCTACTGACTGAGCCAGCCCCGGGTCCTCTTGTAACCTTTCTTTATTCTTAATTTGTTTTCTTTTAAATTCTTTGACTAAAGTCTTTTTTCTTTCCTAAGAAACTTGTTAATGACTATAAATGTTTCCACAGTCCTGCATTGCATGTCACAAGCTTTGTTTTTTTAGTGACCTCATTTTTTTTTTTTAAGATTTTATTTATTTAATTTGACAGACAGAGATCACAATTAGGCAGAGAGGGAGGAAGGGAAGCAGGCTTCCCGCTCAGCAGAGAGCTGGATGCGGGGCTCGATCCCAGGACCCTGGGATCATGACCTGAGCTGAAGGCAGAGGCTTTAGCCCGCTTAGCCACCCAGGCGACCCAACCTCACTTTTTTTTTAAAAAAGTAGTTCATAACTTTGTTTTAAATCTCTTTTTTTAATGCAAGAATCATTTAGAATTTATTGCTGTTGGTTACTTCATGCTACTTCTTTGTCTTGTACTTGCATAAGTATATTCTTAAGTAATTCTTTCAGAGTGTATCTGTGGGTAGTAATTGAATCCTCGCAGATCTGCATATGTCTTTATTTTGCCTTTACACTCGAAAGATAGTTTGGGGGACACCTGGGTGGCTCAGTCGGTTAAGCCGCTGCCTTCGGCTCAGGTCACAATACCAGGGTCCTGGGATCAAGTCCCGCTTCTCTCTCTGCCTCTGCCTGCCGCTCTGCCTGCTTGTGCGCTCTCTCTCTCTTTCTCTGATAAATAAATAAAATCTTAAAAAAAAAAAAAGATAGCTTGGTTACATATAGAATTCCAAGTTCAAAATTATTTTCCTAAAGAACTTTAAAGTATTATACTTCGTTATATTTTTATAAACACTCTTTGTAAATAGAAGTGTGTGGTATCTAATTCTTTGTGAGTAATCTACTTTCTCAACTTCCTTTCTCATATGTTTTAGGATTTTTCTCTTTATTTACCCTTGGTATTCTAAAATTTTACCAGGCTTACTCAAGTTTCTGTGTTCACCCTTTCCAACTAAGGGCAGAAAAGATCTCTGTTATTTGCCTTTTCCAAAAAAGGCAGTATATACTTTTTTTTAAAGTTATGTATCTACCCGTATTGCTGCTTTTAATGCAAAAACTGCGGTTAATCTGTCTTCTGTCTTTTCCTGTTTTCTCTCCCTTCCCTCAGAATTTGTAGCACCCTGGGAACTGTTCCCACCTTTTCTAGCATTCAGTCTCTGTGGGCAGTTTGGTTTCTTGCCTTATATCTTCCTCAAGTTTCCAGTACCTTAAAAGTACGCCTTCTTGTTTTCTGGCATAATTGTGGATTTCCTGTCATTTTGAGGGTTTGGATTAGGAGGAGGAGAAGCAGGAGAAGGAGGCTGCAGCATGTATTAATTTGCCACCTTAAACCAGAAGCTTTGCATTGTTTTCCTAACTTAAGATCTTGGGCAGATGGTTTAATCTCTCAGTTTCAAAAACAACAACAACAAACCTTCTATTTTGTAATATGGTCTACTAAAAGTTTATTTTAAGGATTAGAGCATATCTCAAATACCTAGTACAGTGTGGGGCATAGAGTAGCTGTGTAATAAATAGTACCTGTGTTGCTATGATATTAAATGCCTACTACAGTGCATGGCACAGAATGGAAGTATAATGAATGAATGGTGCCCAGATTGCTACAATGAAACTAGTATCTTCTGTGTGTGCAGTAAAACTAAATCATCATTAATCATTGGTCATCTGAAATTTTCTTGTGCTATCTTGATGTTAGGTTGTGTTTGAGAGTCATAATTTTGGTAGCCTGCCTTTTTAATAGAATCTTGATCTTCATGTTGGGTTGTGGCCATTAGGTAAGGGCCATTGTATTAGAAAAAAATTCCACTAAGAAGGTAGTAATAACCATAGTTATATTTTTGAATTATTTTGTTTGATTGTATGCAATCTTATTGCACCTTTTTTACTCATTTTTTAACAGTTTCTAATTAGAAGATAATAAAAGCTTTACTTCCAAATATGCTGTTAAATAACAAAATTAGCTTTTTATTTTTCTGAAACCATACCCATCTTACTCATCTGTTGGCAGGCTTTGCTATTGCCTATTTCAACTTTACCATAAAAAAATCATTTAAAATTTGTTTTCCTTCATTTTCGTGTTGTGTTTCAGTGTGTATAGTGAGACAAAAAGTAATAATCCTCCATCTCATTCTTGGATTTATCAAAAGCTGAAAATAAAATAGATCAGATCAATTTCTGGAACAAAATTACTTTATTAGTTTAGTAATAATTTGAGGTTACTTTAAAGATAAGAAGCAGCTTTTGGGAGAAGATTCATTTCCTGCCTTTGGGCTTTATCTGCAAGAACTACATCTTCAGTGTCAAGAGATTGTGTATTTATAACTGAACTCTAATAAAGTCTGTACTGGGGATACTGCACACCTGACTTGGTCATTGTGATTATATATTAGGTGCCAAACTGTTGCTTGTCTTTTAAAAAAAAATTGCCAAGTGTATTTTATTAAAATCTGCCTGTGTGGGGACAACAAGACCTTGACTTTTTTTTTTTTTTTTTTAAAGATTTTATTTATTTGACAGAGACACAGCGAGAGAGGGAACCACAAGCAGGGGGAGTGGGAGAGGGAGAAGCAGGCTTCCTGCTGAGCAGGGAGCCGATGCCAGGCTGGATCCCAGGATCCTTGAATCATGACCCCAGCCAAAGGCAGATGCTTAACAACTGAGCCACCCAGGCGCCGCACAACCTTGACTTGACTATAAGTGTGCTAGTTATTACCAGCATAGTTAATGATGTCCCTTTGGAAAATAAGTTTGTGTTTCTAAGTGGAATAAATTGTAGTTTTCCTTTTATTAGTGAATCAAGCAATAATCGGAAGAGGTCATTAATTACAGTAAATATGTTTTCACTAAATCTTATAAAATGTTTTCTTCAACTCTTTGATGCAGCATAGGATATTAAAAACCATGTTCTGAGTTTGTTTTCCTTAAATCTGTATCTTGCAGCTTTAAAGAACTATACCTTTTTTTATGAGCAGTCTAAAATTACTCTCCTTTAAATGCTCTTTTTATGCTTCTCCCACTTCTTGCTATGTCTTTTTGTCATAGAGAAATTGTCATACAAAACAGAAGATTATTTCAGAACTGCATCTTTCATATTTTTATGTCTGTGTGTGTTTGTCTTTCTGGAACTGAGACATCTCTTTGGCAATGGAAAGAACTGTTACTTACGCAGTAAACTTTTTAAACATGCAGGGAATTGTTATTTTAACATTTTAAACATGCAGGGAAATGAGGAAATAGTCCTCATTTCGGGGTACAGTTACATTATCAGCCTGACAAGGATCTTTTCCTTTTTATTAGTTTTCTTCTTCATCCCTAATCCCCTCTCCCATTCCCCTTTAAACATACCCTGATTTGATAGGTATGCTTGAGGATGTGTCCTTTTATATTGTGTTGTTTTGAGTATGTTTTATATATGTAGATACCATTGTATTACAGATCTTTTTAAGCCAACACTGCATTTCAGTGTGTATACCTAGTTGATTCTAACTACATTTAAGTTACCCTCTGTTCCTCCTACCACAACCATACTGTAAAGAAAAAAACATTCTCATACCTGTCCCACGAAAGAGTTTCTTTGGGGAATATATCCAGGAGTGAGATTTCTGAATTGGGGAGTATATAAATAAGTTTTTCACTAAGGAAGAAGTTTAGGATTAGAGAGAGCATGGCAAATTGGTTTCTGGAATACATATACCAGTTTACATTCAATTTCATTTTGTTGGTTGGTCACTATTTCTCCATTTATTCATCAACACCTTAAAGTTTTCCAATTGTTAGTTGTTTATTTTGTACTTCATTGATTATTATGAAGCTGAGTTATCTCTTCATGTGTTTGTTAGGCATTCCTTATTCTTCAAGTTTCTCATTCATGTCCACTGACCACTTCTCTGTTCTATTTCCTATCTCTATTTTTCATGATTTGTAAGAGTTCCTTATATATTTTAGATATTAATCCCTTGTTGGCTTTAGACATAAATCTGTTACTTTTTTTGTGTCCTTATGGTGAAGACTGCTACTAATTCTCCAAAATCTGTTCTTACCTTTACAAGCAGTTTAAGCTGGGCACATAGCTGCTCAATTAGGGATTACATTTTTTAACTTTATCATTAGCTAATTGAGGCCATGTGACTAATTTTGCCAATCAGATATGGGCAAAAGTGTTATGTGCATTTCTACTTCAATTAGCAATAATCGCGCCTCGGATAAACCTCATTGGCTACGATACTGCCACTGCGCAAAGCTGTGCATTTCTACTTCAATAGCTCAAAAGAAAATTTTTTGATGTGGGCTTCTTTTTTTCCTTGTTATAAATTGGAAGATGGATAGGTTTGTTATTTTAGGCCATGACCTAACTTTCTCCATTCCCTAGCAAGTGGCAGAGCAACAAACCAGAAAGAGCTTAGGTTTCAGAATGACCGTGTGAACTAAACAGTGGTCTTGCCAAACTGAATTGCCTCATGAAACCGTTATTTAAGAAATATATAAACTTAAGTCCAATATTCGAGAGCTAACTTGTTTTTAAGCTTAGAGTTGACTCTAATGTGTCCTTTATGGAGCATAAATTCTCTCTTAAATGTAGTCAAATCAATTTTCCCCTATCTGGTTTGTACTTTAGAGGTCTTGTCTAAGTAGATATTCGCTGCTCTGAAGCCATTCTCCAAGATACTCTCCTCTCTACTATTGGCTTTATAATAATACCTATATAGGTCATGTTGAGTTCACCTTTATACATGTTGTGAGGTAGGGATCCAACATTATTTTTCTTAGAATGGCACAGGTGTTTGCCAGTACCATCTGTAAATAATGCATGCTTTTCCTTCTGATTTATTGGCCATCTTTATCATGTCAAGTTACCATATATTCATGAATCTGCTGCTAAGTTCTCTTGTATATTGTTTGTTGCTATGGCAGTTATACAGTTTTTTATTATTATGTTTTAGTAGTAAATCATACTATCTAGTAGGGTGAGTCCCTTTATACTTCTCTTTAAACTTGATTGAATTATTTTTAGATGTTTATTCTTACATGGACATTTTAGAATAAGTTTGTGAAATTTCTTGAAAACTAGAACAAAACCTTCCTGATTTATACTGGAACTGTCTTGGATTTATAGATTAATCTTTAAGGAACTACCTGTAAATGTGGCATAGTTCTTCATTCATTTAGACTTTTTTGTGAGGTGATTTTTCACCCATTAATGTTCTCTGCCTTATCTTCAAGTTAATTCCTAGATATTCCATATAACTATTTTGAGTGGTACTTTATTTTCCATATGACTTCTGGTACAGAGCAACGCTATTGATTTTTTTTAGTTGATTTCTTGTATCTGGCAGTCTTTCTAAACTCATTTATGATGATAATTTGTCTACACCATCTGCTTCATCTCTTCTAATCCTTATTCCTTGGTTTCTTCCCCTTCCCCCCATTTTATTATATTAGCCATATCCTCCAGTAATATGTTGAACAAAGCCTCAATGGGCATCTTTTCTTATCTGTATCTTAAATGGAATGATTCTGAGGTTTTCCATTAAGTTTGATGTATATTAGCTTTTAGTATATAGACTTTATCAAGTTAAGGAATTTTTCCTTCTGTTCATAGTTTACTGACAATTTTTTAATAAATCATTAAAACTATCAGATGCCTTTTCTGAATCTATTGAAATAGTCATTTTCTCCTGTAGTCCATAATGTGATTACATTGATAGATTTTCAAATATTAAACCATTCTTGAATTTTTTTTTCCTTAAAGATTTTTTTTTTTCAGTATTTAAATTTATTTTTTCAGCGTAACAGTATTCATTGTTTTTGCACAACACCCAGTGCTCCATGCAATACGTGCCCTCCCTATTACCCACCACCTGTTCCCCCAACCTCCCACCCCCGACCCTTCAAAACCCTCTGGTTGTTTTTCAGAGTCCATAGTCTCTTATGGTTCACTTCCCCTTCCAATTTTTTTTTTTTTATAAACATATAATGTATTTTTATGGCAAAGATTTTTTTAATTTATTTGACAGAGACAATGAGAGAGGGAACACAAGCAGAGAGAATGGGAGAGGGAGAAGCAGGCTTCCTGCCAATCAGGGAGCCCGATGCGGGGCTCAATTCCAGAACCCTGGGATCATGACCTGAGCCCGAGGTGCCACCCAGGCGCCCCCATTCTTGAATTTTTTGTGTTAATTGTTTTTGAACAGTATGTGTTATTTTTAATATACTAACAGATTCAATTCACTAATTCGTCATTTAGGATTTTCAGACATCTATGTTCATAAATGAAATGGGCTTTAGTTTTTATCTGAAAATGTGCCTGCAGATTTTAATTTATGGGGGTGACATTGACATGGAGAGAGTGCATTGAAAGATTATTACTGTTCACAAGAGGAGGGAGCATGCTACTCCACTCAAGGACATGGGAAGTACCAGGTGTAGTCAGGAAGCAAAAGCAGGAGCAAGGGGTAAGGCAAGGAAGGGGGAAACACTAGAATTTGCTAGTTTGAATAATGTTGGTAGGCTCTGGACTTACAGAAGTGATCTCCAATTGCTAATATCTGACCTTTAGTGCTTAGGGCAGAGGAATAATGCCTCCTGAAGTATAACAGCCAGGTAAAGGAGATGATTCGGAGTTTGGGCTCTTCAGTTTACATAGGAAAAATACATTTTTTTTTTTTTTTAAATTTATTTGACCGAGAGAGAGAGAGATCGCAAGTAGGCAGAGCAGCAGGCAGAGAGAGAGAGAGAGAGAGAGAGGAAAGCAGGCTCCTTGCCGAGCAGGGAGCCCGACGCGGGGCTCGATCCCAGAACCCTGAGACCATGACCTGAGCCAAAGGCAGACGCCCAACCGATTGAGCCACCGAGGCGCCCCGGAAAAATACATTTTTGGACTAACCTTTGCTATCTCTCAAGAATTGGCCAACCCTGGGAGAGGTAGTTTCTCCCTAGTCAGCGAGGTCACAAATGCCAGAGCATCAAGAATACAGGAAATACGAACATACAGTTAATGTAATTGGCCTTCTGGTGGATGGATGCCAAATAGACAAAAACTCTAAGAAAACACAAACAGCTGTCTGTTCTTTTCTTACTACTATCTAGTTTTGAAATCAAAATGATGTCAGCCATATAAAGCATTTTAGGTATTTCTCTTTGTATTCTATTATCTGTAACAAATTGTAGAAAACGGGTTATTTGCTCCTTGAAAATTTTAGGAGAATTCAGCGTATGTAACTGTTAGGGTTTATGGCTGTTTGGGAAAGGATGTCTTTGTGGTTATTGGTCTGTACAGATTTTTTTTTTAAGCTTTAGTTAAGTATTTATGACCTTTTGTAATGTAATATTGTAAACGTAAACATTATAGTATCATGATAGTACTTTTAAATCTCATCTATCATCACCTGTATGTCTTCACTTTTCTTGATGATCTTGCCAGAAGTTTGTCTGTCTTACTAATCTTTTCAAAGAATCAGCATTTGATTTTATTCATCTTTCCATTTTATTTCTACTCTGTTTGATTTCTGCCCATATCTTTGTTTCCTTTGTTCTTTTGAGTTATTCTATAGATACTTATTCAACTTGAGTTGAACTTTGATATTTCTTATATAAGCACATAAATCTATAGTTTTTTTAATATTGTTTTAGTTGTCTCACAAATTTTGTTACATAGTATTTTTATTGGTGTACTTGTCTAATTATCCTGTAATTTCTTTTATAATTTCTTCTTTGACCTGAGGATTTAGAATTATGGTTTTTGAGTTTCTAGACATATGGGTAGAGGTTGTTTTTTGTTGTTTATTTGTTTGTTTTGAGTTGCTTTTGTTGTTGTTATGGATTTCTAGTTTTATTGTTAAAACCAAAGAACATCAGTTATATGGTGATTATATGGTGTATGGCCAGCACATAGTTTTTGCTTCTTTTTTTTTTTTTTTTTAAAGATTTTATTTATTTATTTGACAGAGAGAGATCACAAGGAGGCAGAGAGGCAGGCAGAGAGAGAGGGAAGCAGGCCCCCTGCTGAGCAGAGAACCCGATGCGGGACTCGATCCCAGGACCCTGAGATCATGACCTGAGCCGAAGGCAGCGGCTTAACCCACTGAGCCACCCAGGCGCCCTAGTTTTTGCTTCTTAAGTCTTTGAAAAGCATGTCTGTTTTTCACAGTATGTAAGTTGTCTATATATTTGTTAGTTTGAACTTACTTGTATTTTCTGTAATTAATCTTTTCCTGTTCTGTTAGTTTCAGAGAAGAGTAGGTTAAAATTGCCATCTAAAATTGTTGATGTCTCTATACTTCTGAGAGTTGTGCTTTGTATGTGTTTGTAACATTATTGCAAAGAAATTCACATGCCATAAAATGCAATGGTTTTTAATTTATTCACAGAGTTGTGAGTCATTATTATTACCTAATTTTAGAACAGTCTTTTTAAAAAAGCCCAAAAAAGACACTTGTGCCCATTAGCAGTCACTCCCCTTTATCCCTTTCTCCAAACCCTGGAAACTACTTACTAAACTTTCTCTTATACTGTGGGTTTCAAGTAAGTGGAATCATATAATACGTGGCCTTTTGTAGTCACAAAACATGGCTTCTTTCACATAGAATAATGCTTTCAGGTTCATCTGTGTTGTAGCCTGTATCAATACTTCATTCCTTCTTATAGCCAAATGATACTCTTGTATGGATATACATACCATATTTCGTTTATCCATTCATCTTGATGGGCATTTGGGTTGTTTCCACTTTTTGGTTATTAAGAATAATGCTGCTACGAACATTCATGTATAGGCTTTTGTCTAGACATGTTTTCATTTTTCTTAAGTATATACCTAGGAATGAAACTGCTGGGTTTTATGTGGCTCTGTGTTTACCTTTTGAAGTACTACCAGACTATTTTCCAAAGTTGATACACCATTTTACAGTTCCACCAGCAACATTTAAGGATTCCGGTTTCTCCATGTCTCATCAACACTTATTATTTTTTATTTTAGTCATTCTGCTGGGTGTGAAATGACATCTCATTGTGGTTTTGATTTGTATTTCTTTAATGACTTAGGATACCGAGCATCTTCTTCAAGTGCTTGTTGGCCATTTATATATCTTGGGAGAAATGTGTATCCAAGTTTGCAGGTCCATTGTTCATTTTTAAATTGGTTTTAGTCTTTATTATTGAATTGTAAGAATTATTTATTCAGGATACAAATCCCTTATCATATATATGATTTCCAAATATTTTCTTCTTTCCATTGGGTTTTCACTTTCTTGATGCTGTCCTCTGAAATACAGTTATTTTTAATTTTGTTGGAAATGTAATTTGTGCTTTTTTTCAATTGTTGCTTATACTCTTGGATTGGTATGTCACAAATTTTGTCATGTAGTATGTAACCGTGGTCACAGAGATTTATTCCTGTGTTTTCTAAGTTTTGTAGTGTTAGTGCTTACTTTTAGGTTATGATCCATTTGAGTTTTTTCTATATGGTATGAGGTAAGTACCCAGCTTCATTCTTTTGCATGTAGATATCTAGTTTTTCCAGCACTATTTATTGAAAAGACTGTTTTTTTCCCCCATTGAATTGTCTTGGTGTTTTATTCATTGTAAAAACATAAATGTTTATGTTTGCCAGTTCTTAATCTGTTTTTCCTTCAGTATATAATACAGTACCCTTCTTCTCCTTTATATTTGTTTTTCTTTTTTTTTTTTAAGATTTTATTTATTTATTTGACAGAGAGAGATCACAAGCAGGCAGAGAGGCAGGCAGAGAGAGAGAGGAGGAGGAAGCAGGCTCCCTGCTGAGCAGAGAGCCTGACGCGGGACTCGATCCCAGGACCCTGAGATCATGACCTGAGCCGAAGGCAGAGGCTTAACCCACTGAGCCACCCAGGCACGCCTTTATATTTGTGTTTGCTTTCTATTCTGTGCTATGTTTTTTTAAATTTTCTAATTACTGTGAAGCTCTTGGTTCACAGTCGTCCTTCGTATTTCCCAGGCATTTTCAGCATTTCTGTACCTTTTTGGACTTAGGCTATCCCTATTGATGTCCTACTCCTACATCTTTTTTCTTTTTTTCTAATTTTTCTGTTTATTTTTTTGACAGAGATCACAAGTAGGCAGAGAGGTAGTCAGAGACGGGGAAGCAGGATCCCTGCTGAGCAGATAGCCCGATGTGGGCCTCAATCCCAGGACCCTGAGACCATGACCTGAGCCGAAGGCAAAGGCTTAACCCACTGAGCCACCCAGGCGCCCATTCCTCATCTTTTAAAAATCCAATCTTAAGAATCTTTCTTTAGATCAGTGAGTTTAACTCATTTACATGTATGTATTGGAACATTGTATTAGAACTTTTCTGTCACGTTATTTTATATTTTTTATTTACCATACTTCTTGGCTTTTTTCCTTTTCCCAATGAATAGATTGAATTTTCATTTTGTTTTTTGTTTTTTTTTTTCAGTTTGAAAGCTCCACATTTTGCTCTGTTTTAGTTAGAATTTTGGTCATTGTATGGTAACAGGTGGTAACTACACTTACCAGGGTGAGTATAGTGTAACATACATAATTGTTGAATCACTGTTCTGCACCTAAAACAACATTCTGTGTCAACTGTTCTTCAATAATAAAAAAATTTTAAAAAAAGAAAAAAATTTTTGGTCATTGCCCAGATAAGTCCAGACTTTCATTTATGTATTTTTTTTTTAAGTATTTTTATTAACACCACCTCCCTTTAGCAAGTTCTGTGGCAAACTTTGGCCTCCTTTTCTCATCACTATATTTATATCACCTAGCAGGTGAGATGTTGGCAAACTATGGCCTATGTGCCAGCAACCTTAAAAAAAAAAACTTTTTAAGTAAAGTTTTATTGGAACATGCTAAGATCTGTGCTATGTGATATAGCACCCACTAGTTGTAGAGAATTTTAACTTGAAGCTTAAAATTTAAAAGTTCCTCAGTCACACTAACCACATTCATGTTATCCATAGCCACATGTGACTAATGGCTGCCATATTGGACAACACAGATAAAGATAGAACACTTTAGTTATCCCAGAAAGTTCTGTTATACAGAGCTTTTGTTCCTTTTTGAAGGTAATAGTAAGTTTTACTAAATTATTTGTTCACCTTTTTTTTTTTTTAAGATTTTATTTATTTGACAGAGCACAAACATTGCAAGGGGGAAGGGAGAAGCAGGCTCCCCACTGAGCAGGGAGCCCGATGCTAAGCTCGTCCTAGGACTTTGGGATCATGACCTGAGCCAAGGGCAGACGCTTAACCAAGTGAGCCACCCAGGTGCCCATATTTATTCACTTTCATGTATCTTTTATAACATCATTCTTGTTGGGAATGGTTCCTTTAATGAGAATTTTCAAAGAGGGCCTTTAATGTAGTAAATATTCTAAGACTTTGTGTGCTTAAGATAGCTTTACTTTTGATGATAGTTTATCTGGATATAAACTTTTTGGTTCAAAATTCTGTCAACATTTTAAAATTATTCTGCATAGTAATTTTAAGAATTACTTTAAATCTTGTGTTTCTAATGAGGTATCTGATGTCATTTTGATCTTATTCCTTTCTAGGTAAACTACTACTCTTGTTAGAAGCTCTTAGAATTTTTTTTTTTTGTCTTTGATTCTCTTAAATTTTATTGTATCAAGGTGTTGTTTATGTATATATGTATGTTTTATTTATCCTCTGGCACTCATAAGCTGTTCAATTTGACATTTTTTTAATTCTAGAAAATTCTCAGTCATTCATATACTTCTGGGAATCAGTTTAATTTATACCTCTTCTGTATCTTCTGTTTTTACAAAGTTAATACTCTGTCATGTCTTTGTACCTTTAAAAAATCTTTCTTATCCCTTCCTCTTATGTTTCAGAACTTTTCTTAGCCTAATAATTCCAACTCACTAAAACATTTTTCAGCTATACCCATTAATCCATTCACTCACCTCTTGATATTTTCATTTTAACTGTTTTCTATATACATTATTTCAAATTGTTTCTTTTTTTAATTAAATCTCAAATCACCTTTATTTTATTTATTTATGTATTTATTTATTTTTTAAAGATTTTATTCATTTATTCGACCGAGAATGAGAGAGCATAAGCAGGAAGAGCAGCAGGCAGAGGGAAGGGGAGAAGCAGACTCCCCACCCGGCAGAGACCTCTACACGGGCCAGATCCCAGGACGCTGGGATCATGACCCAAGCCTAAGGCAGATGCTTAACCGACTGAGCCACCTAGGCACCCCTCAGATGGTTTCTTTTTTAAAAACTATTTCTACTTCATATTAACCCACATCCTCTCATATCTGAGGATATGTATTATGGTCATTTAAAATTTATAGTCTGACTAGCTCATTAATTTTTTTTTTTTATGTATATGCAGTTTTTTGAATTGTTTTAATCTTTTTAAAATTTTTTATTATTTAAATTCAATTAACATGTAATGTATTTGTTTTTAATCTTTAAAAAGATTTTAATAGTTCTTATACTTCAGTGCTTGCTTGCTTGATCGATGGAGTGATTTTTTTCCATGAACACATTTTCCATTGAGATTTTCAGCCACATTAAGTTAGCTGGTACTGTGTTTGAAAGGAGTGGTCAGGTCTGGAGGAAGGAAGAGGAACCCCAGAGCAGAGAGCTTACGATATTTTGGATCATATGATATCTGGACTTCCCAGTTGCATCATCCATCAAGAAACCCTTCCTATTAACTCCATCAGAGATTTGCTCTTTATTGAGACCAAGCTTCTGTGGAATTTTGTTCAGCGAACAGAGAGAACATCGGGGTTGCCACCCCACCTAAACTGGAGTGCTACTCTGAGATTACCTCAGAGCAATTGTGCTTTTTTGCCCAAGGTGATTGGAGAGAGACATTTTGGAAAAGCTCGCCATCATCCAGCCCCCCAGTTGTGTGCCATATACTGTTCAGCTCTGGGTTGCTACTCTTCCCTTCCTCTGTCCAGACAAGCCAGCATTTGTTTCTCGAGAGATTTTTCACAGCTTTTTTGTTTGTTTCTTATATCCAGCCTCTCATTTGTAGAACAATTTCAAGGGGAGCTTGTCTTGATATCTTACCAAGAATGTAACATGAGTATGACTAATTTAAAAAATTATGCACATCCGGCTTTTTTATTGGATGAGGTTTTTGGTTTTTTTTTTGGCCACAGATTAATTTTTCTAACTATCTCTAATTACTAAGTTTTTACTAATTGTTTTCCATTTAAGGATCACATATGCTTTTTTTTTTTTTTTTTTTTTTTTTTTTTTTTTTTTTTTTTTTTTTTTTTTTTTAAAGATTTTATTTATTTATTTGACAGAGAGAGAGAGATCACAAGTAGGCAGAGAGGCAGGCAGAGAGAGAGGAGGAAGCAGGCTCCCTGCGGAGCAGAGAGCCCAACGCGGGGCTCGATCCCAGGACCCTGAGACCATGACCCGAGCCGAAGGCAGCGGCTTAATCCACCGAGCCACCCAGGCGCCCCCACATATGCTCTTGACAGTGGCAAAGGAACAAAGGGAGGTCCTGAGCAATGGAAGGAAACTGGTCTAGAAATAATTTGTTTTCATTTGTTTATTTATTAGAGAGACAGTACAAGCAGGGGGACCAGCAGCCAGAGGTAGAGGGACATGAGCGGGGAGCTGATGTAGGGCTCAATCCCAGGACCCTGAGATCACAACTTGAGCCAAAGATCGAAGCTTAACCGACTGAGCACCACCCAGGTGCCCCAGTCTAGGAATATTAAGTGTTAATTCAGGAAAAGAATAATGTAGATTTCAGTGCACTTTTTTTTTTTTTTTTTGATGGTTTTCTTGTTCAGAACTTTTAAGTATCATTTAAGAATCTGATATGTAGAAGACATTGTACTGGGTGCTACTGATAGAAGTTTGAATAAGATAAGATCTCTGCTTTCAAGGAGCTCTTTTCAATACTTTATGAAAGTGAATTTATATATAATTCAGGTTAAAACTAAAATATCTTCACTTCTGAGAGAAGTTAAAATTTCAGAAGCTACTAAGGGTGTTTTGTTGGAATTAAGGACATTTCTCTTTGAGCAACCAGGGATAAAAGCCAGATGGAACAGCCCGCCTTACTTTGAGAAGAATTTTTTTGTGGGCTCCTTTTCCTGTGCACAGCTTTTGTTCATTCTGCAGTCTATTGGACTATGACCTGTTTTTGGCTACACATTCTCTAGTTTCATATGATGTGGGCTACCCTGCTTTCTGTTCTTAAAATCAGCCTCATATCTTAGTGTTTTTATGCATTCCAGGAATGATTTGCTTTGTATACTTGGACCATGCTCTTTAGCTTATCTCTGTCAGTCTGTTCTTCTGTTGCATAATAATTTGCCTCTGCTACTAGATTCCTCCCTCTGAATCTATACTCTGTACCTGTCCTTATTTGTCTGTCAGTCTATTTCTCTGTCAGTCTCTTCTTCTGTTGCATAATAATTTGCCTCTGCTACTAGATTCCTGCCTCTGAATCTATGCTCTGTACCTGTCCTTATTTGTAGTTGGTTTAACATATTTTGGCTCTTGGCTTTAATTTCTAAATATGCCCTTTTGTTCTTCCTGAGGTGATTCATTGAGGCTGTGTTGCAACTGATTTTCTAAAACACTGGTCAGCCCTGTCACTGGTTCAAATCCTCTCTTCTTCCTCTTCCAAATTTTTGAGTTGTAATAGCCACAGCTCATTTTATTTTTAAATTGTTACTGTTACATAGTTTTTTATTTAAAATTACCCAGCACAGATAAAAAGAGTCTACAGTTTTTTGTGTATGGCCTGATGTTATTTTACTTTTTAAAAACACCTTTATTGAGGTATAATTGATGTATACATGCACCTATTTACAATATGCAGTTTGCTAAATTTTGACATAAGTATATACCGTGAACTATCACTGCAATAAAGATAACATATCCATCACACTGCAAAATTTCTTTATGTCCCTTTGTAGTTCCTCCCTCTTGCCCCTTCCAGTCCCCTCTATAACCCCTAGGCAACTACTGATCTAATTTCTACAACTATAGTTTTCATTTTGAGGAATTTATATAAATGGAATTGTGCAATATATACTTCGGTTGAGGGGTGTGGGTGGCTTCTTTCAGCATAATTACTTTGAGATTAATTCACACTGTGTGTTACAGTAGTCCACTCTTTCTAGTTGCTGAATAATATTCTGTTGTATAAGTATACCACAGTTTATCTGTTCACCTATTGTTGATTATTTGGATTGTTTCCAGTTTTTCGCTGTTAAAAGTAAAATGGCTGTGAACATATGTGTACAGTCTATGCTTTCATTTCTCTTGGATGAATACTTAGGCATGAAATGGCTGGGCTGCATGGTAGGTGTATATTTAACTCTAAGAAACTGCTAAATTCTTTTCCAAAGTTGGTGCACCATTTTACATTTCCACTATTGACATATGAGAGTCCTAGTTGCTCTAAGTCCTTTGTATGGCTATGTTGTCATTTTACTTTTTAATAAAACATTTTATTCTTTTCAAGTTCTGCAACTTGTGTTTACATTTAAATGTTTAATAATGCCTAGAATGTGTTTTGGTGTTTGCTAAAAGGAATGAGGTACGGTTAAGAAATCAATTTTAATATTTCGTTCAAAAGACAGTTGTTTCTGCATCATTTTATTAAATAGTCTATCATATTTCTATGGATTTAAAACTTGCCTTCCTAAGGAATTGTTTCAGGTGAATACATTTTTAGGTTCTTTTCCTATTCTTCAAAACCTAAATGTTTAGGTATTAGAAAAAAATGTACAATAAATCAGAAAGTTCTCCACTTACTTTAAGGAAGTGAAATTATGAGGCTCATGTTCTTTTTTTTTTTGACAGAGCGATCACAAGTAGGCAGAGAGGTAGGCAGAGAGAGAGGAGGAAGCAGGCTCCCTGCTGAGCAGAGAGCCTGATGTGGGGCTCGATCCCAGGACCCTGAGATCATGACCTGAGCCGAAGGCAGCGGCTTAATACACTGAGCCACCCAGGTGCCCCAGAGGCTCATGTTCTATAAGATTAATTGAGTTCTCAATGGAGAATTATTGTCATAAGAGTTCAAAAATGTACATTCCTATCTGTTGGATAAGTATGATTTTTTTGTCCAATTTGTAATCAGTCTAAAGACACAGCTCTGGGGGCGCCTGGGTGCCTCAGTGGGTTAAAGCCTCTGCCTTCGGCTCATGTCATGGTCCCAGGTCCTGAGATCGAGCCCCACATTGGGCTCTTCCGCTCAGTGGGCAGCCTGCTTCCTCCTCTCTCTCTGCCTACTTGTGATCTCTGTCTGTCAAATAAATCAATCAAAAATAAATCTTTTTAAAAAATACTAATAAATAAAAACACAGCTCTGGATGAAATGTTCTCTGCAGGACATGTATGATTCTACCTCTGATTACTATTTCTGCAGTCTCCTAGCTTAGAAGCTTTAATACCATGTTTGGTCCTGTTTTCTGCATTCCTTCAGTCCATCTGCTTCCAAGTTCTGTTTCTTTTAGAGCATCACCTAGTTTATCCCATTTATCCATTCTCATGTGCCATAGTCTTAAAACCTCAGTGCCCTTTGTCTAATTCCCTGTTATCCACATTACATTGATTCCAGATCATTTTTCTAAATGACTTTTTTATTAAGTTTAAAAAAGTTAATTCTTTTTTGTCTTCACATCACATTTAGGGTTCTATTTTACATAATGTAGTTTGAGTCCAGTTTTAGTTCTTAGCACTCATGCAGAAGTCATTTGCTTTAGTCATATTGATCTCTTCCTTCTTGCCATGTTTATTTCATTGTATTTTTTTTTTTTTAAAGACTCCATTTATTTTGAGAGAGAGTGCATGAGTTGGGGAAGGGGAAGAGGGAGAGACAGAATCCCAAGCAGACTGCACACAGAGCTCAAGCCCTGTGTGGGGCTCGATCCCATGACCTCGGGTGGCCCAGCTGAAATCAAAAGTCACATGCTGAGCCACTAGGCATCCCTATGTCATTGTATTTCTTTATTGGGTTTCCTTTGTATAATACAACTTTTTTTTCCTATGTTACCTTTCTTTCTAAATTTAGCTTAGATCTTCCCCCTCCACAGGTACTTCTTTGACTCTCTCAGACCATGATTTCCCCTCTGAATACCTGCAGTAAGTGTCTCCATTCACTCTGTTTGATCCATGTCCACTTCCTCAGACATGTTAGTCATGCTATTCTCTGTGCCTGAAAAAGTGTTCTCTATATCTCATTGTGATTTGTTTTCTTTTTTTTTTTAAGATTTATTTATTTGACAGAGAGAAATCACAAGAGAGGCAGGCAGAGAGAGAGGAAGGGAAGCAGGCTCTCCACTGAGCAGAGAGCCCGATGTGGGACTCGATCCCAGGACCCCGAGATCATGACCTGAGCTGAAGGCAGCGGCTTAACCCACTGAGCCACCCAGGAGCCTCTGTGACTTGTTTTCTTAACCGTTTGCAGGTCCTGGTGCAAATAACACTTTCTCATTGAGACCTTTCTTGAATGTCTTATTTTAAATTCAGTCTTCTCCTTAGTCTTTGTACCTTTCCTTGATTGTTTTTTTGCATAGAGTGCAATACATCTGACATATATTTTACTTGTCTGTTTTTATTCCCTTAAAAGTTCATTGAGGGCAAAGGTTTTTGTTTATTGTTTTTTGGCCACTACCTTGAATAGTGTGTTGCACATGGCATATGCCCAGTAAGTACATAAATGAACGAATAAATGCTTTAAGTTGGTGTTAATTGTTCTTTAGTTAAATAAAGGCATTAGTTTAATTTGTTTAGTTCTTTGAAGGTTGGCATGGAGTGACCTGGCAACATTAAGTACTAACTGACTGAAGGTGTAGAATTAGAAACTTTGACCACACAAAGGCAGGTGACACTTTATATTCCACAGCTGGTTAAGATACTAAGCATAGAGAACACTTTTTCAGGCACAGAGAATAGAACTTACAGTTCTGCGTAGGATCTTAAAGTTACTTAATAAATTTGTTACTTAGTAAATTAGAATAATTTCTGGTTACTTAATTATAGTAACCTCCTGGGTATATAAAAAATGAATATTCCTTTAGACCATTTAGAAAATATAGAAAAGGAGCACCTGGGTGGCTCAGATGGTGGAGTGTCTGCCTTCAGCTCAGGTTGTGATCCCAGGGTGCTAACTGAGCCCTACGTCGGGCTCCCTGCTTGGTGGGGAGCCTGCTTGCTGCTTCCTCTCCTGCTGCTCCTGCTTGTGCTCTTTTGCTCTCTCTGTCAAATAAATAAAATCTTAGAAAAAAATACAGAAAAGTATGGACTATATAAAATGTTCACAAGAATAAAGTAATGGGGGGGCGCCTGGGTGGCTCAGTGGTTTAAGCCGCTGCCTTCGGCTCAGGTCATGATCTCAGGGCCCTGGGATCGAGTCCCACGTCAGGCTCTCTGCACTGAAGGGAGCCTGCTTCTCTCTCACTCTCTCTGCCTGCCTCTCTGCCTACTTGTGATCTCTCTCTGTCAAAATTAATAAATAAAATCTTTAAAAAAAAAAAAAGAATAAAGTAATGGAAATTTATACACTGTCTTTGGAGAACAGTTTGTCAGTATTTAGTGAAGTTAAAGATCAATGTTCTACAACATAGCAGTTCTCCATAGGGACAATGTTTATAGCTGCTTTCTTTGGGGGAAAAAGAAAAGGAAATAACCCAGATAAATATTCATTAGCGGGAATATGTATAAAAGTTCAGATCATGCAAAATTAACATCATTTAGAGACATACAGTAAGGGAGGTAAACTATTCCTCCATCATCACAGAGTCTCTGGCTGGGAGTGACATAAGACAAAATAACAGGAGAAAAGCAAAGCTCATTTTATATTTACATGGGAGCCCTTGCTAGAACAATGAAGACCCAAAGAAGTGACTAGACCTAAGTGCTTATATACTAGGTTGAACAGCAGAAATTATGGGAAAGTAAAATATATGTGTCGACTAAGGAAGTTAGTTATTTTAACAAGGTGTGTTTCGATTTCTCTTGGCCTTGACTCCCTATGTTCAGTTGTAAGTGTTTCTTCCTTCTGGTATCGGGAAGGCACCTTTCACATGGGAATTTTCAAGTGTCTTCAGTTCAAAATAATCAGTATGCCCATGGAGCATATTTTGGGGTGGCCATGTCCAGAAGTCCCTTAATACATATGTAGCAAAACTAACAAAAAGCAGGGAGATTATATAAACAAAATTTAGGGTGGAAAGGGTGGAAGATGAGACTTAGGGACGGATATATATTGACTTCATCTGTATTGATAATGTTCCATTTTTTTTTTGTTTTGTTTTTTTTTTTTAGATTATTTATTTATTTATTTGACAGACAGAGGTCACAAGTAGACAGAGAGGCAGACAGAGAGAGAGAGAGGGAAGCAGGCTCCCTGCTGAGCAGAGAGCCCGATGCGGGACTCGATCCCAGCACCCTGGGATCATGACCTGAGCTGAAGGCAGCGGCTTAACCCACACAGGTTAGGGTTATTTTTTTTTACCCATTTTGTAGATAATTTTTCATAATAATTTTTAAAGGTAGTGGTAATGTCATGTGTAGGGAAAGTTGACAGGGTGTAGGAGGTTTACAAAGAGAGGAGGCCTGAATATAGTTGGTAGAGAAAAAAGAGAGACTTGACTAGTAAAAGAGAAGATTTGGTAAATACCATTAGAACCCAGTTACAGTTGGAAGCTAAGAAATAATATTTTCAGGAGTGTTTAGCTGCCTAGTGTAGACAGCAGGTGGTTGTATGGATTTAGGACTCATGTTTATCAAATAGGAAAAAAGATGGGCGATGGGGGTTTAGATTATTGACAAGAGTAGTTGAAGATTCACTACTTTAAAGATTAATTAAAAAATAGTGGCGCATCAAAAGAAATGAAATCTTGCCATTTGCGACGACGTGGATGGAACTAGAGGGTATCATGCTTAGTGAAATAAGTCAGTTGGAGAAAGATAACTATCATATGATCTCCCTGATATGAGGACGTGGAGATGCAACATGGGGGGGTTAAGGGGATAGGAGAAGAATAAATGAAACAAGATGGGATTGGGAGGGAGACAAACCATAAATGACTCTTAATCTCACAAAACAAACGGGGGGTTGCTGGAGGGAGGTGGGGTTGGGAGAGGGGGAGGGGTTATGGACATTGGGGAGGGTATGTGCTTTGGTGAGTGCTGTGAAGTGTGTAAACCTGGTGATTCACAGACCTGTACCCCTGGGGATAAAAATACATTATATGTTTAGTAAAAAAAAAAGAAAAAGAAAAGAAAGGATGAATACCCAACTTTTGTTGCAACATGGACGGGACTGGAAGTGATTATGCTGTGTGAAATAAGTCAGAGAGAGTCAAGTTTCATATGGTTTCACTTATTTGTGGAGCATAACAAATGACATGGAAGACATTGGGAGATGGAGAGAAGAAGGAAATTGAGGGAAATTGGAAGGGGAGGCGAACCATGAGAGACTATGGACTCTGAAAAACAACCTGAGGGTTTTGAAGGGGTGGGGGTGGGAGGTTGGGGGAACCAGGTGGTGGGTAATAGGGAGGGCACGTATTGCATGGAGCACTGGGTGTTGTGCAAAAACAATGAATACTGTTATGCTGAAAAAAATAAATAAATAGATAAAATAGGGGCGCCTAGGTGGCTTAGTGAGGTAAAGCCTCTGCCTTTGGCTCAGGTCATGATCCCAGGGTCCTGGGATGGAACCCCACATTGGGCTCTCTGCTCAGCAGGGAGTCTGCTTCCCCCTGTCTCTCACTGCCTGCCTCTCTGCCTACTCGTGATTTCTCTCTGTCAAATAAATTTTAAAAAAAATTTAATAAAAAATAGAAAAATTAAGGGATTTGTGGCATCTGTAAGAGCAAAGAAAAAATAGTGGAAATAAATGAGCAAGAGGGCTATGTATTCTATTGAAGTCGGAAGCATTGTAAGTTGCACTGTTACTTTATGCATCATTAACAAAACACTACCAAATAAGCTATAATATTCTCACAAGTTATAATTCTAATTATATATTTACTAATTTACTATATAATATTGAAAGTTCTTTTAGACTTAATAGTATGTAAATTCTTACCTTTGGTTACTCTTACACATATATTAAAAAGCAAAATTTGAATAAAAATAATTAGTTAAGGGTTCCTAAAACTTTTTCAAATCTGGAGGTTTTTTGTTTGTTTGTTTGTTCTCTTGACTGTAGTGAATTCTCACTCATTTTGTTCAGATTTTCCAAGGAATTCATATGAGGGAGTCATGATCAGTCTTTTTTGAACTTATTTTTTCACTCAGATTCATTGATGACTGTATTTTTCTAAATTTATCATTCTTTCTGACATCAAGCTTAAGTATGGTCATAAGGAGGGTATTTGTAGGTAATGAACTAGGCATGTTAAGTGGTAAGCCCAAGTGGGACTCCAGAGTAAATTATCTCTATGCAATTGCATAATTTTAAGAACTGTTATGTTACCAACACTTGATGGGATTCATTCTGCAGGTTTTGGTGGTGACGCTGTTACAGTATGTACACACATGCAGGTAGAACCAGCTGCTAAGAATACCTCTTGGTCAACAGCGGTTAGATGATGTCTGCTGATTATAAAGTGTACCCTGATTTCATCAATATAAGTATATGAAATAATGTGCATCTTCTATACAGTGAAATTTGGTGGGAAAGTAGTGGTTGTTGTTGGGTTGGTTGTCCAGATTTATAGTTTCAGAGCTGGAGCAGTCACAGATAATGACAAGGGTGACAGTGATAGGGTAGCTACTTGAAGAGGAAACCATCATAACTGGACCTGAGGAAAACAATGTCAGGTCAGTGTGTTGTACGGATTATCTGTGATGATGATGGAATGATATAAAGCAGAGAGGAAAACTGAGATCAGGGTGTCAGAGACAGTAGTAAAGGATTCATAAATTGAGAGTAAAAAGGGATAAAGGTAACAGTTATATATAAAGCATGAACTTCAAAGGAGTAGAGGTTTTACTTTTACTCACAGTGTATGACACTAGAATCAGGAGGAGACACAGTGTCTTCCTAATTTGAAGTATATAAGCCATGAGCAGCCTCAGAAGAAAGGGTATCTTTGGGGAAGAGCCAGTTTCAGTCAAGGAAATAAAGGTTCATCAAAGAGGATGAGAATCCAGGGATTATAGAGGACGTCATGAGAAGGTTTTAGTCAAGGTCAAAGACACAAGAAGTAGTGTGGCCATAGTATGAGAGGGGATGATTAGTAGTGAACATGGACTAACATGGGTATAGCATTAAAGTTTGCCCATACCATTAAATGTTGTTGAAAACAGGCTTTTAAATGGCTGCAGAACTTTGTGTTGAAGGGTATACAGCTTAATTAACTGATCTTCTGATGTTGAAAGGTTACTTCAAGTTTTTCACTAATGTGAATGGATATCCCATTATATAATACAGTGACTATAATAGCTCCTAAATCTTTTTGTATATCTTTTTTAAAAAAATCTATACAACAGACTCCTGAAAGTAGAATAATTACTGGTTCAAAAGAAACAGGTATTTTTTCAGACTTTTAATACATTTTGCCAAATTGGAACTGTTTCACACTTTCACAACATAGGAGTGTGTACTCATTACCTTGCCAGTATTGGATGATATAACTTTAAAAATCTGTACCAATTTGATTGATAATAAAAGTTAATATTTTCATTTTCATCTCCTTAGTGGTAAGATTGAATATTTTTTATATAGTTAATGGTCATTTATATTTTCTAGATATTTCTGTTTATAGCCATGTCCATTTTTTCATTCTGAGCTTATATAATAAAAATTTTGTGTATTTTTGGCAGCTCTTAAACAAGCTTTGTACTTAAATGAGAGTCATGTGAATGTGGACAAACAAAGCTCATAATAGAGACTGCTGAGTTGTAGGACCTTTAGTAAATGATCTGTTGCTAAGTTAAGAAAAATAATAAAGAACAGGAAGTTTTCATTTCTGAGTTCTCAGAGCACAACCAAAAATTATAGCCATAAGCCATTTGAGGAAGGACTGATTCTTTAACTGTTTTTTCTTTAGTTAAGAACTATTTTGGATAAGTGGATAGGTAAATCTCTTATTTAGTAAAGAAGGCTATATATGATTTTTTAAAATATTTGTGACTTATTAGTTATGGGAAAAGATTGATTTCTACAAAAAATAATTGAGAACCCTTTTTTGAATTTTTTTTTTAATTTTGTTTCATTTTGTAAAAAAAAAAAAATTGTGACTAAAGAAAGGTAATTCAGTAATATAAATTAATAGTCCAGTATCTTATTTCTTTCCTGGTGTCATTAAACTATATTCCATGTATTAGTAAAGGAGCTCTAGTAATACATATAAAGCTATTTCTCGTCTAGCAGTTACCAAAAGCCCAGGAGTCAACCCGTCTAAACATGCGTAGTGATGTAAGAAATGCAAAATCATGTGGTTTCTCTTGCATTTATCTGAACTAATTGTGAAGGTTTTAAAAACCATTTCCCTTTTAATTAGATCATGTCTGTCCAACTGCATCCCAATAAAACATTAGATTAATTAAATAATTTTTTTTCTTTTTTAGATTTTATTTATTTGTGAGAGAGTGTAGGGCGAGAGAGAGCACAAGTCGGTGGTTAGGGTAGAGGGAGAGGGAGAAGCAGACCTCCCATTGATGGAGGGCTCCATCCCAGGACCCTGGGATCATGACCTGAGCCGAAAGCAGCCATTTAATCCGACTGAGCCACCCAGGGGCCCAGTTAAATAATTCTTATTCTCTACACAAAACAAACTACCAGGGGAGGTAGTAAAGACTAAGAATAGCCAGTCACGGCATTTTTCCTACTTCTGCAGTTTATATACTTGTGTGTGTGTGTGGCGAGGGTATTGTTATATATTATTAGTGTCTCTAAAATGGACCTGGCATTTTATCTCTTCATGTTGATTTCTTATTTGGAAATTAAGCTAAAAGAAACCTACCAACTCTTAGATTAGACATAAAAAATTAAAATGTTGATCAGATATGGCTCTTTTCCCACTTTCAGTGCTGTACACGTAGTAGGCTCTCAAAACATGTTTGTTGAATCACGTTGAAATATTTGCAAGGAACTACTACTTCAGTTTTTATAAAAGGTTATTTCCCTGAGGTTTTTGGTACAAACCTATTTTGAAAGATTCATGTGGTACAATAGCAGTTCTTGCACTTTTAGGACAATTGGAATGTTTACATAAGAACCAATTTATAACTTGAATTATGTTTTCTTTAAGATATAGGCCCAGGTCACCTGGGTGGCTCAGTCAGTTAAGCGGCTGACTGTTAATCAGGTCATGATCTCAGGGTTGTGAGATCAAGTTCCTGGTAGGGCTTTGCGCTGGGTGTGGAGCCTACTTGAGGTCTTAAGAGTCTTTCTCTCCCTCTCCTCCCTCTGCCCTTCCCTGCTACACTGGAGCTTGCTCTCTCGCACTCTCTCTTAAAAAGGGGGTAAAGACCCTTACAGTGAGTAATTTTTATCTTCCTACATTTGAAACTAATGATAATTTGTAGTTTTATTAGAAGGCACCATTAATAAATACTCATATTATTTTGTGAACAACTGGTCTTCAAACAAAAAATAGAATAATTGCAGGTTTGCTAATTTTTTAACCATTTTTAATTAACTTTTTTAATTTTTTATCAACATATAATGTATTATTAGCCCTAAGGGTACAGGTCTGTGAATCGCCAGGTTTACACACTTCACAGCACTCACCATAGCACATACCTTCCCCAGTGTCCATAACCCAACCAACCTCTCCCTACCCGCCTCCACCCAGCAACCCTCAGTTTTGTGAGATTAATCTCTTACGGTTTGTCTCCCTCTCAATCCCATCTTGTTTCATTTTTTCCTTCCCTACCTCCTAAACCCCTCACTTTGCCTCTCAACTTCCTCATATCAGGGAGATCATATGATAATTGTCTTTCTCTGATTGACTTAATTTGCTCAGCATAATACTTTCTAGTTCCATCCACGTCGTTGCAAATGGCAAGATTTCATTTCTTTTGATGGCTGCATAGTATTCCATTGTATATACCACATCTTCTTTATCCACTCATCTGCTGGTGGACATCTAGGTTCTTTTCATAGTTTGGCTCTTGTAGACATTGCTGCTATAAACATTCGGATGCACAGGCCCCTTCAGATCACTACATTTGTATCTTTAGGGGAAATACCCAGTAATGCGATTGCTGGGTCATAGGGTAGCTCTATTTTCAACTTTTTGAGGAACCTCCATGCTGTTTTCCAGAGTAGCTGTACCAGCTTGCATTCCCACCAACAGTGTAGGAGGGTTCCCCTTTCTTCTCATCCTTGCCAGCATCTGTCATTTCCTGACTTGTTAATTGTAACCATTCTGACTGGCGTGAGGTGGTATCTCATTGTGGTTTTGATTTGTAGTTCCCCGATGCTGAGTGAGGTGGAGCACTTTTTCATGTGTCTGTTGGCCATCTGGGTATCTTCTTTGCAGAAATGTCTGTTCATGGGGCGCCTGGGTGGCTCAGTGGATTAAGCCGCTGCCTTCGGCTCAGGGTCCTGGGATCGAGCCCCGCATCGGGCTCTCTGCTCTGCAGAGAGAGGAGGGAGCCTGCTTCCTCCTCTCTCTCTGCCTGCCTCTCTGCCTACTTGTGATCTCTCTCTCTGTCAAATAAATAAATAAAATCTTAAAAAAAAAAAAAAAAAATGTCTGTTCATGTCCTCTGCCCATTTCTTGATTGGATTATTTGTTCTTTGGGTTTTGAGTTTGATAAGTTCCTTATAAATTTTGGATACTAGCCCTTTATCTGATACGTCATTTGCAAATATCTTCTCCCATTCTGTAGGTTGTCTTTTGGTCTTGTTGACTGTTTCCTTTGCTGTGCAAAAGCTTTTGATCTTGGGGTGCCTGGGTGGCTCAGTGGGTTAAAGCCTCTGCCTTCGGTTCGGGCCCAGGACCCTGGGATCAAGCCCCGCATCGGGCTCTCTGCTCCGCGGGGGAGCCTGCTTTCTCCTCTCTCTCTGCCTGCCTCTCTGCCTGCTTGTGATCTCTGTCAAATAAATAAATAAAATCTTAAAAAAAAAAAAAAAAAAGCTCTTGATCTTGATGAAGTCCCAACAGTTCATTTTTGCCCATGCTTCTCTTGCCTTTGGCGATGTTTCTAGGAAGAATTTGCTGCATCTGAGGTCGAAGAGGTTGCTGCCTCTGTTCTCCTCAAGGATTTTGGTGGATTCCTGTCTCACATTAAGGTCTTTTATCCATTTGGAGTCTATTTTTGTGTGTGGTGTAAGGAAATGGTCCAGTTTCATTTTTCTGCATGTGGCTGTCCACAATTTTCCCAACACCTTTTGTTGAAGAGACTCTCTTTTCCATTGGACATTCTTTCCTGCTTTGTCAAAGATTAGTTGACCATAGAGGTAAGGGTCTATTTCTGGGCTCTCTGTTCTGTTCCACTGATCTGTGTGTCTGTTTTTGAGCCAGTACTATACTGTCTTGATGATGACAGCTTTGTACTAGAGCTTGAACTCTGGAATGGTGATGCTGCCAACTTTGGCTTTCTTTTTTTAACATTCCTCTGGCTATTCGAGATCTTTTCTGGTTCCCTATAAATTTTAGGATTATTTGTTCCATTTCTTTGAAAAAACTGGATGGTATTTTGGTGTAGATTGCTTTAGGTAGCATAGACATTTTCACAATATTTGTTCCTCCAATCCATAAGCATGGAATATTTTTCCATTTCTTTGTGTTTCCTCAGTTTCTTTCATGAGTACTTTACAGCTTTCTGAGTTCAGGTTCTTTGCCTCTTTGGTTAGGTTTATTCCTAGGTATCTTATGGTTTGGGGTGCCATTGTAAATGGGATTGACTCCTTAATTTCCCTTTCTTCTGTCTTCTTGTTGGTGTAAAGAAATGCAACTGATTGCTCTGCATTGATTTTATATCCTGACACTTTACTGAATTCCTTTACAAGTTCTAGCAGTTTTGGAGTGGAGTCTTTTGGGTTTTCCACATAAAGTATCATATCGTCTGCAAAGAGTGAGAGTTTGACTACTTCTTTGCCTATTTGGATGTCTTTAATTTCTTTCTGTTGTCTGGTTGTTGAGGCTTGGACTTAGCCGTGGTGATAATGGACATCCCTGCCATGTTTCTGACCTTAGGCGGAAAAGCTCTCAGTTTTTCTCCATTAAGAATGGTATTCGCAGTGGGTTTTTTAATAGATGGCTTTGATGATACTGAGGTATGTATCCTATATCCCTACACTTTGAAGAGTTGATCAAGAAAGGATGTTATATTTTGTCACATGCTTTTTCAGCATCTATTGAGAGTATCATATGGTTCTTTTTCTTTCTTTCATTAATGTATTGTATCACATTTATTGATTTGCAGATGTTGAACCAACTTTGCAGTCCTGGAATAAATCCCACTTGGTGAATAATCCTTTTAATGTACTGTTGGATCCTATTGGCTAGTATTTTTGTGAGAATTTTCGTATCTGTGTTTATCAAGGAAATTGGTCTATAATTCTCTTTTCTGATGGGGTCTTTTTCTGGTTTTGGGATCAAGATAATGCTGGCCTCATAAAATGAGTTTGGAAGTTTTCCTTTCATTTCTATTTTTTGGAACAGTTTCAGGAGAATAGGAATTAATTCTTCTTTAAATGCTTGGTAGAGGGGCGCCTGGGTGGCTCAGTGGGTTAAGCCACTGCCTTCGGCTCAGGTCATGATCTCAGGGTCCTGGGATCGAATCCCGCATCGGGCTCTCTGCTCAGTGGGGAGCCTGCTTCCCTCTCTCTCTCTGTGCCTGCCTCTCTGCCTACTTGTGATCTCTCTCTGTCAAATAAATAAATAAAATATTAAAAAAAAAAATGCTTGGTAGATGGGGCGCCTGGGTGGCTCAGTGGGTTAAAGCCTCTGCCTTTGGCTCAGGTAATGATCCCAGGGTCTTGGGATCAAGCCCCACATCAGGCTCTCTGCTCACCAGGGAGCCTACTTCCCCTGCCCCTCTCTCTCTGCCTGCCTCTCTACCTACTTGTGATCTCTGTCTATCAAATAAATAAATAAAATATTTTTAAAAAATGCTTGGTAGAATTCCCCTGGGAAGCCGCCTGGCTCTGGGCTCTTGTTTGTTTGGAGATTTTTGATGACTGCTTCAATCTCCTTACTGGTTATGGGTCTGTTCAGGTTTTCTATTTCATCCTGGTTCAGTTGTGGTAGTTCATATGTCTCTAGGAATGCATCCATTTCTTCCAGATTGTCAAATTTGCTGGCATATAGTTGCTCATAATATGTTCTTATAATTGTTTGTATTTCTTGGGTGTTGGTTGTGATCTCTTCTCTTTCATTCATGATTTTATGTTTTTGGGTCCTTTCTCTTTTCTTTTTGATAAGTCTGCAGTCCTGCTAATTTTGAAAGTAATCAATTAATGACTTATTTTATGGTTAGGTCACTCACATTCATCCTTAATCATATTATGTAACAGCTATTTTTCCTTGGGCCATTTATAGGCTAGAATATTTTGTGGCAAGAACTAAAGTGTTTTGTGATACCTGGGGCTTGAACTCATGATCCTAAGGTCACGGACTGCATGCGGTACCAACTGAGCCAGTCAGGCACTCCTCCTTCCTTTTTATAGAAACCATAGATGGTCCCCGACATAGATTACTTTGACCTAGGATTTTTCAACTTTACAGTAGTGCAGAAGTGATATGCATTCAGTAGAAATTGTACTTCAGATTTTGAATTCCGATCTTTCCCTGGGTTAGTGACGTGCAGTACTCTTTTGTCATGATGCAGGGCACTGGTGGTGAACCACACCTCAGTCAGCCATGTGATCATGAGGGTGAACACTCCATTCACTTACTACTATTCTGTGGCCCTTTAACCATTCTGTTACTAACTTTCAGTACAGTATTCAGTAAATTACATTAGATATTCAGCCCTATATTACAAAGTAGGCTTTGTGTTAGATAATTTTGCTCCACTGTAGCTAATGTGAGTGATCTGAACATGTTTAAGGTAGGTTGGGCTAAGATATGATGTTGGGTAGATTAGGTGTATTAAATGCATTTCACTTAAAATATTTTCAATTTTTTTAAAGATTTTATGTATTTATTTGAGAGAGAGTGTATGCAAGAGACACAGCAAGCACAAGAGGGGAGGGGGACAGAGGGAGTGTGAGAAGCATGTTCCCTACTGACCCTGGGATCGTGACCTGAGCTGAAGGCAGACACTTAACCCACTAAGCCACCCAGGTGCCCAAATATTTTCAATTTGTTGGGATTTTAGTGAAAACTTTAAACTTTTTTTTTAAGGTTTTATTTATTTATTTGACAGAGAGGTCACCAGTAGGCAGAGAGGCAGGCAGAGAGAGAGGGGGAAGCAGGCTCCCCGCCGAGCAGAGAGCCCAACATGGGGCTCCATCCCAGGACCCCAAGACCATGACCCCAGCCAAAGGCAGAGGCCCAACCCACTGAGCCACCCAGATGCCCTGAAAACTTTAATAGTCATTGTCAGTGTTCCTTTAGTTAGAAAACTGAGAATCAAATGAGCTCCCAAAGGAGGTAATCTTCCTTTTTCAGCTTAGGTTCGCCTCTTTATCCACTACCTCTTTATCCACTGATGATGCTGTTAGAATTCCGGGAATACAAATCCTTGAATAGAATTTGTAAAATTATTCCCTCCATCATGTTATCACCCTGTAAGTAATAACTGATTTTTTCAAAGGTCACACAGACAAACATCATCCTTCAAAACATTTATAAACAAGGAAACAAAACCTCTTATGTCTCACAGTATATATACTTTACATTGGAAAGGCCCTTCCCAATCTGTTTATTCTGTATTATATGATTCTAAAAAGTACTAGTTGTGTTTTATTTTTCTAAGTTTAGTAGCTTAGGTTGAAGCAACCAGTTTGAAAGTGAGAGCAGGTAAACTGTGACTGACTAGAGGAGAAATAGGAAAAAATAATAAAAGCAAGTAAAAGTCTAATGATTGGGGACTTACTCTTCTAGTCAGTCCTTAAAACATTACTAAGTCAGTGATCAAAAATACTTAATTTATGCTGATTAGAAAGACTGAGACATTAAAAATAGATTGGAAAGAATTCATGAGATATGCTTATTAGAATTTTTAATGTTTAAAATTGATATTCTAATGAGAAATTTATCACATGACAGGAATTTGTATTAAATGAGTAATAAATATAATGTACAAATAATACACTTAGCATACCACCTGGCTCAATAAATGTTAGCTCTTGTTGTTTTTGTAATCAGTATCTTTTTGTCTAGTTGTAGTCCGTTTACTGTCACCTAAAATGTCCTTAGTTCTTTGCCTATCCACTTCCTTTAATTATTAAGTATGTGTTCTATTACTTGTATGGCCTTTGTGAATTAACTTTATCTCCATGAACTAGAATTAGGTTTATTTATTTTGTTCTGTTATTTATTTTGTTCTGTTTGTTGCCATCGAAAATAAAGGAAGCACCAGTTCATACTGTACAGCTGAAAGCAGCAGATATCAATAGGCTAGAGAACTATAGTCCTAGGGCTGAGGATTATATTTTTCAATAAAAGATAAATTCATCAGTAGACTTAATTTAAGATAAAATTCATATAACATAAAATTCACCCTTTTAAAGTATACTTTTCAGTGTTAGTATATTTACAAAACCCTATACTTAGAAAGCATTTTTTAAGTAGCTTAATTATATATTTTTTTCTTAGCTGTGAATGTTTACTTTTGCCCTTGTGGTTACCCCTTCCTAAACACCTCTTGCCTTGTCTTAAACTTTTTTGATTAAGGTCTCATGTCGTATCTCTTTTAGGAAGGCCGTCTTGATTCTTTGCTCCCACAGCCCTTTTTTTTAATTCCTTTATTATATAGCTTATCACATCTATATTATAATTATCTGTTTAGTTACTTGTCTTCCCTCTCAGGCCATTTATCTCTCAGGGATAGAGACTGTTCTTATTTTCCCTACTACCTAGAGGAACTAGAACAATGCCTTAGTACATATTTATTGAATGATTATAACCCCAGATAGTTCTGGCTGCCCCTAAGCCTTAAAGCATATACTAAGAACTTGATATACTATATTTAATGGTGAATGTTTTTTTAAAAACATGCTTTTTGTTGCTGGGAATTATACCATTAAATATGGTGGAAGGAACCAGTGCTTTCCCACCCAGTCAATACATACACACTCACACACTCACATTCACATGGCACACAAAATAATTGAAATCCGTAGAAACTGAGTGCCTTAGTGGTGAAGTTGGGAATAAAAAGCCATGTTACCTCATTGTTTCCTGTACCATTACACCTTACAGACTCTGCTCTTGATTTACAAAAAAAATTCATGTTCCTTAGGTTTTGGTAAATGACCTTGAAAATGTTAATTATAATATTTTTTTCTTAATACTTTTCTGTTTTTTCGTATAAGTAAGAAACTAGTTACCAACAGAATACTGGAAAAGAAGTTTTAAATTGTCTTAAACAGTGACAACATTTTTATGTTTTGTAGACCTCCGTGAGTGAAAGCCTTCAGAGGGAAGCTGCTAAGAAACAAGCAATGAAACAGGTAAGGTGCCTGAGTGAATTAAATATATTTGGTAAGATAAGTATTTCAGTGTGAGTTTTGGCATCTATGTCCTAAGACTGAGCAGAGTAATTGTGTATAAAGAAATAATTTTATCTTGACCCTTCTTTTCTGAAAATGTTTAAGATGTTTCTTGATTTATATACATTTCAGGTTTTTGTGATAAATTTTCAAGGAAAAAGCCAATGAAGAATTAGCTCTTCATTGCTGTGTTATAGATGAAAGCCATTTCCCTTTTCAGATGACTCAGTAGTCTTAACAGTGTATTATATGGTTAATAATTCTTACTAGAGAGCCTACTTGCTTAAAAAAAGTCTCTTCACACCAAAGTGGTTTCATAATTTTATATTTGAAATTCATCTACTAAGAATGGGGAATATCCGATAATTTTCAGTAGATTTGCCTCATACTTTATATTTGTATAGTGCTGTGGTCATATTTGCAAGCACCTTTTTGTACATACATTATATTTTTAAAATTCTCACAAACCTGTCCATGGTCCTGATTAAGAAATCTGAAACTTCAAAAGGATAAATTACCCCTCATGATTACACAACTAATTACAGAACTAGGCCTGAAGGTCTACTGATTTTTCTACTATGCCATTGTATCTCAGATTTAGCTGCTGCAGAACATAATGAAACTAAACAATGTCATGGTACCTTTCTTTTTAATTTTAAATTTTTCCCCCCTCCACGTTTTCTTTAACTTTTGGCATCTGTTTCTCCATTCTCTACCTTGAATCCTGCACAAGGATAAATTTATTAAACACTTCCTAATGTGCCAGATTTTATGGCAACTACTTTTTTTTAATGAAGCTGATACAATTTATATAAAGCTGATAACAGTAGCACATCATAGAGTACATTACTTACAGCCATATACATATATGGGGGAAAAGAGGGGAGAAAATAAGCATTCAATTTTGAATATTATTTAATTCTGTAATAGGCAAAGGGAGTCATGGAGGAACACATAGATAACTTTGAAGATACTTGTAATATTCTAGTTCTTAAGCTGGGTGACACATTCTTGAGTGTGCATTTTATTGCGTGGGTGTGTGTATATGCTTTTTTTTTTTTTTTTTAAAGATTTTATTTATTTATTTGACAGACAGAGATCACAAGTAGGCAGAGAGGCAGATAGAGAGAGAGGAGGAAGCAGGCTCCCTGCCAAGCAGAGAGCCCGATGCGGGGCTCCATCCCAGGACCCTGGGATCATGACCCGAGCCGAAGGCAGAGGCTTTAACCCACTGAGCCACCCAGGTGCCCCTATGCTGTTTTTTCTATTTGAAGTGCTACATAACAAAAATAATTTTTATTTTTAATTTTTAAATTTTTTAAATTTAAATTCATTTAATTAACATATAATGTATTATTGGTTTCTGAGGTGGAGGTCAGTGATTCCTTAATACCCAGATGGCAACTACTTTTTAAGAATTAATTTCTTAAAATAATTATGTAAGATAGATGCTCTTATAGTCTTCATTTTGTAGTTGAGGACATGAAGGCAAAAGGATTTATGTGACTTTTATGAGGTCTTGTAGTTCAATCCAAGCAGTACAGTTGCAAAGTGCATGCTTTTAGCCATTATGTTTACTGCCACCCTGGAGAATGGGCATAGAATTACGTAGTTTAGTAATGTTAAGATAATATCTTTGTTTCATACTGTAATATAACGTGTAACTCAACAGTCTCAAATGATTTAATGCATTTTTAAAAATGTGATTTTTAAAAAAATTTTTATAATTTTTTTTTATAAACATAATGTATTATTAGCACCAGGGGTACAGGTCTGTGAATCGCCAGGTTTACACACTTCACAGCACTCACCATAGCACATACCGCCCCCCAGTGTCCATAACCCCACCACCCTCTCCCTACCCGCTTCCCCCGGCCACCCTCAGTTTGTTTTGTGACATTAAGAGTCTCTTATGGTTTGTCTCCCTCCGGATCCCATCTTGTTTTATTTATTCTTTTCCTACCCCCCCAAAGCCCCCACGTTGCCTCTCAGCTTCCTCATATCAGGGAGATCATATGATAATTGTCTTTCTCTGATTGACTTATTTTGCTCAGCATAATACCCTCTAGTTCCATCCACGTCATCACAAATAGCAAGATTTCATTTCTTTTGATGGCTGCATAGTATTCCATTGTATATATACACCACATCTCTTTATCCATTCATCTGTTGATGAACATCTAGGTTCTTTCCATAGTTTGGACTATGGTTTGTCTTCCTCTGTGATTTCGTCTTGTGTTATTTTTCCCTCCCTTCCCCCATGCTTCTCTGTTTAGTTTCTTAAATTTCACATTTTTTAAAAAAGATTTTATCCATTTATTTGACAGAGATCACAATAGGCAGAGAGTCAGGCGGGGGGCGGGGGAGCAGGCTCCCCGACAAGCAGGGAGCCCAATGTGGGGCTCGATCCCAGGACCCTGAGATCATGACCCAAGCTGAAGGCAGAGGCTCAACCCACTGAGCAACCCAGGTGCCCCTCCACATATTTTTTTAAAAGATTTTATCAGTTGAGAGAGAGCAGAGTGAGAGAGAGAGAGAGCACACGTAGAGGGAGAGGAAGAAGACGACTCCCAGTTGAGCAGGGATCCCAACTCAGGGCTCCATTCTAGTACCCTGGAATCATGACCTGAGCTGAAGGCAGGTCATGACTGACTGAACCACCCAGGTGTCCCTTCAGTTCCACATGAGTGAAGTCATATAATTCTTTATCTGACTTATTTCACTTAGCATAATTCCCTCTAGTTCCATCCATGTCGTTGTAAATGGCAAGATTTCAGTGGCTATCTGGACTTTTTCCATAGTTTGTCTATTGTGGACATTGCTGCTATAAACTTTGGGGTGCACGTGCCCCTTCAGATCATTACATTTGTATCTTTGGGGTAAATACCCAGTAGTGCAATTGCTGGGTCATAGGGTAGCTCTATTGTCAACTTTTTGAGGAACCTCCATGCTGTTTTCCAGAGGAGCTATACCAACTTGCATTCCCACCAACAATGTAGGAGGGTTCCCCTTTCTCCGCTTCCTCGCCAACATCTTTTGTTTCCTGACTTGTTAATTTTAGCCATTCTGACTAGTGTGAGGTGATATCTCATTGTGGTCTTGATTTGTATTTCCTGATGCTGAGTGATGTTGAACATTTTTTTAATGTGTTGGCCACTTGTATGTCTTCTTTGGAGAAAATGTCTGTTCATGTCTCCTGTCCATTTCTTGACTGGATTATTTATTCTTTGGGTGTTGAGTTTGGTAAGTTCTTTATAGATTTTTGGATACTAGCCCTTTATCTGATACGTCATTTGCAAATATCTTCTGCCATTTTGTAGGTTGCCTTTTGGTTTTGTTGACTGTTTCCTTTGCTGTGCAGAAGCTTTTTATCTTGCTGGTGTCCCAGTAGTTCATTTGTGCCTTTGTTTCCCTTGCCTTTGGCAGCATGTCTAGCAAGAAGTTGCTACAGCTAAAGTCAGAGAGGTTGCTGCCTGTGTTCTCCTCAATTTTGATAGATTCCTGTCTCACATTGAGGTCTTTCATCCATTTTGAGTCTGTTTTTGTGTGTGGTGTAAGAAAATGGTGCAGTTTCCTTCTTCTGCATATGGCTGTCCAATTTTCCCAACACCATTTGTTGAAGAGACTGTCTGTTTTCCATTGGACATTCTTTCCTGCTCTGTCGAAGATTAGTTGGCCATAGAGTTGAGGATCTATTTCTGGGTTCTCTATTGTGTTCCGTAGATCTCTGTGTCTGTTTTGTGCCAGTACCATACTGTCTTGATGATTACAGCCTTGTAATAGTCTGAAGTCCAGAGTTGTGTTGCCACCAGCTTTGGTTTTCTTTTTCATCATTCCTTTGACTATTATGCAAGGTCTTTTCTGGTTGCACATAAATAGCATTGTGTGTTCCAGCTCTGTGAAAAATGCGTTGATAGAGATTGCATTGAATGTATAGTTGCTCTAGGTAGCATTGACTTTTAATCAGTATTTGTTCTTCCAGTCCATCAGCATGGAATGTTTTTCCATTTCTTTATGTCTTCCTCAGTAGCTTTCATGAGGGCTCTGTAGTTTACAGATCCTCTGCCTCTTTGGCTAGGTTTATTCGTAGGTATCTTACAGTTTTTGGTGCAGTTGTAAATGGAGTTGATTCCTTTTCTCTTTTTCTCTTACTTCTAGTGTATAAAAATGCAGCTATTTCTTTGCATTGATTTTATACCGTGCCACTTTGCCGAATTCCTATATGAGTTCTGACAATTTTGGTGTGGAGTCTTTTGGGTTTTCCACAGCGTATCACATCATCTGCGAAGAGTGAGAGTGTAACTTCTATGCTGATTCAGATTCCTTTTAAGGAATGGGTTATTTTAATAGCCAGACAACATTTTTTTTTTCCTTCTGTTCTTTTATCTGGTCTTCAAGTGCACAGAACCGATGATGGAAACATCTGACTCCCTATTTCACTGGAAAACCTATTAAATGTCATCCTTAGCTATAATATTTGCATTAGGTCATTGGTAAATAAATATTGTCAAGCCAAGTTCAGAAGTTCTCTGCTCTTGGTTTCAGGTGTTTGTTGCTTATTTTTAAAAATCATATATGAATGAACTATATAAAGCAGATAATACAACAACTTAGAAGGTGGATTCAATTATTTTCCTAATTATTTTAGATGAAAACTGAGACAAGAAAAGATTTTACACAAACTTACTCAGAGTAGCCTATAAGTTATAGAGTCAGGATTCAAACCCAGGCAGCCTGGCTCCAGACTAATGTTTATATTTTTAGTCTAAAATGTAATTGAATTTTGTAATATATATCTGATTCATGATCCTCTCTCAGAAAAGTTAACCAAGACTTTTTATGGTATGTTTCAGCTGACTCATATTTTTTTAGACATGTTTGTTTGTTTGTTTGTTTTAGACCAAACTAGAAATCCAGAAGGCCCTTGCAGAAGATTCCACTGTATATGAATATGACAGTATTTATGATGAAATGCAGAAGAAAAAGGAAGAAAATAATCCCAAATTGCTTTTGGGAAAAGACCGGAAGGTTTGTAGCTGAAAATACAAATTTTTTTGACCTCAAAGATTTATTTAATTATTTTAGAGAGAGTGAGAGCGTGAATGTGCAAGTGGGGGAAGGGTAGAGGGAGACAATCTCAAGCAGACTCCCCACTGACTGTGGAGCCTGACATGGGGCTTGATCTCACTAAACCCTGAGATATGACCCAAGCCGAAATCAAGAGTTGGACACTTAACTGACTGAGCCACCCAGGTGCCCCTTGATCTGCATTTTGTATCTAATCTTACTTAGCATGAGGAATGATCTAAGGAAAACCTTTTAGGAAGGGTATTTGAAGTGTGAAGAGCCCCTAGTTCCTGATAACATAGATTTGATTTAGAACCCAAGAAGCCCTACATTTGGTATCCTAATAAGAATGAGTAAATTATCTAACAATCAAAACAGTAAGTTTTGATTTTTGGTTTTATCACCTTCACAACTATTTTTTAAACAGTTTTATGTTTTGTCTTGTTTTTAAATATTTTATTTACTTATTTGACAGAGAGAGACACAGTGAGAGAGGGAACACAAGCAGGGTGAGTGGGAGAGGGAGAAGCAGGCTTCCCTTTGAGCACGCAGCATGATGGCGGGGCTCTATCCCAGGATCCTGGGATCATGATCTGAGCTGAAGGCAGACGCTTAACACTTGAGCCACCCAGGCGCCCCACAAATAAATTTTTGAAATTTTTTCTTAGAAAGTCTGTTTAGTAACTCCTCTTCCTGTTCATATTTTGTGTTTTATCATCTTCTCATTTCTTTATTGCTCTCAGGCTGACAGCTGAATCATCTGCACATAGCATATTTTTAGTTTCAAAAAAATGATTGAGTGGGGTCTTAATATAAGTCCAAATTTTCTAACATTCTGTTTCTTTCACAAGCACAGACTGATTGGTAAAGATCTTTACATTTTATAGTAGTACAAGTAGGGTGGTGATGTAAAAGTGCAGCTTTTTTTTTTTTAATAGGCTCCATGTAGAGCCTGTTGGTGGGCTTGAACTCAGAACCGCAAGATCAAGACCTGAGCTGCTGAGCGACTCAGGCACTCCCTTCTATTCTTTTAAATAACCATATTTCAACTAATGTGAAAAACTAGTAAGAACCTTTCTGATTTACTTTTCCGTTGAAGTATGGAGATAATATCTGTAAAAAGGGTGAAAATATAGTGGAAAAATTATAGTTTACGATTTTTTAAAAAGTAAAATAGCATTTTGAATAATTTGTCTTTACACTTAAATTTTTATTGAAAAGAATTTTAGTTTCGGTCTTGCTAATAAATATATATTTTTTTGAGAGGATGACAGTCCCACCCATTTGGACTAGCCATTGTTATCTTAATAAATTTATGATAAAAACAGAATATTCTTAATTTTTATCTTTGATCTTCCCTGAATAATCTTATTTTTTCCTCTAGCCCAAATATATTCACAACTTACTAAAAGCAGTTGAGATCAGAAAAAAGGAACAGGAAAAGAGAATGGAAAAGAAAATACAGAGAGAACGAGAAATGGAGAAGGGGGAGTTTGATGATAAGGAGGCATTTGTGACATCTGCTTATAAGAAAAAACTTCAAGAGAGAGCTGAAGAGGAAGAAAGAGAAAAGAGGGCTGCTGCTCTTGAAGGTGAACTGGAAGAGGGAGGAGGGGAGAAAGAAACAGAAGCAGCAAAATTCTGCCCTGTGGTTTCGCCATTTGCTGTGTCTCTGAACTTCTAGATTCTAGATGTTGTGGTCCTCGTTTATTTGAATTCAGGGTGTAGATATGATAGTCTGTGATATTATAAAACAGAGAAGAGATGACTAAAAACTTAGCTGTACTTTTAGTAACTGTTACTTCTACTGGAATTCACATCTCTCGTTTTGTTGCTTAAAACTATAGCCATTACAAGTCATTGCCTTAGAAAATAATTCCAAATGTAAAAACCTTTATTGCAAGTCGTAACACCACAATATTTGTCAGAAGCAGTATAAACCAAGTTTTAAATCCTAGTTATATTTTCTGGGTTTAGAAAACTAGAGTAACATCACTCAGGGAACTGGGTAGGCATTTAGAAAAATAGTAACGTTAATTCAAGAAAGAAAAAGATGTGCAGGAGCCAGAAAATGTCTTAATGCTTTACTTCAGTATTTTGTACTCGTGGTCATTTCTCAAGACCTAAGTGCATTGTATACTTATAAATAGCTTAATTAGCAGATGCTCATCAACTTTGAATAGAAGAAAATCAAATCTGTAATATTCTAAGCATGTAGTATGTGTTTATATAGAATATCAGTTGGCAGATTTTCTGTGAAGAACCAGATAAGTAAATATTTTAGACTTTGTGTACCATATGATCTCTGCTGGAGCTACTCAGTTCTGCCTTTCTAATGCAAAAGCAGCCTTGAACAATAAGTGAGCAAGTCTACGTTCCAATAAAAATTTATTTACAAAAACAATAAGCCATATTGGGCCTGCAGGCTATAGTTTGCTAACTAGATCTAGAGAGTAGTTTATACACTGTGTATGTTACATTCTCTGTATCTGAAAAACTGAACTGTGTTATGCCTTGCTGAATATATTTCTCTCACTTTGCTTGTGTCCTCTTAGCACGTTTGGATGTAACCAAGCAGAAAGATCTCAGTGGATTTTATAGACACCTGTTAAATCAAGCAGTTGGTGAAGAGGAAGTACCTACATGCAGCTTTCGTGAAGCCAGGTAAGATGCGGCGTATGGAATAGTAGAAGAAAGATTCCATTCATGATCTGTGGTTATGGGATCACTTTAACACTTTAAAGTATGCAATACTTTAAAGTATTGCATATTGTGTAGTCAGCCAAACCTGACCTAATGACATTGTTAGTGATTTATACTTTCTTAATTAAAAACCCACAGATTACTTATTTCTGTTCTGCAGTAATCCTACATGTATATTCAAATAGTATATAAGGGAAGTGGTTTATTTTCATAAATAGAACATGGCCTCTATAAAACAGAAGATTCACATATCAAGGGCTAGAAATGTACTACCTAATATGTAGCTACATTACAAATACTCAGTTGCCACATTTGGGTAGTGGCTACCATATTAGATGGCACAGATATGAACATTACCATTCTGTAGATAAGTCCATTAGCACTGGCATAGAAAATAAGGATTGGAGGGGTTTTTTGATAAAATCATAAGGTATCGTAGGAATGGTGAAATGACTATCATAAGTATAAAGCTGAAGTTAAAAGGGAGAATTTGTCCTAAGCTTGTACCTGAGTAAATGGTTTTTTGGAACAGAAACATTGAGATTAGAGCATCTAAGTCTGTGTTGCTAGGAAAAGGAAAGAGTAGAATTAGGGCTGAAGAGCCAGAATTGGATTTATACTCCACCTTCCCTCCCCCTGCTAAATTCTGGGTTTGATTACAAAACTGATGAAAATTAGGAGTCTAAGGAAGTATATTTGAAGAGAGATTTTTGAGTAGAAAATTAGAATTTCTATTAGAGTTTCTTCTGGAATAGTTGTGAGGCCAGCCATAAAATTCCATAATGTCATTTTATAGTTGTACTTTTCTCAGCATCTAATAATGGAATTCCTAGCTATTAAATAATCCTTTAGCCAAAACAGTTCTGCCAACAATTTCCAGAGAACCACAGATCTGTTAGTACGATTACTATGTAATCAGTAAGAATAACTGTGTGGCTAATGTAAATAAATTAGCCACACTTACCAGTTGGGAAAATGTAGGTGATGTAAATAATTTTTGGTGTTTTTTATTGTAATCAGATGAATTCACGTATTCCTATTTTGTTGTGGTAGGTGCCAGGGGTTATATTAGGATGCTCATGCCTTTTTAATCATAAGAGATTATGTAATGATATTTAGAATTAGATTTTGCTACCATTTTGCTGTGAAAATATCTTCAGCTATTTCCAGGACTATTGAATTTTTTGAAAAGAGAGGAATTAAGAATCCGTCAAAGCTGCAACTTGAACTTCATGTTGTGAAAATAGCACTTAGATCTGGAATATATTTTACTATGCCCAATTATTCTTTATCATGCTGAACAAAAATGAAGACCTTACACATACTTATGCTTGAAGGTTCTAGTGGTCCAATACAGGAAGGCTAATCTGCTCTATTTTACTTCTGACTTTTTCTGAAAATACACTGAGTGATTGGAAAATACTAGTTTGCAGATGTTTACAGGGTAAATAGCACCTTTTTGCATTTAGTAGTTATATTGGTTTAAGTATTGAGAAAAATTACATGACCACTTCATGTGCTTACTATAGTGATAATGTGGCATTTTGTGTTATATTATCTGTTTTAAGATCTGGGATAAAGGAAGAGAAATCAAGAGGTTATTCAGATGAAGTAAGTTCGGAGAACAGAATACCACGTGAGAAAAGCAGTGTCCAAACTGTTGTGCAAGCCGAGGAAAACCCAGATGCAGACAGTGACTTTGATGCTAATAGGGAGAATGATGAAATGGAAGAAAATAATAAAGTGAACTGCAGAAGGAAAAAGGTCACAGAGACCTCCAAGAGTGACTCCAAGCATCAGAGAAATCAAGCGCACTCACGGCCTTCTAGTGAAGAAAGAGAGCATGGAAAATGCCACACAAAAAGGTCCAAGTCAAGAGTTCATGAGAAAAGGGAAGATGAGCACCAAGAGAGACAATCCAGGGATCATGAAAACTATTACACTGACCATGATTACCGAAAAGAAAAGAAGGATTCTCATAGGCACAGAGAGGCCAGTCATAGAGATTCTCACTGGAAGAGGTATGAGTATGAAGATAAACTGAGGGGAAGAGACCAAAGAGAAAGAAATGACAGAGATTGGAAAAGGGAGAAAGACCGGGAGAAATACTCCCCAAGAGAACAAGACAGAGATAGACAAAGAAATGATCACAACCGACACAGTGAGAGAGGAGGAGAGAAGGAAGAGAAAAGCAAAGAAAAGGAAGAGCATATGAAAGCAAGGAAAGAAAGACATGAAAACAGCGATAAGTACAGAGATAGAGAACAACGGGAAGTAAGTGTTCAATCTTCAGAAAGAAGCCGAGACAAAAAAGAAAGCAGCCCAAATTCTAGGGCAAAGGATAGGTTTCTTGACCGGGAAGGATCCAGTAAAATGAGAAATATGGAAAAGGACAAAGAAAGAAACCCAGAGAAACCTTCCAGTTCTGAAACACCCCTAGGAGCAAAACACAGACTCACAGAGGAAGGCCAAGAGATGGGCAAAGAACAAGAGAGACCACCTGAGGTGGGAAACAAGTTTGCAAAGCGAAGCAATGCAGAAACTGTAATGTCAGCTAGAGACAGGTACCTGGCCAGGCAAATGGCACGGGTTAATGCAAAGACATATATTGAGAAAGAAGATGACTGATAACTGCCCAAATACAAAGAACTGTGGAAGCACAAAAATCGTAACTCCTGGACCATACTTTGTGAAGGCATAAAGGAGTGTGTTAACAGTGGTTGGGATGGCATTTTAAAATATATTTTCAAAATTCATTTTTGGTTTAAGTAAAAAGTCCTTTTATCTTGAATGTTTGAATGAATTGATACATATTTAATTATCAGTACCACATTCTTGTTTATATTCAAGCAACTTGAAGAATGTTATATCCCTATAGTTACTTAATGAGGACAGTGGGCTCCACTATAGGCATTAAAAAATAATTCAAACAACCCCCTAATAATGTTGGTTTTGTTGCAGGAGGTATTTTATAAATACTGTATTCTGGATAAAAATATGTGGATTTGAACAATAAAGTAGAAACTATTGTTATACTTTACATTCTGAAATTTGTGTTAATGGATAAAATATGGATTAGATATCCTAAGTAACTATCTCACAGCGCATTTGGCTTAAATGCAAATAAAAATAGTGATGTGTTTGTACATTTAACTCATGCACATAGTTTATTTTAAAAGTATGTCACTCATTTATGCCGCAATTCCTCTTTTTTTTTTAATTTTTAAAAATCACTTTAATTGGGGCGCCCGGGTGGCTCAGTTGTTAAGTGTCTGTCTGCGTTCGGCTCGGGTCATGGTCCCAGGATCCTGGCATCGAGCCCTGCATCCGGCTGTCTGCTCAGGGGGAAGCCTGCTTCTCCCTCTTCTAGTCTCCCTGTTTGTGTTCCCTCTCTCTGTCAAGTAAATAAATCTTTTAAAAAAAATCTCTTTAATTCCAAAACCCTGTCAAGTTAATTGGTTATGTTATTTCAGTCAGTTTTAGGTAAGGGTGAAAAGATGGAGGAGATTCAGGTAGCCAATTTAAGAGCCTGTCTTATTTTATATACTTAAGAAACTTAACATTTGGGGGCACCTGCGTGGGTCAGTGGGTTAAGTGTCTGACTTGATTTCGGCTCAGGTTATGAGCTCAGGGTTGTGAGATCAAGCCCCATGTCAGGCTCCTGTGCTGATTCTCCTTCTCTGCCTCTCCCCCTGCTCTCTCTGTTTTTTTTAAAAAAAGGGGGGGGGGCTCTTAGAAAAGACATGATATTAAGGATCAAATGCAGCATTCATAAATCATTTTATTATACCTTTAAATCCAAGAAGAAAAACTAACAAGAAATCTAATGCCCATATCTCTTGACTGACACATTAAACATCAGTTGCATTCTAATAATTTAAAAAGACCAGTGATGGGGCACCTGGGTGGCTTTCGGTTAAGTGTCTGCCTACAGCTTAGGGTCCTGGGATTGAGCTCCAAGTCAGGCTCTGTGCTCAGCGGAGAATCTTTTGCTTTCTCTGCCTCTGTGTGCATGCTCGCTCACTCTCAAATAAATAAAATCTTTAAATAAAAATAAAATAGATCAGTAACAAACAGTTAAAAAGTACTGAATACATGTACACAAGGGGAGTCATATCGTAACTATGAAAAGTTAAGGTGAAATGATGGAAGACCATAGTGACAGGCTAAAAATCTCCAACCTCTGTAGGGAATATGGTTCCTTTGTTGCAGTTATTATAAGTAGAGCCATAGATTAGTTTAACCATAGTATGTAAGATACAGTCAAGGAGGGAGAGATGAGTCAGATCTGATAAGAAACTTGATTTCTTACCCCAGTAGTTTAGAGACTTTTCCCAAAGCAGCTTGGATGCTTTGAATAGGAAAAACTATAACAAAATTTGACATAATTCAGGGACAAACTACAAATTAGGGGTTTTCTTTTGATCTCCAGATAACATGGATGTTTTTGCCTCTCTGGCATTCATTTTACGCTTTTCTTGACTTGGGTGGTAATTACTTAGCTGTTCTTTTCATTGTAAATATGTTTTTTAGATTCTCTATGTGTAATACATACCACAACATTTTTATAATCTTAAAATTTCTAATACATGTGTCAAAGGAACAACATTGGCCATCCTGGTTAATCTTAGTCATTTCTACAGGAAGAATCTACAGAGATGTTGATTAATAGAATGGCTTACGCATAGGGCAGCGGTTATTTGAGAAGTTTTTTTTAGATTTCATTTATTTGGGCACCTAAGCATCTGCCTTTGGCTCAGGTCATGATCTTAGGGTCCTGGGATCGAATCCTGCATCAGGCTCCCCTCAGTAGGTAGTCTGCTTCTCCCTCTCCTTTCTGACCCTCCCCCTTCTTTTGCCCTCTCTCTCAGATAAAATCCTTTAAAAAAAAAAAAAAAAGATTTTATTTACTTGGAGGGAGAAAAAGACTCCCCACCAGGCAGCACTCCCTCCCCTTGTTGATTCTCACTGCAATCATATCAAATACATAGTGCTGTTTCATGATAACCATGCCCTCTATATACTTTACTTTGCCTAGAATGCTACCTATGTTTCTACCTAACTTATTTTAAAAACTGAACTGAAGTGATACTGCCTCCATAAAGCCTCTCTCAATAACCATTTCAGAAGCGCCTCTGTTTCCTTTGCATTCTGTGTGTTATGACAGCATGTTAGTTGTTGGAGGGCAAAGATCCAATCTCAACTTGATATGCCTACTGCCTACTATAATGCAAAGTTTGTTTCTTTTATCTTTTATCTATCCCTTAAGTGTTTCTTAAAATCGGAATTTTTAGCTGGAATGACCTTAGAGATCATCTAATGTAACCCCTCCAATTTAAAATGTTTTTAATGCACTATGACATTGTGTTTAAGAGCTGAGACTTAGAGCTCTAGGGTCTAGTACTTACTAGCTGCATAACCTTGGACAAATTAAGTTCTCTAAGCTTCAGTCTCATTTGTAAAATGGGGCTAATAAGTGTCTTTTGGCTGGCTCAGTCAGTGGAGCATGCAGCTCTTAATCTCAGGGTGGTGAATTTGAGGTCCACGTGGGGTCTGGAGATTACTTAAAATTAAATCTTAGAAAATAAAAAATAGAAGTGTGTCCTTCATAAGATTGATGTGAGAATTGCTTAAAACAATGCGTTCAATGTTGTGCCTAACATTAGTAAGCACCCAGCAAATACCAGTATTTGTCATCAGTTATATTACTGCTCCCGTGAGGAGATGGGACCAGTGAAGTTGAGTGACTTATGTAAGGTTACTTAGTTTGGTAGTTGCTGAGAAAGGACTTGAGCTCTTGTCTTCTCAATCCCTTCTGGTTGTCCTTTGCATTGGTGCAGGGAACTTTTTTGCTTTTGGAAAAATATATGGCATCACTCACACTTCTGAAGGAGGGAAACTAGGCCAGATGAATGACATGAAATAGGATATATTTTCATGCATTTAGCAAATTGAGGGGCATGTGCCAGATGTGTCAGATTCTTGTTCATTGTGTTAAGACAAAGCGTAAAAGAAGAAATAAGGAATAGTTATGGGGAAAGATGGTGGGTTGGGAAAAAGAGTTTAAAAATACACTTACGTTTCTCCCCTGAAAGATGTTTTCTTTGTCCGAGCTCTGCCCACCCCATTATATTACTAATCCCCTTCCTCACTTTGCCCCTTAAGAAAATATGGCTTTTTAAAGCTATAATTATAACTATGAATGTAACCTGATCCTCTCCCCTTCTGATCATCCCTTCCCTAGCAATTCAGTCCATTAAGTGGTGCTTTGCGGGGTAAAAGCTGTCATGGTCCAGAGCTGGGTGTCACTAAAACACCCAGTGTTTTAACTGAGTATTTTAAAAAACACCTAATTTTTAGTGAAGAAAAGAATTATGTAGGCGCAGCCTACACTCTATCAGCCCAAGTGAGGGCGGGGGGTAATCATGCAACGAGGAGGCCTATGCAAGACATTGAGCCCAGGTGTAGTCGAGAAGGCCTCCATAGAGTAGTGGAGTGACTGTGCAACACAGGTGGTCAGCCTGAGCAAGGTGAGAAGGGCATTCGTTCAGGGGACAATCCCAGCATGAGGTGTCAGACCCAAGTGGGATAAGGAGACCAGCAGCTGTAAAATACTGCTCACATTCAGGGACACTGACCAAATAGGTAAATATATTCAGGATAATGGAAGTCAAGTTTCTCATTGTCCTAGGAGGGGTTATAAGTATAAAGACAGAAAACTAGAAAGAACTTTGCAGTGTTGGGTTAGAATTAGAGATACTGGTATGAACTCAGTTTTCAGAGTAGAGATGGAGAAATAATTATGGATGCAAGTGTGTGTGTGTGCGCGTGCACATGCGGACAAGCACACACACACATACTTTTGTTCTGTCCAATGAGAGGACTTGGGATCAGTGACAGCCCAATAGCAACGATCATACCTACCCCTTAAATTTTGGTTTCTAAATACATTATTTACTAAAAGGAACCAGGGCTTCCTGGGGGAAGGCTGTGTCAGGGAAAGTACAAAATGATCCTGGAACATTTTACTTCAGAAAGTAAGGATGTGTTCTAACTGATGGGGGCATGTCAAAGGGACAGCTTGCCAAGACTTTTGCTGACTAAATATGGAATGATTTGAGCATCAAAATTAATGATTATAGTCCACTGAATGAAATAGGAATCCATGAAAAATAAATGAATAAAAGGAGGAAGGGGATATTTGCACAATCTCAAAGAAACATTCCCTAGAAAACACTAATAGAAAAGAAACTTGACAGCGGAAAGCCTGGCAGACCCCACCTTATTTGGGTGATTGAAGTTAACATCAATATGGGACAAAATCAGATTGTGCTCTACCAGATAGAGGAACATAGCAATATTCCCACAATAATTGCCAAAAATATGTAGCCTAAATCTAATCATGAGGAATTCATCATCAAATCAAACTGAGGGACATTCTGCCAAATATCTGACTTGTAATCTTCAAAAGTATCAAGATTGTGAAAGTCAAGGGAAGACTGGGAACCTGTTCTGGCCTGAGGGAGACAAAAGCGACATGAAACTAAATGAAATGTGTGATTCTGGACTGGATCTTTTTGCTGAAAGGACGTCATTGGGGTCTGAGATTAAATGGCAGTGAGCTATCAATGTCACTTTCCTGATTTTGATTGTTGTGTTATGATTATGAAGTAGAATGTCCTTATTTGTTGAAAATATATCCATCATGATTTTCATTTTTGAATTTAGGATCTGTGCATTTAGGCTTTGATGGGTAATGATTTTAAATACAGCATGCAAGTTAATAACCTTTGGCCATGAATCAGAAAATCAAGTGGTACATAAGTCCTGTCCTGGAACTTTTCAGCTGTGAACTTGAGCAAATTAATTGACTTCTTTGAGACTCGGGCTCTTCATTGGCAACACCATCCAGCGCTCTGATGATCATGTGAGATGATACATGTGAAAACACATTATAAACTAAAGTTCTGCTCAAATTGCAAAGAATTGTCGTAATCTAGCTTTACTGAAATTTAATATTTCTAATTCTAGGTAGTTTTGATACTAAGTATTTGCAAATGACATGCAGTGTTGGGGAATGGTGTAAATGTTTTGATAATATACAGTTTAGATTGAGATTTTTTTTTTAATTTTTTATTTATTTGACAGAGATCATAGGTAGGCAGAGAGGCAGGCAGAAAGAGAGGAGGAAGCAGGCACCCCGCTGAGCAGAGAGCCCGATGTGGGACTCGATCCCAGGACCCTGAGATCATGACCTGAGCTAAAGGCAGAGGCTTAACCCACTGAGCCACCCAGGCACCCCTAGATTGAGATTTTTATCTTAACCTTAACCCTGGAAGTTTTGTTTTTGTTGTGAGACAGAACAAATCTATGTATCGTGATGTTAAGAGTTATTACAGTTGGCAGTTCACGACATAAGGCATTTGCTGAGATCGCTTATTTAACCTGAACCATTTATGACTAAACTGCATAAATGAACACAGAGGCATGCTATATGTCTTAAAGAGGGGATTCTACTTTTATACAAATAAAACTTAGTTTAGTTCTGCCGCTAAAGTTTAAAAATGTTTTATGTATAAAATAAGTAAGAAATTTCATTTTACCACTGTTAACAGTGTGTTTTCATGAATTTTTTTTAGTTCTTCTTTAATTTCCTGGGTGACCCATTCATTCTTTAGCCTCCATGTATATGAGTTCTTTCCAACTTTCCTCTTGTGGTTGAGTTCTAGTTTCAAAGCATTGTGGCCTGAAAATATGCAGGGAATGATCCCAGTCTTTTGGTACCAGTTGAGACCTGATTTGTGACCCAGGATGTGATCTATTCTGGAGAATGTTCCATGTGCACTAGAGAAGAGTGTGTATTCTGTTGCTTTGGGATAGAATGTCGTGAATATATTTGTGATGTCCATCTGGTCCAGTGTCATTTAAAAAGTCTTTTATTTCCTTGTTGATCTTTTGCTTAGATGATCTGTTCATTTCAGTGAGGGGGGGGGGGTGTTAAAGTCCCCTACTATTATTGTATTATTGTCGATGTGTTTCTTTGATTTTGTTATTAATTGGTTTATATAATTGTCTGCTCCCATGTTAGGGGCATAGATATTCAAAATTGTTGGATCTTCTTGTTGAACAGACCCTTTTAGTATGATATAATGTCCCTCCTCATCTCTTATTATAGTCTTTGTCTTAAAATCTACTTTATCTGATATAAGGATTGCCACCCTTGATATAAGGATTATAAGGATATCATTGCCATGATATAAGGATTTCTTTTGATGTCCATTAGCATGGTAAATTGTTCTACCCCCTCAGTTTAAATCTGGCAGTGTCTGGGTCTAAGTTTCTTGCAGACAGCATATCGATGGGTCTTGTTGTTTTATCCGTTTGATACCCTGTGTCTTTTGATTGGGGCATTTAGCCCATTTACATTCAGGGTAACTATTGAAAGACATTAATTTAGTGCCATTGTATTGCCTGTAAGATGACTGTTACTGTATATTGTCTCTATTACTTTCTATTCTGTTACTTTTAGGCTCTCTCTTTGCTTAGAGGACTCCTTTCAATATTTCCTGTAGGCCTGGTTTGGTGTTTGCAAGTTCTTTTAGTTTTGTTTTCCTGGAAGCTTTTTTAATCTCTCCTTCTATTTTCAGTGACAGCCTAGCTGTATATTTTTCTCATTTAATGCTCTGAATATATCATGCCAATCCTTTATGACCTGCCAGGTCTCTGTAGATGGATCTGTTGCCAATCTAATTTTTGTGTGTTACAGACCTCTTGTCCCAAGCTACTTTCAGGATTTTCACTTTGTCACTGAGACTTGTAAGTTTTACCATTAGATGACGGGGTGTTGACCTATTTTTTACTGATTTTGGGGGGGATTCTCTGTGCCTCCTGGATTTTGAAGCTTGTTCCCTTTGCCAAATTAGGGAAATTCTCTGCTATAATTTGCTCCAATATACCTTCTGCCCCTCTCTCTTCTTCTTCTGGGATCCCAAATATTCTAATATTGTTTCATCTATGGTATCACTTATCTCTCAAATTCTCCCCTTGTGGTCCAGTAGTTGTTTATTTCTCTTTTTCTCAGCTTCTTTATTTTCCATCATTTGGTCTTTTATATCACTAATTCTTTCTTCTCCCTCATTTATCCTAGCAGTAAGAGCCTCCATTTTTTATTATATCTCATTAATAACTTTTTTATTTCAACTTGATTTGATTTTAGTTCTTTTATTTCTCTAGAAAGTGATTTTATTTCTCCAGAAAATGATTCTCTAGTATCTTCCATGCTTTTTTTGATCCCAGCTAGCACCTTGATAATCATCATTCTGAACTCTAGTTCTGACATGTTACTAATGTCCGTATTGATTAGGTCTCTAGCCATCAGTACTGCCTCTTGTTCATTTTTTTGAGGTGAGTTTTTCCACCTTGTTATTTTATCCAAATAAGAATAGATGAATGAGAGAAGAAAATACTAAGAGGGTAGCAACAACCCCAGAAAAATATACACTAACCAAATCGGAAGAGACCCAAAACCAGCAGGGAGAAAGGAGAAGAAAAAAAAGTATGTATATAGATAAAGATATAGTTATATATAGATATATATCTATATATATGTTATCTATGGTATCACTTATCTATCTATAGCTATATGTCTATATATAACTATATATAGATATATCTAGATATATATCTATATCTGTGTATCTATTCACTAGTCTAATATATATCTAATATATATATATATATATATATATATATCTGTATCTATAAGACTGGTGAATAGAACAGGGCCACACACTTGATTTTGGGTGCATTTGGGGCTGTTAGAAGAAACTTGCCTCCCAAAATTATGAAGAAAAAACTATATATATATGTATATATATATATATTTCTTCATAATTTATGAAGAAAAAACTATATATATATAGTTTTTTCTTCATAATTTTGTATATATATATGCACACATATATATAGTTTTTTCTTCATAATTTTGTATATATATATGCACACATATATATAGTTTTTTCTTCATAATTTTGTATATATATATTATATATATATATACATATATATATATATATATATATACACACACACACACACATATACACACCAAAAAGGGTAACACAATGAAAGGATGGAATATGACTGTAATGATGAAAATTTTAAAAGATTCTAAAAAAGAAATTGATAAGAAGTTAGTTGAGGGCACCTGGGTGGCTCAGTGGGTTGAGCCCTAGCCTTTGGTTCAGATCGTGGTCTCAGGGTCCTGGGATCGAGTCCCACATTGGGCTCTCTGCTCAGGAGGGAGCCTGCTTCGCCCTTGCTCTCTGCCTGTCTCTCTGCCTACTTGTGATCTCTCTCTGTCAAATAAATAAATAAAATCTTAAAAAAAAATTTTTGGTTGAAAAAAGGGGGCGGGGGGGAAGAGAATGTAATCAGGCTGGAGACTAGCACAAAACCATGCACTAGATAGGGTATATTTTGATCTGTTAGAAGAAACTGTATCCCAAAATTCTAAAGAAAGAAAAACCTATATGTATACCAAAAATGAGGTTAAATATAATGAAGGGTTAGAATAGGACTATAACAATGAAAATTGAAAAAGATTTTTAGAAAGGTATTGATAATATAGTTTAAAAAATTAAAATAGGAAAGAGGAAAAAATTTTTAAGTAGAATAAGAAAAAAATAAAATTAAAAAAATTTAACTTTGAAAGACTAAGGAATCATGGGAAAAGGGTCATGAATTCTATGTGTTGCTTTCTCCTAGCTCTGGAGTTCTGCAGTTCTTAGTGATCAGTGAACTTGGTCTTGGCTGGGTGTTCTTGCTGATCTTCTGGCAGAGGGGCCTGTTGCCGAGATTCTCAAATGTCTTGGTCCGAGGCAGAATTGCATCTCCCTTGGCAGAGGCCAAGCTAAGTAATCTGCTAGGGTTCGCTCTCTGGAACTTTTGTTCCCTGAACGCTTTCCATACCACTTTGGAGGACAGGATGAAAATGGCGGCCTCCCAATCTCTGGCCTGGAGGAGCTGAGAGCTCGGGGCCCCACTCCTCAGTACACAGAGAAAAGCAGTCAATCTCTGTCTCTGGCCGCACTCCGTGCTCACCCAGCTTGTGACCAAGCATTTCTATCTCTGGTGCGTGGCCCCGTTTGGAGTCTTCAAACCCAGCAAATTCCTGCTGCCCTCAACTGCTCCAGGAGGAGGAAGGTGAGTCTCCCTGGATCTGCCACTTGCAGGGTCCCTGCTCAAAAAATAGTGGCCCAACTGTCTCCCAGATCACAGTTTAAGGTAACCCTGAGCTGAAAGCCCACTACTCAGGTCCATCTCTGCATCCGGTTTCCCCACTCCAATACCTGAGAGCTCCACTGCACTCTCAGACACCCCCAGTCTTTCTGTGACCCTGAGGGACTGAGACCACACTGTCTCCGTGAGGGCTCCATCCCTCCTTAGCCTCTAGAGTGATGTCCCTGGATAGCAGACTTCTAAAAGTTCCAATTTTGTGCTCTGCTGCTCTATGGTGCTGGGAGCTGGCCCCTCCCCTACGCAGTCTATCATTCCATGTATCACCTCTGACTCACTTCTCTGCACGTCCTACTTTCCAGAAAGTGGTCGCTTTTCTGTTCCTGGAATTGCTGCTCTTCTCTTTAATTTCCTGTTGAGTTTGTAGATATTCAGAATGGTTTGGTAACTAGCTGAACTCCTGGGACCCAATGATATTTATGTCTCATAGTGCTCTGCCATCTTGCTCCATCCCCTTCCATGCTGACTTTAAAGTATATAACTCTTCCCACTGAGCATAGGACTATTTCGCTTTTATTACATTACTTAATTACTTATGGAATGACAGGTTGTAACATAGTCTCTCTGGGGAACCTACTGCTTTTCCCCACTAGCCCCAGAACCAAGAAAAAAAGGAATGGAGAAAGGGATGGTGGAAAATGTTCTCTGATTGCTGCCGTATGAATGACCACCATCATTCTGAACAATTCTGGTATTTTATGCACCAGTTGTTGATTACGAGTAGACATATGCTAAGAAGGGAACCAGCCTTGGATTGTCCTATTCTGTAGCTAAGCACTAAGATATGGGGTAAGAACACCACAGTTAAACCATTGCATTCCATAATTTTAAGCCTCGCTTTGACGGTGAAACCCAAATCAGTTACACAACAGGTAGAACGTATCAGGTCACTCCTTCCTACTTATCAGAGAGAAGTATCCTTACTTCTAGAAGAGTAATCTCCCTTTTCAAGCTTGGGGATGGCATGGACAGGTTAAATGGAAATTCATATTTAAGCTTAAATTTTGAGATTAACCAAATTAACAAGTTTAATAAAAAGAGGATGGTGAGAGGGTGACTCATCTCACCAAAAGACATTTTTTTCTTGCCTTATTGTTAGATTTTATTATTTGATATGATTTTCACTAGTTGATTTTGGAGCTATTGTGTTGACTTTGTGCTTGTCAGATGGGGCAGCCAGGGCAATGAATTTAGGCTACCAATCATATGCATTCTAAACAACAAATGGAATAAATTTTAAATAGATTGTAAGTTTTCTGGAAGGGAGATGAATTCTTTGCTTCATTGCTTATCAATATAGGAAACAACCTTAATCAGTTGAATTCCCCTGGCTGCCTTCCATGCCTTTATCTTCTATATTGCCTCTTTCCTGGGTGTTGCTCACTAATAAAATCACAGAAAAAAAATTAACTTCAGTAGTGAAATAACTTTACAATTCAATTCCATCTTATTTTTTACTTTTATGTAAATACTACATTAGATGTAAAACGTCTTTAAAAGATTGTTTTAAAGTCCATCTACCTACTTCTAAGTTTTCCTTTAAAAAAAAAATCCATTGTAGTACTGATAAATAGGGACAAGTAAATGAAAACTGTGCAGAACAGAGATTTCATTATTTTTTTAAGTCCGGTGAAGTCTGAAAACTTTTCAAAACACCTATATAATTCCCTCAACACCTGGCTTGGCAGAACTCTGTTTGAAAAAGTGCTTTTTTAAAAATGATGTCTTTGGAACATGCATAAGTGTGTGTGGCACAGAAAGAATCCATATCTGAATATCTTCATAAAGTAGTTCTTTAAATTTGCAAAGCTAGTTACCACTGACTTACGCTGCCCCTTAAACAACCCCTCTCCTTTCAGCATGCTAGAAAGCGAAGAGAATGGAAATAAGGAGCATGAAGGAATGAAAGAGTGAAGATAATGAAGGTAGGTCAGTGAGGGACTTTTTAATCCCTCTACTCTTTTCCTCTAATATTTTGGGAAACTTCTCAGCAGCTCACTTCTATAAGGAAAATATCCTGCTGGGAGAAGCAAAGAATCAGAAATAGAAGGATGTAGGGAGAATACAAGAAGATGGCTGGGGCAGAGATTGTGGGGGAAAGAAGCCAAGAGAGGAAGATCTATAATTGGATAAAACCAAGTCTCTGCTAGATGGGTCTTCTTTCTATAAGGCTGTTAGAATTAAATGCTATATATAGAGAGGACTGAAATGATGTGCAGCAAGATGATTGAGTCCTTTTATCATTGACTACGTTTATTCCCTTTAAGATTTTGGTGAGGAAATCTTACAAGGTAAATTGACTTCTTTACTTACGCATTGGAAAGCCATAAGCCACCCGGGGTCAAATTTACTTGATCCGTATTCAAGGTTTTATGTGGAATGCAAGGTTATTCATTTAACTGACCCTTTTCCAATTAGCCTTACTTAGTTTAGCCTCAATCTTGAATATTATCTGGAGGGCTCACAATCCTGGTAGTCAACCAGGAGGGGTTGGGGGAATTCCATTTAAGGCTAATCCAGAATCTCCAATTAACTTCTGGATTGAGGGCAACCTTGGTTAAGGTCAGGGTACCAAACCTTTATACCCTGTAAGCAAGAATTGGATTTAATCCTCTTCTTCACAAATCAAAGTAACCTGAGCAGTCAAACCAGGTCATCTGAAACAGCTTAAATGAGATGGTCACCTGAACACCGAAGAAGCATCTGTCAGTATCCACCTTCAAGCGGTTTACGGCCAAGCCTCAGGCACTAATGAAATGGGCCAGATTTGCCTGCGGAACATTATCCTGAATGTTTAGCTGGCAGAGACAGGAAGACGGCAATGAAGTGCAGCAAATACTAAACACGGGCCCATGAAGGAAGGTGTGCTCTGAAGTGTGTCATTGGAAAAGGCAGAGGTGGCAATGATACCCTTATAATAACATACACACACATTTGAGTAGGTGGAATTGTTAATGTAAGAAAAATTAGAGGAAATTCATATAGTTTGTAATGGGCCCAAAGTATTGGAATAGAGAGAAGGATACACTGAAACAACAGTATACACAGACACACATGCTCACATGAATACATTATTTTTCCATTTAGTTTCTACATCTTCCTCTCCTGACTCCACAAAGGCACACGGGTTACAGGGTTCTAGAAGATTCCAGCTATAGAATTCTATGCTACTCAGAAAATATATGGCTAGCAAAACAGCATCCCTGTTTTCTCCTACGTGGTTTATGCACTCATCAACAGTGAAACCTTTAGAAGCAAGTGGACGTCAGATACCAGTGATCATAACAAGAAATGATGCAGGACACTTGTACAAACTTGATTCTAAACCTAATCCTAACTGATTAGATGGTGGCTCTCATCACCTCCATACACACTCTCACACATCCAAAATAGTCCAGTTTAGCTGGTCATAGAGCTAACATGGTGATATGTCCAGGAGATTTCCCAGAAACAACTACTTGGAGGCCATAAGAGTTTGGGCACCATAGTCTTTTGGGACAGTCTCTCCATGAAGAAGGCCCTTCCATTGTCAGGGGTAGCCGGAAACTCGTTCACTGAGAGGGGAGAAGGCGAGGCATGACTTGTCAGAACCAGAGGAAGAGGTTGTTGGGAAGCCATTTTCCTCTCACTGAAGCATGTTATATGGCATTCAAGTGGATGTCCCCATAGGGAATTTCTGTCGCTGTTTCTGGAGTGATACCTTTAATAATACGCTGTTGGGAAGAAAATACAATGTTAAAAACATTCATTAAAACTTAACAGTATTGCAAAAATATTTCAACATTAATATGAAAACATTTAAATAGCATTTTAATGGCATTTACTAGTAAGTGGGAATAGTCTCACTGACTTTCCTTAAGAAAGGCATTCCCAATTTATTTGTTCCCAACTATAGATAAAAATGATACATTCAGGGAGCCCCTGGCTGGCTCAGTTGGAAGCTGTGACTCTTGATCTCAGGGTCAGAAGTTTGAGCCCCATGTTGGGTGTAGAGATCACTTAAATAAATAAATACAACTTTAAAAATGACATATTCAGGAACTATAAGCATCTGTCAACTAATTACAAAAATCATTGTAATATTAATGGGAGAAAATGATGAACTTTCAGTAGAACCTCCACTGGGGTATAACATGCTTTCAAGGACCTGGGAAAGCAAATCTTTTTCTCTGGACCAAGGAGGCTTCCTGTGGCCACACACGGCTCAGGGAGCAGAGAGAATGCTGAACTCTGTCCACCCCCTGCCCCCCGCGCCCCTGCCCCAGCCAGGCTCCTTGCACCCTGCACACACACTGGACGCATGATGTGGACGCAGCCACTGCAATGGCTAGGATGTCCCTGATCTCATGAATCTGCCTGTGAAGAAGTACTGGTTAGTTCATACAAAGGTACACATTATCACAAAATTTAAAAAGATGTGATGATTTAAATCATCACTCCTAAAGCAAACTCATGTTGACATCGGACTCATTACAGGGAAGACTTTAGGAGTTTTTAGTTTGGAAACAGCTGAGATACACAGAAGCTTTAAGACGATCTGAAATACACCTGGGCTTGGGTATGAAATATACAGCCCACCATGTAAAACTTAGCAGCAGCAATTCAGCGGCTTAGAAAAATCTTTATGAAGCTGCCTAGTAAAATTTTTGATGGCTGAGAGTATGTACAGGAAGTGGGCAAAATTGGATCTGAAAGCATTTTTGATTTATGGATTGTAGGTGAAGCTCTGCTACTCATCCTTTATATTTTGCACTGAAAATGAAAGTCTTTTTCTTTCTTTCTTTCTTTTTTTTTTTTTTTTGAGTATAGTTCCTACACAATATTACATTGGTTTCAGTCCTTCAATCTTTTATTCCCTGATTCTGGGAGTTTGTTCCTCTTTATGGAGCAGGGCCTATGGAATTCAAATAGTTCCATCTGCATAGTTAATGACATTAACAAAACTGTATATTTTGTGTTCCTAATCAAGTTAACATTCAAGAATTGAAGTCTCATGCCAGAAATCCCCTTAAAAAGAAGTTGCTCCAGCCCTCATCAGCTACCTGGACATATCAGTTCATTGAAAACACAATTTCACAAACCATCCCTCCCTATAGATGAGTAAGCTGTAACTGATAAGCAGAATTAAGTCTTGCTAATTGGGAACTGGATGCAGATCATTCCAACTAGTCTTGAGGGGAGCTGTGTTGTGTAGGAAGAGCAGAGAGCACTAAGATGTATGGTGGAATGGTATAATGAACAACAAATGTAGAACTTTTGACTTTTGTGTCCTAGTCCCCAGTCACCCATGCTGCTGCCCTTCTGGCTGCTGATCTCCCAAAATGCCAGGCCCACTTTTGTTTTCCCTGTTTTGGTAACATTCTAGTTGCCAGACTACCATTGCTCTCAAAATTTGCCAGGCCATGGCCTTTTGCAAGGTGACAATCTAAGAAACAGATCACCCCTGACTATGACCTCTGGATTTTAATCAGTGGAACCAGTGGACTGCAATAAAGGATGATTTAAAGGAACAAATTCAACGGTTCTGGGTCTGAGTGTGTATTTCAAGCAACACCAGGGTCCAAGGCCCTTGGGGAGGAATGAGGTTGTGATAAAACATAAAAAATGTGTATTGCTTCAGACGTGACAGATCTGATGTCCATGCCCGATGGCAAGCAGAAGGCAAAGTGGTCATCTGAGAAGTTTAGAACGCTATACACAGCTCAAGCTGTGGTGCACGCAAATAACCAGCTCTCTCTCTCATCACTGCATCGAAGGCTCCTGGGAGTGGCAGCCATTACAGGTCGCCCGTTGGTGTAGACAGATAAATATAGAAGATTGAGAGCCAACTGGTGAGCTTCACATGGGGGACTCATCTCCTCTGAACAGAGCACAACCAGAGAATCCCTTTCTCCCCAAACAATTACTAGTCTGAACACACACACAAGCACCTACCTCTTTAAATGTCCCTGGAGTGACGATCAGCCGGTACGCTATGTATGTGGGGATGCAGACGAAAGACGAGGTCCCTATGCAGTAACCCAGGATGATACTCCACTGAGGGTAGTTATACTGGAAAAGTCGGATCTGGGGCGGGCTCATCAAAAAACTGCAGATGATGAACTGGAACCGGAATGCCAAGAAACATTACAAATCGTAACGACATCCTTGCCGATAGGGGCGGTTCTGATACCACGGACCCCAGATGCTAAAGCTGGGATCCTTTCAGGAAATTCCCCAAATGTGAGAGATCCTCGATTGAACTCTGACGCATAGAATCCACTCATTGCTGAGCCCGAGCTGCAACCAGGAAACAGCCAGGTGCTTGTATTGATTTTCCTCTCCACCCCCATCTCGACCCTTGGAGCGAGGATGCCAAGGCCTCAGAACGTTGTTTCTGAGGTGTTAAAGCAATCCCTTTGGGGCAAAGGGAAAAACACTGGCAACTATGAAAAGTGGTTTGGGCCCCGTCTTGACAGACAGTGGAAGAATGTTCTGGATGGCCTCTCCACAGCATCTGCCAGTCCTAGGGCCCTACAGTTCTCTAGGTTCTGTTTTCATTTCCTCCTGCATTTCCCAGCTGTCAGATGGAAGTTACCTGTGTCCGGGAGAGATACTAAGGTTCTCAAGACCTGGAGAGGCCTTGGGCTCCTGGGTATATGTGTCCCCTCTTTTCTTGAGGTCTCTGCTTTCTGCATTGAGAGCCTTAGCCTGGGGTTTCTATAGGCATGGCCCTGCCACAACATGTCTCAGCCACAAGTGACCACCCACCCCGGCCCTCATCATGACTGGAATTGTGGAAAGAGAAAGAAAATTCGCGTGAAAATACCTCCCCGCAAAAAACACCACGGTGTGTTCCCAACACTCAGTTTATAGGTTTTCTTACTTCATTTGGTTTCCAGAGGGAGAGCGTAAACACCAGATTCTGCCTAGTAACCACAGGGCCGAAATTGTCACTGCTCTTGGTTTAATTTTATTTTATTACTCCATAGTCATAAAGAAAGCAGTGATGTAAACTATTTGTGTAGTTCAACAACTATTTATATCTTTTCTTCTTTGTCTGCAGGTAATAAAATGGGAAGTTGTTAAACACACATCCATCTTCCCAACAGTGTTATCCTAAGTCTGGGAGAAAGCTTTCCCAACGCAGACCCTTCTCAGGACTCGCTGTCCTCACCCCTGGACCCAGCTACTCAGGGAGCTAGTTCTGGAACACGGCAGACGCCGTGAGGAGCCTCCCTTCTGTAACTCCTCTCATCTTCACGTCAGGTGTGTGAAATCCTGACCAGTTCAGAGAGGCCTCAGGCTCCTGTGGTAGCCAGTGTGCGCTACTCCGGACACACCCCATGCAGGGACGGCCCTGCCTCTCCCTGCTCATAAATATTTTCTTTTTTCTGAAATTTGGCTTCAGTGAAAAAGAAGACTTTTAGTAAGCTACTCCTTGTTCACCGAAGGCAGCCTTAAAAAGCGCAGAGCCAGGGATCTGGTACAGGGACCCAAAAGTGGAAGACGGATTTGCCTCCCCTTCGCTGGGCCCTGGAGCACTTGCCTTTAGAGGAAGCGAGTAAAAGCAAACACCGCAGGGGTCAGGGGTGACAGGCCTCAGCCAAGTCTGTGCGTGAGTTCTGCTGGGCATGGGAGCTCACTGAGACAGCCAGAGGCTCACAAAGATGAAAGTACTACAAAGCCTGGGGCCAGGACGAGGGGGGAGCCTGTGAGGCGCTCACCTTGGGCACAACAGTTGAGTCGATTTTAGTCATCAAGGGGGAATGCTTCAGTGCAATATTTTTTAAAAAGACAAGATCTGACAGGGCCAGATTAGGGTAAGGTGAGCGAATTGAGACATGCAAGTCCAGGTCAGGCCTTGTGTTTATTTAAAATGTTGAAATCTGCTGACTGGGGACTTTCCTGCATTAATTTTGGTTTTTAAAAAGTGTTATATTAAAATGTAGTCGTTTTGAGTAGTTTGGGCACAGCCCCTCCCCCCCTTCAATTTGACACCTGTGGCAGAATGCCTTACTTGCCTCTCCCGAATCCCAGCCCTGGACATCCTTTCCTTACTGAGTGGGGGACACTCAAGTAGAGAGACAGACAGAGCTTCGTCCCTCAAGGAACTCTCCTCTTCCTTTGAAAACCAAATGAAAGGATTTAAGTAGATTATCAAGAAGCACAGGCAATCACGTAAATTACTAATCCATCTGTGTGAGAACTGCGTCTAGTGATGGCAGGCTGGGCGGTTCATGCCAACGCTCTCATGGAAAACAACTAAATCTCCTGGATTTTTTAAAAAAAGACGTTTATAAAACAGATGAACATAGGGGAAGGGGAAAGAGAGAGCAAGGGAAAGCAAACCATAAAAGACTCCTAAGGATAGAGAACAAACAGGGTGGATGCAGGGAAGGGGGTGGGAGGTGGGCGCTGGGTGACGGGGATTAAGGAGGGAGCCTGTGGAAATGAGCACGGGGTGTTACAGGCAAGTGAAGAATCACTAACTTCTACTCTACTAAACATTACATGGTTAACTAACTCGAATTTTAAAGTTTTAAAGAAAAATATACACGTATTTTTAGTCTACCAGTGAGCTGATAAGGTAATAAGAACTACCAGGCCAAGTCTAGGGGAACACTAGAGCCCAGAGCACTCCCCAGAGCCACTGGGCACGGAGAACAATCTGCTGCCCAGGGCAATGGTTGGCTTTGGTTTTGGAAACCTGCGGGGGTCAGGGGAATGGAAGTCAAGCAAGGCTTCTGGGGTACAGGCAGACTCACGCAGCATCACAGAGGCAAGAGGGAACTTATGCTCATCTTATACGTTCATGTCCAGATGTATGGGCACAAAAAGTACCAAACAAAGGGCAAGTCAGAACAGAACACACAAAGGGATTTCCCCTTGCCATTGTTTCAAACAAGACAGGGAAGGAACAATGACCTCTATGTCAAAGCCAGAGATGTCCCTAAGACAAAATATTTGGCCCAGACATTCCTAACAGGCTAGAGCCGGATGGAAGGACCAGTCCAACAAGCCTTCTGGCTCTACAAGATAAAAAATTCCCTCCAAGATAAAGTTACAGTTAAATGAAAGAACTGCAGAGTGATCCCTGCTGACGGGCACGGAGCCACTTTACGCAGGGCTGCCTCGGCGCACAGCTGGGATGTGAGCAGGGAGCTTTGGCATCTTGGGGCAAGTGTCTCCTTCGGAGGGACCCCGGGAGGTAAGCAGGGCCGCCTGCTGCCAGGGGGGGTGAGCTCTGAACACAAAGAGGCAATGCTTGGAACTGAATGTTCTCACCCAGGTCTTGGGCATTAGATGGATTCTACTTTTGACTCAGGTCAGGACTTCCATGTGGGGCATCTTGAAGAAAATGAATACAAAATTACAAGGACCCCTCCTCCCAGGGCCTCCAAGAGCAGCTGAGGAAATCCTTCCCAGGTCTTGAAGAGCTCTTACACGCCACATGGGATCTGGGACCCTTCAGGCTTCAATTTCCCTAACTGTAAAATGGCGTATGAGGACTACGCTCCTTCGTGGAATGGTTGTAAGGATTCACAGAGCAATGGGTCTAAGTTTAGCACAAAGTCTGGTCTGGCACGTCATGTTCAATAAATGTTATTTATCATTCTCGCCGAGCAGGGCACATGCCGCAGGGACCAAAGCCCCAACTACCCTTCCGGTGCTGGCAGTCAGAAAGCAGGGAAGCCTGGGGGGCACAGTGACTGGGAGGGACACCAGAGGGGCTTCTCAAGGGCTGGTCATGTTTTTGTTTTTTAGCATGGCTCCTGCGGCGAAAGCATGCTTGATTTATAAAGTTGCAATGAGAGGTACACTTGAGATTTGCACAGTCTTCTGTATCTGTCTACACTTCAGTACAATTGACTCGATGTAACAGTTGGGGTGGACCTTTCTTTGGGGCCAGAGGAGAGGGAAATGGCCACTCACCAGGAGAAAGAGAGGGCTGATGGCTACCCAGCAGATCCTCCAAAACCACCCAGGGCTGAAGCCGAGCATTTCCTTCACGTCACTGCAGAACTGAGTGATGCCTAAAGTCACCCGCAAGAGAAAGAGAGATCGGCTGAGGGAGGACATGGACTCCCTCAGAGACAGTGAGCAGCTCCGGAGTTTGTCACGGCGGGGGCTCAGGGGCACCAATCTGGTCTGAAAGTGGGACAGGGGACTTGTCACAAAACTGCATTTGATAGCCAGCAACGTTCTTTCTACATGGAGTGGGCGGGACAGGTGGACGTCTGGGGAGGGACCCAAAGCCCCCTCTTGGTGCCCACACTGCACTAGACTTCTGAGATCTCAGCACACATCTGATTTTACTGTTACTGTAGAAAAGAAAGTTACATTTTATCTAGGAATCGTGACCCCACATGACAGAAACGGACTTGGACCGTACATTGGAAACATTCAAGAGGAAATTTTAACTGCAGATTGCCTGCTCACATGCCAGATCAAGATCAAGGTTCTTCTATAAAAAATATGTGAATGTGAGAACTGAGAACTCCAACTGGTGAGAAGCTGGAAACGGGAAGGCGGGGTGCCCTGCAGTCCATTCCCCGAGAGCCTCAGCAACAGCAAGGTCCACAACCACGCCCGTACCCTGAACTCTGTCCTCAGAATCACTGAGGAGGTAAGGAGGGATTCTTTTTAAAACACTGGGCTCATGTGCAACTCAAATATGGGGCCTCCCCTTCTTCATGTTATGTGTAATGACAAATAGGCTAAGGCTGTTCTATTACCATAGAAACTAGGGAAATCAATACATTTTCAGGATGAAATAATCACTTCTTGATTTTAGAGATTAAGAGAGGTATCTCTGAACCTGGTTTCTCTCTCTCTCTTTCTCTCTTCAAAGATTTATTTGAGTAATCTACATTCAATGTGGGTATCGATCTTAGATCAAACCCAGATTTTGATTTCTCTTTCTTTCTTTCTTCAAAGATTTTATTTTGAGTAATCTCTACATTCAATGTGGGACTCAAACCCTGAGATCAAGAGTCACACGCTCAGAGCACCTGGGTGGCTCAGTCAGTTAAGCATCTGACTTTGGCTCAGGTCATGGTCCCAGGGTCCTGGGATCCAGTCCTACATTGAACTTCTTTGCTCATCAGGGAGCCTGCTTCTCCCTCTCCCTCTGCCTGCAGCTCCCCCTGCTTGTGCTCTCTCTGTTAAATAATAAATAAACTCTTAAAAAAAAAAAAATAGAGCAGTCCCGTGCTCTACGAATGAGTCAGCCAGGAGCCCCTGAACCTGGTTCTCTTCATGTCAATTGCCCAGGTCATCCTGGGCACTGATTATTAGGAGCCCTGCTGATGGACCCATGTCAGCTTCCTCTCTCTGCGGCTGCGAGTTTCACCCCTCTCAGATTGTATCCCGGCATCCCAGGGGCTGAACTGGGGATTTTACCAAAGCAGATAATCCACACAGGAACATTCTTGCCTCTTCCCTGGGAGAGGCTCTCCCAGACTCTATCCTGGGGTTTTGCGGGGAGCTCTGTAAAATACGGGTATATTGTACCCTCTCCAAATGCATTCCCCATGCACTGGTTCTTCATCGTCTCTGCCGCTCTCAGACCCCACAGCATCTCCAGCATCCTCCCCGGATGAGCTCTGTGGAACTGGTCAGCCCGCACCCACTGGGTGAACATTTAAACTCAAGGAGACAGCGTCCTCCCACGAGCCAGGGGAATCTGTGGCACGGAGTGTGGAGGACATGGTGACTTGCTTCTGAAGAAGCCACTCTGCGGGCATGGTTTTCCAGACCCCCGGGGAGGGGACGTCTGGTACCCTGCCCCGGCTTTCTTGGATGAAATCAGCCCTTCTCTATTCTGGGGGCTACAGGCTGGTGTAGAAAGGCTCACCACCGGAGGAGGGAAGCATCTTACCGTAAAACCAGTACACAGCCACGGCCTCTATGAGGACCACGGTGAGCACCGCGGGGCCTGTGGCGTACTCCTCCAGCAGCTTCACCACGTAGGCCCCTCCCTGGAACGGAGATGGCGAACCAGTGAAGGGCCCTCTGACACACTGCCTCCTCTTCATCTTAACTTTGGATCAGTCCCACCTTGGACCTAATATAAATTTCCCAGAGCCTGCCTCTGGGACCAGCCCTCGCAGCATGGACCAGACTGCACGGCACCAGACATCCCTTCCTGTCCTACGGAGCACTGTCTCCTTGCCTCCTCTCCCACTGAGCTTTAAGAGGCGAACTCAGAAGAGTCCCTGGATCTGTTTTCAACTTCCTTCCACTTAACGCAGCACTTACTGTATACTCTGCCCTAAAGAATCCCAGTCCCTAAAGACTGGACCTGGGCCAGTTCTCAATACCAGACATGCTGAGCACGTTGGTCCTGGTTTCATCTTCTGTCTTAACTTGCCAATCCCTTAGGTCCTCCTCAGGGCACCCCCTGCACCCCACCCAACCCTGCTGGGGTCATAGCTTGAAGATGCAGGCCTTCAAAATCTGCCTTGAGTCAGGAGGACATAAGCCAGGGATGCCTGTGGGTGTGATCTTACTCCTTTTTAACTGTATTTGCCTCCACTTCAAAAAAAAAAAAAAAAAATCACGGGAGAGGGTCTGACTTCTTCACCATTGCACATTCTCTGGAGGAGACAAAGTGAGATTACAAACAGGAGATGCCAGCCTCCAGATATTCTGGAAATCGGGACATCAGGGCAGTAATCCCACGAAAGCAGCCCTAAAGACTGGAAAAGCAAGTCTCAGTTTTTCTCCAGACACTCTGCCAGGCCTGAAATCCAGCTGGGTCGATTGCAAGACGGAAAGCCCTCCAACTACCAAGCACAGAGCAGATTCTACATACAAACACTGCCGGAAACTACTTTCCTGCTGATCCCTGGTGACATTTTCAGAGCGGTGTCAAGCGCTCTTACTTGGTTGGGCCCCAAAGCCAGGGCACCACGGAGGATGGAAGGGACAGGTTCTTGCAGGCTCTGCTGCCCCCGCAGAGGCTACTCAAAGCTGGGGGTTGCGGTACTCACGAAAGTCAGGGTGGCCAGGGAGCCAAAAAAGCACGTAATGACGACACCAAGCACAAACCACTCCCGGCGCTTGGCCCAGATGTGCGGAAACTCGTCGAGCACAGCTGTGATCACCCCCTCCAAGCCTGCAAACTGAGAGGGACACACCAGCTGTCACCGGGGAGGCTCGAGGCAAGTGTGTTACCTTCGAGGACAGCAAACGGGAGGGCAGGTGGCTGGTCATGATGAGTTCCCCCTAGACCCTGGCCCTTGCTGGCAACGTATCACCCCATTTTACACAGTCATTTAAAACACCCCCCCCCCCCCAAGCACATCAAGGAAAGAAACAGCGCCTGGACAGGACTTTTTTACGTGAGGCCTCCCGGGGAGACTGCGACTGCGCCAGAAAGGCCAACTCAAAGCTGAGAGTCTTCCCACGCTACTAAGTGCCAGGTGCTGGGTCAGATGGGGGGCAGCAGGGCACCGAGACCCAAGAGGGACCTTTAGGGTCCCTCTGGTGCAGAGACAGCGCCTAGTAACAGCAGTTCACATACCTGAGCCCTGGCCTCCTCTTCAGGTGCAGACCCCTTACCCTCATTAGCCCCTTAATGACCCTCTCAGTTCCTAGAGGGCCATGAGCACCCACAGGGAGGCCTGAACCAGGGGCTGAGGGAGCACCGGGAGGGAGCAGCCAACACCGCCTGTGGTGGCCAGGATGGGAAGGATACGTGCGCCTTCCTCCCTAGCCCCCTCGTCTCCTCCAGAAAACCAGGCGTCCCTCCCCATTCACTCACGGTGCTGTCCAGGCCGAGCGTGATTAACATCAGGAAGAAGATGATGGCAAAGAACGTGGATGCTGGCATGTTGGCTATGGCTTCTGCATATGTGATGAAGAGGAGGCTGGGGCCTGAGACAGAGCGGGAGAGAGGAGGAGGTGGTGACCGACACCTGCCCTGCGAAGACGTCTCAGGGAAACGCAGCCATACCAACAATTACAGTTCTGTCACGAGAACTGACGTGTGAATTAGGCTTTAACATATACCGAACACTTCCTCACACTCCACACCATCCCACCTGCCCATTCTGACACCATGTGAGGGAAGGAACCGCAGCCATCTTGAAAAGTGTAAACCCTCAGTCAGTTGGCAGGGGGTGTGGATGGAAAGAAACCCAAGACCCTAACACTAGCAAAGCTACACAGCGGAATAAGAGTTTCCACCATATCACAATTCAGAGCTTTTTTCCCCTGATATCCAGAGCATTTAGCTCTCTCTGATGGGTTAGCTAGAAAACAACAGGAAAGGTGAAACATTCCAGAAGAATCATAGAGGCCTCAGAATAAAGAGCTCCCACTATTTTTAAAGTCCCTTTTGATAGTGTGAGGGACATGTCCTCCACTTCTTATGAGCTGGATCGAAGTGGCTGAGTTTGGGGTACATGGATGATCACAGCTGTGCATCAGGTCAAAGACAGAGAAGTATGTTGGCAAGAAAGCCCTGGGATTCCATCCACAAACTTCCATGGCCACTTTTTCAATATCTGTCACTCCTTTTCCATGAAAACCTCACAATACAGTAGCATGACTACATCATCTATATTTTATTTTTCTCCAAGGGGAAATTCTAAGGATTAATAATCATTTGCTTATTAGACTTGGACTCATCGCCAGACCCAAACCCAATGCTTTTAAAAGCCCTCATCCAGTCATCCAGCTGCCCCATCCCCCCTCATGGCTGAGCACACAGAAGGCAGTAAGTTTCTCTAAAACCTTGGACAATCTTTAAAGGAACATTTAGAAATAGCTCAGAAGTTAGATATCTGTAAGGACCCAAAGAGCAGCCAAGCCCATTCAGTGAGAGCAAGGGACGTAAAGAGAACACAAGTTCCCACCTGCATCTTTGGCCACCTCGGACACATCCTCGTTCCGCATCTCGGCCATATACCCGAGCACCGTGAAGATGACAAATCCGGAAACAAAGCTCGTCATGCAGTTCACCACGCTGGTCACCAGGGCGTCTCTGGAGCAGAGAACCCACCGGACTGAGACACTTCTAAGGATAGAGTCTCAAGAGCACCTGTCTCCAGCCAAGGCCTGCAGGGACCTGTCCTGGTGTCCCCTCTTGTCCGCCCCAGCCTGGCCTCTCACATTGATTGGTAGCTTGAAGCACAGGCTGCCATTCGCACCATGCATGGCGTGGGGCGAGCCGGGGCTGATTATAGTGACGTCCCATGGTGAACTGGAACCATCCAGACCTCTTGACTCCCAACAAGTATTGCTCTGGGGGCTCCTGGGTGGCTCGGTTGGTTAAGTGACCACCTTCGGCTCAGGTCGAGATCCTGGAGTCCCAGGATCGAGTCCCGCCTGGTCAGGCTCCCTGCTCAGTGAGGATTCTGCTTCTCTTCTGCCCCTCCCTGCCTCAAGCACCCTCTCTCTCTCAAATAAATAAGTAAAATCTTAAAAAAAAAAATTGCTTGGAAGCAGGGTCTGGATTCGAGGCAGAGCCATGAGAGGGCCTTGGCCTCACATTCATAAAGTCCCCGGATTTAGCCTTTTGACACTATGTGCAAATGAGGTTATGAGCCTGTTCCAGGGATATCCTGACACCTTTTAAAAGAAGACCTCGTCATCCAACTTCAGGCTGGTGTCCCAGTGCAATGCCACATTGCTTAGGGCAGTTGTGGATTCCTTTGGAAGAGAAGGTCAACTCTGTAATCATCTTATGAACAGCACAATTAGATTGCTGGATACTGCCCTCCGTGAGAGGGCACTCAAAGTTAACTCTGAAAATGACGAGCGATAGTGAAATCGTAATTGGTATAACACTCCCCATTTTGTCTACATTTCTGAAATGAGACTTTGCCACAAAAATCATGGTGGCATTTTGCCTTGTTCAAAATAGCTCAATCGTCATACTTTTGTGAATATGTACATAAATAAATAATCACATTACAATTTTTGTTAAACACATTAATAAGCAAAATTAAAATATTTAATATATGTTGCAGTTTTTAAAAATCTAATGTGGAATTTCTTAATTAAAAAATTTGTGTGTGTGTGTGTGTGTGTGAGAAGCTCTCACAAAAAGGAAGTGGCCTGGGGCCCCTCACAAACCCTGACTGGCTGGGGGAGGCTATGGACCGGGTGGGTGCTCTGGCCATGGGGGAACTGGTCAGTCAGTTCCTGGGTCCCACCAAGCCTGAGGCCATTGTTTTGAGCACCTTCTTCTGGGCCAGCTGACAATGCTCACCCCACTTTCAAGCTTTGCCCGGGGAGCCCCAGATACTCACTGGTAACAGTTGTTGTTGAACTTGTTGTAGCTAGCGAAAGCCAACAGGACCCCAAAGCCAGGACCAAGAGAGAAGAAGATCTGAGCGGCAGCATCCACCCACACCTGGCAGCAGAGGTGAGGGTGAGGGCCAAGCCTGGGCCACACTCTGGCCTCCAGCCCTGGCTCCACACAAAGCGGAAAGACCAGCTCTTAGAGCTCCTCCCAGGGGCGACCACATACCATGTGCAAACCAATGTGATTTCTCTCACGTTTTAGCATAAGCCAATCCCCTGGCCTTGACTGTACTTTTCATACTTGTTCTTCTGGTTTAAAATGTTATTGCAGACTTGCCACTGAGCCTACATTTCAGTTGTCCCTACAGGGGGACCAACTTCCCTTAGTAAAATGACAGTCAGGTGCCCCTCGTTTTCCCTGTTATCTTACCCCCGTCTCCAGCAGTTTCTGCCAGTTGGGTTTCAAGTAGAAGAGAACACCCCTCCAGGCTCCGGGAAGGGTGGCCCCCCTTACCAGAAGGACCGAAAGGATGATATAAGGGAAGGTGGCTGTCACCCAAACCACCTGTGAGGGAAGGGGGGCAGAAACACAGATCGTCAGCTTGTGGGTCTTGGTGGCTTTTATGCTTGAAAACCTCTAGGCAAGGAGATGGACCTCTTCTTTTCTGTAACTATAGGAGGCAGGGTGATGGGGCAGAAATATCAGAGCCTTTAGAATCCGATGGGGATCTGATTCCCAGCTTGCCAGTACTCCCACCTCCAGACCCACTTCCCACCTGCAATATGGGAAAACACCCAGCAAAGGACAAGACAGTAGCCCGTGGATATAAAGCGTGGATCACGGCCCATCACGGGCTTTCAACAACTTACTGCCATGATTATTCATTGTGACACCATAGGAGGGTTAAAGGAATCTTTTTTAAAAATCATACAATGGTTCCTGGGATTGGCCCATTTCTAGAGTTCCTGAACAGATTTGGTGAAGAGAAACTGAGCATCGTGGATCGTGTTTGGTGTTGAAGGACAACAGTGCCCCTCTCGGTCTATGGCTGTCCCGGCTCCTGAGGGCCCCTTGTCAGCCAGAGTCCTCCTCACCTTGCCAGACATTTTGACACCTTTCCAGATGCTGAAGTAGATAACTGCGAAGATGCCCATGATGCAGAGGGTGAGCTGCCAGCTGATGCCCCCCAGGTCCTGAAGTCCCTTAGACCGATGGATCTGCAGGACGTGGCGCCTGGAGCCGGTGAGAAAGAAAGGCGCGTGAGATGGCCTGTGCAGTGAGCGGACCAGGCAGCACGCCAAGGGAAGGGACAGACATCACGTCGCAAGGACCCAGCAGTCACTGAGCCTCAGAGAGTGGTGGCCCTGCCGGTCGTGAAGGGCAGAGCAGCAGAACAGCACATCCAGCCCTCAGGCCCTGGGAGAGTACTCAGCACCACCCACCTTCCCCCGCAACCCGGTGGACGACTCTCAGGCTCCCCTTTTCTGGCTGGGGCAGCTTTTGGGTGTCTGGGTAGTGCGTCCCTTCCCACCCCAAAATCCCGCTCTCGTGGTTGGCAGCTGCCCAAAAGGCCCGTATTGAAGAGTACGACGTACTCCAGGCATCTTCTTCCAAAGGGTAGGTCCCGCTTGTGAAGTGAACACATGAAACCAGAAACTCTTTGAACAGCGGCGGACTCCTGCAGCAGGGGGAGGCTTTGATTCCCTGAGAAGGTGCCAGGGCCAGAGCGGGGGCCCAGGAGGAAGGCTGGTTTGACAGGGAGGAGTCATTTTGGAATGTGAACCAAGGGATCGGCCTGGGCACCTGGGGGCAGCCTGGTCCGGCACATTACAAAGGGCCGGGGAGGGACAGCGCAGAGGGCCAGATTAGGGAGCACTCAAGGTCGAGTCTCCCAGCTCCACATCAGCGTGGGGCCGGCCCTGCCGCTCCTTCACTTACACGTACCCCTCCTGCCCTAAGGCCTTCATTTCCCGTCACCGGGAAAGAGAAGAGCCCCTCCCTCCCTCCGCGGAAGCCCCACCCCCGGGGGTGTGGCCTGCCTCTACCAGACCACCCCTCACTTACATGCACTTACGTGTAAAATTCTTCCGCGGGGGACGTCGAGTGCAGCGTCCAGGTGACGTTGTTCCCCGAGAAATAGTTGGTGCAGTTGCCGGTGTTCCAGGAGTTGGTGCAGCTGGTCCAGGGCAGCTGGTCGGTGAAGGAGGAGATGAGGTAGTAGAGCGCCCAGGCCATGATGGTGTTGTAGTAGGAGGCGATGTAGAAGGCGATGATGCAGATGGCGTAGCCGATCCCTGGGAGGGGAGTTGGGGGGGGGGGGGGAGCACGTTTACAGGGCGGCCTGACAGTGACAGACTGACAGACCCGGGGGACCTTGCAGGGCCCTTGCAAGCTCAAGGGAGAGGAGTGGGGGTTGCTGGGGGCTGCCATTCCCCCTCATTCCCCAAGGCTCTGGGAGGTGGTGGACAGGCGGCAATGTGGTAAATTCCTTGGATGTATTTGCAGGATCACGTTTGAGAAGCACACACACGTGTGTGTTGTTACTACTTTAAACTCTATCTTGGTTGCTTTCGATTTTTTAAGTTTTTATTATTATTTTTTTGAGAGAGAGAGAGAGAGAGCGCGCGCAAGGGGAGAAGGGCCAGAGGGAGACACAGACTCCGCCCGGATGGGGGAGCCCCACGCGGGACCCCGGAATCATGACCTGAGTGGAAGGCAGTCGCTAAACTGACTGAACCACCCAGGCGTCCCTATTTTGGCTGCTTTAAAAAATACTTTTATTTGGGGCGCCTGGGTGGCTCAGTGGGTTAAGCCTCTGCCTTCAGCTCAGGTCATGGTCCCAGGGTCCTGGGATCGAGGCCCGCATCGGGCTCTCTGCTCAGCGGGGAGCCTGCTTCCCTTCCTCTCTCTCTGTCTGCCTCTCTGCCTACCTGTGATCTCTGTCTGTCAAATGAATAAATAAAATCTTTAAAAAAACTACTTTTATTTGAATATAGCTGACACACAACGTTACATTAGTTTCAGGTGTACAACAGGTGATTTGACGATATATATGTAGCGCTCTACTCACCACAAGTGTGGCTACCATGTCCCCACACGACGCTGTGACAGCACTGTATTCCTGATGTGGTGCCTTTCATCCCCGTGACCGATTCATACCATAACAGGAAGCCTGTACCTCGCAGTCCCCTTCACCCATTTTGCCCATCCCCCAACTCTGACAACCATTAGTTTATCCTCTATAGTTATAGGACTCTATTAGATCTACTTTTATTTATTTTCTAAAATGCTTATTTTACTTTTATCGTTAGTATTTTTAAGTTTATTAATTTTTTTTAGTAATCGCTACACCCAATGTGGGGCTCAAACTCATGATTCTGAGATTGAGTCGCATGCTCTAGCAGCCAGGTGCCCCAGGTTTACTTTTAATTGCCATTTATTCTGTTTCTCTTTAACAGCCACATACCACTCGAGCAGTCAAAAACTTACTACTCCAGTCATGGCCCAGAGATACCTTAGGCCCAGCTGATTCCGGAAGGTCCCCAACTCCCATACTGTCCCCTGAGGACCCACCTACCCACCCACGCACTCAGGCCTTTTGGTTACCTTTGAAAATCGGGCAGATTTTCCTCCATATGGAAATGCATCCGTTTCGGTGGTACTGGCCCAGCGCAAGCTCCATGTAGAATAGTGGGATCCCCCCGAAAATGGCCATGATCGTGTAGGGCAGGAGGAAAGCCCCTGAGGCAGATGAAAGACAATTTCACCCCCTGCCCACATCTGCGCCAGGACAGCCCAGCTGATCGGGACACCCGGGGTCGCGCTGAGATTCACGGGGCGCTATGATGCTCGAGTCTCATGAAGCCACTCTGTGCTGCGTGACCTCACACTGGCCTTAGCGCCTTCCCAGAGCTCCACGGTCAAATGGGGCTTTCCGAGAGTTAACAAAGGCAGCCGAGAGTACATGGAAAGAAAGCTGGGTTCAGGATCAACAGACCGGGCCCTGGTTGCACATCTACCCACCCTGAGGACCAGGGTCACTGCCCCTCCTGGAACAGGTTTCCTCCCCTATGAAATAACAGTGGCAGAGGGCTGAGCTTCCCAGCTTCCCGAAGCCAGCCACACGCGGGAATCACTGGTGAGCTTAAGAACACAGATCCACCCACACCCCCGACGCGGAAGTCCCAGAAGTCCTATCTTTGGCCGTCCCTATCGTTCCTGGCTCCAGACCCTTGTTGCTGATATGTGGCTCTATTCCCATAACTCCACGAAGTCAGAACGCTCCCTTCGGAGCAGCCTTGGCAGGTGTGGCTGAGAGGGGTAGTTTGTCACAAAAGGAGGCCGCCTGGAGCTGCTGTAACCCCGGGGATGCTGGCGTCCCTGGCTCTCGCAGTGACACAGAATTTGGGAACACCGAGGTGGGGATTGCTCACCTGTCGCCTGAGTCTCAGCCCAAAGGGTGGGTCAGCTGTGATTTTCCCGCTGACCCTCCCTCCCAGAAAGCGCTTTGAACCTAGAAACCGGAAGGTGGGGCAACTCGGAAAAGTCCCACCTCAATTACAACTGCTCTGGGTACATCTGGCTTGGGAATAAGAACCACACTGTGTTCTCATGGTGGCATTTGTCCAACGGGTTTGCTTGACTGGCTTAATGGTGGGGAATGAGTGTGGGACAAACGTCCCCAGCACCCCAGTGCCTTACAGAAGGTGAGCCCTCTGGAGCTGGAGATAACTTCCCTCCTCCGGGGCAGGGAGGGCTGGACTTCCTGCGTCCCCGCCCCCCCAACCCCCAACTGCCTTTGCGGCCACGTGGATCGAGTTCCTTTAAAAATGTAGCAAACCCAGGCAACTCCACGTCAGGCCATGGAGGAAACGAGGACACGAATGAATTCTCCCCAGACTTCATTTCAGCTGCCCTCCCAAATCAGCTACCAGAGCTTCTGTCAAAATATCGACTGATTCGACTTCCATTTCTTGTCCTTGTCCCATTTTTGATGGCCAGTCCAGCGTCAGCACAGAGACACTGTACGTTACTCACTCCTCTCCACTCCACTCCCTGCGGCTCCCACAGCCATGCCTACAGTCCGCTGCTCTTTTTGATAATCTCCCAGTTAACTGCTCTGAAGGTGTTGGCGGTGGAGGAGGAACAGGAGATAGTCTCTAGCCTCAAAAATCTGACACTCTTGGAGGAGACAGAAGGCAGACCCAGTGTCTAGTTTGGGGGTGTCTTTAAGGCCATGCTGTGGCTGGGTTCAACTCTGGGTCATGCTCAGATTCCAACTCAAGACTCCAGACCTGAGCAGAAGCCCTTCTCTGACCACACACAAGTCCAAAGGTCCCGGAGGGCCTGGGACCCTGGAGCCACTTCCCAGTTTCTCCTCAGACAGATCTAGCCTCTCTGGCCTCTGCTGAGAGGAGCCCGCCTCAGGGCTGATGGCCATTCTCACACCCTGCTGTGAGCGTGCCGCTGGGTCCAGCGGGGATGGGAAGGGGAGGGGGCCCTTCCACACATGAAGCACAAGCACGCAGAGAATATGGCAAGGTCAGGTTTGGGAGGGCTTTTCTCTGACTTCCTAACCCAGGGAGCCTCAGACATGCTGACTGAACATTGGGCTTACTGGGGACCCGTCTTTCGGACCAGCTTGAAAGTCCAAGCAATCATGTTCTGAGACTCATCAGGTTAGACAAGACAGAAAAGACAGGATCTCCGCTGTGGCCTCCTGAGAGGACCTTAAAGACCATCACCGGCTCCGAGCCTCTGCTTCTGGCCCAAGATACTGACCCCCTCCATTCTGGTAGCAGATGTAGGGAAAGCGCCAGACGTTGCCCAGGTCCACCGCATAGCCGATGACCGAGAGGAGGAAATCCATCTTCTTGCCCCAGGTCTCCCGCTCCCCTTGGTGAGCCTCGGCGACTAGGGCGGTGGTGGCAGCTGGAAGGGGGTGCTGAGTGTCGTCTCCCGCACCAGGGCTCGGCACCGCTGAGTACCCATTGGAGATGTGGCCAGACTCCACCTTATCCTCAGGGACGGGGACCCCCTTCTGCAGAACTCCATTTTCCTGACAATCATCTTTATCCTTACACGCTGACAGCTCCCTCTGGGAATTTAAGGGCGTGGTCTCCATCCTGCAGGCTAAGGGACAATAACGACACCCATCTGCGGAAGTCCCCTGCTGAATTCAGGGCTCAGATCCTGGGATCTCCTCCAAGCTTTCTTATCAGCGGGATTGAGAGCTCTGTTGGAAAGGCACACAGGGAAGGGAGAACAGAATTACGTATTCTCCTTGTCTTTGGTATTAACTCAACAAACATGGTAAACTCCATTAATTATTGGGATTACAAGAGCATCTGTCAAGCGTGAAACATCCTGTTTGCTACAGGGCAGTCAACCCAGTTTTCAACCTAGACGAGGTATCAAATCACAGTCAAGTCATCTGAAAAGGAAAAAACCCTGAAACAATAAAACAAACAGGAATGGACAGCAAATCACCCATGTCTCGCATCGGCTTTAAGAACAAGGGACTGACTCCAGTTTGAGGGACGAGCGCCGCATCCTGGAGCTCACCAGTCAATCAGCAGAAGGCAGGAAGACAGCTTGCTTCACCAATGCTTTGCAGAGCACTTACCTTGTGCTGGATGCTGCGCGGTGAAAAGAAACCCAAAGAAAGGAGCTGTTGCTGCCTGCCAATAAATTAGGACGGTCCTAGGCCCTTTACGCCGAGCATGCCGTGTATTTTACATAAATTATAGGTATGGCTTTAAAAGGACGAGAGCAAAGGCACCCTTAGCTCCTCAGCTGTGGACTTTTCCCCTCTTCCCAGGGTCCAGCCCTTAGAGATTCTAGCTGCTTCTGGGTGTGTCCAGTCCGTCTGTGCTTCGCAGAGCTGCCTTTGCCTCGTGCCTCTAAGGGTCCGTCCAGAGTTTGAAGGGCCCTGCTGCTCACCGTGGGTTCTGCCTGCCTCTCCCAGCGAATCCTGAGCCAGATGCACCTGTTATTCGGCAACAGTGGGCAGGCGGGGAGAGCTAGAAGAGCCAGGGAAAGGAGCGTGAGGGTTACGGACGCCAGCATGGCTGGTGTCTCTGAGCCCACGCAGCCTGGTGGCGAGGGCTGGCCAGGACCTCGGTACCTCCACAGCCCTGCTGGCGCCTTGGTGCGGGGAAGTCAGAGCAGCCATCGGGACCCAGGCCTCATACGTCAAACGTGGGGCAGAAATTCGAGCCCTTTTGGACTTTAAACCTATGGTCTGTTGTAAAGTTATCAGGAGCCAAGACCTTCCAGCTCACTTCATTTCATCTGGGCCTGAACTTTTCAAGCTCTTGAAATACTCTGGGAGTTGAAACAGGTTTCTTTTTAGCTCAGGTCACATTCTACCTTTCGAGATGTCGAGGGCTGAACTATCGCTGTTCACAGCTGCAAAAATCTGCTATTACCCCTTCACATCCGAGAGCTGGAGGATGGCTAGAAATGGACAGCTAATAAAAAATGGCCGTGTCTGTCTCCTACCTCTCTGGGGTTTTCAGGGACCAGAACTGAACTGTCCACACGTGGAAACGTGAAGATAAAAATGTAGCGAAGAATGAGAGCAGAGAAATGGATTCACACCGATGACTGCGTACATAAATATTGGCAAGGGTGAAAAATGAACGAGAAATGACTTAGAGCTCTGTGTTCACTGGGTTCCTTTTTCTGTAAAGCAGAAAATAAAAATTTAAAAGGGCTTGGTTGTTGCCAGAAAGATTACGGCAACAAGAGAGAGACCAGCCAGCTCCACGGCTCTAGGGGACCGGGTGGGTGTCCCGTGATCTACCCTTTCTACCTGCTTGGCCCCCACCCCCTGACCCCACCCTGGGCTCAAGGTTGCTCGCAAAGGAACATGAATTTTGATAAGCAGTGAGCTAGATAAAACCCCATTGTCCATCTTTATGCTGCTCTCAGCCTCTCCCTGTCCCCCTCCGTGGACCCCCAGGTTAATCACCCATTCTCTCATCTACCATAAGCAACCGTGTACCAGGCCGAGGGATTTTTTTTTAAGTTCATTATTTTTTCGAGAGATGATAAGGCGTCAGAGTATTTAAACTCAGAGCTAAATTAAACCTGCCCTTTGTGGTCTCTGGTTGTGTTGTCTGAAGCAGGCCTCCGCACTTCCCTTCGGCCTCAATCATCGGCCGGTTGTCTGCATTGAACACTGAAGAACTTGAAGGTCGGATGACAAAGATAAAAGGCTTTACTACGTGCAGAGCCAGCCTTGACCAAGGCTCCCCCTCCCCCACCTTTCTCCACCTTCGAGTTTTTACCCCGAGCTTTCGCAGGAACTTCTCCCTATCTGAAATACCGCATAGTTGCTCGCACTGAAACTGCCGCTCAGGGGGCCTCCCCGGAGCCTCCCCAGCTGGCTCAGTGCATGGAGCGCTTGACTCTTGATCTTGGGGTTGTGAGTTTGAGTCTCAGGTTGGGTGTAGAGATGACTTAAAAAACAAAACAAAAAACTGCAGCTCAAGGAGCAACTGTACCACCCAGTCATTCTCTGGCACATCCCCCATGGTCTATGGGAGAGACTCGTCACCCATCTCCAAAGAATATCGTGGCTGGAGGAGCAAACCCTTAGCCATACTAGCGACTCTGTGACTTCTCAGGCCTGGGTCAAGTTCTAGGTTTCCTGTATACCCTCTCCTGGGGAAGCTTGCAGGGAGGCTGGAAAATGTGTGTGTGTTGCTGAACTTTTCTGGGCAATGTATGTTCTTCAGTATCTTCGGGGGTCCGTCCCCTAAAGCAACTGATCTTGATTTCTTGGCACCTGCCCCGACCAGCTCCTAGAAGAATTATATGTGCTTCTCTAATTTTGTTGTGAGCATTACAAAGACCTTGTTTCCTGATATATCACCCAGCACTTTTTTTTTTTTTTTTAATTACATCAACAGGCTGAAATGGCCCAAGTCCTAAGAAAGCGGGTTAAGAGGGATCCTGGGCTGACTCATGACTTTAAGCCGGTCACTCTCCAGCCAGCTCTGCTCTCTGGCACTGCTAATCACAGACCCTGGGGTACAAACTAAGTTACAGCCACCCAAAGCCACCAAATGGGCAGGAGATACGCATCTCCTTTTTTTCTCTGCTTTTCCCAACTGGAAAAAAGCTCCTCCCGGAGACTCATCCAGATGGCCAGGAGACCATCGCCTGGCCCGGACCCCCTTCTGCCCAAGGCTCTGGTGCTCCTTTCCTACTTTTCTGATTCTACAGAGCACTGGCCACCTTTTCCTACTGAGTCCAGCAGGTCAAAGTTGAGAGCAGGCTGCCCCGGGAATATAGAAGTAAGAGTTAAGAAAATTGGCTTCTAAGAATGTTCTCTTCAAAGCTTTCTTTTTTAAAAGATATTTTTATCCTGCTGGGTAGAGGTTGCAAACGAGGTCACTGTTACAGCTGTGACCTCCTCCAGGCAGCCTTTGAGTTTCTCCGTGGCCAGAGAAAGCCCCAGAAGCCTTCCTTTGCACCTTGAATGTGGGCTCTTGCACCAGGCAGACCAAGTGACAGGCTGGGGTGGCATGACGTCATGCTGCTCCTGGGTGGGATGACAGCCTGGCACATGGGACCCTCATCCCCACATCTCCGCACACAAGCAGCACGGTGATGCCTCTGGCAAGCTCACAGTCTGCTTTCTGTCCACACTCCTGCTTCCTCTCAGCCCAGGGGGTGGCCTAAGACACCCCACGTCCCCCCCCCCCCCCCATATATACCCCTCAGGAGAAAGGATTGTTTCTATTTAAACGTCTCCTGGTCAAATCTCCATTCCCCTTACCACAAACCCTGCTTTTGTAGCCAGGGGAACCAGGATCAGAACAAGCGTGTAATTACAGCAATTAGTCATGAAACCACCCAGACCTTTGGAAATGGCCGTGACCTGACTTGTCCGTTGGACATCCGTCAGCACGCTCTAAGCAGAAACACTGGAGAAAGTTTGTACTTTGACTTCACTTGTTGAGATCAAAGTGAGTTCATGTCTCGGGATACTTGGTTTCCATTTTCAAAAACCACGGATGATGGGCGTACCATGAGAACAGAGTAATTACAGATCAGACAGCCAAGTGGAAATTTGCCTTCTCTCTTCAGAGAGGGTGTCTGACGTTCCCAACACACCTCCCTGAGGACCAGAGCGATTACGAAGCTCTGGTGCCCATTGCTGGGGAACCCCTGGGCTTGGCAATACTAATCCTGCAAAGGCACATTGTACACCTACTACACGCCAGGCAGGCTCTTGGAGGCAAGGCAGGTGCAGTCCTGCCTGACGGAGTTATGGGACAAGGCCAAGCTCCAACTGTGGGAAAATAGTACTTGTGCCGAAGGAGGGAGAGGCAGGGGTGCTCGAAGTCCCTGTCGTGCCTCCCATTGAAAATGGAGCTTCCTGCGGACTGGGGCAGCGTGTTGAGGTAGCTCACACTTCGAGCCCCAAGATGGCTTCAGCGTCTACAAGTCGTCCCTTTGTCCCTATTGTGCAGTTTCTGTCACAGGAGGCCCGGATGTGAGTGGGTTCTGACTCACAGTCGCCTGCAGCATAGATGCCCGGGAGTCCAAAGGGACCCCTGGCTCACCTTCCAAACAAAACAGACTTCCGCCTGTTTGGGGACCAAAAAGGCTAGAAATGAACACTGCTTTCCCAACCAAAGAATTCCTTGTGTAAGACCGACAGTTCAACATTTGGAGTGGGATTAAATAGTCTCTAATCCTGAGGGCCGTCTGGGCCAATCATCATGAGAAAGGACAAGGGTCTCCTGTCCAGAACTTGCCCTGCCTGGGGGAGGGGGAAGCTTCTACCTTCTCTGCACAGAGTGCGGAGTCGAGAGGATGAGCCCTCAGTGGTGTGGTCCACGGTGCTCCAGGGGCCGCAGGAATGTGCTGTGGATTGTTTACCTTGTCAGTGTCTAGCATGGGGACAACGTCAATAAATGACAGGGCGTTGACAGCCACTAGGCCACCACACGTATGTCGTCCCTCCCACCGTCCGGCTTCACACCCTGGTCAGGCGGACCGGGGCCCAGAGGGGAAGTGACTGCACCCCGTCCCACGAGCCCTCCCTGACTGATCGGTCCTCCCAATCAGCTCCTCTCCGTGGGGTCACTGGGAAAGTTGTAAACAGCAGAGTCCTGGGCTGCCCTCCCAGAGACTATAATTCAAGAGATCCATGTGGGTGCTGCATGCTTAACGGGCGCCCCGGTTTCATCAGGGGCAGCGGGGCCACTGAGCGCCCCCAAGGGTATCCCCACCCCAGGCTGTTGCTGCCCGAATTATCCCGCATCCTTGGAGGCCTGGGTCCAGTTTCTATCCATAAAGCTTCACTCAACACCCCAGCCCAAAGGATCTCTCTCTACGCTGTATGATCACCAGAACGTCACCCGTCGCTGATGAGTAGGTGTCATTAGTTATCCTTTTATGTCTGTTCGCTTTGGATGCCTTTGGTAGCAGGGGCCGTGACCCACACATCTCTGGGCTCAAATACATACACGGCCGCCAGCATGGAGGTTGTATTTCGGGTTCCCTGGGTGCAGGGCCTGGGGAGCCCCAGCCACAATGCTGGTGGTTTTGAGCCTTAAGCAAGGCACAACCCTTTGGTCCCCAGGGTCCCATTCTCAGGGGCCCTGCCCCATTCCTCACCCATTGGCAAGATGAGCTGCGCATCTTGGCGGGGAGGCGGGGGAGGACTTTCACAACAGTCATTTCCATGGACTCTGGACTAGAAAAGACGGACATGTCTGGGATTAAAGAAGACTCTGCGTTGTGCTTTTAGACTCTGAAACAAAAAGTGCCAGCAGGCACACCCATCAACGGTCTGTGTTCCAAACGTTCATGTGTGAGTTGCTTGTTTGGAACGTGGGATGTGTTTTCTCCCTACAAAAATCCACCTTGTAAAGGGCGGGTAGCCTCCCAAACTCGCTTACAGAATCCTGGTTTGCGGGGTGCCTGGGTGGCTCAGTGGGTTAAAGCCTCTGCCTGTGGCTCGGGTCGTGGTCCCAAGGTCCTGGGATCGAGCCCCACATATCGGGCTCTCTGCTCAGCGGGGAGCCTGCTTCCTCCTCTCTCTCTGCCTGCCTCTCTGCCTGCTTGTGATCTCTGCCTGTCAAATGGATAAATAAAATTTAAAAAAAAAAGAAAAAAGAATCCTGGTTTGCCCGGAAAATACAGAAACATCTAAAATGTAAGCTGTGGGACACAGCTTTGTGAAGTACGACAAAAGGGGGTGCGGGGACAATGAAGCTGATTGGGAGGTATCTGTCACCCATCATCTCTCTGGCCTCACGTTCTTTCTGGGTCTTGAGCAGAACTAAACTTCAGGAGAGGACAGGAAGTGGGGAGACTCTGGGCGGATTCTACGGAGGGGTCTTTGGGCAGCCTTCTAAGAGCTGTAGAAGGTGAGGACACACAGTTTTTATCACATTAAACCCCACACTCACAACTTTTTACTGAAAATGAAACCTCTGCCGCTGTGTCTCAGCGTGCACGAGGCCAGGAGAGGAGTTGGGAAACTCAAACAGCCAACGTGTTAGATCGGGCGGGGGGAGGAGTGCCCCTTATACCTTCAAAACCCTTCTTTATTGTTGTAATGCAATCTATGCCATAAATAGAAATCAAGATCAAAAAATGGGGCAGCGTTTCCAAACAGATGTTCTCGTCCTTACTACAAAGTAGATCACTACAACTACTTTTGCGTAAAACAGACATGATTAGGCCCACAAACGGAGCTGGGGGGGGGGGGTGGGGGGCTGGGGGAGGGTTGAGAACACCAGCCCCCACCTTACCCCAGGGGCGCTGGGTGGGGGGGGGTGTTAGGAAGTGACGGTAGATTTACCTGTGGCAGCTGAACCAAGCAGAGAGAGAGGGGGCAGGGAGAAAGGGATTTGAAGTCGAATTAAGTACAGGGGGAGTGGTGCAGGCAAGAGGAAAGGGGGAGCCACCCGTTTTTCCAGGCGGGGCAGGGAGCAGGGAGGACACAGCAGCCCAGGGTTGAGGTCAAGCAGCAGAGAGGAGGGGCCCACGGAGGCCGCAGAATGCTTCTGCTTTAGGAAATGTTGCCTGCAGGGACCTACACTCTTCGGTCAAGAAGTTCTGAAACGTGCTTTACAGTGTGTCACGCACGCGGCTCGGGGATATTCATGAAAATCAGTTCATCGTTACATAGGACTGACCTAGGCCTCGGATGCACAGAGGTGGGGGCGAGAGGTGGTTTCCGACCCCTGGGAGTCTGTGATCTCAAGAAGTAACCCTCTACCCCACGGAGGACACCCTTGAGAGAGTGGGGGAGATTTAAACAAGGGCTGTGATATTTGTGTATTTCATAAAAGTTGATCCAATTGTGTCCCAAATGGGATAATAACGGGGCCATGCTTATGTAGGATCAATGTCCTCATTCTTAGGATACAAATGTCAAGTATTTAGATGTCTGCAAACTCTGAGGTTCAACAAAAAAAATTATGTGATATATAGATTCTCTCACTGTTACATGAATTACGTCATACATATTATACAGAATGAATCAAACTACATATACTACACATGCAAAAATTAGAGCGAGTGGACACACAAACGTGACAAAATGTTAAGGACTGGCAGCTCTGAGGGAAGACAGTTCCCCAGGCCATTTCTCTGAACTTTCAGTTGAAATGTTTTAGAGATCTTATTTATTTATTTGACAGACAGAGATCACAAGTAGGCAGAGAGGCAGGCAGAGAGAGAGGAGGAAGCAGGCTCCCTGCTGAGCAGAGAGCCCGATGTGGGGCTCAATCCCAGGACCCTGAGACCATGACCTGAGTTGAAGGCAGAGGCTTTAACCCACTGAGCCACCCAGGCGCCCCTCAGTGAAATGTTTTAAAAGAAAAAACTGGGGGGAGGAAAATCATTCTAGTCTTCAGAGCGCTGGGAAACCTCCAGTCAGTCAGACGTCCCTCCGGGCCCAGGGTGCGCCCAGAATAGCATATCTCCGTTCTCCTCTCTCCTCTCTCTCTCTGGGCAGGGCCTCCCTCCCCTTTCCTCCGGCCACTGCTCCTTTCCCCTGAAACGAGAAAAAGAGCCAGCTAGCTGGACTAGTGTTCAAAAACAACACACCCAGGGGAGAGGAAAGAACAGGGGCGCAGGAGGCACAAGTCCCAGGCCGGGCTGGGCCCTCAGAGCCACGGGTGAGCTGGAGTAAACCACAGGGTACCTGGAGCCCTGCCAGCTCGGTCCCTCCTTAAAATCGAGGGAGTCCCTTAGTGAGAGGGAAAAAATTTCGTTTATCTTCATTCAGCAGCTCAGTAGTAATGGAAATAAAATGTTCTTTTTCTTTGAATGTGCCAAGAAAAAAAATCACACAAAAACACAAGAAGGCAAAGGCCCCGCTGACTCGCCCCCTCTCATGCAGCCCGCCTCCCAGCCTCCAGCTCCGGGTCCCCCCAGAGCGCACAGCTGGCTCTCCCAGATCTGCCACTTGGCCTTGTCGCCACGTCCCCCCAGCCCCACCCCACGTCTTCCCTCCCTGCCTCAAATAATGGCATAAAGAGCTGGGCCTCAGGATCCCAGGAGCCCTTCCCCATGCCATCTCCCACTTGTCAGTGTCTGGAGACCCTGGTCACTGGGCCAGCCCTGGGGGACATGACCCCCACGTCACCACACTGCTGGGATTCATCTCTCGCTCGCAGTCCAGGGGGTTCGGGGATTACTGACAGGATATCCAGTCCTGGCTTTTAGAAAGCCTATCACTTGGGGGCCCCTGGCTGGCTCAGTCGGTGGAGCCTGCGACTCTTGATTCAGGGCTGGGAGTCTCAGCCCCATGTTGGGTGTAGGGATAACTTAAAAACAAAATAAAATAAATGAATTAAAAGTAAAAAATCTAGGGGCGCCTGGGTGGCTCAGTCGGGTAAACGTCTGCCCTCAGCTCAGGTCATGATCCTGGGGTCCTGTGATCGAGTCCTGCTGCTGGCTCCCTGCTCCGCGGGAAGTCTGCTTCTCCCTCTGCCCCTCCCCTGCTCATGAGTTCTCTCTCAAATAAATAAATAAAATCTTAAAAAAAAAAAAAGTTAAAAAGTCTATGGCTTAAATACCCACTAATGAACACTGTTGGCTGAGGCTGGGGTGGTAACCAGGGAAGAGAGAAGGCCAACGGCCTCACACCCACCTCATCTCTACGCATTCTGTCACCCCACACAAGGCTGGGAGCACACTCCCTTGCTTTAAAAACGTGTTCTTGACCCCCAGTAAATGAGCAGTCGTCTCCCCCGTCACCGGCAGCCAGTCCCGGTCAGGCTGAGGGAGTGCCCCTGCACAGAGCCTGCACTGAGATCACTTCGGAAAATGGACCCAAGTCAGTACGATAAGCTGTGCCTAGAAAGAGGGGGGCTGTGTTCAGCCTCTGGTGGGTCTAGCACCCACCCGAGGAAAGCAGTTCAGCCTCTGCTCAGGGAAAATCCCTTCTGCCAGGTGTCCCCCACAGGCCACTGTCATCCATTTTCCACCCAGGACCCTTCCAGCAAGATGCCTGTTTTTCTTTCCTTAGGGTGCTAGAAGGTTCAGCCCAGAGACTAACTGCCCCAGGAATGGAGAAGTGGAGCGATTTATCAGATCTTTGACTCCACACCCAAGCCTGTGACTGTTCCATGGAAACACCACAGTCCTCAGAGGACCCCAGGGCTGACCGGCAACAGATGTATGACTGGAAGGAAGATGGGCAGAGCCCAGATCTTACTGCCTGGAGGCCCTTGCTACCGCTCTGCACTCTGGGCGTCCTGCAAAGGGGATGTGGGGGGTGGGGAAACCCAGGCTCCTGTTTCCTGTGGGTGGTTGAGGTGCAGGATTTGACTTGTGCAAACCTCTGCCTTCCAGTGACCCCTGGGGGTCCCCGGGGGACCCTGACTGGATGGCAACATCTGGGCAGAGTCCTGGGGCTTGGGCATTTATTTGGCAGCATCATTTCCAGTCGTGTTTGCTTAAAGCAGAGAAATTAGGGTCACAGTCACAGGAGTGGAGGGGACTCGGATATCTGGTTATGCAGGGCCCCCTTCTGCCGCTCACTTGGAGCTGAGGAGCTGAGCTGCGATGGGAAGAACGAAGGCGTGAGGTAGTTTCTGACAGAAAAATTACTCCGTCATTTGCCCTTTGGCCACACAGGCATCTTTCTTCAAAAAAAAAAAAAAAAAAAAAAGTCAAATCATGATGTATCCTGTTGGTTCATTAAGCCAAACTGAAATTAAACTTCTTCAGGCAGCCCTGTCTTTGTTCTCTCAAATTAAACCATTTGGTGATACGAAGGAGAAGGGACTGCCCCTCACTGGCTTCATTTGTGGAATCATCTGTTTCTCTTCAGAAGGGGACATTGGGGATGTTTCTGCAAGTCTGTCCTCGGAGATGACCCCCTCCAGCCAAGCAACCCCCCACCCCATGGCACATGGCCCATTTGTGAAGCTCTTGGCCATGCTTCTCTTGAGTTTCATCAAAATACTCTCCCAACTCTAAATATCCCCCACAGAGGAATTTCTGAGGTTTTCCTGATTCCACAGAAGCTTCAGCATCACTCTGTCCCCACCCTCACCCCTCTGCCCACCCTTAGTATGTGTTTTTTAAGCAAGAGACGGAGAGAAATGGGTTTGAGGAACTGTGCTGCTCTTAGATTCCTGAAACGTCCCACGGGCATCACCAGAGTGCTGAGGGGCCTTCTGATGAATTGTGAAGCAGTCTCAATCTGCTCTTGCTCAAGTCCAGTGGGGGGGGGGGGGGAAGGAAGGAAGAAAAGCCCACATACAAAATGGCTTGCTTAGTTAGCCCCATCAGAACCGGACTCTCCTCGGGGCGCCTGGAGCAGCCAACCCCACCCCAGTCCGTGGTAGGAAACCCCCCTTTGGGCACCAGTGGCTCCACACAAAAGCAAGGACCAGGACAGAGTCAAAGCTGTGTGTTTCCCTCCACTGCTCAAAACCCAAACGCTAATGTCCCTCCGTGTCATTAAACCTAAATCCTAATGTTGCTTCCTTAGACATTTTTCCTATGTAACTGAAGGCAAAACACATTAAATATTTGATCCAGTCTTAGCATGATGAGAGCCAGCGGACTCATAAATAATCCACTGACCTGGTTCATTTTTCTGGACAAAATTGAGCATAGAAGTACACGCGCACACACAAGCGATGGTAACGTCTGACTCTTAGAAAGTCTCCCCCTCTCAGATTCTTCAGAACCCCAAGCGAGCCAGAAATTCTTTATGCAAAAGACCCAGTGCAAACGGAGACGAGCTCCCTCGGGTCCTTCAGCTCCAGACAGTGTTTTCAAAGACATATTTAAATGCACACGTTTTCTTCAGCAACTGACGGCTCCACGCTTGAACCGTGTAGAACAGCTCGCTGGAGTTTGAGTTTCCCATAAATTCTGAATGGCCCGGGAGGCGGCTGAGCGTGCCCGGGCTCTGCCAGTGGGAACAACCCAGGCGCACCGAGACTCGTCCCAGTTTAGAGTCCATTCAGAGATTCCTCTAGATCCCTGGGCATTTCTGTCAACCAGAAGCCTCCCCGCAGAAACGCCTCTGCACACAGCCACCTGCACGCCACGGCGGTAAGGGACCAAACCCGAGCCGCGAGTTGAAACTAAAGCAACTTTTTCCCACGCGCGGGACAACGCTGAGCCTAAAGCACATCTTTATAGGGGCTTGCTCTGGTCCCCAGGCCATCGGAACAGCCCCCGGGGGCGGCAGACCAAGGAGCCCTCCAGTGCCCCCCAGTCCCCCGGAGCCGCCCCCTGTCCCCACCCGTGCTCCCCTCGAGGGGGGCGGCAGCGCCTGGAACCCACCACGCGCACACGCCAGTCCGCCCGCCAGCGCCCAGGGGAGCCCCCGCGGGGTGGGGTGCGGCAGGAGCGGGGATTCGCAACCGGGCAAGCCGACCCACCTGCCGGGAGTCCGTGGGGAGGCTGGTCCAGGGCCCTGGGAAGCAGGGCGGCCCTCGCGCCCTCGAGGCACCGGGGGCGCGGCTGCCTGTGCGGGAGCGGTTGCCGGAGCGGCTGTATTTGTACTCTCTCCTTCCCTCACATGGTCTGATCTCTAGATATCCGCCGCCAAAGAGCTCTTTAAGAATTTTTGCGTCACTTTGAGCTGCAGAAACTTTACGTTTCCCGCGTGGCCACGGCTCTGCGCTCCCCCCGGGGTGGGGGTGGCTGCCCTGGCGCTGGCGCGGGGTGGGGAGGCTGCACCGCGCAGGGAGGGGGTAAGGGGCGGGGCGGGGCCCCAGGAACGGGAGTGGGGGCCTCCCTCCCTCGGAGGGACAGTGCTCTAGGAAGCGAGAGAGCCCTGGCGGCGGGGGCATTGGCAGAAGGCCCAACAGAGCCAAGAATCCCAACTTTTTCCGCTCTCACCTCGCGGGGGGCGGGCCGCTCTCCAACCAACAGGTATATTTCCACCCCCACCAGCTGCTCCCCAGCATTAGGGTTCTGCTCAAAATCACTCCTGCAGAGTGATCTTTCTGGACCACTGACACTTGCCCATCACCCCCACCTGGAATCCTGCTGTTTTCTTCCTAGGACTTAGCACCGGGCATTCCTGGGGTTCATCGGCCCCACCGTGGGATGTGCGCTGGGCCAGAAGGGACCTCGTCTCATTTCTGGCCATCCCCAAGGCCTCTAGCAGTCCCCGACCTAGTGGCTCAGTAGTTACTTGCAGACAGACAGAAAGAATGAATGAATGATTTCTCCTTTGGTTAACTAGTCATACTTCCAAAGCTGTATGGAACAGATTGTCCGGGTGGTGATGCCGGAGGGGATATGACCCTGGTGTGGCTACAGTAAAGAACTTTCTACAACATTTTAATTATCTGAAGAGGTTCAACAGGAGTGTATTGTTTTGAACCGTGTGAAAAAAATTGCTTTGATAATTTTTTTTAAAATCTAAGTTTAAAAGTGATTTTTAGTAGAATTTTTTTTTTTTAACCTCTGAAAAGAACAGATGGAGTCCTTGCTTTGGGATGCCCCTGAGGCAGAAATGAGAGGGCACAGACTAGCCCATCACCCTCCTCCCAAAGGCGGCCAGGGACGGAGCAAAGTAGAAGGAAGAAAGGAATCACAGGCTTGCGGCGCCTGTGTACTTGGAGGAACCGAGTCAGCTTGTACGCGGCGGGATTGAGCAGGTGTCTGCAGGGGCCCGGGCAGCCACTCCCACCCTGGGAGGAATCAGTGTGAGGCTTTGGTGCCCCCTAGACGTCAGGGGGGTGATTGCAAGGTAGTGGTGAGCCGACTGGCATTTAGGGCTTTTGCAAAGCCAGGCTGGTGATTCCTGGGCAAGCTTGGGAAATTAATCTCGGGCCAAATCCCCAGGGATCCCCTTTCAGATGAACAAGTTCCTGCGCCCCGGGTTCTGCTTGGCCTTATTAAACTCATGCGTAAGCGCAGTATGAACAATGGACTGCAGAAATATAGGGTGTGGTTCCAAGGAGGGGACAGGGCAGAACCAAGGGAAGAGGAGGGGGGAGGCGCCACAGGCTGGGGAGGAGGGTGACTTTAGCCCTCGGCTAAGGCCCTGGTTCCAATGTGGCTTTTTAACACGACTCCACCGTCTCATAAAACTGCTGGCCTCTTTCTAGATCCTGATACCCACTGCCTTCTTTGGTGCAGTGCTGGCCTAGAGAGTGGGGATCCCACAGGCCTGGGTTCAATCTCAGCTCTGACCCTGGACTGTCTATGTAGGTTTGTTCCCACACAGGGTAAGTTCCCTTACTTCAATCCATCTGGCCTTCGGGTCCCTTGTGTGTAAAACAGGGATCCTGTGAATGGTGGGCACCACCCAGCTTGGGGCTGTGAAGGGGCTGACGGGTGCATGGCCCGCCCCCCCCCCCCCAGGGTGCCTCTCCTCCGGAGGGAGACTTCTGTATCTTCTTTCTTTGGCCTTGGACCACCCAGACCAGGCTTCTCTCCTCTTGCTCCTAAAGCGAACCCTTCCCCATCATTCCTCTTGCTGTCATTGTCGCCACTTCCCAGTCATCTCCAGGAGCTGACTCTCCCTGGTGAAGATCCCTGGTCTCACTGCCCATCCTCCACCCGCATGGGGGGAGAGGACAGACGTCACCGTCTACTGGCGGGAAATCAGTGGGAAATCAGCATTTTGGGAAGGATCCCGTGTCTGCTCCAGCCAGGCTCCAGGCAGCGGAGCGGGGGTACTGGAGGCGGACGGGGTCCTCAGATCAGAAGGAATGAGGCCAGGAGGTACCAGTATGAACAGGGAGGAGGTAGGAGTCGGAAACTAGGAGAACCTGTGAGGCTCAGCAACTGGCCAGTGTCCAGAAAGCGATGAGTCTGTCGAAGATGCCCGGAACTGGGGTGAAGCTGCGTGACCATGACCAGGAGAAGAGCCCCGCCCGGCAACCGTGGTTCAGCAATAATTTCTCTCAGTTCGACCGGCTCTGGCCTCTGCAGAAGAAACACAGCCCTCTCTCCCTCACCACACATAAACTCGGCCACCAAGAACTCCCAAGTGCTGGGTCTCTCAAGACCCAGCAAACCGCTCCCCTGTGGAGCCAGACCAGGAAAAACCCTATAAGGCCAAACCTTTCCCTCCAGAAGTCCTGGGGGCCATCCATCTGTCCTGCCTTCCTTCTGTTTAATGCAATAATGCAAGACGAGGCCACCCCTGGGTCTTTCCTCAGCATTCCCAGCCCTGGCAGTGGATGTCTGCCTGTGCCATCCCTTCTGAGGCACACACTCCCACCCCACCCCCGATTCGCCAGGGAGGTGACATAGTTTGACTCTGTTTACATTCAGCTGCGTGTGGAGGCCGGCACCTGGAGGGCAAGCTCTGCTGCCCAGGGAGGCCTGTGCTCATCCCCTCAGAGGGCTGGGCAGGCGTTCCCCTGCAGCTGCTCCTCCTGGACCCAGAAGAAAGAAGGAAAGGGCACGGGAGGGGCAGCCCCATCCGGAGTCCCAGAGGGGGGCGCGTGTTAGGTGGCGGCAGGAATGGGGGAATGGCTCGTGCTCAGCCTTGAGCAGGATGCTTTGGTCGCCTTTCCTGGCCCCTTCTGCCCCATTCCTGAGGAGCCTCCTGCCTCGGATAAACAAGGCCTCTTCCTCCACGTTTGACAGCTATTGGAAGTACCCCGTGCTCTAGCTGTAATATCTCTGAACCGGGGTTTTTGGTTTTTCCTTCCTTCCTACAGAATTCCCTCCTCTGACAGTAAACACCTAGAGCTGAGGCCACATTCTGGAAGCAAGCTGGTTTGTTTGTTTTACCTCCGACCTTGGCAGAGAAGTGGAAACCAGGAGCCGCATGGAGCCCCAAGAAGGGCCCCGCAGCCCTGTGTGTGCCCCCCAGTAAGTAGAGCCCCCATGCCCCTCTCCTACATGCCCACCTCCTCTGCTAGGCTCCGAGTCCCCACGGGAAGGGGCTCCACCTCTCCCCACAGCTCAACACACAGCAGGCCCCCTGACCGGAAACGCCTTTTACTCTCAACAGACTCTGGGTGCCCTTAAAACCAGGGCCCCGGGGAAATCTTGGCACAGCCAATGCCGGGGTACCACACAGCTGTTGGAAAGAGTGAGGCAGTTGATCTGGGCTCATTTGGGGAGGTTCACAAGATTTATTGTTACATGAGAGGGGAAAACAGCAAACACAGAACAGGTGCTGCTCAGTTTGCTGGGCAGAGGAAGGTGAAAATGGGTGTTGAAATCCAAGAATCGGCAGGTGCGGAAGAAGAAGAATTAGGAGGGGGAGGAGAAAAGAAAGAAGGAAGAAAACCGCTGAGGGAAGGCAGGAGGACATCCTGGGAGCCCCAGCCTTACCACAGAGCAGAACCTGGAGGCGTTCCCGGGGGCGCAGCTGTACCTCACATGATTCAGACGTGTTTCCTCCCCGAAGGGGGCCACGTTACTCAGCGCCATTGTGATTTTGTCTGTTCCCTTAGGAAGGGGGCAAATATTTGTACTAATTTACTAGTGAGGGTGCCATGAGCCGAGAGGTGACATTTCGGGCTTCGCTGGGGATGGGGTCGAGAGGGCCAGAATTATTCCTAGAACACCTGTCTTGTGCTTCCAGGCCCTGAGGTCCTCCTGCCAGTTTTCCTTTGCCGGCTTAAGATTATAAAACACTCACCCTCTCTTTGGCTTTTCTTCCCTTCTAGGAACTTCAAGATAACTCGTGCCTCTGTGTATGGGGAGGTTTCCCCTTCATCTCTTCTTGGCAAGCTCGTCACCCTCATCCATCACCCTCACTGAGGTCTGCGGTCACTGTGGTTAGAAGTTAGTTTAAAACCAGGCAGCATTTCTTCCCTTCTCCGGTTCAAGCCCCTTTGCAACCGTAGGGCACTTACTAGAACTGTTGTTCCCAAATGATAGCAGCTGGTGCGAATCAAACATTTCCCTCCCTCCCGTTCTTCCTTTCCCTTTGTGATAAAGTGGAAAAGGCTGAACTTGAAAAGGGAAACAAGGGGCACCTGGGTGGCTCCGTCGGTTAAACGTGCGACTCTGATTATGGCTTCAGATCATGATCTCAGGGTCGTGGGATGGAGTGGATCCATGCTGGGCGTGAAGCCGGCTTAAGATTCTCTCTTCCTCTCTCTCTGCCTGCACACCCCCCCCAACTCCTCCCCTGCCCTTCCACCCCCACTTACTCTCTTTCTCTTAGGGATAAAAAAAAAAAAAGGAAACAAAACTCAGGCTGGTTTATTCCTAGTTTTAATCAAATTGTAGCATGGACCCCAGGGAGGAAGGAAGAGTTGGCGTCAGGCAACAACCGTTTGAACAAGTTGTCCTAAATACGGGAATGCTCGTCTGGAATTCCTTGAAGAAGTCCAGCTTAACTAGTGGCATTGGCCGTGGTCAACAGCAGCACCGGCTGAAGGACTTCGTTAGCGTGAGGGCCCCGGAGCTGCCCGCAGCCCATTAGAATCAGCTGTTCTTTAAGGACAAGCTGGAGACGGCACATGGGTCCGTGACCACATCCTGAAGGCACGTCTCATTATCAGATCCTGGCTTCTTGGATGTGTGGGGTCAGCATGACTCTACATGTCCCCAGAGTCCTCCTGGCCGCCAAGGGCTTTCCACCCGTTAGAGCAGCGGTTAGAGTACCCAGCCACGCCTTTCTATTTCTGTGCTCAGCAGTCCCCCGACTATCAGCAAGGTCCTCAGTTCAGGTCTCTGGCTAAGCTTTGACCCATTTCCCCATAGGTACTGCTGTTTGCTTCTCCCTACTTGATCCTAATTTTGAGAAATATTTTTTATTAAATATTTGGTTATGAAGATAATTTTTTTTTTACATATTGTGGATTTGGTTTATAATTTGTTTTGGGACTTCTGCATCTATGTTTATGGGTGTGATTTACATGTAATTTTTCCTCTTACTATCCTTGTCAGAGTTATGCCGGTCTCACAAGATAATGCTTTCCACCATAATAGTTCTTTGCATCTATCCTTTAGGGCTAATCGAGATTCCCCAGAGATTTCCAATCCCCTGGGCACTACATTTTTTTGTTTTTTTTTTGTTTTTAAGTTTTATTTATTTATTTATGAGAGAGAGGGAGAGCAGGGAGCAGGGGAGGGGGGAGGAGCGGACGGAGAGAGACAAGCAGACTCTACACTGAGCCTGATGTGGGGCTCCATCTCAGGACCCCGAGATCATGACCTGAGTTGAAACCATCTCTTGATGGTTTCACTTCACACTTAACTGACTGAGCCCCTTGGGCACCCCTGCCCGGCACTGGAGTTCTAGGAGCACAAGATGGCAGAGAACATTCATAATGCAAAGATTCAACCCTCTTGCGGTACTTGCATCCCCAGCCGTGTTGTTGACCTCCAGACCATAAGCTGTTTTTCTCTCGAAAATAAATCTTGAATTGGCTGAAAAGGCAGGGGAGGGACAGTTACCCAGCTGCCCAAGGTAGGGAGGGGATCTAACAGACAGTCAACTCTCCAGTAACCCTCCTTTTGCTCCCAGTTCCCTTAGTGGCTATCTGGAGATGCCATATTTGGGGGGGTGGGTATTATGCAGTGTAGATTGGTTTGCAGAGCACTGGCTGTCTCCGCCATGGGCTAAGGATTCAATGGTTTCAGCTCTGCTAAATTTCTCAATGCCTCTGTCTGCTTTCCAGCGTACTGTTTCTCTTCTGTTGCTCTGAAGGTTGTGGAATTAGGTCTTCTAAATGAATCATTTAACAAAGTTTATCTTCCAGTTTTCAGGTATCTGCAGTATCTGTAATAGTGCTCTCCTTTTAATTTCTTGTGTATGTGTTTTCATTAGTCTTGTCAAGATCTGTTAATTTTTTTTTAAAAGAACCAACTTACGGTTTTGTTGAACTTTAGTTTCTGCACATACATTTTATTTCCTTCTACCTTTTTTTAAGTTTATTTTACAGTTCTAATTTCTTGACATGGATGCTAAGCTCAATACTCAGGCTTTCTTCCACTCTAATAAAATTTTAAGGCTATAAAATTTAAGTACTGTTTTAGTGCTACCTGCCATTTTGAATATGCAGTATTTTTTAAAAAATCATTGTTTGGGTTAAATTTCCTTTATGATTTCTTCTTGGACCTATGACTTAATTTCTAAACATATAGGAGCCTTTTAGTTAGCTCTTAATTTTAGTTTCTAACTATTAAGAACTATTGGAAATTTGTTGAGGTTTACTCCCTAGTATATGGCCAGTTTTTGAAAAAAGTTCCATGTGCGCTCAAGACTGTGCAGTTATTAGAGCAATGTCCTATAGATGTCCCTTATACCAAACTTACCAAAATGCTTAAATCTTTTATATATTCACTTGAGGTTTTGGTTACTTGATCTATCAACAATCAAGAAGTATGTTAAAATCTTTCATTATGATATTGGATTATTTTTCCATATAGTTATGTTTTTGTTTTATATAATTTGAGGTTATTAGGTACATACTAATTTAGAATTTAGAATCTTTATATTTTTCCAGGGAACCAAATAAACATATAATTAATGCAGTGATCCTATCTCTAGTAATGCTTTTTTTTTTTTTAAGATTTTATTTTATTTATTTGACAGAGACACAGCAAGAGAGGGAACACAAGCAGGGGGAGTGGGAGAGGGAGAAGCAGACTTCCCATTGAGCAGGGAGCCCGATGTGGGACTCAATCCCAGGACCCCGAGTAAGAAGGCAGCCTGTCAACCGACTGAGCCACCCAGGTGCCCCATGCTTTTTGTTTTAAAGCCTATTTCCAGGGTCGACATGTTACACAACTCCAGGGAGACTGTGAATAATAGATCCTGGCATGAGTCTGTTTGTTATTCAGAGTAGTCCTAATTTTGCTAATTATCAGTATAGCCATACCAGACTTATTTTGCTTAGTATCTGCCTGATGTATCTTTCCTATCCTTTTCATATCCCAGGTTGCCAATGTATCTTGTAATTAGCTTATGGCTGAGTTTCTTTTCAAACCCCAGTTCGAGGGTCTCCTGGGTGATTTAGTCTGTGAGGTGTCTGCCTTCGGCTCAGGTCATGATCCTGAAGTCCTGGGATCGAGCCCCAGGTCGGGCTCCCTACTCAGCTGAGTCTGCTTCTCCCTCTCTGCCGCTCCCCCTGTTCATGCTAATAAAAAATCTTTAAACACTCCCCAAAACCCTCCAGTTTGACAATTTGCCTTTTTTCAGGAACATTTATATATTGTACTTACTGACACATTTAGATTTATCTCTGTCTTATTTTGGACACTCTATTTGTTTTGCTTTTTTTTTCTTTCTCACCATCTTGTCTTTTCATGGACAAAAATACCCTGCTTATTTTTTAGTAGTTCATCTAGAAAATTTTGGATATATCATTAACATACCAAAGTCTAAAGTCAATCGATATACTTCTCTTCTTCCTGAATGACAAAGGATATGTTTAGTCCAACCACCTCCCTAATTATTATCATCTCCTTTCAGTTATTTTAGTCTCATCTTTCTTTGAACCCTATTAGACTTACCTACAGGCCCTTTCTGTTTAGATGATGCGTGTACTTATCCCATTTCCTATCTTCCACACTGGATCACCTCCCTTCTGTTTGACTGAAAGTGTACTTTATTTCACCCCTGAAAGACAATTTCATTGAGTATAAAATTCTAGGCTCACGGTTAACTTCTCCTAGCACCTTCAAGATACGTTTCACTGTCTTCTTGCTTACAGAGTTGTCGATGAGAAGACAGTCGTCAATCTAATGGTCTTTTCTTTGGAGGGAATGATCTGTGTTCCTGGATGCTTTAAAGATCTGTTCTAGAGTTTCGCCATGATGGGTCTAGAAATGGGTTTATTTAACTTGCTTGAAACAGAAAGGGTTTACACTGATAGCGACACTTCGATTAAAGCTTGATCCTTTATCTAATGTTATCTTGGAAAGTGCTATGACAGACAGTATCCCCTGCTAGGACTGAGAAGATTCTAGGAAAGCCAGAAAGGTAGGGGGCTCAGGCGCTGATGGAAATGTTGATGAGGAGGCTATATTTATTTGTTTTCAGTGAAAGGGAGACCCAGTCTCAGTAAAACACATACTCTCCAGCCGATTCCAAGGCTGAACCCAGCAAAGCTTCCTTCCTTACTCTTCTAAGATCTGGATGAAAAGGGGCGCCTGGGTGGCTCAGTGGGTTAAAGCCTCTGCCTTTGGCTCAGGTCATGATCCCAAGGTCTTGGGATCGAGCCCCGCATCAGGCTCTCTGCTCAGCAGGGAGCCTGCTTCCCTTCCTCTCTCTCTGGCTGCCTCTCTGCCTATCTGTGATCTCTGTCTGTCAAATAAACAAATTAAAAAAAAAAAAAAAAAGATCTGGATGAAAAAACAGTTAAGTGGGCAGGGACACAAGCTCTCTTAGATGTGGTGCCTGGACATCCTCTGCGGAAGCCAGTGAGGGTCAGCACTGGCTGGGAAGGACCATCGACACCACATAGAAAGTGAAGCAGGGAAGCCCTGAGCGATCTTACTGTTTCTCCATTTTGAGGACTAGGAGTCACCTGGTTGCTTTCCTTTGTTGCTAAATAAACTCCGAGCTAGATCAAATAAGCCATTTACTCTCATTTAGCAAAGTGTTTTATTCAAAAGCTTCTCAGCACCATCTAGTTGTCAGAAAGAATGGCATCGCCTTTTCCTGCCCACCCGACTCCAGATTCCAGAGACCGCAGTTAAACCGTTGGGCTAGAGCGCCCCCTAAGGGTTATAATTCAGATCATGATAAGGTTTTGGTTGTTCTCACACTCCTCTAAGCCTCCACTCAAGGAGAGCTGTGCTTCCCCACAGTTCCGAACAGGAAGGAATCATGTCAGACTCGATCAACCTCCCATTCCTGGGCTATCAGAGGCGCAGCATGCAGTCTGAAAGCTCGAATCTCAGGATAACCCTCCCCCAACTCTACTCTAGAAACAAGGAGCATCGGGTCCATTCTCTCTCCAAATTCAACTGCTCGTCCTCTCCTATCTCTGAAAAGACACTAAGCCAGACCTTTTTGACAGAGTTAGGACAAACAATGACAGCTGATTAAAATGCTAAGAGATCCTGAGCTGTTGGGGATGAGGAGAGTACAGAGTGTGACCTGATCCTTCCCTTTAAGAATATTTTCTCATCATAAAGCACACTTCTCCAAAGAGGTTCCTGGAGGAGAAATCCAAGAGTCTGACTGTGTCCTGTGGGAACCCATGTAACTTTGGCTTCAGTCCTTGGATCTGTCCGTTGCAGCTCCTTCAGGTCCCGGAGGAGGAGGAAAGAGCTGGAGGCAGCGTCAGTCGGCCAAAGCCCCCATGGGGTCCCAGGCCGGCAGGACGATGGGTTCCTGCTCTAGCACGGCTAGCACCTCTTTGGGAACGTGCTTCTTGTCCACCACTACTTCGTAGACATACTCAGAGAACCACTCATCTGTCATGCACAGGTAACCTGGAGCAAAGAACAGAAGGCTCATGAATCCAGAGGGCAAGGGGCAAAGGGCAGAAGCCCCACTAGCACTGTAAAGAAGCTTTGTACAAAACTTATACTTGCACACGTTTTTCAGCTTTCCCGTGTAGAACCTCACTTACTCTAAGTCTTACTAACCATTCTGTGATGCAGACGGGACAGGCATGGCTATAATTTCATCTGTCAGAAAACTGGGGCTCAGAGTAACTAGGTGACAGGCCCGGTCGCAAAGGGGATGTTCGGACCTGGGCCTCGGACCTAAGACTGTTCCCAGATCCTGTGCTGTTTCATTGCCCAGGCTGTCTGGGCTGAAGAAGAGCATGGGACCCTAGAAGACAGGAGGAAAGGCTTCTTGTTCATAGAGCCAACACCAAGGGGACTGATCTCTAGAATCAGGGGCAAGCACCCTAGTTTCATCCTGACCCTGCCCACCTTCTCAGCATCACAGGCTCTCCTACGTTCCTCTCCCCTGTAAATTCCTGCGAGCAGCTAAGCTGCTAGGCCCGTGTCTTCATTCCCAGGTAGCTGCTTATTTGCTGGTGATCCTGTGTAAGTCAAATGATAACACAGTCTTCACCTTCCTAGTGGAAAATCTGTGGTGAAGATCAGGCAGAAATGGGAGACCGAGACAGCTTCTTGACCTCTTTTCCTCAGCGAGGCCCTACAGTTTACACACCTCTCCACTGGGTAGGGCTGTATGAACGCCCCAGGCTGAGAGCTCAGTGGAGAGAAAACATGGTGTCAGCCATTATCCACCCATCTTAGAAGCCTGCCTTTTCCCATTAGGAAGATTAACCTGTATTTCAGGCTCCATTAGGACAAAACAAATTCCCCTTCAGGAACATACTTCCAACAAACCTAAAGAGGGGAAAAAATGCTTCACTTGGCCACTGATAATATAAAGAGTAAAATTAAAGTGAGCAACTGAAGTGTGTATTTAAATACTATGCAGCCATCAAAAGAAATGAAATCATGCCATTTGCGACGACGTGGATGGAACTAGAGCGTATCATGCTTAGTGAAATAAGTCAATCGGAGAAAGACAACTATCATATGATCTCCCTGATATGAGGACATGGAGAAGCAACATGGGGGGGTAGGGGGATAGGAGAAGAGTAAATGAAACAAGATGGGATTGGGAGGGAGACAAACCATAAATGACTCTTAATCTCACAAAACAAACTGGGGGTTGCTGGGGGGAGGTGGGATTGGGAGAGGGGGAGCGGGCTATGGACATTAGGGAGGGGAGGCGAACCATAAGAGACTATGTACTCTGAAAAACAACCTGAGGGTTTTGAAGGGTCAGGGGTGGGAGGTTGGGGCAACCTGAGGGTTTTGAAGGGTCAGGGGTGGGAGGTTGGGGGAACAGGTGGTGGGTAATGGGGAGGGAACGTTTTGCATGGAGCACTGGGTGTTGTGCAAAAAGAATGAATACTGTTACACTGAAAAAATAAATAAAATGAATAAATTAAAAAAAAAATAAAATAAGAATTGGTCAGGGCGCCTGGCTGGCTCAGTGGTTAGGCCTCTGCCTTCGGCTCGGGTCGTGATCTCAGGGTCCTGGGATCGAGCCCCGCATCGGGCTCTCTGTTCAGTGGGGAGCCTGCTTCTCTCTCTCTCTCTCTGCCTGCCTCTCTGCCTACTTGTGATCTCTGTCTGTCAAATAAATAAATTTTTAAAATCTTAAAAAAAAAAAAAAAAGAATTGGTCAAGGAGAGAGCCCAGAGCACAGAAATGTGAACTTATACAGGGCTACTTTGCACACCTACACATCCAAGGACTCATAGGAACTAGCAGTCTTCATCATCATCATCATCATCATCATCACTCCCATCTTAACCATATCCGGCACCTGTTCTATACTAGACACTTGAGCCATTTTCCCCCTCAAAGTGTTTATGCAAATCGATTTCTGTGCCATATCATTTCTCACTATATGGGACCAAGAAAAGGAAGAAATTGTAGGTGTTTCTCCCATGGCAGTCCGCTAGGGGAGCAGTTCTCCAATGTCTAGGCCCCACTATATTCTTAAAATGAATGAGGATGCCAGAAAGTTGTTTATGTGGGGAACACCTACTGGTATTCACCATATTAGAAATGAAAACACAGTTAAAAATGCTAATTCATACGAATTTTTAAAAACCATGAATAGAAATAATACATTTTTAGGAAAAAACCATTATATTCTCCAAGACAAAACAAACCTTAGTTAGAAAAATGGCTTTGTTTTACACTTTAATGTCTGGCTTCACAGAAGACAAATGAATTCTTGTGTCTGCTCTGTCTGCAATCTGTTGCAATCTGCTGTTCTGGCTGAAGGAGAGGAAGGAAAACCTGGCCTCATACAGATATGCTGTTGAAGGGAAGACCTTGCAAACCCCCTAAGAGGGTCCCAGGGAGCCGCGGGGGTCCTGAGAGCACACTTTGACAACCGCTGCCCTAAAGGCCAGACTGATTTAAGTCATTAAAATGCAACATGATGGCAAGTCTAATTGTGTAAGCTAAATGGTGTCACAGAGGACATTATTTAACAGGAAAACACAACTATTTCGGTGAGGTCTCCTGTGCCCAGTTCTCCTCTTCACCTCTGACAGAAGCCAGGGACAGCTCCCCCTGACGTGGCACAGGATGTCTATCGTCACAAGGGAACGCAGTGCAGAGGTGCTCAAGGGCTCTCTCCAAGTCGGCTGAGGGAATACATCTCTGTCCACTGACGCCCGCCTCCTGATCCAGCACTCCTCTTCTCAACCAGAGGTACGGGGAAGGGGACCACAGACCCAACGGACGCTGTAGCCAGGGCTGCTTCCGGTTCCTGCCTGGATTCAGTACTCCCAAGCCCCTGGCTTTGCTTGTGTCCTTCAAGGACCTGGCCCGCACTATCATCTACACGAGTGCCACTAAATTCTCTCAACGGACAGAGAGTCCTATCAGCAGACACCAACTATCCACTCGGGCAGCGGAAGGGCCAACCAGTACCATCTCTTGCCGCATCCCAAGTCACTGCTTCCTGAGAAATTCATTATCCGCCTTCCCCAAGAGGGGCTTTCAGTGGGCAGGAAACCAGACTACTAAACACCACACAATTTGAGACATTAGTCATCCTTCCCCTTCCCAGGCTAAATAAATCCCCAGAATGGCTCTGGACAGTGAGGCAGGTGAAGGACAGAGGCAGATTCGTGTAATAAAGTTCTGTGTCCTTACGACAATCCTATCATCACACAATCAAATGAATCTTCAAAGAATGCACAGAGAAAATGGACAATAAGTACATGTACACTATCTTGTTCCAAAAGCAGATCAGATTAAGTCCTTACAAATTAAAACTCCTATCAACTGCGATCCGCCCTCTCAGTGTCCCTACCCAGAGGACCTGCCTTGATTCGCCTCTCTCTTCAGGATATGAGTTCTTTGGAGGCCCACAAAAACCTCACAGTCTAGGTGGCGGCCAGGTAATTGCACCCTGAGCAGATAATGAACTTGGGGCTGCTGTAACTGTTGTATCTTTCGTGTCTCGGGAGCTGGAGATTAGGATCAGTATGTCTGAGCCCCGAGAGAGTGCCATGTGTGGGAGCAGCAAAGTACCCATTCAGGCAGGTTTATGTTTTATTTTTTCAGGTAGGTTAAAAATGGCCACTGTGATTTGAAGAAAGCTGCAGCTTCCAGTCCTTAAGCACTCTGGCCACCAGAAACAGGGGTTCCCCAGGGAAAAAGGAGAAGAAAAATCTGCAACAAGGAGCCCAAGGTTATATTTAAGGAAACAGAAAGTCAGTTTTAGGAACTATGGAGAAATCACATTTTGCTTAAGCTGTAATTTGTTTACAGGCAATGAGAAAGAAACAATACGTGAACAGTCCTCAAAAAAACTGCCAGTGTTTCTGTATTTGTTAAGGGAAAGGGTAGTGTTGGTCTGTAAAGGGAAAAATGGTGTCTGTTGATATAACTCTAGACTGATTAGGCCAAATCACTCAGAAACAGAATAGTATTAAACAGGTTAGTTTAAGGGGAAGAAGATCTTTACCTGAAAATAACAGTTTTCTGAAATTCTACCAGAGATCTAACATTTCCCAACCTTTCAGACTTGATTAAGGTGGTAAATATATTACCATTTATGAGTTAGATGTTTTCTGTTTTTTTGCTCTCTGCCTTCTATGAGATATTTTACCTCACTAACAAATGATCTGTGGTTAATGTGGGGTGTTTTGGGGGGGGTTATTTTTTGAAAAAGGTGTGACGAAATCAAGTTTCTGTTCTGCTCTGATGGGCGTGCCTGGCAGCATGGATCTAAGGAGGCTGGATTCTCAGGGCCTCATGACGTCACTGCCGATCTCTCACAGGATGGTGATAACTCAAGGCTGAAGAAAGCCTCCATGAAAGGAAAGCAAACACCTCACGGGCATTTGTCTCCTATTTCCAACCTCCTAATAAACACTGAGAAACTACTTCACGGGACATTAGCCAGTCATTTAAAATGAAGTTGCAAAGACCATGCAGCAACATGGGAAACATTTAAGCGATAAAAGTGAAGAGCATACAGACAATATATCTTACATAATTACAACTATGTTACGAATCCAGATACGTAGGTGAAAAAAGCCTTATAAGAAATAACAAAATGATAACTTTATGCAATGGGGTAGGTGATTTTCTCCTCAAAACTTCAGAATTATTTTTTTTTAAGATTTTATTTATTTGACAGAGAGAGAGAGCATAAGCAGACAGAGCAGCAGAGGCAGAGAGAGAAGCAGGCTCTTTGCTGAGCAGGGAGCCCGATGTGGGACTTGATCCCAGGACCTGAGCCGAAGGCAGACACTCAACCGACTGAGCCACCCAGTTGCCCAAAACTTCAGAATTCTTATATTCTGGTTTTTGGCTCCTAATTCTAAAGACTACTCAAATAATAAACACTTATTATAACAGATTTTGGAAACATGGGAAGAGGAAGAAGATGAAAAGGTAGAAAATGAGGAGGAAGAGGGAGAGGTGGATGAGGAGCAGGAGAGAAATATAAATTTAAGACCTGCCTGCAATCCCACCATCTAGAGATACGCTCTATTCAGATTTTACATCCAGCCTTTGAGAAAGTTCCTGCATGTAGACTCTACACATTTAATAAAAACGAGACATCACACATGCTCTTTTATTACAAAGTACCACATAGGCTGCGTTTTCCACTTCATCTCTTTCCACATTAATTTAAACAATACAACTATTCTACATCATAATTTTTAAGTGCTGAATTTGGATGAGCAAGCCAAAATGATTTTAATCAGTCCCCTACTGATGAAGTCTGGCTTGTTTTTTCATCCTTAGAAACAACATTGCTAAGAATACTTTTGCAACTAAATCTTTGTACATATCCTTAATTATCTATTTAAATTTTTTTTAAGATTTCATTTTTATTTATTTGACAGAGAAAGAGTGTGTATGCACAAGCAGGGGGAGCAGCAGAGAGGGAGAAGAAAAAGCAGACTCCCCACTGAGCAGGGAGCCCACCAACTCGGGGCTCGATCCCAAGACCCTGGAATCATGACCTGAGCCACAAGCAGATGCTTAACTGACGGAACCACCCAGGTACTGCAATACCTTACATTTCTAGAGAATATATAGCAAATGTGGAAAATGACACAATCCCTATGAAATGAAATTTGGCAGTGTCTATAAAAATTTCAAACGCGTTTACCCCTTTCCCTAATGCCATTTCTGAGACTTTGTCCCACAGACATACAACACTTGCAGGAACATAGTAAGTATTTATGCACAATAACTAATACTCATTTGGCAATCGCCATGTTAGTCACTGCTGGAAACATCAAGCATACATTAACTCACTGCAACATTGTTTGTAACAGCAGAAGACTGGAAATACCCCAAGTTCCATTAGTAAGGAAACCGGTTGAATAAACTATGGTACATCCAGACAATGGAAAATAATGACGCTGTCCCGATTCGGAAACATACTGATTTGAAATGCCTCCAAGACACGCTGTTCAGTGAAGGGAGAGCAAGAGGCAGAGCAGGCTAACACGGTGTACTGCGTCTGACGCACTAAACCACACTGATAACCGGAAAGTGAAACCAACAGGAATGGCAACCTGAAAGAGCGGAGTAGAGAGTGACAGAAAGGGAAACAAGATGCTTTTTAGATGCTTTTTTGTCATCTGATTTTGGAACACTGTGATTTTACAATTTATTAAAAGAATTATACTCTAGAAAGCAAAGCAAAACAAGAGCACACACATAAATCTATAGGGTGCTTCATTTCACAATGCAGTCTCATATCCACTGTCCTCATTTTGATTTTAATCCTGCAACACTGCAAGGCAGGAACGGTTGGTATGAATTGTCTAAAGTCCTGTTGCCTGTATTCAGACCCAGGTCTTCAAATTCAGCCTTTTCCATGGGGCTCAGCCCCCTCCTCTCGGGCGTTCAGAGACTTGGCACTTACGGCCGAGGCAGCAGGTCACAGCACGTCATCTAGTTCGGACACCTGTTTGGCGCCAACTCCACCTGCTCACACATCCCATGTCACGTGTCCTGGTGCTGCTTATGAGATATTCTGTATCTTTACATCAAAGAGATGTCACGTGTGCCAGGTGCCCGTACTTAGAAGAGAGAGAGGAGGATGGGCTGGGAGTTAAAAAAAAAAGAGAGAGAGAGAGAGAGAGAAAGGGAACCAAAAGCACCATTTATGAGACAGACATTGGACAGTGATCTGAGAAGAGGCTTTCTTTTTCCTCCAGAGTAAACACAAAAGTCTGGCTGTATGGTGGGGCACATTTATGTTCCCAAACATTTCGCTGGTAAGAGAAGAGATACTCTTATAGCTTAATACCACCAGAGGCTTTTTTTCAGAAACAAAAGCTAGAGAACTTAGAGTGAAAAATATGGTAGGAAAAGAAAGTTGTTTCGGTTATGGGTTGGTTGTATTTTTTTAAACCATCAAGTCACAACCAAGTTCAATGAGCAGAAGCATACACTTCTGAGGAAGCATCCTCTGCTGGAGTCCAGAAGCCTGTTTGCCTCTGGGCTGAGGAGAGAAGGCAATGAACCAACCAGTCAGATTTCTCCTTTCCCTGGACCAGTAAGCACGATCCAGTAGAGCCTGAGAACACACACAATCCTGCCAGATCTCTAACAATGGACAGGGGAGGAAAGATTTAGATGTCACCCAAGGGTCTATTTTCCCACTGAAACTCAATGACTTCTCTCTGACCCCAGAACGGTCACTACTCCTCTTTCAGGCAAAACTTGCTCTTTGATCTCCTCAAAAGCTCACGCTATGTCTTGGCCTCCTTCCTCAGACCCACCTGAAGCACGCTCCACATGCCAGGCACTACCCTCTTTTCAGCTACCCTTTCTCTGGCTGGCCTCCCACTTCCTTTCCAAAACAGTCACGACCTTTCCTAAAAACTCCATTCCCTCTTGAAGACTCACGAAGGAACCTTCACAGTTCCAATCACTCACCATCTACCTTGCAGTTTATCCCCTACATTATTTTGCACTTATTCTGATGTTTATGTTTTACTTATTTGTCCTTATAATTAATTACAAACACTATATATGGAGCAAGATTTACAATCTCAAGTGTCCCAGCTTCAATCTTCCTGTCTCCTCACCGCACCTAGCACTGGAAGGGATTGGTACTGGTGCTGATACGGTAGAACAGGACAGCTGGGCTTCCACTCCCTTTCTCAACCTTTCTAAAACCTGGCCCAAAGCCTCTTCCCTTGCCTCATTTTCTGGCTGCTCCACTCACACTATGCATCACCAAGTTCTCCCTGACTTCTCAGTAACCCCTCCCCCACAAAAGCTTCAGTGCCTTCCTATTGTCTCCCCACTGTGGGGGCCCTCGCCAGTTCTTCCTCTTTCTCTATCATCTGCCCTCTTGGAGAAATCATCTCTTCTTTTCCCTTTCTGGGTCTACTTACCCTATATCTTACAGTCTGAGGAGCACACCACGAATGCCACTTCTGTCCCATCACAGCCCTCTTCAAGTCCCCTTCCCGTGTCCCTGGTGAATACGTGTGAATTCCTTGGAGGGTCCGACTCTCATTCCACCACGGTCTGTTCACAGTTCCCTGCATCCCATCAATAAATGCGAGGTGATGCTATTGCTAATGGTTTTTCCTCAGCACTAGGTTTAGTCGCTTCCGCTGCTCTCTCTCATGAAACTAAGGCCGCATGACGAGCCATCCGTCTGGTAAACGGGTCATGCAATAGTCACACTACGGTCCGGAACTCTTCGCGATCTGAAACTGGAGCTGTGGGCAAGTTAAACAGCCCTACTCTAGAAGACAACGTTTGAGGGGGACTTCTTGTTCTGCCTTCCTTTGTCCACAGATAACATTAACAACGGTCACGACGACAGCTAATACTTTTGAGCACTCCTTACATGCCCACTGGCACGGTTCTCACAACAACCATACGAGGGAGGTACAATTATTATGCGTTTTATAGATCAGAAACATGCGGCTTTTGCAGGTTAAATACCATGACCAAGGTCGTAGAGCTCAACAGATGGGACCGCCACGGCCCAGACAGCCAGGCTCCAGAGCCTGTGCTTCCCCTTTATCCCTCTCAAACCAATGCAAGAACATGTTGGAGACAATCAGGTGAAAACAGCAGGTCCTCTCCACAGGAGAAAGCAAACACACACACAAAACTCTATGGGAACATGGGGAGATTGTCCCCGAGACTGAGGTCTGGTTACGGTCAAAAGGAGCTACCGTGCCATAGTTTGTCCCCCCTCACACTCGCTAGCCCTTTCCCAGCCACATGCTTTGATAAGGGAGCAGCAGTCAACCTGAGTGCGCATGCTTGCTCTGCCCCACTCCCATGCACTGCTGTTTAAACCCCAGTCATGCAGGCTCTTTGGTTAATAAACATGGAGGACGAGAAGTCCCTCCGAAGGACTCGGGTACGCGGGAGTTGATAACAGCAGCACTCTTCCCAAGCTGGCAGAGACATGAAAACTCTGAGGTGACATCACATATTTGTATCTTGCCCCTTTCCAGAAAGTCGGAGACCTCTGCTTTTAGCTCATACAATTTTCTCTTATTTCAGTACATTCACCTCAATGTTGCCTGTAATTTACATTAATTGTGCTTGATAAACAAAACGTAATCTCAAACAGATCTGCAAATACTACGTTATCTTTTATAGGTAACATACATTTTTAGGGAAGCTGTCTCTGTCAGAGAGCCTGGATGGCTCAATTGGTTAAGTGTCCCACTCTTGGTCTTGGCTCAGGTCATGATCTCATGGGTCCTGGGATCGAGCCCCGCAATGGGCTTGGGGAGTGTGCCTGAAGTTTCAGTTTTTTCACATTCAACATGGGTATAATCACCCATGCTCATATCCTGAGTTACTCTACTCGATGCCATGAGGAAAAATAAATGCAAATATATCAGCAAATTTTGAATTCTTATAAAAATGCTATGAATTATATATACTGAGCACCCCTGACAGAAATATGGAATACTCACTGAACTCTTCAGAGTTCTGTAGCAGCATATAGTCTGAAAAATGCTTTCATGCATTACTTCATTTGACAGCTATATACAAACTGTAGGACCTCATAAGGAAACAAATTATCCATGTTACAAAGAAATAGAAACTATACAGAGTTAAATTATGGTCCAGGATCTATAATCAACAAAGTAGTAACTGTCTCTCCTGGTTCCACAATATAACATTAGATGAAGGATATGCTGACTTTTTTGCCAAGATATCTGAAATCATATGGGATAGTTTGGCTGGTAAGGCTAATTTTCAGGAAGCAGTAGAACTCCAGATATAATCTGAATCAGCCACATAAACTTCTTTCCAGATTGATCTCTAATATGCCAAAGTCTCTTTGATGGAAATCAAGATACTCTCTTTTTTTTTTTTTTAAAGATTTATTTATTTAACAGAGAGAGAGAGATCACAAGTAGGCAGAGAGGAAGGCAGAGAGAGAGAGGAGGAAGCAGGCTCCCCGCTGAGCAGAGAGCCCAATGCAGGGCTCGATCCCAGGACCCTGGGATCATGACCTGAGCCAAGGGCAGAGGCTTTAACCCATTGAGGCACCCAGGCACCCCTCAAGATACTTTCTTTTAAGGAGGAAGTCTGGAAATTTCACTAAAATTAAATTAGGAACAGAGAGACCATTTGTAAGAAAAGATGATGAATGTGGGTTAAAAACAATTTAAAATGTTCATGTATCTGAAAGGCACAAAAGCAATATAAAAAATGAAAAACTAATCTTCATTCAAAATAAAAACTAGGAGACAAAATTTTTCAAAGAAACGTTTTCTGAGGCACCTGGCTGGCTCAGTTGGTATAGCAAACAACTCTTGATCTTGGGGTGTAAGTTCAAGCCCCATGTTGGGGGTAGAGATCATTTAAAAAAAAAAAATCTTATTTTTTTTTCAGTGACCACCGCAGATTTAGAAAATACTATTCTCCCTGCCCTCACTTTAAGGTTGTATTATTTAGTATATTAAGAAACTAGGCTTAATGAACATGAAGAACTTTGTTACGACAATTCCATGTTCACAGTTCTGCTGTATCAGACTTTAAAATGAGAATACATCTCAGATTAAGTGAACCAATCATGAAGAAGTCAAGTTCCATAATAAGACTGGTTCATTAGGAAGAATATCCAAGAATTCAATTTACTGACTCTCAGAAACACTTTGTTATATGCATTCCAGAATTTCACAGTTGGATGTTGGGTACATGGGAGTTCCTTACTACTATTCTGTTTACTTTATACACGCTTGAAATTATCCATGATAAAAAGCTAAGGGGGGAAAAAGGCCAACGTATTATAAAGCAGCATAGACACAACAACTCTGGGAAATAATAGGTGGTTAGAGTTTTTTACTCGCCCCACTCACAAGGTGCTATATTTGAACATAAACCTTCACCAGGTACTCCCCATCCCTCCCTCCTTCAGATTCCCAGCCATAAATGGTGCTCCACAAGCCCCTTCTGCTGGCATGGGACAGAATCTGATGTCTCCAGATCCTTATAGTTTTATATGTTCCCTCCACCACTAGTTTCTGATCACCAAAGATCATGAATCGATCCATTATTTCCATGAGTGGAGTCGATGCGAGAAGCTGAGAGAAAGCAGAGCTTCATGGCTAAGAAAACAGGCTCTCATGTCGAACTGTCTGAATTACAATTCTGGCTCAGTCACCTATTAGCTAGGTGACTAGCTAGTTAGTTAACTAGCAGGTTATCTTGGTTTAAAGAATATACTCTTTTCAGTTGAATTTCTTACTAAGAGAGAGAAGCACTAAAGGTTTTTTCCTCGACTTTAAATTCTTAAATGTTTTTATAAACGACTTTACTCTAATAAGCCTACCAACTTTTCAAAATGAAAGACAATGTAACAAGTCCCAAGGTCTGTTTCCCCATCCGATGTGAAATCCACTTTTTTTTTTTTTAAGATTTTTATTTTTATTTTTTTAAGTAATCGGTACATTTCATGTGGGGGCTTGAACTCACAACCCTGAGATCAAGAGTCAGAGCTCTACTGACTCAGCCAGGCATCCCTCCATTTCTGATATGATCCATACATGTACAAAATGCACAGGCAAGTATTTTAAGAAGGAAGTGAAAAAAGAAAGCCATGTTGCTAATACAGCATGTTAGATATGTATCCAATTTTCAGTCCAGCTGACTAAGAACACTAGAATTCAACAAGAGGAAGTAACCCAATGGGCCCAAGTAAAACAAGAATTGATTTCTGCTTTTAAGTCTCTTGAGGTCAGAAGGTACTTTTGTCCATTTTGGTAAACACGTTATTCGATTTACTTAGTCATCTCTGTGTAAGAAAGGCCATGACCATGACCAATGGGGAAGACCAAAGCCAGGACTCCGCAGAGGGCAAGGGCAGCATGCCTAAGTATCTCTGCTGTGTTTGTATCTAGCTTGTATCATCAACACTGCTTTTTCAGAAACCATCCATCTTAACAGGCAGAAATCTCAAAGAGAATACTAACAGACTGTTAACAATGTTATCTATAGAAACAAAATCTCAGCAATGCTGTTTAAGATGATTTCCTCTCGGGAGAGCAGGTTCTGCCTGACACATGCTGGCCAGTGCCCACCAGGCTGACAGACAAGAGGTACTCGCTGGTGTGAATATACAGCATCAGCATAATTACATACTACGCATCTCTCCTAAGGTCAGCCCAGGTGTGCTAATTAAGTTAGATCATATTTTCTTTTCTTCCTTCCTGTTAAGTAAAAAGGAACATTGCTAAGGGGCGCCTGTGTGGCTCAATCAGTTAAGCATCCAACTCTTGTTTTTGGCTCAGGTCATGATCTCAGGGAGGTCAGATCCAGCCCCAAGCCCCATGTCCGGCTCTGTGCTGGAGGCTGAACATGCTTAAGATTCTCTCTCCCTTTCCCTCTGCCCCTCCCCCATACATTACTAAGAAATACACAAAAATAATTTATTTTGGCTTTGAATGAACTATTCCCTATCCCCACTCAGCTCATATCTTTTAGTTCTCTACTGAAATGCTTTGCTAAGTTATTCAAGAACAACAAAAAAGTTAGTTTAACCTTAACTAGATAGCTAAAGATTTCACCAAGAAGGATTATAGGGAGAGCACGGGAATCAACACCTCAGTTCTCAGCATAATGGAATTAGTAAGTTAGCAAAATCACTAAGTAGTAGTGAAGAGGTACAGCTGAATGAGAAAAAAATAACACAGTGGCCCAGAATCCTCTCTAAGAGGAGGTTTTTAGGGGTGCGCCTTGGTGGCACAGTTGGTTAAGCTTCCGACTCTTGGTTTCAGCTGGGGTAGTGACCTTGGGGACAGTCCCCACGTCAGCTCTGCGCTTAGTGTGGAGTTTGCTCAGGATTTTCTCTCCCTCTCCCTCTGACCTCCCTCCCTACTCTCTTGAGCTCACTCATGCTCTCTCTCAAATAAATAAATCTAAAATAATAATAATAATAATAATAAATATTTAGGTTCAAAGTAATAAAGACAATAACTCACATTACTCAAAACAGAGCTTTTGCCGGACTTAGGACTTAACCGTGTTTATTCTCTCTTAAACGGATATCACCATGTAGTGTAAACCCTGAGAGTTGTTTTTCTTTCTTTTTTTAATGCCGAGTGCCTGACTTAAGCTTTGATTGCTAAGGTCTCACTGCAAAGATGCCTATCTCAAATAAACACACTGCCTACACTAGACTAGATAAAGAGCCAGGCCACCTTCCCCACTGAGGCTCCTTTGTTTTAAGAGATCTTAGTTGATTCGATAACTGACCATTTAGGCCACTTGCATCTTCTCTTCCCAATCTTTAAGCTTCTGCTCTTATGTTTTAAATTCACCAATAAACAGTGAGACTGTGAAACCCTACCTAGTCTTCCACCCTCAATCCCTTCTAAAGCAGAACCCCCGGCACATGCACGCTGTCTACCTGCAACCTCGAGGTGTGGCCCCAGGTGAGCTGTGTAATTTCGAGGTTCTGTAAGCAATAAATCTTTATTTTTTTCAAAATTTCTGGAATAAAAAATAAAAAAAAATTCCAGAATAAAAACCACAAGGCCTGGTCAAGTCACAACACTGCTTGTGGAGAGGCCAGCAAAAACAACAAAAAACACACTACTCATCTACAAACCAAGTGACAGTTACAGATGGAAAAATATCACAGAAGCAATCCAACAGATCCAGGCTCGTTTAAACTGTAACTGTAGTCCTTTTCTTCAACACTAACCTTTACCATAACAAACCCAGTTACAGGGACCAAATTAGACCAAAAATGAAACAGGTACTACAGAGGTTCATCTGAAACAATCAATCTCTTATGTTTTAAAATGTTACAAATATCAAATCCTTCCAATTCAAGACAAGTTATTCCTCTGCATTCATTTCTTAACTACTACCAATTTGCAGCATTAACTAAATCATGAGTTATCTTAATCTTTCTGCAAGGTTTGTTAAGGTCTCTAATTCACCTAATCCCAGTGTGTATTTGTCTTAAAATAAAATTCATCAAAATATACTGCCCTGTAAATTCATAATAGTTAATTTAACAAGTAGCCCATAACTACAGAACAATCGCAGAACTCACGGAAGGGGCCCACCCAACTGAGGATGAACAGAAATGCACTAACAGCGCTTGTATTTGTTTACATAGAGACACTGAGCTGCCAAGTTTCATGGCAGATCCCAGGCATGGTGAGTGAAAATCAAGGATCACATCACGGGGAGATGGAAAAGATTTAGAACAACGAATTAAATGGCTTCCAGGTTTTGGGCTGTGCTTCTGAATCACAGCATACTCAAGTCAAGTTCAAAACTCAGGTTAATAGACTCTTCGAAGACAGTAGTCTTCAAATATAAATGACATCATTTATATTTGCTCACCTCCAAACATGCGCACCTGCTCCCTACCTCTTACCCTTGGAAATCCTAGGTCTCTGACAAACACGGTTGGGAAATCATTATCTAAAGAGGGAACAGGCAAAGAGTTGCTAAGATCTCTATTTTCTTTTTCTTATTTAGTAAGGAAATTTCTGGCTGATTCTTGGTTGGGGGGATGTGTGCTGAAGCTGGATTCTAAATGTTTGGGTATCTCTCACTGGATTCCCTACATGTACCTCGTCAGTCTTCTAGCTAGTCTAGCAAGCTGTGGTTACTACATTTTTCCTAGCCAGAATCCATTGGCTAAATGTTAAGAATGCGAAAATAAAAAAATGAATAAATAAATAAATGTTAAGAATGTGGACTCTGGTAAAGAGCTGCTACAAAATACCACCCACACACATGCACATATGTGCTCTCTCGCCTAATACTCTATGGTAGTTGCCACTTTGGGTTTGAAACCCTAAAAATTAAGAAATAAAAATGCCTTAGGGGCACCTAGATGGCTCAGTCGGTTAAACATCTGCCTTCGGCTCAGGTCATGATCCCAGAATCCTGGTATCCAGGTCTATACCAGGTTCCCCGTTCAGCCGGGAGCCTGCTTCTCCCTCTGCCCCTCCCCCTGCTCCTTCACTCTCTCTTAAATAAAATCTTAAAACACACCTTAAAAGGCTTTTATCTACTATGAAAAGCTGTATTTAAAAAGTATAGTCTCAAATTTTGCAAGAATGCAGGCGTGTGGGTGGCTCAGTTGGTTAAACATCTGTCTTCAGGTCGGGTCACGATCCCAGGGTCCAGAGATGGAGTTCCGTGTTGGGTTCCCTGCTCAGTGGGGAGCCTGGTTCCCCCTCTGTCCCCCATCCTGGTCCTGTGCATGCACGCGTGTGCTCTCTCTCCATCTCAAATAAAATCTTTAAAAAAAATTTGCAAGAATATACCCTAAACTGTTAATCGATGGTGATCTCTGGGTGATAGGATTACTTTATATTTTTATTTTCTTCATTTTGCTTATATACATATATAACTCATAAAATGCTATAACTCACAGAATACCTGTTAGCTTTTAGCTCAATTACTATAATTTCCTTATGACTTCTGCCTGGGTTTTGACTTGTCAGAACATAACAGTTCTAAATGGTAACCAGAGCGTTCCTCTGCACTTTGGACTTCACAACTTCTAAGGAGACTCCAATAAATGGCCAAAGTTTCTTGCCAATCCCATTCTCTCACTCAGAATGTTCTGACTTTCTAGAGTTGGTGAGGTAGATGAAAACACACCAAATGCTATACAGCAAGTGTCCCGGCAAAGGGAACTCAACCTGCTTGTTGGTCAAGTGGACCTGGTGCAGAGAGGTCTATGGGGCCGGCATGGTTTGGAATGAAGGCCCGCACACACTGGTCTCAGAATCAACTGTGGGTTCAGGCAAAACATGCTGGTCACAGGGATCATGGAGGGAAACTAGATCCTCAGATTTTCCGTAGGACAGTCTAGCTAATGAACTAATTACTGAAAAATGCTCCACACTAGGGCAGCTTTTTACCTGTATCTCTTAGGAGGCAGAGTAGCACAGACTCCAGTCACCCTGAGTTAGCATTACCAGACTGAGCTCACCTTTGTGGCCATGATCTTCACCCCATGAATTCTCCACTCTCCATTTCACAAATGTGCCATCCTGATCATCCTGCAAAAGAATGGGTAACAGTGTACAGTCTGAAACAGATCCCTCCTGCCAACGTGTCATGTAGTTTTAGCTCTTCTGCAGCCACTCAGAAAAAACCGCCTTCTCTATACAGCCATGATGTACATGATCAGGGCCATATCTACTCTACTATAACCAAAGGGATACTCTAGTAGAAGTGAGGTTTAACTTTCTTGGGAATAAAAGTGCAATATACCTAACAAAATGACAAATACTGTTCTCTTCTTTACATTGTATTCTAAACCAAAAATAAGCATACTAAATTGCTACTTGGCTGACAATATGAAATAATAAGTTACTAAGAGTGGTGAACACCATCTGAAGCCAGGGACCCTTGCTTTTATCAGTCAGCATTCTCTGTAAAGGCTTCCCACTGTATTCACTTTAGAAATGACTCTAAGACCTCGTCAGAGTTTTAAAAAGAAAACAAACACATTCTCATCATACTGCCTAATTTTCTATTTAGTGAAACCAAGTAATGATACTCTCCAATGTGCGCTTTTACTGATTCGGTTACACAAATACTGAATTTAATAAATAGAGACGGAATGGCAAAGCCAAAGTAAAAAGAGTATTTTCCTATAACAAAATCCAGACAGTTCTTGTTCTCCCTCCTTTATCTTGATTAATAAGATATACTCAATTATAGTCTCTTTAAAGGAACAATGACACTTAATGATAACCTTCATTTATAACCTCCACTACAGGAACAGAGCAGGACAAGAGGAAGGCTCCATTTGGGGAGACTTTTTTCTTTCACGTTTACCCAGGGCATTCACTGATGTCAAAACAACTCAAATCTTTGAGAAGACAGCTGGCTCCTAATGATTTCATCTGTCAACTCCCACCTGCATATAAGTGCATGAGTCTCATCTACATGGGATCTGACTCTTCCCTTGGCAGTTTTCTTAGATCTCAGTAATTTTCAGTCTCAGAAATAGCCAACAATCAAATCAACAAGTTTCAAACACCCTTATCTGTACTACCTCTTAATCTTGGCCCCAGGTACCTTCAAAACCCTGTAATTAAACTAGACATTTTGGAGCTAGCCTATTAGATGTCTGTTTGGGGTTTCTGCTCCCCCCATTATATTTTTACTTTCCTTTTAAATATAACTGTTAGAATCTATGCCATCTAAGGTCATTTTCTATAATGAGTCTGCAAATGTTTCCTCTCCTTGGCCAATGAATTCCTGCATGACCTAGACAGCTCTTCTCTGTGTCATCTACAAATAAGAAATAATACCTGGACCTCCATCACAGGGATTCCAAGAAATCAACAACTAAGAAAGGATATCCCAGAATACAGCTACTAGCATTTATCTTTGCATAATCATTCAAATGCAGTGCAAATTAGCATGGTGGTCAAAAACCCAAACTGAGGGAAGAGAGAGATTTCAATACAGAATTCCAGTTATGATAATATAAATTCTGCTTTATACTATTAGCATATAAAGTAGCCCCACTTCCCTGAGGAAAAAAAGGCATGTCAATAAGCCATACCAAAGAACAGAAGTTCCAGAGAAAATGACACAGTGTATATGATTTTTATTTCTGAAAATTAGGAATATAACAGAGATGGAAAAGGATTAAAAAAAACTGAACCTCTACTGGAAATTACAGGTTTTCATTTATTTTTGTTTTTTTAATAATCTACTAAATAACTTAAATGTTTAACTTTAATTTAAGGAGCTTTTGTTACAAATCCAATACAGCAGGTCCAAACATACAAATATAAATAAATATAAAAATATAAAATTTAAACCACTTAGTATTTTATTCTAAGTATTTTAGTATTTTATTTACTTTAGCATTTTGTTCTTTTTTTAATAGTATTTTATGAAAAGTTCCTTCTAACACTTAGCTTCGAATGGCAAGGTAGTTAATTCTTTAACTTTCGTTCCAGCAATTAGGCTAGAAAAAGAACATTTTTTTGTGTGGTGGTAAAGAACTAAAGTAGTTTTAAGTCTTTTCTTCTTATGATCCCTGAGCACAGGAGTGAAATATATCTCTACAGCCTATTTGTGAAAGGTAAAATTTTAGTTATCATTTCCAACACCAGGTTCTAGAAATAGTGATGCTACCACTCAGAGTATTTCATAGGAAATTCTAAACACTTCACATCCAATTTCCTGAATAGCTCTGTATAAATCCAGTCACGGGCAAGGAGTCCACTGACTACTGTTATTGATACTTTACTGCAGAAGAATCTGAATGACAAATGAAAAAAAGGTAACTCTGAAAACATAAGACATCAAGACATGAACACTTTCAGGGCATATTCTAATTCCTTACACACGGAAGTTATCTTCTCCCCCGCGTTCTCTCGCTGACCTCTCTTCACATCAAGAACTTCCAAAGTCACAGGAAAGCCATTACTTCCTTACTTGACCCAAATTCTGCTCCTCACAGAAAGTTCCCATTTTTATTACCTCTAAGCATGCAGCCAAACCCCAAGTGATACGAGTGCCAATGTCTTGCTTGGAAGCCAACTTTTAACAGAAATCGCACAAATGAAGCTCTTTCAGACAACTGTCACAGGAGAATGTGGGTGCACCTGTGCAAACAGTGCGGTAAGCGTGCTGAGGGTCATACCTTCTCTGAGACAGCAGTGAAGGTCATGGCATGGGTCATAAGTGACTCACCAAAAGTCAACCTCTCAGCTTTATTCATGTTCTTCAAGGAGACACCGAACACTAACTCGTGATCATAGCTGTAAAAAGAATGGTAGTACAGAATAAAGACAGTACAATCAAGGGGGGAAACTGGCTTCTGGTTTTAAAAGGGACATAAAAGAAGCTGAAGGAGATCCATAGTTCCAAATAAATACGGGCTGTAGATCTTCGGAGAATATGGTACACATGCAGAATTTGGTCTCTTGTTGGGATCCCATTCTCTATGTGCTACAAGAGTACTGAGGAAAATATGAAGTATTAAACAAATTCCCCATCTCAAAGGCGGACAAGATGAGTTTGTATTGGTCATTTTGGCAAGAACACCTTTAAAAAATATATTTTGAAGGAGCCTCTTTAAAAACTGGTCTCTTTTGGGGCACCTGGGTGGTTCAGCTGGTTAAGCATCGACTCTTGATTTTGGCTCAGGTCATGATCTCAGGATTGTGAGATGGAGCCCGGTGAGATGGAGCCCTGCATCGGGCTGGCACTCAGTGTGGAGCCTGCATAAGATTCTCAATCTCCCTCTGCCCCTCCCTATCCTCTCCCTCAAGGGAAAAAAAGTCTCTTCTGAACTGAACCACCCAGTTCAGAACCACCCAGTTTCTGAACTCATTTAGATCACTACTGACAGTGAAATTTAAATAAATAATGTCAGAAATATTGGAGAATATTGTCAAAGTTAAAAAAATATCATGAATTCTCTGTTTTAGAAGATTTCTCTGTTCTTAACTACTTACTTTACTCAACTTCTTATAGCTAATAATAAGAAACTATAAAGGGGTTTATTTTAATAGTCAAGGAATTTTGTATGATTTGGTTAGCAAATGAACCTTCCCTGCCATAAACAATCAGGAGACATGCTTTAAAGCATGCATGCAAATTATTCCTAGTAGTCATAAAGACAAAATACATAAGGCATCAAAGTAAGGGTAGTAGTTAAGAAAGATGAAATAGTAAACAAGAAGTGTGGAAAATCTTTCACTACATCTCAAACGTACTGAGAAGATTTACCCAGTAATCAATTCTTTTTTTAAAAGTGCTTTTCTCATATAGGATGGCTTTTTAGGAACATGCAACAATTTCAACTTAAATATGAAGTATGATCTTGACCTCCCAGGTTAGAACATATATGTTATGTAGAGTTTATGCAATGAGCCCTCAAACTCTACAAGATGGCGAGAGAGACCCAGCCTCAGGCCATCCTTAATCTTCGGGCAAACCTCAACTGAGTCATTTCAAACCAGGAGTGCACTCCAACACCAGCCCACAGCTATTTTCTATTTTACATTTCTTGTACTCACACATTCATGTCGCTGAGGCCTAGCTTGCCACTGAAGTGTTTTCCAACATCACAGCCAAACCACACAGCCTAGAAAAAGAGGAAGGAAGAAAAAAGAAAGTCAACATAAATCCTGTCTTCCTATTATACCAAACAAGTGAAGAAGAGGTTTTTAACCCCAATGGGGAAGACACAAAAACGATACCAACCTCTCCATCTTTGATGGAGGCAGCAACCATCTTTTTCAAGAAGTCAATGGGCTGGTTGTTATATAGAGTTTTTCTCCCGCCAACCATATTGCTTAAGTAGTCCACTGTGTAAACTCTGTTGTACTTGTGCTGTGGCCGAGGGTCATTCACTAAACAAATCTATTGAGATCAGTAACATGCTGATTAGAACATAAAACCAGGAAGGTCAAACAAGGTTCACCTCTCCTCTAAATTTATATATGGGCATCAAACTCATCACCTCTCTCTGCAAGAAAAAAACATTACAAGTACCTTGCTAAATAACAAAGAAACGAAAGGTGGCAAAGTCATGTGAAGAGAGATTCTTGCATGATCTAGTTAGTGCAAGGAACACCCTTCGGGAGCTGCATCTACTGGTTTTTCTCACTGGCAAGAACTGCCCCAAAACCAACTCTCACGAATTGTATGCACTAAGGCAAGGTGGACATCCCATCACTGTAAGACTCCTGTTCTCAAGTTACAAGACAGGCTCAACTCCTGGCAACACAGAGACCACACTGAGATTCCATTCCTAAAACAAAGCCACTTGCTTCTAAGAGGGTCAAAATGCCAAGGAAGTAAGGGGCTCAGTCATCTTGCTAGATTGGTGGAGAAGGAGGGGAGAGTGCTCCTTTCCATGTGAAAGTTCCCAGTGAGGCCCATGGTACAGAGATGCTCTGAACTCACAGTGAGAAACACCTAATCTCCTTTTATTGTTTTGCACCTGAGATCGATTCTGGGCCCCAATCAGGGGAGTGTGTGGGGAATTAAACTGACAGCTGGTTAGAAGTCTCTGAAGAGGAGCACTGGGGAAAGGTCCTCAGATGACCAACTCCATCATTAGGTTCATAAAACACCTCCAAGGAAAGGAGGAAAAATTTGTTTACTGTCCAGGTTGATGACCATCCATGTTAACTCAATAATGTTAACTCATCATGTTAACTCTTAGACCCTTCCCTCTAGTCAACACATATTTGAAAGTAAAGAGCCAGTGGCTCCCAGTGCCAGTCTCCAACCTTATTTTCCATATTGAAGAGAGGCTTGACATGTTCCCTGTAAAACTCCAATGGTGTTATGGGGCCAATCTTCTGATAATTTTTATCCTTGTCTCGATACTCCCAGGTGAATGTCTCTGGTGGATTACCCAAACAAATGCACACTACTCGGAATATCTGGAAGAAAGGAGGAGGGCAAATGAGCAATGGCTAGGGGAAAGTGTTGTTTTTTACCTCTTCGTTTTCCTCAAGCTTGGGAAACACTAGAAATAGCTGCTAATTCAGGCCAGAAGTTTCACAGGACATCTAACATTGCTCCAAAAATTTGAAGGTTGATGTCCAGGATTTTTTTTTTCATTTTATATTATTTTATTTCTTTTCAGTGTTCCAAAGTTCATTGTTTACACATCACACCCAGTGTTCCATGCAATATGTGATGTCCAGGATTTGATCAGCTGACTTCTGAGTTCATAAACACTCTGAACAATACAATTCCGAAATGTTAATATTTAGTACTTAGTATTTGCCTTGCACATTAAACTTCTTTAGCCAAGAAACCTCTCACCACTGATACTCAACAAGACCGGGGTTGCTGCTCTGCTGATTATATTTCAAGTGACAAATAAAGGGACATATTATAAATGGATTTCCTTCCCTTTAGGCATCTAGGTTTTCCTTTGATTGTGACAGGGATCTCCACTCATAGAAAAGACATTAACTTTTCAGGTGGAGCTTGGGTAACAATGCCTATTAGAAGTATTTTTAGAACAAGAATAATTTCTAGTGGAAGGCATCATTTTTGGCTTGTGGTAGTTTCTAATGATGTCATACCTTCAAGTTAGCATCATTATAATCCAAGGATATATTCTGTATTATTTTCATCTTATAAAAAGACAAAAATAGAAGCATAGAGAAATACCTTCTTTAAGATCACAGTATGGAAAAGCTCCCTCTGCTATATTAAATTTGCTGTGTCTTTTATTTTTTAATTTTTAATTTTTTATTAACATATAACATATTATTAGCCCCAGGGGTACAGGTCTGTGAATTGCCAGGTTTATACACTTCATAGCACTCACCATAGCACATACCTCCCCCGCCACCCCACAACCCTCCGTTTGTTTTGTGAGATTGAGAGTCTCTTATGGTTTGTCTCCCTCCCAATCCCATCTTGTTTCATTTTTTTCCCTCCCTACTTCCCAAATCCCCCACATTGCCTCTCAAATTCCTCATAACAGGGAGATCATATAACTGTCTTTCTCTGATTGACTTATTTCGCTCAGCATAATACCCTCTAGTTCCATCCACATGGTCGCAAATGACAAGATCTCATTTCTTTTGATGGCTTAAATTTGCTATGTCTTTTAAAACTACAACATGATGAACCTCTTCTGTCTCTACCCTGCAGTACCCACTCTGATCCAATTTCATCACTTATTACCTGCATTATTTGTATTACACATTTGTATAGTCCATTACATTCAAGAGAAATGGATCTTATATTTACTTAGTGTGCCTCTTTCATGCTAGATATTACATATCTGTTAGGTTCTCTTAATTCCTCATAACACTCACTGGAGGTATAATTTCCCCTCCCTTTTCCCCTCCCTGCCAGAGACTGAGGCAAAGAAATTCAGTAAACTACTTAAGGTCACGTAGCCAGTAAGTGCCGAACCACGATCTGAACTAAGGTCACAGGTTGTTTCAAAAAAAAAGTATTGCTCTATAGGTACAGGGTTTAAGAAAAGGGAACATTTACTGAATGTTACTGTGTTGTACTATAATCTTTGAATACCACATCTCTGAATCTTCTCAGCAAAAGTAGATGTTATTCTTATTTTACAGATAAGGAAAACAACATTCAGGGAAATAAATAACTTGACTGAAGTCAAAAAATTAATACATGACAGAATTATGATTTGAACTCAGATCTAATTTCAGTGCTGTTTCCATACCACCATGAATCGAGCATTTATCTCTGTTAACTTTCTGGGTTTCATATAACTTATCTCCTCCAAAAAGACCATAAACTTCTGAAGGCTAAGGACCAGGTCTTGGCTATTTTGTCTCTCCTATAGCACGTAGCGCTGTATCTGATCTAGAGATGACAGCTGATCTGAACACTGTCCCATTCTCCACATTATTAGAGGATGAATCATTTTAGAAGTACCAGTTTCTTCAAGTCACCTCCCTAGTTAAGATTCCATAATGCTTCCCTAATACAACTCCAGAATCTGATTATTCTCACTTTTTTACTAAGACATAATGTATATTGAGTATGCAAAGTGTATTAATCTGAAATACACAGCTCTATTCAACTTTTTACATACGTACATACCCATGTAACTACCAAGCAATAACCCACATCTCCCCCAAGGTAACTACTATTTTGCCTTATATAACCATTGATTGATTTTGCCTTTCTTTAACTTCATATAAATGGACTCATACCGCATATTCTCTTTTGCTGTGTTAGTATTCCACTGTGTAAACAGATTAGTTTATCTATCTGAGATGAGACACAGGAGTTGTCCGCAGTTTGGGGTTGTTATGAATAAAACTGCTATGGATATTTTTATCCAAACAGTTTTTAAAGGGGTTAAAGGAACTTACATACTCGCCAATATGAGAGGGAAAAAGGGTAAGAGAATATCAGTTGTACTGCATTCCTCCTAATACCTGACATTCTATTTTTAATTTTAGTCATTTTGGTGGTTATGTAATTATATCTTACTGTGGTTTTAATGTGCCTTTCCCAGTTTTTAACCCACTGAGCCTCCCAGGTACCCCCCCCTTTCCCAGTTTTTAAAGGCTCCCTGTAACTTCACCAAACCTTACTTTCCTCCCATCACAGATCCCACACTCCAGTCAGGCTTGTCTGTGTGTCTCTTTACTGTCCACTGAAGGCATTCAGCTCACTATCACTTTCATAATTTTGTTGTCTCCTCTGCTCCTGGATCCCAATCCTACTCCCATTTTACAGCTCAGTGCAGGATACCCCTCCCCCAGAAAGTTTTCACCAATTAATTATTCCAGTTCACACGAACTGTTCCGTTCTCTGAACACTTCTGGCATAAAAATTTAACAACAGAGTCCTTAGAGCCGTTTATGTTTCTCTAAGGTCTCCCCCTGCAACTAGATTTAATCAGCAGGAACAGTAACCAGGTCTTAGACGTAGCCCAACAAGCCCTAGAAGAACCATATTAAAAACAGCTTTCTTAAATCAAAAGTTCTCCAGTGACTGGTGTGAAATTTGAATTTAGGAGTTTTGAACTGGACTTCTGCTCTCTTTAAAAACATTCTGATCATTAAGGCTTTACTCACAGGTACAGGCAATGTTTTCCTGTACTCCAACATGCAGAGCTTGGTGGTGGTGAAGTCAAACACACCAGCTCCAGTCCATTTCTGACAAACAGACCATGGATCCACTCCTGCCACAAGCTGATTATACAAGTAATTCATCACCTATCAATTCTACTTATCATTAAGGACAGTTCTCTCTCTCCTCCAGTTAAGGGAAGAAGTAATCTCCAAACTTGGTCCTTCTACATTTTAAGGTATACTAAACACGGATAAGATTAGGGTGGCCAAACCTCCCTATGTTGCAGTCATTCTTGGAAGCAGTGGAGCTATTTTATTTTTAAAATAATGTCCTACTCAGGGCACCTGGGTGGCTCAGTGGGTTAAAGCCTCTGCCTTTGGCTCAGGTCAGGATCCTAGGGTCTTGGGATCGAGCCCCGCATCAGGCTCTCTGCTCAGTGGGGAGCCTGCTTCCCCCCCCCTTCTCTCTGCCTACCTTTCTGCCTACTTGTGATCTCTGTCTGTCAAATAAATAAGTAAAATCTTTAAAAAATAATAAAATAAAAAATAAAATAATGTCCTACTAATTCTATGGGTTCTTTCCATCCTGTGGTCTTAACCAAGGAAGATGACATATCTCAGAGAATGACCTGTGCCAAAGGTACCCTAAAAGCAGGCAAAAGGGAATGCTCAAAGGACAAAACAAAGCTACAGCCTATAAGAAACACCACTCTTCCCCCTCCTCTCCTTGGACCACCTACTCTGGAGAACTCTATTGTCCTTAAACTGACAGAACCCAAATTCTTCCACCACTCTATGGTCCTTTCCCTTCAGAAGTATCTGCTCGTGTCTTTGTTCTAGAGAAATTGCCAGATAATCTATGCCTCTCCCATCCCCATCTACTACTTTCACCCTGAAAGACCACTTAACAAGCTTAGTTTTGAGTACGTCTGAGCTGTACTTGAGTGGTTGATTTCAGAAGCCAGGACTGTCTCCAGATTGATCTGGAGATCAGAATTTTATCAGAAATTTATTCAATCAGAAATTTATTAGAGAACCCCAGCCCTATCTGACCTCCTCACTCATCAGGGAACACACACACATGAGATCTCTCAGTCTGCATTTGTATTTCATCATCAAAAACTGAAATTGCTATGTATTTACTTCTCTTCATCATCCCCATTGCATTCCCGGCCTCCAAAAGCCTTGGGATAGACTGAAACCTGGTACCACGGTTCAAACTTATGTTCTGACCAAAGCTAGAAAGTGACAGCAATTAAAATAACAGAAATTAACAGAGTAACAGGCCTTCCTATGACATGAGGCCAATAATTAAGGATAAAGAGCTTAATTAATGCTTATAATAGAAGACAAAGCATGATTCTACTATCTTAACAGAAGCAGATTAACCAACAGAAAAGGTTATGCCTGCCTTTCATTTTGTTATGTTCTGTTTTCCAAGACAGAATGTTCTTTCACTGGTATTTCCTATAAGAGCCTGAACAGCTAGTGCTTAAACCACCCCTCTCTTAATGCTGTATCATTCTCAGGTTGGTTTCTAAGACCAAAGGGGCAGCGCATCTTATTAGCAACTGTCACTGAGCTACTCTAACCATGGATTAATGAACTGTCTGGCATTCACAGGGACTAGAGAATCCTTCGTATTTGCTCAGCACCAAGGTCACAAATGGCAACCTTAGGAATCCGTCATCATGAGGAGGACACCGTCACTGGTAACTATGCTCAAGACAATAACAGTGAAAGTGTACATTTAGAACACCCTTAGACGAGGAAGGTTTCATAAACCTAAATGATGAGCATTTTTTAAAGTTTTTATTTTAATTCCAGTTAACATACAGTGTTCTATTAGTCTCAGATGTACAATATAGTGATTCAACACTTCCATACATTATCCTGCGGTCATAATGACAAGTGCACTCCTTAATCCCCATCACCTATTTCACCCATGCCCCTCCCCTCTGGTAGTCATCACATTGTTAAATGATGTGTACTACCAACTAGTATTTGTCACATGTGTATGGCCATACATTGGTGGCCAATAAAAGGGAAAGGCTAGGGCCCGGCCAAATGAAGATTAAGACAACTATGTCATTCTGTCTACTTTAAGCACATTTTACATATAAATATAAATGTTTTATACTATAATTTACACAGTACCTTACTGTCCATTTGGCTCTATCTAAAGAAACAATGTTAAATCATTTCTTCCTTCTCCCTAAAAATGCATTAGTGGAAATTCATTTTTACTATCTAAATAGATTCTATGGTGAATCCATTTGCAAGACAAATGCTTATGCCCTAATGCATATGTTTTGTAAGTCTGAATTCTTATTAAAGATGCCGATAAGGCATGAGTGAGGATAAGAGTACCATCTTTCTCTTGAATTTTAGTAAAACTATAATTTGAGACATGTTGCTTTGTTTTATATTGTTTGTTTACCATAATTATCAATTATCCAAAGTCATTCACAGTTAGGTCAGTGTGTAACCCTCTGGAAAAAATATTTGGTTCCAACCCAACTAACAATAGTTAAATAAGCTCTAACATAAAAAAGTTTTTTTCCAAAGTATAATCTCCAGAGGCCCTGATACTATATCTTCTTGATAAGAGGCCCGGCTGTTCTAAAATGACACTCTCTGTTCTCAAAGGTACAAAACTGACAAGAGAGCTTTAGACAGCCAGGTCTGCTCTCTGGTGGTTAACCTGGGAGTGTCACCTGCTTCTCACAAGAGGCACTTGGCATTCAGGACAAAAGAAAAATACCAGGCATTGAATACAAGTCATTGCACACAACTGAATAAAGTAAGACTATAACCATACTCCTCTGAATATAAGTACATATTGAAAACCGCAATTAGTCCATTTAGGAAAATATATTTTTGACTCCAACTGAAATTACCCAGTGTCCATCCCAGAACTTCTGTTTTTCCCTTCTTTATTTTTCTCCATAGCACTAACCTTCTGGCACATGATTTTTTTTAAATATATTTTATTCATCTCTATTAGAAAAGTAAACTATATGACGGCAGGAATTCCTGTCTGTTCTGTTCACTGCTAAATCCCCAATGCCTAGCTAGACACTACCAGGTAAATGTGTTAAGAAATATTTACTGGATGAGATGACTTGTAATTGTGATTTTAGATTAAACTTACTGTCAGAACCAACCCGATAAAAAAAGGTGTTAAGAGAGAGAGCCATGGGAGTGGATTCAGGGAATACGGGCTTTCCAAAACGCTAGAAAGCTGAAGGCAGAAAGATCTATGTGTCAGTGCTACCAGGGAACTGATTCTGTTTTTCTCTCACCTCTCAGCCAATTAATGAGGTAATCCTTATGATTCTCACTACAGTTTAAAAACAATGAAAATGAAAACAAAAGCCCAGGAGAATCCAATGTTTGCAATTATTTTCTTAAGTACAGACTGGTAGAGAATGTGGTCTTAAAACTGTGACATGAGCCAAATATAAGAGAGCAGTAGTGTGCCAAAAATTGATGTTGGAGAAGGATTCACGGAGATCCTTCCCTTGCACACTTTGGGGAGTAAAGGGAAACTTCGCTGCCATAGGCCATAACTATACCTGCCTCCTGTGGCCAGCTGGCTTCTATGGGTCCATCTCCTTGGCTAATTAAAATTACTGGGATTTAGGGCACCCAGGTAGCTCAGTGGTTTAAAGCCTCTGCCTTCAGCTCAGGTCATGATCCCAGGGTCCTGGGATCGAGCCCCACATCAGGTTCCTGCTCAGCAGGGAGCCTCCCCCCTCCCCACCTGCCTCTCTGCCTACTTGTGATCTCTCTCTCTCTCAATCCCTCTCTCTGTTAAATAAATAAAATCTTTAAAAATAAATAAATAAAATAAAATCACTGGGAGTTTAACCTCACAACGCGGATATGTGGAACAACCTGTAATGTATCAGAAAAGCTTCACTTGGGGTCAGAAAGGCCCAAGTCCTATTTGCAGTTTATATCCATTTATACTTATTGCCTATATTATTACCATTATACGGCCTATAAGTAGGCAGAATGTAAATTATAAAGAAAGGTTCTGCCTCTCAAGTCTAATTTTGTGAAAAAAGGTCCATTATGATTGGTCTCTAAAAATATTGTACCCAATCACAGAGATCTGTTCATTTGCAATGATTTGCTGAAGTCTACCATGGTGAATAATAAAATCAATAAAGGGAACTGAAAAAGAAAAAAGGACACAGAAGGCATGAGGCATGGAACATGCGGATCTCAATTTAAAGACAAATGATGTGGGACTAAGTCAATTCTCATACCCCTGGCTCAATGGGAGACAGACATCAAGTGGGAGGAGGAAGGGAGGATACGAAGTTGAGAGTCCGTCATGAATCCTTACAAGGGTGAGAGCTTGAAGCTGGCTACAGGCAGACACGGAATAGGGGAAGCTGTTGTAATGAGAAGGGTTAGAATGGAAAGGCAGTTCAAAGATAACAACCTAACGGCACCTGGGTGGCTCAGTGTGTTGAGCCTCTGCCTTCGGCTCGGGTCATGGTCTCAGGGTCCTGGGATCGAGCCCCGCATCAGGCTCTCTGCTCAGTGGGGAGCCTGCCTCCCTCTCTCTCTCCCCTTCTATCTCTCTGCCTATTTATGATCTCTCTCTCTGTGTCAAATAAATAAAATATTTAAAAAAGAAAAAAAAGATAACAACCTAACTACTTGTAATGGAGCAAAACTGGCAAAGCTAAAAGATTTCAGTGCTTTGAACCACTACAGAAGTGAGAGAATCTTGGAATCTTCATTTGTATTTACAACACTGGGTTGCTGAGAGAGTGTACAATGAAGTCCAAAGCATTGCAGAAATATTAGTTGCTTTTACTGTTATAAAAATGCAAAGCTACAATGCCCCTAAGAATCATGCGCTTGGGGTGCCTGAGTGGCTCAGCTGGTTGAGCATCTGCCTTTGGCTCAGGTCATGATATCAGGATCCTAGGATTGAGCCCCCCACAACGGGGTTCCTATTCAGCTCTCTCAAGTAAACAAATAAAATCTTAAAAAGAAAAATCATCTGCTCCAACTTACTGACCAAGGAATCAGGCTCAAAAGTAACATGACCTACAATCTCAGAGTAGAAAGGCCCCGAGGACACAGGTGGTAGCAGGAAAGAGCTGAACTTTGAAGAAAGTTCAGTGTGGTGGGTAAATAAGCTAGTTACAACCAGGAAGGAGTAGGGACCTTGGCTCCTGCTGATACGCAGTGGAGAGAAGAGAAGACAGCTCTCTACTGCTTTCTAGTGGGGAACAGAAGAAAGGCAATGATCTGTAAAAAAAAAATCGAGGGGCCTTGGGTGCACAGTAGGTTACATGCCCAACTCTTGGCTTCAGCTCAGATTGTGATCTCAGGATGGCAGGATCAAGCCCCGCATCACACTCCACCTGCTTGAGACTCTCTTGCCCTCTCCCTCTGCCCCTCTCAGCTCCTTTCCTTTTCTCTAAAATAAATTAATTAATTTAAGAACAAATTATAAAACACCCACCTGTGCCTGCAAAAGCAGGCAGAGGAAATACCTTCTGGAGGTATTAAATATATTTTCAGGAAGGGAAAAACATTAAAAAGTAGACTTAAAAGCTATGTGCCCCTCTGTGATGTTAAATGAGCTCATATAGAGAACTGATAACTAATAGTCAAATGATGATTTTGAGGCTAGTTCTAGAGCCGCGTTTGAATCAAAGAAATTGAAATGCAAACTTTCCAGCTCCACCCAGACCTGAATCAATCTGCATTTTAACAAGCTCTCTAGGGAACTGGTAAGCACACTGAAGTTTGAAAGCACTACTTTCAAACCACATCTATTCTTTCCCTCCTCCAAAACCTTATTATTTATTATTTTTCTCATTTGCATTTGCTAGCCCTTTCCACACACTGCCCTAACTGCCCACAGACCTTCTCTCGTCTCTGCAAGCCCTCCCCTTCAAGGTACCAGGCCATCAACTGACGTCCCCCCGGCCCCCCCCAGCAAGTCCTGAGAGCTTCACTTTGGAAATGTATTCCAAAATGTATGGCCTTCTCTCCATCCTCACCCTCACCAGCCTGGTCCCAATCATTATAACCTCTCCTTTATAGGACCAGAAGAGCCTCTTAACTAGTCTCCCTACTTTTTCTCTTTATTTTACTATCCATTCTCAAAACACTCAGAGGGATTTTTTTTTTTTAACTGCCATGGTTACAAATGCAAACTCATTACCCTGGCTTGTAGGCCACATGTTCTCCTTTCCTCTGCATGACCCATTCCAACCATTCCCACCTTCTTCCCAAGCTCAAGCCACACTGCCTTCCTTTGTTCCTCAAAAATACCAAGCTTTCTCCCATCTTACGGCTTTTGCACTTACTGTCCCCTCTGTCTGGTATGCTCTGTATCCACATCTCTGCACAGCTGGCCTTCCTGTTACTCATGTCTCAGCTCAAATTTGACCTCAGAAAGGCCCTTCCTGACCACCTCATCAATCACAATATTATTTGTTCTTCAAAGTACATATCACATCAGTTTCCTGTTCATTCGCTTGTCTGTCTCCCTCCACTAGTATGTAAAGTCCATGAGAGCAGGGACCATGTCTGTCTGGTCATCACTATACCGCTAGCACTTAGAAATGCTTAGTATTTAGTAGGTGCTCCATTAATGCTTATGGAATTAATGAGTATCAGCATTTTTCCTCACTCCCCTTCACCCCAAAATTTTGCCTATCCCCTCAACCCCCTCCTTTGGGTGAACATCAGTTTGTTGTCTGTATGTATAAATCTGATTCTCTTGTTTGTATTTACTCATTTCCTTAACATTATTTTTAATGATGAATTCTTGGTAGATAAGCTGCCAAGTCATAGAGATTTTCCTCTCAGAGCTCTCAGTTTCTCCCCTTTTCCATTTCTACTGTCACGACCCTTGTTCAGGCCTAATCAGTCCCACCTGAACTGCCACGGCTTCCTAACTGGTCTAACTCTCCTCCTTGCAGCTTCACCTAATTAAATTAATCTCCTAAAGGGAAGCTTTATTTCACATCACTCCCCTCCAATCTACCTGCTCATTTCCTACTTAATTAAACTCTTACCCTAATAGTCAAAACTCGTGCTTGCTTTGGCAGCACATATACTAATATTCAAAACTCTCATGATGTTTTGTCTAATTCTAACTTTCCACACTATTCTAGCTTCAAACTTCAGTGTGTCTCAGGATCACTAGTTTAATGCGGAGTACAGACCCCATCCCCAGAGATTCAGATTCAGTATATCTGCAGTGGGACCCAGAAATCTGCACTTTTGGACAAGCTTCTGACGATTCTAATGCAGACAGACTTCACATCACTTTCTGAGAAATACCATTCTTGCTCCTCCCCAAGACTCTAGGTAAAATAGCCTACTCACTGCTCACCAAATCTCCCGTAAGCATATCTAGAATGCTTTTCACTCCAAACTTACTTCATTCAAAGTGTACCTCAAATGCAATTTTCTCTAGGAAGACTTCCTTGATCCCCCAAGTAGTATGTATCAATTCCATCTTTGGAGGTAGACATGCTTGCATATCCCTTAAGACATTTACTTTACTTCACTTTGTATTACTTATTTTATTCCCCTACTAAATGTAAGTTACTTAACATGTATTATCTGCAACTCCTCCCATATAATAGGCACTGAGAAATATGTGACTGAGTGTTGTGGGGGTCCAGAATGCTTCACACAGTATGCCTCGTGGGTGCTACCATCAAAACAGAACCTTGGGCTGGATGGATCCAAGTCTGACTCAGGAATCAATTCTGAACATTCTTTCAAGTCAAGAGTTGGGAGGATAAAAGTTTTTCATCCACTTCAAGAAGAAAAACACATCTTCACGGGCTTTTTTCTTTTTAGAATATCCACTGAACTATGATAGAAGAAATGCAGGTTTATTTTCAAAACAACTCTGATTCTCAATGAGCTAAATAGAAAAATGTGACTCAGATCCAACGAAGACATTTAAATGATAGTTCACAAAGGTAAGGAATAAAGGTCTTCATTATGTTTGGTTTTCATGACAGATAATGATGCAAAATGTATTTAGGGTTGTAAGCAAACATGATACACAACTTATCTCCATTTTAACTAAGGATTTTATATTGTTTGGAGATGTGAAATTTTCACTTCTGAAGGAATTCAGTCAACTAACTTTCAGCTCCAGAATACTTAAGAGACTGCCTGAATTTAAATACTTAGTTCAAATTACTTCAGAATTTTAACTATTAATGAGAGTCTTTGGTTTAAGTACTTACTGATTTTCCTGATTATATCTCTTTAGTAAAAAGGGAAAGGAAACATAATAGGTGAACATTCTCTCTTTCCTTTAAGAACCTTTAAGAACTAACCTGAGGTTACTCCCTTATTCAGTGTCAGAGATGTTCTTCAAGGCTATCAAAAGAATAATTCCCTTTTCTCTTCCAGAATCCAAAAGAGAAGACCATACTAGAAAATGTTATTTCTTCATAGTAGTGGATCTTAACCAGAATCACCTGAGAAGCTTTTAAAAGTACAGATGCCTTAATTAGATGCCAAAACAAAATTAGCCAGGAAAACAATAAGAGAAGAATGAGACGGGACTAGCCTCACAAATATTACAACACTCTAGCTAGCTCCAGCAACTAAATACAGTTATTGGCAAATGAATAAACAAACTAACAGAACAGAATTGAAAGCCCAGAGGCTTTAAAAGGATAAAAATGGCATCAAATTAAGGGGTAGAGAGAGGATGGAAAGGAAAAAAATGTGGGTAAATTGGGTAGCCTTCAGGGAAAAAAGATCCATGCCTCATACCCTATGCCAGGATAAATTCTAAACAGATTACAGATTCCAATACAAAAATCAAAACCCTACAAGTATTAGAAGAGAAATGGAAGAATTCTTTCATAATTAGAGAAAAGTCTTTCTACTTAAGAACTATAAAAAATTTCAAATTTGACTATATCTAAGTAAAAAATTCTGCATAGCAAGAAAAAAGCATATCACAGATGAACAAAAAAGACTAAGGAAAAAAAATGCAATTTATATCAAAAAGGGCCAAGGTAAGGAGTACCTAGAAATTATGAAAGAAGAAAAACAAGTTAAAGATATGAATATACAGTTCACAGAAATGATGCTCAGCCCCACTCAAAGTAAGAAAATATTACAATGAGATACTTTACCTGTCAAATCGTTTATCTATCAACCATCTACCTATCAGACTGGTAAGTATCCAGTTGTTTGATAAGTATATTGCCTTGGTAAAACTAACAGGAAATAGGTTCTATCAGATATTGCTGATGTGAGTATAAACTGGTATAATCCCCAAAGAAGATAATTTGCATTACATACTGAAATTACAAATGAATTTTTTCTGACTCAAAAATTCTACCTCTTTGGGGCACCTTCTTGACTCAGTCGGTAAAATACGCAACTCTTGATCTCAGGGTCATGAGTTCAACCCCACACTGGGTGTAGTAAGCTCACTTTAAAAAAAATTCTACTTCAGGGCACTCAGGTGGCTCAGTTAAGTGTCCAACTCTTGATTTCACAGCTCAGGTCTTGATCACAGGGTTGTGAGCTCAAGCCCTGCACTGGGCTCCATGCTGGGCATGGAGCCTACCTAAAAAAAAAATTCTACTTCTAGAAATATACCTACAATCATACAAGCATATATGCAAAATAATGTATATACAAGATTATTTATTATATTTTAAATAAAAGCTTGAAAATATAATCAGAATGTCCATTACTAAGGACCTACTAAATCAGTTATGGTACATTTATACAACAGAATTCTATGCAAATATTTTTTAAATGCAGAAACTCTTTAGGTATCAAAATAGAAAGATTACCAAGATATATTGTTAAGTTAAAAAACAAAACACTGTCAGAACAATATGAATAACAGACTAACACCTCTGCAAAAAAAAGGGAGGAAAAAAATATAAACTCATATTGGATTGTAAAAAAAAAAAGGTTTCTGGAAGGATAACTAACAACTAATATAGAAATAAACTAAAAAAAAAACTGGTTGGGGGATACAGAACTAGAAGGATGGAAAACAGGATGGAAAGAAGACTTTTCACTGTATACCTTCTTGTACTTTTGATATTTATTCAAAGATGTCTTTAAAATTAAAAAATAGAAATACAGATAACTAGGCGCCAGTCTCAGGGAAGCTGATCTTGCACATCTGGGGCAAGCCTAGGCCTATATTCCAGTTGTAAGAGCTGAGCCACTGGTACAGAATTTCTTCAGCGAATCATAATGGCTTCCTATCTCTTTTCATGGCACTGGTAAATATTGTTTCTAGTCTTCGTTTCATGTTTTGTTTTTAACAGAGTTTTGAGAGACTACATTAATAATCCCAAGGAGAGGGGCACCTGGGTGGCTCAGTGGGTTAAAGCCTCTGCCTTCGGCTCAGGTCATGATCTCAGCATCCTGGGATCAAGCCCCGCATCGGGCTCTCTGCTCCGCAGGGAGCCTGCCTCCTCCTCTCTCTCTGCCTGCCTCTCTGCCTAGTTGTGATTTCTCTCTGTCAAATAAATAAAATATTAAAAAAAAAAAAATAAGGGGCGCCTGGGTGGCTCAGCAGTTTAAGCATCTGCCTTCGGCTCAGATCATGATCTCAGGGTCCTGGGATCCAGCCCCGCATCGGGCTCTCTGCTCAGTGGGGAGCCTGTTTCTCCCTCTCTCTCTGCCTGCCTCTCTGCCTACTGTGACCGCTCTCTGTCAAATAAATAAATAAAAATATTAAAAAAAATAATAATAATCCCAAGGAGATCGGGAGGCTAAAAAAAAAAAAAAAAATGAGTAGATGCGCTGAGAAAACATTTGCAGTAGAGGGGAGTACATATTTCCAAAATGGATCTATCTGGTCTGTCATCACAACAAGCAACCTGCACTTCTCTAAATAATGCCTTGAGTACAAACACATTTCATTCAAAGCCATCTGAGCTTCATGGCTGTTGATTTAGTCATTATTCTGATGTGCCTACAAGGCTAGGCAAATCATAGGTACTAATTTGTGGCTTTAAAACCAGAGCTAGACTCTTCATTACCAAAGAGTCAGAATCAATAAACAGAGGTTTAGGGGTCTGTAAAAATCTAAAGACCGACCACACAGAATTCTGGAGTCAACAGTTTAGGCAGACTCATTAGGTAAATAATCTTATAAAACATCCACCATACTCAGGACTCAGTAAGGTGGTGTTTTACTATTCTTCCGAGGTAGGAGTAGGGAAGGAAAAATATATGAAATATATCTGCCCTAATTTTTATCAGCCAATCCCAGGGTCAGGACATGGATCTTAGATACACGATTTGAAAGATCATTAAAGCAAACAACAAAAGCCAACAGGATGCTTACGATTTGTAAGAAATGTTATCTAGGCTCTTTTCCAGAACTGTTTACAGAACTTTATGCTTACTATACCCTACCATTTTACTATAATCATAAATGAAGGCAAATTATGCAGGAAATATGATCTCAACAAGAGAGATCATTCCAAGCTTGAAGGAAGAGAATTAACACATACTGGACAACTGCTATGTGCCAGGGACCATGGCTTGCATTCTCCTAATTCCTTATTTGATCTCCACAAAAATCCAATGAGGAATGTATTTTAAATCCCAAACTGAATCTCAGACAGGTTAAGCATATTACCCCGTATCAGAGAGCTATAAGTGATAAAGCCAAAACTGAAATCCATGTCTAACTCCAAAGACTACTTTTTCCTATTACTCTTCGATACCTCTTAAATAGGAATCCTTAGAAAAAAGGGGTAGATAGGAGATGACTTAAATGCACTTAGCAAAATGAAACCCCTGCATCCAATCCACTCAATGAATACTTAAGTAACAGGGTCGCCTGGGTAGCTCAGTCAGTAAAGTGTTCTACTCTTGGTTTTAGCTCAGGTCATGTCAGGGTTGTGAAACTGAGCACCATGTTGGGCTCCACGCTCAGCGCTGAATCTGCTTGAGATTCAAAAGAAAGAAAGAAAGAGAGAGAGAGAAAGAAAGGGAGAAAGAAAAGAGAAGAAGGAAAGGAAGGAAAGGAAAGAAAGAAAAAGGAAAAGAAAAGAAAGGAAAGGAGAAACAGCTACTGTGTGAAGCACTAGGCTAGACACATTTACTTGAACAGACCTGAGAACTTAAGGAACCTGTCCCAGGTCACACACCTGTTAAATAATGAGAAGACTAGAACTCAGACAGTCTGATTCCAAGCACCACGCTCTCAACTACACTTTAACTGGCTCTCTGAAATTCAAAGGAAAACACAAGTGAAACATTAGGTTTGTCCATTAGGTTAGGCCAATGTAAATCTATACAAATAGTTTTGAAAGGAAACTGTTAGTTGACTGGTTCCTAGTCATGGAATCCACTAGTAATGGGCCCACGAGATGAAAAAGGGAAATGCTTTTTCTTTTCTCAAAGTAATTCATACTTTTATACATATCGACCTGTATTATGTAGAGTCTTAATAAAGATTAACTGCCTTGATAATAAATATTACCAGCTAATATTTGCTTAATGCTTTTCATGTTTTCCAAAATGTTTTTACATACATTATTTTAAGTGACATAACCATCAATAGCTTCCAATCTTTATTCCTACAAAATAAAGCCAGAAGTCCTGGCCACTACCTAAGATCCCTTACAGCCCTGCCTTTCCAGCTTTATTTGCTACCAATCACACACAAGATACTATGTTTCAGCTATAATGTTCTTTGAGGATTCTACCTTTGTTTATGCCACTGTTCATGCAATTCCCTTTGTCTGGAATGGTCTTCCCAATCAGCCATCTGATAAATTCCTATTGTTTTTTAAGAGCTGGTTCAAATACCTTCCCCATGAAACCTTCAGCCTGCTGAATTAGTTACTCCCTCCCCTAAGAGGGAGTCCTAGAGGACTAAAAAATCCTTTTTTACACACCTGTGACACAGGATTTACCATAACTATTCATGTGTTTCTTTTTCCAAGAGATTGAACACTTTGTAAAGGCTATGTCTTTCTCTTTTTTGTATGCCTAGTGCCAAAGTCCTAGCAGATATTTAATATTTATGAAATGAATAAAAGAATGAATTATATAGAACACTGAGTTGGGAATTAGAAGATGTTAAGTGCAAGTCCCATATTAAAATACAAAGTTTACACCTCAGTTTTTTAGTCGTAATTAATTTTCAACTCAATTCTACATTTACTGCGATGACTGTGCTTCCTAATCAGTTTAACAGATGGAAATATTCTGAGAGCTCTTTAGAATGGTCACAAAAAATCCAAATAATTGTTATTACCTCCTCCATCATGACATCTTGTGTGGCTGAGATTTCTCCTCTGGTCGCTCCACTGTGTACCAGGTTCCGTAGTCGTATACAGAATTCTCTCATCTGTGACAGAAACTTATTCAGTACTCCAAATAGTTAACCCAACTTCAACTGTAAATGAGCCTAGTAGACCAGTACTAGTTCTTTTGAAGTGTAACTAAACCAAGACCCAGAGCAAAGTTCATAAAAACATCTCCCCAACCAGTCCACTTAAAAGGCTAAAAACTTTCCATACGGGGAAAAAAAACATGACTTATTCCCAAAGAATTCTAGAGGGACCTGTTCCTGCTCTACAACTAATGATACCCTCTGTGGCAGTATGGGCTTGAGTATGGGGAAAACGTCTGATTCCATAATGCCTATCACCCCTAGGAAAAGCAGGAGACTTAAGATTATTATGCCACTAAGTCACTCTAGTATATTTTTATTTAGAAATTTACTGGTTGTTTACTTCTCCTTCCTTACCAAATCATTATAACAATAGCTATGCCAATCTTATAGTTTTCATTTTTGTTGTTTTCAATGTTGAAAGTACCTGAGATAAAGGTGAGTCTTAAATGTAACCACAGTGCTCTAAAAAGGATCTTGCTCTCCTCTAAAATGAAATCCAAAGATAGACTATTAAGGATCTTTTAACCTGTGGATAAGAATTCTGAGTTTCCTGGGTGGAAAATAACCTACTTCTAATATTGGGGAAACACAATCTATAGCTTATATTAAACTCCAATCTTTCTCCCAGGGGTGACAAATCCAATCTCAGCCTTGTAGATCAAGAGAGGCTATTCTGAAAACTCCCAGTTCTCAAAAAAGAGGTCTGGCTGGTGGAGTAGCATCCCTGTAAGATTTATAACCTTTCTTGGGGGGGGGGGTGCCTGGCTGGCTTAGTCAACAGAGGATGCAACTCTTGATCTTGGGTTTGTGAGTTCAAGCTCCACGTTGGGTGCAGAGTTTACTCAAAAAAAAAAAAAAAAAAAAAAAAAATATATATATATATATATATATCTATATATATCCCACCTTGGGAAAATGGGTTATGTAGCAAAAAAGAATGATTCATTAAGATAACTGAAGCAATAAAAAGCAGTTCAGGGACTATATCAAATCTTTAGTGGGTGGATAAACTACACTGATGTGGTTTGGGGATGCCTCAGAACTCTGCATACTCTTTAAGAAAGTCTCACAAATAATTCTCTCTGGTTTTACTAGAACATAAAATTCTCCCAGCTACTAGAACCCAGTGGGTTTATGGCCCATATTAAGTGTGGGACTTTCTTTCCTTAGTACCCACAAGAAAACATTTAAATTGGAGCACCTTGGTGGCTCAGTCAGTAGGGCAGCTGCCTTCGGCTCGGGTCGTGATCCCAGGGTCCTGGGATCAAGCCCCAGATCGGGCTCCCTGCTCAGTGAAGAGCCTGCTTCTCCCTCTCCCTCCGCCTGCCACTCTGCCTATTTGTGCTCTCTCTCTGTGTCAAATAAATATATAAATAAATCTTAAAAAAAAAAAAAAGAAAACACTGAAATCAATAGAAATAAAAGTAGAAATTTTTTTTAAAAGAAAATCAACCTCTCTAAGCTCAATTATTTTTAAAGTTATTATGTAGCTACATTGCCTCTGAAAGATACTGAGTAGCTATCTTGTACATAAATTGTACACTGAAATGCCCAGGAACCCCTCTGGAAAATCAGTTAAGTTTTAAGGTAAGTACACTAAATTCAATCCCACCCTGCTCCATATGTTGCACCTTGTGATTCAGAATATCATTCATCCTTCTGGTTGCCTCTGTTGTGTAAGATTCAGGGAAGCACTTCTTAGGGACGACACCATATTTTTCTAAAAGAAAACACATTTTGGTGTTCAATAAGGTAAAAACATACTCCAGCACTAGAAACTGTGGCAAAAATAGCTATCACTTTAAAGGCCATAGTTTGCTGGTCTAAATCAGAAAACTTAACAATCTTATGCTTCATAATAATAAACAGGTCACTGAATCTGGGTATTTATCAATAGATCTAAGAAAGAATTCTGCTCTTTTTATCTATAATACTATGTAAAGAGCTCAGCATGATGAGGTTTTCCCAAAAGACACCACTTTTTTGAATGAGGATATTATTAAACAGCTGCAGTTGTTATGAAACGGCTGTGTCTTGATGACACTGATGGACAAAAGATAACTTTTTCATAGTCATAGAAAGTTGGTTCTACTTAATACAACCATTTCTTCCTTAACCAACTCTTCACAGCACCTATCTCCTTACCTCACATTTAAGAAAGGTACTTAAAAGGTGAGAGTATGAGATAAAAGTTCTCAGAGCTAACTGTACATCCTTCTGGGGGACTGATTTTACTCTGCACATAACCACCAAAGAAACAGCCCATGCCCAACTACAGGGCCTTGCTTGATCATGCTGAGTTTCAGTTCCATTAGAGAAAAGCTCTTACCAACAATATTGACAAGCATATCCCACTGTCCACCATCATTCGCAGGATTCATAAGCAAATACTGCACCAGCCTACCATCCTCAGGCTCCTTCTTCTGGGCTGTTTCCACAAAAGCATTTAAGAAGAAATAACAACGTTCAACCTAGGTAAGAGAAGTTAAAAAAAATTAAAGGAAAAGAGAGCTAAAATTTTTATTGGCACTAGCAATACAAGAAGAGTTTGGGCCTACCATAGCCCCACCACAGATATTTTTAAACTAAAGTTGGTAATTAAGTATCAGTATCTGGCTTCATAAGAATATTTAAAGTTTCTTCTTCTATTTCTATAGCTACATTCCAATAGTTTATCCAAAACCATGCACTGCTTTATTTTGAAACAAAATCTGATAGAGTCTTAATCTGTAAATATCTAATGAACATTTATATGATGTACATTTTAAAAATTAAAAAATTAAGTAAAATTATTTATTGTTTTTCATATAAGTACTACCCAGAGATGGGAAATTAGGTCCTAGAAAGACCAAATAACCTAAATAAAGATGGTAAAAGGAGAAATTATTAAAAACAAAATAAAAAATTTTAAATAAGTTAAGAAACAAAGAAGCAGTAGGTGAGTCAGTAAGTAGACTTATTATTTCCTTGCAAAAAAGTAGCCACCTACCAAACAAAAGCAGTTCTGCCTTTGAAGAGTCAACCTTTGATACTTTGGAAATCAGAATAAGTGGTGTCCCATCTATAATGGAAGGAAACTACAACTGGAAAAGCAAGAAACGAAGAGCTAGTCCCTATCAAGGTTGATACTGAAACAAGAATCTTGCAAGATCAGTCCCCTACCTTGTCCCAGAAAAAGAGATAAGATTGACTAAACTCAAATTCTTCAATATTTAATTTTTTCATGAATGGAAGTCTCATAACATTCAGACAAGAAAAGATCCAGCATCGCCCTGAAACAAGAAAGCAAACCAAGAAATTAGACTACAACATTGTCCTATCCCTGTTTCCCAAAACTGAATGCATGAGAAGATCTTGAACAATTAAAAACTAAATCAGAAAGAACAGAAAATTAAAACAACACCAAAACAAGGAAGGTAGGAATTAGTATTTGAAATATATATGCAAAGGCTTAATATCCTTAACATATGAAAAAATCTCTTTACATATCATTTAAAGAATCCAATACAAATCACCTAAGAAAATCACATTAGAAAAAGAAATATGGCTAGAAAGACATGAGCAGAGATCATGAATACATAATGGCCAGAAAAGATACAAATGGCAAAGAAACATTTTCAAAATGTAAGGTGGGGATACATTATTTTTTAACTGATTACACCCAGTATTGGGATGGATTTGAGAAACAGCATTATTATACAGTCTGGATAGAGATCTAAACAGGTACGAAATACCTGAGGGCAATTGGGAATATATGACAAAAGCTTTAAAAAGACCCCACCCTTTAATCTGGAACATAACAGTATATGCTTCAATATAAGATGACCCTAACATAAGTCAATCCCCAGTCTCCCAAGAGAATTAAAAAGAAAAAGTTGTTGGGATATCTAGCTGGCTCAATCAGTAGAGCATGCGACCCTTGATCTCAGGGCTGTGAGTTCCAGCCCTGCACTGGGTGTAGAGATTATTTAAAAAATAAAATCTTCAGGGGCACATGGGTGGCTTAGTTGGTTAAGCAACCAACTCTTGCTTTTGGCTCAGGCCATGATCTCACTGCGAGACAGAGCTCCGTGTTGGGCTCTGCACTGGGTGTGGAGCCGGCTTGGAGATCTTCCCTCTACCTCCGCCCCCCTTCCCTGTCCCCAACCCCTGCACACAGGTTCACACTCTCTCTCTCAAAAATAAACAAATAAAATAAAATCTTTAGAAAAAAAGAAAAAGTTGTTTAGCCAACTGGATCATACAGACATTGAAAAATAGAGATGAAATAGTGAATGTCCACCTACAACATTTAGTAATTTAAATATATACAGATATTTAAAGTCATGTTAACATTAATAAATTGATATAGCATTGTTTTTTTCACTTTCACATATGTCATTTTCACACTGATTCACTCTTCACTTGTAGCTTGGTATTGTGCTTTTGCCATCATTAGACCCACTCTTGCAATTAGAACACATCATCTTTCTTCCCTCTATTATGTTTGAGTCACAGTAATTTTTTTTTTTTTAAAGATTTTATTTATTTATTTGACAGAGAGAGATCACAAGCAGGCAGAGAGGCAGGCAGAGAGAGAGAGAGGGTAGCAGGCTCCCTGCTGAGCAGAGAGCCCGATGCGGGACTCGATCCCAGGCCCCTGAGATCATGACCCGAGCGGAAGGCAGCGGCTTAAAGCACTGAGCCACCCAGGCGCCCACAGCAATGTTTTGAACTCATGCATGATGCTGTTCCTGAAAACTGTTTGCCAGTGCCAATTATACAATCATCTTCTTAACTTGTCTGGTAAGCAGATAATCATAAACTCTACAATGTTACCATTACCTGTACTGATTTAAGTTATTTATGATAGCTAACATTTCCATGTGAGGTCCTGTCCTAGGAATATACTATGTTCAAATTTTTCACCTTTTTAAAAAACTGATTCAATCCAATGATTTCTATAAGCATCCAAAACTAGCACAGATTGAGGTCATTTCAGAGTAAAGTGCTTGCCAAATTGTATTTTACTTCAAAATAAATTAGCCAAGAGTGCTCATTACGAGGATCTCTGTGAGGCCTCAAACATAGGGTAACTCTCTCTTTCCTAAAGGAAAATTCAGAGGGAAAACCTTGACTTTTATTTGGGCATAACTTCTTGACTGCTATGAACTTATGTTCATGCTATACTGGTAAGTGAGAAAGGTAGACAGGTTACCTAACAATATGTAAGGTATCCACCTATATTAACACACACACACACACACACACACACAGAATAAAGACCTGACAGAAAAAAATATATACTTGTTGGTATTTTGCAAATATTCTACACTGAAGAACAATTAATTTTGTGGGAAACCTGGGTGGCTCAGTCGGTTAGGTGGCCAGCTCCTGATTTCAACTCAGGTCATGATCTCAGAGTGCTGGGAAAGAGCCCACCGCAGGCTCCACACTCAGAGGGAAGTCTGGCTGAGGATTCTTTTTCCCTCTCTTTCTGCCCTCCCCCTGCCCATGTGCCCCACCCCCCGAAATAAATAAATCTTTAAAAAAAAAAAACAAACCAATTTTGTAACAAGAAAAAACAATTAAAAATAAGTAACTATAGTGGTTTTTGAAAGTCACTAATGACTTAGCTCATCTTTACCTTGGGTTTGTCTGGATGCCACCTCTCTTATATTATTAAGTATATTATATTTATATATTATTTATATATATTATTTCCCAGTAAAGAAAATCTGGATGAACTGTTAATGTGAAAACTGCATGAAAATAAACTACATAGCTCATGTGATATTGATATCTGTTGTAAACAACAGTGTTACTACAGAATATGTAAGACCTGATCTATTCCAGAGGTCACTGAAATCCGGACTGTGTAGTACCACTGGGACATTACTAACTGGATCATTTGTAGCCTGACAGTCCACACCATCCCAAGCACGTCCTACTATGGCAAAACAGTAATTATGGCAAGGTCATGCCTTTTTTTTTCCTTAACATTTAAAAACCAATTTTACTGAGGTATAATTTACATACAACAAAATATATCCATATGAAGAGTCCACTTTGAATTCTGACTGGCTCTCAGCAAGGACTGATCTGCTTTCTGTCAAAACAGACTGGGAGTAGGGCGCTTGGGTGGCTCAGTCGGTTAAGTGTCTGACTTCAGCTCAGGTTATGATCCCAGGATTCTGGGATCGAGCCCCACGTCACTCATTCTGCCCAGTGGGGAGTCTGCTTCTCCCTCTCCCACTTCCCCCACTTGCGCTCTCTCTCTCTCTCAAATAAATAAACAAAATCTTTAAAAAAAAAAATAGACTGGGAGGGGTGCCTGGGTGGCTCAGTGGGTTAAACCTCTGCCTTTGGCCCAGGTCATGATCTCAGGGTCCTAGGATTGAGCCCCGCATCAGGCTCTCTGTTCCGCGGGGAGCCTGTTTCCCTCTCTCTGCCTACCTCTGCCTACTTGTGATCTCTGTCTGTCAAATATATAAATAAAATCTTTAAAAAAAAAACAGACTGGGAATAATGTTTAAAGGGATACACTTTACAAAGTTCTTTTAGTACGATTTTGTTATAAGAAAGTCCTCCTTATTTAGATTCCTGGATAACCAATGTTTCACCGTACCTGTTTTTCTGACAGTGGTGCAAGACAACAAAGCAAGAGCTCTTCAGGAGTAAGGCGTGGGAATTGAGTATTTTTCTGTATTACAAACTGGTCTATTGGCAGGAAGTGAGCCCATTAGCACGTCTGCTCAAACTGCAACCAAAAAGCCTACTTAAAAATAACATCGTGTCTTTTCCATTTCATACATTTGTGTATGGCCTTCAGAGCAAGAACATTTTGGGGAGTTTCTGGATCATGAACATTTTTGCATGGTTCCCTTTGTACCAAAACAAGGTATCTCCAAGACACCAGGCTAAAGTCACCGAACTTCGGGACACCATACAGTGAACTACATTCAAACACATGACCATGGACTTGTCATTTCAGTGCTTAAAGCAGATACACTATCAAGGCACAGAGGACCAAAATAAGTCACAAGGTAACGTCCTTGGATCTGCCTTTCCCTGTGCCTGTTCTCTGGAAATTTACTTCAAGTTCTTTCAACACAAACTTCTACTCGGGACCACTCTTAAGACATCAAAATGGGGGCGCTGTCAGGAAGGTCCAGTAAAGTGCGCAAGGAGCTGTGAGACCTCACCTGAGCTCTTCTGGTTAGTGACTGGCTTGCCTTCCTGAGTCACAGCGTGCTGGAACACATGCTGGGCACCCTGTACCGTGGCCCTCTTCAAGCAGATGTCCAGCAGGTCGTGGGTGGTCCCGACATTCTGGGCAAGTACGAACTGAGGGTCGGAATTCAGTTTCTGAATCAGAGCAGCTACCTTCTCCGAATTCAGCCCTGTTGGAAGACCAAATGGTATTTCTAACACCAAAAGGAGGCTTTAGAGGACCGATCCCAGACTCCCACTGTTTGGCTCCAACTTCGGAGGACCGACCATCCGGAGATGACCCTTGCGGCGGCGAAGCCCTTTACTGGCGACCTCCCCAAGTGCTGTCTCCCTCCAAGACCGCTCCAGCCCGCCCTGAAAGCTCCATTCCCTCCTTCGCCCCCGGTCCCAGGCCCGGTTCTCTCCCCGCCGCCGGGCCTCCGGGGCCCAGCTGGAGCATCCCCCAGAGAGGACCCCGCCAGGGCCTCGGCGGGGAAGAGCGACGCCTCACCCGCGTTGTTCATGGTGGCCACGCCGCCCGGCTGGGGACCGGTAGCTTCGGGGTTCTCAGGGGGAGCACCGGGGTTACACCGCGGCTCGCTGCCTCAGCGGTCGGACCTGCCACTCGCACTCGGAGCGCCGGAAAAAGAGAACCGGCTTGGTGGCAGCGCAGGGCTGAGGCCCAGAGAAACGGGGTCCGCGGAGGGACAAAACTCCCCCTCGCGTTGCTGAGTCAGCGCCGTCTGGGATGGCCCCGCCCAGGGGAGGGGCGACCGGGCGGGCTCACGGCGCTGTCCGTCCCGCCCGCGCCCCTGCCCCGCCTCGGCGCGGCCGGGAGTGGGCCCCACGCGACCCGGGCTCCCTGGCCCACCCTGCTCCGGCTTCCTAGCTGCCGGGGTGGCTGCGCGGTTCCGTGCTGGGCCCAGAGCCCGAATAGTCTGGCCTTGGGGACTGGACCCAGTAAGCCTTTCCAGAAGCCTTTAGGGCGCTCGAGGCAGCGGGGTGGAGGGGAGGGACTGCATAATTAAGCGCAGGCTTAGGATAGGTTGACTGTCTTACACACACACACACACACACACACACACACACACACAGTTCCCAAAGGCTCTTCCTGTAGGCATCCTTTGCTGACCATTCACTGCATTTTCGATGGCAACTTGTTGCTTGGATTCTAGTCAGAACCAAGTTCTTGTATTTGAGGGAAAATTGGAAGCAAGCTCTTTCCCACCCACTCGGGAGCTACTACCACGGTTCTACAAACACACATCTGCTCGTTTCAAGAAAACTACCCATTCTGGGCTTCAGGGAGTCAGTGAATGTTTCCTGCTTAGCCCAGTATGTGCTGGGGACTTAACTAAAGGGAATGACAGAGGTCGGTCCTACGCATCAACCATAGATCGCCAAACTCTCTCCAAAACCTGCCAATGAGTGTCCCTATCCTCTCCGCAGGCTTTCGGGATAACTCAGATGTTTTAGAAGGTTTTGAGATTTCGAAGCCCTGTTACATTGTTTTTCGTGCTCTGAAACCCCAGTCTTTAATAAGATGTTGGAATGGGACCCACGGATGATAAAGCAAATAGAAATGTATCTGCCTTATTGAAAATCCTTTCTGCTACTCAGAAGTGTGAGAGTCTATCGTGGAACCAGAAACCTAGGTCTTAGATTGAGAATCATGACTGGTTCTAAGGAATCCTATTATCTCAAAAGATCCACGCTCAGATACTAGTTGTTTGAGAAGTACAATCTCTATGTCCCTACAGAGACATAGCTAAAGTTTGGGGATATGACATAACCGTCTCCAACAGAACCCATCCTGTTTTGAGATGCTTCTGATGTCCGAAGAAAAGGAACGGGCTGAAGTTATGCTGAAAAAAAGCCATTGGTCCTTTCACAAAATGATGTCCATGCACCCTGCCCAATTCGACTTAAAAATTTTATTCAATGTCTTCCAAGGTACCAGGCACAGAACAAGCTGCTGATGATACCAAGACTCACAAAGCTTAGGCTAGCCCTTAAGAAATTCACAATGTAGTGGAGAGGATACAAAATAACTTTTAGACAATTTGTACTAGCATACCAGTAGTACTGTAGAACCAGTGAGGAGAGAGCCATGAATTAGGGACAGAAGTGCCTGAAAAAGAGATGATGAGTGAGCATAATCTTAGAGTGGATGGGATTTTGTAAGGCAAAACCAACCAACCAATCAAACGAACAAACAAACAAACAAAAACAGAGGAAGGGCACACACGGCACCAGCAAAGGCACAGAACATTAAAGCACATGGCAAGAACTTGTTAAAGAAACTGTGCATCATAGTCTGATGTGGTTAAGAACAAAGAAGATGTCGAGATCAGGGGCGAGGTATAGAGCTGGAAAGGTGGGTTTGGTCAGGATATGAAGGCTTTTATATGCCATACCCCAGCATCTGTTGTTTATCCTATGGTTAATTGGAAGAATTGGCTTTTAAACAAAGAAGCAGTTTGCCTAATTCTGTATAATGAAAGAAACCCAATGGCGATGAGGAGGGTGACGTAGAGGGGAGAGGTTCTGAAGTTAGAGACACCAGTTAGGAAGCTGTAGTGCCTTTGGGAGACAATCCTTAAACTGAGGAAAGGGAAAAGACGCAGACAATCTGGAAAGTTTTCCATTGAACGAGAAGCTGGAGGGCGGTGCTTTAACCCAGAGAGGGAATACAGGACAATAGATGTTTGGGTGCATGCGAGCAGGGAGCTAATGAATCCAGCTTGGGCCTTGGCAAGTTTGGGGCACCCACAGGACCCCGAAGAACAGAAGGAGAGGAGTTGAATGAAAAGATGTCTAGAGATTAAATAAGACATGCCAGTCTTGGAGCCACGAAAGTCAATGAGGTTGCAGAGGGAAAGAGTAAAGCAAAAAAGGACTGAGGACCAAGCAGAGTGCCCTGGGTGGCACCATGCAGCCTTGTAGGGTGTTTGAGGCACAAGGGTGCCAGGCTGAGTGGGGTGAATAGGACCTGAAGCCCAGTCCAAGCTCTGCTTGCCAAGCCACGCCCCCTGGCCCAGGGCTGTGCTCAGAGCATGGGGCATCTTTTACTGTTTATTACAAGGAAGCCATATTGGGGTACTATTAACTCTAGAAACAGCAACATTTAAAGAACAGGTGAAGACAGAGGAGCCCGCAGGAAGGGACAGAAGGAGCAAACAGGTAGAAGAAGACATGGAGTGTTGTGTCTTGGAATCTAGGCGGGCAATGAGAAGATGGCGAAGGGGACTGAAAGCTTCAGGAAAGTTTGGCAACTGGATCATGGGTGAGCTTAGAGAGGAGAACCACACTGCAGGAAGTGGAGAGGGAAGAACTAGCAAGGAAGCTCTTTGGGGAGAAAAGGAAAACATGTCCACCAGGAGGATGAAAAGCAGGAACCAAAAGAGATGCCAGATGCCAAGAAGGGTATAATGGCTAGAGTAAGAACCCAGAAAAAGAGGAGGGATGGAATCACGGGGGAAGGTGGAGGGGCCAGTTTTGCAGCCAGTGCCACCCTTTGCATGCCAGTGATTACATTTCCCCACCCCATGCCCAGACATTCCTATCAACAATTTGCCAGGCCTCTTACTCTGCCCTTGTTGTCAGGGTGGTACCCATAGTAACAGCTTTCCACTCAGCAGCTCACACCCATGTATCCAGCCCCCGTGTGAGCACAGAGATGGAATGCAGAAGAAAACTGGTTTCCCAGTGGGTTCACCCCAAATGACCCACCCAGCAAGACAGTGCCCCAAGAATAGAATTTTTAAGACCTACCCCTCTAACTCTGTCCAGAAGAGATGTTGCTGGGCTCGGGGACACCTTGTAGAACAAAGCAAGCAGAAACAATTCTAATAGGAAGTCCCCAATATTAGCAAGAAAATCTTTATAAATCCTGTGAAGTGGGGCCACCTGTCATTGTAGATGTGCCAACCGCCTGTTGCTCCCACGGGTTCTCCCCAGCTTAAAGCAAACAGGACCGGTCTCAAGGCAAATTCTGCATCCTCGCTCTCCGTTCTGTGCTATCCACTGGTCTTTGACATGTCTTGGTCACCTGCTTCTACTTTGATGGAAAAGACCAGATTTTTATGTTGGGTGGAATTCTGGATTAGGAGATAACCCAAGTATTTCTACATTTAAATGTTGTCCTAGTTGAACTCTCCTACACTGTTGGTGGGAATGCAAGCTGCTGCGGCCACTCTGGAAAACAGTATGGAGGTTCCTCAAAAAGTTGAAAATAGAGCTACCCTACATCCCAGCAACTGCACTACTGAGTATTTACCCCAAAGTTAAAAATGTAGTGATCCGAAGGGGCACCTGCACCCCAATGTTTATAGCAGCAATGTCCACAATAGCCAAACTATGGAAAGAATCCAGATGTCCATTGACAGATGAATCCATAAAGAAAATGTGGTACACACACACACACACACACACACACACACACACACAAGAATATCACACAGTCATCAAAAAATGAAATCTTGGGGGCACCTGGGTGGCTCAGTGGGTTAAGCCTCTGCCTTTCTTTCGCTCAGGTCATGATCCCAGCATCCTGGGATCGAGCCCCGCATAGGGCTCTCTGCTTGGCGGGGAGCCTGCTTCCTCCTCTCTCTCTCTCTCTATGCCTGCCTCTCTCCCTACTTGTGATCTCTATCTGTCAAATAAATAAATAAAATCTTAAAAAAAAATGAAATCTTGTCATTTGCCACGACATGGATGGAACTAGCGAGTATTATGCCAAGCGAGCTAAGTCAATCAGAGACAGACAATTATCATATGATCTCATGGATATGTGGAATTTTAGAAACAAAACAGAGGATCATGGGGAAGAGAGGAAGAAATAGAACAAGATGAAACCAGAGAGGGAGACAAACCATAAGAGACTCTTAATCATAGGAAACAGAAGATTGTTAGAGGGGAGGAGACTGAAGGAATGGGGTAACTGGGTGATGGACATTAAGGAGGGCATGTGATGTAATGAACACTGGATATTATATAAGACTGATGAATCACAGACCTGCACCTCTGAAACCAAGAATATATTATATGTTAATTAATTGAATTTAAATTTTAAAAATAAATAAAAATAAGATAAATAAATAAATGTTGCCTTAGTTAACACTGAGATTTGCTTTGATCAGGAAGCCTTCTGATAGTTCATCAAACCTAACAGTAAGCTTCTGAGGTCACATTTTGGTGCTCTGCTGGGCCAAATTCAGCTCCTAGATGTATTGCTTGGCCTGCGTGGTATTTTAAATTTTTGAGCCAATATTTAGAATCGAGAGGTTTTGTATACAAATCTGGGCTACTGGCTTCTTTTGAAAATATTGTTTCCCCACAATAGTCATTTCTCTATCAAAAGTGAAAAATATTGTTTCCCCATGACAGTCATTTCTCTATCAAAAGTGGAAGAAAAAAAGAACTACAAGTGAAGGGATCCCATATAAACTTCTTTATATCAAGCTTGCTTCACTCGTTTATATGTATTACATTTATTTATGTTTGAGTTTTTCATCCCCTAATTTTGGGTGCCTAGGTGCAGTTTGGGAGGACTACTTCTCTCCTTCTATATACTCCTGCATACCCTTGCCTCCCTGAGATAAGTAATGTCAGCAGGAGGGGACTCGGATAAGGCTTTCAGATACTGAATCTTGGAACTTTTAGGGCCCAAAGGAGCCAGTATCCCTTCACTACACTTTTCCTCCAGACATACCCATCTGAGTACAGGTAACTGACAACTTCAGGACTTCTAACTTCCCTGCCATTCCCAAACTCCATGTAGGCTTAATCTAGCCCTGCTACCCCTCCTTCAGATTCAAAGTTGACATCAGTTATAAATCATGTCCGTGCCTTTTTTTTTTTTTTTGAAACATTGTCCATGTTCTAAAACAACATTGTTGTATCAGCCATAATATACCTTCCTCTTTCCTCTGGATATGACGTTTCTGCCCCTCCCTCGCTGTTCTGTATGCTAGCTATTCACAGAGCATTCCAGGCAGAGGACACAGCATACACAAAGACATAGAGGCACACATAGGCTTGAGTGTGATTTAGAAAAAGTAAGAAAGTCTGGTCAAGTTTCATGAGTATTTTATTTATACAAATTTGAAATTGTTCATGATAAACTATCAACAACACCTTACTGCATGCACAAAATCTGAAGCAATGTGAAGCCTTCACAGTGTTTAACACTTGTCAGAGAGGACATACTTTCAAAGCTGGTGGTGGCTAAGTCAATCAGAAAGTACTTATGTAGAAAGAAGGGAAGGAAGGAAGGAAGAAAGGAAGGAAGGAAGGAAGGAAGGGAGGGAGGGAGAGAGAAGGAAGGAGGGATGAAAGAAAGAAAGGAGGAAAGAAAGAAAGGGAGAGAGAAAGAAAAAGAAAGAGAGAGGGGAAGGAAGGAAAGAGGGAAAAAAAGAAAAAGAAGAGAGAGAGGAAGGAAGGAACGAATGAACGAACAAACTACTTTTGCTGTTGCCACATGGCGGAGCCATTTTAACTAGTAAAATAGTATCCTCCCTGCAATAAATTTACATTTATCACAAAATAGTCTTGCTAAATACTGCTTCTAAATAGTCTTGAATTATGGATGATTTTAACCTTGTGTGAAGTTTTCAGGAATGTATCCCTTGTGTAAAATTCGACTGCGCTAGAATTTGGTGTGACAAGAGTAAATGATAGGGAGAAAGAAGACATATAGGTGTAAGAAATAAGGTTGGAAAGATTGTCTATAGACAGATTGTGAAGCACTTTGAAGGTCATGCATCTTTTATTCATGGAGATATTACTATATCCACAAAATTCTCCCATAGGTAGCAAGAAGAATGGGAGAAAATTATCTTCAAGTAATATTGCCCGTAAAGGCAATAGGTTAGTAATATATTTCTCCCAAATATTTCATTTCCCTCTTTTCCTTCCTTCCTTCCTTCCTTTCACTTATTCAACAGCTTATTGAACTATCTACTATTTGGCAGCAACTACACGAAGCACCTGATATACAAAAATGAATAAGATATTGGTCCCTGACCTCCAGGAGCTTCAATCTAGTAGAGAAAATAAAAAATAAAATCAATCAGTATTTTTTGATTAATGCAAAAAATATTCAGTGAGTACTTACTATGTGTCAGGCACTGTGTTATATGTAGAAATACACAGGAAAGACAGACAGACAAGATTCCTGCCCTTCTGGTACAGGTAACTGACAACTTCTGGTTGTCTTCTGGTGTCTGCATTCTACTGCAGGAGACATAATAAAGAAATGCAGATAATTTCAATAGCGATATAAAGAAAATAAAACATGATGTGAGAGTGATGGGTCAGAGATACCGATAGCATCAGTAGCCCATCTGAAGAAGTGACCATTTGGGCTGAGCCTGAACGGCAATGAAGAACTGGACATGTGAGGATTTCTGGGAAAAAGTAGAAAGAAAAGGGAAAAGCAGGGGCAAGGGCTTCAGTATAGAAACAAGCAGCAGCCAGCCAGGCCAGAAAGAACCTAGCTTCCTTCTGGCGCCAGGATCTGCCACCCCCAGTGTTAGTACCATTCTTGGCCTTTTCCCCCTCATGCTTCCTTTTTCAAGTCTAGTGAGGGAAAGTCTGGTATTTCCTTACTTCCTTCTAGGAGTTAAAACCATCTTTCTGGAAGTTTCTGGCAAATTTCACCCTGAATTGTACTGTCCACAATGAGGTCATGTGCTTTCTCCTGAACCAGTCATTGGCTAATGGAAGGGGATTTACCCCCTACATCCATCTGTCAGGCCTATCCCTGGTGCAATACTCAATTCCCCAAATTGCATTGCTTCTCCGGAGTGCAGGATGGGTGGGATGGCTGTGGGATGTCAACCTGCCCACTACACCAGTAAGATGTTTAGATTTTATTCTAAGTGCGATGGAAAGGAGTGAATGAACGTGTTCTGGTTTATGTATTTAAAGATACACTGAAGATATATGTAACACATTTAATTAAAAATAATATTAAAATTATACAAAGAATTCCTAACTATTAGTAGGAAAAAGATAAACAATAGAAAAATAGGGGTGCCTCAGTGGCTCAGTCAGTAAACGTATGATTCTTGATTTCAGCTCAGGTCATGATCTCAGGGTTGAGAGATTGAGCCCCATGTCGGGCTCCAATGTGCAGCTAAATCTGGTAACCATCGTTTTAACATTTTCCTTCTTTTAGTTAATAATACATTATGGAGCTTTTCCCTTGTAAACTCATAAGATCAATATGACTATTTTTAATTACTGCAGAGTATTTCATTGTACAGGTGTAATGTTATTTGTTTAACCAATCCCCTGTTTATGCTGTTTCAATCATTCATTTTTAGGTTCCTGCATGGAAATCTGTGTCGAGTCCCTCATGAAGTCCCCTGTGGGGCTCCGTGCTGGGTGCGGAGCTGGCTTAAGATTCTCTCTCTCCCTTTCCCTATGCTCCTCCTCCCACCTTCTTGTTTTCCCTGTATTTAAAAAAAAAAAGGCAAAATAGATGTTTCACCCCAAAAGAAGCATGACTAGCAAATAAACAGTCACGGTGGACATGGAAAATAAAATTGTGATAAGATGCCACTTAATACGTAGACAGGTAAAAATTTTAAAGGCAGACGTTAAAAATACTGTTGATGGGGCGCCTGGGTGGCTCAGTGGGTTAGGCCTCTGCCTTCGGCTCAGGTCATGATCTCAGGGTCCTGGGATTGAATCCCGCATCGGGCTCTCTGCTCAGCAGGGGGCCTGCTTCCCTCTCTCTCTGCCTGCCTCTCTATCTGCTTGTGATCTCTCTCTGTCAAATAAATAAATAAAATATTTAAAAAAATACTTTTGATGATTCTTACAGACAGCTTGTGAAAGTATAACTTAATATTGCCACTTTGGAAGACATTTGTCAATATTTATAAAGTTAAAGTCACGTGCATACTATAACCCAGCATCTTTATTCTTAGGTGTTTATTCTAATGTATGTTCATACCATCCAGTATGGTAGCCACTAGAAACTTGGGCTGTTTAATTTTAAATTAATTAAAGTTAAATAAAATAAAAAAATCTAATTTCTCAGTTGTAGTAGTCGCACTGAATAGTATAGATATAGAACATTTTCATCATCACGGTAAGTTGTGTTGGACAGCCCTGCCCTGGAGAAATTCTTGCATATGTGCAAGAAGTCATAGTCAAGACCATTTATCTGAGCATTGTTGGTGATTGCATAGTACCTGGAAGAATTCCAACAGTTCATCAGCAGGAATTTGCATGAATTGTGACACATTCATAAAATGGAACATAAAATGAAACACTACCCAGAAGTGAAAATCAACATAGATAAAATTCAGAAACATGATGTTGAGTGCAAAATACAAACTGCAAAGCAAATGGCATGTAAATCTAAAGATTCAAAAACAAGCAAACTTAATGTGTTGTTTAGAGTTGCCTACATGGGAATAGAATTAAAACACAAAACAAAACAAAGGAAGGGATGCCTGGCTGACTCTATTGGTAGAGCATGGGAGTCTCGATTTTGGGATTGTGAGTTCATTGGGTGTAGAGATTACTTAAAAAAAAAAAAAAAAACCTATAAAAAATGTTTTAAAAAAACGAGGGAAAATTAAACACCATATTCAGGATAGTGTTTACCTTTGCGAAAGAGACACAGTCTGCTTCAAAGTTAAAGGCAGTATTTTATTTCTTACACTGGTGGCTGTTCACTTTATTCGTTATACCTAATTTTACACATTACCTATAATTTTGCGCATATGAAATAGTTCTTCTTTAAAAAATTACTCTAGGGGTGCCTGGGTGACTCAGACCATTAAGCATCCTACTTTGGCTCAGGTCATAATCTCAGGGTCCTGGTTTCCAGCCTGAGTTGGGCTCCCCACTCAGCAGGGACTCTGCTTATCCCTCTCCTTCTGCTTCTGCTCCTCCCGCAGCTCATGCTCTCTCTCTCTCTCTCTCAAATAAATAAATAAAATCTTAAAAAAAAAAAGATTACTCTAGCTGTAGTGTAAATGATGGACTGAAGAGAGACAGGAAGGTAAGCAAGAAGCCTGCTAGGCGACAAGAATTTGATCAGGCAAAAGGTGAATGGTGGTTTGGATCCAGGAGGCAGCCATAGAGAAAAAAAAAAAAAATCATTGGCTATATATGGGATATATTTCAGAGGCTAATCACCCAAGCCCTAACCGTAAGCCCGATCCTAACCTTTATGCTCTGGTAGAGGTTTGCACATAGAAGGTAGAGCTCCCAAAAGAAATATCTAAGTCAGACTGGGAGCTTTAGGAAAAGCTTCTTGGAAGAGACAACAGATCATCTGAGTTTGGGACAATCACAAATGCCTTAAGTGATGACTGAGGAAAGGCATTCCAGGTGGGTATAATGACTTATAAAAAGATTTTAAGGCAACAAATTGCTGTTTGGGAACGGAGGACATTGAGCACGGCTAGAACTAAGAGAAAGGGCGGGCGTCAAACATGGAGGACCAACTGTGCCTCCTGAGGGGTTGAGACCTTATTCTGAAAATGCAGGAAAACTGCCTCCATTTTTCTTTCCCTTCGCCAGGGAGAGAGGAAATCCCTGTGAACAACAAAAGAAGGCACCAATACAATGCTCTGAGTGAATCTAGCTATGGGGAGGTCTTGATTGGGCTATTCTGAAAATGCTTCTCTTTGTACTAATAATTTTTTACAAAATGATGACAAAAACCTATATCACAAAAAGAATGAAATGAAGAGGAAAGGGAAAAAAATAAGCAAATAGAAGAGAAAATGACAGAGATGAAAAAGAAGAAATTGGATCTGAAAGAACATAATTAAAAACCATTGGGCGAAGAAATAAACCTGGCCAACAGACACGTGAAAAGATGCTCAACATTACTCATCAGGGAAATACAAATCAAAACCACAATGAGATACACCTCACTCCTTTCAGACTGGCTAAAATTAACAACACAGGAAACAACAGGTGTTGGCGAGGATGCAGAGAAAGGGGGACCCTCTTATGCTGCTGGTGGGAATGCAAGCTGTACAGTATGGAGGTTCCTGGAGGTTCTGGAAAACAGTATGGAGGTTCCTTTAAAAAGTTAAAAATAGAGCTACACTACGACCCAGCAATTGCACTAGGTATTTATTCAAAGGATACAAAAATACTGATTTGAAGGGACACATGCACCCTGATGTTTATAACAGCATTATCAACAATAGTCTAATTATGGAAAGAGGCTACATGTCTATCAATTGATGAATGGATAAAGAATTTGTGGTGTATATATATATATATATACATATAATTTGCAATGACGTGGATGGATGTCCATCAACTGATGAATGGATAAAGAATTTGTGGTATATATATAATTTATATATATAATATATAATGATATACATATTATAATTTGCATATATACATATTGCATATAATATACATATATAATTTGCAATGACGTGGATGAGGCTAGAGTGTTTTATGCTAAGCAAAATATGTCAGAGAAAGACAAATACCATATGATTTTTTTTTAAGTGATCTCCACACCCGATGTGGGGCTCAAACCCATGACCCTGAGATCAAGAGTCACTTGACTCAGTCACTGACTGAGTCAGCCCAGTGCCCCCATATGATTTCACTCATGTGGAATTTAAAAAACAAAACAGGGGCGCTTGGGTGGCTCAGTCACTTAAGCATCTGACTCTTGATCTCAGGGTTATGAGTTCAAGCCCTGTGTTGGGTGTGAAGCCTACTTTAAAAAAAAAAAAAAAAAAGAGGGGCGCCTGGATGGCTCAGTGGATTAAGCCGCTGCCTTTGGCTCAGGTCATGATCTCAGGGTCCTGGGATCGAGCCCCGCATTGGGCTCTCTGCTCTGCAAGGAGCCTGCTTCCTCCTCTCTCTCTGCCTAGTTGTGATCTCTCTCTCTGTCAAATAAATAAATAAAATCTTTAAAAAAAAAAAAGAAAGAAGCAAAACAGATGAACATGGGTGGGGGGCAGGAAGAAAGAGAGAGGCAAACTGTAGAACAGATTCTTAACTACAGAGAACAAACCGAGGGTTGCTGGAGGGAGATGGGCAGGGGTGCCGGGATGAGTTAAATGGGTAATGGGGATTAAGGGGGGCACTTGTGGGGAACACTGGTGTTATGTGCACATGGTGAAATCACTAAATTCTACTCTTGAAGCCGGATTACACTGTATGTTAACGAACTAGATTTAAATTAAAAACTTGAAACAAACAAAAATGACATGAAAAAAATAATAAATACATAAGTACACCACTAAGACCGTAGATCCTTGTTTCCTTTTAAGAATGTTGTTAGACTGGTTTCCCTTAAACCCGTAAAGAACAAAACCAGAGCTTTCTGTAATTCTTTTGTTCGTGAACTGCATTCTTCACTGTCTGAAGCAAATACAAAAGTGTTTTAATTATGCCATTTTTGGCCTCTCTTAAGAGGCTCTTTTTGAGGTGCATAAAAAGCCTCAAATGAAAAGGATTAAAAAAAATCTCAGAAATAAAGTTAACACTTGGGAGTTGATGATCCAAAAGCAATGTGTATCCTTTATAAAATTTGTAAAATTTATAAAATATAAATATATTTTATATGAAATAAAATATAAATTGAAATAAAAATATATTTTATATAAAATATAGAATTTATAAAATATCCTTTATAGATATCTTTATAAAATTGGACCCTTTCCACTGTGTATCCTTTATAAAATTTTTCATTTGATTTTAATTTTTATACCTCATCTTATTTTTCTTTCATTTAATTTTCTTTCTTCCCTAATTTCTTTCTTCCCTAATTTAATTTCTTCCCTAATTTCTCCCCTAATTATTCTGATGAAGAATAATTCATCAGATAAGAGTAAAACTGAACACATTCACAGGGCAAACAAAAAAACTAAAAAAAGACAACATGCCTCTCACCCTGAAAGTGGGTGAAAAAAAATTGGTTTCTCTTTTTACGACTAAAAAAAAAATGTTTCATAAAAGCCGTCAAATAGAAAACCTGATTTTTTATGCTAAATAACAAAGACAGCATGAGTTGAGAAGCCAAGGTTTGAAGTCCATTAAGTCTGGTTTTAGTCCCAACTACTATTTATAGGCATAAACAATCATTTAAACTGAGTGTCCATTTCCTGTTCTGAAAAGTAGGGTACCAGTTATAATTGCCAAAACTTAGCGAGCGCTTACTATCCCACGATCTTATAATGGACAAGCCTTTGTTCCTGCATTTCCTCATTTATAAAATGGGCATGTGATAGAAGGCACCTGCTAACTAAGGGTCATGGTAAGCGTTAAATGAACCTAGAAGTTAGGTTACTTGGACATCATCACATAGCTAGTGAAGTAGTAGAGTTCGGATTTACACCCATGTAGTCTGATTCCAGAGACTACATATGTAAGCTCAAAAGACATAAAGGGCGCCTGGGTGGCTCAATCGGTTAAGCATTTGCCTTCGGCTCAGGTCATGATCCCAGGATCCTGGGACTGAGCCCTATGTCGGGCTCCCTCTTCAGGGAGGAGCCTGCTTCTCCCTCTGCCTGCTGCTCTCCTTGCTTGTGCTCTCTCTCTCAAATAAATAAATACAAAATCTTAAAAAAAAAAAGAAGACATAACGTAAGTGAAACATTTTGAAACTGAAGTACTTTAGACATGCCAGCCTAAATAATAAGCATGCAGATTTATAAATTGTTGTGTGTCATCTGTCATTTTTCAATTTGCAACACAGCAATCATTGTGGATATTCCGTTTGTGGATGGTTCAGGTTTATGGGTGCTTTGTTCTAGGCTTTGACAAATGGGATATAATCAGGAAGTTTGTCTTAGACATTTACATATGCAGCTGTTACGTTTTCACACTGGCCCATTTTAATTTGTCTGATATAGGTAGAAAATCATGAAGACCACATAACAAAACAAAAATAGATCAATGACAGAAGCTTTACCTGGATGACTGATAGCATCGTAGAATCATAAAACGTGTCACGCCTGCGTTTAGAGTAATAGAAGAGATTGTACAGAAATCTTTAGCTGAAATATAAACTTGTTAATAAATCAGTAAATATTTTCTTAAAAACAAATATGACACATCTCAAATTGGGCAAAGTCCTTTAGACTGGTAATTTCCAAGTGAGCCAAGTTTGTTATTAAACACTTTTATGAGTACCATAACTATAAAATTCAGGAATTCAAGGCTATGCTGCTTTAGCAGAAGCAAAGTTTATATCCTCTTTGGCGGAATGTTTTAAATTATGCCCTTGAGCGGCCTATAAACCCTACAAATGGCAGCTAGAGTGAGACATGACCCATTTGGGACTGAGAATCTGGTGCAGAAGAAACACACAGTTTGCAAAATGCCATACAAGGAGGTGGTGAGGCCTCCCAAGAGGTGTTTCATTACCAGTCATTTTCATATGAGGACTCCCAGGATCTTAGAGATTATCTTTTGGTCTAGAACCTCAGTCTGGAATCTCTGGAAGATTATGGGACATCCCGGAGCTGAGCAGCTCTTTAACGTCAGAGCAAGAAGGGAGGCAGGCGAGTTTTCTGAAGCAACTGTTCATACATCTGGTAGCTTCACGTACATCTGGTAGCAGAAACTTTTCCACGAGCAACGTTGAATATACACAGCAGAATTGCGTTACAAACTACAGGAAGGCAATTACCTCCTTTAGCACCAATCAGGTTGGATGATACAAGTGGGTTTGGCTTTAAGACTCAAGGATGAAGTTCCAAAGCCAGGCAAACATTAATTATCATCAACATCCTTGGAAATGCACTGGGAAGGGTTGGGAACCAAAGTAAGTAGCTGACTTGCATTTAGGAACCGTTTGGTAAGAAAAGTGCACATCCTTGGACACTAGACTCATCCTCCCCTCATGAGATGCTCACACTTTAAGAATCGTGAGGGAACTTGCTGATTCTCCTTCTCCTCTTCTGCCCTTATCAGGCCACATGTTCTTTGACTCCAATGGCTGGCCTCTCATGGTACTTTCCCATTGTTCTCTCTCCCTGCCTTCCATCTTCTCTCCCTCCTTCCTCACCCCTGCCCTTTTTTTTTTTTTTTTGGCCCATTTTCCCCTCCCTCCCTCCCTATCTCATGGATGTTTGTTCCTACCATGTAAGAAGGACTGTGTGAGTCAGTTCTTAATGTAAAGGTAACTTTTCCTGGTGGTTAAAAATTCAGAAACCATACCACCTGGGTCTAAATCTGGTTCAGCCCCTAATAAGCTGTGTGACTCAAGGCGCACATGACTTAAATTTCTCTGCGTCCTAGTTTTCCTCTCCTATAAAATGGGTATAATAAAAATAGGACCCTTGCTGTGTGATTGTTATGAGGATTCAGTGAATTGTAATATATTTCAGGTGCTTAGGACAGAACAAGGCAGGTACATATAGGAGTGTAACTATTGTTATATGATGTCCTTGTCCTTCAGGACATTCAGAGAACTCAATTTTGACAGTTCCAAATCATTGTGTGTGCTAGTTTAATTTCTCATCTTCTGTCTCCCTTCTTCCTGGCATACTTCTGTGGCAAAAGGACTGAATGAGTGTCCTGGATAAAACTGAAAGCAATTGTAATACTTTACATAGAATCTGAAGGCAGGGTGATAGGAGGGGTGACTCTTGTTAACTACCTGTGTAACCTCGGATGGATCGCTTTGACCTTCTGAACTTGAGAATTTCCAGTTGCAAATCATACAGGAAGACAGCCCTACCTGTGTCCCAGGGTGGCTGTGAGGATCAAACAAGATCTATGTGAAAATGTTTCCTAACTGTAAGGCAGCTTGAAAGTGTAAGAAATTGTTACTAATAACCATAATTTAAACAAAGGCTAAAGCTATTGTTGTGGCTATAGAGCGTGTCTGAAGAAATAAAGTCAGATATGTTCTGAATTTCCACAGCAATACTTTACCATAGGAATCTGTTGGCGGGGATGCCAGAGTCCCCAATTTTTTTCTTTACATGTGCGCAATTCTCTGAGAACTCAAGTTTTAGGGAATTTGCGATAGTGTCCTCCATGTTTTCCAGTATTCTGTCAATGAAAACTCCCCATGCTCTAAGTTGTTTGTTCTAGAATAACCCTGGTGTTGCAGAGATAGGCTCTTGAGGAAAGATTACCTGAGTGTTCAAGAATTTGCGATTCATTATGGGTTTTATGTTCTATAGTCACTGGCATGAGATTAAATATTATTTGGATTTTTTAGAGAGACAAGTTAATTTTTTTTGGCTTGTCTTACTGCTGCCCTATTTCTTTTTTTTTGAATAGAGATTTTTATTTATTTATTTGACAGAGAGAGACACAGTGAGAGAGGAAACACAAGCAAGGGGAGAGGGAGAGGGAGAGGGAGAAGCAAGCTTCCTGCTGAGGAGGAAGCCCAATGCAGGACTCAATCCCAGGACTCTGGGATCATGACCTGAGCCAAAGGCAGACGTTTAATGACTGAGCCACCCAGGTGCCCCACTGCCCTATTTCTTTAAAGATGTGAGTTTATTCAAAGGGGGAAACATGATTTTATTGCAGGCTTTTCAGCATTTTAAATGATTCAGTGTCCCTGGTTGGGGGGAGGCTTATGATGAACTTGTGGCTGAAATTACACATCATCTCATTAAACTAGATTAAACCTTCTCCTGATTTCTTATTATAATGAAATACCTGTATTAGTTAGGATAGACTAAGTTATGCTGCCGTAACAAATTAATCCTAAAATCCAATGGGTTAACACAAGGGTCTATTTTTTTTTAAGATTTTATTTATTTATCTGACAGAGAGAGAGATCACAAGTAGGCAGAGAGAGAGAGAAGGAAACAGGCTCCCTGCTGAGTAGAGAGCCTGATGCGGGACTCGATCCCAGCACCCTGGGATCACGACCTGAGCTGAAGGCAGAGGCTTTAACCCACTGAACCACCCAGGTGCCCCCACAAGGGTCTATTTTTCACTTACCTGTGAGCAGGGAGCTCTGTTCCACACTGTAACTCAGAATCTCAGGCTGACAAATGCTCTTAACACCTCTCCATAGTGGCCATATCAGTGGAAAAAGAACCTAAGGAACACACACCCATTCTGCTTTGCTTTGCCCAGAAGTAACACTGTTAATTCTATCAATAGACTAGGACTAGTCACATGTACCAACTAATGGCAAAGGGGGCAGGGAAGTGTGAAGAACAGAAGGATATTCAGTTAATGCTAAATATCTGCCCCAACCCCCAAAACGCCTGTCAGTAAGATGCTGTCAATCACATTCCAGTATCTTTACCCCTACCCCCCCCAACCCCCCGCCCCAGGACAGTGCAGTGTAGGAAAGGAGCATGGACTGTGAGGTCAGTTGAGTTCAGTGACTCCCAGCTCCACCCCATGCTAATTGTACTAGTTGGAGCAACTTATTTTCTTTCTCTAATCCTCAATTTCCTCATCTATAATATGAGGATTCCAACACCTACCTTTTAGGGTTGTTGCAATGATAAGAAATTAGCTAGGCAAACCCTTTGGCAAAGAGTAATACTCGTTGATTATGATCGTCAGAAGGATGAGCAAATATGTAGGGCAGCAGTTCTCAGCTTCCAGACTGCAACACTGTAGGACATCTCGAATGATCTCAGGGAGTGTTGTAACATCTTCAAAATGCTTGCCAACTATAATCGTTGTAAATTCCCCTGACTTACTAAGTTATCTGTAGGTCACTAAGGTAGGATTGGACATCATCCTTGGCAATATAGGAGTGAAGTGAAGTTTGTCTTTATTATTCAACCTTTGTTCCTTCTGTAATAACCTCTCCCCTACTCCAGGCCCAGGCTTTGGATTAGCCCGATATGAATCCCAGCTTAGTCACTCTCTATAAGTCGGTGAAGCATTCTGAGCCCTGGTGTCCTCGTCATCAAAGTTGGGACAGTCATGAGTACTTCATAGGGGTTGTTGACAGGATCAAATAACGCAGGTAAAGTCCTCAGCACTATAAAACTAATTTCCCTCTGATTTATTTATTTGTGATCATGCCTGAGCTTTGGAAGAGAGGAGGACAGGACTGAAAATTACATGAGTTGTTTCATAAAAATCTCCATGAGATAATGAAAACCCAAGACAAGGCTGGGTTATAACTTAACTAACAGAGACTAGCATGTATTGGGCTGAGAGGATTCTTCTACTCCTAGACATCCAGGATTTAAAAAAAATTTTTTTAAGATTTATTTATTGGGGGTGGGGAGCAAGAGTAGAGGGAGGAGCAGAGGGAGAAGGACAAGCAGACTCCCCACTGAGCGCAGAGCCCGACACGGGGTTCAATCCCACCACCGTGAGATCATGACCTGAGCCAAAACTAAGAACTGGACAATTAGCTGACTGAGTCACCCAGGTGGCCCCCAAAATTTTTAATTAAGAAAATTACACATAAAAATTCAGAGTTCTGGCTTCTCTTAAAGAATCAGAAGATCTGTCCCCAATGGCAACTATTCACCCTCTTTTAGACATTTGCCCCTGTCCCCACCGCTCCCTATTGTTTAACAACTTTCCTATTTCACTGATCTGCTTGACTCCTGTAAGAATTTGACTTTATGACCCCTGGCAAGTAGGTTCGGGTGATGGTGGCAATAACAGGGGTAAAATTGGTGAGCAAAGGAGTTTGTAAGCTATTTTCAGTGATTCAAAATACCTAACGGCAGTGATTATATTGTTAACCTGTAAAAGATTGTCCAAGTTAAGTAAAGCACCAGATTTCTTTGCTTTGAAATTGAATTACATCAACTGGGTAATTGCGTCATCATGAAGGAAATTCAGATTGGCAAGTAGAGATCACTGATGTTTTATTTATTTTTATTTTTATTTAAGCAGGCTCCACACCTGGTGTGGAGCCCAACGAAGGGCTTGAACTCACCACACTGAGATCAAGACCTGAGCTGAGATCAAGGGTTGGATGCTTAACTGAGTGAGCCACCCAGGTGCCCCAGTATCACTGATGTTTTGAAAATTGAGAAAGCAAATATTACTACTTAATAAATACCAGTTGGTTGATAGACCAGATTTTTTTTTCCAAAAATGGGGCCCAAGAAGGAGAAAATGATAATTATAAAAGCTGTCGCTATTGGTAGAAAGGCCGAGAAGATAGCAACTGGCTTTGTTTGTCACTTCTCTACTGGTATTTGTAGTCCAAAGTGTCAAAAACAGAATATTATTGTTGGAGATTCAAGTATCTGATAGTAGATAGAGAATACATTTAGGGAAAGGCTAGAGGGGCTTCTTTTAAATTCTGGAATTTCATGTCCTTTTAAGACAAGTTGTAGGCTGAACTTTTAATTTTATTTTTTTTAAAGATTTTATTTATTTATTTGACAGTCAGAGATCACAAGTCAATAGAGAGGCAAGAAGAGAGGGGGAAGCAGGCTCCCCACTGAGCAGAGATCCTAATGCGGGGCTTGATCCCAGGACCTTGAGATCATGACCTGAGCCAAAGGCAGAGGCTTAACCCACTGAGCCACCCAAGCGTCCCAACTTCTAATTTTAAATAAGAGACACCATTTTGGGTCACTTGGGTGGCTCAGTCGGTTAAGTGATTTGACTTGATTGCAGCTGAGGTCATGATCTCAGGGTCCTAAGATCCAGCCCCACCTTGGACTCTGTGCTGAGCGTGGAGCCTGCTTAAGATTCTGTCTCTTCCTCTTCCTCTCCCTCTGCCCCTCCCCCTTCAAAAAAATAACAATAGACACATTTTTTAATAAAGGCTCTGTGTTTTTTTTCCAAACTAAGGCAAAATGAAAAGCAGTGACCATTTACGATATTGCTATGCTCTGTTAAAACTGATGTTCTTTGTCTATGCTAATGTACAAGGTCACTGGAGTTTGTAAGGGTGAAGAAATTCCCTACTGATGACCCGTAATACTCAAGGATTGCTATATGTCCTAGAACAAAGCCGATTCATAATTCTACCACGTAGGCCAAAGGCATTACATTGTCAGTTTTTCTTGCCAACTCCTTCCAGTATTTAACTAAAGTATTTGGGAATCCTTTGAGAATCACACGAGTTAACATGAAATTTAACATGAAAATTAATCCTTCTTCCAGTCCAGCATACTCATATTCCAAAGGTCCAAGGGACCTTAAAGGATTTGCCCAAGGTAACACAGTCAAGACTGGAATTCTGGTCTCCCGATTCCAAGTCTAATTAGATAGGTAAGTTTTTCCCATTTCCCCTTCCACTTTAAACTATCCCAACCCCTCATTGCCAGAGATGTGTGTGTGTTTTTTCCATATAGTCTCCAGGCTTCTCCTTCATTGTCTAAACTTCCAGATTTTCACAATCCTCCTACCTTGTCCTTACACTGTTTTCACAGGGCTTCCAAATTCCACTTTAAGAAATCCTGAATGAGGAACAAGATCTGGAGGCTTCCCCACACAGTCCTGCTGGGGCCTCCAAGAAGACAGAGAAATCGGAAAATCACAGTCTTCAACAGTCTCTCTCTCCATTCCATGCTGAAGTTTCCAAGGAAGCAGAGAGAAGCCTCCAGGAGGATGTGTCTGGGTCGCTCTTACACACAAGACTGTTAAGAGTTCATACAATCTGCTCATTTCTTCTCCTTGCTTCCATGCCAGTAAGAAGCTTTGAACCACCTGGCTGATAGCAGATCTCTCTCTTGCTGTAGCACATTTAGCTCCTGCAATATTAGGTCAAAAATTGTGTTGTTGTTTCTAAGTTAGAGGGTGAGCACAGCAGAGACATCCAAGGTGGTTCTGGCCAGGATGACCTCTCTTCCTAACCCATCCCACCTGTGTGGGGCAGAGAAGGGGAGACTCTCAGAGGAAAAGAATGAAGAAAGAATGGAAGTGGGGAAGGTTGATGATAAATCAGAAGAGCCGAAATTTCAAATGGCGGTAAATGAGGAAAGTACATACAGGCTGATTCATAATCAATGGGGCTGGATCTAGGCAAGGGACTGCACCAGAAGGGTAAAGACTGCCCCTGAGCAGAACTGCTGGCTAGCCCAGGTCCCCTGCCATTTTCGTCTCCATCTCCACGCAGGCTCACAAAGTCTGCGACTCTGTCACCAAACCAGGATGAGATGAGAAAAATAAGGACATATGCTGACTTTTTCACAATGCTAAATTTATTCTGTTTAGAGGAATGCCTTATATTCTGAGATTACATCCGTCCTTTATTTAGTCCTAAAACATTTCTTTTATGAGACGACAGTGAAAGTAGACGATAATTGATATTATTTTTGTGCTTCCTTGGCAACTTAGAAATTGATCCCTCTGTGTTCGGTTCCCCTTTTCATTTTGGTATGGCACTGATTCGTGAAAACCAAATGTGTGTGTTCATCTCCTCCCTAGAAAAATACAGACTCGATGGTAAATGGTGACCAACCTTTTTGGAACCAACTTCCATTAATTAACATAACCTCCCAGGAGAAGCCTTAACAGAACTTACTTTTCCTTCTTTTTTTTTTAAAGATTTAATTTATTTATTTGACAGGCAGAGATCACAAGTAGGCAGAGAGGCAGGCAGATAGAGAGGTGGAAGCAGGCTCCCTGCTGAGCAGAGAGCCCGATGTGGGGCTCAATCCCAGGACCCTGGGATCATGACCTGAGCCAAAGGCAGAGGCTTTAACCCACTGAGCCACCCAGGTACCCCTTATTTTTCCTTCTTAATAGTGTTCTCCATAAAAATGTTCTGCAAGGATATCAAATTAGTCATAACAACTACTGTTCAGGGCTTAATGAAACACTTTTCATAACCTCTGACAATTTGACAGGAGTGAATTTAATAATAGCAATAAATACAGATGGGACTACATAAGTCAAGGAAGTCCTGATCCAAAACTCTCGCTGTGTGAGATGGTATCTCAGCTTGCTCATCTGAAATGAACCAAGAAATCAATTACAATGACGATCATGGCAATAAGGGAAAAAATCAAAACAAAATTCACGCTCTCAGAAAGAACACCTTTGTTCTTTTTACCCACTGCTTCCTTTTCCAAGGCTGGAGCTGACAGACTACAGGAAGTGTCACAGAGAAGGCAATGTTAAGAATGAGGGGTGCGCAACCCCTACCCTACCTACCCTGGGGGAAGCCCTCTCAGCCATTTACGTTAGATGGCAATACAACGCAGGCGCACGACATTAGCCCAAAATTTCCTAAGTGGAGAGCAGGCTTAAGACCAGCAGTAGTGGGATATCTGGGTGGCTCAGTCAGTTGAGCGCCTGCCTTTGCCTCAGGTCATGATCCCAGGGTCCTGGGATCGAGCCCCGCTTCGGGCTTCTGGCTCAGTGGGGAGCCTGCTTCCCCCTCTGCCTGATGTTCTCCCTGCTCGTTCTCTCTCTCTCTCTGACAAGTAAGTAAAATCTTTATTTTTTAATTTTTTTAAGATTTTATTTATTTGACAGAGAGAGAGAGATCACAAGTAGAGAGAGAGGCAGGCAGAGAGAGAGGGAGAAGCAGCTCCCCACTGAGAAGAGAGCCTGATGCGGGGCTCGATCCCAAGACCCCGAGATCATGACCTGAGCCAAAGGCAGAGGCCCAACCCACCAAGCCACCCAGGCGCCCCTAAATAAAATCTTTAAAGAAAAAAAAAAAAGAAGAAGAAGAAGACCAACGGCAGCAATATTCTCAGTCCTAGGCAACTTTCCAACCTAGCCTCACCTGTCTTCCTCTAAAGTGGAGGCAGATTCTCCTCCACCCTCCGTTCTTGTCTGAACCTCTTCACCTCCAGCACCTCCCAACACCTCCCATCTAAGGAGGAGTTTGCCCAGGATGGGCTTATGACACATGCCACTACTCCCATCTGCTTCTGGGAAATCGCTGGCCCCAGCCCAGAGTACTTACAGAGCCGTGTCTCTTTGAGGACCTTCATCCTTCATGCACAGCTAAAAGCAAACACAAGGGCAGTGAGTTTGCCTGCTTTTCTGAGGCTGTAGATTAACATTTTGAATGCATCAAAGTAGCTCAAGGGATAGGAAACCCAAATGGCTGTTAATCTCCTACCTAGAAAAATACTCATCCATACAGAGATGGCTAGAAATACAGACACCTCTGCACAGGTGCAGGTCTTACGTCTTTGGCCATATTAATTATCTCTATTGAACCTACAGAGATGTAATTCTTAAATCAAAATGCTTGTAGGATTTAGGTAGTTGAATATTTCTTTTTACTCTCCTTTTCTTTCTCCACCCCCCCCAAAAATTTGCTTTGGATTGGCACCAGTGAATTTCTACTTGGGAGACGTTGTTGCCCCGAATCACACGCAGTTACCATATGTTTCAAGAAGCCTGCCTCTTGCTGTATACTTGCTGTGTAACTGATAAGCCTAGACCATACTGGGCTTTTCTTACAGGCTTCCTGCCGCATTTGCCTCCCTTTGGCGCTGGAATAACTGGTGGAACCAAATGCATGGCATTAACCTATGCAAATACATTCATTGCACCAAGCTAACCAACAAGGTGAACCGTGCAACAATCCAAGCTCCAACCCTCGGGTCTCAGGGCCTGTGGCCGCCCTCCGAAGTTGAGCAGCAAGGGCCATTTTTTTCATGCAGATCTCTGAACCCACAGCAGATGTTTCTCAGTATGTTTATTTATTGTACTGAAGGTACCATAGCAACAATAAAGGAGAATTTAAAGGGCAGAAAAATCAGCCCCCAATCACCTGCAGCTATTTTCACCCAGGGTTTGTCCCGATGACTTTCCATTCTTTGTTAAAGCTGTACTCGGAGTATTTGTACAAGTTTTACTCCTTTGAGCAGCTTCCATTTTAGATCTTTAGAGGGAACAGAGTGTCCAAGTATGGTTCCCAACTCCATAGTCACTTAGACGGTTGGTTCTCTGCCTGTATTTAGATGACTTTTTACCCACATAGCTTAGAACACTTAGATACCTTCATTATTCTTTTTCTTCTAGCAATCAGTCCAAAGCACAACGTCAGAAAGACCACAGTACACGCAGCAATAATGGGTTCTTTTGGCATAGCCACAGTTCTATCTGTTGGAAGGGTAAACACAAGGAACAAGAGCTAACAGTTGTATGGGTCTAGTTCATATATTCCTACTATGTCCCCCCCATGGTGCCTTATACTTAACCTCTTAAAGCCTTCAAACAACCCAAGAAGGTAGGTATCGGTCCCTCGTTTTATGGGTGAGGAACCACTGACCCAAAGTCACAAGCTAGTAACTAGCAGAGATAGGCTTTAGATCTATTACTTTGGAGAACAATAATTTATTGTAATGGGAATAACTCCCCCAAAGCAGGTAATCAGACCATTTTGTGCTTTCCTCATCCAAATTTTTGGCCACACAGAAGGCAGAAATAGGATAATATCAATGGTTTTCCCTGCACTTTAAAAAGCGCCAAGATATTTGGAGGTATCTCCATGGGGGACAAAAGAGGGAAGAAGGACTTAAAAGCAAGAAGAGAAAAACTGAGGGGTATTCGGCTGGCTCAGTCGGTAGAGCGTGCAACTCCCGATCACAGGGCTGTGAACTCGAGACCCACGTTGGGTATAGAGACTTAAAAAAATAAAATATTTTTTTCTTTTTTGAGGACTTCATTTATTTTTTTGACACAGAGAGAGGCAGCGAGACAAGGGACACAAACAGGAGGAGTGAGAGAGGGAGAAGCAGGCTTCCTGCCAAGCAGGGAGCCCGACACGGGGCTCGATCCCAGGACCCCGGGATCATTACCTGAGTTGAAGGCAGACACTTAAACACTGAGCCACCCAGGTGCCCCTAAAAATAAAATCTTAAAAAAAAAAAAAAGGAAGAGAAAAGTGAAAGAGCCTGCTGGACTGAGGGGAGAGAGGCCTGTGGGCCTGAGAAGAAGTGTTGTGATAATACCCCAAGCAGGGGACAAAACGTTATACAAGGGGGCCGCGTGGTGCCCTGAGGGAAGTAGGACTCTAAGCTCCAGCCTTCCCAGATTTGGAAAAGATGTTCATACCTCTCTAAATGACGTGGAAAAACAGAGTCTACTTCTAACTTGGGCTAGAAAGAGATCAGCCCCAATCATGTCAGCTAGAAATGAAAACCCATTCCCTTGTTTTCTGAACACCAGGGAACCTAGAGCTCTTTTGTTCATTCAGACACTGTGGGTGCAGTTTCCAAAAGCCTATGAAAATATTTGAGACCTGGAAAAAATTGATTCCAGGGTGCCTGGGTGGCTCAGTCGGTTAAGCATCCAACTCTAGCTTTCGGCTCAGGTCACTATCTTACTGTCGTGGGATCGGGCCCCACATCGGGTTCCTGGCTCAGGGCAGAGTTGGCTTCAGATTCTTTCTCCCACACCCTCTTCCCCTCATGGCTCGCACTCTCTCTTTCAAATAAATAAATAAAATCTTAAAATATATATATAGGTTCTAAAATATGAAAATAAAGTGGTAAATTACTCAAAATTAATAAATGTTTAAACATCTATAAACATAACTTTGTGTCAACTATAACCCAACTGTTTAATAATAATAATAATAATAATTAAACCTGAGGAACCAAATTAACATCTTATCTATAATAAGATTCAAAATGTATGCAAGTTACAAACAACCTTCAAAAATTTTACAGCAAAAAAGTATACTTAATGTGCTTCATTTTAATATGCTTGCTATGATATGGGATGAAACTTTCAAGAGTGCTTAATTCAGATCAACAAAGATATTTAAATGACCCAGTCTAAGCCCCTGGATTCACCCTAGGAGGGGGAGGGGCTCCAAGCTTGGCCAAGATATTATTTTAGGAATTTATAGGAAATTCAAAGTGTGCTATTTGTCGTACAATTGAGTTTGTCGATTGAGTGTTTTGACTAAAACATTTTTATTGAACAACTACTGAGCAGTAGGTCGTGCTCAGCCTGCAAGAGATAGGCCAGATATGGAAGGCTCCTGCCTTTAAGGAGCTCACATTCTAGTCGTGAAGACAGACATTAAACAAACAAAAACTACAGATTGAGATCAGTGTTATAAAGGACATGGGTTCACATGATAGTACACGAGGGGCAAAAGATGGGAAGGAGGGGAAGAGAAGAGTTTAAATAAATCTCACTTCAAAGCCCAAGTCCTCTGTTCCTCAATATTATAAAATAGGGTCTATCCCCCATAATTATAAGTAAGACACAATAACCACTTACCTTTTACTTGCTTTCCTCTTTATTATGTGTCCAGTTCCTGCTCAGGGTAATTTGGGGGAGTATGTAGATTAAGCATCCTTTACTCTCGCTCTCTTTTAGCGGTTACTAAAAATTTTTCTCATGAGGGTGTGAGTTGCACCAATACTCTGGAGAGATTCTCCTCCTCAGGCCTTCTTGTTAGCTAGCCCTGAGAGACACCAAACGGCCCTCACCTTCTTAGGGACCCCTTCCACTTTCAGTGCCAAGGAACAATTGGGAAAAGAAATCAGAAATAATCCACACACCTGAATATTTTTACCAAGCTGAATAAAATGAAGCCACTCCTGGCAGCTTTCACTCCATAAACAAGCTGAAATGACCCACTGGCTCACTTCAGATTCCAAGTTTCCTGTGAGAGTGGCTTTGGCAAAAAAGTTTAAGTCTAAGGCCCCTGTATTCACCCTCAGAGGGGGAGGGGCTCCAATCCTGGCTAAGATAGTATTTTAGGAATTTATTGGAAATAAGAAGTGTACTGCACCTCTCCTGCTGTCCTGTTTTACTCTCTTGGTATTTTTTCCCTTCCATATTTATTAGGACAAGATAATCCCAACACACAGGCTACACTCTTGTGTCCAAGATCCATGCTTTCACTCCAGCTTCCACAGCCTCATTTAGAAACCACCCTACTGAACAACAAAGCCTGCCCAGGCTCACCGCGAGCATATTTAGCCTGAACCTCAGCAGCAGAGCATTTAATGCTCTGAAGATAGCCCACAGCCAAGGAAATAATAGAGCGGGAAGAAATCAGAAAAACAAGTTGGTTTGGAAGAGCTCCATCCAAAACCCCACCCATCTAAGAGCCAAGTTGCCAAGCTAGCATCCTCTTGCCACATGAGTCGTATGTTTTTGTTGTTGTTGTTGTTGTGGGTTTTGGGTTTTGGCGCTTTTTTTTTTTTTTTAATGGCACAGAGAACTTGTGATTCCTTCTTAACCAAGAGAGATGATATAATTCCCTAATCTCCGTGCGTAATTTTCACAACCGGTTAGAATGCCGTGGCTGGAGGTGCCCGCCAGCCATGCTTTGGAGGGGAGGTGAATAGGCAGGGCTTCAATAAGGGGCCTCCTCCTCCACTTCTAGATCCCATGAGTACTTGGGTTATTTGTGGGTTTGGTTTTGAAAGCAAGCAGCCCCTGGGCATACCGTCCAGGACAAATTACTGGACAGGCCAATAATCACAGTCATGGGCATTCAACTGGGTGGGTGTTCCCCACCTCCCCTTGAGAGGGAGGAAATAAGCCTGGTGCTCACATCGTCCAACACTTCTGGCAGGGGTTCAATTGGCTTCCCAGGAACTAGCAAGAAAAGCAATGTGTGGGCACAGGGAAGCAAAGTGAAAATGTTCTAACAAGAAATAAGAACCTCAGCTTGTTTAGCTGTTCTTAGCATATTGGCCTCGGACCAGGAAATGTGTGTGTGAGCATTTCCAGCATCTGCGACTCCAGGTATCTTGCCTTTATCTTTTTCGTCTTTTGGTTTTTTTTGTTGTTGTTGTTGTTGTTGTTTTCAGAAAAATTAAATTTTATTTCAACAATGCAGATTGTCCAATTAGAAGGAGAAGGGACTCATTACATATATCCAAACTAAGGCGTTGTAACCAGAAAATTAACTTGGCTTGCCCAAGTTTGCAGATCACATAAACTGGTATGTTTCTCAACTTCATAATTACAGTTTTAACATGAAAGCAAACTTTAAAGATTTTTTTTAGTGTGTTTTTGTTTAAACAACTAAAATTGACAGTTAAGGGTCTTAATAAATGGTTGTTTCAAATTAAGAGCGATGTTATCTAAGAAAACCTAACTATGCTAAACAAACTTTCAGAATCTGTATCAAAAAGGAAGTTATTTTTGAACTTGGATTCATAGCAGCAAAGAATGAGTGACAAGCTTGATGGCTGCCAGTTTTCATCTCACACTGTCCTGTTTCAACATCTGAAAATTTTCAGGGCTGGGGCATTGTCTAAAGAAGTCCTCAAGAGTGAACACCCTCCATGGGTCTTTTCTGCTGTGCTTAGACTGTGGCTCTCTTTACCCTACTACCAAGATGGTCGTTCCCATTCCAGTTATCACAACTGTGTTCTTGACTATTTCTTTTTGTGCTGCTCACATCAAGGTAAGTTTTTTTTTTTTTTAGATGTTATTTGTTTATTTGACAGAGAGAGAGAGAGAGAGATCACAAGTAGGCAGAGAGGCAGGCAGAGAGAGAGGGGGAAGCAGGCTCCCTGCTGAGCAGAGAGCCCGACGTGGGGCATGATCCCAGGACCCTGAGATCACCACCTGAGCCAAAGGCAGAGGCTTAATCCACTGAGCCACCCAGGCTCCCCTCGAGGTCAGTTTTTGCCCCAATCACCTTTGTTAAGTGGAGGTGTGGGAACACTGGTCTGCGTTCCATTCACTCTCTGACCTGGTTTCTTTCTACTGTCTTCCTCGTTTTCTCGGCTCAGGTCCCCTTTTTCTTTTTGTATGAATGAGAAGTATGAGGAGGGAAGAACGCGTGGAGCTTCATTTGTTCCCTGTTATTTATTTCAGGGGTGAAAAATCTGGGTAGGTGAGGCCTGAAGCCAAGAGAAAGACTTTTTACACCATCTTCCCCCTCCCTCACTGCTGCTTAGCCTATAGATTACAATTTCAAAGTCAGGAGTGATTTTAAAGATTCATTTCCTTATCTATCATTCTTTCTCTTTGTGTTGCTGACTTCTCTTTTTGTTTGTCATTAGGCTATAAACTCCAAAGTCTGCTTCCTACCAACCTTGTTGCCTAAGAGAATGCAGGAAAGGTACTCCTCCCTAAAAGCCAACCAGAATTGTCTTCCACCACTGGGTTCTAAAAAGGACCTTAGCCCAAAAAGTGGTGCTGTATATGGAATGGGTATCCTAAATGGAAGAACTGGAGTTCTTAGTGGAAATTCCTTGGATAGGGATGACTCCCCAAAGAAAATCATGGCTACTAATCATAAATGTCATCATGATCTGTGGCCACAAAAATATTTATGAAAACCTATTCTGACTTTTTGCCTACTCTACTTGAAAAGAGAGTTACCTTTGACGATGAGGTGGAAGTCCTTGGTCTCCATTCGCATGGATGAATTTGCAACACAGCTGTAGGTTCCATTGTCAGACTTCTTGACTTTGGTGATTGACAGTTGGAGAGACTCACTTGTCTGATGGACTTGGTAATTTTTCTCTAAAATCAGGATGTTACTGTTTTTGTACCACGTCATTTGAGCCTGGGGGTTGGATTTAACGCTGCAAACCAGCTTCACATCATTGCCTTCCTCAGCTGTTTGGAAGTCATCTCCACTTAGAATAGGAGGAACTGCAAGACTCAAGCAGGGGGGTTGAATTAACAGATAAGCAGTAGTTAACTGTCAACGTTCAAGATCTTCCTTCAGTCTCTCTCATGTAGTCGTTCATTCATTTGACAAAAATTTATTGAGTACCTACTTTGTGCCAAGCACTGGACAAGGAACCAGGGATACAACAATAAATGATATATGTCCAGTTCCAAACCTCATAGAACTTCTATGTGGTAAAGAAGATGAACCATGGAAAAACGTCTATAATAATGAATCTGGGGCGCCTGGATCAGCCATTTAACAGACCAACTCTTGGTTTCGGCTCAGGTCATGATTTCATGGGTCATAGGATCAAACCCCGTATCTAGCTCTGTGCTCAGTAAGGAGTCAGCTTGAAGATTCTCTCCCTCTGCCCCTCCCCCTACTTGCACACACAAACTTTCTCTCTCTCTCTCAAATAAATAAATCCTTAAAAAAAATAATGAGGGGTCCCTGGGTGGCTCAGTCAGTTTAAGTGTCTGCCTTCCACTCAGTTTATGATCCCAGGGTCCTGGGTTCAAGCCCCGCATCGGGCTCCCTGCTCGGCAGGCAATTTCCATCTCCTTCTCCCTCTGCCTCTCCCCCTGCTTATGCTCTCTCTCTCTCTGACAAATAAATCAATAAAATCTTTTAAAATAGTTAATTAGTTATAAGTCTTTGCTCTCTGACCTTGAGAAAGTTACTGAACTGCTAAGTACCCGCTCAATTTCCTCATCTAAAAAGTGGGATAATACCTCTACCTGCTGTAAAGATTCAATGAGATAATGCCTGTAAAGAATTTACCACAGTGCTGGTAATATTATTGTGGTGCTGGTGTTGGTGGCCGGGGCGGCCACGGTGGTTTTGAGGTTTCCTTACCTCCCCTATTTTTGCATTTTATCTAACCAAATTTGCCCTGGCCACATTTAACCAGTGCATACTTGCATTTCCTCGGTGATCCCCTAAAAATAATGTCCTCCTCCTGGAAGGTGCTCCAATCATGGCAACTTTGACATCTATGGAAGATGTGACCTTCTGAGTCTCTCTCCTCCCTCTGTCTGAGCAAGTCCTTACTCCCTCCATGATAAGGGCAGGCATAGAGACATAGACTTTGAACACGTTTCTCTTTGCCAAATAATTCCAACCCTCTTCCCCACCGGGGCGTTCCAACATCTTGGAGGAGAAATGGTTGAGCTGACTCTTTTTCTCCTCTCTGCCCGTTGCATTTTCTGGTTGAGGTGCTTGAAGAGTAGTAAAGTGCTTGAAAAATGGACAGTAGGAAAGAGAGGTGGAGAAGAGGAAAAAAGGAGCTTGGATAATCTGCACACTGAATAATTAGACCCTGAGTAGGCTGTGCTATTAATAACACTTTCAGAAGAATGACATTTTGTTGCTCTTTGGAATGAGCTTGAAATTCTGTATCCATATCCAAGGAGCATGTTAGATGGTATTCAGAGATGTAGGAAGCTCCTGAATAGATAACAGAATTACCAAATGTACTATAGGACCTATGGACATGTCCTATTAGTTGTTCCTTTTTATTTAACTATTTATAGAGTTAATTTTGAAGCTATACGTGGTCAGCTATACGTGGGTATTCCCTTTTATAAAAATTTTATATAATTTTATAAAATTAGCACATTTCCGATAAAGTTAAGGTCCTCTTTGACTCCATCTTGTTCACTTCCTGGCTCCCCAAAGAGGCCCACTGCTGTGAATTTCATGTAAATCTCTACAGCTGTTTTTTTTTTTTTAAATGAGGTTTTTTTAATACATATACTGTACCGATAGAAAATACATCATATTGGGGTGCCTGGGTGGCTCAGTGGGTTGGGGCCTCTGCCTTAGGCTCAGGTCATGATCCCAGGGTTCTGGGATCGAGCCCCGCATCCGGTTCTCTGCTCTGCGGGCAGCCTGCTTCCTCCTCTCTCTTTCTGCCTGCCTCTCTGCCTACTTGTGATCTCTGTCTGTCAAATATATAAATAAAATCTTAAGAAAAAAAAAAGAAAATACATCATATTGTTTTAGGAGGCTTATAAAAGACTCTATTCACTCGATAGCTTGCATGTTTTTGAGATAAATCCACGTCGAACCACAGAGACCTAGCTCATTGTTTTAGAGTGCTACCGTGCGATAGAGGACTCTTCGATCATTTCCCTTGATGAGGATTCTTTTCTTTTTTCCCTTCTCCTTCTTCCGCTTTATTTATTTATTTATTTTTAGAAAGAAAGAGAGTGGGAGTGCAGAGGAGAGACTCTTAAGCAGGCTCCACACCCAGCACAGAGCCCCACATGGGGTTCTATGCAGGGGTCATGGGGGGGGGGGGCTCAATCTCACAGCCCTGAGATCATGACCTGAGCCAAAATCAAGACTCAGTCACTTAACCAACTGAGCCACCCACACACCCCTAGCCAAACCAATTTTCAAAAGGCAAATAACCCAATAGAGAAATGGGTAAAGGACATGAGCAGGCATTTCACACAAAAGAAACATGAATAGGGGCGCCTGGGTGGCTCAGTGGTTTAAGCCGCTGCCTTCGGCTCAGGTCATGATCTCAGGGTCCTGGGATCGAGTCCCACATCAGGCTCTCTGCTCGGCGGGGAGCCTGCTTCCCTCTCACTCTCTCTGCCTGCCTCTCTGCCTACTTGTGATCTCTGTCAAATAAATAAATAAAATCTTTAAAAAAAAAAAAAAAAAAAGAAAGAAACATGAATAGCCAGTATACTTATGAAAGGGTGGACACCTTCATTCTTAATTAAGAAAATGAAAGTAACATTCCAAATCGGGCTGGCAAATTCTTGGAGTGGGAGGATACTCAGTGCTCAGGAGGGCGTGGGGAGACGAGCACCCTCACGTACTGTTGTGGGGGCATAAATAGGGCAATGAGGCAACACCCAGCATATGTGAAAATGCACACACAACTCTTCAGCCCCAGGTTTCAAGTACCACGTAACACAGCACAGACAGCGGCTGCTGGCTGGCGGTCTCTTCCCTCTCACTCACAGGTGACATTCAGCACCACTGAGACGGACACCGACTGGTCCCTCTGTAGCTTGCAGGTAAAGGTGACCCCGTTGTCGTTTTCGCTGATGGAAGAAACACAGACTGTACTGGAGTTGATTTTGTTTCCAGATTTCAAATCCACTGTTCCCTCTTCTCGGTACCAGAGAAGTTCTTCCTCTCTGGTGTGGTTTTGAACAGCGCATTTCAGAGATTCTTGGGATCCAGGCCGAGTGTCCAGGATATAGTTCTTAGTGCTATTATTCACAGTTAAAACAGAAGCTGGGAGGGCAGGAAGAAAGTATTAACCTAAAGTGAATGATCAAAACGACGTAAACGGGGGATTGGGTAAACAAATCACGTTACACCCATACAATGAGATATTCTGCGATAATTAAAAATAGTCCTATTGATCTATATGGTTTTACAAAGGGGAAAGTTCTGTAATGTATTATTACCTAAAAGAAGTTATGTTAAAAGTAAATGTTAAAATGATGGTTACCAGATTTTGCTCCACATTGGAATCACCTGGGGATCTTTAAAAACACATGGTTGGCTCCCACCCCCAGACATTCTAATTAATTTATATGAATGGGTGCAATCTGGGTATTGCATTTGCAAAATCCCTTCAGGCAATTCTGATGTGCAGTGAAGTTTGAGAACTACTATGCACAGAATTACCCCATTTACACACACACATGCATGGATGTACACACACACGCATTTAACAGGAAAAGTCTTGGAAAAAATTTCAGTGTGTACACAGAACAGGATTGGTAAAAATAGAGAAAAAACTAGAGAAGTACTTTCTAGACATGAATTGTTTACTTCAAGGGGTTGAAAGTGGCAAAGGAAGGGTGTGGGAGTGAGGAAATACAAATGAAAAATATTGATAGCAACATTGAAAAATACTTAGGACACAACATTAGGTGAATAGGCAGAATGTAAATTACATCTCTAGTAATTACTATGAGTGTATAAAAATTGAATATGCAACTGAATATGGGCAAAAGCTGATTTGAAAAGGTTTCCGATTAGGTAATGGGATTGTGGAAAATTAGTCTTGCATTTCTGATGTTTGAATATTATTTTGGCAGTGTAGTAAAATAATTGATGTTTAAACAGCTGTGGTCTGTAGCACAACCGAGTTGTTGTGCGAAGGATTATCAGGATATATAGCAGCTGGTTTCCATCTGATTTTCAGAAATCCATTCACTGTAACATACCAGAATTTCAGTTCTTACTTCCCTAGTTCAGAAGCAAGTAACAAAAGCTAAAATTGACTTTAACTGCACACACTTGCCCCCGATGTGACATTTGTTAATATAGTCTGTAATCATATGAATTTTTCCTTTAAAATGCATAAACTATTGGCGAAAATGATGTGATTGCTGCCTAGTATTTTTTAAAAATCTGGAAGAATATATATCGAAATGTTGTTGAGTGGTTAGCTCTGGATGATGGGATTTAGTTTTCTTCTTTTTCTTTAAAGATTTTATTTATTTATTTGACAGAGACACAGTGAGAGAGAAAACACAAGCAAGAGGAGTGGGAGAGGGAGAAGCAGGCTTCCTGCTGAGCAGGGAGGCCCCCAGGGGGCTTGATCCCAGGATCATGACCCAAGCTGAAGGCAGACACGTAATGACTGAACCACCCAGGGGACCCTATTCCTTTTTTTTTTTTAACTAAAATTTTATTTATTTGAGAGAGAGAGAGACAGAGGGGTAGACAGAGAGAGAGCATGCACATATGTGGAATAAAATTTAAAACATGCACATGACAAAGGGAGACAGAGAGAATCCCAAGCAGACTCCCCACTGAACTTGAGCCTGAGCCTGACACAGTCTGATCCCATGGAATCAAGAGTCAGATGTTCAACTGACTGAGCCACCCAGGTCTGCCTGTTTTATCCTTTTATATATTTCCTAATGTTTTCTACAAGGACTGTGTATTGCTTTTAAAATTGGTGTTTGTGGGGGAAGGGGATCTACTTCCACGCTGGGGTAGAGAACAAATGCAGAAAAGATATTCTTGTAAGTGGGTATGCTTTCATAAACAGCAGAGTGTACTTTGGATGTCATTAGTAATGAAATGCATTAAAACGTAGAAAAACAACGGCTGTGGCTCTGGAGAGAATAGAATATTTACTCTGTCTTATAATATCAGAACCATAAAAATATTTTTCCATTTAATGTCTTATCATGCGGTCTGACTCCTCTACTCTGAGCCATACTGGCTGTGTATTTGGTGATTTGGATTTTCCCAGTGCCCGCTGATCAGGTTTTAATTGGCAATGTTTATTTACAAAGAGACCAAAGGAATATTAACTTACTTGTCACCTCACATGGCAGAAACAAAATCACTAAGAGAAGAAATCTGCATGTTCTCATGAGGCCACTGACGTTCCACGCCATCTTTAACAAATTTACGTCTGATCTGCTGGGGGAGAAAGAGTGTAGTTGGTCCTGTACTTTGGTCTATACTGAGTTTATGAACCTTCCTCTTGTCTATTATGCATTTAAAATAAAATCCCAGATGAGTCATCCCAGCTGTACCCTTCTAGTTTTTAATTAAACAATCCTGTTCTGATTACTGAGTTCAAAGTACTTTTAGTATTAGGGATTTTTTTTTAAGGCAAGAAAAAGAAAACCACAAGGAAATACTACAGGGCAGCACTGGCAAAGGCAGAACCTGTCTTCCTTGGAGAAATTGATAGGATGTCATTTTAACCGAAAGAAAGAAGAAACTTTCTTCATTCACAGACAGTCTTTACTGAGCTGCAGTAATTCTGATTTTGAAAGCCTCTCTTGGACCGGTGTTGTAAAGGTTGCTCTCTGCTAAAGAGAGTTTTTGAGACTGCTCCAAATCCCATAGACTCAGACGGTTCATACCTTAGAAAAGACTCAGCTGCCACATGGTCTGTAGTCTGAATCACATCAATCTCTCTGCTTTCCCCCATCCCACTACCATCATCCCCCTTAGAATACACGTTCCATTTAACCCAGTATAGACTAAAAATAATAGATAATAAAGTCCTCCTTTTTTTCCTTCTATGCTTTCCTGCGGCTAGCCCTTTCCCTAGATACTTTCTACTTCATTTGGGAAAAACATGGATGTATTACTTCCTTTCAAGAGTACCACTATGAATATGGTAGAAACACATGTTGAATGCTTTCTATGCAACAGGCACTATGCTGAACAGTCTACAGACATTATTTCAATCTCGGTGAAGTCCCTAACAGCCCTCTTGAGATCACTGCTAAAGGTTTGGAAAGACTATATAATTTGCTCCAGATCCTGAAGACAGGAAATGTCCGGGCTAGGATTTGAACCCTGGACTTCCAAGGCCAGGGCTCTTAAGCACTCTACTGGGTAGACTGATATTCTCCTCCTTTAAGAAGCTGCCATTAATCCCTTCTGAGCCTAGGCCTCTCCATAAACATTAGGGACCTGAAGTTTTGTCCCCCTAATACAAATATTAACCTTCAAGAGCTGGAATGTAATTCAAATATTAACTGGCCTAGGACTTCTGTAGGCAGGCTCTGCTCCTCCCCATCCCAGGCCTGTCCTGACAGGAGCAAGCTTCATTCTTGTCAGACTCACCTCTTCTGACCGGCAACGCTATGTCAATATTTCAATAAGATACCATTAGTACCGACATCAATTCTTTTGGGGCGCCTGGGTGGCGCAGTTGGTTAAGCATCTGCCCGCAGCTCAGGTCATGATCTCAGGATCCTGGGATCCAGTCCCGCATCGGGCTCCCTGCTCAGGGGGGAGCCTGCTTCTCCCTCTCCTCCCCGCTTATGCTCTCTCTTGCTATCTCTGTCTCTGTCTCTCAAATAAATAAAATCTTTTTTAAAAAAATCAATTCTTTTGTAATTTTAAAACCTTGCCAAAAAAGATTTCTATCATAGTACTGTAACAGTGATGATTTCAGAATTTGGTCATTAATAGCCTTTTCCCAAGCACTGTCCACTGTAGGTGCCTAATAAGATCTGAGAGTGTGGGCTCATTAGCAAGGAGGATGATTAATTTCTCCCCTTCTCTTCCACCATACCAGACAGCATCCTTTCAAGATGAATTTCCCTTACTTGTTTTTAATTTTCACGACTTTCTATACAAGACAAAGATTTACTGCTTACCTGCTGAGCTCTGAAAAGCTGACTTCCTTGGCCAACTGTTCCTTCATCTGGAACCCTGAATCCTTTCCCTGTTACCATCTTTATACTACTTGAATTTAAACACTTTATGACAGTAGGGTCAAGTCAGCAAAATAAATTGGGTTCAAAGTCTGTTTCCTTTTATGGATTCTTAGAGAAGACACTAACTAGGAAAGACATCTTCAGATCTAAGTTTTCATGTGTCCCTAAATTACTAGGTGAGGCCAGAGATTACTAACAGAGATATAATCATACCAGGAAAACCTGACCTTGTGCAAAAATGTGTAGCACATTTCACCGAACATTGCCATGTTCAAGTTAGATAAAGCACTGGGCTTGGGTTACCAGTGGTAAGTAATACTTTTCCAGCATGATTTAAGTTGTGGAATTTTCCAATATTTTAACTGCTGTGAAAACCAACCCTTCCCTCAGATTCACCCCCTTACCATTCTCAGGCTGTCAGATTATCAAAGTTATCCAACTTGAACACGGCGGCCAAAATAGTGGAAGATTCCACAACTTAAATCATGCTGGAAAAGTATTACTGGCCACTGGTTACCCATGCCTGGTGCATAAGCTATACTAAGCCAAGCACTACAGGGAAAAGGTTTTTGGTTTTTTGGGCTTTTTGTTTCTGTTTTTGTTTTTTTGACTGGGGTTTTTTGGTACAACACTTGGAAATGATTTATTTCCAATGTCTTTAGAACACAGTTCAGTTCCCTGCAAGGACAAAAAGAACTAAAAAGACATTTTAAATTTCATTCCATTGGGGCACCTGCGTGGCTCAGTGGGTTAAAGCCTCTGCCTTCAGCTCAGATCATGATCCCAGGGTCCTGGAATCAAGCCCTGCATTGGGCTCTCTGCTCAGTGGGGAGCCTGCTTCCCTTCCTCTCTCTCTGCCTGCCTCTCTGCCTACTTGTGATCTCTGTCTGTCAAATAAATAAATAAAATCTTAAAAAAAAAAAAAAAGAATCAAGAATTTCAGGAGCGCCTGGGTGGCTCAGTTAAGTGTCTGCCTTTGGGTCAGGTGGTGATCCCAGAGTCTTGGGATGGAGGCCCACTTCGGGCTTCCTGCTCAGCAGGAAGGGGAATCTGCTTCTTCTTCTCCCTCTACCTCTTCCCCTGGTTTGTGCATTCTCTCTTTCTCTCTCTCTCTCAAATAAATAAATAAATCTTAAAAAAAAAATCAAGAGTTTCAGTATAAGAGAAAAAAAAAAAAAGACCTTGTCAGAAAATCAAAGAACAAAGTAAAACATTGTAATGGTAAACAATTGAAAATGATTTTTAAACATGCATTTTTTTCTAGGTGTACAATCTGCAATGACTAGAAACATTGCCAGTCCGGTAGAAAAGAACACTCGCAGTACTTAGAATCTGGGCTTTAATATCATTCCTCATGACGATGAACCAGGACTCCTTGAAGAAACAGCTGATTTTGGATCTAGTGCAGGAGAAGTAAAAGGTGAACCAAGGAGATCTCAAGACAGAAGGAAAGAAAGTTTGTGAAGACTAATGAGCTCCTATAGGGCAGGGAGAAGTTTTATCCCTTTGAGACCCTCCTGTGTTTGGGGAATCCTTATGTTACACTCTCAAGAATCAGCAGTTTGAAGGGAACTTTTTTACTGGTTAGAGAATATGTATATTTATGGTGTCATTACTCTGAGATATACAGTGGTTCCTTGCTAGCACTATCGTTCTCATTTATACAAGAAATGGATAAAAGAAGATTTATGGTTTTCTGCACATTTTAACACGATCGTGAAACATACCAGATATCTGGGACTTCCACAAGTTGTTGAACTTCCTTGAGCCTCAAGTTCTTTGTCAATGCAATGGGAATAATCCTAGTGCCCTCCCTTCAAAGGCACTGTGAGGAGTAGGTGAAATGAAGCATGTGAAGCAGCCAAGCGGTAGGCTCTTAATTAGCAGGAGCTTTCATTATTACTAAGATGGGCTGAGCAGGACCCAGCCTCAGTATATCACATTGTTCCAGAAGAATCATAACCGAGAGTGGTTTCTGTGACTGATTTGCAAGCACCATCTGAAAGGTTTGGAGCTTGCTACTCTGTGGATCTAAGAGCAGTGTGTTTTACCATCATCATTTGGAAGTGAATTTAGCTAATGAATTGATGATGTCTTGGTTCTGGGTCCCTCTGGGGCAGACTCTTAAGACAGCTGCTTCGGCTGCAAGTAGTAGTTTATTTAAAGGTGATCTCAGGAAGTACAGTAAGGAAGCGAGGTAGGGAAGGAAAGACAACCAATAAAAGTCCTTCCAAGAAGGAAGGACAACCAATAAAGGCTGTGTTAGTGAACAGGTTAGTGCTGGGGGCAACTGTCACTAGTAGGCCCTTTGACACGCTCTGTAGAGCATACCTGAGAATCAACTCATGAGGGGAAGGAAGCTTGGGTGTATATCCACTAACTTCTTTCCATCGTTGGTTAAGGAACACTCTTGGGGTACTAACTCCCCAACATCTCCAGCCCATCCTATGAGGGCCGAGTACACTCTTTGGATCCTGCCATAAAGGTTCAGGGAGAGACACTCAGGAAGTCACCTGTTTGCTATATGGGAACTCTTGGCAGGTGACTTCTAGGCAGACCAAGTCCATTTGGGCAGGGCACCAACACCAAATTCTATTTCTAAATGATATTAGGAAATAATGGTTAATTATTCTCAGGTGTGATAATGGACTTGCAATTATGTAGGAGAATGTCCTAATTCTTGGGAGATACCTGGTGAAATATTTGTGGGTTAAGTGTCATGAGGATTGCAATTAACTTTCAAACAATTCAGCCAAAACAAACACACATGCGTGCGCACGCACACACACAAGCAAATAATAGCTAATATTCATACCTACTGAGTCTAGAATCTAGGTAGGGTTAAACAGTTACTCAACTTTTCTGTATATTTGACATTTTCGTAAGTAAAATGTTGAGGGAATGTATTTAATAGATATTTATCCCCTATGAGCTGAGTACTCGAAACATTGCTAGGGCCAGTGCCGTCCAAGCCAATATGGTGTCTTTATCATGAACAAATAAAAGACTGGACTTCTCCATTCACTCTCCTGATATCGGTGGAAAATTGCTTTACTAACTATACAAATCTATGACATCTACAAGATGAATGGTGCTCCCTCAATTCTACAACATTAAGTGGGTATTCCAACAGATACGAAGATATGCAAAACAAAGGTCTTCGTCTTGAAGAGCCCGATGTTCTAGAAGGCAAGGTTAAAAATGGCGAGGAGCCAGGTAGAGTGCCCTCAGGGCTGGAGAGGGAGTTCAGATTTTTCTAAAATGATATCATGGCGCCCCTTCTGGAGAGTCAGAGAAGTGATGAGATTTGTCCAAGGTCATAAAAGTCATTCCTAGAACATTCTGCTTTGCTATAACTGACAGAAAGGGGAAACAATTTTGCCATAAAGAGTGAAGCCTAGTAGTTAACCATTAAGCCTAAGTAGTTTGCCTGGTTGGAGTATTAACAGAGTCTAGGACTTGACACCTTCCACAAATAGCTCAGGCCCAGAGGGAGAGGAGAGACGCAGCCCAGAATCTGGAAATTCCTGGGAATGGAAGCCAATCCGCTCCACATCAGGCCCCGTGCACTTCTGGGCAGAGAAGAACTGGCAGCCTGCTGATTTCAGTGAGCATAGGAAACACCTGGGGAGGGGCGCCTGGGTGGCTCGCTCTGCCTTCGGCTCAGGTCATGACCCCGGACCCTGGGATTGAGCCCCATGTTGGGCTCCCTGCTCAGCAGGGAGTCTGCTTCTTCCTCTCTCTCTGCCCCTCCCCCTGCTTGGGTTCTCTCTGTCTATCAAATAAACGGACAAAGTTTTTAAAAGGAAGGAAGGAAGGAAGGAAAGAAGACAGGAAGACCAACTTGTTGAGTCTTCAGGCACCTTTCCTTCATCAGTTCTGTTGAGACTCGGGATTTTCATCTTTAATAGCCTACCAGGTGATTGACACAGTGTTCCGGCTTCTCATTCCGAGAGCCACAGTCTGTGTACCAAGGGTTGGTGAGAGTGATGGAGGTGGAAGGGCCTCAGCTAAGGGGACCCTGCCCAGAGTATCGCCTACTACATGGCAGGCACTCAAGAAACATTAGTAAAAGGAGGGGAGGGAGAAAGGGAAGGAAGAGAAAGAAAGGAAGGGAGAAAGAGATGGGAGGATACCCACTTGAAGATAAATTGGGGGTGCAAGTTGGGTGCTCCCCTGGAAGAGAATGTGTGCACAGGGCCATCTGTGGGAGACAGACTCTGTAGGTACACGGGCTTCACGGTACCTTGGGAATGAAGGACAGGAGAGGGAACCAAGCAACCAACATGTAGGAAAGGCCTGAGAGGCACAGGTTTTACGCCATTTTTAAGCAGGGCCATTCCCTAAGGTCTTTGAGCCACAGCCCTCACATCTGCTGTCACCAAGCTTTCTGTGACAGAGGCAGCAGCTCGGCAAATGGGTGGAGGGTTACAAGCCAGGAGGATCGTCTAGCTGGTCGCTGGGAATGCACTGAAAGGTTTTTTGTTTTGTTTTTTTTAAGATTTTATTTATTTATTTGACAGAGATCACAAGTAGGCAGAGAGGCAGGCAGAGAGAGGGGGGGGAAGCAGGCTCCCTGCTGAGCAGAGAGCCCAATGCGGGGCTTGATCCCAGGACCCTGAGATCACGACCTGAGCCGAAGGCAGAGGCTTAACCCACTGAGCCACCCAGGCTCCTTGCACTGAAGGTTTGAAAGTGACAGAAAAGCTAGAAATCTTGGCAGTCATAGCCTAGCAACAATAGAGTGGTCCTTTAAGCAATGCAAAGGACCCAGTGTGGTGACTTCCATCCAGGATCCACCAGTGTCCTACTCAACTGCTTAAACTAAGGGTCACCTGGCTGGCTTAGACAGAACACATGACTCTTGATCTTGGGGTCCTGGGTTCAAGCCCCACGTTGGGTGTAGAGATTACTTTAAAAAAAAAAGTAATAATCTTTTAAAAATTAAAAAAATAGGGGCACCTGGGTGGCTCAGTGGGTTAAGCCTCTGCCTTCAGCTCAGGTCATGATCTCGGGGTCCTGGGATCGAGCCTCACATCAGGCTCTCTGCTCAGTGGGGAGCCTGCTTCCCACTCTTTCTCTGCCTGCTTCTTTGCCTACTTGTGATTTCTTTCTCTTTGTCAAATAAATAAATAAAATCTTTTTAAAAAATTTAAATAAAATCAAAAATAAGTAAAAATTAAAAAAATAAATAAAAATTAAAAAATAAATAAACTCCTTACCCTCAGTCATGGGGTAAGTCTGAAGTCATGGGACTTCAGAGTTCCTAGCTTAAACAGTGATTAATGATCCTGTAACGTCCCAGTCTCCACTAGGATTCCTTCACCACTGACAATCTTAGATCTTAAATCAAGACCTCAAGGGCCACCCGTCTAGGGTAGCCAGATTTAGCAAATAAAAATACAGAACACCCTGTTAAATTTTAAATCCATGTAAACAATGAATATGTTTTTAGTCTCCATTTGTCCTGTGCAACCACTGTCTGTTAATTCATGACAAAGCCAATATTTGGGTATAGTTGTACTAAAAAAAATAACAAACCTGTATTTATTTGAAATTCGGATTTAAATAAGTATCCTGTCTTTTATCTGGAAATCTTACATTTGTCTACCCTTCCTTTTTTTCACAGATGAGGAAATGGGGTTCAGAGAGGTAAGGAGATGTGTCCAGAGTGACACAGGGGTTAGAACCCATTCAGGATTCCTGGCTGTCCCACTGAATTCTCATCCAAATGCCTTACTTCAGAGTTCAACCTTGGCTTCTTGAACCATTATGGATGTGCCTCAAAGTCTTGGTGAAATTCCTGAATTTCAGGCAAAAAATGTGCGTGCGGATGTATGTCTTGTGTGTGCAAGTGCACGCAGTGATTTTCCTGAGGAGATGGTGTCTGCCTTTTAATGAGTTTCTCAAAGGAGTCATGATTTTTTTTTTTAAGATTTTATTTATTTGACAGAGAAAGAGAGATGACAAGAGAGGGAACCCAAACAGGGGGAGTGGGAGGGGGAGAAGCAGGCTCCCCGCTGAGCAAGGAGCCAGACACGGGGCTCCATCCCAGGACTCTGGGATCATGATCTGACCAGAAAGCAGACGCTTAGCCACTGAGCCACCCAGGTGCCCCAGGAGGCATGATTTTAAAAACGAGATTAAAACCCATGCTTTCACAGTATTATGCTCCACCTTCAAAATGCAGAACGTCTGTTACTTTCGACTGAGGTCTCATTTCTGCCTCTTTATCCCTTTGCTCCCTGGCACAACAGTGGACCTGGGTCTCCCTAGGGGATGAGTAGATTTTGTCCGCTAGTACAGCAAAAAATATCCACTCCGTCATCTCAATGCCATAAGATGTCATCCTGTCCTCCACATCCTCCTTATACCCAAACCCCCAATTCTTCTGATCTGTTCTCTATTTTATTTTCTGCCTCTTGGAACGGACAACAAAGGGTTGACCAGAACACCTTTCAGAGAGAGAGGGAGAAGGTAGCAGGGATATGACCTCTGAGACTGACCACTAGAGGTCCTTTCTCATCTGCAGTGATTTTGAAGTTCGCCTGCTAGGGGTTAGAGAGGGTGTTTCCCTGGACCACTGGGGAAGGTCTCAGCCTGTTACAGGCGTACTGTTGTAGTCTGTGCCAAGCACTGGGGGGGAGCAGTGGAGTGATTCAGCAAGAGTGGTGCGGCATAAAATGGCTTCCTTAGACGTTGGATAATGTCTTCCAGCATTAGGCTCAAAGGCAGCGTTTTCAAGCAGCACAGGGTTTGAAGCTTCCTCCTCCCCCACAAGGGAAACACACACACACACGCACATACACACAGGACATCCTGTCGCTCACCGTCACCAGGCAAACGTCCAGTTTTCTTTGGAGCATAGTCTAGCTACAGAGCCATATTTACTGGAAGCAAATGAAGCTTCTGCTGGAGACCCTCCTTTGCACAGGCTCATTCTAAAGGCCTGACCCTAGTAGCTTTATATTTATAAGGTTGGGTTCTTTTCTTTAAAGGTTGTCCCCCAAGTACATAAATGTCAGGCCCCCTAGGGTCTGGATATAGCTCCTTCGACTTTAGGATACAGGATTTGGAGAGGAAAGGGGCCGGGGGCCATTTGAAAGGGAGGCCGCCCTGGAGACTAATGAGGGAGAGTTTCCTGTGAGAGGAAGAGGTTCATACATGTGTCAAACGACAGGGCAGCCACTTAGTTTCCAAAGAACTGTAACTGTGGAGGCACCAGAAGTGAGGGAACTCCCTCTTGCCTGCCTGGAGCTTTCCTTGGCCTGTGGGAGCCTGCCAGATCTTGAGGGGCAGGGTGGTTCACTGACCGGCCTGTGGTATCCTGTTGGCTGCTTTCTGAATAAACAAATGGTCTTGCCAACCATTGTGTAGATTTGTGGTGGGGGGAAATACTCCAGTCCCAGAATTCCTACAAGCTGTGACGGGCCATGAACTTTACAAGAGAGTAAGTAAGCAATCAGGGTTGAATGAACGATGAATGCTTTTGGGAGGCAGAGATGGATTCTGGAATCCAGATTAAATCAAGATGCAACAACTGCAGAAGCAGGTGAGTGTAAGGAGCCGAGCTTCTTCTGAAAGAGAACAGTGCTGGAAACCTGCAGCCAGCGACGTGGTGGGACGGACTGGTACCCGCGGGGAGGAGCTGATGCAGCGCATTTCTTCCACTCTGCATTCAGTTACTGCAACGCGGCAGCTTGAAATCAGCCAGGCCGGGAGTATGTACACCATTGAAATTGGCAACCGCTGCAACTCAGGGCTCCCCCAACCAGGACGCGTTGTTAGATAGTTACCAGCATATCACTGCCTGTGCTCTACCCTTAAAACCTCCCCTCACTGCCCTCCCCCCCGCAAACTGACAGATCGCAGAACCTGCAAGCAGGCCACCCTGTGTGTGTGTGTGTGTCTGGGTAAACACACAAAGGATCACATTTGTACATTTCCCCTGCCTAGTCAGCTTGGATGTCAGCGATCCTCCTGGCTCTGTATTGACATTTTTAGTGTTTTTCTGCTACTTACAGCCTGATCCCAGACGGTGATATCTCTCTTTCCCTCTCTCTCTTAGGTTGACAATTTTCTCTCCCTTGCATGGTGAGGCTTTCAGTACATCAAGGACTAAGTAGCCAATTGTGAAAGCTTCTGAGGCAATAATACAGTGAGGATGGCAAATCACCTGAGCCATCCATAAGTGAGCCATGCAGACCATATCAGCAACTTGCACAGTATCATCCAGATGGAAATTATGTTAATATTTGGTCAGTGTTCTTTCAAGATGCAGGTTCTCACCAAGTACATCCTGTTCCCCTAGAGCTCGGAGAAATTTGAGATGAGCATCTTTGGGTCAGATGGACAGAACCCAGGAACGTTATGTCACTTCTCGGCCTGAAAGTCTTGAACTGCAAAATATTACATGGGAGACTTGGGGAGGGGACTGCCATTTTCATGTCCACTTTAGGCAGATAATCTTGTAACAAATAGCCTTTGAGGAGATCATTATTATCCGCAATTTCCAGACAAAAGAATGGAGTAGTATATTCAAGGATATATGGCTAATAGGTAATAAAATATTTTCATAGTGACTTAACATAACAATATATACATAGTATGGCAGAACTTGCAGGAAAATCAATCCCTTGTCCCATTTCTCCCAAACCCCCCTCTCCTAAATCTGCTCCCCAAGGCAACTCTTGTTTTTTTAAATATTTTATTTATTTACTTATTTACTTGAGAGAGAGTGAATGAATGAGGGAGAGAGAGAACAAAGTAGTGAGGGGCAGAGAGAGAGGGAGAAGCAGACTCCCCACTGAGTGGGGCGCCTGTCATGGGGCTTGATCCCAGGACCCCAGGATCATGACCTGAGCCACTCGGGTGCCCTCCAAGGCAACTCTTTTTAGACTTTTACTCTTGTTTCTGGTAGTCACCTTAATATCTCTATCCTTAACCAATAGACTTATTAGCAGAATGAGAGTAGTGACTTTGTTCGGTTTGTTTTATGTCTATATCCTCAATGCTTTAGGACATCATAAATATCTGTTGAAAAAAATACCATCTTTTGATGTATCTGTAAGATAAGGATCTGGTGTGCTAACATTTCCCTTTCACCTCCCCCACTGCTTCGCATTAAGGCTTTATCCATATGTTTACTTCCTCCGCTAGTAACCTTTGTAACTCTAAGTGATGCACAGACTCCTTTATCTCTTATTCCACAACTACAGATAATACTTTTGGACTCCAGCGTGAGGGTCCTGGTTTCACTACAGTTCTGCCTGACTTGAGGACCCACACCTCTTTCATCCCGCTGACTACTTCTGGGCCAGTGAGTGTCTCTCTGCCTTGTTTCCGAAAATATATTTAAAAAATAATAGGCACTGGGTAACAGATTTTGAACTAGAGGTGTTCTTGGGCCAGGGTCAACAAACAGAGAACGGTCTGAAGATATTGGAGTGAGTTTATCAAGCTAAAGTTGAGTGTAGTTCAGAAGCATTAAAGAATAGGCACAGGCCAGAATTCTCATAGCCGGTTATAATTGGCTGAAATCCTCCGATGGCCCAAGGTGAATTCCTGCCCTTTCTTTAAAACAGGACTTGCATTTTACACTAGGAATGTGATGGGCCCAAGAAACTGGTAGATACTCTGGGTTCTATCATCAGCACAAAATACCCCAGAAATGTCCCCCGGCCCGATGTGTGCCCGGAGTCAAGTTATTTCCTTGGCAAGTGGTGAAAAGGAGTGGGAGCTGGGCATAACCCTGGCATCAGCCTGGGTGTGGGTTTCATTAGAGCAAGTAATTGACACCGAGGAGCAGAGGCCATGAAAGGAAAACAGACTTGGCCTTTGTTTCCCGGGGCCCTCTGGCTGACATTACACACACAACGCAAACACTGTCCACGTTGGTGCTTGATACGGAGTTTTTGTTTGTGCCCAGTCCCTGCCTTCTTCCAGAAGACAGCTTCACTTGTCTTTTGTTTGTACTTCCTCATCCCCAGCAAGTCCCACTTGTTCTTAAAGGTACCTGCTGGCTCTGTGTAGCTGAGTTAAACAAGGGCTTGACCTACACATCTGGAACCTGGGCTTGGGCAACATCCAGGACAGATGGCAGGAGAGCTCAGTTCCGAACCCCACAGGCACCTGTTGGTCCTCCTATCTAAGGAGAACTCCAAGGGGTGCCTGGGTGGCTCAGTTGGTTAAGCGTCTGCCTTCAGCTCAGGTCATGATCCCAGAGTCCCGGGATCAAGTCCCACATCAGGCTCCCTGCTCAATGGGGAGTCTGCTTCTCCCTCTGACCCTCTCCCCTCTCATACTCTCTCTCACTCTCTCTCTCAAATAAATAAATAAAATCTTTAAAGAAATAAAAAAGAGAGAACCCCAAGAGGGGCACCTGGGTAGCTTGTTTGGTTGAGTGCCTGCCTTTGGCTTGGGTCATGATCCCAGGGTCCTGGGACTGAGCCCCACATTGGGCTCCCTGCTGAGCGGGGGTCTGTTTCTCCCTCTGTCCTTCCTTGTGCTCTAGCTCTCTCTCTGTGTCAAATAAATAAATAAAATCTTTAAAAAATAATAAAAATGAAAAGAACTCCAAGGACCAGCCCCTGTCTGTCCTACAGTCCAGCAGAAAACGACCCTTACGTGCAGATTGCAGAGTTGCCTGTGGGAACCTGACAATGTTTGCTTGACCTCTTTGCAGATAGTTACAGATAGTACAGATAGTACCTGCCTGCTAGAAAAATATCGTAAGTAGTGGGGGAGCTCAGGTCATGGCAAGATGAGATTGGAATTGTATACATTTAGGGTCTGGACTTGAACAAAGCCACATCATTAGTTTGGACTAGAATCAATTAGGAGTATCAGAAAAAACTGGAAATGACTTAAATATGCAAATTTATTTCTCTCTTATATTTAAGAAGTCCAGAGATACTCGTCCCATGATTGGTAAGCTATGCCATGGTATCCTTCTTAATATTGCTTTATCCTGCATGGCTTCTATTCCCAAGGTTAGCTCTCTCTCTCTCTCTTTTTTCAGATTTTATTTATTTATTTGTCAGAGAGAGAGCATGTGCACAAGCAGGGGAGCAGCAGGCAGAGGGAGAAGCAGGCTCCCCGCTGAGCAAGAAGCCTGATGTGGGACTTGATCTCAGGATCCTGGGATCACGACCTGAGCCAAAGGCAGATGCTTAACTGACTGAGCCACTTAGGCGTCCCTACCAAGGTTATCTCAACATAGCTCCTAGACTTCTGGTCGTTGGATCCATATTATAGCCAACACAGAGGAAAGAGGGCAAAGCAGAGCTTTGCTTTCCTTTAAGGCTGTTGCTTGGAAATAGCTCATAGCTCATACCAACTACTTAACATTGTTCATACCAACTACTGCTTCTCTGTCATTGGCCAGAACCTGGTCACATGACCACACCTCCCTGCAAGAAGCCTGATCATTGTTGTTTTTATTCCAGGCAGTCATGTGCCCAGCTAATAATCAGGGATTTTGTTCCTCAGTACAAAGGAAAATGGAGATTGAAGAACAAACAGTCGTCTCTAATCCCTGGTGGAGCAGATCAATATGACACCCATTGCCTCCATTCAGGCCACTCTTATTGGGGTTGACTGGCCTAACCAAACATTACACATGTTTAGAGTCAACTTCCAAGGATAAAGATGAAGCGTTCTCTCAGGTTGCACTCGCTCCACTGACCTCTCAGGTCAGGGCAGACCAACTCCATTTAAGGGATTGGGATAATTAGTATCTCAATGTATCCTGGCTAAGAAGGCATGCTATCTAAAGATAAGCTTTGTCCTTGCCACAGGAAAAAAGAGCAGTAGGCTTAGACCTGTCCCACCACACAGCCGTGCCAACTGAAGGAGGCAGGGGGAAGCATCTCCAACAGAGGTGTACCCACGGACATTGGACTCCAAACTAGGATTTGATTTAGACCTTGCACCTGTCTTCAATGACTAACGTGGTGGGTCAAGGTGTGCCTTCTGGATCACAGAGCACTGAGAATTCAGGCCATGCCAGATGGAGGAGTAGAGGGCCTCACTGACCAAGACCTGGTGAATCTAGGGGCATCCCTGGTCTAGGTAAAGCCATACCTGTGTGTGGTCACTTCTCCCTGTGTGTGAGCAGGACTCTTTGCCTCATTTCTAACAAAGCGAATATGGTGGAAGCTTTGGGATGTCGCTGCTGAGACTAGGTTACAAAAAGACTATGGCTTCTGTGTTGCCCTCTCTCTGAGCACTTACTGAGGGTATCCAGTTGGGGGATGCCCTTGGGGAGGTCCACATGGCAATGAACTCCTATCTCCAGCCCACAGCCAGGAATGATCGACGCCTGGCGAAAGCCACATGAGTGAGCGTGGAAATGGATCCTTCTCCAATCAAGCTCCGAGAGGACTGCAGCTCTCACCGAGAGCTTGACCACAATTTTGTGAGGAACCCTGAACCAGAGTCACCCAACTAAGCTGCACCCAGATTCTTGCCCCGCAAAAACTGAGACAGCATGCCTATTGTTGTAAACCGCAGAGTCTTGGGGTACCTATTTATGCAGCAATAAATAATGAATGTAAGTTGTTTACATCTTAAATCCTGCAAGCTTACTCCCATTCTCAACTTTCTAGACTTGTTGCTATCTCAGCCTCGACGGGCCAGGTTCAGGCCATGCAAGAATGTGAACACAGAGCGGAGATAATCCCCTTGAAATTAGAGAAATATTTCTCCAGGCAGCATGAGTGTCACGAAGAAATACTATAAATCACTTTCTTTATTTAAAAAAATGTGTGGGAGAGCCTTTCCGTAGCAGACGACATGCCTCTGCTTAGAGAAGCAGAGTCTCGTTTCTTCTTGCAACATGCTGAAAAGGCATGCACTTCTTGGAATCTCGTTTCTTTTTGCAACATGCTGAAAAGGCATGCACTCCTTGGTCGCATTGCGTATTTGCAATCGCCTCTCCTTCCTTCATCCCTGAGTCAAGGTCAGGGCACCTATTGTTCGCTTACTCGCTGGGAGTGAAGCAGTGCGTGGCTTGGCATGCCAGTGCGACCTGTTATTCTTAGAATAACGCTCTTCTTTGCTAACCATATGGCCAGGTTTCCATCAGTAACGACTCCAACATCTATTTTTTTTTCACAAAATAATTATTATAGATGAAAACTCTCTTCTCCCATAGCATGAATCTGCAGCGATGAATAGAATAAAATGTCGTGGAGCATTTTCCCCTCCTGTATGTTGCACACATATACCAAGGGCTGTTTTGTGCATAGAACATCAGCCTTTTCCTTCGTATGTGAAGGAAAATGTCTGTTAGGATGCACACACGACCCTATTTGCTTTTTTACATTGTATGCTGTTGAATTTTTGCAACAGTCTGGAACATCACTAGATAAACAACTTTTGTTTGCCTTCTCCTCAAGCATAAAATGTGTCATTAGCTCCGTAATTGGATTTAGACCTTTTTGGTAATAGAATGATTTATAGCCTTATTTTGCTGCAGAAGTGTAGATTTCAATAATGTTGCTATAGTTATGATATTTTCTGACTCCCTTTAAAAACCAAATTCATCAATTTGGGAAGTATTATTTTGTTCTTACTCTAGAAAAAATGTTATTTCTTTATTGAGAGTCTCCATGTTTTGTTTGAAAAAGACAATAAAAAGTCATGGGGAGACGCCTGGGTGGCTCAGTGGGTTAAGCCTCTGCCTTCAGCTCAGGTCATGATCTCAGGGTCCTGGGATCGAGTTCCCCATCGGGCTCTCTGCTCAGCGGGGAGCCTGCTTCCTCCGCCTTCTCTCTCTCTGCCTGCTTCTCTGCCTACTTGTGATCTCTCTCTGTCCATGAATAAATAAAAAACTTAAAAAAAAAGTCATGGGTGGCTTTATGTTAATATCTGAACAAGTTCATAATAGACAATACATTGAGGAATAGAGATGAATAAATTGCTAGCCCAGTAATGTCCAATTTTCAGATACTCACTATCTCTTTTGCTATTTGCACTATAGTATTTGCCTACTCGTGCAAAATAATTACATTTTCAGATGTCTATCCTACAACATAAAGAGTCATGCTCCATATTTTCACTAGAGTCCTACTCACGACTTAATTCTATCATGCTATTTTGATTTGTGGTGTTCACATTACTATATTTGTGGTTTTTATATTTATTTTATTTTTATTTTTATAGAGGGAAAGAGAGAGAGAGACAAAGAGAGAGACTCTGAAGCAGTCTCCATGCCCAGCATGGAGCCTGATGAGGGGCTCGAACTCACAACCCTGAGATCGTGACCTGAGTCAAAATCAGGAGTCGGACACTTAACCGACTGAGCCACCCAGGCACCCGTATTTATGATTTCTTTTTAAAACCTTTAATAACAGGTCGATTGAGATATGATTCACATAAAATTTGCCCTCTGAAAGTGTGCAACTCAGTGGTCTTCAGAACATTCGTACAGTTGTGCAAACGTCACTGTTATCAACTTTTAGAATAATTTCATCACCCAAAAAAGAAACCCTCCCCCTATTAGTAGTCACTCCTATTCCCCCCTTCCCTTCAGCCCCTCAAAACCACTAATCTGCTTTCTGTCTGCACAGATTTGCTTATTCTGGACATTTCCAATAAATGTAATCACACAGCATGTGGTCTTCTATGTCTGACTTCTTTCACTTAGCCTGACGTTTCCAAGATTCATCCACCTGAACATCTTACTTCATTCCTTTTTATGGCCAAATATTTTTCCATTATATAGATATGACACATTTTTGCTTATTTCTTTGTCAGTACATGGACAATTAGACTGTTTCCACTTATTAGCTCTCATGAATAATACCGCCGTGGACATTCATGTACAGGTTTTTGTGTGGACAAGTGTTTTTATTTCTCTTGTGTATATACCTATGAGAGGAGTTCCTGGTTCTTAAGGTAACTCTATGTCTAACATTTTGCGAAACTTCCAAACTGGCTGCACCATTTTATAATCCCCTCCAGGAATGTATGAGAGTTGCAATTTTTCTGCGTATTTATCATCATTTGTTATTTTCTGTCTTTTCTTTTTTTTTTTTTTAAAGATTTTATTTAGTTATTTGACAGAGAGAGAGAGAGATCACAAGTAGGCAGAGAGGCAGGTAGAGAGAGAGGAGGAAGCAGGCTCCCTGCTGAGCAGAGAGCCCCATGCAGGGGCTCGATCCCAGGACCCTGAGATCATGACCTGAGCCGAAGGCAGAGGCCTAACCCACTGAGCCACCCAGGCGCCCCATTTTCTGTCTTTTCCATTTTAGCCATCCTAGTATGCTTAAAGTGGCATCTCATCGTGAATTTTCTGGTTAACAGATTTACTGAGATATAATTCACCTCCTCCCCTGTTTCAAGTGTATGCTGGCTCAGTGGGTGGAGCACGTGACTCTTGATCTCGGAGTGGCAGGTTGAAGGGCAACATTGGATGCAGAGATTACTTTAAAAAAGATTTCTTTTTAAAGCGTACAATCCAGTGGTTTTTCATACATTCGCAGTTGCGTAACCATCACCACAATCGTTTTAGAGCACTTTTATCATCCTCAAAAGAAACTCCATTTCCTTTAGCAATCTCACTGTGGTTTTCTTGTGTGCTTCCCTTATGAATAACAATGTTGAACATCTTGTCAGGTGCTTATTGGCCATGTGTACATCGTCTTTGGAAAAATGTCTGCTCAAATCTTTTGTTTGAAAGAGAGAAAGAGAGCACGAACAAGGGGGAGAGGAGCAGAGGGAGAGGGATAAGCCAGCTCTGTGCTGAGTGCAGAGCCTGACGTGGGGCTTGATCCCACGACCCTGAGATCGTGATCTGAGCTGAAATCAAGAGTCAGACGCTTAACTGACTGAGCCACACAGTTGTCACATCACATCACATCACAGAGGATTCTTAAGCGTGTTCTCCACATATGCCAGGTGCGAATTGGATGCCTTCTGGCATAATTGTTATATGCTTGGCGTGAGGGGTACACAGGTTAGGGTTTTCAAAGAGGCCCGTCAGATAGGCCTCGTTTGCTTCCTGAAAAGCATGGATAGCTACACTCCAGAAGTGCAGGTCTGTTTTGAAGTCCTGAGCAATTTCTCACACCAGACTCTGGAAAGGAAGTTTGTGGATCAGAAATTCAATGGTAGGACACCTGGATGGCTCAGTCGGTTAAGCGGTTGCCTTCGGCTCAGATCATGATCCCTGGGTCCTCAGATCGAGTTCCACATAGGAGTTCTTGCTCAGCGGGGAGGCTGCTTCTCTCTGACTCTGCCTGCTTGTGTTCTCTCTCTCTCTCTCTCTTTCTCACAAATAAATAAATAAAATCTTTAAAAATAAAAAAAGTTCAATGAACTTCTAAAAACGTCTAATTCCACAGAGTGCCACAGTACCAGGCCCGTAGTGATAAGGTTTCTTCGCCCCTCCAGTAGAGGGCGCACTCTTGCGCATGGCTTTTGTAGCACGTTGCTTCCTTGGTGCTTTACCACAGGTCCATTGGCAGGCAGTAGACTTTGGTACAGCCGTGGTACAAAGACCTTCTTACTTACCCCCCTACTCCTTCAGCTGGGCTTGGCAAACTAGAGGTGGCCCTGGCGTTAGTGAGTGACAAGAGAAGGTGGTGAGGAGACCTGAGCTGCTAGTTCTTTTTAAAATTTTTGGGAAATGCGCTGCACGGGGATAGTGGCAATGAAAATGCAAATTTAATCACTGTCGGGTCAATGTTCTTAGTTGCAAGCAGCAGAAACTAACTCTAGGTGGTTTAAGCACGAAAAAAAATTTACTAACACGATGTTGCTGGGTGATGGAGAAATAGGCTCAGAAAATAGAATGAGGGGGGCGCCTGGGTGGCTCAGCGGATTAAAGCCTCTGCCTTCAGCTCAGGTCATGATCCCAGGATCCTGGGATCGAGCCCCGCATCGGGCTCTCTGCTTGGCTGGGAGCCTGCTTCCTCCTCTCTCTCTCTCTGCCTGCCTCTCTGCCTACTTGTAATCTCTATCTGTCAAATAAATAAATCTTTAAAAAAAAAAAATAGAATGAGGGGTGTTCCAGCAGTAACCAGGACCATAGGCTAAATATTACTATAAATCAGTCCAGGAAGATCCTGTGACTATAGCTGCTGAACCACTGAATGCCACAGGTTGGAGCGTGTTCCCCAGAGGCCCAGGACACTGCCCCACTGCTAAACTGTAGCCCCAACAAATGGATCTTTCCGCCACCAAGGCGGCCACTAGGCACCACAACCAGTTCCTGCTCTCTGTGTCACTTGCTCGCGATCCAAAGCTGGAGAAAGGACGGTGCCAAGATCATGTCTACGCTTACCTCTCAGATCTGTTGACGCTTCCCAGTCTGCCTTTGGAATAAGACTGGGGCAGGTCAAGGGTGCTGCAATTGGGTCGGAAGGAGGTCGTGTTGAAATTGCATTTAAGAAAATTACTTGAGTTTTCTAAGCCTCATTTCTTTCTTTTTTCTTAAATAGATATTTTGTGGGGTTTTAAAAAAATATTTGTGTGTGAGAGAGAGAGAGGATAGAGGGAGAAGCAGACTCCCCACTGAGCAGAAAGCCCGGTGCAGGACTGGATCCTAGGATCCTGAGATCATGGCCTGACCTGAAGGCAGAGGCTTAACAGACTGAGCCACCCAGGAGCCCCAAGCCTCGTTTTCTTTGTCTAGAAAATGAAGACATAATAGTATCTTTTTTACAGGGTCATTGTGGGAGTTAGAGGAACAACTTAGAGGAACATAAAGTGATTAAGACAGTGTTTGGACACAGAAATGTTAAGAACCAGCGGCTGTTTATAGTCTTGGGTCAGTCTATTTCTTGGCTACCAGGTCCTTTTTCTTGGAGTCAGCGAAAGTCTGTTACTGTAGCTTTCGAACCATCTCTGACTCCTAAGCTTTTGTATTCCAGCTCCCAATCAATGCCAGTGTTCCTGGACTTGAATGTCTGACCTGCTGTGAAGTAGCGATGCCTCCTATTGAACTTGGTATTGGACTTGTTGTCCTGACCATGCTATTGGCTGAAAGCTGTCAGGCTTAGTAATGCCTCTCCAGCCCTTTCACAATTAGCCATGGTGCACTGGCAGGACACGGTAGAACAACCAGGTGTTGTAAGCACAGGCTCTGGAGTTAGACTGTGTAGACTCAAACCCACCCATCTTCATCACTTATCAGGTATTAACTTTGGAGAAGTTATGTAATCTCTCTGTTTCCTCTTCTGTAAATGTATTTATTACAACAGTACTAGGCCAGGTGCAAGCTCTGTAGTACTTGCTTTTATTTTATGTATATTTTTAAGTCTGAGACTCAAACCTAAGCACTGAGGAAGGAGGACACCTGGCAACTAAGATGCTAAGGTCAGACTGTGCCCCATAGGGGCACATAGGCCATAATCTTGTGGTTGTGAGATCAAGCCCCACATCCGGCTCTGTGTTGGCTGTGGACCCTTCTTAAGATTCTCTCTCTAGGGGCCCCTGGGGGGCTCAGGCCTGCCTTTGGCTCAGGTCATGATCCCAGGGTCCTGGGATTGAGCCCGTATTAGGCTCTCTGCTGAGCAGAGCCTGCTTCCCTTCCTCTCTCTCTGCCTGCCTCTCTGCCTACTTGTGATCTCTGTCTGTCAAACAAATAAAATTAAAAAAAAAAAAAAAATTCTCTCTCTGTCTCTCCTTCTGCCCCTACCCCTACCCTCACATGTGTGTGCACTCTACCTCTTTCTAAAAAAAAGATGAATTACACATTTTGTTCTCTTATAAAAAGACTAATATTCTAAAATTCCTGCGGTGCCTGGGTGGCTCAGTTGTTGGGTGTCTGCCTTTGGCTCAGGTCACGATCTCAGGGTCCTGAGATCCAGTCCTGCACCAGGCTCTCTGCTCAACAGGAAGCCTACTTCTTCCTTTCCCACTGGCCCCGCTTGTGTTCCCTGTCTCGCTGTGTCTCTCTCTGTCAAATAATAAATGAAATCTTAAAATAAAATAAATGAAATAAAATAAAATTCCTGACCTTTTCTCTTATGACAAGTGACTTTCACTACTATGCTACCTAACCGATATTAAAATAATGAATGCATTTAGATAATATCTTCAAAGAAAGGGTGGTGCAATGTGAAAGTAACTACTTTTGCAAAGAAACGCTTTTTACTGAGAGACCATTTTGAAAATGGATGCCTGGAAATGTTTCCATTGTTATTCCTGAAATTGGTATAACTGTATCATCACCTAGGAAACATTTGAATTTTCATGCTTAAAAAAAATTGGAAACAGAGTCCTCTAAACTATTCATACTCTAGACATTGGTTTACAATATCTTTAACTGGCTTGCAGGAATAACTCTTTGACATCAGTAAATTTATTGGCTGAATTTTGGTAAAACTTTGCATAACTGGTGGATGGAAATGAATATGCAGATTTAGTAAATGCATTTTTGGTGTATTTTAATACTACATTACTTTGTGAGTATCTTTTTTCAGCTATGATGATGAATAAAACCTTTTTCCAAAATAAACCAAAGTTAGAAATATGTTTGTGCATCTCTGAGTCACAAATTATTAAGCCTACATTAAAACAAAAACAGTGAAATTTATTCAGGTATAGAGAGAGCAAAAATGTTTTGTATCTCTGAGAAATCAAATAAAAACTTAAATAAAAATATTCATTTCCTCTCTATTTCCTTTTAATTTGTATTCTGCACATTTTACAATGTTCATCTATGTCTAGTCACATGCGTTCATTACTTAGAAATAAATAAATATGCTAGAGATTCACGCTCAATCATTTTTATTGAGAGGGTGTGTTCTCAGAAGAATTTGAAAACCACTGCTTATGAAGAGAAGTCTGAGCCTATGTAAGAGATAAAGGAAGAGAGGGGCAAAAAGCTGTTAAAACAAGAGAGCAGTCAGGTACCTCGGCTTCACAACATTCTAGGTCAGTGGTAATAAGAGAATGAATTAGGGTGGTGACATTTTGAATGGAAAGGGACAGATTCAAGAAAATGAAGTGATGAGAAGACAGAGCAAAAAGCTTTGGTGACTAACGAATGGCATTTTGAAAGCAAGGAGAAGGGCACCTGGGTGGCTCATTCGGTTAAGCGTCTGCCTTTGGCTCAGGTCATGATGCTGGGGTTCTGGGATCGAGCCCTGCCCTGGGATTGAGCCCCTCCTTGGGCTCCCTGCTCAGTGGGGTGTCTGGTTCTTCCTCTGCCCCTCCTTCTGCTTTTGCTTTCTCTCTCAAATAAATATATGAAATTCTTTTTTTTTTTTTAATCTGCCATTAAAAAGAAAAATAGAAAGCAAGAGGAGGGAGGTATCAGTGACTGACCTGAGGAAGAAAAAGTTGATGGGACAGAAAACAATGAATTTCATTTTAAACATGTCGAACTTGAGTGCCTTTTGGGACCTTAAGAGAGAAGATCAAAGGAGCAGTTGAAATAAAGACAGTGGGTGACAGTGGCTAAAAATGGCTTTCCAGTCCATATGTTTTACAGTTCTGACATATGGCTGTGAAGATAATATGCATTCATGGGAGCCAACGTATTTGACTTCTTAAAATATGAGTACACTTTAGAGGCACACACATCTCTCTTTCTCCTTCGGGACTTCCCGCTGTAGCAGAAGATGGGTGAGAGAGGAAATCCAGAGGCTTAAAATGGAGGCACTGCTCTGGGAAACTCAGATTCCAAACCCACTCTACCACTCACTAGTGAGGCAACTGTGGAGACTTATTTAATCCGCCTAAGACCTAGTCCCGCTATTATTAAATCATGACCTAATAATAATTATTTTATATCATTACTGTGCGAATTGAATGAACTGTGTAAAGTACTTATGTCCTTGCATTTACCGTTTTGTTTTGCTTTTTAATTTTTCTTAAGACTTTTATTTCCTTGTCAGGGAGAGAGCGTGCATAAACAGAAGGAGCAGCAGGCAGAGGAGGAAGCAGTTTCCCCACTGAGCAGGGAACCCAACGCTGGACTCGATCTCAGGACCCTGGGATCATGACCTGAGCCTAAGGCAGTCGCTTAACCAACTGAGCTACTCAGGCATCCTGGCCTTGTATCATTTTCAACCATTATTTAAGCATTAAATAAAAATTGGTTCTAATTATTGGCTAGTCTCTGTAGTTCTTGGAAAACAAATTGGCTGCTGTATCTTTTATCTCAGCCTACTACATCAGAGACTACACATTCACATACTTACAAAGCCTGGACCTTGTGTTAAATCTGTTCCCAAATAAGTGTTGTTTTCTCCCTTTCGATACTTCTACAAACAGTGGCACCCATGTAGCACGCATTTAAGATTTTTTAATAATTTCATATAAAAACTGTATACTCATATTCACACGCACACTCACACACACACACATTCAGATACACATTAAAGACTATCCACAAAGTTTTTAGTATCTGAGACCTGAACTGAGAAAGAACATTAAAATTCCTGTATTTGGATCATACCTATAACAACGATGATTATCCTTATGGTATAGACTGGATATTTTGTCTCCCCCAAATTCTTTTTTTTGTCTCCCCTAAATTCCTATGTTGAAATCCTAACCCCCAATGTGATGGCATTAGGAAGTGGGGCCTTTGGGAGGTGATAAGGACATGAGCACAGAGCCCTTATGGGATTAGTGCCTTTATAAAAGAGACCCCACAGAGTTCTCTTGCCCCTTCTGTCACATGAAGACACAGTGAGAAGACATTTACGAATCAGGAAGTGGACTTTCACTAGACACTGAATCTGTCAGCACCTTGATTTTGGACTTTGTAGCCTCCAGAACTAAGAGAAATTACTCTGTTTGTATGCCAGCCAGTCTATGGTACTTTCCGTACAGCACCTCAAACTTAGACATTTTACATCTCTATAGAATTCTGCAGTCATAGAAATGATACAGGTGCCTGGGTGGCTCAGTGGGCTGGAGCCTCTGCCTTGAGCTCAGGTCATGGTCTCAGGGTCCTGGGATCGAGCCCTGAGTCAGGCTCTCTGCTTGGCAGGGAGCCAGCTTCCCCCTCTCTCTCTCTCTCTGCCTGCCTCTCTGCCTACTTGTGATCTCTCTCTCTGTCAAATAAGTAAAATCTTAAAAAAAAAAAAAAAGGAATTATACACTTTGAGAAAAGAAAACAGAAATGCACCATGTAGGGGTGCCTGGGTGGCTCAGTGGGTTAAAGCCTCTGCCTTCAGCTCAGGTCATAATCCCAGGGTACTGGGATCGAGCCCCGCATCGGGCTCTCTGCTCAGTAGGGAGCCTGCTTCCACCTCTCTCTGCCTGCCTCTCAGCCTACTTGTGATCACTGTCTGTCAGATAAATAAATAAAATCTTTAAAAAAGAGAAATCCACCATGTATATACTTGGTGTCCCTGAAGTAGAGAGCTGAGCAAATCAAGAATAGAAATATTCAAATAGAAAAGCAGTTTCCTGAAATGAAGAACAGAATCTACAAATTTAAATCATACACTGTGTTGTAGGAAAAATTAATACAAGAGGCATAAAAACATGACATAGTAACATGAAATGACCAAACTTCATGAACAAGTGAATAATCCTACATATCTCTAGGCAAAAAACACAAGTCACTTGTAATGGGAAAAGGTAAAGCCAGATTCAAACTTATTTACCACAACGGTCCATGCCAGAAAATGACAGAGCAGTGTTTACAGAGTTTTAAGGAGAAATGAGTGTGACCCAAGAATTTAATACCCAGCCCAAATTCTACCTGTGTATGAAGGCAACCAACAAATAGTCTGACATATGGTCAGACTTTGCTCAGGTAAGGCAATATAGAAATGCTTTTTATAGGGACGCCTTGATGGCTCAGCTGGTTAAGTGTCTGCCTTCAGTTCAGGTCATGATCCCAGGGTCCTGGAATCAAGTCCTACATTGAGCTCCTTGCTCAGCAGGGAGCCTGCTTCTCCCTCTGCCCCTCCCTCTGCTTGTGCTCTCCCTCTCTGACAAATAAGTAAATTAATAAAAGTTTTCGAAAAATTAAAAAAAAACCACTTTTTGTAAAAGCTACATAATGATGAAATCCAGCCAATTTGGATATTTCAGAATAAAAAAACTAAGGGAATGGGGGAAATATAACCGGACTAGTCATGAAGTTGAATCTATGTAAATCTAGAAATAAAGCAAAGCAATTACAGGTCATTCCAAAACAAGTCCTCTGTTTGAACAAAGAAGAGCCAGCATGCAAAGTGAGGAGGACATCTGTGTGGTAGTGTGGCCCCACACAAGGTGTCAGAGCCTGAGTGGAGCAAGGAGGGCATCCACGCAGAGGAGCAGCCCCAGACCGGGTGGTGTCAGAGTGTATATGCAAGGTACTGGCGTTGGAAGGCTGCTTGAATGCAAGACATTGGAGCCTGTGCAAGGTGAGAATGGTATCCAGTGGGGTGGTTGGGGGGGGCGGTGGTGGTGGTGGTCGTGGTGGCTGAGAGCAGAGTGTTAGAGTCTGAGCCAGGTGGCGAAAGTGTCCATGCATGGAGGTGACCTGGCGAGGGTGTCCGAGCCCAAGCAGGGTGAGGAGGACCTCTCCATGGCGGCACAGAGCGGCACCTGAGAACACTATGAGAGCTTGAGCCTGGTGAAAGAGAATCTCCGCTGGAGGGCATTAAAAAAAAGTGTCTTGTCCTTATTTGTGATTTTTCTGACAGTGTGTGACTATTTTTTTAAATGGACACACAGACTTTTTCTCTGACATTGCAGCTCCCTACGTGGGAGGAAACAACACAGAAAATGGTTTTAAAGTCTTATTTGATATGTATGTATACAAAGGCGAGAGTATCATATTAAGCAATCACATGATATGGATTCCTTTCAACTGTGTCTTGTTTTTCTAATACTTTTGGCTATATCATTAAGGAATTTTGGTATGCTAATGAAAAAAAAACATTTTAATGCTACTCAAAGAATATGAAGTGGGTAGACTGTAGACACTGAGACTTCCTGGACCACCTCACTTTGCTGTGCCCGTTCACTTCTTCCCATGGCAGGTGCACGAAGCTTGGTCAGTGTTCAGGCTCCCAGAGTTTTCTGGGACTCTGCTGCAAAGGCTGACCCTTGAAACCAACTATGTCTTTCCTTGTGGTTTCACACTTGTTATATATATTTTCTCTCACCTTACCACCACCCAGACAAGCTCAGCCTCCCTTGCTACATCAGCTTTCGGTGGCTTCACTTCCTGGCTTTTGGGAAACCGCAGCCGCCAGAGTTTTTGCAGGCTAAGCAATGCCCCCATTAAAAGCACGCAAATGAGAAGGTAGATGTAAGAGAAGCACCAGTTCAGTTTCTGATGGCGACAGGGGGAGGAGAGCCCTGTTTCCCCAGCTTTCTTCACCGTCATCCTCTGGTCAGGAGGTTCCTCTGGTCTTCAGTCTTTCAGTAGCTGTCTCCGGGACATTGTTGCATTAAATTCTTCCATATGAAAGAAAGCTTGCTTTCAGGACACTAGAAATGTTGTATTGGATCAGAATAATGGTTTGGGGGGCTCAGGATTTCTATGACTGGTGGTGTTGTCAATCTCTACTTTGTAGTATCTACAAACAATAGTCTCTAGTCTCCCAGTTGGTGCTAATCTGGGAAGTTTTTTTTTGTTGTTGTTGTTTTGTTTTTTGTTTTTTTTGCCAGCAATGAAATAAAAAGTGTAAGAATAATACAGGAGAACATAACTAATGTCATTTTAGGGAAAGAACTGTTTTTTTATCCTGAGGCTGTGTCCTTCTTCTCCTTCTTCTTCTTCTTCTTCTTCTTCTTCTTCTTCTTCTTCTTCTTCTTCTTCTTCTTCTTCTTCTTCTTTTTTTTATTTGACAGAGAGAGAGAGAACAAGCAGGCAGAGGGAGAGGGAGAAGCAGGCTCTCCGCTGAGCAGAAGCCCAATGCAGGACTGGATCCCAGGGCTCTGGGATCATGACCTGAGCTGCAGGCAGCTGCTTAACCAATTGAACCACCCAGGCGCCCCTCCTTCTTACATTTTTAACTTCAAAAGTATACCTCCTTTTATGAAGAAGATGAAGTTATCATCTTCTGATAGTAGATGGCAGGTTACTTCTTCAGGGTGCTTACTTGGCAAAACCAAAGACAGACAACTTCATGTCAGTCCGTGGGTGGTCTTTTCTCGGTACTCTTTTTTTTTTTTTAATTGTGGTAAAATACTCATAACTTAAAATTTATCATATTCACAAATTTTAAGGATACGGTTCAGTGACATTAAATACATTCACCCTCTGGGCAGCCTTCACCACCGTACCTCTTCAGAACTCTTTTTATTTTGCAGACTGAGATTCTGTCCCCATTAAAGAGCAACTCCCCATTCCCTCCTCCCCTTACCCTCGGTAACCATCATTCTGCTTCCTGTCTCTATGAATTTGACTCTAGGTATCTTATCTAAGTAGAATCATATAACGTTTGCCCTTTTGTGATTGGCTTACTTCACTCAGCATGATGTCCTCAAGGTTCAAGGTAGTGCATGTCAGAATTTCCTTCCCTTATAGGGATAGATAATCTTCCGTTTTACGTATATACCATATTTTATTTATCCATTCTTCTGTCAATGGACATTTGAAGGCTTTCACCTTTGGCTACTGTGAATAATTCTGCTATGAACAAGGGTATACAAACATTCTTTTAAACAAAATCAAGATATAATTTACATATAACAAAATGCAGAGATTTAGTATATGTGCTGCCGAAGCGAGCACCAAAATGCAGAGATTTAAAGTGAACTGTCTGATGAACTTTGAAAAAGATATTGATTAATGTAACTGTCACCTGAATCAAAATACAGAATATCTCTATTATCTCAGAAAGTTTCCTTGTGCCTCCTTTCAATCTCTCCTCCCCAACAACTGTTCTGACTTTTATCACCATAGATTCATCTTGCCTTTCTAGAACTTAAAATAACTGAAATTATACAGTATGTACTCCTTTGCATCTGGCTTCTTTTGCTCAGTATAATGTTTTTGAGCTTCAGCGACATTGAAATTCACTCCCCTCTATTGCTAAGTGTTATGCCATTGTATGAATATACACAATTTGGTTATTCATTCTCATTTGAGTTGTTTCCAATTTGGGGCTATCATAAAGCTGTTCTGAACAATCTTGTATATCTTTTTTTGTGGATATACATTTTCCATTTCTCTTGGATAAATGCCTAGAAGTGGATTTGCTCTCATCAGAGAGGTGTATGGGTAACTTTATTAGAAAATGCCTGACAGGGGCGCCTGGGTGGCTCAGTGGATTGAGCCGCTGCCTTCGGCTCAGGTCATGATCTCGGGGTCCTGGGATCGAGCCCCGCGTCGGGCTCTCTGCTCCGCGGGGAGCCTGCTTCCTCCTCTCTCTCTGCCTGCCTCTCTGCCTACTTGTGATCTCTCTCTCTCTGTCAAATAAATAAATAAAATCTTTAAAAAAAAAAAAAAAAGAAAGAAAGAAAATGCCTGACAGCTTTCCGAAGTGTTTTATTTTTATTTTTACCATTTTACCTTGTACTCTCCGGCAGTGTACGAGAGTCTCCGTTTTTTCACAATTTTGTCTTTGGTATAGACAGTTTTAAAAAAAAATTTAACCAATGAGGCACCTGGGTGGCTCAGTCAGTTAAGCATCTGCCTTCAGCTCAGGTCATGATCTCAGGGTCCTGGGATTGAGCCCCATATTAGGCTCCCTGCTCAGTGGAAATCCTGCTTCTCCATCACCCACTCACCCTGCTTGTATTCCCTCTCTCGCTGTGTCTCTCTGTCAAAAAATAATAAATAAAATCTTAAAAATTTTTTTTTAAACCAGTCTAGTTGGTGTGTGATGGTGCTTGTACAACTTTATATCAATTCCCCAAGGCAATCAATTTCAAGGAATATTTCAGATTAGCTTTGCTAGGATAGGACTCTTCAAATAAAAATTTAAAAACATAGCTTAAACTAGTTTAAATGGAAAACAGTCTCTATTTCCTCCTCAAGCTAACCATGGACCACAGAGTTAGAAGGAGCTGCTCTCAGGAATGACTAAAATCACCCCCAGATCACTTTTGTATAACCTGTTCTCTCTGCCTCTATTCACATGTTGGCTTCATTCTCAAAATTCACTTGTCCCCACTAAATTGGAACTTTTGTCTTCAGGCAAGTCTAGGCTTTCATCCATTTAGTCTTCTAATTGAAAATTGAACAGAGAAGAGATCATCTTCCCATTAGTTCTGGTTAGAAACTGATCATTCTAGTTTGGGGTACACGCAATCCCTGAACCAATCGCCATATTTATGGCAGAGACCAGCCTGGGTTGTGTGCCAGTCCTGTAGCTGGAGAATGGAGAAAGTATGATTGGACTATTCCACCATAACTATGCTTGCAATGGGGAAGAGCAGTTTCCAAAGAGGTTGAGTACTCTTTGAGGCAGGTAAAACAATACACATCTATATATTTATCTTGATTTTTAAGGATGTTTTTAACACCATGGGATCCCGAAGTCCTGGAGCCCATGTTCTTCACTCGACTGACAACCACAAGTCAGAGGTATAGCCCAGACACTTCTAATCCCACTTAACTCATTGTACATCTTTTGGCTATGAGTTGATCTATCCAGCCATGACTTAAGCACTGGGAGGGGACTGCCACTTGAACGACATCCTTTTGGGCCCAGTAGCCAAATGCTATCTAGTCCCCCTAACAAACAACCTACCCTACCTTGCCAACATGCCAACATTCTCTCTTCCTATATTCCCCTTTGGCTACTTCTTCTTGCCTTCAGATAACAACTCCAGTCAATAAATCACTGCCTTTGGGGCGCCTGGGTGGCTCAGTGGATTAAGCTGCTGCCTTCGGCTCAGGTCATGATCCCAGGGTCCTGGGATCGAGCCCCGCGTCGGGCTCTCTGCTCCGCGGGGAGCCTGCTTCCTCCTCTCTCTCTGCCTGCCTCTCTGCCTACTTGTGATCTCTCTCTCTGTCAAATAAATAAAATAAAATCTTAAAAAAAAAATAAAATAAATCACTGCCTTTATTTTCTCTCCCATTGTCCAGCTTTTAACTTTGGAAACTTTCTTTTTCTGCAATTCCCAGGCTCCAAATCTAATTATTTTGGCTCCCAGAAGCCATCTCAGGAACTCGCTTTTCCTTCCTGGCCTTGACCCATTCCTATACTGCTTTTTGCTGGACCCGTTATACACCAAGTCCTGCCTAGTTTAACGTTATACACAAGCTTCTGTCTCTGGGCTCCACTGGTACCCGAGTTCAGCTTCGAGAAGTGACGTGTAATTCTAGTGCTCAAGGCCATGATAAAGAAGGCCACATTTGCTGAAGCCATATCTTTATGATTGGGTTCGTATAACCTCCCAGTTTCTATATTTCTAGACATTCTCAAGGTATGAAATGATTGAGAAGATGGAAGCCATTCTGCCTCCCTAATATCTTGGTGTTCTCAAAAACCTTCTCCACACTTTGATGCACTACTACCAAAAGCTCATTCAGTATCCTGATGAAAGAGACCAATGATTTTGTGGGCTTTTGTGGGATTTTGTCAATAAGCAGGCTGGTTCTTTTTCCAGAATACCAATTTTTCCCTTGTTCCCACCCAATCTTCTTTTCACTCATTAACAATCATGATGACTACCAGAAACTGGGAAAGAGAAGAGCAGTCATGATGGCTAGAAAAGTAAGTCATCTTCCCATGAGCTTTTAAAGGGCAGGGAAAATATCCAGAGATGGGAGGAGGAGCAATATGGCAGAGGAGTAGGAGACCTAAATATCAGCAGGTCCCAGGAGTTCAGCTAGATAGTTATCAAACCATTCTGAACACCTACAATCTCAACAGGAGATCAAAGACATAAGAGAAGTAATTCAAGGAATAGAAAAGCAACCACTTTCTGGAAGGTAGGACATACAGAAAGGTGAATCTGAGGCAATACATGGGAAGAGAGACCGCAGGGAAGGGGCCGGCTCTCGGCAAGGAGTGGAGCAACAAAATTGGAACTTTTAGAAGTCTGCTCCACTGAGGGACATCTCTCCAGAGGCTAAGCAGGGGGTGGGGAGGGATAGTGTGGTCTCAGAACCCACAGGTTTATAGAAAGACCAGGAGTGTGTGAGTGTGGCAGAGCCCCCAGGTATCAGAGCAGGGAAGCCAACTACAGAGACGGAGTCAAGGAGGGGGTTTTCAGCTCTGGGTTACCTTAAACCATGATCTGAGCCAGAGTCAGGCCATTGCTCTTTGAGCAGAGACCCCCCCAAGTTGCAGATTTGGGAGACTCACCTTCCCCCTCCAGGAGGAGCAGTGTGGGAGCATGCTGCAGGTTTCTGCTGGGTTTGGAGACTCCAAAAGGGGCCAAGTGCCAAAGTTAGAAATGCTCAGTCACAGGCCGGGGGAGCACAGAGTGCTGCCAGAGACCAGGGAGACAGGAGAGATTGACTGCTTTTCTCTGAGGGTGCACTGAGGAGTGGGGCCCCAAGCTCTCAGCTCCTCCAGCGGGAGATTTGGGGCCGCCATCTTCATTCCCGTCCTCCAAAGCAGTATGGAAAGTGTTCAGGGAACAAAAGCTACTGAGAGCAAAACCACGCAGATTGCTTAGCCTGGGCCCTGGCAAGGGTGGTGTAATTCTGCCTCCGGCAAATACATTTAAGAAACACTGCAACAGGCCCCTCTGCCAAAAGATTAGCAAGAACATCCAGCCAAGGCCAAGTTCACTAGTCAATGAGAATTGTGGAACTCCAGAGCTAGGGGTATACAGCACATAGAATTCATGGCTTTTTACCCCATGATTCTTTAGTCTTTCAAAGTTAAATTTTTTTAAATTTTATTTTTTTCTTACTCTATTTTTAAAAATTTTCCTCTTTCTTTTTTTTTTTTTTTTTTTTTTTTTTTTTTTTTTAAAGATTTTTAATTTATTTATTTGACAGACAGAGATCACAGGTAGGCAGAGAGGCAGGCAGAGAGAGAGGAGGAAGCAGGCTCCCCGCTGAGCGGAGAGCCCGATGCGGGGCTCGATCCCAGGACCCTGAGATCATGACCTGAGCCGAAGGCAGCGGCTTAATCCACTGAGCCACCCAGGCGCCCCAAATTTTCCTCTTTCTTAACTATTTTAAGCTATTTTACCTTATCAATACCTTTTTAAAAATCTTTTTAAATTTTCATTGTTATAGTCATATTCTATTCCTTCATATTTAACCTTATTTTTTGTATACAGATAGGTTTTTCTTTCTTTAAAATTTTGGGATACAGTTTATTCTAATAGATCAAAATATACCCTAAATCTAGCACATGGCTTTGTTCTAGTCTCCAGCCAGATCACATTCTTAACCTCTCTTTTTTTTTTCAACCAACTTTTTATCTTATCAATTCCTTTTTTAGAATCTTTTTAAAATTTTAATCATTCATCATTCTCCATCCCTTCATCGTGTTTACCTGTATTTTTGTATACATATAAGTTTTTCTTTCTTTATAATTTTGGGAGGTAGTTTCTTCTAACAGACCAAAATACACCCAAAATCAAGTGTGTGGCTCTGTTCTATCCACCAGTCTAATCTATATGCATATATATGTATATACATATTTTTTTCCTTCTTTTTATCCTCCTTTATTCTACCCCTGGTTTCCGGTCTCTTCTGATTTGGTTATTGTGTATCTTTCTGGGGTCGTTACTACCCTTTTAGTATTTTGTTCTCCCATTCATCTATTCTTATCTGGATAAAATAACAAGGTGGAAAAACCTCAAAAAAATAAATGAACAAGAGGCAATACCAACAGCTAGGGACCTAATCAATACAGTCATTAGTAAAATGTCAGAACTAGAGTTCAGAATGACGATTGTCAAGGTGCTAGGTGGCCTCAAAAAAAGCATGCAAGATATTAGAGAATCCTTTTCTGGAGAAATAAAATCCCTTTCCAGAGAAATAAAAGAACTAAAATTTAATCAAGTTGAAATTTAAAAAGCTATTAATGAGGTGCAATAAAAAATGGAGGCTCCTATTGCTAGAATAAATGAGCCAGAAGACAGACTTAGTGACATAGAAGACCAAATGATGGAAAATAAAGAAGCAGAGAAATAGAGAGAAAAACAACTACTGGGCCACAAGGGGAGAATTTAATAGATAAGTGATACCATAGATGAAACAATATTAGAATAATTGGAATCCCAGAGTAGAAAGAGAGAGAGGGACAGAAGGCATATTGGAGCAAATTATAACAGAGAAGTTCCCTAAGTTGGTGAAGGGAACAAGCATCAAAATACAGGAACAAGAATCAAAATCCAGAGAACGCCCCTCAAAATCAATAAAAACAGGTCAATACCCCATCATCTAATAATAAAACTTACAAGTCTCGGTAACAAAGAGAAAATCCTGAAAGCAGCTTGGGACAAGAGGTCTGTAATATATAATGGTAGAAATACTAGATTGGCATACTAGAATGGTAGAAATACTAGATTGCCCCTGCAAGAAACTCATTTTAGACCCAAAGACATCACCAGATTTAAAGTGAGGGGGTGGGGGGGGCGCCTGGGTGGCTCAGTGGGTTAAAGCCACTGCCTTCAGCTCAGGTCATGATCCCAGAGTCCTGGGATCGAGCCCCACATCAGGCTCTCTGCTATGCAGGGAGCCTGCTTCCTCCTCTCTGCCTGCCTCTCTGCCTACTTGTGATCTCTGTCTGTCAAATAAATAAATAAAGTGAGGGGGTGGAAAACAATTTACCATGTAAATCGACATCAAAAGAAAGTTGGGATGGCAATCCTTATATCAGATAAATTAAATTTTAAAACAAAGACTATAATAAGAGATGAGGAAGGACACTATATCATATTAAAGAGTCTGTTCAACAAGAAGATCTAACAATTTTAAATATTTATGTCTCTAACATAGGAGCAGCCAGTTATATAAACCAATTAATAATAATATCTAAGAAACACATTGACAATAATACATTAATAGTAGGGGACTTTAACACCCCCCCTCACTGAAATGGACTGATCATGTAAGTAAAGATCAACAAGGATATAAAAGACTTTAAATGAAAGGACAGGCTGGGGGAGCCTGGGCGGCTTTAACCCTTCTACCTTCGGCTCGGGTCATGATCCTAGGGTCCTGGGATCAAGCCCCGCATCGGACTCTCTGCTTGGCAGGGAGCCTGCCTCCCCCCACTCTCTGCCTGCCTCTCTGCCTACTTGTGATCTCTCTCTGTCAAACAAATAAATAAAATCTTGAAGAAGAAGAAGAAGAAGAAGAAGAAGAAGAAGAAGAAGAAGAAAATGAAATGACACACTGGACCAGCTGGATATCACAGATATATTCAGAACCTTCCATCCCAAAGCAACAGAATACACATCCTTCTCTAGTGCACATGGGACATTCTGCGGAATAGATCACATCCTGGGTCACAAATCAGGTCTCAACTGGTACCAAAAGATTGGGATAATTCCCCGCATATTTTCAGACCACAATGCTCTGAAGTTAGAACTTAATCACAAGAGGAAAATTGAAAAGAACCTAAATACATGGAGGCCAAAGAGCAGCCTACTAAAGAATGAATGGGTCAACCAGGAAATTAAAGAAGAATTTTAAAAAATCATGGAAACAAATGAAAATGAAAACACAACTGTTCAAAATCTTTGGGACACAGCAAAGGCTGTCCTGAGAGGAAAGTATATAGCAATATAAGCCTTTCTCAAGAAACAAGAAAGGTCTCAAGTACACAATCTAACCCTACACCTAAAGGAGCTGGAGAAAGATCAGCAAAGAAAGCCTAAATCCAGCAGGAGAAGAAAATAATAAAGATCAGAGCAGAAATCAATGAAATAGAAACCAAAAGAATAGTAGAACAAATCAATGAAACTAGGAGTTGGTTCTTTGAAAGAATTAATAAAATTGATAAACCCCTGGCTGGACATATCAAAAAGAAAAGAGAAAGGACTCAAATTAATAAAATCATGAATGAAAGAGGAGAGATCACAACCAAAAGCAAAGAAATACAATTATAAGAACATACTATGAGCAACAACACACCAGCAAATTTGACAATCTTGAAGAAATGAAAACATTCCTAGGGACATATAAACTATCAAAACTGAACCAGGAAGAAATAAAAACCTAAACAGACCCATAACCAGTAAGGAGATTGAAGCAGTCATGAAAAATCTCCCAAAAAGCAAGAGCCCAGGGCTAGATGGCCTCCGAGGGGAATTCTACCAAACATTTAAAGAAGAATTAATACCTATTCTCCTGAAACTCTTCCAAAAACAGAAATGGAAGGAACACTTCCAAACTTATTTTATGAGGCCAGCATTACCTTGATCCCAAAACCAGAAAAAGACCCCATCAAAAAGAAGAATTACAGACCAATATCCTTGGTGAACACGGATGCAAAAATTCTCACCAAAATACTAGCCAATAGGATCCAACAGTACATTAAAAGGATTCTTCACCACGACCAAGTGGGATTTATTCCTGGGCTGCAAGGTTGGTTCAACATCCACAAATCAATGTGATACAACACATTAATAAAAGAAAGAACAAGAACCATATGATACTCTCAATAGATGCTGAAAAAGCATTTGACAAAGTATAACGTCCTTTCTTGAGCAAAACTCTTCACAGTGTAGGTATATGTGTACATACCTCAATATGATAAAAGTCATCTATGAAAAATCCACAGCAAATATCATTCTCAACGGGGTAAAACTGAGAGCTTTCCCCCTAAGGTCAGGAACACAGCAGGGCTGTCCACTATCACCATTGCTATTCAATATAGTACTAGAAGTCCAAGCCTCAGCAATCAGGCAACAAAAAGAAATAAAAGGCATCCAAATTGACAAAGAAGAACTGAAACTCTCACTCTTTGCAGATGATATGATACTTTACATAGAAAACCCAAAAGACTCCACTCCAAAACTGCTAGAACTCATACAGGAATTCAGCAAAGTGTCAGGATATAAAATCAATGCACAGAAATCGGTTTTATTTCTATACACTAACAGCAAGACAGAAGAGAAATTAAGGAGTCAGTCCCATTTACAATTTCACCCAAAATCATAAGATACCTAGGAATAAACCTAACCAAAGAGGCAAAGAATCTGTACTCAGAAAACTATAAAGTACTCATGAAAGCAATTGAGGAAAACTCAAAGAAATGGAAAAATATTCCATGCTCATGGATTGGAAGAACAAATATTGTGAAAATGTCTATGCTACCTAAAGCAATTTACACATTTAATGCAACCCCTATCAAAATACTATCAATTTTTTTTCAAAGAAATGAAGCAAATAATCCTAAAATTTATAGGGAACCAGAAAAAAAAAAAAAAAACAAATAGCCAGAGGAATGTTGAAAAAGAAAACCAAAGTTGGCGGCAAACCAATTCCAGTCTTCAAGCTCTATTACAAAGCTATCATCATCAAGACAGTATGGTACTGGCACAAAAACAGACACATAGATCAATGGAACAGAATAGAGAGCCCAGAAATGGACCCTCAACTCTATGGTCAACTAATTTTTGACAAAATACGAAAGAATGTCCAATGGAGAAAGGCAGTCTCTTCAACAAATGGTGCTGGGAAAATTGGACAGCCACATGCAAAAGAATGAAACTGGACCACTTGCTTACACCACACACAAAAATAGACTCAAAATGGATGAAAGACCTCAATGCGAGGTAGGAATCCAACAATATCCTTGAGGAGAACACAGGCAGCAAACTCTTCGACCTCAGCCACAGCAACTTCTTCCTAGAAACACTGTCAAAGGCAAGGGAAGCAAAGGCAAAAATGAACTATTGGAACTTCATCAAGATAAAAAGCTTTTGCACAGCAAAGGAAATAGTCAACAAAACCAAAAGACAACTGACAGAATGGGAGAAGATATTTGCAAGTGACATATCAGATAAAGGGCTAGTATCCAAAATCTATAAAGAACTTTTAACTCTCAACACCCAAAGATCAAATAATCCAATGAAGAAATGGGCAGAAGACATAAACAGACATTTCCGCAAAGAAGACATCCAGATGGCCAAGACACACATGAAAAAGTGTTCCACATCACTCGGCATCAGGGGAAATACAAATCAAAACCACAATGAGATACCTCACACCAGTCAGAATGGCTAAAATTAACAAGTCAGGAAATGACAGATACTGGCGACGATGTGGAGAAAAGGGAACACTCCTGCACTATTGGTGGGAATGCAAGCTGCTGCAGCCACTCTGGAAAACAGCATGGAGGTTCCTCAAAAAGTTGAAAATAGAGCTACCCTATGACCCAGCAATGGCACTACTGGGTGTCCCCAGTAGTCCCCAAAGATACAAATGTAGTGATCCAAAGGGGCATGGGCACCCCAAAGTTTATAGGACCAATGTCCACAATAGCCAAACTAGGGAAAGAACCTAGATGTCCATCAACAGATGAATGGATAAAGTAGAGGTGGTGTATATGTGTGTGTGTGTGTGTGTGTATATATATATATATATATATATATATATATATATATATATAAAATGGAATACTATGCAGCCATTAAAAGAAATGAAATCTTGCCATTTGCAACAATGTGGATGGAACCAGAGGGTTCCATTATGCTGGGCAAAATAAGTCAATCAGAGAAAGACAATTATCGTATGATCTCTCTGATATGAGGAATTTGAGAGGCAGGGTGGGGGGTTATGGAGGGTGGGGAAGGGAAAAATGAAATAAGATGGGATTAGGAGGGAGACAAACCATAATAGACTCTTAATCTCAGGAAACAAACTGAGGGTTGCTGGGGGGTAGGGGAGTAGCGAATAGGGTAGTTGGGTTATGGACACTGGGGAGGGTATGTGCTATGGTGAGTGCTGTGAAATGTGTAAGCCTGATGATTCACAGACCTGTACCCCTGGGGCAAATAATGCGTTATATATTAATATAAATAAATAAATAAATAAATGTCCAGAGCTGTTCACCCCTTAAGACAGCAGCAGAACAAGAAGAGCAAACTGAAAGCAAGAGAAACACTCATGTTTAATTAACGTAACAAGAATTTTGTCATCCTTATATTTAGAAGGAAGCTATTTTAATTTGAGCATGTATGTAAGGTTTTGTGGCATTTTGAACAATCTTACTTTGAATTTTCTTCTGGGAAGGCGACACCGTGATCTTTTCAGTGCTTAAGGCCTTGTGGGGGGGGGGGGCTTTCTTAATCTGATCTTAATTGTGTTTTTTCACTCCCGTACGTCCAGAGCCTTGTCCTGGGTCTGGCATGAAGACGGTGCTTAGTCAAGGTCTGCTGGATGAACTAATAGATGGATGGGATATCTGCAGAACAGAATGCCGGGAAGGAGGCAAAGATGAGAGTGAGGGGTGGGGTGGTGTTGGGAAGCAGCGTTTGAGAATCTGCTGGAAACATCCGCTCTGGTGTCCTTAGAGATTGGCTGTAATTTCCACTCCTTCTGTCTTCGCTTTGGTTGGATGAGTTCACCTTACTTTCTCTGGCTTCGTTGTCTTCTCGTTCCTTTCTTTGGGTGCTGTGAAAAGTGGTTCCCTTCTCTAGTGAGTATATGAGCTGGTAATTTCTTCTTACAAGGGTCATTTTGCAAACCCACTGCCTTGTTCTGTGTCCCCAGCACTGGGAGTCTCCTAGGAGTTTTGGCGCCTGTGTGGGCTTGCGGCACTTTGGTAGCTGCTGTCTCCTTATAGCTCCTTATACTCCCTTGCACCATTTCCACCCAGACCTATAACAGAAAGATGACTGCAGATTGTTCCCATAAATAGCATCAATCTCTTCACCTTCTGGAGCTTTATCGTGTACTCTTGAGATGGAGTCCAGCTGGCTGGGTGTGAATGTGCGTTGTTTGTGCCAATTCAGTCTCGGCAAGTATTTTCATCAAAATTAGAGGCTGGAATTGCTGGCTGCTGGAGCCTCCCTGGTAACTGACTACTTTTCTGGTTAGGGGGGTGTGGGTTGTGTTCTGAGGTCTTTATGAGAGAGTACATAGTCTCTGTTACTTGCTCTTTTTTTGGAGGGTGTCTTTGGATCTGGGCATTCCTTACCACATCTGGGCAAGAGAGCACCTGGTCCTGTTTGAATGTGTGGCTAGAATCAAGGGCCCTCCTTGGGTAAACCTGTAAAATAGGTATAAGGTATTACCAAATAAAACTAGGCTATAGTTAGCCCTTTCCCAGCACAGAATCACATCCAAAAGAAATCTGAATCTGAACCCCATAAAAGCCTTGAAAAGTAAAGTATGGTTAACTCTACATTTTGCTTTACAATTGGCCTTACCATTATATACCATATTCTCTCTGCTAAAGTCTCACTTTTTTTTTTGAAAGATTTTATTTATTTATGTGACAGAGAGCAATCACAAGTAGGTAAAGAGGCAGTCAGAGAGGGGGAAGCAGGCTCCCTGGTAAGCAGAGAGCCCGATGTGTGGCTCAATCCCAGGACCATGAGGTCATGACCTGAGCTGAACGCAGAGGCTTAATACACTGAGCCACCCAGGCATGCCTGAATTCTCACTTCTTTTTTTTTTTTTTTAAAGATTTTATTTATTTACTTGACAAAGAGAGATCACAAGTAGATAGAGAGGTAGGCAGAGAGAGAGAGAGAGAGGGAAGCAGGCTCCCTGCTGAGCAGAGAGCCCGACGCGGGACTTGATCCCAAGACCCCAAGACCATGACCTGAGCCGAAGGCAGTGGCCCAACCCACTGAGCCACCCAGGTGCCCTGAAGTCTCACTTCTTAAGAGCTTCCTCCAATTTTCCTTTTTTCTCTGAGAATCTCCACCTTCATACATGCCCTTTATACCCTCTCCCCTCTTAGGGCACTAGTATCTTTTTAAAATTTTAATGGAGGCACAATTCACATAACATAAAATTAATCATTTTTGTTTTATTTCTTTTTAGGTAGACTCCAGGGCTGGCGTGGAGCCCAATATGGGGCCTGAACTCACGACCCTGAGACCAAGACCTCAGCTGAGATCAAGAGTCGGAGGCTTAAAATTAATCATTTTAAAGTGTACAATTCTTTTTTTGAAAAAAGATTTTATTTATTTGGGATAGAGAGACAGAAACAGAGCATGAGCAAGGGGAGAGGGAGAGGAGGAAGCACATTCCCTGCTGAGTGGGGAGCCCAATGTGAGCCATTCCCAGGACCCCAGGATCATGATCTGAGTCAAAGTCAGACGCTTAACCAACGGAGCCACCCAGGCGCCCCTAAAGGGCACAGTTCAATGGCATTTAGAACATTCACAATGTTGTGCTACCGTCAGCTTTATCCAGTTCCACAATATTTTCATCACCCCAAAAGGAAACCCTATAGCTCCGCCAAGCAGTCATCCCCCATTCCCCTACACTTGTGCTTTGTGCAAGTCCCCTAGGTGATTCTAAAGGGTGACCAGAGTTGAGAACCATCAGCATCAAATAATCCCGTGTTCCCTGGGGCTTCCTTTGCTGACATCTCCACTCTTTACCCCAGCAGACTAAGCAGCCAGCCAAGCCAAAGATCCTCCATAGGAATGTGGGGGCAAAGGCTGTTTTTGGCTCTAGTCACACAGCAACACTATTCTTAGTATTTCTCTCCTTCTCCTGTCCCACGCACCTATATTCCACTCTCAAGGCCCAGCTCTCAAGCAGCTGTTAGCTGAGTCCTCTCTAAGGTAAGAATTCCCACCTTTGCTGCCCCACCCCTGGTCTGAGCTAAGATTGCAAGATCCCTGACATGTTGCCTATGAATTGACAGAAAAGCCTTTCAGACTCCAAGGAACCCCTCTCTAATGGTATATTTCAGGCACTAGACATGTGGGGAAAGGGAAGGACTGTTTGGGGATCAAAAAAGTCTTTCGCTGTTTGTCCATTACCTATGAATGAGGCATGTACTGAAGAAACTGGCTGGGAAGATTGTTCTGGTCACCAGTTACTTAATCTCTCAGACCCTGTATTCTCACCTGAAAAATGAGGACAATAAAACTGACCCAGGGACGCCTGGGTGGTTCAGTCCATTAAGCATCGCCTTCGGCTAAGGTCAGGATCTCAGGGTCCTGGAATTGAGTCCCACATCCTACTCCCTGCTCAGTGGGAAGCCTGCTTCTCCCTTACCCTCTGCTCCTCCCCACCAGTCGTGCTCTCCCTCTGTTGCTCTCTCAAAAAAAAAAAAAAAAAACAAACAAAAAAAAAACCCCCAACACTCAAACAAAAACCACCAAAACAACAACAACAACAACAACAAACTGACCCCAAAGGGTTGTATTTCAAAAAGTTGCAGCCACAGAAATTATTCTGGTTGAAGATGAATTTATTAAAAGGATACTGGTTTGTTCATGGAATTGCTAGGAGGCCTGGAAAACCGGAGATTCTCCCTGGAGAGTCACAATGCCCCAAAGCAAGCAGCAGAACTAGGGGAACTGTTCCAACTGTCACCAAGTACCACCTGCTGTGGCTTACCCTGCCACAAGCCCTGCCACTCAGAGTGTGGTGTCCTGTTTGCTCCGTCACCTGGAAACTATGGGTTGCTGCTACCTCACTTCACTACAGCCAGAATGAATTTCCTACAGTCTCTGCCACTTTGTGTCACAATTCAAAGTGCGTCTCAGGTTCACCTGCTTGGCCAAGCCCCGGCTGTGGGCCAACGTCCCCGGAGAGCAAGCACCTGGCATGTGCAGCCTGTAGAATGGGAGAAGGTCCCGCCTCCCACCAGGACTCATGAAGGCGGAAGATTCCCTAAAAGAAGGGACGGGGTCTAGATACTGGAAAGCCGGAAATGAGGACAAGTGCTCCTCTTCAAATTGTGGGGATGAGCAAGACGGACTGTAAGGAAAGCACATTGTAAGCTCTAACGCTCACACGGGTGTTAGTTTACAAGAACTGCCTATTCACATGGTTACTTATTCACGTATTTCTTACGCATTCCACCATGTTGCTTAATTCACTACATTACGGCACTTCCTCTTCCTTCTTCCTTCCTTCTGTCTCATGCATACTTACTTACATGCTCTCCCTCCCCACCCCCGCAGGACAGGGCACATAGATATACCTCATAAACTTTGAGAGAGTAAAGTGTTCCAGTGCTAGTATGGTGATGCAGGTTGGTATAGGTTGGTTGTCTTCCCAGCTTCCATTCTCCTCTTACTTTTTGCCATAGGCTCTGGTTTCCATTCGGGGATCCATGCAGTGCCTGGGATCAGATTCGGTTTGCGGCACCAGCTATGGAGTGCATAGCCTAAGTTAAGCCAATCAGTGTACGCCATCTCGCCCGTAGTGATTGGTTTAGGGGTGGCCATGTGACCTAAGCTGATCCAATCCAAATGAAACTCAGCAATATTAAGAGGACAAGGGCATCCTCTGTTTCTTGCTGAGTATGAATGAGAAAGCATGGGGTGTGGGGGAGTTTCGGACAGCCGCCATGGGACCACAAAGGGAGACAAACTTAGAATAAAGTGAACATTGCAGAAGGCAGGTGCTTGGTGACCAATTTAGTCACAGGGTAAAGTTATGCCTCAATGCAGACTTCTCAGTTATATGAGCCAATAAATTCCATTTATTATTCAAGTTAGAATGAGTCAGGTTTTCTCATATGTATAACTGAAAGTATTTGATACTTGCTTCTTTCCCTTTCTACCTCATGAGACTAGAACTTCTGTCCATTTGGTGCTGGCTAATAGTGAGTTATTGTTGGTTTTTTTGTTGTTGTTGTTGTTTTGTTTGTTTGTTTTTTGAAATACAGATCCAAATCACTGTGGTGGCATCATGATTGGGCAGCAGCATTTCTACAACCTAGAAAAAAGTCTAACTAAAATTTAAAGAACAGGGGGCACCTGGGAGGCTCAGTGGGTTAAAGCCTCTGCCTTCGGCTCAGGTCATGATCCCAGGGTCCTGGGATAGAGCCCCACATCCGGCTCTCTGCTCAGCAGGGAGCCTGCTTCCTCCTCTCTCTCTGCCTGCCTCTGCCTACTTGTGCTGTCTGTCAAATAAATAAATAAAATCTTTAAAAAAAAAAAAATTAAAGAACAGGCCTACCTAACCAAGGTAAATTGAAAGCAATTTCAAACAACATCTTTCATTTTTCTTTGGCCTGGAAAGATACAGACTCCGAGGATGTAAGAGCAAACTCTATGAAAACAAAAACAAAAACCAAACAACAACAAAAACATAAAGCAAAATGTATTCCATCTAACTCACAGAGAGAAGTTCTGTGGCATTACACCCTATTTGGGTGATCTTAAAGCAGGTTTTCTAGAAGCACTGTCTGGGGCAGGGATTCTTGGCTGAATGATTTACTGAGGAAGTGCCCTCAGGAGAAACCTACAAGGGATTAAAGGAAGGCAAGATAGAGGAAGAAGCTAAGTAAAGATGAAAGAACTCTTACTTAGCCTGATTCCACATAAAGCTCTGGGTCATAAATTGCTCCTAAGTTTTCCCATCCAGAGGCAAGGGACCCTGCATCTATGACCCTGGTGGGATAGTGGAGTGAGGAGGGGGGAGGGGCACACAGGCCATGTGTGTAACTTGACAGGGATTTCTGGGCAAAGCATTTCCTGTCAGCTAAGGAAAAAATCTTCCAGAAAAGGGTGCAGGAGTAACAGCAGCTAGGGGATGGATATGCTGGCTTGGTAAAGAGGATCTGGGCAGTGAACCCACAGCATCTGCAAGAACTGATGTGCTCAAATCTCTCAAAATTTTCTTACTTCACCCACCTTTTTTTTTTTTTAAGATTTTTATTTATTTATTTGACAGAGAGAGAGATCACAAGTAGGCAGAGAGGCAGGCATAGAGAGAGGAGGAAGCAGGCTCCCTGCTGAGCAGAGAGCCGGATGTGGGGCTCTATCCCAGGACCCTGGGATCATGACCTGAGCCGAAGGCAACAGCTTAATCCACTGAGCCACCTAGGCACCCCTTACTTCACCCACCTTGAGGCTTCATTCCCTTTTTTAAAATTCCCCCTTCAGAAATTAAATCGTTCTTGTGTTTTGCTGCTGGGAACAACAGCAGCACATTTGTGAAAATTCTAATTGGATATTGCTTCATGTTTTCTTCATCCTCGTCTCTTACAGGCACATTTTTGTCAGTTTCTCTAATTCTTCTTTAAGTGGACGTCAGTTAATTCTCCAGTTAATTCCTCCACAGGCACTAACCAAGTGTCTGGTCCCCTGAAAAATGCCTTTCATTTCTTTGTTAATAACAATTTCTTTGTTAATAACGACTAACCCTGTAAAATTGGTTTTCCACATTCTTCTTTTTAAGATTTTATATATTTGAGAGAGGTTTAAGATTTTATTTATTTGAGAGAGATAATGAGAGAGAGAGAAAGAGAACATGAGAAGGGGGAGGGTCAAAGGAAGAAGCAGCCTCCCCGCTGAGCAGGGATCCTGAGGCAGGACTCAATCCCGGGACTCCAGGATCATGACCTGAGCCAAGGGCAGTGGCTAAACCAACTGAGTCACCCAGGCACCCCATTTTTCCACAGTCTTCAAATAGTTTCACCAACATACATTTCTACTTCTGTTTTAGACTTGGTTGCTTATTTCTTTCAAACTCTCTTGTTGTAGGTTCGATGTGCACACCAAGTACAGACAGCTCAGAGTGGGCTGAATGAAAGGAGCCCCAGGGTGTGATGGCAGGAGCTCTGGAAAGATTTTGGAGATAGGGCTGGAGTTCCCAGCTCTGCCATGTGTCTAGCTATGGGACTTGTCTGAGCTGGTTAGTGGCAGCTTAAATCTAGAAACTTTTTAGCCTGCCCTGCTACCCCTAAAGAGTTGTCACGCACATGAATGAAATAACATACATGAAAGCATGTGTAAGGTGATATGGTTACACAAACTAGGCATTGACATCATGTCTTTCTTTCCAATCCCAAGTTTGCTTTCAGATGGTTACTTTGGATCAGAATGAGATGACTTAATCTCTTACTCGTGTGTGTTTCTTGGCCTGCAAGGTGCTAGGATTGGACATACTCCTGCAGAGGCAACCAAGAGCAAGTGGTCACTTGTCTGGGTGAGTTAACACTAGAGGAAGTTGGGCATGGAGCAAAATTCAAATGAAATGGAGAATGTAACTGTGATCCAGTCTTTCATCTACGTTCATCTTCTCAGGGGCCTCCCATCCCTTTAAGCTGGCTTTTCGGAACCCAATTCTTTGGACTCTAACTATAGTTTTTAGGCTGCTAGATGATCTCCTCAACAAACAAACAAACAAACCCTTCTGTTCCACGTCCCATTAGCTTTGAGGTATAGAGGACATGATAAAAACAGCTGGTCCCTATTACATATCAATGACTAAAAAAAAAAACAATAAAAAATAAGTATCAATGACTGAAAACTATTATTATTCTCCATTTCTCTCTCCCACCTTCCTGTCTTTTCTCGAACTTCTGACACCTACTTTAACATCCTTACTCTCTGCTGATGGCCTTATTTCCCATTTCATTAAGAGAAGCAGGGCACCTGGGTGGCTCAGTCGTTAAGCTTCTGCCTTGGGCTCGGGTCATGATCCCAGGGTCCTGGAATCAAGCCCCACACTGGGCTCCCTGCTTGGTGGGAAGCCTGCTTCTCTCTCTCCTACTTCCCCTGCTTCTATCGCTGTGTCTGTCTCTGTCAAATATATAAATAAAATCTTTAAAAAAAGAAAGAAAGAAAGGGGCGCCTGGGGGGCTCAGTGGGTTAAGCCTCTGCCTTCGGCTCAGGTCATGATCTCAGGGTCCTGGGATCAAGCCCCGCATCGGGCTCTCTGCTCAGCAGAGAGCCTGCTTCCTCCTCTCTCTCTGCCTGTCTCTCTGCCTACTTGTGATCTCTCTGTGTCAAATAAATAAATAAAATCTTAAAAAAAAAAAAAGAAAGAAAAAGAAAAGAGAAGCAATCAGAGAATATCTACTAGCGCTCTACACCTCACCTACCCACTTACTTGTACCTATACCCGTGTATTCTGGCTGACTACAGATCAAGGATCCGTGCTCCTACTGAAGGCCAGCCCTTCCACTGGTGGATTAGATCCTGTGACTTCAGCCATTTTCCGCCCTATAGTATCATCAGATTTTCCCTCTTTACTAGATCATTCCCATTAGCACACAAACAACCTGTAATTTCTCCCACCTTAAAAACAAAAAACAGGGGCGCCTGGGTGGCTCAGTGGGTTAAACCGCTGCCTTCGGCTCAGGTCATAATCTCAGGGTCCTGGGATCGAGTCCCGCATCGGGCTCTCTGCTCGGCGGCGAGCCTGCTTCCCCCTCTCTCTCTCTCTGCCTGCCTCTCTGTCTATTTGTGGTCTGTCTCTGTCAAATAAATAAATAAATAATCTTTAAAAAAAAACCATTCCCAAATATTATTTATTTATTTAACAAAGAGAATGAGAGAACACACCCAGAGGGAACAGAGGAAGAGGGAGAAGCAGGCTCCCCACCAAGCAGAGAGCCCGATGTAGGGCTCCAACCCAGGACCCCTGGATCATGACCTGAGCCGAAGGCAGACTCTTAAAGACTGAGCCAGCCAGGCGCCCGCTCCTAGTCTCTCTTGAACCCTGTCCATTCTGGTTTTTCCTGCACCACTCTGCTGCAGCTGCTCTTACACAGGTCACCAGGAACCTGTGCATTGCTAAATCCAAAGATCAATTCAATTTCGTCCTCATCTTAAAGAGATATTCTTTTGCCTTCCTTGCCTTGGATCGTGGGCACTCTCGCTAGCTTGTGAAGTCATCTTTTTCTTCTTTTTCTTCCCTTTTACCCATGCAGTCGTTCAATCTTGTCAATCCAACAACCCAAACATCTTTCTAATTTATCTTTTCCTTTCTAAGCTCTTGTCCGGACGGTAACTACTCTTTAGCCCTCCCCACACAGCCCCTGCAATTCTCTTGCTAGAACAAAGATGTAATCCAAACCACTCCCCTCAGAAGCAGCTCTGTAAGTTTCCCATTTCCTGTGCAATAAAGCAAAACCCGCCAGCATAGTACTGAAGTCCTTTCACCATCTGGCCCCAGCCTGCCTTCACAGCTCCTCTTAACACATCTTATATTCTAGCCACCATTCATAACCTGCCATTGTCCCTCTACCCTTGCCTGTCCCTCTACCCTTGCCGGTCCCTCTGCCTAGAGTGCCCCTTTCTCCATTTTTTTTTCCTATTTGAGATTTCTTATTATTATTAAAAAAATAATGATCTCTGAAAGCTTGTAATATGCAAACTATGCCATAAATATTATACATGCATTGTTTCATTTAATTATCAGAAAACAGAAATAACTTTACCATCTTTAAAACCGCTGGGGAGGGGGTGCCTGGGTGGCTCAGTGATGAAATGTCTGCCTTCGGCTCAGGTCATGATTCCAGAGTCCTGGGATGGAGCCTGTATTGGGCTCCCTGCTCAGCGTGAAGCCTGCTTCTCCCTCTCCCACTCCCCCTGCTTGTGTTCCTTCTCTCTCTCTGTCAAATAAATGAATAAAATCTTAAAAAACAACAACAACAAAAACAAAAAACCCAGCTAGGAAATGGTTGATCTAGGATTTCAGCTTGGTTCATGATCTGACAGTATTGGAGAAAATTTCTCTGACTCATCACAATTAGTTGCCTTTTCCTGTGTTCCAGTAGCGTTTGTTGTTGTTGTTTTGTTTCATTTTAGTTCACTACACAAAAGCAATTTTATTACAGAGGTTAAACATACAGACTCTGAAGCCAGACTCCATGGGTTTGAGCCCTAGATCTGTGGCTTGTCAGCTGTGAGACCTTGTGCCTCAGTCTTTTTATCTTTGAAATGGGAATGATAATAGTACCTTCTTCAGGATAGTCGTGAGGATTAAATGCATCAGCCAACAGAAAGGGTTTAGCACAGTGCCTTTGCATAGCTCTGGCCCTATGGGTACACGCTGTCCTGTCTATGTTCTATCTTCCTCACTAGACTCTGGCCTCCTGGAAGAGGAGAATCTCTCATTCATCTTCCAGTCCTCCTGTGCCCAGCAAAGCAGATCTTTCATTAGAGTAGGTGCTCCATAAACCTCTATCAAACTGAATGTGTAAGTTTATGGATGTTTGCATCAGACTGTGATATTTACAAGTTCATGGTTTATGCTGTTCTTCAGTTACCTTCAAGTCTTTTAAAGAAAGTGATTATCAAAGTCAACAAGGCCATCCAACAGCTCTGCCTTGTTTTGAAAAGTCCAGGTCTTTACTGCTCTGCTTCTGTGAACAGGAAGCCTTTTCACCTTCAAGCTTTTCCTAACTTCCTTCATTTGTGAGGCCAACACTTTCCCTGTGGGGGAGCAGGAAAGGGTCACCTGTCACAAGGTACAAGACTTCTCTGGGACAGCTAGAGGTATGTAGCTGGAGGTTTCTCCAGTGAGTCGTGGCCAGGGTCAGGTTTCACTTCTAGCCACTGGCACAGTGTACCTGCTAGGACTGGAGGCTCTAGACCTGAGAGAAGTCTGAGGATTCCTGGGAGGGCTCAGGCTCAAGTTACATCTCATTGTCTCACTGCCCTCAAGCTTATTTATTTACATTTCAAGGCCGCCTCCCTAGGTGAGGCTGCAGGAGTGAGGTGGCAGGAAGAGGTTTCAAAGGAGAGCAAAAATAGTAGAAAAGGAAATATTTGATTAGAGGTTAACATGTCCCCTGGGGTTTCTTTGATTTGGATTATTGTAAAAGTGCATCGTGTAATGATTAAGCACTCCCCAGGGGGAAGTGGTCTCTGTACCAAGTGGGGGCTTCTGTTCCTGATGAGTTACGCTGCTGTGTATGATGTGGACTCAACCAAACAAGGCGTTTATAACACCAGTCACAGTGACTGTGCTAAAGTCATCATCATCACCTAAGCCTGAGCTTTCTTCTCTCCTGTATCTTGGTGAACACCTGCAAAAGTTGCTGAGGTTGTAACTTGGAGTCAGCCTACAGTCCTTTCTCTCGGCCACCAGACCTTATATACTTCCTCTCCCGAAAGTCTTTCATATCCATTTCCTTCTCTCTGCTTCCACTGGCATCGCCTTTGAAAGTTAAAGGCTTCATCATGTCCTCTTGGATTGTATCTTCCTCATGGGTTTCTTGGTCTCAAGCCCTAGGCCTTCCACTCCATTCTCTATGTTAGGGTCAAGGGGATTTTTCAAAATTAAAATCTACCTGGTTTACAATTCATCCATGGCTCCCCATGGTCTTCTGTGTTACGTGTTCCCCAGACCCTGGCTTGTGAGGCTTTTCGGGTTCTGGTCCTGCTTCTCTGGCTTATGTCCTGTCAGGTCACCTCCACACCTGTGAGCACCTTCACATCCTTAATCTTGATCTGCACCCAGTCCTCAGAACATGGAGTAAGTGTTCTCAGGCCTTGCAGTTTTCTGGGCTTGCTCCTCCTTCTGCCCAGAATCCCTCCTCTCCCCTTCAGCTTTTCTTCTCCCTTTATCCTCCTCAGGTTGAATGAGGTTTCCCTCATATCATACCTGAATGTCTCTATCAGAGACTGTATCTGATCTATATCTTACCAGTATCTGGCTCTGACACACAGTAGTTGCTCAATAAATATTTGACAGAGAAATTAACTCTTTACTAGTCGTGTTAGGGTTCAATCATAGTTCAAGAAAGGCCTTGGAATGCCGGGCTCTGAAAGAAGGAAATACAGTGGGTTAAGCCTCTGCCTTCGGCTCAGGTCATGATCCCACAGTCCTGGGATCAAGTCCCGCATCAGGCTCTCTGCTCAGCAGGGAGCCTGCTTCCCTCTCTCTCTCTGCCTGCCTCTCTGCCTACTTGTGATCTCTGCCTGTCAAATAAATAAAATCTTTAAAAAAAAAAGGAGGAAATACCACAGTTACTGTAATTATGTTGTTAGATGGGTAAAATTTCACAATTGATACAAAAATTGTGAGGGTTTGTGTTTCTTCAAGCTAAAGTGATTGAAACTTATTTTAAAAACCAGTTTAAAAGGCCTTGTCTCTAGACGATTAAAAAAAAAAACAAACCCTATTTGCCAGCTTTGACAAAACATTGAGTTCAGGAATTATACTCACCAAGCAAGTGTTTCCAGAAATGTCATACCTGCTTCTTTAAGAATGTCATTCTAAGGCCACAGTTAAACAAATAACTCTTTCAGGAGAGCTGTGAGAGGGGAGAAAGTGAACTATGAAATGAAATCTGCCGACAAAGGGCTGAGACCAGCACACACAAGAATTAGTGGCAGTGAAATAACCTGGAGTGACACCTAAGGACATATATACATTATACATGATTATACATCAACACAAAGGGAGCCTACTACGTAGCAGATTTCTGCTAAACATAAAGAAGACACCTTCTTTCAACAAAGAAACTAAAAACTGGAATGGACTGCCTTGTGAGGTGAGCTCTAAGTGTCCCACTGTCCTCAGTGGCTTGCAGGGAGGGCCCTGGGCTCAAGCCAAGGCAGGACGGCTCCAGTGGAAAGGGAGAGGGGTGGAAACGGCTATGGCGTCCTTTGGCTCTTTCAAGTTAGATTCTTTCGAACCTTTTGATTATTATTATTTTTTTATTGTAGTTCTTTGATTCTTTGGAATCTTTTGATTCTTTAGATTCTCACTTCGGAGCGTTAAAGCGCAGCGGGGAAAAGCTGCAACAAAGATGGGAAGGGAGCTAGTAAGAGTACTCAGAGAAAAGTGGGTGAGAATTTAACGGGTAAGCCATAAAGGAACGATTGCGCGAGTAGAGGAAACGCGGAGCAAACGCAGAAGAGGAAACGGGGAGGAGGAAAAGCGAGGGAGAGGAACCCGAGCGAAGGAAGAGAGCGACCAAACTACTCCGGGACAGGAGGAAGGCACGCCCAGAGAGAAACTGCTGCTTTAAGGAAAGCCCCGCCCCCTGCGTGACGTCGCAGAAGGCCCGTCCACGATTGGCTGCGACTGGAGGGCGGGCGGGGGGTTGCTAGGCCCGGAGGGGATCCGGCGGGCCCCCGCCTCCCGGAGCGCGGAGCCGCGGGAGCAGAGTGGGGATTAGCGGCGCTGCTGGAAGATGGCGAGGGGCTGGGACGCGCGGCCGCCGTGGCGGCCCGGGCGCCTCCCGCTTCTGCTGTGCCTGCTGCCGCTGCTGCTGCGGAACCCGGCCTGGGCAGCGCACATCAAGAAGGCGGAGGCGACGACAACTACGACGAGCGCAGGCGCCGAGGCGGACGAGGGCCAGTTCAATCGATACTACCACGAAGAGGAGCTGGGCTCGGCGCTGAGGGAGGCGGCGGCCGCCGGGCCCCCGGGCCTGGCCCGCCTCTTCAGCATCGGCAGCTCGGTGGAGGGTCGGCCGCTGTGGGTGCTGCGCCTCACGGCCGGCCTGGGGCCGCCGCCTCCTGACGGCGACTCGGGGCCCGACGCGGCGGGGCCGCTCCTCCCCGGCCGACCGCAGGTGAAGCTAGTGGGCAACATGCACGGCGATGAGACCGTGTCGCGCCAGGTGCTGATCTACCTAGCTCGCGAGCTGGCTGCTGGCTACCGGCGCGGGGATCCGCGCATCGTCAGCCTACTCAACACCACAGACGTGTACGTGCTGCCTAGCCTCAACCCCGACGGCTTTGAGCGCTCCCGGGAGGGAGACTGCGGCCTCAGCGATAGTGGCCCACCCGGGGCCAGCGGTCGCGACAATAGCCGCGGCCGTGACCTCAACCGCAGCTTCCCCGACCAGTTCAGCACCGGCGAGCCCCCAAACCTGGACGAAGTGCCCGAGGTGCGCGCCCTCATGGACTGGATGCGCAAGAATAAGTGAGTGTCGTAACCCTAGCCCTCCACCTCCATCCCAACTCGCCCATCCGCGTGAGCCTGCGGGGTCAGAGGCTGAGTGGGCATTCCAACAGTGCTTGCTTGCAGGCCTAAGGGCCGGGGGTAGTGAAGGTGGAAGGCGACACCTGGTAACTGGGGCGGGGCCCAGGCCATTTAGTCTCTTGTCCCACTAATAGTCCAAGAAGCGCTGCCTAGAGGCTGTCATTTGTTCAACCGATGCAAAGAGCTCCTTGGCTAGAAGCGAGACTTCTTTCCGACATTCTGGTCCCTATTGTCACAGGATCATAGAATATGAGCAGTAGAAGAGAACTTAAGGATAACTCCTTAGGTCAGCTCACTCATTTTATAGATAAGCCGTCGATATTGCTGTTATTATTATAGGCACTGTGCTAAGTAAGCTCTTTCCCTGGACTGCATGATCTCACTTGATGTTGGTCACAACCTCATGAAACAGACATCGTTAATATCCCCGTTTTGCATAAAGGGGGAATTGAGGGTCAGAGCGGTTAAATAATGTACACAGTAGGAAGTGTAGCTGGGACTTGGATGCAGGCAATCGGACTGTTTGTCAGTGCCCTTAACAGCTGTAGAGGGAGGCTGTAACCCATCAATGATAAATGACACTCTCTGGGTCTTGGTTATTTGGAGGAAACTGGTTCTCTTCCAGTCTCTACTTTTGACTCAGCTACGGAGCATATGGCTGTGCCTGGAGAACTTGCACAGAGCTGGTACTTTCATCTGTGAGCTGCTTCATTTTAGCTTCTCTGAGAGGTTTCTGATGCCATTTGTGTACTTTATTAGTGGGTCAGAGCTGAATGGCTAATTATCACATTTAATACCTTAAGTATTATTAAGCACTGTGTGCGTTGTAAAAAATTAAAAGCAATAAGACCTCAAGAAATTGATACATAATAAGAGAATATTATTAAATATCTGTGAGATGTGTTTATGTACCCAGTTAAACTTAACAGGAATTGTTCCTACTGACAAAATGTGTGTGGGTTGCAATAATATTCCATCTTTGTGGAAGAGGTAGAACTTGAACTGTGGCTTGAGAGATGAGTAGGATTTTCAGCAAAAAGGAGGAGGGGAGGAATAAAAGAAGAGAGAACTTACTCCAGATGGAATAATGTCTGAAGTGAGCATGTACTTCTCTTTTCAAGCTTTGCCAGCTTCCCTTTTTCGGCTTGCCCCTGAATCCCCATTTTGGTCTTTCATAAGGCTTGCGAGGCAATAGTTAATCTTTCCATCTTGATTTAAAGGTTTCTAAGTGACAGATACAATAAAAGTAATAATGAATAGAGAAGTTTCTCTCTGGGACTTGGGATCATCTCATCTACAAGATTTCAAGGCATGTAACAGACCTAGAAAATTCATAGGCATTATGACATTCCTAGATTTTTTTTTTTATCCTCCACCTTTCACTTTGCTCCTCCTTTTGAGATCTCTTATAGATATTTAATTTCACATACATATTCTGGGAAGATTTTTTTTTTTTCTTGTAAAGATAACCATGTCATGAGCTCTGAACATTTGCCTAAGAAACATGACTTTAATGTATATCTTGCTGTCAGAATCTATGATGGCCAGGGCTTTTCTGAGATGATATATCGAATGAACTGTTTGCACTGCTTAAATGAAAATGCCCTGTCATGACCCTTGCAGGGATCTAAATTCTGTGACTAGATTTTTCTCATCATTATTAGTTCTGCGGTGACCAGAAATGAAAATGAGCTTTGCCTTGGTGCAAGTCACCTTGAGGCTATACCAAAAGCCTTAAACTTTAAATGTGGAACCAAAAAATTTGCTCTTGGTTAACTTTTTCATATCATAGTGTTTATTGATTATAAGTTTTGGTTGGGCCAGTTAGTTCAATGATAGGAGCTTGTGATGAATTTACAAGTTAATCTGTGTTTTTTGGCATTATGCAGAAAGTCATTTTGTACTGTGGTTATGGACTATCCCAGTTATAATGAACCACGTTTCAAACATGTAACTCTAATAAGAAGGGAAGGTAGGTGCCTATATAGGGTGAAAAGTACATCCATCCATCCTCACTTTTCACAAATAAACTCAAAATGCATATTCTTTAGTGATAAATTAGTAACAGGACACTGATATATAAATAAAATTAGAAGCACAAGCATACACACAATCTGAGATTGATTCCTGGAGTCAGCTCTGTGAATAGGAAATTTAAGAACTGAACACATCAGTCTAAATGGGAAAATTACCTTTTTCAGTGTATTTTCTGAAATCATTTAAATAATTTCTAGATATGTTATTCACCTGGCTAGATTAGAAATAGACTTTTGTTGCTATTTTGGGTATGTAAGAATTTAAGACTTATTTCAATAATTTCTGCTTAGGAAAGTGAATTTTATTTTCTTTATTTACCTTATACTTCATCCAGTGGTGTTTCTGTATTATTGATAATTGACACATACTTAGGAAAATATACAAGATTTTAACCCCATTATGAAAATAAAGATTTTATAGTTTTCTTGGCCCCCATTTTTGGCATATGAGGCTTCTCTAATTAAGCACATCTACTTGGACTTTAATAGGAGATTAGCATATAAATGATTTTTTGGTATGTTGTTGAAAAAAATTATCTTATGGCTAGGGGTGGGTACAAACTACTGTTGAGGGCCTTGTGTTATATCTGTAGTTTCCTGAATCTTTAGAATTTATTGTATCAGACTCAAGTTCTTATAATTTTTTTTGTTTGTTTTTATTTATTTTTAAATTTATTTGAGAGAGAGAGAGAGAATGCAGGAGGGGAGGGACTGAAGGAGAGGGAGAGAGGAAATTTCAAGCAAACTCTGCACTGAGCTGGAGATGGGGCTTGATCCATGACCCTGAGATCATGACCTGAGCCACACTCAAGAGTTGGACACTTAACCTGCTGAACCACCCAGACACCCCTCAAGTCCTCATAATTTTTGTTTGTTTTGGTTTGGTTTTTTGTTTGTTTGTTTGTTTTGTTTTATTAACATATAATGTATTATTAGCCTAGTCCTTATAATTTTTTTAAAAGTTGTTTATAGGGTTATCTGGAGAGCACAATAGAGTTAACTTAAAGATTGACTTTTTAATATCTATAGATCTTTATTTATAATATGTTTAGGAGGTACCTTAAATCTTATGCAAGGAATAATATATGAAGTCAAGTATGAGGAACATTTAAAAGAATTGATTTGCATGGAAGCCATAAAATAATTTTCAAATAAAATTGGATTGACATGCAAAGTTGGTTTGATAAAGACTAAAAATGATAAACTTCTAGCTACTGTAATAGGTATCACTTTGTCTTGAAATTCTTGTAAGAGTGGCATTCATACTTTTAAGACTACATAAGTCAAGTAAAGAAAATCTAACAATTGAATTTTATCACTCAAACAGATTGCAAATATTTTGTTGTTCTTGAAGTATTCAGTTAGACCATTTTAATGTCTCTGAGAAGCATTGCCAGAAATGCCCAACAGTGAAAACAGCATTCAGTAGAAAATCTCAGACGGACTTTAAAGTTTTTTGAAAGTATACAATTAAAGTGGCTTGCTTCATTTATTTAGAATATGCAGTTATCCATTTTATTTTACAAAAATATGAGTGCCGTGAGGACATTTTTATGTTTGTTTGTTCCCTGTTGTATTCCTTAATGCCTAGAACGTTTCGCACATAGTTGACATAGTGGCTGAATGGATTACCTGAACTAGACTAGCCTTCTCATATCTTTCCCCAAATCAGAGCGGGAGAGAAAAGTACTTAAATTACTTTAGACATACAAATCTGAAGTAAATTGATAATACCTTAGTGGTGAGGGCCAGATGGGTAGAATGGAGTTTAAATGTTAGAATATATACTTAGACTTTGTTTCTACTTAGGCTTTTGTTTGTCATTCTATCACCCAAGAGCTAGCACTGGTAGTGGGGAGTAGAATGAAAGTCTGAAGGCAGTGATTCCCTGATTCCCTAAGTAGGATGATAGATATCTTCAAAGGAGTGAACATTCGTTGAGCAGAAGATATACAGCAGTGGTTGTGCTAAAGGCGTTGTACATGTAATAATTCGTATAACAACCCTGGGAAGCAGGTAGCTTCAGCCCACATTGTACAAATGAGAGAGAAACTGGGGTTCAATGACTTTAGGGGCAGTAACTTCTTCCTGATCATATTTTATTACTGGCGATATCATATTTATTACTGGTGACATCATATTTATTACTGAGTGACAGCTCTGGGAGACTGAATGTTCTTGCCTTCATTTGCCTGGCTCCAAAGCCTGAGCTATTGCTGCACTACCAAGTGGCATTCTCTGGTGTCTGGAAGATTGCTAATAGTAATTATATATGTTAGTTTTTAACTAGTCTCTTTTCATAGTCTATTCTAGTATTTAATCACTGTTTTTATTGGCTAAGTTTTATCTTCTGATGAACAGATTCTGTGTTACAAGTAGTTTTCACTTTTTGATATTTTCTGGGATGATACTGATCACGCTTAAAATAACCTTTCAAATTAGACATACTATAGGTTTAAGTTTCTTTGAAGCATATAGAAAGAAATGTTATATATAACCCCCTTTAGAATGTCTGTAGGTCAGTTCATTTCAGCCACAAAAAGGCAGAAGCAAGAAAATCCAATTTAAAGTGCAAAGAGGAAAGTGTTTAATCTGTAGTCACATTAATAGTTTGAACTGTTCCATGAGGGAAAGATGTATAAATAGGACTTCAGCATGTTTTTGCTTTTACTTTCCCCATAAAAGGAGTTCTTCAGTATTTCTGTGTCTATAAATTTCACCGAATTATAAATTGGTTCACTTAGAAGTAGAAACATTAAAAAAAAAAAATGTTTCTTTTATGGAAGCAGCCCTGTCTCCATGTCAGTTTATTTTTTAATGGACCAATCAGAAACCTTGAGCTTAGAAAGCTGCTTCTATGGTGATGCACTGAAGGACTAATCTTCTCTGTGCTATATTGTTTTTCTCTGAAAGCAGCTCACTGTATCAGGTTCTCCCCACCCCCAGTCTTCTCAACTGTGGCTTCTCTCTTGAAAACGTGAATTTAGTATATTGTGAAACTGGAGTCAGGCAAAACACATACTTTTTAAATTAGACTCCCTACCTTAAACATTTTGGGAAAGTAAATATAAAAAATCATGAAGGTTATTAACCTAACTCACATATTCAACACATATTTATACAAGCCACGTTTTCTACAATGTTAACGAGTTATGAAATACAAGTATTAGGTTGAACTCTATGAAATTGTCACTTTTGTAGGTCAAGAAGTAACTGAACACTGACAAGTTCATACTGTTCAACCTAACACATACATTTGAATTCCCTGAATTAGTTGTCTCCTGGAACATTAATTTATACTGTTACTCAGCTACTTTTTCCATGATGGCAAAATTCTTTAAAGTTACTTGAGGTTAAGTTAAGTTGCATAAACTGCCGAAATTTGTTGAACTGATGATGTTTTTTTCCTTTTCTTTCATTGTTGTTGTTCTGCTTCCAGTAGCTGATAGTGTTGTCTCTTCTAGTTCTCTAAGAGATACATGAGTTCATTTATGAAAGATGTAGAATTTTTAAATACATGGCATTTTCTGTACCTTTTTTTTTTTTTTTAGTGACATGTTCTTTGTTTTTTTTCAAAGGTTTGTGCTTTCTGGAAATCTGCATGGTGGCTCGGTGGTTGCAAGCTACCCTTTTGATGACTCTCCAGAACATAAGGCCACTGGAATCTATAGCAAAACCTCAGATGATGAAGTCTTTAAATACTTGGCAAAAGCCTATGCATCAAACCATCCCATAATGAAAACTGGTGCCCCTCGTTGTCCAGGAGAGGAAGATGAGACTTTCAAAGATGGGATCACAAATGGTGCACACTGGTATGATGTGGAAGGTATGGAAAGCCCTGAATTTGCTATATTTTCCCCTTTATCATTTGGCTTTTCTCTCTCTTCTTTTTCTTTTTCTTCTTTTTCTCCCCTCCCCTGCCCTCCTGTAAGCTGTGTGCCCAATGTGGGCATGGGCTCCCCCCCCACCCCCCACCCCCCTACTCCCCCACTCCCCCTGCCTGACACCCTGACCTCGAGATCAAGAGTCACATGCTCTACTGACTGAGCCAGCCAGGTGCTCCTCATTTAGCTTTCTTGTGAATACTCGAGTGGAAAAGAGGAAACTTTGAGGAATTCTAATTTTTAAAAATCTTCTGTTTTTTATTTTGAAATTTTCAAACCCACAGCACAATTGAAAGACTACACGAAGGCCTATGTATCCTTCATTTAAATTCACCAAGTTTTGTTATTATCCTAAATGTTCCTCCTCTCCCATCCCTTCCCTTCACACATTCTCTTTTGCCAAAGCATCCAAAAGTAGGTGCAGATTCCTTAATATTTCACTTGTAAGTACCTCAGCATGTGGTTTCCAAGTACCGGAACATTTTTGTGTACAACCATATACTATTATCATAACTGAGAGGTCAACAGTAATTCAGTACTACCATCCTACATTCTGTCCATCACTCAAATTTCATTTATTAGTCCTCAGATTTCCTTTATAGCTCCTTTTCTTCCAGATCAGATCCAGCCAAAGTTCAAGCATTGCGTTTGGCTCTTCTGCTTTTGTGGTTTCCCCAGTGTAGAACCATCAGTATCAATACTTTCTTAATGATAGTGAATCCTTTGAAGAGTTCAGGCCAGTTGTCCTACAGAACATCCCATATTCTGGATCCTGGTCAAATTTCCCAGCAAGACTCACATAGATTACATCACATCATGTGCGGACACACGTAAAGTACCTGTGCCATGCGTCCATTGCAGACATCTTAGTTAATGGGCTGACCACCAGTTCTCTCCCTTTTATATAAGGGCATGGTTTCCTTTTATATTTTAATCTATGGGATGATCATGGAATTTTTTTTTAAATTGTGGTTGAATACACACATATAACATGAAATTTGTTATTTTGACCTTTTTTTTTTTAAAGATTTTATTTATTTATTTGACAGACAGAGATCACAAGTAGGCAGAGAGGCAACCAGAGAGAGAGGAAGGGAAGCAGGCTCCCTGCTGAGCAGAGAGCCTGATGTGGGGCTCGATCCCAGGACCCTGGGATCATGACCTGAGCGGAAGGCAGAGGCTTTAACCCACTGAGCCACCCAGGTGCCCCTATTTTGACCATTTTTAAGTATAGAATTAAGTGGCATTCATTACATTCACAGTGTTATGCACCCAATGTCCTCACTACCTACTTAAGAAAACTTTTTCAGCATCCCAAACAAACTTGGTGACCGTTAAGCCATACTTTTCCATTCCCTTCGAATCTATTCTCCATCTCTCTGGATTTGCCTATTCTAGATATTTCGTAGAACTGGATCATACAATGTTTGTCCTGAGTCTGGCTTATTTTACTTAGCCTGATGTTTTCAAGGTTCTTGCAATTTGTAGCATATTTCAACACTTGCTTTTTATGATGAAGAAATACTCCATTGTATGCATATACTCCATTTTGTTTATCCACTCATTTATCAATGGGCGCTGGGTTGTTTCCACCTTTTGGTTGTTGTGAATAATGCTACTTGAACATTGGTGTACAAATACCTGTTTAAGTCCTTGTTTTCAGGGCTTCTGGATGGTGCAGTCAGTTGAGCAGCTGACTCTCGGTTTCGGCTCAGGTGTGATCTCAGGCTTGTTAGATTTGAGCCTCACATCAGGCCGCATGCTCAGTACAGTCCGCTTAGGATTCTCTGTCCCTTCCCCTCATCTCCTCCCACCTCTATTCATGCTCGTTTTCTCTCTAAAATAAATACATCTTTTAAAAAAAAAAGTCCTTGTTTTCATATCTTTTGGATATGTACTCAGGAGTGGCATTGTTGGATTATATGGTCATTTTCTCTTTAGCTTTAAGGAACCATCAAATTCTTTATTTACCTCAGTGGCTGTACCATTTTACATTCCCATCAGTAATATATAAGGGTTCTCATTTTCCACAGAATATTATTTTTAAAAGAGTTGTTAAAGTAAGTTTGTTTACCTTTTCTTTTCAAATGTTATATAAACAGCTATCGTGCTTTTTAAACTTTGGTTGTCCTTTGAATACTAACCTTTTTCTTTTTATGCAGTCTTAGACTATTTAATTAAGACTAATTCATGGAAATACCATCTCTATAAACTTTTTCTCCTCTTAGAATCTGCTGATGGTAAAATGCCTTAGCTTTTCCTTACTTTTTTAATGGTAGTGAGTTACATTATAAAGTGTCTTATGACATTTCTTTCAATGGGCCTTTATTTAAACCTTTGGATTATTCTTTGACTTTATCTGTCAAGCACTGTTTACTCAAATTGGATCCTAAGTTTGAGGACTTGACACTTTGAGGGTTTTTTGATTCCCCTATAGTTTCTACTAATATTTCTTGTATGTAACAACCATCCACAAAGAGGTTTAAAATAATTAGGAGCCATTTCTGCCCATGACAACTAGAGATGATTTGAAAATCATTTAATCACTTTTACAGACAAAAAACATACTTTGATGTTAATGTTAATCCCATTTCAGTCTTCAGCAAACATATTTAATAAAGTCTGACTTTATGAACTAATGGTTTTGTGATGTAGTCAAGTTGCTTCATTAATTGGAGATACCATATAAAATAATGTGTTAAAAATAATTTACCTTTTTTGGGGAAAATTGTATACAGAAAGAAATTTCTTTCTTTCTTTCTTTTTAAAGATTTTATTTACTTATTTGTCTGAGAGAGAGAGATCACACATAGGCAGAGAGGCAGTTTGGGGGGGGGGAGCAGGTTCCCTGCCGAGCAGAGAGCCCAACGCCGGGCTCAATCCCAGGACCCCGAGATCATGACCCGAGCCGAAGGCAGAGGCTTAACCCATTGAGCCACCCAGGCGCCCCCAGAAAGAAATTTCTAATTGATGATTAAAGAAGGCAAATCTATGTTATACTATTAAAAAAAATAAGGTCCTGCCTTCACCGTAATTAAGATTATTTGGTTAAAAACAACATCTGAAGATGCTACATTTTGCTGCTGCCACTATTATTGTTTTTATGAACATCAACTTTTCTCCTTTTCTAGGTGGATGGTCAGATATATTTTCTGGTTATTTCTACAACTAACTTATATCTCTTCCTACCCCAGCAATATTGAGCAGTTTTAAGAGTTTCAGCAGGGCAAATTCACTTTGTTTATCTTATCCAGGACTGCAGTGAGTAAGATATTGTGAAACCTCGTGACTAGGCATGTACTCAGACCCGGATGTCCTGGAGTAATTTGACTGCCGCTTTATGTGATGTATTTGGAAATTCTAGCTCAAAGTAGTATATACTTTTAGAACTAAAAGTGAATGTATTGATCTACTCCAACCCTTTTGCTGCATAGGAAATCAAGACCCCAGAGAGGGAATAACTTGTACAATATCATTTATCCCTTTAGCAAATATTTACTGAGCTTCTGCCATCTCCCATATACTGTGTTAGGTGATAGGAACAAAAACGGTGGGAGCCAAACAGGAGCAATTCCTGCTCTCAAGGAGAAAACCGTATTTTAGGAGTGTGGGATGCGGGGTGATCTGGCCCCCCCATGTTCACGTTGCTTGGTAGGGTTGACCCAGCATATCTAGCTGCCTATGTGGGTGGGCCTTGCTTCTCTCAACATGTCTCTCAAATCTGCAGGATCCCTCTAGGGAATGACTATCCTAATAAGGCCTCTGAATGAGTAGTCATGCTCTGCTGCTAAAGTCTCCTTATTGTGTGAGAGCCTAAGGCAAACTCTTTCATGGAGCAGGCCCTCTGCTGCTGCTGCTGCTGCTGCTTTTTTTTTTTTAAACCACAGTGTGCTGATTTCTTTGCCTTTTGTCTACCATTCTTTTTTTCTTTCTTCACAGTTAAAGAGACATAAAAATCATCTGATGGTTTAATATGTTTATTCCAAAGCAAATTTAATGAAATCGAATGGTAGTTTTAGGTCAACTTGTAAGAATTGCTTTCTTTTAACTTACAAAATTTTAAAAAGGGCAAGTAGCCCCAGGCCACCTATAATTGAAATTGTATGATCAAAAGTCACAATTTGATATAATTTTTAGAAGCTTTCTTAGGCAGAATGCTGTTATATTTTTTTCTTGCAGATAGAAGAACTCTGGAAGGCAGTGTAGTATAGTGGCTAAGAGCAGAGCTTTAGAATCCTACTGCCTGGAGTTTGAATCCCAGCTCTGCCGTTGACTAGCCACGTGTGTGTGAGAGAGAGCGGGCGCGTGCGCGTGTGTGAGAGGCAGGGGTGGGGGGGTTTGCGCAAGTAAAGTAATTTCTCTGAGACTCATTTCCCACATACATAAAGGGAAGACAAATATTATCTACCTCAGGATTATGAGGCCCAAGTGAGAACGGATATAAAGCCCTTAACCTAGCAGCTGGCATCATGGGTGCTTATATCTGGTGGAATTTAAACTTCAGGTGGGCAGGAACTTGATTTATTCAGTTTTCAGTTTTCTGTTTCTAGCACATAGAGCTGTGCCTGGTCTATAGAAGGGAAACAATAAGGCTTTTTTGATTTTTGAATAAGTGATTCCTTGCATCTGAGAAATGAGTACACAGTTATTTAAAATCTTAGATGATGTGTAGACAAGATAATCTTATAAAAACTTATAAAAATATTCCTCCTAATTCCTCTGAGAAAATAAGTTATCTTACTGGTAGATCTGAGATGAATGTTTTTCAAAAAAAAATTTTTTTTAAAGATTTATTTGAGAGAGGAGAGTGTGTATGCACAAAGTGGGAGGGGTAGAGGGGGAGGGAGAGAGAATCCGAAGCGGACTTCATGCTTGGAACATGGAGGCCCACACGGGGTTCAGTCTCACCACCCTGAGATCATGACCTTAGCCGAAACCAAGAGTCGGACGCTTAACTGACTGTGCCATCCAGGTGTCCTGAAACTTTTTTTCTTCTGAAACTTTTTTTTTAATTGTAATCTAAGATGTAAAATTACCTTTCAGTCATTTAAATACATCTCATATATGTGTGTTCATAAAACTGAAACAATTTCATGAAATAGTACTTTGTGATATATTCTAGTATTGCTTTTTTTCTAGTCTCTACTAGTTCATTAAACAAAAAATGCTTATCTGAACTACTTATATATCTCACAGTCCACTAATGGGTCATGACCTATAGTTTCAGAGTATGCTGTTTTTGGTTACTCTTGGTAAAGTTGATTTATTTTCAAATTCTAAGTAGGAACAAAACACCTTATAAATTGCATGTAGTAACTTACTATTTAGGCTTTTTATTTTGCCCTGTCTTGTTTATGTTAGCCATTTCCAGTGAGGACTGAGCCATCCGTGTTGAGATGAGAAATTGGTCAGAAATATTGTCAGGCGTGTGTGTTGTTCATGTGAGCCTGTGCATTCTCTGATTAGTTAGGGCAGCCGCCATAGGCTTTAAACATTGCTAACTTGGGGTTGAGTCTTTTCAGACTGGTAATTATGAATTTTTTTTCTCCTCTGGAAGAAGAAAATGGTCTGTGGATTTATCAAACTTTTTTTCCTCTCCTTCTGTGTTTTATTTCAACCTTTTCCCCCTTCTCCTTTTATGGGCAGAGAGTTAGGAAATGTGGCCAGATAGCGTATAATGTAACTAATTCAGGTTCTTTTTTTTTGTGAGAATAAACTTCTTTGGTCCTGTGGGCAGCTGTTCCCTGCATAGTGGAGGTCAGACTAAGCAGCACTAATATGCTCTAAATATTGAGATATTTGGCTTGAATATGCTTGTTGCCAGAAAGGGGAAAGCATGGGGAAAATAATTACCAGATTGTTTTGAACAGCATGAAAGGTTATACGTGGTCCAAAAAATGAACTGAAAAGCTTATTTTTGGGGAGCACACCCTGTTTCATTGAACAGGGCATTATGGTGAGGATGTGTAGAAGAAGGAACTCTGGTAAAATGTTGGTGGGAATAGAATTGGTGCAGCCATTGTGGAAAACAGTACAGAGGTTCCTCAAAAAATTAAAAAGAGGAGCACCTGGGTGGCTCAGTGGGTTAAGCCTCTGCCTTCGGCTTGGGTCATGATCCCAGGGTCCTGGGATCGAACCCCACGTCGGGCTCTCTGCTTGGCGGGGAGCCTGCTTCTCCCTCTCTCTCTGCCTGCCTCTCTGTCTACTTGTGATCTCTCTCTCTCTCTCTGTCAAATAAATAAATAAATCTTTAAAAAAATTAAAAATAGAAAGACCATATGATCCAATAATTCCATTATTGGGTATTTACCCAAAGAAAAGAAAGACACTAATTTGGAAAGAGACATGATATGCATCTCTTTGTTTATTGCAGTATTGTTTACAATAGCCAGGAGATGGAAGTAACCTAAGTGTCCATCAGTAGATGAATGGGTAAGGAAGATGTGGTGTATACACACACACACACACGCACGTGTATATACATAAATATGTGTGTATATGTATACACACAATGGAATATTACACATCCATAAAAAGGATGCAGTTGTGCCATTTGAGACAACATGAATGGAGGATATTACACTTAGTGAAATAAGTCAGACTGAGAAAGACAGATACCATATGATTTCTCTCATAAGTAGAATCTAAAAAAACAAACAAGTGAATACAAAAACAAATAGCCTAATCAGACCTATAAAGATGGAGAACAAATTGATGTTTGTCAGAAGGGAGGGAGTGGAGGCTTGGGCAAAGTAGGTGAAGGGGAGTGGGCGATACAGGCTTCCAGTTATGGAATGAAGAAGTCAGGGGAATAAAATGCGCAGCATAAGGAATACAGTCAATGATATCGTAATAGTGATGTATTGGGACAGGTGGCAGCTGCACTTGCAGTGAACATGGCATGGTGTATGAACTTGTTGAATCCTATGTTGTACACGTGGAGCTATACTCAAATAAATAAACAAAAAGCAAACAAACCCAGGGCATTATGAGTTAATCATGTGATGCCAGGAAATTGGAATCTGTTTAAAGCAAAGAAAGAATCAAATGGACAGTGCAGAACTGAAAAAGATGCAGTATCTGATATTAAGAATAGACTAATCCGGGGCGCCTGGGTGGCTCAGTGGTTTAAGCCTCTGCCTTCGGCTCAGGTCATGATCTCAGGGTCCTGGGATCTGGTCCCGCATCAGTCTCTCTGCTCGGCAGGGAGCCTGCTTCCTCCTCTCTCTCTCTGCCTGCCTCTCTGCCTACTTGTGATCTCTGTCTGTCAAATGAATAAATTTTAAAAATCTTTAAAAAAATAGACAAATCCATAAATACAGTAGGAGGTTTTAAACATGTCTCAGTATTTGTTAGATCACAAAGACAAAAAAATCAGTAGGGACACAGATTTAAATAACATAAATCAACCAACCTGACTAATGAACATATACAGAATATTGTCCTCGTATCTAATTTTCCTGCATCTTTACTAATCTGAAGTAGAGAGGAAAGGTAATTCACCATTAGTTATACTTATGTGTCTGGTTCTATTAGTGCTTGTATTACTTTGTTTTCAAAATTATATATTACAAGCAAAGTAGCAAAAAACCCTAAAGTGTTCCTACACTTTTGCTTGTTTCACACTTTAATAGCATCAAGTCTAAACTTACTAGCATGACACTAAAAGGCCTAGAGTCTGACTCAAGCCTGTATTTCTGGTCTTCTCTCCTACCTCACCTCTCCTCTCCTCTCCACCCCTCTTCTCTTCTTTCCTACCTCTCCCCTGTCATTGAACTACTTGTCCTTTCCCCAAAATGTGAACCTTGGGCTATTTTCTGGGATGCTTTTCTCCAGTTCCACTGTGGATGGAAACTCTAGGGTAGTAACTGTCATTCTCTGGCTTTCCTAGAGCTTTTTGTTAATATCATCAGTATGATGCTTGTCTGATTATGCTGTTAATAGCTTTTTGTGTGTCCTGCTAGAGTGTGAATTATTTGATAAGGTCAGTGTGTTGCTATTCATTTGGAGTTATCTTTATACAATATGTATTGGCAGGGAAAGAGTGCTAGAGGAAGAGAGACTAGGGAGGTGTTCACAGTTCTTTGGTGCAAGGGTTTTTTTTTTGGAGATAAGGGCTTTATCTAGAGGGATGCCAGGGGAATGAAGAGGGAGTGTGAGATATAAGAAATTGTTGCAAAAAGAACTACAGGATTGACCATCCGATAGATGATAGAACAAAGTGTCAAAAAGAGGGACCCAAAGATCTAACTTGGAGGTGATTGAGCCTAGGAATACTAATTGGAGGAGTATGTGAGTTTGTGTTTGTGTTTTCAGGCGAGAGAGGAGTGAAGATCGGGGATGGTGCTTGAGGTACTAGTTACTAGTTACAAGTGCCCATTGGGCAGTTGGGAAATAGGCTCTGGAGATTGGGAGAGAAGTCAAGATGATAAAGAGATTTATCAGTTTTGAGATAAGGAAAATGTATGGCAGCATATATGATTTTGAAAATTGAATTGATATTGTTTCCTGACATAATTTAATTGCTTAGAGCTGGAGCCAGAAATTCAGCTAGAATATATATGTATAATAGAATACATAGGGGTGCCTGGGTGGCTCAGTCCATTAAGCGTCTACCTTCAGCTCGGGTCATGATTCTAGGGTCCTGGGATGGAGACCCATAATGGGCTCCCTGCTCAGTGGGGAGCCTGCTTCTCCTTCTCCTGCTCCCCCTGCTTGTGATCCCTCTCTCTCTCTCTCTCTCTCTGTCTCTGAAAAATAAATAAATAAATAAAGTCAGTCTTTGAAAAAAAAATAGAGTACATATATAAATGAACATATGGGTGGGGTTTTGGTTTTGGTTTTTTTTTTTTAACCTCTAAAGTGTATGTACTTCTGGCATTTTGCTCTGGGATTTTTTTTTTAAGCAATGCTGGAAGTTCACATATTAATTCTCAGTCCATTGTTCATGCTTGAAGAATACTATTGATAATCAAATGTGCACTAGTAAAGTGCTTTTGGTCTTATCTGAACTTGTATATTAAAGAGGTGCTTGGACCTCTTTCTTCCTTTCTCTCTATTCTAATGTGAATGCTGCCTAATTTGAAAGGAAAGCAAAAAGGTAAAACAGTTCTCAAACAGAATATATTTGCTTCTACTCAAGTCACGAGGTTGCTTTAGTAAACTAAAATATACAGCCTGATATAAAATCTGACCCTTAGGAGCAGCACAATTGTGTATTTTGTAACATGATAGACTTACATGAAGGTGGAGAACCATATGTTAATCACTACTTTAGGATTTGGTCCTTAAATCTTCAGATCTGAGGTCTAGATAATCAGGTTTTTTTCTCCTTTCTTTTCTTTTTTCTTTTTTCTATTTAACTCAGGTGGTAGAGAATGGGAAAGAACTTTAAAAAAAGGAAAATGCAGTCCAAAGAGCTGTGTGAGAGATTGTGTTGATCAACTTAAACAAAACTGAAAACAGATGCAGAACTGTGTAATTTAGTTTAACTTTGTAGAACCATATCATTAGCAAATATATATTCAGTGGGAGTGGTGAAGGAAATAGATAAAGTTGCTGAGAATACAAACACCAAGTTCAGTTAAGATTTGCTCAAAGTAAACTTGAATTTAAAGACCAGGAATATGGGGAATTTTTAAAGGGCCTCTGTTTTTTTCTGTTCATTTGACGCAGATGTCCCACTTAAAATTTTTTGAGACCATGCTCATTAGGTTTTAAAAATATATCAGGGAGTGCAAAATTATCACTTATTAACTCACTTATTATCTATAAATAAATTGTTCACAGATGTCAAAATTGTGAGACCTTCTCACTGTCCTTTGAAGTAGGTTTTTTGTTTTTTGTTTTTAAGATTTTTTAATTTATTTGTCAGAGAGAGTGAGAAAGAGCACAAGCAGAGGGCGCGGTAACCAGAGGGAGAAGCACACACCCTGCTGAGCGAGGAGCCGCATCTGGGACTGACTCATGATCCCCCTGGGATCATGACCTGAGCCCAATACAGATACTTAACCAACTGAGCCACCCAGGTGTCTCTGAAGTTTTTTGGTTTTGTTTTTTAAAGATTTACTTATTTGTCAGAGAGAGAGCATGTGCACAAGTTGGGGTAGTAGCCTGCCTAAGGAGAAACAGGCTCCCTACTGAGCAAGGTGGGGGTTGGGGACCTCCCAGGACCCTGGGATCATGACCTGAGCCAAAGGCAGATGCTTAACCGACTGAACCACCCAGGCATCCCTGGGTGGTTTTATTAAAGAAATATCAATAAGCTCCAAATTTGAATCTACAGTGGAAATTGCCTGTCTATATTCCTATACTCCAAAATGGTTTTCCTATAGAATTTCCTAACATGTTTTTTCTATAAAATACTTATAAGGTTCTTGTATAATACAGTTTGATGTTTTATAGTTTCGCCCACTAAGGCAAGTTAAAACAAACTTGCTATGTTTAATTCTTAACACTGAAGCATTGATTATGTTTTTTTTCTATTGACTTTCTGCTTGAGACATAAGAGTGAGTTATTCATTAGTTCTCTGTTTTTGAATGAAGGGTTGAACTTATTTTAGTACCTCTCCACCCCCAACAAAACTAGATCTTTCTAGTGAAAACAGTAATAGGGACTGGTTCCATGATAACAATGAACTGAGTGACTAAAGCATATGAAAATTTGTTGTTAGACAAATGAAGGAGTTTAATGGGTATGAGTAGATCCTTGTATCGGAAGATTTAGCCACCCATAACAATTACTGTTAATCACAATTTGTTGTACTACTGGACAGTTTGCTAATGGTAACATTTTTAGTCTTTTTTTTGATGCTGGTAAAGGAATGAAAGGATTGTAAGTTTCATAGTATATTACATTCAGTTTTTTCCAAACAAAGAAAACTTTGGATTGGCAAGGTAATGGTTTTTTTAAGGTTTTTTTTGTTTTTTGTTTTTTAACGTAATCTCTACAACATGAGGCTCTAATGCACTACTCTTCTGACTGAGCCAGCCAGGCACCTGGGTAGGTAGGTTTAAAAGCAAAATTTGTACCATTTTTCTTTCTTTATCAATTCTTGTTAATAGAGGAAAGAATCTAAATCAGTGATTTTCAAACTGAGATATGTGTGGGGAGAAGGAAGAGACCTGTTTTGATAATTTTAAGGAAATAAATTTCCAGATCTTCCATTCCTACTCTTTCCTAAAATTAAAAGATATTTTTGGGGTACCTGGGTAGCTTAGTCAATTGAGCGATGGACTCTTGATTTTGGCTCAGGTCATGATCTCAGGGTCATGAGCTCAAGCCCCACATCAGTTCCACATCCAGTGGGGAGTCTGCTTGGGTTTCTCTCTCTTCTCTCTCTGCCCTCCCCTGTAAAATAAATAAATAAATCTTTAAGTTAAAAAAAGATATTTTCAGTAATTATTACCTGTTTATTGCTTAGTAAAATTGATAATTTTGCCTTTCTGATAAATTTTATGCCAGTAGTTATTATAATAATTCAATCTAAAAGATAAAAATTAGTTCTTAGGGATTAAGGCAATTGGAAATTTAGGAAAATTTACATACATACATATTATAGTTTGAAGTGTTATAGGATGATCAGTGTAACACTTTGAACCATACAAGTGTATCACATTCAGATAACCTGTGGGTAAGTTCAGGTAGAAAAAGGGAAGATGTAAAATTCTTGTTGTTAAAGAAGAGTATATGTTCACACAAGTTTTATATAGATGATTCCAGGCATTAAATCTATATTTTATTTTTGGGGGTACATCTAAATTATTATTATTATCTAAAATAATAATGTAAAAGTTTTATTTAAAAATATAAAAATTTATACCATCCAGGAAACTACTGTTTGCAACTATTTAAACTGAAGATGAAAGCTTTTAGATGCCAACTATGTGAAGCACTGCATAATTTTCAAAATTATTTTAGTACGAATAAACAAATTTGAAGGTCATTGACTTAGCTAGCCCCCTGAGAGAGAAACGGATAACAGAGGTGTGCTTATTTATGATTGTTAATAAGTCAGATAAATAACAGACCCTTTTTTACTATTAGTAAAATATTTTATTGCTTTGAGGTATGCCTGTAATGAATGTTCCACTCCCCAAATTTAAATTTTCTTTAACTGGATAAAGATACTGTTCTGAGGTCTGATATTTAATCCTTTAGCCTGTATTGAGCCACATGACACCACCTTAAAAAAAAAGCAGACATATTAACTGAATCTGGAAGTAGCCGCAGCTGTCAGTAACATCAGGCTTATCTCCAGTTTAATGGCTGTTCTCTGTTACAGGAAACTCTAGCTTTGTATAGGTAGGGATTTTTGTTGTTGTTGGGGCAAAGATCAAGGCAAAAAGATCTTAACCAGCTGCCTAGTTAAGATTACTCAATGACAGTTACTTTTGGGAAAATAAATGTTAAATTTAACCCAGATAGCAAATAATGCCTATTGGTAGCACCTCGCAAAACTCAGTTAATATCGTCATTTGCTTCTAGGTTTTTTTAAGATGATTTACAAAAAGTAATTGCTAAAGTGAAACTTGAAGCTGGTGAATAAAAACTTTCTGATATTTTAGAGTTAGGATAGCATTTTAATCTTTTTTTGTATTGCAAATAAAAATGAGTTTACTACTGTTCACGTTGGTGGGTTCCTATGAGTTTAGAAATATGTGGATTAGGAAGATACCAAAACTTGTAAGTTGCCTTCTGAGAGTAGTTTATTATTATAGACTCAGGAAATGTGCTTTACTTTTAGGAGATTTCATTAAGAAAAGGATATCCTGTATATAGCTTTCTATTACTGATTTCTCTGTAATTCCATCATGTCAAAGAATAGACCTTGTATGATTTAAGTTCTTGTACATTTGTTAAGTTTGTTTTACAACCCAGGATATTGTCTGTCTTGATGAGTGTTCCATTTGTACTTGAAAAGAGTATGGGGCGCCTGGGTGGCTCAGTGGTTTAAGCCACTGCCTTCAGCTCAGGTCATGATCTCAGGGTCCTGGGATCGAGTCCCACATCGGGCTCTCTGCTCGGCAGGGAGCCTGCTTCCTCCTCTCTGTCTCTGCCTGCTTCTCTGCCTACTTGTGATCTCTCTCTCTGTCAAAATAAATAAATAAAATCTTTAAAAAAAAAAAAAAGAAAGAAAAGAGTATGTATGTTGCTGTTGTTGGGTGGGGTGTGCTCTAAATGTCCTTTAGATCTACTTGATGGTAGACTTGAACTACAATGTTTTCTTGGTCAATTGACCCTTTTATAATTAGGTAGTATTCCTCTTTAAAACCCTCCTACTTTTTCCTTGTTCTCAAGTCTACTTTGGCTGATACTACTCTAGCCCCTCCATTTTTCTTTTGTTTTATGTTTGCATGGTATATCTTTTAACCTTCTTTTATTTTTATTTTTTTTAAGATTTTATTTATTATTTGACAGAGAGAGACACAGCAAAAGAGGGAACACAAGCAAGGGGAGTGGGAGAGGGAAGTAGTCTTCCCGCTGAGGAGGGAGCCCAGTGTGGGGCTCGATCCCAGGACCACCTGATGCCCCACCTTCTTTTACTTTTAACTTGTCTGTACCATTATATTTAAAGGGAGTTTCTTAGGGTGCCTGGGTGGCTCAGTTGGTTAAGCATCTGCCATCTGCTCCAGGTCATGATCTCATGCTCTCTGCTCTGCAGAGAGCCTGCTTCTCCCTCTCCCTCTGCCTGCTGCTCTGCCTACTTGTGCTTGTTCTCGCTATCAAATAGATAAATAAAATCTTTAAAAAAAATAAATAAAGGGTCAGATCATGATCTCAGGGTCCTAGGATCGAGCCCCGCATCGGGCTCTCTGCTGGGCAGGGAGCCTGCTTTCCCCCACATCCCCGCCCCGCCACCTGCCTCTCTGCCTACTTGTGATCTCTGTCTGTCAAATAAAATAAAATCTTAAAAAAAATAAAGTGAGTTTCTGATGGACAGCATGTAGTTGGTTCTTGTTTTTCAATTTATTTTACAATTTGTCTTTTATTTTTGATTTGTTTTTTAAGATTTTACTTAGTTGAGCGAGAGAGAGGGCACATGAGGGGAAGAGGGAGAAGCAGGCTTCCCACTGAGCAGGGAGCCTATGGAGGGGGGGCGATCCCAGGATGCTGGGATCATTACCTGAGCGGAAGGCAGAGGCTTAAAGAACCAAGTCACCCAGGTGCCTCTGGCAATTTGTCTTTTAGTCTGTATATTTATACCATTTACACTGAATGTAATTATTGATATGTTTGGATTTAAGTCTACTTTTTAATTATTTTCCTCTTTATTCCCTCTGTTTTTTATTCTACTGCTTCCTCTCTCCTGCCTTCTGTGGGATTGTTTGAATGTTTAGTATTTTATCTCTTGTGTTTTTTTTACTATATCTCCTTTGTATGGTTTGTTCTGGTAGTTGCTCTAGGAGTTACAATTTAGATGCTTAATTTTTCACAGTTCTATCACAGGATTGATATTTTACCACTTCAGGAGGAATGCACAAATCTCACCACCACACTGTACCCTCCCCTACTTTATGTTGCAGTTGTCATTTGTATTACGTGTATATGCATTGAAAACCCCACCTGACAGCGTTATGATTTTTGCTTTCAGCTGTTATACATACTTTAAAGAACTTAAGAGGAAAAAAATTGTTCATTGTATTTATCCAGATATTTACCATTTCTGCTGTTCTTTCATTCTGGAAATCCCGAATTTCTCTCTGGTGTCATTTATTTTTTTACCCGAATAATTGACTTTCTTTAGCATTTCTTTTATTTATTTGGTTTTGGTTTTGGTTTTCATTAATTTTTTAATTATGTTCAATTAGCCAACATATAGTACGTCATTAGTTTTTGATGTAGTGTCCAACGATTCATTAGTTGCATATAACACCCAGTGTTCATCATGACACGTGCCCTTCTCAATACCCATCCCCCGGTTACCCCATCCCCACCCCCCTTCCTTCTGTAAACTTCAGTTTGGTTCCCGTTTGGTTTGTCTCCCTCTCTGATTTCTTCCCGGTTTTCCCTCCCTCCCTCTGTGGTCCTGCACTCTATTCCTTATGTTCCACATATGAGTGAAACCATACGATAATTGTTTTTCTCTGCTTGACTTATTTCCCTGAGCATAAGCCCCTCCAGTTCCATCTATGTTGATGCAGGTGGTGGGTAATCATCCTTTCTGTTGGCTGACTTTAGCGTTTTTTTTGTTGTTTTTTTTTAAAGCAAGTTGGTTTGTTATGGATTCTTTAGTTTTCCTTCACTGAGAATGTCTGTTTTTGCCTTCATTACTGAAGAATATTTTCACTGGATATAAAACTCTAGGTTTTGGGTTGGCAGGTTTTGTTTGTTTGTTTTATGCTCTTGCCTTCTGGCCTCCACAGCTTTTGATGAGAATCTCACAGTCATTTGAATTGTTGTTCCCCTGTATGAGCATATCATTTTTCTGTTACTGCTTTCAAGAGTTTTTCCTTTGTCTTTGGTTTTGAGCAATTCGGTTATAAAGTATCTAGCCATGAATTTTTTTTTTTTTTTTTTTTTTTTAGTTTAACCTGTTTGGGATTTGCTGAGTTTCTTGAAATCTAAGTTTACATCTTTTGCCAAATTTGGGGACTTTTCAGCTATAATTTCTTCACCTTTTTTTTTTTTTCCTTTTTTGGTATTGTGCCCTTTTCCTCTCCTTCTGAGACTCCAGTGACAAGAATGCCAGACCTTTCGGTAGACCTTTGTCCCTAAAAGTATTCTTTTTTTCTCTGTTATTTACATTAGGTAATTTCTGTTTGTCTGTCTACAAGTTAACTCTTCTCCCTTGTCAGTTCCATTCTCCTGTTGAATTCATCAAGTAAATATTTGAATTTTGGTTATTGAATTTTTCATTTTGAAATTTCCACTTTGTCCTTCTTCTTTACATCTTCTGTTTTTTATTTTAAGAATGGTTAATCTTGGGGCACGTGGGTGGCTCAGTCGTTAAACGTTTGCCTTGGGCTCAGGTCGTGATTCCTGGGTCCTGGGATCAAGGCCCGCATCTGCCCTCCCTACTCAGTAGGAGGCCTGCTTCTCTCTTTCTCTCTCTCTCTCTCTCTCTCACTCCCACTGCTTGTGTTCCCTCTCCCACTGTGTCTCTGTCAAATAAATAAGTTAATTAAATCCTTTTTTAAGAAAAAAAAGAATGGTTAATCTTACTTCTTTGGAATGTGGCTAAAACAACTGCTTTAAGCTTAGTCTGATAATTTTAATATCTAGGTCACATTGGGGTAGGTGTCTATTAATTATTTTTTCCTTTCAAGTGGTTGACATTTTCCTGGTTCTTTGAATATCAGAGAATGTTGGGTTATAGGCTGAACATTTTGGATCTTATGAGATCCAAGTCTTGTTTAAATTCTATAAAAAAAATGACAATTTCTTTGTTTATTTTAGCAGTCAATGACCCAGGTAGGCTCAGTTGTAAGTTTTGACTTGCCTCCGATGGGCTGTGATGGCAGTTTGAATTTTCAAAGCATTTGCAGTTCTGTTCAGATCTGTTCTGTGTACTTACCTCCCAAGGGCCAGTCTGGAAGCTGTTTTGTTATTCAGTTCTCCATGCTTTTGGCATGTTGTTAGGGTCATACCCACACATTGCAGTTCAAGATTAAGGCCAGGAGCTCATAGACAGTTTATGGGATCCCTTTCTTAAGATCCTTCCTTCTCTACAATATCACCAATAGTCCCTAGCTTCCAAGGTCTCCTAATATAGATGATAAATAAAGACATGAAAGGATGTGCAATATTATTTGTTGTCAGGGAAATACAAATTAAAACCATAATGAGATCCCACTGTATACCCACTAGAATATTTAGAGTTAAAAATCTGACCAATTGCATGAGCAGTTTAAGTGAGGATGCAGAGAAACTAGAACATTCATGCATTGCTGGTAGGAATGTGAAATGGTAAGCCACTTTGGAAAACAGTTTGACAGTTTCTTATAAAGTTAAACTTAGATTTGCTGTATAACTCAGCCAAGCCACTCCTAGATATTTGTCCAAAAAACATGAAAATATATGCGCACACTAAGGTCTGTGCACAGCTTTATTCACGATCACCAGAAACTGAAAGCAACTCAAATATCCAGCACATGTAAAAGGATAAACAAATTGCACTACATCCATGCAAGCGAATACCCAGTAATAAAAAGGAGAATTTATATATGCAACAGTATGAATGAATCTCAGAAGCATTGTGCTAAGTAAAAGTAGCCGCATACAAAAGGCTTTATACTGTGTGATTTTATTTATATGACATTCTGGAGAAAGCAAAAATATAGGCAAAGAAATTAGATTAGTGGTTGCCCAAAACCTGGAAGCTGGAGGAAGGGAACTTTCTGGGATGAGACAAATGTCCTGTATCTTGATTGTGGTGGAGCATATATGAGTGTACACATTGCACTATATACTTAAAAAGGATGACTTTTATAGTATATAAACTATGACTCAATAAACTTGAGTTAAAAAAAAAAACCTGTAAAACAGCATAGCATGTTGGTTAGATTGTCAAAATTCTTTTGAATCAGTTAACTCATACTTGAGTATAGGGAAACTGAGAAGCTGTATGTTTCAGAGAAGAATAAAGTTTAAAGTATCATGCAAAAAGATTTATCTTTATATGCTTTTTTTAAAAAAAAATTACATTCAGGGGGCACCTGGGTGGCTCAGTGGGTTAAGCCACTGCCTTCCGCTCAGGTCATGATCTCAGGGTCCTGGGATCAAGTCCCACATTAGGCTCTCTGCTCAGCGGGGAGCCTGCTTCTCTCTCTCTCTCTCTCTCTCTTTCTCTCTCTACCTGCCTCTCTGTCTACTTGTGATCTCTTTCTGTCAAACAAAATCTTAAAAAAAAAATTACATTCAGTTAGCCACTGTATAGTACATGATTAATCCTTGATGCTGTTCAGTGATTCATTAGTTAAGTGTAACACCCAGTGCTCATCACAGCATGTGCCCTCCTCAATACCCATCACCCTGTATATGCTGTTTTATAACCTTTTTTGTTATTATATGGTAAATGTCATGTGTGTGTGTCCACAATACCTTAAATAGTTGCACAGTAGCCCATTTTATATAATTGTAAACTGATCCCCCATTTTTGGATAGTCAGGTATTTTTCAGTTTTATTCTCATTCAGTTTAAACCTTATAGTCCTCTTCTTTGTAGCTATTACCTTGGAATAAGTTCCTGAAAAAGAAATTTCTCTGTTAAGGTCATGTCAAAGATGTCATACACATAATTATTAAATTGTTACCCAGGAGTGTGCTATACTCTCTTATTTTATGAGGTTTTTTTCTTCGTCTCTTTTTAAAATTTTTTAAGGTAGTTTTTTTTTTTGTTTTTTTTTGTTTTTTTTTTTTAATATTTTATTTATTTATTTGACAGAGAGAGAAAGATCACAAGTAGGCGTAGAGGCAGGCAGAGAGAGAGAGGGAGAAGCAGGCTCCCTGCTGGGCAGAGAGCCTGATGTGAGGCTTGATCCCAGGACCCTGAGATCATGACCTGAGCCGAAGGCAGAGGCCTAACCCACTGAGCCACCTAGGCGCCCCTTAAGGTAGTTTTTTGATTAACAAATATTTTACAGTTGTTAATAGTTAAATCTATCATTTTTTTTCCCTTTTATGCCTTCATGCTACTTTGCTGCCAAACTTAGATTCTTATCCTGAGAGTACAAAAATATTCATGTTGAGTTCCAGTTTTATTTACAGTTTCATTTTTACATCAAATTCCATATGGATTTAAGAGGTTATTTGGTATGCCAGGAGGTAAAGTTCACCTGTATTTTTTATCACATAGTTACCAGTTGTTCCTATAACAATTACTGACTAATTCATTCCCCCTTGATTTTATTTCCAATATTTACATGGCTTCCTGTTAAATAGGGTCTTATCAAAGGAAAATTTGGGGAATACATGCCAAGATTTAATGAATATTTTGTATTTCCACTAGATTCTATGCTGTAAAGCTATGATTAACTCCACAAAGATGTGTTACAGTTAGGTACACTCTTCACTGTAATATTTCCTCAAACTATAGGACCTACAAAAAGAGTTTTGTCTCCATGAATCTGACCTTTAGTTTTAGATTGTAGAGTTATATAAAAAAAAAAAAATCACTACAGTGTGTGATTTGTAGAGTCCACTGAATGTAATTTCTTCTCTTAAAGTCTTATTTTAGAAGACTTCTATCCTTCCTCTCTTCCCCTACCCTGGGAATATATTTCCATGTGTCATTGATTGGCACTGGCTAGCTGTAGTACTATTAAAGTTTAAAAGCTGATTAGATAATACTCCAAAATATTACTGTAAACTTGGTCTTCGTGTTGTTCTTAGCTAGTGTTTCTTAAATTGCTACTTAAGTAAGACAATTAAGGAACAGACAAAAGAATGCCAGAACTCCAGCCTGGTGATTATAATGTTGTAAGCCATCTACTTCCCTACCTTCTGGCATAATTAAAGTATGAATTGGCCATGTTTGCAATTTAACACAGCTATTAAGTTTTACATATGCAAAAAAACATGAGCTCACACTGCCTTGCTCTGAAATTGTTATTTTTATGTGTTCTGTGTTCTACTTCTTCACCAAGACTCTAGACTATGAATGAAGGTATGTCTCTTATTTATTAAATCCCTATAATCTTAGTATAACGTCTTAAACACAATGACCATTGTACTATGACCAATATAGTAGTAAAAATTGGAAAATATTAATAAATATTATGTGTCATGAATAGTATGTGTATGTCCACATGTGTACATACAGGTGAGCGTTAAGCAAAGATGATCCTAGATGCCAGACCCAAAGTTCATATCAAGATGCTGGACAATAAGAGAAGGTCAAAAGATGGATACCTTGTCTTCTAAGAAGAATATTAAGACCAGGTTACTGGGCTTTTGGTGGTTATAAACTTACATATATTCTGGGAAGACAAAGTCTTTGACATCTCTATATAGATGTTCAATGGGCATCTCAAATTTAATACTTTCACAACAGAAATCTTAATTACCTACTTAGTTTCATTTTTTCAATAGATACTTCTTGAAGGGCTACTGTGTGCCAGATACCGTTTGGTGCTTGGAATATCCATCAGTGGGTGTAGTAGATATCTCTGCCCCTGTGTTGCTTATAATATAGTCGAGAGAAATAGGCAGTAAATAAACAACTTAGTAGGTATATTGTTAAGTACTGTAGAAAAAAGAAAAAGTACAAAAGAGTGAGTGGAATTGTGAGTGTTGGTGGGATGCGCTTGGGGATAATGGTGGGGAGAAGCAAGTAGCAACTTTAAATGGGGAAGTCAGTTTGAAATTGGAGCAAAGAGCTGGAGGTGAGGGAATTAGTCAAGTAGGGATATCTGGGAGAAGAGCATACCAGGCAGAGGTAGTAGCTAGAGCAAAGACCCGAAGTCAGGAGGTACCCAGTGTATCCAGTGAACTGCAGGGAGGCCATTGTGGCAGATGCAGAGCCAGTGATGGAGAGAGTATGAAAGAAGGTTAAAGGAGGAAGGGAAATGGTAGAAGACAAATCACATGGGGCATTAGGCCTCTGTAAAGACTTTGGCTTTTAGTCTGAGTGAAAAAGGGAGTCATCATACAGAAGAGTAACATCTGACTTAACATTTTAACAGAATTAATTTCGTATCTCTGTTGAGAAATGAATATAGAAGGGCAAGGGCAGGTACAGGGAGAACTGTTAAGAGTGTTTGAAGAAATTCAGGCAAAGAAAGGATGGTGGCTTATACAAGGACAGCAGCCATGGAGGTGAGGAGAAATCTTTGGATTCTAGATTTTCCAGTTAGAGCTACCATGAGTTTCTGATGCTTTAGATTGGAATTTAACTCCAAGGGTTTTTGGCCTGAGCAGCTGGAAGAATGGAAGTGCCATTAGCCATGATAGGAGAGATTGCAGGTGGAGCAAGTTTGGAGAAGATGAAGGTACGTTAAGTTTATGATATGCAAGTAGAGATGTTGACTAGGCAATTGGATGTACAAGTCTGGAGTCTGGGAAAGAGGTCTTCACTTGAGATAGAAATTTGAGAGTTGTCAGCATGTAGATAATATTTAAATCACGAGACATCAAGGGAATAAATAAGAGAAGAGGACCAAAGACAGAGCTTAGGCATGTCATAGCTTTCTCCTTTCAGATAGTTCAGATAGCTTCTCCTTTCAGATAGTTAATGGCACTACTATCTTCCTAGTTTCTCTAGCTAAAAATCTAAAAGTCGTCCTTGATTCTGTATAAACAAATCCTTTCTAAATCCAGATCTGTCTGCTTCATATCCCCTACCAACAGAAATCTTAATTATGATCCAAGCCATCATTTTTTCCTAATTCTTCACTCTGCTTCCCCTTTTACCCCTCATCCCCCAGTCATTCTCCACCCAGCAGTCAGAATGATCTTTTAAAAAGGCAATTCATGGGACATCTGGATGGGTCAGTTAGTTAAGTGTTCAGCTTTCGATCTCAGCTCAGGTCTTGATCTCAGGATCATGAGTTTAAGCCCTGCGTTAGGCTCCACTTTGGGCATGGAGCCCACTTTTTTTTTTTTTTTTTTTTAAGGCAATTCAGATTATATCACACCTCTGTTCAAAACCCTCCAATGTCTTGTATGGTGAGGGAAGCAATCAACAGAGTAAAAAAACAGCCTATGGAAAATATTTGTGAACCATGTATCTGATAAAGGGTTAATATTCAGAATATGTAAAAAAAACTGGTACAACTCAAACCTCTCAAGTAATCTGATTAAAAGTGGGCAAAGGGGGGCGCCTGGGTGGCTCAGTGGGTTAAAGCCTCTGCCTTCGGCTCAGGTCATGATCTCAGGGTCCTGGGATCGAGCCCCGCATCGGGTTCTCTGCTCCGCGGGGAGCCTGCTTCCTCCTCTCTCTCTGCCTGCCTCTCTGCCTAGTTGTGATCTCTCTCTGTCAAATAAATAAAATATTAAAAAAAATAAAATTAAAAAAAAAAGTGGGCAAAGGTCTTGAATAGACATTTCTTCAAAGAAAATATACAAATGGCTAACATATATATGGAAAGATGTTCAATATCACTAATCATCAGGGAAAAGCAAATCATAGCCTCAATGACTTATCACTTTATACTCCTTTGGGATGGTCAATCTAAAAAAAAAATAGCAAGTGTTGGTAGGGATGTGGAGAATTTGGAACCCTTTGCGTGGTTGGTGGAAATATAAAAATAGTGTAGCTACTGTAGGAAACAGTATGGAGCTTCCTCGGAAAGTTAGAAATAGAATTACCATATGATTCAGCAGTTCTGCTTCTGAGTATATATACAAAAGAATTGAAGCAGGATCATGAAAAGATATGTGCACATTGAGGTTCTCTGCAGCATTATTTACAGTTGCCAAGAAACAACCTAAATGTCCATTGACATTTGGATAAAGAAAATGTGGTATACACATACAGTAGAATATTATTGGGCCCAAAAAAGGAAGAAAGCATGTCTGATAAAGGACTGTGATCTAAAATACATGAAGAACTCTTAAAACTCAACAGCAAAAAATAACCTGATTAAAAAGTGGGCCAAAGACCTTAACAGACACCTTACCAAAGAAGTTACTTACACAGGTGAGAGGGGCCCATGAGTGGCTTAGTCAGTTGAACATCTGACTCTTGATTTTGGCTTGGGTCATGATCTCAGGGTTGGGGGATTGGGCCCTGCATCGGGCTCTGTGCTCAGCACAGAGTCTGCTTGTCCCTCGCCCTCTGCTCCTCCACCCACTTGCTCTTTCTCTCTCTCTCAAGTTAATAAATAAAATCTTTAAATAAAAAGAGTTATACAGGTGGCAAACAAGGAAAGATGCAGAGTGCCTGAATGGCTCAGTCAGTTAAGCGTCTGCTTTCTGCTCAGGTTGTGATCCAGGGTCCTGAATGAAGCCCTGCATTGCATCGGGCTCCCTGCTCAGCAGAGAGTCTGCTTCTCCCTCTGACCCTCTCCCCAGTCATGCGTGCTCTCTCTCTCTCTCAAATAAATCAATAAAGTTAAAAAAAAAATAAAGAAAAGATGCTCCACATTACATGTCATCAGGGAAATGCAAATTAAAGCAACAAGTTACAGGCTCCTAGCGACGGCTGTTGGCTCAGGTCATATCCTGGAGTCCCACAGTCGAGTCCCAGGATTGAGTCCCATATTGGGCTCCCTACCCAGCAGGGGGTCTGTGTCTCCCTCTGACTCTACCCCCTCTCATGCTCTCTCTCTCATTCTCTCTCAAATAAATAAATAAAATCTTTAAAAAAAAATAAAGCAACAAATTACTACTTCCTGCTTACCAGAATGGTCAAAATCCAGAATGACCAAAATCCAGAACACTGGCAACAAATGCTGATGAAAATGTCGAGCAACGGGAACTCTCTTTCATTGGTGGTAGGGGAATGCAAAATGGTGCAACCACTTTGGAAAACAGTTTGGTGGTTTCTTAAAAAAACCAACATACTCTTACTATATGATGTAACAGCTATGCTCCTTGGTATTTACCCAAAGGAGTTGAAAATATATGTCCACACAAAAATCTGCATACAGATGTTTATAGTGGGTTAATTCATAATTGTCAAAACTTGGAAGCAACCAACACATCTTTCAGTAGGTAAACGGGTAAGATAAACTGTGGTACAGCCAGACAATGGCATATCATTTAGCACTAAAAAGAAAACTATCAAGTCATGGAAAGACATGGAGGAACTTTAAATAACTATTATTAAATGAAAGAAACCAATCTGAAAAGGCTATATACTGTGCTGTCCCAACTCTGTGACATTCTGGAAAAAGCCAAGCCATATGGAAATAATAAAAAGATTAGTGGTTGCCGGGGCGCCTGGGTGGCTCAGTGGGTTAAAGCCTCTGCCTTCGGCTCAGGTAATGATCCCAGGGTTCTGGGATCGAGCCCCGCATCGGGCTCTCTGCTCTGCGGACAGCCTGCTTCCTCCTCTCTCTGCCTGCCTCTCTGCCTACTTGTGATCTCTGTCTGTCAAATAAATAAATAAAATCTTAAAAAAAAAAAAAATTCATTAAAAAAAATCAAGTGACAGGAATGGTAAGGTAATAAACTTTCTACAGAACGAGTATGTGGGCTTATCTGGGTGTAGAAGTGGTGAAAGTGGTTAGCTGTGGATGCTTATTCCCCTTTTTACTTCCCTCTTCCATTGAACACATTTTGAAAGGGTTTGTTATGTCTCATCCTCTCCCTCCTCCCCTGATTTGTGCATGCAGCTGCATCACCCTAGATTTTGCCTTTTTTTTCCTCTTGTTACCTTTTTTTTTTAAAGATTTTATTTATTTATTTGACAGACAGAGATCACAAATAGGCAGAAAGGCAGGCAGGGAGAGAGGAAGGGAAGCAAGCTCCCTGCTGAGCAGAAAGCTGATGCGGGGCTCAATCCCAGGACCCCGGAATCATGGCCTGAGCCGAAGGCAGAGGCTTTAACCCATTGAACCACCCAGGCGCCCCTCTCTTGTTACCTTCTTGATAAAGGGAAGTACAGTTAGAATAGTAGGCACTTAATAATGCTTTGGCATGAACATCCTTCACAACTTTAAGATCATGTATACCTTTCATGCTCATGCTGTCAAAAATATTAACCTCTCTCTGTCTATCCTACTTCTTACATTTATAAAATGGGTGAAATAATACCAACCTTAAACACTTGTAAAGATTAAATGTTAATATTCTTAAAGCTCATAGGACAGGTCTGGCATATGGTAAAGACCCAAATGTAGAGCTGTTATCATTATACTTTTGTTATTACCTGGTGTGTTTGTGCTCTTCTTTTTTTTTTTTTTTTTTTTTTTTTTTTTTAAAGATTTTATTTATTTATTTGACAGAGAGAGATCACAAGTAGATAGAGAGGCAGGCAGAGAGAGAGAGAGGGAAGCAGGCTTCCCGCTGAGCAGAGAGCCCGATGCGGGACTCGATCCCAGGACCCTGAGATCATGACCTGAGCACTATTCATTCTGTCAGTCAAATGCATTTCCTTTATGTGTATTCCTTTTCAGCATATATTCCTTTAACCTTCCTTCTTAGTCTCCTCTGTAATCCAAGAGCCTTCCCCAATTTCAAACAATGTTTTGAAAAGAAAATTTATAGATTCAGAGATGGCCGATTTAATTTGTTTGGTCTTTCTGAGAATAAACATTTTTTCCTTTATGTTACAGGTGGTATGCAAGATTACAATTATGTATGGGCCAACTGTTTTGAGATCACATTAGAATTATCTTGTTGCAAGTACCCACCTGCTTCTCAGCTTCGACAAGAATGGGAGAACAATCGTGAGTCTTTGATCACATTGATTGAAAAGGTAAAAGTAGCTGACTGGAAGGTTGGGGAATAGAAATAGCAGATGATATAAGGGAGAAATTCAGTTGCACTGGAGTAACAATCTTTAACAGTTCTTTTCCTCTGGAGGGCTTTCTCTGATTGTCTTGGAACACTTTATAGACTGAAGTAATCAGCCGAACTTGTACTGTCAGGTTCTTACGATGTCATGTGATCATATTTGCTAAAGAGCCTTTACTACTATATGAACCATGGACATCAGTTCAATTTAAATATCAGGCAGGGTAATATAGTATTGAATATACAAGAAATTATTACTTAATGAAAAATTATTACTTGTTGAGAAAATTAGAAGTCTCGTTTGGAGGAGAGGAAATTTCAAAAGCATATTACTAGTCTACATGTCAGACATGTTTTAAGTGTAAGGGGCAATATTTTTTGTCTATTTTATTTTCACTTGGAGGCATTGAAAAATACTTCAGCAAAATAGAGATGTGACCTTATTTATTTTTTTTAGAAATTCTAGCATCATTGCAGAGAGGGGTGATGTTCTCTTACCTTCCAAATTGTCTTTGAACAGTCTACTTTGATTCATGTTTTTTTAGGTTCACATTGGAGTTAAAGGATTTGTTAAAGATTCAGTAACGGGATCTGGTTTAGAAAATGCAACCATCTCAGTAGCTGGTATTAATCATAATATCACAACAGGCAGATTTGGTGATTTCCACAGATTACTTGTTCCTGGAACTTACAACATTACAGCTGTTTCAACTGGGTAAGAATTTAGAATCTGAAAATAGCAAGCCTCTGTTTATAGCTAAGAGAGAAATACAGTCTAGGAAACATTATTTACTGTACCTGGCTTTTATTTTTTCTTTGTTTTCTGATTTTTTTCCCTTTTACAGCAAAAAAATAGTATTGTGGAGTCTTGGGACATAGTCTATCAGTATAACTGGATAATAATTGTAAAATTTCGAGGAAGGACAGTTTTAAAAGCTTAAAAAGATGGTCAGCTGTATAAAGCATTGCCTCAAAGCTAACTGAGTACCAGAATAGAAAAAACTCAGAGCTCTGGGAAAGACATTTTAAAAAGTTGCCCTAACATCAGCTTTCTGATATATGAAATTAGTGGTTTCTTACCTCCCCTGGCCATCTTTCAGGAATCTGTTTGCTAAGGATTTAATTGAAAATGTCTCATTTAATTTTGAGCTTTCCTATTTGGGAAAGTAGTTGGAATGTCAGTGTGATAAGGCACAGCAAAGGATTGAATGGTTTATCCCTTCTTTGAGTACTATAGCAATTGTTATGGTGGGTTAGTGACCTCCATCTTTCATATTATTCTTTCCTTTGCATGTAATTTTTGGTAAGCATTCTAATACATGGAACTGAGAAGACGGTAAGAGAAGTAGTTCTTTAAAGACTTAATCTGGGATTCTCTGAGATCATGTCCTAAAAGTCTTGAATTTACCCATTTATCTTTATTTAGTTTGAGTTTTGATAGACCACCAAGTGTAAGAGTATGAAAAGGCTGTTGTGCTTTTATAATGTTAAAGCATTGTGTGTTTGAATTTAACTCCAAGCCACCTACTTTTTAAAAAAAAAAAATTTTTTTTCAGGTATATGCCACTGACAATTAATAATATAATAGTGAAAGAAGGACCGGCCACAAAGGTGAATTTTTCCCTTCGGCCAACTGTGGCTTCAGTGATCCCTGACACAACTGAGGTAGTAGTAACTGCTAGCACAGTCGCTCTGCTTAATAATCTTCCCGGAACACAATCCTTCCACCAGCCAATTCAGCCAAAGGACTTTCACCACCACCATTTCCCTGATATGGAAATCTTCTTGAGAAGGTTTGCCAATGAATATCCTAACATCACCCGGCTTTATTCATTAGGAAAATCAGTAGAGTCAAGAGAACTTTATGTAATGGAGATATCCGATAACCCAGGTGTCCATGAACCAGGTAATAAGCATGGTCTTCTACATAATTTCAGTAGTGCCTTTCAGAGCTATGTACCATATTTTCTGTGTTTCATCTAGAAAAGTCACCTTAAGTACGTGTAACTGGAACAAAGAAAATGTAACCAATCTTTTGCAAGAAAAAAAGAAAATCCATTTCATAATCCATATTAGGCACAGTATTTAATATACTGCATAGATTAGATTTTTTCTGCTAATGGTATTTTTATTTTCATATTATATGGCGTGTGTGCATGCTTGAGCATGTGCGCACATGTGTGTATGTGTGTATGCTTTGAGCCTGCACAGATGTATATATTAGTAAAGAACCTGCTTTATAAGATACTTTTTCCTGTTTCTTTTGCCAAAATATGTCTTTTCTTAAATTTTTGGTTCAAGGTCTTACATACGTTGGGGTAAAAATAGAGTCCATGGTAAAATAAAAAGGAAAAAAACTCTTCCATGTAATTATTTTGTTTTTAGGTGAACCAGAATTTAAGTACATTGGAAACATGCATGGAAATGAAGTGGTCGGACGGGAACTGCTATTGAACCTTATTGAATACCTTTGTAAGAACTTTGGAACAGACCCTGAAGTGACAGATTTAGTCCGCAGCACTAGAATTCACCTGATGCCTTCCATGAATCCTGATGGGTATGAAAAGGCCCAAGAAGGTAAAGAATAGCTATCTATTAATGCTTAACCTTTTTGGTTATCATTTAGCATGAATATTTGGGAGTAGAAGAGAATTTGAACTGGTTGTTTACTTGGAATTTATTATTTTGTTCTTATATAATTTTTCTGGCGTTTGTATTCTTATAAGATAGGCTAGTTCATTCAACAATTATGATATCAGGTTTACATTTAATGGAGTTCTCCACTTAGGTAATGGCTCTTATTTCCTAAAAATAATATAAGATTTTAATAAATTTTTCCATTTTAACAATAATTTTAAATAACTTAATTATTTGATTGATAAGAAATTAACAAATAACTTAATAAAATAAGTTTAATTGCTTTTAAAAATTACCATTACCCAGTAATCTTGTTAAATTAATGTATTGGGAATACTGTCACATAGGTGAAAACTCAACACCAAATCTCTTTTGAAGCCAGTGACTCTATATTGACTCCCAGTTGTACTCCCCCTGCATATTCTAAACCTGCTGAGATATTGACTTACCATTCCTCTGCCTCTTCTGGACCAGCCCATATACCTCCCGGGGCAATATAGTCGGGGGTGGGGGGGGCAAGTTGTTTACAGGGGCCACTTTATGCCAAACACTAGGAGTGTGAGAGTCTGTTTTTTCCCACCCGCGGTTCTGTCCAGGCAATCATACCAGTGAGTAGAGAAGGTACCACCATATGAATATGCAGCCACGTGACTCTCACTGACTGAACACTGAGAGAATCAACTAACGAATCAGCAGGTTATTCCATTTTTTATTATTCAGTGTACTTCACTAAGGACCTTCCTTATTGTCAGCCTCACAAATCCTTCCACATTCCTCTTTTGAGACCTTTGCTGAGAGAGAGAACGACTCACTATCAGTGAACCCCCCAGTAGGTTTTTCTCATTCACTTGCAAATTTTTCTCATCACTATGATTATATTAGGATTCCCACTCCTTATTAAAAAAGAGTAAATTTAAATTCAACCCTTTCTTCGTCAGATTAAACTTCCAACTGTGTTCTTGACTGACTACCATTTTGTGATTACTTTAATGTAAGCATATCAGTTTTCTTCTTTTCATTCGGTCTGTTTCTTTAGGATGTTTACGTGACGTGTATACCAGGACAACAGAACCTCCCTCTGATCAGTCATGTCCACTCAACATTGTGATCGTGTCTGTGTATGGATTATTGGCAATTGAGCAATACTTTTTTTTTGAGCCAGTACTTTAATATAATTTCTCTAGTTGGATTTTTTCTTTCCCTCAAAGTATGAACAGAGGGCAGAAAAGAAAGGATAATGGTTTCACCTTTCTGGTGAAAAGATCTGGAGGAGATGGTTTCACCTTTCTGGTGAAAAGATCTGGAGGAGATACATTTTTTTAATGTGCAATACCGAAAAATGTATGTTTTAATCGTAGTGAAGACTGATGTGTTCACATTTATTTTTGGATTAAGATAGCTGAAATATTATGTATTGGGTTAAAATGTAAGTGAAACATGACTTAAATTTAAATACTTTATCATACAGGAGATTCAGTAAGTGTAATTGGCAGAAACAACAGCAACAACTTTGACCTGAACCGAAATTTCCCAGACCAGTTCTTTCAGATCACAGATCCTACCCAGCCAGAAACTATCGCTGTAATGAGCTGGATGAAGTCCTATCCGTTTGTACTGTCAGCAAACCTGCATGGAGGTAACAGCAACTTGATATTCCAGTAATTAATTCTTGTTGAGAGCGTTTGAAAATCCTGGTGGAATGTTATCTGTTTATAGTTTCAGGCTATCTTAAAATGGGTATCCTATTACCGATTTTACAGCAGAAAATAATAAAGATATTTTCTCATTGTTTTTTAAAAAAAATTTTTTTTATTAACATATAATGTATTATTAGCCCCAGGTGTACAGGTCTGTGAATCGCCAGGTTTACACACTTCACAGCACATACCTTCCACAATGTCCATAACCCAACCACCCTCTCCCTACCCACCTCCCCATCCTCAGTTTGTTTTCTAAGATTAAGAGTCTCTTATGGTTTGTCTCCCTCCCGATCCCATCTTGTCTCATTGCTTTTTAAGCCAATTTCCTATTTTCCCCCTTTTTCTTTCCTACTCTTCCCTTCCCCTATCCTCCCTCCTACATTCCTCTCCCTCTCTCTCTCCCCTTGTCCCTCTCTCCCTCCTCTCTCCCCCACCCTCACTTAGTTCTTCAAGTGTTTTATATGTATCCTTCACATGTGTTTTATATTCATTTATATTCATTACTCTCACTGGGAATTTGGTAACATACTCTCTGTCATTCAGAAAAATTAAACACTAACAAACTGGAAATCTTTAGTCCTGTTCTTCACTAGAATTTAATACTCTTTTATGTAAGTTTAGAAGACATTCTCTTATTTTTTCCTTGCTATGAATTAAACTGTAGCACAATGGCCTCAATCTTCTGTAGTGTTTGGGCGTATACACTTCATAGAATTCAGCAGGAATTGGTCAGTTGGATAGGATGAGAGGTCAAGATTAAAAATCATCACAGTGGGGCGCCTGGGTGGCTCAGTGGTTTGGGCCTCTGCCTTCGGCTCGGGTCGTGGTCCCGGGGTCCTGGGATCGAGTCCCGCGTGGGGCTCTCTGCTCGGCGGGGAGCCTGCTTCCTCCTCTCTCTCTCTCTCTCTCTGCCTGCCTCTCTGCCTACTTGTGATCTCTCTCTGTCAAATAAATAAATAAAATCTTTAAAAAAAAAAAAAATCATCACAATGTCTAACTGGGGCTATATGAGTAAGAGTGAAAGTGTAAATACCAAAGAGAACTGAAACCATTTGTCTACATGTAAACTTGTACATGAATATTCATAGTAGCATTATTCATAATAACCTAAAAGTATAAACAACCCACATATCCATCATCTGATGAGTGGCATGACCTGAGCTGAAGGCAGTCGCTTAACCAGCTGAGCCACCCAGCACCCAGTAGTCTTTGTTTTAAAGGCTATTTTGTCTGATTAAGTATGGGTACTCTGGCTTTCTTTTGACATCCATTTGCATGATAGATGTTTGTTTTTCCATTTCCCTCACTTTCAGTCTGCAGCTGTCTTTAGGTCTAAAATGAGTCTCTTGTAGACATCATATAAATGGATCTTGTTTTTTATCCATTCTGTCACTCTCTGTGTATATATATACAGTATACTCATACAATTGGTTATTATTTGACTGTGAAAAGCAATGCAGTCCTGATGCATTTTACAACATAAATGAACCTTGAAAATATGCTAAATGGTAGAAACCAGTCACCAAAAACCATATATTACATGATTACATTTTATGAAATGTTCAGAGCACGTAAATGTATAGAGATAGATAACAGATTCATGGTTGCCTCAGGCTATGGTGAATAGTGGTGGGAGGAAGTGGGAGTGACTGCTAATGGGTACAGGGTTTTCTTTTGGCATGATGAAATGATCTATAATTAGATAGTAATGATGGTACATAATGATGGTACATGGTACAACCCTGTGAATGTACTGAACAACATTGAATTATATACTTTAAATGGATGGATTATATGTTAACGTGAATTACAGTTGACCCCTGAACAACATGAGAGTTAAGGGGGCTAGCCCCTGTGTAGTTGGAAATGCATGTATAACTTTTGACTTCCCCCAGACTTAACTAGTAACAGCCCACTGTTGATCAGAAGCCTTACTGATGACATCAACTGTTGATTAACATGTATTTTGTATGTTATGTGTATTATATACTGTATGCTAAGCTCGAAAAAAAATTTATGTTACCAAGAAAATCATTTTTAGGAATACATTTATTCATTTCTACAAAATCATTAAGAAATACATATATAGTATTGTATTGATAAAAATCTGCATGTAAGTGGATCCATGCAATTCAAGCCCCTGTTATTCAGGGGTCAACTGTTCAATAAAGCTGGGTTTTTGTGTTGTTTTTGTCTTTGTTTTAAAGAGCAAAGGTATTAGCATCAAGGGTAAGGGAAGTAATTGTCAACATATGTTGGATTATCTAATTAAGTATCAGAGCTGAAATGTGATGGAATATAGATTAACCTGCCATGTTATTTATCTATTTTTTTATTCTTTTTACCTGCAATTTTAGAATGACAGTACACACTTACGATGTTTATAATACTAGCTATATTCCAATGAACATAATTTACAGATTGACATATGTGGTATCAAGACCTTGGCATGATGGGAGATACATCTTCAATCATGTGGACTTGTTTCTTTCCAGGACATATTTTGCTATAAACTTCCCTCTTAGAACCACTTTTGCTGCATCTCAAAGGTTTTGAATGAGTGTGTTTTCATTTGTTTCTATGTACTTTTTAATTTTTCTTTTATTTTCTGATTGACCTATCCATTTTTTAGTAACATGCTATTTAACCTCCATGTATTTGTGGTCTTTCCAGATTTTTTTCTTGTGGTTAACTTCTAGTTTCATTGCATTGTGGTCAGAAGAGATGCATGGTATGACTTCTGTCTTTTTCAGTTTGTTGAGACTTGCTCTGTGGCTCAATATGTGATCTGTTCTGGAGAATATAACATGTGCAGTTGGAAAGAATGTGTATTCTGCTGTTTTAGGATGAATATATCTGTTAAATCCAGCTGGTCCAGTGTATCATTCAAAGCCATTGTTTCCTTGTTGATTTTCTGTTTAGATGATCTGTTCATTGATATAAGTGGAGTGTTAAATTCCCCAATTATTGTATTATTATCAATTAATTCCTTTATGTTTATTATTATTTTATGTATTTGAGTGCCCCCTATTGGGTACATAAATATATATTCTGAGGATTTTATTTATTTATTTGTTAGAGAGAGAGAGCACAAGCATGGGGAACGGCAGGCAGAGGGAGAAGCAGGCTCCCTGCTGAGCAAGGAGCCCAATGTACAACTCGATCCCAGCACCCTGGGATCATGACCTGAGCCAAAGGCAGACACTTAACTGACTGATCCAGGCATCCCTCAGTGCATAAATATTTACCATTGTTACAGCTTCTTGTTGGATCATCCCCTTTATTACTCTATAGTGTCCTTCTTTGTCTCTTGTTACAGTCTTTGTTTTATTTACTTATTTATTTATTTATTTAAAAAAGATTTTATTTATTTATTTATTTGAGAGGGAAAGAGCAAGAGAGAGCATGAGAAGGGGGAGGGTCAGAGGGAGAAGCAGAGTCCCCGCTGAGCAGGGAGCCCGATGTGGGACATGATTCCGGGATTCCAGGATCATGACCTGAGCTGAAGGCAGTCGCTTAACCAACTGAGCCACCCAGCACCCAGTAGTCTTTATTTTAAAGGCTATTTTGTCTGATTAAGTATGGGTACTCTGGCTTTCTTTTGACATCCATTTGCATGATAGATGTTTGTTTTTCCATTTCCCTCACTTTCAGTCTGCAGCTGTCTTTAGGTCTAAAATGAGTCTCTTGTAGACATCATATAGATGGATCTTGTTTTTTATCCATTCTGTCACTCTCTGTCTTTTGATTGGAGCATTTAGTCCATTTATATTCAGAGTAATTACTGATAAATATGTATTTATTGCCATTTTATTATTTGTTTTATGGTTGTTTCTGAAGATTTTTTCTGAATATTTCTTGTCTTCCATGGTTTGTGATATATTCAGATTTCTTTCTCTTTATTCTTTGCAAATTTATTAATTTGTGAACTGTGATTATCATTAGGTTTGTTTTTGATTTTTCTCTCCTTTTTTACTCAGGGAGTCTCCTTTCATATTTCTTGTAGGGATGCTTTACTGGTCATGAACTCCTTTAGTTTTTGTTTGTTTGGGAAAATCTTTCTCTCTTCTTCCATTCTGAATTATAGCCTTGCCGGATAGAATATTCTTGGTTGTAGGTTTTTTCCATTTAGCACTTTGAGTATATTATGCCCTTCCTTTCTGATTTGGGAGGTTCCTGCTGAAAAATCTGCTGATAGCTTTATGGGGTTTCCTTTTTATGTAAATGTCTTTTGTCATGCTGCTTTTTTTTTTTTTTTAAAGATTTTATTTATTTATCTGACAGACAGAGATCTCAAGTAGGCAGAGAGGCAGGCAGAGAGAGAGGAGGAAGCAGGCTCCCTGCTGAGCGGAGAGCCCGATGCGGGGCTCAGATCCCAGGACCCTGGGATCATGACCTGAGCCGAAGGCAGACACTTAACGACTGAGCCACCCAGGCACCCTATAATACAAATCTTATTGTGTCTGATGGAGTCACTGAGTTCCCTAAGTCTGGACTTGTTTCGCATAATTTTTTTTTTCTCTCCTTTGTTCAACCTTATTACTTTCCATTACTCTGTCTTCTAGGTCTGTTCATTCCATCAAACATTTAATTTATTGACCCCTTTAACTCTGCTGTTATTCCTTATCTCTGTGTTAATGGTCCCACTGATGTCCTCTACTCTTTTCTCAAGTCCAGTGAGTATCCTTATAATCATTGCTTTAAATTTCCTATCAGGCATGTTATTTATATCTGCTTTGTTTAGATCTCCAGCTGTAGCCTTGTCCTGTTCTTTCATTTGGGACACATATCTCTGTCTTCTCGTTTTGTCTAAGTCTCTATGCCTGTTTCTGTGTGTTAGAAAAGTTAACTACATTTCCTATCTTGAGGATAAGGGTCTTATAAAAAGGTCTAGTATTGTCCTGCTCTGTGTATCATCCCTTCTTCCCCTAGAAGCCTGGTTTTTTTTTTGGAGTGTCTTCAATGTGTGCTATGTGTGCTCTGCTGTTTTGTCCTGGTTGTTTTATCCTTCAGGCCAGTTGCCTGCAGAGGCGCTCTTTGCCTGTTGTGGGCAGTGTTTGGTCCCTGGCTTGAATGAGGTGAGTTTTAACTAGATATGCTCTAGTTTGCTTGTGAGATGAGACCTGTTGCCACCACCACTGGGACTGAGGCCCTACAGAACTCCCAGTTCAGGAGATACATTGTGGGCAGGGGCTTAGGCCAGTCTTCTGGGGTGGGGGCCATGGGGTTGGGACTCAAGCAAGCGAGACTAGGATGGGTGGTTCTTCCAGAGCACAGAGGTGGGAAGGTGGGGGGGATGGGGGAATAGGGCTTGGTGTAAGCAAATTAGGTAGTGAGTGTCAATGCTGCACTGGTTCCCACAGGTGGCCCTGTGCTTATGCTGAGGAATGGGGGAGGGAGATCGCTCTGGCCAGTTTCTTTGTTCCTGGAGAAGTCTCTCGGTAAATGCTGCCACTCTCGGGCACAGTCTGAGATGAGCAAGTAACCTCCCCACCTTGTGCCCTAGGTGCTCTTCAGATCGCTGCTTCCATGCTGTATATCCACACGTAGTTTCCCCCGCCTTCTCTTCAAGAGCAGCCCCAATGTCCTCTAAGCTCTCCCAGAGCCAAGCATGCTGACATTTAAAACTCCAGGCTTTAAGCCCCACTGGTTGCAAGGACTCATGGAATTCAGGCCTTTTTCCTTTCCAAACCAATTGCTACGGCGGTTTGTTTTCCCCTGTGCATCCCTCTGTCTCTCGACCTTCTCTGCAACCATGGTTCTCTCTCCACTCAGCAGCCATGATCCATTTCTCTCCTAAACCATGTCTCCACATTTCCTACCTTCTTCTGTGTGGCCTCTTCTCTATGTTTAGTTGTGGAATTTGTTGTGCCAGACTTCAGATTGATTTCTGGGGTGTTTAGGGTGATTTGATAGTTTTCTAACTGTATTCGTGGGATGAAGTAAGCCTATGGTTCTCCTATTCTACCACCATCTACCCCTCCCTTTCGATGATATATTTTGTTTTCTCATCATAAAATCTTTAAATGGGTTTTGACATCTTAGCAAAGAAATTTAAAAGAGGATTTCTTTGGTGTCAAAAATTTAGAAGGATTTTGTCTTGTTTTGTTTTTTAAAGATTTTATTTATTTATGAGAAAGAGAGAGAGTGCACACAAGCAGGGGGAGTGGCAGGCAGAGGGAGAGGGAGAAGCAAACTCCCGCAGAGCAGAGAGCCTAACATGGGACTCGATCCTAGGACCCTGGGATCATGACCTGAGCCCAAGGCAGATGCATAACCAACTGAGCCACCCAGGCGCCCCAGGATTTTGAAAGAATATAGAGAAAAGTAAAATTTCTCTTTGGAAATGTTGATACAATTTTTGTATTTAGGTGAAATTCATACAAGAAAAAAAATTAATCATGTTAAAGTGAACAATTCAGTGACATTTCATGCATTCACACTGTTGTGCAACCACCATCTCTATTTAGCTCTAAAACATTTTTCTCTCCCCCAAAGGAGATTTCTTACCTACTAAGCAGTTGCTTCCTATTCCTCTCCCCTCAAGCCCTGCTAACAACCAGTTGGTGTTGTGTCTCTGTGGACTTGCCTGTTTTGAATATTTCATAGAAATGGAGTCATGCAATATGTGATCTTTTATGTCTGCTTTCGCTTAGCATAATGTTTTCAAGTTCATTCAGATTGTAGCATTTCTTAGTACTTCATTCCTCTTTATGGGCAAATAATATTTCACTGTATGTATATTTCATTGTACATATGTATGTTTATTTATCCATTTTTCCACTGAAGGACATTTGGGTTGTTTCTACTTGTTCACTATTATGAATAATATTGCTGTGAACAATGGTATAAAATATCTGAGTCCTTGCTTTCAATTCTTTTGAGTAATTCCATGTTTAGTGCTTTTTAAAAAAAATTTTAATTCCAGTGTGGTTAACATACAGTGTTATATTAGTTTCAGAATTATGATGTAGTGATTAACAACTTCCTACATTACTTAGTGCTTGTCATGATAAGTGTACTCTTAATCCCCTTCACCTATTTCCCCCAACCCCCTATTCGAGCTTCCCTCTGGTAATCAGTTTGTCCTCTATAGTTAAGAGTCTGTTTTTTGTCTGTCTCTTTTTCTTTGTTCATTTGTTTTGTTTCTTCAGTTCCACATATGAGCTTCATTCAGCCATGTTTTAGTTTTTTTTTTTTTAAACCTATTTTTTTTAAAGATTTTATTTATTTATTTCACAGACAGAGATCACAAGTCAGACAGAGATCACAGGTAGGCAGAGAGGCAGGCAGAGAGAGAGGGGGAAGTGGGCTCCCTGCAGAGCAGAGAGCCCAATGCGGGGCTCTATCCCAGAACCCTGGAATCATGACCTGAGAGGCTTTAACCCACTGAGCCACCCAGGCACCCCATGTTTTAGCTTTTTGATGGAAAAGCCATCATGTGATGATTGCCTCTTTATCTTTTTAAGGAACTACCAAACTGATTTCCGCTGTTGCCATACCATTCTACATTCCTGGCAATGTATGAGGGTTCCAGTTTTTCTATATCCTCATCAACGCTTGTTATTTTCTGTTTTTATATTATAGCCATTTTAGTGGGTAAAGAGTGGTATTTCATTGTAATTTTCACTTAAGCATTTGTCTGATGACTAATAATGAGCATCTTTTCTTGTATACTTGGCCATTTGTGTATCTACTTTGGAGAAATATCTGCTCAAGTCTTTTGCCAATGTAAAATTTTTTGTCTTTTCGTTGAGATGTAAGAATTCTTTTTTTTTTTTTTAAGATTTTATTTATTTATTTGACAGAGAGAGATCACAAGTAGACAGAGAGGCAGGCAGAGAGAGAGAGAGGGAAGCAGGCTCGCTGCTGAACAGAGAGCCCGATGCGGGACTTGATCCCAGGACCCTGAGATCACGACCTGAGCCGAAGGCAGCGGCTTAACCCACTGAGCCACCCAGGCGCCCAAGAATTCTTTATATAGTCTAGATTCTAGACCCTTATCTGATTGCTGATTTTGAAATATTTTCTCCTGTTCTCTGTTCTATAGATTATATTTTAACTTTTTAAAAATTTTAGCTTTCTTAATAATGTCCTTGACACACAAAAGTTTTTAATTTTGTTGAAGTCAAATTTATTTTTTCCTTTATTGTTCCTGCTTTTTAGGTTGATACTAATTATTTTTTTAAAATAGACTGTTTCACAGAAATAAGTCTTTTATGACCTTTTTTTTCTGTCCTTAGAAAATTGGCTGTTGGAAAAATAGTACTGACTAGAAGTTGATGTTGACTTTTTTTTGTTTGAATTTTTAGATATGGGTCATAATTCTGGAGTGAAATTAAATTTTTTTGACACTTAAATTTGGCTAGGAAGAGGTATTGAAGTATCTTGTTTTTGTTAGAACTGTTTTGGGGAATAGAATGAGCATAGTTCTTCATACTTCTTAAAGAATTTTTTTTTTTTTCTGTGTCAGTGTTTGCTGGAATTTGTTACCACAAGATTACTTTATCTGAATTCAAATTGAATATGTTCTTTCAATTCCATTCCCATGAAGTGGCATGATAAAAAGGGCAAATAACTATCTATGGCTTAGCAGTAGGATATATGGACAGATGAACAAATGAAAACCATGTGACAAATAGGGAAATAGGGGATTTCATCTTGGGGTGGGAGAGTAGGCATATGTAGCTCAGGGCTCTTACCTGAGAAATACCCTAACTTCTTTATGCCCTATGAGGAGCATGAAGGGACTTGAGATCATTTACATATGCTTTAAAGCATCACTTTCTTTACCTTAGGTCATGAAAAATCATACAATGTCACTCCAGTTAACTAATTTCTAATGTGAGCACAAGGGAAATTTTTAGCATTTTTTACTGAGTGTAGGTCAGGGCCAGCTCTGCTATTCATACATGTCATTTAACCTCTCTGTTTTAGACTCCACATCTGCAAAGTGAAGAGGCTGGATTAGTTGACATTCAAGGATCCTTTCTTATTTTAAAATTCCATGACATTATAAATGTCTGAACTTTACTAGAAGAGTATCACATTTTGCTCATTTTTTCTGATCCTATGTATTGTAAAACTGTTTAAATTAAGTCTGTATACTTCTGGTTTTGGCTCCGACATAAATTATACCTAGAAGTTCAGGTACATTCCCAAGACCTTTCTAGTTAAGGCAACCTTTAAGTGTCATGCATAGCTATTTAATACTTTACTTATCCAGTGGATTTTCCGTTGAGAAAATTAGCAACTTTTTTATTTCTGATGAGGAAATAAGCCTTGGAAAATTGTATTGGTTTCTTCTCTTGGCACTTCTATTGGCACTGTTGTCAAAGTGTACTTTATGTTGGGACCCATCTTGAGGGAGATAACATGATACATTTTCCTTTGCAGGTTCTTTGGTAGTGAACTACCCTTTTGATGATGATGAACAAGGGCTTGCCACATACAGTAAATCACCAGATGATGCTGTGTTTCAACAAGTAGCACTTTCTTATTCCAAGGTAAGCTTGTGTTTAAACAAAAATACTCTCTCGGGGTGCCTGGGTGGCTCAGTGGGTTAAAGCCTCTGCCTTCGGCTCAGGTCATGATTCCAGCGTCCTGGGATTGAGCCCCGCATCGGGCTATCTGCTCAGCGGGGAGCCTGCTTCCTCCTTCCTCTCTGTCTACTTGTGATCTCTCTCTCTCTGTCAAATAAGTAAGTAAAATCTTTAAAAAAAAAATACTCTCAGATTCATTAATTTAAAAAATGGGTTGAAACAAAGTCTGGTAAGACTCTGGTCAAGTGCTTTCTTCTTGGTTAAGCTTTCCATGATTCCTTTCCATGATTCCTTTCAGTCAGTCTTAACGGCTTTTTCTACTGTTTTCTACCTCACTTTGAATATACTATGTATTTCTCCATTAGCCTTTAATCTCAAGTCATGTCTTTTTGTCTACAATTTTTAGCATAGCACCTGAATCATAATAAACTAAACATGATAATATAAATTAGCATGCTGGTTTATTTCATTTAACTAGTATTTAAGTTATAAACCTACTTGTAGTCTAAGGTAGAGGTTGACAAGCTCCAGCTCTAGGGCCAAATCCAGCCTATTAATTGCTTTTGTAAATAAAATATTAACTGCAACTCTGTGGTCTCAGTGACAGCCTTCTGTCATTTCACATTGCCCATGCCTTCATTGTGAGATTGTTGGGAGTTTCTAACAAGAGAATATATCTATTATTACACTTTAAAAAATAGTTGCCTTCTGTTTGGGCACACCATGAGTAGAGGGATGTTCATGGCATAAGAGAATATTATACCCTCTGAATAATCAAAATAAAAATTAAGTGATCAGATTTTGCTCATATCCCCATCAAATTTGGTGCCTGATCTTACAGTTCTCCTTTTTATCCTCATTGTGACTTTGAGTTCCTTAGCCTCTTTTTGTTTTCTTTTTTTTTTTTTTAAGATTTTATTTATTTATTAGAGAGAGAAAGAACACGAGCACACTTGAACAGTGGGGAGAGACAGAAGGAGAGGGAGAAGCAGACTCCCTGCTGAGCAGGGAGCCTGACAAGGGGCTCCATCTCAGGGCCCTGGGATCATGACCTGGGCCAAAGGCAGACACCTAACCGACTGAGCCTCCCAGGCGCCCTTTTTGTTTTTGTTTTCTTTGACCTTTAATTCTTTTGATTTTACTTTCTATCCCACTACTTATGGACATCCCTTTCAGTGATACTCTCACTCACACCTTGGCATACCCTTTTGACTTACCTGCCTTGCCAGTGTCCAATCCACAGTAATTACCACTACGTTCCAGAAAAGTCACACAGTCATGGAAATTGACCACACTATCTATGCTCTCTAACCTCAACAGAGCCCTCAGTTCTCCTTGGCAGTATTTCATGTTTTGCTCCTTGACTCTTTGGCTCATTTCCCACTTCGATAATTCTAAACTTTTGTCCTCTATCCGAATCTCCTAATCCCAGCTTTACATCCCTTATTCTTAGTAGATCACTTTGCCTTGACTAAGTATAACTTTGAATAATCCGATGTGAGTTCATTCAGATAATGTCTTGTCTGTTATTACCAATTTGTGACTTTCCCATATTTTCCTCCATTTCTTGATCCCTCCACATCCTGCTTCTTCTGAAATCTTATGCCTCCATTTCTTCTGTTGTAAATGGGAAAGGTGATAATTAAAAACCTCAGTCTTTACTCACAGCCTCCTTTCTCTTAGCCATGATCTGTCATGATCTATCAATTCCCCTTGTGCCCTGCCATATAGCTTCATGGTGAAGAAAAGCAGACCAAGACAATCTGCGAAGACAGAAGAGGGGCACTAATGAAGGGTAGGCCTGAAGGTGATGGAATGATCACCAAACATTAAGTACACCCAAAATATGAAGCCTAAATAAAGAAGCAACTGGGCAAATGAGAGTACTGGAATACTGGGAAGAGATTTCAAAGTATATACAACTTTCAAGATCTGGCGCAATTTAAAGGGACAGACATAATTTAAAAAGATAGATGGATTTAAAGGGAAATCTTTCAAACTCTTAACTTCCGGGGCAGAAAAAAGGCAAAAAGAAATGAAGAAATGCCCTTTGGTAATTGGACAGTGAAGAGGAAAAAAAGAAAGAATGGGAAATGTAGGATTGAACAAGACAGAAGAAAACCATAAAATCAGGAGACTCACAGCTGTACCCTTACATCAAGGCAGATAAAACAAAAACAAACTAAAGTACCTTGACTGCTAGACTGACAGAAAAGGGCACCCTTAACTAAGCATCATGTATAACAGCCCAGTATCATAAAAATGAGCAAGAGATTAGTAAAATCCATGGAGAACTATTTGAGAAAATTAGGAAATGAAATTTTGCACCTATTGTCTAAGGAAACCTGAACTATCACCAAAAAATAATCAAGCAGAAAAAAACCTGTAAGTCAAACACTCCAAACAGATTAAATATACCCAAACACACACTGAGTATATGAAAAACTGTAAATAGGCTCAGCTATTTAAAAAATGAAAACAGAAATAGAAAAAAAAAGATAGGACAAGACAAAATCATCTCTAAAACAAAAAGAAGTTGTAAGAGCTAAAGACCTCATAGCTCCCAATTTCAAACTTACTACACAATACAGTCATTAAGATACTGCCGTACTGACATAACTAAAGATCAGTGAATTAAAATTGAGTACATAAATAATCTCTTATTTGTATGTTCAGTTGATTTTTTGACAAGGGCACCAAGACAATTCAGTGGGGAAAGAATAATCTTTCCAATAAATGGTAATATAAAAACTGAATAAGCACATGCAAAATAATGAATTTGGGTCCCTTCCTCACATTTTATTCCAAAATTATCTCAAAATGGATCATAGTCCTAAATGTAAGAGCTAAGCCTATAAAACTTTTAGAAAAAATACAGGAATAAATCTTTGTGACATTGGGTTAGACACTGGTTTCCTAGAGCACAAGTGACCCAAAAAAAGATACATTGGGTATCATCAAATATTAAAACATTTTTTTCTACCGAGGTTACCATATTAGTTTCCGATAGTTGCTGCAACAAAGTTTCACCAGCTGATTGGCCTAAAACAGCAGACACTTATTTTCTCATTGTTCTAGAGTCTAGAAGTCCAAAATGAAGATGTTGGAAGGGTAAGCTCTTCCTGAAGCCTGTAGAGGAATCCTTCCTAGTCTTTTCCTAGCTTCTGATGTTTTGCTGGCAATCCTTGGCATTCATTGGCTTCTAGATTGAGTACTCCAGTCCTCTGTCTTCACATGGCATTCTCCCTGTGTCTATAACCAAATTTTCCCTTTTTATAAAGATATCAGACATATGGGATTAGGGTTTACTCTAATTACCTCATTTTAATGTGATTACCTCTGCAATCAAATACATATTCTGAAGTCTTTGGGGGTTAGGACTTCAATATATCTTATTGGGGGGATAGAATTCAAAACACATAACAGAGTATCAAGGAAATATAAAGACAACCCACAAAATAGGAGAAAATTATATATCTGATAAGAATCTTATATCTAGGGGCGCCTGGGTGGCTCAGTGGGTTAAAGCCTCTGCCTTCAGCTCAGGTCGTGATCCCAGGGTCCTGGGATCGAGTCCTGCATCGGGCTCTCTGCTCAGCAGGGAGCCTGCTTCCCTTTCTCTCTGCCTGCCTCTCTGCCTACCTGTGATCTCTGTCTGTCAAATAAATAAATAAAAAATCTTTAAGAATCTTATATCTAGAATATAGGAAGAACTCTTATAACTAAATAATAAAAAGGCAACCTAATTGAAAAATGAGTAAAGGATTTGAATCCACATTTCTCCAAAGAAGATATACAAATTACCAAGAAGTATACAAAAAGATACGCAGTATCATTAGCCATGAGGGAAATGCAAATCAAACCCGCAATGAGATAGCCATTTTGTACCCACTAGGATTGGCTATAATTTTTAAAAATGGAAAATGGTAAAGATGTAGAGAAATTGGAGCACTTCTATATTGCTGGTGGGACTGTAAAATGGTGCAACTGCTTTGGAAAACAGTATTATAGTTCCTAAGAATATTAAGTATAGAATTACCATATGATCTGACAATTCCACTCTTAGATAGATGCCCAAGATAAATGAAAACATATGCCACGCAAAAGCTTATACAGTTGACCCTTGAATATCAACAGGGTTTTTAACTGCCTGGGCCCACTTGTATATGGATTTTTCCAGCAATACAGTACAGTACTGCAAATATATTCTCTTATGATTTTCTCAATATTTTCTTTTCTCTAGTTTACTTTGTTGTAAGAATACAGTATATAATATACAAAATATATGTTAATTCACTGTTATGTTATTGGTAACATAACAGTAGACTGTTAATCGTTAAGTTTTGGGGGAATCAGAAGTTATACCTGGATTTTTGACTGTGTGGGGGCACTGGCACCACTAATCCCTGTGTTGTTCAAGGGTCAACTGTACATGAATGTCATAGCAGCATTATCCATAGTAGCTAAAATGAAAATAATCCAAATGGCCATCAAATGATAAATGGATAAACAAAATATGGACTATTCATGCAGCGAGTATTATCCAGCCATAAAGAGGGATAGAGTACAACAAATTACAACTTGAATAACTCCGGAAAACATTATGCTAAGTGGAAGAAGGCAGTCACAAGAGACCAAGTATTGTATGATTCCATTTATATGAAATGTCCAGAATAGGCAAGTCCATAGAGGTAGAAAATAGAGTGGTGGTTGCCTAGGGCTTGAGAGGCAAGGAAGGCCAGAGAGGATGTTGGAAGAAAATGAGGAGTGCTAATGGGTGTGGATTTCTTATGGGGTGATAAAAAAAGTCCTAAAATTTACCATGGTGATTATCACACAACTCAGTAAATGTACTTCAAAAACCATTGAGATGTACACTTTAAATGGGTGAGTTATGTTGTATGTGAATTATATCTCAGTAAAGCAGATTTTAAGAACCTTAAGAAGACTGAGGGGTGGGGCGTTCATTCCCATCCATCCCAGTTTATGTATAGGCCAAAGGGAATCTAGAAGTTATGTATCAAAATATTAAATGATCTTTGGCTTATAATTTTTCTTCTTTTTGTGCTCTTGGATTTTCTAATCTTTTTATAATAACGTTTATTGTATTTTAAGTATAATGAAATTCAATTAATTCAATTAAATGAGAGTGAAGAAACAGCTTTCTGCTGTACAATGTGACAGATACCAAGTGACAAGAAAATTTCAAGGAGGCATTAGTGGAAAAAGTAGTGAGTTCTGAATAAAAATTATTTTAGTTAACAGTATTACACCAGTGTTAATTTCCTTGTCTTGATCATTGTAGTTTGGTTACATAAGATGCTAACATTAGGGAAAGCTGGATTGAAAGTATATAAAACTCTCTGTACTATTTTTGCAACTTCTCTGCAAGTCTAAAATTAGTTCAGGAGAGAGCAAAAGAAAAGAAGAAAACAGTAGTCTTTGTCTCTGCTTCCTTATTGCTCTCTCCTCTCAGTTTCTTGTCATCTGTCTTCTGCCTCCATTGTTTTACCTGGAAGTCCCCCCTCAAAGTTTACCAGAAATCTGTTGGTTTTGTTTTTGTTTTTGTTTTTAACTTTCTTGACCTCTGAAGTCTGACACTATTGTCTTCTCCCCTTGATCTCTGCCCCATTGTGTATTAGAAAGCGCTGCCATTTTTTCCTCTTTTCTTGGCTGGACATTGTCTCTCACTTTTTTTTTCCCTCCATCTTCCATCCTCAGCCATTTTTACCATCTTAGCAATTGCATCCAATTGCATCACTACTATGTGGATGTCTTTTTAAAAAACCATTTCATGGAATGGGAGTTATTTTAAACAGATGAAAAGATACAGGCAAACAAGAAGAAAATAAACCTAGAGAGCTCCCATCATTTAAAATCTTGGTATATGGGGGTACCTGGGTGGCTCAGTGGGCTAAAGCCTCTGCCTTCAGCTCAGGTCATGATCCCAGGGTTCTGGGATCGAGCCCCGCATCAGGCTCTCTGCTCTGCGGACAGCCTGCTTCCTCCTCTCTCTCTCTGCCTGCCTCTCTGCCTACTTGTGATCTCTGTCAAATAAATAAACAAAATCTTAAAAAAAAAAAAAAAACTTGGTATATGAGTTCTAGCCTGTGTGTGGACTGAGACTAAACATCCTCACCCTCAGTCTTTAAGTTGTCAAGCCATTAGCTTGAAAATTTTAATTAGGTTTTTAAAAAATGGTCAGAGGAGAGAGAATTAAAGGAGATGTCAAATGCGCATGGTAAAATCAAAGGCCATCACTTTCTGGGGGCTCATGATCTCACACTTGGATTATTTCAGTAGTACTCTGATGGGTCTCCCTGACTTTAGTTTCTTTTTCACATTATTTTTATAAACTTACTAGAGCCATGGATATTTCACATACCACCCTTTCCTTGGAGATTTTTAGTGGCTCTTTTTTACTCTGAGAATAAAGTCAAAGGAATAGCTACTTCCTAGAACTATGGTGTCTGGAGTGAGGTCTATACTAGATGATCCATTAAGATGTAGGAAGAATATATTAAAAATTCCATTTATATTTTTAAGTTTATCCCTTAAATATTTTTTATTTTTATCCAGATTATGTGTATTGTATTAGTATAGTAGTACACATATATAATTTATAACTGAATGCATAGATAGACATAGGAGGTACATGCACATCTTCAGTGAGAAAACCAGAAAGCAAAAGAGCACTACCCAGTGATGAGGGAAAGCAGTGGGCTCATAAGCTTGTAATTGGTATGTTAAGTTTATGAAAGGGAATTGTTCATACACACACAGACACACACACACATATGTATGTGTGTGTATTTATTTACTTATATTAATTCCAGGGGAGTTGTGTATATATACACACACACACACACACACCGCGCGCGCACACACACACACACACACACACACACACATTTTTTTAAGTAAGCTCTATGCCTAACATGGGACTTGAACTCATGAACCCAAGCTCAGGAGTCGCATGCGCTGCTGACTGAACCACCCAGGTACCCCGTTTATATATTTCAAAGTTAAATGGTTAATTCTCAGTAGTGGGAAAATGGGAAATAGTTATTTTTCTTTTCATGCTTTCTGTACATTTTTTTTTCTATTTCCACAAGAAAGAAATGAAGTTTTTACTTTCTACTATCTTTCAAAGCTTGAGTTCTTCAGGAAACCTCTACTGCCGCTCCGGCCAGTAATCTTTTTCTTCTCTAGATGCCAGCAGCACTTACTTGGTCTTCATGGCAGTTTTACTCTTCCTCAGGCAAGCTATTGCGCATGCGCTATGCTTGAAGCCGCTAGGTGCTGGGGACACAAAGGCTCGCACTGTTTCAGGGAGTAGTGTCTTGTTTTTAGGGAAGAAAAAGACGCAACCTGTTGTAATGGTACAGAGTGCAGTCGAAGCACAGGGAGACCATCTGGAAGTGAGAGAATTATCTTGAGGGCTTTCAAGCTTCTTGAAAACATGAGATGAAAACAGGAATATGAAGGCTTTTTAGTGGAATATTTTTGGAGAGGGATTGAGTTGGGTTTTATATTACTTGTAACTGCAAGTCATAAGGTCTGCTTTTTTTTACAGAGCATGTGTAATTTTGATTTTTAAAAATAGGTAATAAGTTCATATAGTAAGCAATCAAAATGGCATAAAAAGTTAGACATTCAAAAGTCTCAGTGCTTCCCCTGGCTCCACTCAACCCATTCCCACCTCCACATACACCCTGTTGGTAACCACATTTATTATATTGCCTTATCCTTCCTGTGATGCAAACAAATATAAGTAAAGATTCTTAATTTTTTTTTTCTTCAGGAAAATTCCCAGATGTTTCAAGGTAGACCTTGCAAGAATATGTACCCTAATGAATATTTTCCTCATGGAATAACAAATGGAGCTAGTTGGTATAATGTCCCAGGTAAACGTTCTTTAATATCAAGGCCGTATAACTTGATGGATTTCCTGTCCCCCTGGATGGTGCTGTTTCTTACTGATTTTTTAATTTTAAGAAAATATCATTCTTTTAAAAATATTGTTTAAATAATTTAAAACGTTCAAATAACCTTTTCAACTATTTTTTAATTTGGTATAATTGGAGTTTTGAGTAAAGAGATTGTACTAAGTCTTTATGAAAGTGTTATATTTTACCTCTGCTGTTATTACAAAAACCTTAGGTGTGCTGATAAGAAGTGGGTAAGCTATACTTGAATTCTTCTTCAACATGAAAGTGCAGGTGTCTTACCTGTACCATAAGCATCAAGGAGCTCTCAAATAAGCATATCACTGTTTCTCAACCAATGTTGAGAAAAGATGGATTTGGCATTTTTACTAGGAATGTTGTTTACTTTTTGGGATCTGATCTAGTACCACATCTTCAGAGTTACTGATTTTAATTTTCTATCCTTTAGGTGGTATGCAGGACTGGAACTATTTACAAACAAATTGCTTTGAAGTGACCATTGAGCTAGGTTGTGTGAAATACCCATTTGAGAAAGATCTGCCAAAATTTTGGGAACAGAATCGAAGATCTCTAATCCAGTTTATGAAACAGGTAACTATTTAGGAGTGAAGTATGAAAATTTCTCCCAAGAGCAAAAATACTTTTGTATGTATATTTGATTTTCACACAGTGATTTTCAAATATACCCTTCTGAATTCAGCCTATTCATGGTTTAGTGTGTTTATCTAGAAAACTCATGGTTGACAATGAGTTTATTTGTAGGCATGGGGAGGAGTTGAAAATGATTAAACAGGATGGTGGTGATTTGCTTTAAAAAAAAAAAAAGGATTCTATATATTTATTTGGGAGAGAGAGATAGAGTGCACAAGTTGGGGGGGGGGGGGCAGAAGGACAAGCAGACTCCCTGCTGAGTGCAGAGCCTGATGTGGGGCTCCTTGCAGGGCTCGATCCCAGGACCCTGAGATGATGATCTGAGCCCAAGTCAGATGATGATCTGAGCCCAAGTCAGCCGACCAGATGCCCCTGCAGTGGATCTTTTAGAATAAGGATACCTATATCTTTATCTATCTATCTCTTATACCTGTATCTTCAGGTACCATTATCTTACCAAAGAAAAATTAATACTAATTCCCTAATATTACCTAGTAACTTAGTCCACATTCAAATTTCCCTTTCTTTTACCCCAAAATGTCTTTTCATAGCTATATTTTAGAACCAGGATCTAGTCAAGGCTCATGCATTGCATTTGATTATTACATCTCTTTACTCAACTTTAATCTAGAACAGTCCTTCTGTTTTTTAAAAATGACATTTCCCTTTTTTTTTTAAAGATTTATTTATATGTTTGAGAGAAAGAGAGTGCGAGCAAGTGGGGGGAGGAGCAGAGGAAAAGAATTCAGACTTCCTGCTGAATGTGGAGACCCAACATGGGGCTCAAAATGGAGCTCGATACAGGGTTCAGTCTCTTGACCTGAGATCTTGACCTGAGCCAGAATCAAGAGTCAGATGCTCAACTGACTGAGCCACCCAGGTGCCCTGACATTTCCCTTTTAAAAGGGGCAGGACAGGGGATTCCTAGGTGGTTGTATTGGTTAAGTGGCTGCCTATGGCTCTGGTCATGATCCAGGGATGGAGCCCTGAGTGGACCTCCCTGCTCAGCAGGGAGCCTGCTTCTCCCTCTCCCACTCGCCCTGTTTGTGCACTTGCTCTCTCTCTCTCTCTCTCTCTGTCAAATAAATAAATAAAATCTTTGAAAAAAAAATAATAAAGAGGACAGGGCAGTTTTTTTGGTAGACTGTCCTATATACTGAAATTGTCAGATGTGCTAAAGTTTAAACAGTGTTATTTATATTCCTCATGATAAAGACAAACCTAGGCTATGAAAAATTAGCCTTTCAGAAACTAAAATATTTTGCTTAATAGGTGTTTACATCTAGCTTTACTCTCAACTCCTAAATTCCTATTTGTTCTACATGTTTACTTTATTATCAATCTGTTATCTTGGATATGAGCTCCCAAAATAATTAGATGATCTTTACATTGACATCTGGGTATCCTTGTACTTTATCCAGGTTCATCAGGGTGTCAGAGGATTTGTCCTAGATGCCACGGATGGCAGGGGTATATTAAATGCCACGATTAGTGTTGCTGAAATTAATCACCCAGTGACTACCTACAAAACTGGAGATTATTGGCGTCTCTTGGTTCCAGGAACTTATAAAATCACAGCATCTGCTCGAGGGTGAGTGAGTGACTGAATACTTTGATATTAAGGGCTTGAGGAAAGACAAACATGGTTCTATTCTAGAAGGTTATTGCCGGAAAGCCCTAGAGAAGTCAAGCAACCTTGAGTTTAATGCTGGGAAGTTTAGAGCTGGTTACACATTTGATTCTCTTCCAGTGATAAAGTGAGTACATAAACTGTCAGATTGAAGAAATCTATGAAATTCTGCACTTTGAACAGGTCCCTAGGCCCTGTCCAGATGTAAAGCTCTAGTGAGTGATTCCTTCACTACTGGTAACAATTCTGGGAAGTGCCTACTAGTTGGGAAAAAAGAACAACTGTTCTGCTGCGTGCTTCTAGTCATGTTGTCCAGTAAATACCACCACTTTACATTTGTTCCTTTTTTTTTTTTTTTTTAAAGATTTTATTTATTTATTTGACAGAGAGAGATCACAAGTAGGCAGAGAGGCAAGCAGAGAGAGTGAGAGGGAAGCAGGCTCCCTGCCGAGCAGAGAGCCCGACGCGGGACTCAATCCCAGGACCCTGAGATCATGACCCGAGCCGAAGGCAGTGGCCTAAACCACTGAGCCACCCAGGCACCCCTACATTTGTTCCTTTTTAAAGCTCTTTCACACTTTTTTTCCCCTATCCTCATGTAAACCACTCTCTTTTTTTATTTAAAATTTTTTTTTAATATGTGTATAGTTGACACCCAATGTTATACTAGTTTCAGGTATACAATATAGTAATTCAACAAGTCTACACCTTATGCTCTGCTCACCACAAATGCAGTCACTGTACAATGCTGTTACAGTACCATTGACTCTATTTCCTGTTTGTACCTTTCATCCTTGTGACTTAATTCATTCCATAACTGGAAGTCTGTATCTCCTACTCCCCTTCACCAATTCTGCTCACCTACCCTCCTGCAACAATTGTACTATTTTCTTTTTTTTTTTTTTAAGATTTTATTTATTTATTTGACAGAGAGAGAGAGATCACAAGTAGGCAGAGAGGCAGGCAGAGAGAGAGGAGGAAGCAGGCTCCCTGCGGAACAGAGAGCCCGATGCAGGGCTCGATCCCAGGACCCTGAGATCATGACCTGAGCCGAAGGCAGCGGCTTAATCCACTGAGCCACCCAGGCGCCCCCTATTTTCTTTATTTATAGGTCTGTTTCTGCTTTTTGTTCATTCGTTCATCTGTTTTCTGAGGTTACGTATCTGAGCGAAATCGTTTGGTATTTGCCTTTCTCAGTCTGACTTATTGCACTGAGTATAATACCCACTAAGTCCATCCATGTTGTTGCAAGTGTCATGATTTCACCTTTTCACAGCTGCATAATATTCCATTGTGTATATATGCCGTGTCTTCCTTATCCATTGGTCTATCAATGGACGCTTAGGTTGTTTTCATATCTGGGCCATTGTAAATAATGCTGCAGTAAACATAGGGGTGCGTGTATCTTTTTGATTTACTGGTTTTTTCCTCAACATTGGAATTATTGGATTGTAACGTATTGTTCCTTGTATTGTTCCTTTTTGAGGAACTGCCATACATTTTTCCCCAGTAGGAATTTACATTCCTACCAGTAGTATAAAAGGGTTCCTTTTTTCTCCATATCCTCACAACACTTGTTTTTTCTTGTCTTCTTGATTTTAGCTGTTCTGAGAGGTATAAGGTGGTATCTCATTGTGGTTTTGATTTTCATTTCCCTGATGATTAGTGATACTGAGGATCTTTTCACGTGCCTGTTGGCCATCTGTATTTCTTCTCTGGAAAAATGTCTGTTCAGGTCCTATAGCAATTTTTAATCAGATTGTTTGGAATTTTTTTGATGTTAAGTCATAGAAGGTCTTTATGTATTTGGGATATTAACCCCTTATTGGATATAATGATTTGCAAATATCTTCTCTCATTCAGTAGGTTGCCTTTTTGTTTTGTTATTTATTTCCTTCACTGTGCAAAAGCATTTTACTTTGATGTAGTCCCAATTGTTTACTTTTGCTTTTGATTCCCTTGCCTTAGGAGATATATCTAGAAAAATGTTTCTATGGCCAATATAAGAAAAATTACTGCCTCTCTTCTCTTCTAGGACTTTTTTTATGGCTTCAGGTCTTATATTTAGGTCTTTCATCCATTTTGAGTTTACTTATGTATATGCTGTAAGGAAATGGTTTAGTTTCATTCTTATGCATGTAGCTGTTTAGTTTTCACAGCACCATTAATTGAGATGACCTTTTCCCTATTGTATATTCTTACCTTTTTTGTGATAGATTAATTGACAGTGTATGTACGGATTTATTTCTGGAATTTCTATTCTGTTCCATTTTTGTGCCACTACTATACTGTTTTGATTACAGCAGCTTTGCTTGAAATCTCAAATTGTGATCCTCCAGCTTTGTTTCTCTTTTTCAAGATTGCTTTGGCTATTCAGGGCCTTTTATGGTCCTATGAATTTTAATACTCTTTGTTCTAGTTATATGAAAAATGCTGTTGGTGCTTTGATAGGGATTGCATTGAATTTGTAGATTGCTATTTAGGTAGAATGGACATTTCAACAATATTCCAATGAGCATGGAATATCTTTGAGTTTGTGTCATCTTCAGTATCTTTCATCACTGTTTTACAGTTTTCAGTGTAAACGTCTTTCCACCTCTTTGGTTAATTTTTTTTTTTTTTTTGGTTGAATTGTAAATGGAGTTATTCTCTTAATTTCTCTTCCTGCTACTTTGTTATTAATGTATAGAAATGCTACGGATTTCTGGGTATTTTGTTTCTGGCAACTTTACTGAATTTATTTATTACTTCTGGTAGCTTTTGGGGTAGCCTTTAGGAATTTCTATGTACAATATCATGTCATCTGCAAAGCGACATTGTAACTTTTTTACCGATATGGATGCCTCTTACTTCTTTTGTCTGTTTGTTTGATTGATTGCTGTGGCTAGGACTTCTGGTACTAAAGTGACAAGAGTGGACATCCTTGTCTTGTTCCAGATCTTAGAGGAAAAGTTCTCAGCTTTCTGCCCTTGAGTATGATGTTAGCTGTGGAGGGTGTGGAGTATGATGTTATTATGTTATTATGGAGGTATTGCTTTGGTGAAATTTTCTTATTTCTAATTCTCTAAGAAAGGCAACTTTCATCTTTTTTATAAGTTTTATTTCTACAAAGATACATTTGCTCAAAAAAGAGAAAATGAACTGATGACTTACTTCTTTGGAAAAAAAAAACTCAATTTTTTTACCTTTATCTTCATCATCCCTTACAAAACACTTGACTGTTTAATTAGAAACTCACCATTTTTACCCTCTTGTAGTTCTCTTTATTGTGTTTTAGTAAGTGTAGACATTACCAGTGGATATTTTCCCCTTCCCTTACTGGCTGTCTTATTTCTGAAGAGTTAGTTTGGACATTAAATTGAAGTAAGGGTAAGTACATGAAAACATTTATAGTTACTACTCCCTTTTAAAAAAAATGATTTTGAATATCTAGTGGTCTGTAAAGTGGATGGATTAGAGCTTCACACTAATGAGAAATGAAATCTTTTCTGTTTTTCTTCCATTTTGGCATAGTATAAGAAAAATGGAAACAGCAAGATATCTGAAAAAATAGGCCAGGAATTATGTATTTGGTAGATAGATAATGTGCTAAGTTAGTAATATCTCTGATTTTTCCAGCCACGTACTCTGATGACAGGCAAGTGAACTCAGATTCCAGGAGACATGAGTTATTTACTGCAAATATGAACTTTCTTTTGAGATCATATATTTAATCTTAAAATCTCATTCACATTTTACAGTCTACCCATGTCTGTTCTTTGTTAATTAATTTTACAACAAATAATAAATTACCGAAAGTTACATGTTTGACTCTCACAGGATTTATCTCAAGGATTCACATACCGTCTGCAGACTGGGTATTCCCACTGCAGAAGCCTGGCTCTGATCTCTCCTTTATTTCAGGTATAATCCAGTTACCCAGAATGTGACCGTGAAGAGTGAAGGTGCTACTCAGGTCAACTTCACACTGGTTCGATCTTCAGCGGATTCAAGCAATGAATCAAAGAAAGGAAAGGGGGATCGCACCAACACCGATGATGTCAGTGATCCAACTACTAGAGAGTTTGAAACTTTAATTAAAGACCTTTCGGCCGAGAATGGCTTGGAAGGCCTCATGTTACGGTCCTCCTCAAATCTGGCTCTTTACCGATACCACTCATACAAAGATTTATCAGAGTTTCTGAGAGGACTTGTGATGAACTACCCACACATCACGAATCTCACCAAGTAAGTGCCACACTCTCACTGCTTTTCTTTCTGTCCTTCCATTCCCCCCACATTTTTTTAAGAAGTACATTCTTTTTTTTTTTTTTTAGGATTTTATTTATTTGACAGACAGAGATCACAGGTAGGCAGAGAGGCAGGCAGAGAGGGAGGGGGAAGCAGACTCCCTGCTGAGCAGAGAGAGCGATGCGATGCGTGGCTCAGTCCTAGGACCCTGGGATCATGACCTGAACCGAAGGCAGAAGCATTACCTACTGAGCCACCCAGGTGCCCCAAGAAGTTACATTCAACATAAGCCATGTTGAATGGTTCTTGTAATTTATTTGGGACCTGCATATAGAGAGAATTGGAGTTTACTTATTTTGAAACAGATATGGCTTAGAGATCTTTCTAACACTGACTCTGGAAAGTGTTATGAAGAACACTGGAGAATTACTTGTTAGATTAGCAATGGATGGTCTGTGCCTCCCAGAAATGTAAAATCACTCTTCCTTGTGATTACTTTGAATAAAAAACGCTCTCCACTTCTCAGCTGGTGTGTTTTATTTTGCTGAGGGCAAGGGACAAATTTGGAACTGTGAGCTCACCTGTCAGGGATCATTCTTTTTTTTCAAATAGAAAACGAAGCCTGGTTGCTGCCATTATCTGTACTCTAGTCTCTACTCACAGTTGCTATTCCCTGAAGACTTAAGGACAGTGTGTGATTGAGGGTCCTGGAAAAATACGCAGTACTGGCTTAAGCAAAGCTGATGCTGAGTCAGCCTGTGTCTTCACTTTGTGTGGCTGCCCTGCCTCACTTTCACTGTTTGATTGTAAATCTTCTGTAGGTCTCGTTACAGTCACTCGGAAATTATTTTCTTCATTTGTTGACTCCTGTTGTCTGCCTGCTGAGGGCGTTATTCTTCATTTTCCCCCGAGCTTCATTTTAGTTCTCTTCTACATACCTCATGAGCATTATCTAGCCTCTGACATTTTTTTAAAAGATTTTTTTTTTTGGCAGAGAGATCACAAGTAGGCCAAGAGGCAGGCAGAGAGAGAAAGGGAAGGAGGCTCCCCATTGAGCAGAGAGCCTGATGCAGGGCTTGATCCCAGGACCCTGAGACCATGACCTGAACTGAAGACAGAGGCTTTAACCCACTGAGCCACCCAGGCGCCCACCTTTGGCATTTTTACCCTGTTTTTCTTCACTGACCCTTCTAATTTTACCAGTACATTTAGCTTCTCAAATACTGGCTTATAATGTTCCTAGATGCAAAGAGTGATACTTACTTTGGCAATACCAATTACCTCTCTTCCTCAACTCATTCTCGAATATTTCTGCCCAATTCAGGTTTTAATATTGTCCATCTTAGTGCTGTATAGAGCTTATAGTCTTTTCTTATTTTAAATAAAGGAAAAATTCAACATTATTTTTGCTATCCATTACTTAGTTCATTTAAGTTGTCTTTTTTTTTTAAGATTTTATTTATTATTTGACAGAGAGAAATCACAAGAGAGGCAGGCAGAGAGAGAGGAAGGGAAGCAGGCTCTCCGCTAAGCAGAGAGCCCGATGTGGGACTTGATCCCAGGACTCTTGAGATCATGACCCGAGCTGAAGGCAGCAGCTTAACCCACTGAGCCACCCAGGCACCCTCGTTTAAGTTTTTTTAACCTTCCAATTCAAGACGCACTTTTTAGTTAAATATTTTCCCCCAAATAGGCAACACTTGCCAGTGGTGAGATACAAGACAGTTCTAGGTGGTCCACCAGTGGGCACTAAGTATAGAATCGTGGGTAACCAATAATTTTTCTATTCTATTAACCTGCCTCAATTTAATGCTAATATTTTTTTCTATAAAACTCTTGTAAATCTCACTGTGTATAAAAGAAAACAGGTCTTAAGCTCAGAACTCTTGGGCAAGCACAGCACTTTAAATGCTTTTGCTGCAATACTAGTATTGCATTTATAGTAAAGTATACAGTGTCTTATTTATGTAAATTAATTTACATTTAGAAAGTAAGGTTCTATACATTTGTGTATATATAAATTTTTCCTAAAAAATTTAAGTTAGTTTAAAAGACATATTTTAGCTAAATAGTAGTATAGATTATAGAAGGTAGGGCAAGTACGGTGAAGATGGTATGAGAATGACTGAATTTGGAGGACTGGTAAACCACGTCATACTCTTTCCTAAATCGAATAATATCTCACTTGTATTTTATTTTCTTTGGTCAAGGGAAACTAATTTTCTTAAGGTTTTCTGACACAATGACTCTTTTTTTTTTTTTAAGATTTTTATTTATTTATTTGACAGACAGAGACCACAAGTAGGCAGAGAGGCAGGCAGAGAGAGAGGAGGAAGCAGGTTCCCTGCTGAGCAGAGAGCCTGATGCGGGACTCGAACCCAGGACCCTGGGATTATGGCCTGAGCTGAAGGCAGAGGCTTTAACCCACTGAGCCACCCAGGCGCCCCACAATGACTCATTCTTTAAAGACTTTTAAAGGCTTTTCATGTTTGTTTTCATGTCTTTTTTAAAAATCTGTATGTCAGCATTAACAGAATCCTTGATTACTTCTGACTTTTTGTTTCTGGTTTTTTGAAAGTTTGGGACAGAGCTCTGAATATCGTCACATTTGGTCCCTCGAAATCTCCAATAAGCCCAATATTTCTGAGCCTGAAGAACCAAAGATCCGTTTTGTTGCTGGTATCCATGGAAATGCTCCCGTTGGAACTGAACTACTTTTGGCTCTGGCAGAATTTCTCTGCCTAAACTACAAAAAGAACCCAGCTGTCACTCAAGTAAGAGAATAGCCTGTTTTGACTTGCTTTAGAAGGAAACAGCTGTCACACATTGAGATCAATGCACCATTAAAAAATTTCAGGGGCTTCGGGGGTCTGACAAAGGGGTCAGAAACCACTGCTTCATGGCTAGTCAGTAGAACCTGTAACTCGTGATCTCGGGGTTGTTGAGTTCAAGCCCTACATTGGGCCTAGAGCTTACTTTAAAAAAATATTTTAAATTTCCTGTTGGATTTTACACAGAGGCACTTTTAGTGCGTTACAAACTTTTTTTAAAAATGGACCATCTTTTTCTATCCTCTTTGGTAATAGCATCTTTCTATTACATTTCTTTGTGTGTAATTAAGAGGCAGAGAAGAAAAAATACTAAAGATTTGCATTCAGTCCTTTACTCCTTTATTTAATAGTCAAATTACTCTTCCAACCTTTACTCACCATTCTGTACATTCTAACTTGAGAGAACTTACATTGCTGGTTACTTATAATTCAGATACTATATTGAAAATGATGTGGAAGACAAATAGTTTTTCTTTTTATGTAAGAAGTTCAAAATTATTGGACATCTTAGCTGCTTAAATTTTAGAAAAAGCAATGTGGCATTGTCTACTTTAGCTACCCATGACTACAGAAAACTTTGATCCAGAGGATTGGTCACGTATGATTGAATAACCTAGTTCCATGTTGTCTTAAAGAAAGAGTGTGCCTCCTCATAGAGCACTCACTAATTGGCACTGTCTTTATAGACTTCAGGAAAGGGGAAAGGAACTAATATTTGTTTAATACCTACTGTGTGTCAGGAGCTTATACCAAGTACTTAACATGTTATAATTTAATCCTCAATTTATGTTATCTTCATTTTATAGATCTAAAAACTGAGGCAGAGATATTTGATAATTTACAGGAATCACACAGCTAGTATGTGGTAAAACTGGGATTTAAACCCAAGCGTGCCTCACTCTAAAGTCTGTGCTCTTTTGTTTTACCATACTGCCTCCCCTAAAAGAAATTTGGGAAATTGGGAAAATTCAGAAAGCACCTACGGGATTAGGTGAGATGAACTTCAGTCAGACTTGACCAAAAAGTATTTTACCATTTTCAGCAAAGCAAATTGTATTGATTTCTTAATGTGAGTTGTAAGGAGTATCCCAAGGACATTTTGTTTTTCTTTTTGTTAAAAAATGGGAGAGTATCTAGGATACTGGGTCTCAATACTGCCTACACATTAGAAACATTTGGGAAGTTTTTAAAAATACGAATGCCTGTGCCCCATCCCCAAAGACATCAGTATTCCTTTAAAAGCTCCTTAGGTTATTCTAATATTTGGCCATATGGCTACCTACTGATATTATGGTTATAAGAGACTATATGTCCTAGGTAAAACTCCTACCAGGAATTTCAAAACTTCTAGTTTATGAGAATTTGCCTCATTTGGTCTAATTAGGCTTAAGGTAGTACTCTTACTCTAGATTGCCATTTGTTTTCAGATAAATAAGGGCCAGAATTATCTGGCAAGTTCAAGAAAATATACACATACCCAGAGACCTGTAGCAAAGCTCAAGCATGTACACTTTAGAAAAAATATATCTCTCCCAGGGGAGAAAGTTAAGAACCAATGAATTTAGCGTCTCCGATATTTTCAGTCTATAGACTGTTTTAACAGAATAAATAAGCCAGTGATCACTTATTCTGATTTGCTATCAGAAATAAATAGGATGAAGTATATCAGAAATTAGTTAATGCTGCATATGTAGGTATTGATGCCTATGGATTATCCGAAGGAGAAATTATTATGAGTAAGACAAGTATCTACTTCTTTTTTTTCTTTTGCTGATTTCAGCTCTTCTGTCTCATTGTTTCCAGACATACACTAATACTTGTTAGACTATGCATTTCAGTTTTTAATCTGGAAAATACAGTCTATTATTGGTTTCAGCCAGTGGTCAGCAAAGTTTTTCTATAAAGGGATAAATAGTATATATTCTAAGCTTTGTGGGACAGCTGTTCTGTGTTGCAGCTATTCAACTCTGCCATTGTAGCACAAAAACAGTCATATGAATGGGCATGGTGGTGTGCCAATAAAACTTTATTTACAATAGCAAGCAGCCAGCTTGATTTAGCCTGTAGGTAGTGGTTTCTGACCCCTTTGTATGTCATCAGGATGTCTCTGGGAATATTAGTTGTGCAGTAGTTTTATATTTCTTTTTAAATTTGTTCGGAGCAAGAGAGAATTTTCTATGTATCTATCCATAGAGAATTTTCTATTTATTTTTAGTCCCATGTTTTACATCTGTTTAAAACAGAAAGACTTTCTGTTTGAGGCATGGAAGGGTATCTTATGATCCACATAGAGCTAACTGATTTCTCTTTCTGTTTTAGCTGGTTGACAGGACTAGAATTGTGATTGTCCCTTCTCTAAATCCAGATGGGCGAGAGAGGGCACAAGAGAAAGACTGTACTTCAAAGAGAGGACAAACAAATGCTCATGGCAAAGATTTGGATACAGACTTCACAAGTAAGCCTGATTGTTAGGCCATTAAAGTACTTTGCAGATAATTTTATTTTTCTTGGGGGCGCCTGGGTGGCTCAGTGGGTTAAGCCACTGCCTTCGGCTCAGGTCATGATCTCAGGGTCCTGGGATCGAGTCCCGCATCGGGCTCTCTGCTCGGCAGGGAGCCTGCTTCTCTCTCTCTCTCTCTGCCTGCCTCTCTGCCTACTTGTGATCTCTCTATGTCAAATAAATAAATAAAATCTTAAAAAAAAAATTTTTATTTTTCTTTACTAAGAGATTGATAGATTGTGTAGATGCGTAAAAGGGTTACTTTCCTTCTAGGTTGTACATATAATATATAAATGACAAGCTAGACACTTATCAAATTTTTCTCCTTTATAATTTGTAAAAGTAATTCAAGTTTTTTCTTAGAAATTCAATCAATAATATTGGAGGGGTTCCATCACTAGCTATACAAATAGGTATATTTTCTCTCTCTATCCCCGCATATACACATGTATACACACACATACACCTGCACACACACAATGTCTGTGTATGTTGATTTGATGGATTCTTTGATATTGACTTAAATAAGATCATTAACTGTACATACTGTTCTGCAAATTTTTTCATTGAGCATATCTTTATCACTGATCTCTTTCCATTTCAGTACTTACAGATCTCTAACATAGTCTTATTAATGACATCTTAGTATGCTGTTAATATTCTAGTTTATTCAACAATTTTCCCACTAATGGACACTTAGTTTCTTTCTAATTTTTTGCTCTTGCAAACTGCACTGTGAAAAACATCCTGACTTTTGAAAGTTTTATTTTCTTTCAAAGATGGGTTATATACTTTCGATATTATTTTTTTTTAAAGAGAATATATCCATCCCTTTTTGTTTCCAAATAAGCATTTTCTTAACTTTGCTTAGATCATTAACCTTTACACATCATCTGAAGTATATAAAACTCAAGATAATCTACTTTCTAGAGTGTATCTTTTATGCTGTTGAGATAGTGGCTTATAGAGTAATAAGGTATTTATATACATATTTTTTAAATTAGCCTCTGATTGTGTTCACGTACAAAGTATTTTCTTAGATATTCATACTAAAATTTTAAAACTTGTTATTTTATGTTTGACTTTTATATTTTTTAGATAATGCCTCCCAGCCTGAGACTAAAGCCATCATTGAAAATTTGATTCAAAAACAGGACTTCAGTCTTTCTGTTGCTTTAGATGGTGGTTCAGTACTAGTCACATACCCATATGACAAACCAGTACAAACAGGTATGTAGAATGTCAGTTTATTATATGCTATTCAAGCTTAGATAGGAAATTCCAATTAAATAATGTCCCATCTAAATTTTTTCAAAATCCTGAGCATTTGTGCACACTCCATGAGGCAGTAACCAATCTAGGAAGATTGTACATATATCAACAGCTTAGTTACTTGGAGGAGAGAGGTCAGATCTAAAGATGAGCTAGCTTTATGGAATGTAGCCATCTTGTCACATTTGTTCAATTTAGTTCACAAGCATTTATTGAACAATTATTATCTCTGTAGTCACTGGGAATGCAAAAGTGAATAAGACACAGTACCTGCCTCAAGAAACTCATTATTATATGTAACCAAATATTAACAATACAGAATTGTACCCCCCCCCCCTTAAACCTTGACTGGCTGGTTGCACTTAAGATGAGATGAATACTGCTTATTGAATCTGTCTGGGGCCATTGTATATGGAGGTAGTTTGTGTTGTTTTCAATACAGCTTGAAAGAATTACTGTTGTAGGCCGCAGTTGTCCTAAAATGCAGTAAAATACACCAAAACAAGTTTGTATTTTAGTGTGGTAGCCTCTTATGTAAACTAACCATATTACCTTTTAATATAAGGAAGATGGATATCTTCTTTGTCTGATTATCCTGGGTGAAACAGAACCATGTGGTTAATTATAATAACTCCTCGATAAACTTGGGGGTATGGGATTTACTAGAAGGAGAGAAACATGAAGTTGAACTTAGAGTAAAATCTTTTGAATTTCTCCAACTTCTGAATTTTTCTTTGCAGTGGAAAACAAAGAGACTCTGAAGCATTTGGCATCTCTTTATGCAAATAATCATCCGTCTATGCACATGGGGCAGCCTGGTTGCCCAAATAAATCAGGTAAATATTTTCCATACCCTTTGTTCCTGTTGCTGCTTTTGGGGATAGAGGGTGTCTTACCTTAAGGTCTTGTTAATCCTATATCCCTCGATGCTTTTATAGATGAGAATATCCCAGGAGGTGTAATGCGTGGAGCAGAATGGCATAGTCACTTGGGCAGCATGAAGGTATGCTCTATACAATACAGTGAGAATCAAATTATAATTATTGGCCATTCAGTGACAGAATAGGTGACTTTTCTGATATAATCAAAGTGAATTGCATCTGCTTCATGGCTTTTTGACAAGACAGCCCTCAACCTCTGACAGCATTTTTTTTGTGTGTTTTTACTGTCGCAATAATTTTTTTTTAAATTTCTTTTCAGTGTAACAGAAATCATTGTTTATGCACCACACCCAGTGCTCCATGCAATACGTGCCCTCCATAATACCCACCACCAGGCTCACCCAACCTCCCACCCCCCTCCCCTTCAAAACCCTCAGATTGTTTTTCAGAGTCCATAATCTCTCATGGTTCATCTCTCCCCCTCCAATTTCCCTCAACTCTCTTCTCCTCTCCATCTCCCCATGTCCTCCATGTTATTTCTTATGCTCCACAAGTAAGTGAAACCATTGATGATTGGCTCTCTCTGCTTGACTTATTTCACTCAGCATAATCTCTTCCAGTCCCGTCCATGCTGATACAAAAGTTGGGTATTCATCCTTTCTGATGGAGGCATAATACTCCATAGTGTATATGGACCACATCTTCCTTATCCATTCATCCGTTGAAGGGCATCTTGGTTCTTTCCACAGTTTGGCGACTGTGGCCATTGCTGCTATGAACATTGGGGTACAGATGGCCCTTCTTTTCACTACATCGGTGTCTTTGGGGTAAATACCCAGTAGTGCAATTGCAGGGTCATAGGGAAGCTCTATTTTTAATTTCTTAAGGAATCTCCACACTGTTCTCCAAATTGGCTGCACCAACTTGCATTCCCACCAACAGTGTAAGAGGGTTCCCCTTTCTCCACATCCTCTCCAACACACATTGTTTCCTGTCTTGCTAATTTTGGCCATTCTAACTCGTATAAGGTGGTATCTCAATGTGGTTTTAATTTGAATCTCCCTGATGGTGATGATGAACGAACATTTTTTCATGTGTCTGATAGCCATTTGTATGTCTTCATTGGAGAAGTGTCCATGTCTTCTGCCCATTTTTTGACATGATTATCTGTTTTGTGTGTGTTGAGTTTGAGAAGTTCTTTATAGATCCTGGATATTTCTTGTAAGTGGAATCATACAATATTTGTCCTTTTGTGCCTGGCTTCTTTCACTTAGCATGATGTTTTCAGAGTTTTTCTACTTTGTTAGCCTGTATTTGTATTCCGGTCATTTTTATGGCTGAATAATGTTCTATTGTATGTATATCACATTTTGTTTATCAGTTCATCTGTTGATGGACATTTAAGTTGTGTCCACCTTTTGACTATTGAGAATAACAGGCAGTGAACATCTCTGTACAATATAAATTTGAACCCTTGTTTTCAATTCTTTGAGGGTCCATGCCTACCTATGGAATTGCTGGTCATGTCTGCACTCTATGTTTAGCTTTTTGAGGAACCAAGAAATTGTTTTTCACAGCAGCTGAACTGTTTTACATTCCCACCAACAGTGTACGAGAGTTCCGATTTCTCCACATCCTCACCAACACTTGTTATTTCCCTTTTTAAAAAAATGACAGCCATCCTGGCAGGTGTGAAATGCTACTTCATTGTAGTTTGGATTTGCATTTCCCTGAAGACTAATAATGTTGAGAATCTTCTCGTGGGCTTATTGACCATTTGTTTATTTTCTTTGGAGAAATGTCTGTTTCTCCATTGTCTATTTTATTTATGTTTTTATTTTTATTCCATTGCCTATTTTTAAATTGAGTTGCTTATCTTCTTGCTGTTGGGTTATAAGAATTCTGTATTTATTTTGGATGTTAAACCCTTACATTTGTTTTTTTGTTTTGTTTTGTTTTGTTTTTAAAGATTTTATTTATTTATTTGACAGAGAGAGATCACAAGTAGACAGAGAGGCAGGCAGAGAGAGAGAGAGAGGGAAGCAGGCTCCCTGCTGAGCAGAGAGCCTGATGCGGGACTCGACCCCAGGACCCTGAGATCATGACCTGAGCCGAAGGCAGCGGCTTAACCCACTGAGCCACCCAGGTGCCCCATAAACCCTTACATTTGTTTGATTCACCGGTAGTTTCTCCCATCATGTAGGTTTCATTTCATTTTCTTTTTTTTTTTTTAAAGATTTTATTTATTTATTTGAGAGAGTGTGAGAGAGAGAATGAGCATGAGAAGTGGGAGGGTCAGAGGGAGAAGCAGACTCCCTCCCTGCCAAGCAGGGAGCCCTATATGGGACTCAATCCCGGGACTCCAGGACCATGACCTGAGCCGAAGGCAGTCGCTTAAACAACGGAGCCACCCAGGTGTCCCTCATTTCATTTTCTTAATAATGCCCTTTAATGCACAAAAGTTTTTAATTTTGATGAAGTCAAATTTATCTGTTTTTTCTTTTGCTGCTCTGTTCTTGTTGTCGTATCTAAGAATTCATAGCCAAATCCAAGGTCATGAAAATTTACCTCCATGTTTTCTGCAATAAGTTTTATTGGTTTAGCTCTTGTATTTCGGTCATTGGTACATCTTAAGCTGATTTTTGTATATGATGGGAAGTAGGAGTTCAACTTAGTTTTTTTGCATGTGGAAGTCTAGTTGTCCAAGCACCATGTGTTGAAAAGACTATTCTTTCCCTCATTGAATGGTCTTGGCACCCTTGTCAAAAATCAGCTGGCCATAGATGTATGGGTTTATTTCTGGATTCTCAACTCTGTTTCATCGGTATTTATGTCTGGTTTTTCTCCCAATGTCTCTGTTTTGATTGCTGTAGCTTTGTGGTAAGTTTTGAAATTAAAAAATGAGAGTACTCCAAACTTTCTATTTTTCAAGGTTGTTTTTGGCTTTTCAAAGCTCCTTGCAATTCCATTTGAATTGAGGATTGGCGCTTTTTTCCGCTTTTTTTTTTTCTTTCTTTTCAAAAAATGCTGTTGGAATTTTGTTAAGGGTTGTGTTGAATTTTGTAGATCACTTTGGGTTGTATTGACATCTCATTAGTACTGTCTTCCTGTTCATGAGCTCAGTTATGTCTTTCCATTTACTTAGGTTTTCTTTATTTTCTTTCTGATAATATCTTACTTGGTCGTCCATCCACTTCAAATTAGTGACGAATTGTTAGCAGATGGGTGGTTAGCTCATCATTTTATTACCATGTGCAACTAGAAATTTGACTTCATTCTCATCTCTACCTGCCTTTCTCCTTTATTTACTAAGAACTTAAGGTATGAGGCGCTTTGCTCTACTAGTGATAAATCCGATCCCATTGTACAAATAACCATGTTACAGAATTAACTGATTTGATCTCAGAGAAAGCAACTCTCAATGTGCCATGAGAAGTTAAAGAGAGAAAAGATTACACTTAATCAGAAATACAGTCTTCTCTTCATAGAGGAAATGGCATTTGGGATGTAGAGATGGTGAAGCAGAATATTCCAGAAAGAGGAAGCAGTAGGGGAAGAGTCAGTAAGCAGTCTAGTTTAGTTAGAACAGGAGGTGTAATGGAGAGCGGCAGAAGACAAGAATGGAAGGAGAGTTTGGGGCTCCGAATACTTTGTTTTAGTAAGGAATGGGAAGCCCCTGAAGGTTTTGAGCAGGTATATAGTAACATGATTGAACTAGCAGGGAGACGAGTGAAGAGCAGCCTAGACAAGAAATTATGAGGGCCTCAGTTAGGGTGGTGAAAATGGGAATGGAGTCAAGGGATGAAGTTACAGAGATATTACAGAGATATTGACAAGATTTGGCAAATTATGAATGATGGTGAGACACTGAATTCAGACACAAGAGATTTCATGTCTGTGTGAGAACATGAGTTAATACCATTAACTGAATAAGGAGAAAGGACGGGTTTGAGGTTGTTGGGGGGAAGGTGGTAAGTTAGGTTTTGGAACCTGTCGTTCCAAGCAGTTCCTGTGCCTGGAGAATAGCTATCCAGGAAGCAGTGGCTGCTGTCACCAGCAGGGTGAAGGTGTCAGAGGGCAAATGCTCGAACTTCTGCTTCCAGGCTCCAAGAACAGCTGTGAAGTTCTGGAGTTGAGGGGGAAGCTGGCTATTTGAATGCACTTATTCATTCGCTGATTTATTCAACAAACTCTAATAAGCCCCCTCTACCTTCCAGCCACCATGGCAAGCCCTGGAGATACAGCAGTGAATTAGACCTAGTTCCTGGTCTCAGGGACTCTCTTAGCAACAGCCATGTTTGTGACTGATTGTAATACTGAGTGGTTTATTTATATTAGCTGTAAAATGCTTTACAGATTCTTTGTTTATATCACCCAAGTTTTCTTTCTACTCCATATGTTGAATTACATAGTCTCATTCTTATATTTATTATTTTTTCCACATCTGGTTTTGAATTTTATATTGCAGGATTACAGTGTCACCTATGGCCACTGTCCGGAAATCACAGTATACACAAGCTGCTGCTACTTTCCTAGTGCAGCACAGCTGCCTTCCTTGTGGGCAGAAAATAAGAAGTCTCTTCTTAGCATGTTGGTGGAGGTGAGCCTTTCCCTTTTAACCAGAAGAAAACTCCCAGGAATATGGTCAATGAGAAGCTTTAGCAAAACAGGTTCTTAGTGTTTTACTAATAATTTATATTATTATTTTTAAATATATATATAGAAAGAGTTTTGTTGAATTTATATCACCTAAATAGGTGCCATGATTTCCGCTATCTGGAATCTGCTATAATTGAGGTAATTAAACCCTGTGAGATGTTGCACATTTTTTCATTTGAATATCATGCAGAGACAGCGTACTGTGGTGGAAAGTAAATCCTCAAGACATCAGAAGATTTGGGTCCTAACACTTTCGGTTTTGACTGTATCAGGGTTCTTTTATCCCTTATTGCTCTGAAGCAAGGAATGAGTAGCCAACAAGGCCAGAGTCAGTGGCAAAGGACCAACAAGCCAGTTTTATTGGGGGGGGGAGGTGTGTTTGCTTTGTTTCTGTATTGTTTTTGTCATGCCACAAGCTATTGCCCTGAGAATATCTGGAAACAAATTTATATTTTGAATATTTTTTACAGGTTCACAAAGGAGTCCATGGTTTTGTTAAAGATAAAACTGGAAAACCAATTTCTAAAGCAGTCATTGTACTCAATGAAGGAATAAAGGTACACACAAAAGAAGGAGGCTACTTCCATGTGCTGTTAGCTCCAGGTGTCCATAATATCAATGCCATTGCTGATGGGTATCAGCAACAACATTCCCAGGTAAGAAACTCAAATTTAATAGTATCATGTAAATTCTTAATCTTAATAGCATTTCCTTTTTATTTTGAAACTCTTGTGAGGAATAAAGAAATAAAATGTGTAACTAACTCTGGATTATGATATCTTGTTATCTTTCTATCCTTCAGCAACAAAAAGGAAATTTTTGTAACATTTTGCGTACTTCTGAGGACAATGACTCATCTCCTTGGTTTAGTATAAAGGCCTTAGGAATAGTTCTGGGATACAATATATGAAAAGTTGTATTGTATGAAAAGTAAACTTTTTCATAATTCTTTATATTGCATGAAAAGTAAACATTTTCATGATTGTTACACTTTATCCCTCTAGGTCTTTGTGCATCATGACGCGGCCAGTTCTGTGGTAATAGTCTTTGACACAGATAACCGGATATTTGGTTTGCCAAGGGAGCTTGTGGTAACTGTATCAGGTAAAGAAATTTAAATTTTTAGTAGTTGAGGTTAAAACCAGTTCTGTTTGTGAAACCCATATTATACTATGTGTTAACTAACTAGAATTTAAGTAAAAATTTGGAAAAAAAAAAAAAGTAAAACCAGTTCTGACATTTCAGTTTGCAAGTGGATCACCTCCCCATCACCTGAAGCTGATCACTTTTCTTCTAATATCTCTTTATCTAAACATTTTTTGGGATTTTCCCGGAACACTGGTCTCCCGTATGTGTGTTCTCATGGCTTTCTCCCTCATGTTTTCAGGTCTTTATTCAAATGTCACCTCCACAAAGAGGCCTTCCCTGATCACCCTAGCCAAAATAGTCCCCCTCTCACTTTCTCCACCCACTTTTTTTTTATTATAGAACTTACTACCACTTGACATTACATTATGTATTTAGTCATTTACTTGTCTATATTTGATCTTTCCCACTAAAACATCATCACTCTGAGTGAACAGGGAGTTTATCTACGTTTCCAGCACCTAAGACCATGGTTGGCATGTAGTGGGCCTTAATGAAGAGTTGTTTACTGAATGAATAATTTGCTTTATATTAAGATTGTAAGTTCCTTGGACTTTGACTTATAGTCTATTTTTTTAAGATCCTGGAAGGAAGAAATATTTGTTTTCTCCAGGATTAATTTGTGCCATAGCTTGAATCACTGAGATTAGAAAGAAAAAAAAATGTAGTAAAATAATAAGTGCTCTGCTGTATTGTATCTTTTTGACACAGAGAACCTTGGTTCATTTCTAAGTGCAATTTGGACTTGACCCAGAATAGCCAAGTTTTATTATAGGGTGTGTGAGGGAGAGATTCTTAGTTAATAGAGAATGGTATATTGGAAACATGGTCAAATCATAGAGTCTTCTGTGGAGTGTTCAAAATAAGGAGTATTAGCTTGAATCAGATAAAGTGTGAATAACTTAGTGATTAGAAACATAGGAGCTACGAGTCAGCAATGGTTTAAATCTGGCTTTCCCACCCATTTGCTGTCATGAACTTAATTTTTATTCTGATTTTATTATTTTCTGTTACTAAGACTCTTATTTTGATAACCTGTGTATAAATATTTTGAATAAATGAGGGGTTTGGGATGAGGTAAAATTTACTGAAAAGGATCAGTAGAAGTCACTGATAGCCCTTTGTAGAACAGCAGACAGTTTCACTGTGGTAAAAGAAAAATATGTGTATATGTACGCATGCACGAAGGAAGCTCTGGAAATACACTCTCGAGAGTTGTTAAAAATGATCTCTAGTTAATGGAGATGTGATGTGGAGTTTTGGCTTAGGGTTTTGGTGTTTTGTTTATCTCTTATTTTTCTAATTTTCATAGTAAACATGTACTGCCTGTGTAATAATAAAAGGTTGTTTCTCAGTGTATGAAATAAAAATTAAATAAAGGGCATATCATCAAAAGTGTCATTGTGAGCAGCTTATTTAGATGCTTAAAGTGGAAGAGCACTCACATGGTGATCTTGTTTGGCAGGTGCCACCATGTCAGCCTTGGTCCTCACAGCGTGCATTATTTGGTGCATCTGCTCCATCAAGTCTAACAGACACAAGGATGGCTTCCATCGGCTCAGGCAGCATCATGATGAGTACGAAGATGAAATTCGCATGATGTCAACAGGCTCCAAGAAGTCCCTCTTAAGCCATGAGTTCCAGGATGAAACGGACACTGAAGAGGAAACACTATATTCTAGCAAACATTGAAACACAGACTTCGCACATCTCCCAGCATAAGTACCAAGCGAAATTACAGTTCCTTTTGGGAGACACTGCATTAAGAAGAGAGACTCTCTTGCTTCTTCAAAGAGCTTTGGGAAGTTAACTTGCTAAATGTGTATCCTCTGTGAATTTGGCTGGCAGTTTTGAACTTCCCCTCCTTTAAGTACTCTTACCTTTAAAAAAAAAAAAAAACAAAAAAAAAAAGATCTGCTTTCTATTTATGCAGCAGATGGGACAGCTACTTTGTTTTTCTTTTTAATTTAAGATGAGCTGTTTGGAGCTTATGTTATAAAGCCAACTAGTGGATGTTATATTTTGCACATCAGGTGTTTACTAGTGGCTTGACTTTTTCTCTTTATTTTAAACGGCCAAAAGAATCCAGAAACATTTAGGCAGGGACAGCAGTCAGAATCTGACATAAAGCTTTAAAAACTCAAGGTTTTCTCAACCTACTGAGAAGTACTTTTCTCTAGTTATTAAATAGCTGGAGTTTCTCTTATCATTCAGGTTTAATGGAGGCTGAATTGATTTTTAAATATATATAACATTAGGAAATGAATAAATGGGCTTCCGCATTTGGCTTTCTACTTGTTCCAAGGTTAGATCAGAACTGGTGGGCTATGCTCTAAAGCGGGATTTCACTACCTCTCTTATAAGGTTTAGCAAAGTTCTCAATACCCCCATTTTAAGGGAGAACTTGTTGAATTTGCTGTAAAAGATCTGAATGTCCATTTGAATAGAACTGAGAGGGAGATCTACCAAAAGCTAAAACTTGTGTCGCATATCTTTCAACTTGGTAATAATCCCACAGGTGCTGCTGCTTTTTATCTGTGAAGCACTAGTTTATTCTAGGAATGCCTAATTCTTTAATATTTCCTAAATTTGAACCTTTTTCTGTATTGTACACTTATGGCTTTCAGATGACCCGGCAATGTACAAGATCTGAATTCAACTGAAAACATCTAGAAGTGTAGAAGAGACCTACTTGCACATTCTTTCACCGACATTTGAACACAAAATACCTACAGTTCATGCTCCAGTTCAAGCCTATGGATATGCTACTGTTACTGAAATAGCTTGGGCAGTCTTATTCATATAGGCCTCTGCAAGTGATTGGGTTCTTTGTCCTAATGTTTCATTTGACAGTCTCTTTTTGGTCAACCAGTTTTGTTAAAAATTGAATTGAAAGCATTTAAATATGGCTCCCTCCATTAAAAAAAAGTGTCAACTATGGACTGCCGTGTGCTGTAACACTGTGGTGAGAAAGTATCATCTTCACTGCCACTCAGGTTATTGCAAAGACCTGAAAGATTTGCATTTTACTGTGTCTATCATATCATGCTTTTCAATGGAATTGATGCTTTTTGTAAGTATAAGTCTTACCAATGATCTAATGGTTTAATACCTTCGAATGTTTTTAATGGCCAAGTTGCTGCTGAATTTATACTAAATCAGGGGATCAAAAAACTTGCTGTCATCCTTTCAAATTGTATTCTATATCCATTAATGTACTGGTCATCCCAAAGCCTTCATATGGAATGGCTTATCACCTGTGTAGGTCATTCCAAGTTTTGTGAGGAATGCGCCCAAAGTGGCTTTATATAAAGAGATTTGGTTTAGCAGGAATAATGAGATCATGACACCTGTTAGTGAGTATCTGTGGTAAATTTGGGTGGTTCAAGGTTAAGCCATTCTGATATTAATCCTAGTATTAACAACTCTAAATTCTGAGCCCTTGCCACCCACTCTCACCCCACCACATACACAGCTAACACTTAGTGAAACATACATGATTTAATGTCTTCGAACAAGACTTTACATTTTCTTTAAAGGGGTGATGTGGTAGCATTACTCTTTTTAGCTTTACTTTTTAAGAGTGCAAAGTCAAAACCAACAAAGAGCCTGAGTGGCTGGTCCTGCTTGGGACATTGCAGGTAGAAATGATGGGACAGCCTTTTCTTTATTAGCATTGGTCGTCACTAGAGGGTGCCTTTTAAATTCATTTGTTTTGAAATAACCATGTCCTTAACTGTTCATCACAGTGGCTGGAGTCCGTGTCTTTAAGCATGTATACAATTTTTTTTAGAAATGAACACACAAATAGTTCTTTTAGTAATTTATCCTGAAAGTAAAACCAAATTCTGCTATAAATCTTGACTCTTTAATGAATTTCTAAATCATGCATTGCTCTGGAAAATAAGACCTTCTCAGCCTGTGTTAGCTTTGAACATGAATGTATAAGGTCATGACTACTAAGATTGTGTTCTCAGCCCTGCTTTGTCTCTTATTTGTGGCTCTAATCTTAGACCACATTAACTGCTTAAGGCATTGAAGCCATATGGAATAGGGAATGCATTTCTTCAGTGTTTCTCCTAGAGACTTTCCATTTCCTTGGAGTCATGGAGGCAAGTAAGTATCACAGTATTAAGAAATTGGCCCAAATCTGAGTTGTGCCTTTCTTTACTCACAAGGCATGTTTTTTGTCCTGGTGATCCGTTTGTAAGCCTTCTTACCTCCCAGCTCCTTAATAAAAACAAAGTGATCGAGTAGGTAATTTTCAAAGCGTCTGCCTGTGTAAATGTACTTGTACTGGTTATGCAGTTCGGTAAGATGAACTCAAGTTAATTTCAAATGGGTGGAGACCCCTTTTGGTTTTGTTGTATTTTGCTGACCACTTGCTTAGTGTTTGGGATCCCGTCCAGTTGAGGAATGCTTGCACTTCTCACTGGAGGGAATTTGCTTTGGGACTTGTTGTCCTCCAGAAAGGAAACTTAATGTGTATTTGGCCCAGTGTGATTGATTGGTTAATCTTTGGTAACTTTCACCTGGATGGAATTTGCTGAATTAATGAATATTGAACTTAAAAATCATTATGAGTTGACAAATAAATAAAAGGTAGTCCTTATGCCTGAGCTTATTGTGTTTCTGAGCTAATACCAGGTTACACAGTAACCATGTCCTACTCCTCCATTTCCATTTATTCTCAATACTAAATAGTTTCCTCTTGTTGTTGCCAGAAATGCACTTGTTGCCAGGTTTTGCCCCTGCTGTATTAAAAGCTTCTTGGCTATGAATGCTGTGATGGTGCCCCGCCTATGGTTCTCTGGTAGATTGCTTTAAAAATAGTAACTTCATTGCTACTACAAAAAATTCCACTGTGGTTGATGTTTGGTGACTTTCTACCTAGCAACTTTTTGTAACTCCTTGAGTTTCTGATTTGTTTTAACTGTAGCAGATTCTTTGGGGTGATTAGGGCCCTTGATTAATGTCAATTAAACTTGGAGTTCCATTTCATAAAGAAATATCTCCCAACACCCATTCCTCCAATCTTTAGCAATAATTAATTAATATTCCGCCTGATTTTCAGAATATTGTCTTAGTTGATTTTGAGTAGACAGAACATATTATGAAATTTGAAAATAGGCTATCATTTTAAGGCAATTGGATATAAATTGTGTAAATATGTGTGATTATGACTTTTATAAATGGCATGACATGAATGTACTAGCTACATTCTATGCTGGCCATGCGCAGATTTTCTGGAGGTATGATATAATGGTATTTTTTTATGCTCAGAGTAAAAATCAACTTTTCACCTCTCCATTTTGTCCGAGTGACATTCCCAGGCTCCTGAACAATTCTATAGCTATTTCTCTGAGGTGCCCAACACTCATTCATCTCAAGTGCTTCAGTCTTTGGTTTATTTCATGCACTGTGCCTTCAAAATGAAATTTTTAAAAGGGACTCTAAATGAAGTTGAATAGTAGTTTTAAAAAGTCAATCTGTGTAATTTATGTGAAATCTAATTGTAACAAGGTCTTTTCTGTTTTTTATATGTAAACAGATCTACTAATCCTGTATAAAAGTTATTTTATGATGTTTGTCTTTCTTTGTGTTTTGTCTCATAATCTTTTTTCAAAAGCAATAGACAAGAAAAGATTATTGTCTCAATTTGAAAGCTATGTATTTCGTTTTCCTCCCTATAGGAGGGGGAAAATAGTAGGCTAGAAACATAGTGTCACCTGTAGAGTGTTTTTGTCTTCAGGAATTTACTCAAAAGAAAGCTGTTTCTGAAATAACCACATCATATAGTAGCCAGAGTTCTTTCCATTTGTGGCTCAGCTAGATTGATACATGTCCAATCACCCCACAACAAACACCATAAAAATGGCTGTTGAAAAGTTTATGTGCACATTTCAAACTTGTTTGTTAAAAACTTTGCCCTTTTTCCAAATAAGCCACATTTTTTTTTTAAAGATTTTATTTATTTGTCAGAGAGTGAGCACAGGCAGACAGAGTGGCAGGCAGAGGCAGAGGGAGAAGGAGGCTCCCTGCTGAGCAAGGAGCCTGATGTGGGACTCGATCCCAGGACGCTGGGATCATGACCTGAGCCGAAGGCAGCCGCTCAACCAACTGAGCCACCCAGGTGTCCCCAAATGAGCCACATTTTATAATGTGTCCTGCCGTGTTCGGCACAGTGGTAATGAATTCACCATCCGCTTTCAGTTTTTGTTGATACTGCTGGTCCAATAGAAAAAGGGAAAGTGAAGTTATGTAAAAAGATGGGCTCTGCTGACAAGGAACTCATAGTCCAGACCAGAGAAATAGAAATGAGAATAAAGCTGTACTTCCACAGCAGTTGGTTCCTCTAAAAAGAAAATCTCTGCTGGAGGGGAACATAACATGGAGATTTGAATGTGTACATTGGAGTTGGCCCAATCTGTGATAAATTCTCAGCTCTCCCACTTGCTTCCTATGTGGCCTTGCATTGTACAGGTTTCTTCACATTCTCTTAAGTCTTACTTTCTCTACCAGTTGAGGAATAATACCCAGTCGGATTGTATTGCTATAATAACTGACTGAATTGAATGCCCATGGTAATCAGCATCATTTTCCTTCATTTACTCTTTTCTGATCTTTTGAAAGAAGAAAGAGAGGTATTGTATCAAATATATGAACAAAGATCTGTTTACAGGTGTTCATTTTAATTTAGAAGAAATCCCTACACATGAATACCAAAAAAAAAAAAAGATGAAATTTTCCATTATGTAGTCCCGTAGATTGTCTATCGCATGGCAGTAAAGTTTTTAGAATTGTGCCAAATGCTTCATACTGTTTTTAAATGAAATTAGATTGCATTTATTCCTATTCAGTGAAAAGAGCCTTAATTAGCTGTGGCAGAAAGTCTGAATAGTAATAACGGTTCTTTTCCCTTCAATGTTTGAGATATTTTTCTGAATTTTTTTGGTCAGGAGTTTTCTTGTAACTGATCAAGAACCTTTTGGTTTGTATCATAAATGGTGATCTATCAATCATGTTTCGTTTTTCAGGTTTCTAGAAGCTGATTGTTCTCAGCAATTACACATGATGTTCAGTGCTAACACCATTCAGTTCTGAATAAATGCCATTCTGTTAGGGCTTCATCTCTTATACTCACCTGCAGCTAGAAAGCCAACTGATTGTATGCTGTTTGTTGCAGAGCTCAGTTAAATACCTCAATGATTACCCACAATTTAAAAGCAATGGAATCAGCATATGAAGCCCAACTTTAATATCACAATTTCCACCTACATTAATCAGTAGAATGTTAAAAAACAAACATGTTACTACTTACGCATTTTGTCTGAAGTCAGATGGAATCCTATTCCCTATTAATGTGTAAACAAATGTAGACAAGGCAAACAAGAATTGGAGCAGAAAGTTGTCAAGTTTAGAGACCAGCCTGGACAAGATTGAAGACAGAAGGGTGAGAAGATTGAAAGTGTGGTCATTGGAAGTGGAAATATATTGAGACGGACACCTCAAATTCAGCAAAGACAATTTATGGATTCAGTTACAAGCAATATAAAAAGGCTGTGATGCAATTGAAGCTGTAGGTGGAAAATGGCAGCAGGTGGAGAAATTAAAGATGGAACATATAGAAAGATTGCAGGTTAAATAGAAATTGTCATTAACATGGATTATATTCTGTGATGGTCATTGAGATTGAGGCAAAGCAAGGGGGTCGTGGGGAGAGATCTAGATCGCTAGATCTGAACCACTACTGTTTTTGAGTATTTGAAGTTATTCTAATATTTCTAATTATTATTGTCCCTTACTAGGTATTATATGATTCCGGTAGAGTTGTTCAAGATCAAACAGGCTTTTGATTTAGCATTTGAAGGATGTGAGGCATGCTCATAAGAATTGATCCTAAAGATAGGGAATGGGATAGGTGGTGAGTGGGGTGATTATGATAATGGCTGAATTGGACAACTGGACTTTTTTAGAAAATAATTTTAGAATAGTTTTAGGTTTACAGAAAACTTGAAAAGATAGTATAGAGTTGACAATGGGTTTTTATTTGGAGGATGTGAGTGTTGGGAGGGCAACAGACGAAAGATTGTATATATAGTTTTCTATTCATCAGACTTGAATGGAACACATTTGAAAGGGACTGGGCACAGCAAATATCATGTCTAGAATCTAATCATGGGTGCATAGCCTACGTGATCCAGGTGTCAAGCCATGTAGTGATACCTCTAGGTAACTGAGCTAAACTCAGTTCTTCTCTAATGGATGGTACTTCCATCTTAGATTTGGGGGAGACCTAATGATTTTGCAATGACCAAACATGGGCAAAGATAACCCAGCATGCAGAGAAATAAGACACCACCAATAAGAAAGCAGAAAAAGCCCTATACTGGTTTCAGGTGTTGACATTATCAGACCCTGTAAAACAAACTGTTTTCAAAGAATAAAAGATAAGCCTGAGACTATCACAGGAAACAATAAAATAACAGAAATTCCAGAAGTGAAAGTACAGAAGTTAGGATGCACAGTTACAATGGCAAATTGGACACACCTTCAAAATAGACCCAAAGAAACTCTCTGACCTTCAAAATTGACCTCCAAAATAGACCCAAAGAAACTCTCTGACGCAGCGCAGAGACAAAAAGGTAGAAAGTAGGAAGGTGAGGGTAAAAATGTGACTTAACATAAGACTAATACATGTTTGGTCATCAGAATTCTAAAAGAAAAAGAATGAAATGTAAACTATTTTGAGACAATGATGCAGAACTTTCCCAAATTAAGAAGTGGTATCTATCGATTAAAGAAACTCAATCTAAGTAAGAAAAAGTAAACACCCACACCTAGACAATCAGTGAAGCTGCTGAGTACAAAAGACAAGGGGGGGGGGAGTGGTCAGAGAGAAAATAAATTAACTTCAAAAAATTAGCAGTAGGACTAAAAGATTAGATTCACTCCCAACCACAGAAACCAGAGTACAGTCAAAATCATATTTTGAAAGTGCTGGGTAAAATATTAAATAGCTTCCAACATAGAATTGTACATTAAACATACCGTTCAAGAGTAAAGGTCAGCTTCCAGGTAACTGTAATCATTGAGGGCAACCTGTTTCCTAATGTTTCATTGCAAAATAATGCAAAGAACAAGAAGGGAAAAGGAAACCTACACAAAAGCCACACTCTCAGAGTAACTTGAAGTCAGAGAATTTTGAAACATCGAACTTAATAAAATGAGCAAAGTCACCAGATCTCAGCATGTACTCTCACATGCCTGCCCTGGCACCGTCCCAATGCAAGGCTTTATGGAGCAAAGGCAGATGGAGATAATCTGTAAGAAAGACAGAAGGAGGATGCCTGTGCAAGGACATTGCAGATGTTAATCTGTAACCACTGCCAGAAAGACCAAATCCATCTTCAGTCCGAGTCTAAAAACATGTCCAACTACATCAGAGCACAAACTATAGGGAAGGGGCTTCAAACTGTGCACAATTCAAAGGGGGGCAGGCATGATTTAAAGGGACAGCATGAAACATAGCTTTTGGTGAAGGAAAAAAGTGAAAATGTAGAAGCACCCTTTAACAATTAGATGAGAAAGAAAAGCAGCAAAGAGGAAAATTTAAGAGTCTTGCAAGATAAAAGAGTATTGCAAAATTGGAGCACTTAAAAGCCCCACCCTATCACCAAAACAAACCCACAAGAAACCTACTACCAAGTGCTTGAATTTCACTAGACTGATGGAAGAGAGCTCAGCCATAAGGCATGGAAATATACATAACATATGGATACTGACATGGAAAAAGCAAATTTGTCATCACTTGCAGATTTGATTGTGCACCTGAAAAATACAAAATAACCTATAAGCTAATTAAAAATAAGATAATTCAGTTCAACTTCCAGCTGTGGGTGAATTGGCTTGAAACATAAAGACCTATCCATCAAGAACAATGAGAAAAGCTAGATTTATAAACAAAACCAAAAACTTGTTTGAAGGATTGAAGAACTATTAAGTTACCAAGGACTTATGGGGTTGAGATCCTAAAGCAAAGGGAATTCAGGGGTGAACATGATAGTAAAGTTTTATCTTAAGGCATTTGTTGATTCATAACCAGTGACTGAGAGAGATACCTATTAGTGAAGAGGTCAGTCCAGAGGCAGAAAACTCGAGCAGAACCTGTAGGCAATATCACTGGGTCGGGGGAAAATATAAATTTAGCATCTATCAAGGAAGCGGGCGCTGTTCAACAGGCTTGCAGTTAGGACACTTGAGAGGCTAAGTATTAGAAGCAAGGGATAATCAGAGACAGACACATGTTTACGAACCCCGAATCCTATGTGGTGTTAGTGCCACCCGGGGCTGGAGTAAGCTGATGTGCCACTACCCAAACCGCTGGCACCAAGCAGCAATCAACTGACTCCTGGGGAAGATAACATCTGAAGCCTCACATGATTACTACAAATTTTAATTTATAATGTATAATTTATAATATACAAATAATTGAAAGTTATTTCTTGTCAAAAGACAAAAGATGAAAGGTCAAGGGGGGAAAAAAAAACAAGCAGTCCCATGAGAGTTACAGACTCTTCATTTATCAATCAGAAACTTTAAAATAATGGCAATGAATAAATGCAAAAAGAAAAGATGAAGACTTTTAGCAAAGAATTGAAATCTAGTAAAAAGTAAGTGGAGGTTTTGATTCCAGACAAAATGGAGTAGATATATCTCTCTTCTATTCCTCCTAATGACAGGAGCAAAAAATCTCATGTATTGTCTACAAAACAAATAAGATTCAGGACGGTGGAGAGAAGAATGCAGACCAGTTAGGGACCTCAGGATTCAAGGAATGATATGTGGTGAATTCCTTGGGTTTTATTTCTGCCTCATATATCCTACAGTGGGTATTGCATTATATATCCCATAACGGAGGAACTGGCAATCCAGAGATGCCAAAGGGTAGATACACAAAAATCCCAAAGAAAATACTTCTGTAGCCAAAGGACACAGAAAGGGGCAGTCTACCAAGATGGAATAGTTGTCTTTTTTTTTTTTTTTTTGAGAAACTATTTTTTTAAGATTTTATTTATTTATTTATTTGACAGGCAGAGATCACAAGCAGGCAGAGAGGCAGACAAAGAGAGAGAGAGAAGCTCTCTGCTGAGCAGAGAGCCCGATGTGGGGCTCGATCCCAGGACCCTGGGATCATGACCTGAGCCTAAGGCAGAGGCTTTAACCCACTGAGCCACCCAGGCGCCCCAAGATGGAATAGTTTTAAACAATAATTGCACTACCCCACCCAAATGCTACTGAGAAAACTGAGGCCCATCTCTACCCCTTACCGCAATGGCTAAACTGGGGGCAAAGACTCCACTTGCACCTGGCTATAAAGAAGCCAGGGTGGTGGGTGTTGTCAAAGAAGGCCCAGGTCAGGGAACCTGGAAGGCTCAGTTGGTTGACTCTCAGACTCTTGGTTTCCATTCAAGCAACAATCCCCAAGTCGGGAGATCAAGCCCACCTCAGAAACACACTCAAGGATAGTCGACTTCCCCTCTTATTCTCCCTTTCCTTCTGCCCCCTCACCCCTGCACACTCTGAAATCAATATTTTTTTTAAAATGAAGATGATGACCCAGGTAAAGAGCCAAGACCTCCATCACAGCACAGTGGTTATAAGCACACCACCCCCCCCGTTAATGGTGTCAGTGGGTGCCATCTGGAGAAGGGTAGCAAGGCACCCCCAACATAGCAACTGGGTTATCAACAGAGGCCAGGGGAGAACCTGAACTTCTCTACTTCAACCTTGAATCAACAAGCCAGCTCCCCAGCACCCCCACCAGCACGTCAGAGGAGCTCTGCTTAAACAGAAGACTTAAATATCCAGGGTCTTATAATACCTTAAAATAGCCAGGACTACAACTTAAAAATCATTCATTATACCAAGAACCCAGGAAATTTCAACTTGAAAGAAAAAAAGATAATTAACAGATGTCAATATTAAGATGACACATGTTGGAATTACCTGACAAGGACATAAAAAATATTTTAGTGAGAAATTACAAATAAACTTAGGACAAGTGATAAAAAGAGTCTCAGCAAAGAAATAGAAGATATGAGGAATCAAATGGAAATTTTAGATTTGAAAAACCCAATAAGTGAAATTTAAAAATTCAGTCAACCCACTCAATAGCAGAATGGAGGGGACAGAGGAAAGATACGGCTCTCAGTGAACTTGAAGACAGAGCACAGAAATTACCCAATATGAACAACAGAAAACAGGCTGAAAAAAATTAGTAAAGCCTCAGATATGGAGAGTACTCCGTATCTCTAACCAAAGGTCTAGTATTTGTGTCATCAGAGTCCCAGAGGGAGAGGAAAAAGAGTATGTGGCAGAAAAAAATATTAGAAGAAACAATGGCTGAAAATTCCCCAAATTTGGCAAATGACATAAACCGAAGATTCAGGAAGCTGAGCAAATCTCAAGCAGGATAAAACCAAAGAAATCCATACTAAGACATATCTTAATCAACTTTCTGAAAAGAAAAAGTTCTGAAAGCAATAAGAGAAAAGATACCTTAGCTATAACGGAAAAACAATTCAGAGAACAGCCAATTTCTCATCAGAACCATGGAGGACAGGAGGAATTGGCACATTTTCCAGTGCTGAAGAAAAAAAAAATTGTGAACCTCAGATTCTATATCTGGCAACAATATTTTTCAGGAATGAAGAGAAAATCAAGACGTTATCAGATGAAGGAAAACTAGTAGAATGTGTCTCCAGCAGACCTATTCTTTAAAAAATGGCTAAACGAAGTTCTTGAAACAGAAGGAAAATGGTAAAAGAAGAAACCTTGGAACATTGGGAATGAAGAAAGAAAAATGGAAGGAATAAAACATGGGTAAATACAGTTATCTTTCCTTCTTTTGAATTCTATAAATTATGGTGACAGTTGAAGCAAAACCGAGTACCCGGTGTAGTTCTCAATGAATGTAGAGGAGATCTTAAAGACAGTTCTAAATCGAAGTGGGTAAAGGGACAGGTATGATTTAAACACCTTTACAAGAGATAACTTTTCTACATTTCACTAGAACTGGTAAAATATGGACACAAGCCGACTGTGACAATTTATGTATCTATATGGGTGGCTTTGGACGTCTGATTCTAACAGGTTGAGGGGGGCAGGATGAGGTGCGTGGAAGCAGTTAGCACACACTTTAAGATGAAAGGGTTGGTCTTGGGAAGAAAACAGTCTCAGGTTGGCTGAAGACACACATTGAGAAAAGAAGAGGGAAATAGGGACTTGCGTCTGACGATGACTTTCTTCTCAGCCAGGCAGGCCCCTGCTGAGAGAGGGGATTAGCCGAATTGAGGGCGATGAAGCGGGTTTGGGGCGCCGAGAGAGGATATGAGCACCAGAAGGGCAAACAATTCAGGTAGTGTCAGGGGTTAAAACTAGTTTTCAGCCCCACTGCTCAAAAGCTGTAAAGTGATGAGTTGACCGCCTGGTGGCAGTGTCTGCGGAAGCTCCTGTATCCCGTCGGCCCTGGCGCCGGGGCGGAAGAAGGTGCGGAGGTAACTCTCTGGCTCGCATCGCCTCTACTCTTCTACCCCGACTGACGTTGGACAACAAAGATGGCTGCAGGAACCAGCAATTATTGGGAAGGTGAGGGCGAGGCTTCCGTCTGGGTCTCTCCGAGAGGCAGAAGGGCTGGGTGGGGACGGGTCTTGGGGGAGGCGGCAGGGGAAAGAACCTGGCCTCGGGAGCGACCGAGCCCACGGGTGGGGCGTGTACAGTCGGAGCCCCGGGCCTGGGGGCTGAAGAGACCGAACGGTCTGGGGCGGGGGCCTGACCCGAGAGGCAGCGAGACCTGGAGCAGGGGTTGGGCGGAGAGAGGTGAGCGGCGATGGAGTGGAAGAGGGTCCTGAGTCACTGGAGCAGGGCTGGGTTGAGGAGCTAAGCGAACTTGGACGCAGGGGGTTGGGGCACGAACTCTGAGAGGAGACGAGTTTTGAACGAGAATATTCCGAGCCCAGGAGGTTGGTAGAGTCAGCGTTTTAAGAGTTGAGGTCACTGTTGGACAGTTGAGCAGGATTAGGGGAAGAAGGAACTTGTCCGTCCGGTCCCTCGAGAGAAGTTGTATGAACGAATGTCTCCTACTCGGTCCCCCTGGCAGCTTCAGGCTGGGACTTCGAGGATTGGGTGTCGAGTCCCGTTTGAAGGCAGAGGAAATAACTTCACCAAACTCTACTGTGAAATGAGTTTTATTAAAAAGAGAAAGTTGAGAGAACCAGTGTGAATTGCAATGATTGCATTTGCTGTACCTCTAATGCCAAAAGAACCGTCTTGTGATTTGACAAGTACGTTTAATTACTGGAAATATGTTCCGATAAAGTGCGCTCATGTAAAACTCACTCCTGGACCATGATAACGACCACGGATCAGAGAAGGCTCAGCTTTTTCTTACAATTGTGTTTTTGCTTTATTACGATAGAAAGTACTCTCCAAGCCTCTCGGAAACCACAAGTAACAGTATTGTCACTAACAGCCCCTCGGTCTAAGAGTTTAATTCTGAGTTCATCCATACTTGCTTGTTATACTTTCAGAATGCTTTTAGTTGATGTTTTCTATTAAGAAAGACAGTTATTCGTTAGAACCATAATTATGGTTTAAAACACGCCTTTAAATGCCTATTTGAAATGTGTACTAGATAGAAAGTATTTTAAAATTATGCACACGTGGCTATTAGTATTTTTAATACTAGGATTAGGCTGTAGTTTTTTGAAGCGCTGTGCTATAGTAATTATAGCAGCTTATTATTGACAACCTACTCTGTGCTTTAAGCACATGGTTATTAAACCCTGAAGGTAGGGTCCTGGGATCCAGCCCTATGTCAGGAGGGGAGTTCAGCGGGGAGTCAGCTTGAGGATTTCTGTCCCTCTCCCTTTGCCCGTCCCCCTGTTGCGCATGCGCTCTCGCTCGCTCGCTCTCAAATAAATAAATCTTTTTTAAAAAGTGGAGGTTCGTAAGTAGATTTTCAATAAATCTCAGAGTCAGTTCTCAGACTCTTAGAACATTAGGGTGAGAGAAGATTCTGAGACTTGGTCATCTCTGGCAAAATATGCCCCACTATATTACACTGTTTCTTCTGGTTGCTGATAAATATATTGAAATAATGTTTTGTAATCTTTATTCCTGAAAGATGAGATCCTTACAATATTCCTTTCTAAATTTCAGCCCTTTTATTTTGACATCCACTTCACCGTGAATGAGAGTACTCACATCTAGATGTAGGTTTCCGGCTTGGGGCTTCTCTCCCTCAACCACTAGGCCAGACTACTATTATCAGTGTTTCTGTTTGCTTCTGTTCTTTTAAAGATTTTATTTATTTATTTGACAGAGAGAGATCACAAGTGGGCAGATAAGCAGGCAGAGAGAGAGGAGAAAGCAGGCTCCCCGCCAAACAGAGAGCCCGATGCGGGACTCGATCCCAGGACCCTGAGACCATGACCTGAGCCGAAGGCAGAGGCTTATTAACCCACTGAGCCACCCAGGTGCCCGCTTCTGTTCTTTTAAAACTTAGGCCCTTATTTTGTCATACTTATATTTGACCTTCTTAGTCACATAGTTCCTTATTAATTTAAGTATCTCTAAATTTCTTTCAGTAAACTTATTGAAAGACCAATTTTTAATCCTTTGTTGATTATTTTTTCTTTAAGCTTTCAGCTACTAAGTCATTCTACTTAGAATTTCCTAAGCTTTGGAATATAAAGAGATAGGACAATCTCTGTCAAAAACAGTGATGGTTTCTTTTTTATGAAGTTAGTTGATAAGTTGTTACAATGCCTGTTATAAACCATACGTAGTTTCTTTATGATTTGTATTCTCTCCTTTTCCCCCCCAAATTACAAAATTGTAGACATTGTTACAGAAATAATTTCAGAGATGTAGAACAACATTTGTTGTCTAGCTATCTTTGGAATACAGGTGAAGTTTTCTACCTCCCACTGTTTCTCCCCTTCTTGACCCATCTGAAGTTTAAGTAAGAGACAGTTTGCCTTTCTGGGTAAGTCTTTGGCTGTCTCATTTTAACACTTTTCTTTATGAGGAGTCTAGATCAATATATGATTATTTTCACGGTTTATTCAGAATAGTTTTCTAATTTTTATGTCTGCTGATGGACTCTTTGTGTTTTGTTATTTACTTTTCAAATTTTGTTAAAGATCTCAGGAAACAGGCTCGACAGCTGGAAAATGAACTTGACCTGAAACTAGTTTCCTTCAGTAAACTATGTACAAGTTACAGTCACAGCAGTGCCCGAGATGGAAGACGCGACAGGTATAGGTACTACCAGATTCTGTGTCTTATGCCTTAAACCATAGAATGTTTTAAAAGCATTAAAAAATAAACTGAAATATATAACTCTGTAACTTGGTCTATTGGTGAATTTTTTGTATTTTATTTTTTTGTTACTGATTATATTTTAGAGATTTATAAAAATTCTTCTTAATTCTTGAGACTAACATTCATTTGGGATCCTCAGGCAAAGGTTGTGATGGTGTTAAGAGGGAAATGCTAAGACTTAAGAATGAGTTTCTCATTCTTTTTCTAGTTCAGCCAGTGTAAGGAGATATGATTTGTATTTTGTATTTCTTACTGTATTTCTTATATCTCACATTCTGTTTCTCACATCTCCTGGTTGCTGACCGGATCTGAGAAACTACCCAGATGTAAAGTATACGTACTGCTAGTCTGGTGTTTTAGAATGAATCTAACGCAGTGTGTATCCTCACTATTATTAATCATCCAAGCTATTTTTTTTTTAAAGATTTTATTTGTTTGTTCGACAGGCAGAGAGAGGAGGAAGCAGGCTTCCTGCTGAGCAGGGAGCCCGATGCAGGGCTCAATCCCAGGACTCTGGGATCATGACCCAAGCGGAAGGCAGAGGCTTTAACCCACTAAGCCACCCAGACGCGCCATCCAAGCTATTTTTAATTTGAGGGTTTTTTTTTTTTTTTTTTTTTGAGAAATCAGAATACTATTGTATTGAACACCTGGAAAATATATAATCTTATCTTTGAATCTTATGCTTACTTTAGGCCATCCACTTGTTTAAAAAAAAAATTAGGAAATATTTAAGACACTTAGAAAGGTATAAAGAATAAAGGATTCTCATGTGCCTATCTCCCTCTTCAAGAAATAATCATTATCAGTTCAGTTGATATCAGTTATCAGTATCCCATTTTCTGCCTCCCCATAGTCTCCATGTTTCACTACATATGTTTGCTTCCTAAACAATTCATGGTATCTTTTTGTAGTTATTTTGCAACTTGCTTTTTGTTTAACCTTATCTTTGTGATTAAGCTTTTGGATACATTTAACTGTGGTATATTCATTTGCTGCATATAATATATTATGATCATAGAGTTGTGTATTGTATGTAGTCTGTAGAAAGACATTGTTTCTAATTTTTGCTAATTAATAATAATTTTAATAGCTGACAGTGTTCCTCAGGTATCAGGTACTATATTTTAAGCCTTTTATATGAAGACTGCTAGGAACATTTTTACTTATAAAAATATTATGTATCTAAGGGGCGCCTGGGTGGCTCAGTGGGTTAAAGCCTCTGCCTTCGGCTCATTTTGTGATCCCAGGGTCGTGGGATCGAGCCCTGCATCGGGCTCTCTGCTCTGCGGGGCGCCTGCTTCCCCCCCCCTCCCCCGCCTACTTGTGATCTCTCTCTGTCAAATAAATCTTAAAAAAAAAAAATAATTGTACATCTAGCAGTGGAATTGCTGGTTGTGTAGTTAGTTGTTATCCTTTCTTCCACATACTTTTTTGAAGATTGGCAGTGGGTGGGATTTTTTTTTTTTCCAGCTAATAATAATAAAACAATAAAAATTGAGCATGGGTTTAAACCCAGGTCTCCCTATCTCTAGAGCCAGTACGCTAAACCTTTCTGTGAACATTCCAACAAAAGACTCATTTCAATACCATAGCCAAAGTATTGCTTCTTTTTAATAAGGGCATATTATTAAAGAATTAAAGATAGCAAGGCCAACATGTTGACTATAGGACCTAAAAGTAAGCTACCGGCGTGTCATACAGCTTTGACTGTAGTACATTGTTTTGTACTTGCCTTTATTTAGCAAGCAAAGAAAATGAAGAAGGTTCTTTTGTATGTGTAAACTTAATTTTATCACTGGAAAGCATTTTTCCTGAATTTAAGGCTCCCACTTGACTATGCCAGTGAGCATACAATTTTAAAACTGAATTGTCAGGAGACACAATTGCATGATGCTTTTTCTGTGTTTCTGTGCTTCATGAACTTATACTTTTATGACCTTTTTAAAGGGAAAACTGTCTTGAAAACATTTCCTAAACATTTCCTAAGAAATTCTACAACAGATTGAGACTGAGTTTTTAGATTCCTATAGCCCAACTCTCATTTTAGTAAGAAGCCTCAGGCCATGAGGATCAAGATTCAGTGTGTATTCTAAGTGTTTTGTTATTGTCCAGATTGAAAGCATGTCATAATGAAGAATCTCAGTAATGACCACAATTTTTAATCTAGGAGTAACTTTTTTTTTTACTTTCTGTATTTTGAGAACTTGATCTATGGTCTGTGGTCTATGGATCGTCACATATCTATAAAATGAATTCAGTTTAACTGAATCGTAGTATTGTGGAGAAGGAGTTTTTGACCATTTCCGTGGACTCATATACTCTAAGAATGGTGAATATAGAGATTGTCTCCTCACTCATTTAATGAGTATCTACCATGTGCCAGGCACTATTCTAGGTGCTTGCCATATATCTGTGAACAGGCAGTTTCCCTCTTCATGGAGCTCATATTCGTTGGCCCAATGTTCTTTTTCATGTATCTGGTAGGGGAGGATCTGTGTTAGTAGTATTTAGAGCATTTTTGCCTGGGCGCATTCTAATACGAAACCACAGAACTTTGGGTTGACTTTGACATATAAAGAACTAGATATTTCAATAAATTTTAAGGCAAGTAAATTGACATGTTTTAAGAAGAAATAAAAATTTGGACCTAATTAAACATCTTAAAAGTAAAAATCCTTGGGGCGCCTGAGTGGCTCAGTGGGTTAAAGCCTCTGCTTTCGGCTCAGGTCATGATCCCAGGGACCTGGGATCGAGCCCCGCATCGGGCTCTCTGATCCGCAGGGAGCCTGCTTCCTCCTCTCTCTCTGCCTGCCTCTCTGCCTAGTTGTGATTTCTCTCTGTCAAATAAATAAAATATTAAAAAAAAAAAAAAAGTAAAAATCCTTTTTATTAGTCACTTTTTGGTTATTTCATTGCCCATTACTATTGCTATGGAGTTGTACCTGGAGAAGGGAAATAGTAGCTAAAGTGTTTTTTTGATGTTAAACTGATGATTTAATCTCTTTTCATTCACCACACCCAAGCACTGTCACAGGGCAGGACAAAGTCTTCAGTTAGGTTGAAGAGCACTGTCGTTGCCTGCATACTTATCTGTGTCCAGTACAACTGAGATCTCTCTTAAGCTGCTCACATGATAATGCATACTATTTGGGGAGAGAAGGAAGGTTAGTGGCTTTTCAGAAGAGGCAAGAGAAATTTTCTGGACATCTGGTATTAGGATTTGAAGCTGTCAAACGTTTGCAAAAAGATTTTTGACTGACCATATTAGAAGACAGTTGACATCTTTGTAAAACAAAACAAAACAAAACAAAACAAAACCTGAAACAGTTGTACAATATAAGTGGAAATGTAGAGAGTTGGCACTGAAACCTCCCTGCTGGACGTGGTTATCTGTATTAGACTTAAAGTCAGTTCCCGAGGGGCACCTGGGTGGCTCAGTGGGTTAAGCCGCTGCCTTCAGCTCAGGTCATGATCTCAGGGTCCTGGGATCGAGTCCCGCATCGGGCTCTCTGCTCAGCAGGGAGCCTGCTTCCCTCTCTCTCTCTCTCTGTCTGCCTCTCTGCCTACTTGTGATCTCTCTCTCTCGCTGTCAAATAAATAAAATAAAAAAAATAAATAAATAAAAAAAAAAAAATAAAGTCAGTTCCCGATTACTTAATAATTAGGTATCCAGTCTGGATTATGTAAATCTCAGTGTTATTTCTCTTTGGTTAAGAGTTGAGGAAAGAAGAGAGAACTTAATTTGAGGAGCCATTATTGCTTTGGAGTAAGAATTAAAAGATTATTCCTCACAGATCCCATAACATAATCCGTAATACCTTTTATGCCTCCTTTTATATGTAGTTCTGTGGTTTTGTTTCACATAATTTGCTCTTTTAGATTTAGCATTTAATTGGGCACTGCCATTGTGTAAGTTATTTTCATTTGGGAAATTTCTTTACATCATTAAGTTAGATGTATGTATTAAAGTTTAGAAAAATCTTCTATACAATTATATTTTATACTGGGGTGTGCTTGAGTGGCTCAGTCAGTTAAGCATCCGACTCTTGAGATGGAGCCCTGCGTCAGGCTCTCTACTGGGCGTAGAGCCTGCTTCAGATCTCGCCCTCCCTTTGCCTCTCCACTGCCTGCACCACCACAACACCCACACCCCCACACAAAAAAATTTTTATTTTATACTGACTATAATAATTAGAATGTGTGTGATCTTTATAGGAACACTTCATAAAAGTTACAGTTTCTTAAACAGAGAACGTCTCTAGGGTTCCACTTGACCTCTTTAAGAGTACCTTATTATTTTAAGTATGTTTATAAAGGATTAGGTTTGAGTAATGGATTCTCTTTAATGGAACTTCTCTTTAGCTCTGACACAACACCCCTTTTAAATGGATCAAGCCAAGACAGAATGTTTGAAACAATGGCAATTGAGATTGAACAGCTTTTGGCAAGGGTAAGTACTTTCTGTTATATGGCTATTTTACTAGTCAACTGTGTTATTGCTTGTTAGATATGGTACTAGATTATATTAACACAGATATGTTTATAGAAATCACCCTTTCATCCAAGATAAGTGCCTGTCCAGGCCCCTTGAATTTTGATTATAGCCATTCTCAGGTCTTATGGGTATTATTTTAGGCTTTATGGACTATTTGGGGGGAAATACTGAATCCTTCTCTATCTTTGGTTTTGGGGTGGTTTTTTATTTGCTTTGCTCTTAGCTAAACAAGCATACAGGCAAATAATTTACTTTTATCTCTTTATAGTGCTTTTTAAAATATTTTTATTGGTTTTCTTTTTCTTCTTTTCAGCTTACGGGAGTAAATGATAAAATGGCTGAATATACCAACAGTGCAGGTGTCCCATCTTTGAATGCTGCACTGATGCATACGTTACAGAGACATAGAGATATTTTGCAGGTAATATATTGGGTTTGAGATTTTTAAGTTATTGTAGTGTCATTTTTTAAAAATCGCTGAATAGAATGCATATAAATGTATTTAAGAGAATAAAGGGAAGAATCTTCTGGGACAATAAATACTTTGCTGTAGAAATTTGTCTCGCTTTACTTTTTTTTCTCTTGGTATGATAAAATTCTGAAAATATCTGATAGCTCTTGCTTTTGCCTGTAAAAATGAGTAATATTCATCACTAGGTAAATATACTTCTACTGTGGGAGACCTTGCTAGTTCCCAGTAACAGTGAAATAGCTAATGGTCATGCATAGGCCAGATACCGTGGTTTAGAGAGTACTTTCATCAGGCTTTGAAGATAACATGGAAGGGAGGTAATTTACTATATTTAGTCTGTTTGAGAAAATATTAAAAGTGTACCAACAGAATGAAATAAACTCTCAGATTTACATACAGATGTGTTAAATAGGAAGTAGTACAAATAGGAAGGCAAGTGTTTTTTTTTTATTTTTTATTTTTTGCAAGTGTTTTTAATATTGGAAAAATTCAGCAATCATTTCTAATTTTAAAAACGCTTATAAAAATAGGAATAGGAGGATACTTTATTAAGGCAAAAATGTGTATCTCATGTTAAAGCCAGCGGGATGCTTAATAATAAAGTACTGAAAGCATTCCCCCTGAAGAAACAAGATAAAGATATCCCAGTCACCACAGATGTTTATTATTGTTTTGGAAGTTCTTGATGGTGCAATCAGACAGATATAAATTAACAAGATCTAAATAGTGACAAGAAAGAGGCAAAACTTGTATTATGTAGCAGTGAAAAATTACTTATCTAACACAACCAAGAAAAACAACTGAAAAAATTAGAAATAAATTTAATGTAGATTATGAAATCAATATATTAAAGCAAGTTTTCTTACATGTAACCAGTAACCTGAGAGAAAATATAATGGAAGAAACCAAAATCCTTGTGTATAAATTTAATAATAATGAATAGCACCTGCATGTATAAAACTTCACAAGGAAAATAAAAGATTTAAGTATGGGAAGGAATTACTCTGCCTTTGGAAGATTTCTCTCTAAGCCAACTTATGAATTGAGTGTCTTCCAAATGGAAAAGGAGGTTTTTGTTTCTTTTTCTTTTTCTTTTTTGTTTTTAATTAGCAAAATGACATCAAAGTTTATTTGGAATCACAGACATACGAGCGTAACCAAGAAAAAAAAATGTGAAAATGAGGATAAGTAGTAAAGGATGCCTAATTCTACCAAATATTAAAAACCTGTTAAGAAGCTGGAAGAATTAAGACAGTTTGATTCTGGAGGAAAAAAAATATACCAATAGAACAGAACAGAGTTCACATGGAAATTAAGTTTCTGATAAAGGTATTATCTTACTTTATTTATTATTTTTTTAAAGATTTTATTTATTTATTTATTTATTCATTTGGCACAGAGAGAGACACAGAGAGAGAGTATAAACAGGGGGAACAGCAGAGAGAGAAGCAGGCTCCCCAGTGAGCAGGGTGCCAGATGTGGGCCTCGATCCCACCTGAGCCAAAGGCACCACTCAGGTGCCCCTAAAGGTGGTATTTTAGATCATTGGGAAACAGAGTATCATAAATTAAGTAGACCTATAACAATTGGCTAATTATGTGGCCAGTGGTGTTTGCGGGGGAGGGGAAGAGGGAGAGACCAGGAGGAACAAACTTGAATTTCTGTCTCAATCCTCACATCCAGAATAAATTCCAAATGGACAAAGATTTATATGTAGAAAAATAAACTATAGAAGTTCAAAATAAAGCATAAGTAAAATTATACATTTTAGAAATTATAAATTTCTAGGGGAGCCAGGGTGGCTTAATTAGTTAATCATCTGCCCTTGGCTTTGGTCATGATCCCAGGATCCTGGGATTGAGGCCCACGTCAGGCTCTTTGCTCACTGGGGAGCCTGCCTCTCCCTCTCCCCTAGCTTGGTCTCTCTCTGTCAAATAAATACATAAAATCTTTAAAAAAAAATTATACATTTCTAAACAATACTTAATAGCAGAAAAACTATAACAAATGTCTGATTTGCTTAATGTACAGAGAAATAATAGAAATAAAAAGATAACCTAATAAGAAAATGGGCAAAGGATATGAACTGGCTGCTTACAGAAAATGACCAAAACAATAAAAAGATGTTCATCCACATGCCAAAAGGAAAATATCCTAATCAAAATGAGATAGGATTTTTCACCTGTCAGAATGGCAACTATTGAAATATCTGTAGCACATTACAAGACTATAGAAAAATGTGGGCCCTCATCCACTATGTTGCTGGGAACATAAATTGGTGGTCTTTTTAGAAGGCAGTTTAGCACTATCAAAATTTAAATGTAAGATTCTTTGATCCACTTCTTCTGTTAGGCATTTACTCTTTAAACACACTTTAAAAAGAGAAAGTTCAGTAAAATATATATACAAGAATGTTTATTTTTTTAAACAGCATTTTTTTAAAACAACAAAATAACTAAAATGTTTACTGGTGGGGAATTGATGAAACTATGACAGTTATAAGATAGAATTCTGTACAGCTGTTAAAAAGAATGTAGATTTCTGTTTGTTAATATGAAAAGATTGCTTGATACCTTATGAACTACTGAAAAGAAGATAAATAGCAAAGTACAGCTGACCCTTGAACAATGAGAGGATTAGGGGTGCTGACACCCTGCCTCTCCACTCCTGTGCAGTCAAAGATTTGCATATAACTTTGACTCCTAAAAACTTAAGTACTAATAGCCTACAACTGACCAAAGCCTCGCATAAACAGTTGGTTAACACATACTTTGTATGTTATATATATTACATACTATATTCTTATGATAAGGAGAAAAGAAATGTTACTTAAAAATTACAAGGAGGGGCACCTGGGTGGCTCAGTCATTAAGCATATGCCTTTGGCTCAGGTCATGATCTCAGGGTCCTGGGATCGAGCCCCACATTGGGCTCCCTGCTCAGCAGGAAGCCTGCTTCTCCCCTTCCCACTCCCCTTGTTTGTGTTCCGTCTCTTGCTGTGTCTCTCTCTGTCAAATAAAAAAATCTTAAAAAAAAAAAATTATAAGGGAAATGTATTTGCAGAACTGTACTGTAAGAAAAATCCATGTATGAGTGGACCTTTGCATTTCAAATCTGTTTCTCAAGGATCAGCTGTAGTTTGATTTCTTTAGCATAAATCAAGAAATAATAGGAAGTTTATATACACAGAAACACAGTTCCTGAAAGAAAATAGAAGAAAGTGAAGGAAGTTATGCGCTGTAGAGCAGGGTGGTTTTTGTTTTTGTCCCTTTTGGTGCACTTTTAGTATTCTCTCCATGTTCATTATATTTTTGTATTTAAAGGAGCAGTAAGGGCTTTCTGGGAGATGGGATTATGACTTTCATCTTCTCTATACACATCTCTGAATTTTAAAAAGTAATGAATATTCCTTAATCTCTTAAAAGTATGGTAGTAGAAAAAGAAAGGGAAATATTTGAAGATTATTTTGTTCTTTACAATTCTTTTGGTTCTGTTCTTCCTTTGACTGGTTTAGGAATTAAATTTCTGTGGGAATTCCAAAAAGATGAAATTTGAAAATAAGCCCCATTGGGTATACACTAATAAGTAGAAAGAGCCCCTCAAATTTTATCCTAGGCTATTTGGAATCATTTTATCTTATTTTTTTCTTTATAATTCTGTCCCGTAAGACAAAGTACTAGGAGATACAAAAGATAGTGATTTAGTGGTCTTTTACCCTAACACTGAATTCTTTTCATTTGAAAGAAGTTGGTCACTCTTGGGGAAAGGGATTATAATGTTATTTTTACTTCTTGACTGCTTGATTCTTAAATAGCAGTTTTCCTGACAGAAATTTATAATATGATGACAATACCTAATGGTTCAATAAGAGGAAAACATGAGTTTATGTTGAGATTAGATGTTGATTTATTGCAGGATTATACACATGAATTCCATAAAACCAAAGCAAACTTTATGGCAATACGGGAAAGGGAGAATCTCATGGGATCAGTACGAAAGGATATTGAGTAAGTTACCTTTTATGTTATTTTGTAGGACGTTTACTCAGATTTAGACTTAGACCATATCTGTGATTAACTGTAAATTGAGTAGCAGAACCATGATTTAGATTTCAAGGTTTCTGATTCTCATTTTGTAGAGAATTCTCTAATTCTCATTTCACTGTTCTTTAAACATTGCTGACTCTAATCTACGTTGCTGGTCTTCTCTAGCTTCTCCTCATTTTATCATTGGCTCCTGCCAACCTTGACTCTACTGTATTAATTCAGAGTCCAGCTTAGATGCTATCTTCTGAGTTTTTCTCTGATCTTCTACCACCCACCTTAATAATGATATTGCCAATAACTGAAGCTCTCTGTGTTTCCCTTTCTGATTTACCAGCTATCCCCCTACCCTCTTTCTTAACAGTTTTATATATATGGAGTAATTGTTTAGATAACATATATATATGATATATTTAAAGTAATCTTTATTTCTCTGGAATTTGAAATATCTGTGTTTCCAGGTCTTATTCAGACTTAATAGCTGTACGTCAAGTTATTTAAGAACTTCCAGTGTTTTTATGCTAATCTGAACCCATAATTTTAAAGATTTGTTCTTCATCCCTTTACCTCACCTTCAGTAATGCATTCTTATGTTTCATATGGACATTTAAAATTTTTTTCATGGGACACCTGCTCAGTCAGTTGCACACTCAACTCTTGATTTCAGCTCAGGTCACGATCTCGGGTTGTAGGATGGAGCTCCTGTTGAGCTCCGTGCTCAGCACAGAGTCAGCTTGTCCCTCTTCTTCCCCCACTCCCTCTCTCTCTTTCTCTCTCTCTGTCTTTCAAATAAATAAAATCTTTAAAAAAAATAAAGTGTTTTTCACAACTGAACACAACTGACAAATTAAATCCATTGGGCATCTAATTAAAACTGAAGACTTTCATTTTTGGACCATCTAATGATGCCTATCGTTGTCTCACTTATGATAAATTTATGATACTTATGTTTCATAAGTAATTATTGTGTTTCATAAACATAGCTATGATACACATTACCATATCATAAACTGGTATGTGTCATGTGTACTCTTAGAAACATTTTCCTAGAAAACCTTTATTTTGTTACAACAGTAAAACAGTTTTGCAAAAGAAATAATTTCATATTCATTGCATTCAAAATTTTCGCTCAAAACTAATCAAGGATTATCCAGCCATCAAAGTTATGTTCCTTTCCCCCAAAATTATCTTGGTAAATTAATTTTTATTCTGTTTTTTTAATGTTTAGTCTTATGTACTTAGTGAAACATGAAGGACTAAAAAAAAATTTTGCCATAATTAGATATTTTGTAATATTTTTAGTTCTCAGGAATATGTAAGTCTTTTGTTTAATATCTGTGCACACTATTTATGTATGTATTTTCAGGTATACATTGAAAACCAGTTTAGGGGACAGCCTGTACTGGCATTTTGTTCCTCCCAAATTTTTGGGAATTGTTAGAATATAGCCCACTGTAATAACTTGCTTTCTGAAAAACAGTCATAGAAGAAACATATTTCATCCATTCATTAAACTATTTCCGGATTAACAGCCATGAGTAAAACTCTAGATCAGTCACAGTAGAGGCTAGAAATGAAAAGACCAACTTAGCCCAACAGGAGTTTATAATCTAGGTGCTACAGGGCGCCAGGGTGGCTCAGTGGGTTAAGCCTTCGACTCAGGTCATGATCCCAGGGTTCTGGGATCGAGCCCCACATTGGGCTCTGCTCAGCAGGGAGCCTGCTTCCCTCTCTCTCTACCTGCCTTTCTGCCTACTTGTGATCTCTCTCTGTCAAATAAATAAGTAAAATCTCTAAAAAAGAAAAAAAACCTTTATAATCTAGGTGCTAGAGGGGAGTAAGACATATATTCAAATTAATATAATACAAGGCAGAATATGATTAGTGAGATGAGATATAGTAGTAATAACTAACATTTTAAAGTTCTTTGCAATTGTACACTACTTTTCCATATATTATCTCTTTTCTGGCTTCATATAATCTTTTGGTACAGATAGAAATTATTTGTACATTTTATAAAACTAGATATTATGAGACTTGTCTAAGGTTAACTGGCTAGTTAATGATGGGAGTATAGATTTAAATCTAGATCACCTGTTTTCTGAACCTGCCTGGTTCAGTCAGAGGAGTGCAGGACTCTTGATCTTGGAGTTGTGATGTCAAGCCCCATGCTGGGTGTGGCCATTGTTTAAAAAAAATCTTAATAAAAGTAAATCATCTAGGGCACCTGCGTGGCTCAGTGGGTTAAAGCCTCTGCCTTCAGCTCAGGTCATGATCCCAGGGTCCTGGGATTGAACCCCGCATTGGGCTCTCTGCTCAGCGGGAGGCCTGCTTCCCCCTCTCTCTCTGCCTGCCTCTTTGCCTGCTTGTGATCTCTCTCTCTCTGTCAAATAAAAAATCTTTAAAAAAAAGGTATGTCATCTGTCTTGGGACTCCTGCGCGTTCTTGGTTATTTCATGCTGCTTTCCCTGGGATTTTCTTTCCTTCTGTGCTTTGCAAATGAGCACTGCCTCTTAGCCAGTAGTTCAGTTTTATCAGCATGACCCTCTTTTGTCTTACTCTAGTGTATGTGAAGTTTCTCCAGTTTTTTATTTTTGTTCTTGTTACTTTGAGTAAAAAGTAGAAACATGAAAGTGTTGGTAGTAACGATAGAAAGCATTTTCTTGTAAATTTTAGTGCAGTTAGGAAAGCATTTTCATGTAAATTTTAGTGTAGGCCAAGACAGAAATCCTTAAGTATGCCAAAATTGGCAGGTCTTAAGCTTCATTTTAACTCTTTAGGCTCTAGTTGATAGACTGCATATACCACTGTGAAGGAAAACATTTCATGGCAGTAATTTCCTACCCCATGGGCTGTGTAGTAATCAGTTTAAACTTTTATGTCTACTTGGAGAAAATAAAGGTATAATAATAGACAAAGACAAGTGATGTTTTTGTTTAAAACATTGGATTATTCTGGTGAAAAATAATAAACAGTTAGCCCTAAATTAGAGAGGCAATTATATTTATCTATTTATTATGGATGTCATTTTTAGAAGCTGAAAATGATCAAACATTTTAGCTTCATTCAAAATTATGGAGAGGCTCAGTTTGTCTGCTTTGGATATTGTTAAGTCAGTTACTTCTGTTTTGTAGTATCTGCCAGAAATGTTCTTAAATTTTCTCTGTTTTATTCTAGGTCATATAAAAGTGGGTCTGGAGTAAACAACAGAAGAACTGAACTATTTTTGAAAGAACATGACCATCTTCGAAAGTAGGTATTGTTATAAACATGCATACCACGTAGTTTCCCATACTTACTAATTCCTTTATTGACATAACAAACATTTTGTGTTTTTTATAGCAAGTGCTTTATCATTGCTAACTCATTTAATTCTAACGACCCTGTTTGGTAGAAGTGGAATTGTTAACTGTTCCAGCTGTTAATTAGGAAAGATATTATGCTATGACCATCCAAAATCGACATTCACATCACTTGTTACTTGTAATATATCTTTTACTGCCTTAATGTTTCATGTCTTTAGCAAGTCTATCCTTCTGATACATTTGTTCACTACTGTAGATTATTACTGTAGATTATGTAGTAATGATGCTGATAATGACTTATGTTTGAATGGCCTGTTACCATTTATATATGCGGGGAAGCTTTATAAAGAGTAATAGGCCAGCCAAAGAAATTACTGTGTCCCGAGAATTGAGAAGGAAATTCCTAAAGACTTGGATGAACTATATATGTGTTTTAGAACAAGCCACCATATTCTATCCCTTATTTGTGTATGTTTTTCTCTGCAAGCTACTGGTTTCTTAATATTTTCTTTGTATTTTGTTGTAGAACTTCAGAAAGTTCTACACAACGTCAGAAAGTCACTTACCTCTATAGCCTCTAAGGCCTTGAGCAGCTAGTATCCATTATAAATAAATGTTACAAATTATGTTGATATTTGCTGCTGAATGTCATTAATTAGTCATGTCTGTATGAGCTTAATGTACTGTTCAATTTATTTTTCTTCAAAGATTATCGCTTTAGGGGCGCCTGGGTGCCTCTGCCTTCAGCTCAGGTCATGATCCCAGGGTCCTGGTATCGAGCCCCGCATCGGGCTCTCTGCTCAGCAGGGAGCCTGCTTCCTCCTCTCTCTCTGCCTGCCTCTCTGCCTACTTGAGATCTCTGTCTGTCAAATAAATGAATAAAATCTTAAAAAAAAAAAATGATTATCGCTTTAGGTATATAAGGTGTTGTAATCAGAACATGGAAAAATCAAAACCTTTTTCCAGACACCACTTTTTTGCCCCAAGGCTCTGTAAATGAAATGAAATGTAATTTACTATTTGAAAAAAAAAAAAAAGGGTTCCTAAAAAAATTTTTTTAATTTAAAAAATTAAAAAATAGAAGCCTGGGTTCCTCCAGTGTTAAGATATAGTTCTTAGTGTTCTTTCTTAATCTGTTGACTGTTATTGATTGGCACAAGGGGGCAGTCTTTCCTAGAGTATGTTTAGTTTATAGTTACTCCGAGCTTTGGTAGTTTTTTTGTATTTGATAAAAACCTTAAAAAATAAAGAATTTTGCATTACATCCAAAGCTGTATTAATACATTCTTTAGTTACAGAGTAAATTTAAAGGATAAGATACTCAAGTAGCACAAAGTAAAGGTTAGATTCCATCAGTGTTTCTCTATTGCCTCAAAAAGATACTAAAAAGTTAGAAATGCAGCAGTTGAATTACCTCAAGAATAATTTGTTGCCATAGAGTATACCAGAGTGATTATATAAATTAATATTCTTTGTTCATATTTTAAAACATACTGCTTATTATAATTGTATATGAAAATTTGCAGTTTTGTATTTGTTTTAATAATTCAAAGAAAACCCATCAGGAATTTTATATTGTCCATTTTACAGGGAAAAAAATACATCTGTTCAGGGGCATATAACAAATAATTTAGGTTATAAAAATGAGACTATTGGAAATCAAAAAGGTGTTTTCCACTTTTCTCAGTTTTACATATGATATACTTTATATATATTCCTTTCAATATTATTGTGAAAAAGTTTGTATGTGCTTCTTCTATACAGAGAGAAACGGAGACAGGAAGAATTGAATGGAATATGAGCTTCTGATGAATTAGGGAAGTTGTCAGGACTGAAAACAAGGGTTCAGTCATTGGTCTCAGTATTAGAACATAGCTTCCAAATGCAGTTTGAAAAAATCAATCTTTTATGTGTAAATTATGAATATTTGTTAGGTGATGAAAATGATGGATGATATGTATACAAATAATATGGAAAACTTTTTTTTTTTTAATGTCATTTCTGTGTCATTGGCAAGTGCTTTGGGGACGAATTGGCAAGAATTGCAAGAATTGGCAAGTTCTTTTCAGAACTTTTTCCATGCAAAAACTATAAGGGCTCATTATAATAAAGCATTCAATTTAGAAAGTATGGGTAACACAAAAGACACCATTGAAATCACTTGTAAGAACAGATTCTGTAACCGTTTTTACTCATCAGTAGATTGGGAGTCTTTTGCATGTTATTTGATATTTTATTTGTTTTTTTTTTTATCTGTTTCATAATATAGATAATCCATGGTGTAACAACCATTTCCATAATGTTGGCCTTTTGGATTATATTCAGTTTTTACTTTTATACATATTGAAGTCTTTACAAGTATCCGTAATTATTTCCTTATGATAAGTTCCTAGAATTGGAATAGATTCATTTGTAAATCTTTTGATATGTTATTGTCAAATTTCTCTCTAAAGGTTTGCTGGAGTCCCATTTGTGGCATATATGTAAACATTCCCCAGTGCCCTCAATAGCACTGTTATTTTGATTTTTTAAAAGTTTATGCCAAGATAGGCAAAAATTCTCCAGTAATAGATTTTTTTTTTAATATAAGGGATATATTTTCATTAGAGAAAACATAGGTTAAACAGCTAAGCAAAAGAAGCATAAAGTAGTAGTAGCTAAATTAATCTTAAAGTGTTTATAGAAACCTATAGTGATTATAGATTATATAGTTCATTTGTAATTAATAGGCCAGATTTGCTGCTAGGGTAATTTTTATTTTGGTCTTTCATGGATAAAAGTTTTTCATACCCAATAACTGAGGTAACTAGTTTGATTTTGTACATTGCATTGTACTTTTTATGGCTAGAATCATGAGTAGATTTTTATCTGATTTTTCTTAAACATTTAAAAAAATTTTTTAACATTTTATATGATAATGTAAATTTCTACAACTTGTTTCAAAAGTACATAGTTTTGCCTTGAGAAAGAATAAAACAGCTTTTATAAATGAATGCCAAACTTTAAAAAGAAAACAAAAACCTAACTTTGTAATTGTTTTTACCAGTTCCCATTAATACTTTTTCCGTTAAAACTTAATGTTGTAGGGCGCCTGGGTGGCTCAATTGTTAAGTATCTGCCTTCTGCTTGGGTAATGATCCCAGGGTCCTGGGATCAAGCCCTGCTTACATCAGGCTCAACAGGAAGCCTGCTTTCTCCCTCTCCCACTCCCCCTGGCCTGTATTCCTTCTCTTGCTGTGTCTCTCTCTGTCAAATAAATAAATAAATCTTTAAAAAAAAAAAGAGTTAATGTTGTTAGCTTGCTAAATAATTTCTGAAAGGGAATAATTTCTCTTTCTTTTTTTTTTTTTAAGATTTTATTTATTTATTTGATAGAGAGAGATCACAAGTAGGCAGAGAGGCAGGCAGAGAGAGAGAGGAAGGGAAGCAGGCTCCCCGCTGAGCAGAGAGCCTGATATGGGGCACGATCCCAGGACCCTGGGATCATGACCTGAGCCGAAGACAGAGGCTTAACCCACTGAGCCACCCAGGTGCCCCTGTGGATAAAGTAGCTTTCATTTTGACTCATCTTTCTCTGAGTTTGTTTTCAATACATCGGTCAGAGGAAGATGGCTGACTTTGAATTAGTTCAAGCTTGCAGCTATTTGTTTTTTACTGGGCTATAGTGTAGCTACATTTCTCTGAGCTCTCTGCTTGCTATTTAGATTAATTTCTCTTTCTTCCTTTATTTAACCATTCTCTTTCATTGCTCTTTTATATATTCTTTTTTGAAAGAAGCATCTGAATTAGTTTTGTACTTTAAAGTTCTTTTTTTTCCTTAAAGAAGTTTTACATTTGTGATCTGTCATCCTTTACTTTTAAAGGGTGTGGTTATAACAAACATGTATAGACACGTATGCATGCATGCACGCGTGTGTACGTGCACACACACACACACATACACTGGTTTAATTGCCCATTATAGTCAAAATACAGAACATTGCTATCACCCCAAGAAAGTTTTATGCCCTTCTGTAGTTGATTCCTGCCTCCCCCAATCCCAGGCAACTGCTTACCTGCTTTCTGCCATTGTAGATTACCTTTTCCAGAATTTCAGATAAATGAATTCATACAATGTTTACTTCTTTCACTTAGCAAAGGGTTGCTAAGATTCATCTATTTGTTTTTGTTTCCTGTATCAGTAGTCAGTTCCTTTCTGTCACTGAGTATAATTGCTGTTGTATGATATACCTCAATATGTTTATATATTCACCCATTGGTGGATATTTAGGTTAATGTTGTAGTTCTGGGCTATTACCAAGAAAGCTAGTTCATAGACAAAATTTCATGTGGCTCTATGTTTTCATTTCTCTTGAGTAATTACCTAGGAGTTGTATTGTTGGGTTCTAATGGCAGGTGTCAGTTTGTTTCATTTTATAGGAAACTGTCAGATGTTTTTAAGTGGTTTTATCATTTTTACATTTCTGACAATCCTGTATTGAGAGTTCCAGTTGCTTTAAATCCTTGCCGGCATTTGATACTGTCATTCCTTCTGTTTTAGCTAGTCTAGTAAGTAATGTAATTGTATCTCATTGTGGTTTGAATTTGCACTTCTCTGATGACAAATGATTAGCATCCTTTCAAGTTCTTATCAGCCATTTATTTATCTTTAGTGAAATGTCTGTTCATATATTTTGCCCTTTTTTCAATTGGGTTATTTGTCTTTTTACGGTTGAGTTTTGTTTGGTTTTGTTTTTCTTACTCAGTTATTAAGTTTTAAAAGATCTTTCTGTATCCTGAATACAAATTCTTTGTCAGAGGTTTTGCAAATATTTTCTTTGAAGCTGTGACTTACCTTTTCATTTTCATTATGGTGATTTCCAAAAGAGCAGATGTTTTACATTTTGATGAAGTTTTTCTTTTATGGTTCATTTATTTTCAGTGTAAGAAATCTTGACCTAAGTTTACAAATATTTTGCCCTTTGTTTTCTAACAGAAGCTTTACAGTCTTAGTGTTTTTACTTCATTTTTGTGTCTAGTTGAGTGAAGGGATCCGTTCATTTATCACATGGATATTGTGTTGTTTCAGCACTGTTGAAAAGACTCTTCTTTTTTTTTTTTTTAAATATTTTATTTTATTTATTTGTCAGAGAGAAGGAGAGAGAGAGAGAGAGCACACAGGCAGGCAGAGAGGCAGGCAGAGGTGGAGAGAGAAGCAGGCTCCCTGCCGAGCAAGGAGGCCATGCGGGACTCGATCCCAGGACCCTGGGATCATGACCCGAGCTGAAGGCAGCGGCTTAACCCACTGAGCCACCCAGGCGTCCCTTGAAAAGACTCTTCTTCCCCCACTGAATTATGTTGGCACCTTTTGTTGAGAAAAGGTTTATTTCTGAACCCTGTTCTGTTCCATTGATCTGCATAGGTCCATCCTTATGCCAGTAACTTAACTGTTCTGATTACTGTAGCTTTATTTTAAGTCTTGAAATGAGGTAATGCAGGTCTTCTAACTTTGTTCTGTATTTTCAGAATTGTTCAGCTCTTGTAGGTCCTTTGCATTGCCATATAAATTTTATAACCAGCTTGTTTAAAAAAAAAAAAAAAAAGCCTCCTGGCATTTTAAATAGGATTACATTGAATCTCTAGAACCATTTTGGGAGAATTGCCATGTTAACAATAGCAAATCTTCGAACTTAGGAACATGGTATGTTTAGAATTTTATTTAGGTCTCCCTTTACTTGTAACACATTATGGTTTTCACCATGCAGGCCTTACACAAATTATGTTGAATTTATCTTTAAATATTTCCTCTTTAGGGATGTGATTATAAATGGAATTTAAAATTTTTAATTTTCCAATTATTTTGTCTAGTATGGAAAATAATTGATTATTATATATAATGTCATCCTATGACCTTGCTAAATTTACAGATTATATAGTAGTTTCTTGGTAAATCTTTTGGGATTTTCTGTGTATATAGTCCTATTACCCAAGAATGTAGTTTTATTTCTCCCTTTCTGATCTGTTTTCCTTTTATCCCTTTCCTCATTGCACTGGGTAAAACCAACAGCACAATGCTGGATAGAGGCAGTTAGTGCAAATATTCTCACCCTATTTTGTATTTAAGGAGAAACTTTATTGTTCAATATTAACAGATTTTGTACATGCCCTTAATCAGGTTGAGGAAGAACCCTTCTCTTCCTGTTTTACTAAGAGTTGCTTTTTTTGTGATTGGGTTTTTTAGCTTTTTATTTTGAAATAATTTTAGACTACAGAGGAATTACACAAATAGTACAGAGAATTAACCTTCAACCAGTTTTCCTAATGTTAGTGTTTTATAGAACCTTATTACAACTGTCAAATTCAGCAAATTATCATACAATAATATTAATATTATTAATATTAACTAATAATAATATTAACTAAATATTAACAGTAATATTAACTAAACAATAATATTAACTAAACTATAGACTTTATTTACCAGGTCTTCCACTAATGTTCTTTTTATGTACCAAGATTTAGATCAGGCTCCTATGTTGCATTGATTCATGTCTCCTTAGTCTCCTGAGATCTGTGACAAAATTGCCTTACCTTAATTTGTCAAGAGAAAGTGTCAGACAAACCCAAGTTAAGGGACATTCTACAAAAATAACCACTGCTCTTAAACTGTTATGATCCTGACCTTAGGCATTTTTGGCAGGAATACCATCGGGTGATGTTAGGCCCTTCTTGGAGCATCATATCAGTTGTATATCATGTCAGTATGTCTTAATGATGATGTTAATCTAGGTTGCTTAAAGTGGTGTTTGTCATGTTTCTCTGCTCTAAAATTGTTTCCCTTTGTAATTAATGAATATGGGGAAGATGCTTTGAAACTGCAAATATGGGGCACCTGGGTGCTCAGTGGGTTAAAGCCTCTGCTTTCGGCTCAGGTCATGATCCCAGGGTCCTGGGATCGAGCCCGCATCTGGCTCTCTGCTCAGCGGGGAGCCTGCTTCCCTTCCTCTCTCTCTGGCTGTCTCTCTGCCTACCTGTGATCTCTCTCTGTCAAATAAATAAATAAAATCTTTAAAAAAAAAAAAAAGAAACTGCAAATACCCTGTTTCTCTGCAAACTTTTCCCACTGATTTTAGTATTCCCTAGTGAATCTTGCTTCCCCAGTTATTCCTGGGTGGTTTTCCTACTGGCGATTTTCTATTTACATCTGTCCTTGTGCATTTAATAATTGAGATTCTCTGAGGCCCCTTCTCCATCATTTATTTTATTTTATTATTTATTTATCAGTGTAGACTCATGAATATTTATTTTATACTTTGGGTTATAATCCAACACTAGCATTGTTTTATTGTTCACATTGTTCCAACTTTGGCCAGCGGGAGCTCCTTCCCTTAGCTTCTGTCATTTGACATGCCCTATTTTTGGTCACTTTCTTTACAGTTTGTTACCACACAGTTTTCATGGCTCTTGTATTTTCCCTGACTCAGCCCTGGAATTAACCACTTCTCTAAGCAGCATTATTCCCAGTTTTTGGAGAATTGTTCAGCTACTTGCTCAGAGAATGGGTGCTAATTGTGCTTAATGCCACTGAAGTGTTACTGTTTTTAGGCTGTCTCTTGCTTAAAGTTTTAAAGTTTTTGTCATGGATAGGGTTGAACTTTTTCATGTCTTGTTTTGGATCTGTTTAAGTGGTCACTTTTTTTTTTTCCCTTCATTGCTGTATTATGGTGAATTACATTGATTATTTTCAAACATTAAAGCAATCTTGATTGCTAGAATAAACCTCACTTTGTCATGATATATTTATTATCCTTTTTATATATTGCTGGATTTATTTTGTTGAGGATTTTTGTATTATGCTTGTAAAGAATATCTTTAGTTTTCTTTTCTTGAGATGTCTTTGGCCCCATTGAATGAGTTGGGAAATGCCCCTTTTACTGTCTGCTGAAAGAATTTGTACAGGCTTAGTGTTATTCCTTCCTTAAATGTTTGATGAAATTTGTTAGTGAATCTATCTCAGCCTGGAGTTTTCTTTGTGGCAAGATTTTTAAATTAAAAATGCATTTTCTTTTGGAGGTGCAAGGCTATGGCTCTGGATTTATCCCTGGGCTGGGCATGTGGGCGGTTGGGAGGGTTACTCTGATGGGCTCAGCTGGTCACAGACCCATCCCTGTGACTCAGAAAGTCTATTATCAGAAGAGAATGTGGCATATACAGGGCTCCAGAGAAGTTATCAGCCAACTTAATCACTTCAACTGGGTTTACTATACTCTCTTCTGTATTTCAAGCCATAAACATAGAAATAGTTGGGTTTTTTCCTAGTGATATTTATTGAGGTAGACTTTTACTTCAATATTCCATTCTGCTCCCCCATTAATAAATTTAAAAGTTTTTAATGGGCCTGTAGGGCCCTTCATGATCAACCTACTGCCGAAATCTCCCCAACTTCATCTCCATCCCTTCCTCTATATCACTTTTTCCCTTCACTTATTAGGCACCAGCTATACTGGCCTCTCTTCATTTCCTTCCCAAGAGATATTAAGCCTTTTCCCTTCTCACCCTCTTTGTACTTATATTTCATTCTATCTGCTTAAAATACTCTTTTCTTAGCTTTTCATATGGCTTATTCATTGACATCTTTATAGTCTCAGCTCACTTGTCACCTCTTCAAAAAGGACTTTCCTCTCATATCTAAAATAGACCTTCCCAAGGGGCCTGAGCTCATTTGATTAAGTGTCTGCCTTCGGCTTAGGTCATGATCCTGGGATCGAGCCCCTCATCTGGTGCCCTGCTCGGCGGGAAGCCTGCTTGTCCCTCTCCCTCTGTCTCCCGCTCTCCTCCCTGTTTGTGTGCACAGCGTGCGCTCTCTCTCTGTCAAAAAATAAAATAGACCCCCCTTTTTTATTATATAAAAAAGTATTTTTTTGGCTTCTTTCATAGCATTTGTGAGAATTTGTAATAATTCGTAATTTGTAATAATTTTTATTTTTTATTATTATGTGACTCTCCTTAAATGTAGGTTTCATAAGAGGAGGGGACCTGGTTAGTCCAAGTCTAGTTCTTGGAAATGGTGTGCCTAGTTCCTGTTATACATAGACACTTAATATTTATTTCTTGTATAAATGAATGGATATAAACAGAAGGTATTAATTTTGGTGTCATATACATGTAAATGAAGGACACCTATTTTATTCATTTACCTATTCCTGAAATATTTACTGAATACATACTGTATCTACTGTATCGGTCTAGATGCTATATATATATATATATATGAAATCTGATTTTGAGAACTAAAGAGGATATTATTAATGTGATGAATTATTAAAAATCAAAATCCATGGTACATACTAACAGTCTTTGGCAAGCATCTCTCTTATTTATGGATAGGAAACAAGATTCAGAAAGGACATAGGCCAAGCTTTCATAAATATTCAATAATATATTAAACCCACATTTCCTAACTTATTTCCATATTTGTCCCACATCATACTGCCTTTCTTGTGACTTGCTTCTTTACAATTTTACTTTTCTTGTATTGGAGATTCAGCATGCATAATGCTCTGCCATTTGAAGGACCACCTGCTTTACATTTCTCTTAAAAGCAGGTGACCTGGCCTCTCTCTGTCTGTTGTGGGTGTTCTCGTTTTTTGTAATGGGACTGTAGCTGTCCCCTTTTGTTACATGATTTTTGGGAAGAATGACTTAAGAGTTAAGTCATTTTACAAAGTTGAAAGCACTTTAAAAAATCTGAAGAATTTGTTTCATGTAACTTCTCAAATACAGGACTGTGTGTAAAGCAAATTTTACTTAAATAAATGGGATCAGTTACAGTATTGAGAATTTATTTTGTTCTCATTCCATTGACTTAAGCAGATATGATTGTTATTCTCTGAGATGGCACATGTATTTTATGTTGTAGTTGTACACTTAGGTGTAAATACGTCAGTGAGCAGGAATTATTATGTTGTCAGAGGCTCACCCCTTCTCTGCTGACGACTTTTCTCCTGACCTACCTTTCTTAGCCTATGTTTAAACTATTGGTTTTTTGAATTTTTTTAATTCACCAGGCTTATCATTTAGGTTAGGTGATTCAAAGTTATGGTAGGTGAACTATTTTACATAGGCATTTTAAAAACAATGATACTGGTTTCACTTTTTGTTTGTTTCATGATTTTAGCCAGATTTCTCCAAGGTCCCACGGCTAGTAAAAGCTGAGATGGAACCCCAGGTCCTCTGATTGCATTGCTTCTGCAGTACTGCATTGCTTCTCTAAACCTATTCTTAATGGATTCGGCATCATAGAGTTGCTAAGATAATGCGTGTAAAAAAGATTTCTAAACTGTGAGGCATGTCTGTATAAAGCAGAACATAATGAGGGTTTTAGGAGTAAGAAAAGCAAATACTAAAGAAGAAAACTTTTTATATGCACTATCAATTTACATGTCTTAAATATAATTTGAAATACTTTTGTGCCGGGATAGTCCTTGTGAAATTAAATTCTAATTTTATTAATGGACCATGACCATATTTGAAAAGTATGAGACATATGATCACCATAATTTAGTGACTTTTACAAGGAGCGGGTTTATCCCAAAAGTTTTTGGTGTAATCCTATGTACATTTATTGTTTAATAAATAGCATATGACTCCAGTTAAATGATGGTCAGATTATAACATCTGTGAGTGGGATAATATAATAAACTTCTGGCATTCAGGATTTGACATTAGCTTTCTCAACTGTTTATGAAACCTAAAGGTTCATGAGATTTTTGTCGAGATGCAAACTTGAATGTTATGACCTAAGGAGCTGGTGTTGAGAAAGTCACTTTGCTAACAAGTATGTATGACCTACATTTACACTTCGTCTTCACTTCTTTGTTCATATTTGCTGCTTGTGGTTATTTACTTGGTAACTACCTGAAATAATTTATACATAGACGTACATATACAGAAAACACCATTATAAAGGTAATGCTAGTGAAGTGATCCTATAAAAAGTGGTGCTCCTGAGTAGAAGAATGGGAAGCTTATGGAGGAAGCTGCATGTATCAGTAGTAGCCGTAAATATGGGACTATGCAAAGATCTGGAGATATATCCCTTACCTATCTTAGGCGTCTTTCGTATAATAGAGTTAAATTTTTAACATATGAGGCCTGGTAGCATTTGATTATTTCACTTTATTATCTATCATTTCATTCATGGGAAATTTTTTTTTAATTTTTAATTTTTTATTTTTTTATAAACATATAATGTATTTTTATCCCCAGGGGTACAGGTCTGTGAATCAGGTTTACACCCTTCACAGCACTCACCATAGCACATACCCTCCCCAGTGTCCATAACCCCACCCCCCTCTTCGAACCCCCCTTCCCCAGCAACCCTCAGTTTGTTTTGTGAGATTAAGAGTCACTTATGGTTTGTCTCCCTCCCAATCCCATCTTGTTTCATTTATTCTTCTACACCCCTAACCCCCTCATTCATGGGAAATTTTAACATTACCTGTGAAAGCCCCATTTGTCCCAGGTGGTGCAGTTTTCTGCCATATGGAAATAGATGACATAGCAAATTAATAGAACCCTGAATAATATTTTCTTATGTTTATATTCATGTGGCAATATACAGATTTACAAGGCAAAATAATCTAGTTTGGAGCTTTTTTTTTTTTTAAATGATTTTATTTATTAGAGAAAGAAAGAGAGAGAGAGCACAAGCAGGGGAGCAACAGGCAGAGGGAGAGGGAGAAGTAGGCTCACTGCTGAGCAGGGAGCCGGATGCATGGTTCATGACCTGAGCCAAAGCAGACGCTCAACCCATTGAGCCACCCAGGCGCCCCTCTAGTTTGGAGCTCATTTTTTCCTTCATTTTTCTTCACCTGGAGCATACTGAAAGCAAATCTATCTTCATTTGGTACGTGGCTTTGTTATACAATAAAACTTGAGTTGGAGATGCTCTGCTATAGTGAGGAATTTTCTCTCTCCAGATTCATATTTGCACAATGTGACATATATATCCTATATATAGCCTCTTTCTGCCCCCCATGGAAATTTATAAATTAACTCTGTTAACACTGATTGATATTTTATTAATCTGACACATATCTGTTACTCATTTACTCATTCATTTATCAAGCATTTAATGAGTGTCTCCTGTGTGCTAGGTACTATGCTAGACTCTAGGGAGTCAAAGATGAATTAGACTCAGGCTTTACTCCTTGGGAATTCCTTCTGGTTAGAGAAAATATAAACATGATTATGGTATCTTGTAAAGTATAATATTTTTAAAGTATTAAATGAGATAACATATATGAAAAAAACTTAGTAAGCTTTACAAATTTAAGATTTTTTTCCTCTACTGCGTAGTACAGTGTCTGATACATCTTAAAAGGTTGTTTATCCTTGAATGAATTGATAAAGAACAAAGAACAAGGAAAGCATAATATTACAGTATAAAGAAGAATTAGTTCTGCCTGGGTGTATGATGATGGGAAAAGCTTCACAAAGGATTTAACTTTTGAGTTGGATTTTAAAATTAGCTATTTTAAGCTATTTATGTTGAGAATTAGGTAAAGGGATTGCAGGGCAAGAGAAAGACTAAGACATGAAAGTGCTTGATCTGTATCAACCATGTATGTGTAGGCTTATACAGTTTGCAAGATTTCTGTTTACATTATCTCTTTTGAGCCTTATGAAAGCTTTCTGTAGTGAGTTCACACAGCCAAGCACCTGAAGCCTACAGGTCCTAGGATCTAAGAGAGAGCAACTCTAGCCATTTTCTTTGTAGTTTCTTAAATGTCATGATTGCTAGTATTAATGAATTTCCGTGATTATATTTATGAACTGTTTTTGGAGTTATAAGTGGGAGAGAAAAATACATAAAATGAAAAGTGTGGTTCGATTTTTATTTATGTAAGCAGATTAGCATGTATCGATACATGAAGAGTTTTTCTTAGAGGTTTCAGAAACATTGGAAAATGCTTCTTTTTTTGGGCAAGTGCTTTACTATTTCATAGATTCTTTGTAACTCGGTAGTTTTTTGAGATTTTCAGTCTTAAACCATTTACCTAAAAACACACAATGGAAACTGCCATCCCCACATTCTTTTTTAAGCTTTCTGTTTCTGCTATAGTTGAACAAATTTGTTGACATTAAAAAAAAATTTTTTTTGCACGAAAATGTTTGGTTAAAATACTTTGAGGAAGGAAGAAGAGAAACAAAAATCTCTCCATTTATTCTTGATTTCCTGTTGTATATATATTATATGTTGTATGTAATCAAGGTAGTGTGGTATTGGTCAAAGAATAAATCCATCAATGGAACAGAATAGAGAGTTCAAAAATTGATGTACACAAACATAATCAACTGATCTTTGACAGAGGAACAAAAGCAGTTGGATGGAGAAAAGAGTTTTTTAAAAAGGTGCTAGAACAACTGGATATCCATATGCCATATATGTACATCTATATAGACACTGACCTTTCACATTTCCCCAGACTAACTCAACAGATCCTAGACCTAAATGTAAAATAGAGAACTATATAATGTTGGAGAAAATCTAGGTGATGTTGGGTTTGGCAGTGAGTTTTTAGATGCAACACCAAAAACACCATCTATAAGAAAAAAAAAAAACTGGTAAGATGGATTTCATTAAAATTGAACACCTCTGCTTTGCTCTGCCAAAGATAGTCAAGAAAATGAAAAAACAGCCACAGACTCAAAGAAAATATTTGCAAAGCACATATCTGATGGACTGTTACCCAAAATATCCAAAGGACTCTTTAAACTCTACAATTAAAAAGTAGGCTAAAGATTGACAGCTCATCTGAGAAGTAAGCAGATGGCAGATAAGCATATGAAAAAATGTTCAATATCATGTCATTAAGAAATAACAAATTAAAACCACTAGATATCACTAGATGCTTATTAGAATGACCAAAATCCAAAACACAGTACCAAACTTTGGCAAGGATGTGGAGCAGTAGGAACTCTCACTCATTGCTGGTGGGAATACAAAATGGTATAGCCACTTTGGAAGCCAGGTTGGCAGCTTCCTTAAAACAACGAAATACAGTCTTACCATAGGATCCAGCAGTCACTCTCCTAGGTATTTATCTAAATGAATTGAAAACTTATGTCCAAACAGAAACCTGCACACAAATGTTTATAGAACCTTTACTCATAATTGCCAGAACTTGGAAGCAACCAAGATGCCCTTCAGTAAATGAACAGATAAACTACAGTATATCCGTACAGTGGAATCTTCTTCAGTAGTATAGGTAGTAAGCTAGCAAGCCCCCAAAGATATGGAGGAGCCTTAAATACTTGAAAGAAGCCAGCCTGAAAAGGCTGCGTACTGTATAATTCCAGCTATATGATAAAAGGCAACACCATAGACAGTAGAAAGATTACCTGTTGCCGGGGGTTCAGAGTGGGAAGAGGAGGAAGAGTAAGTAGGTGGAACACACTTGAGATTTAGGACAGTGACACTATTCTGTATGACACTGTATGCATTTGTTAAAACCTGTAGAACTGTATAACAGAGAGTGAACCCTAATGTAAACTCTGGATTTTATTTAGTAATTATCAATATTGGTTCATCAGTAATAATAAATGTACCACACACTAAAAGATGTTAATAATAGGTGGGGGAAATGGGTATATGGGAACTCTATACTTTCTGCTGACTATTTCTATAAACCTAAAACTCTTCTAAAAAATAAGTCTCCTTAGTTTTAAAAAATGGAGTTCTTTCCAAGAACTCACTGCTAATAATTTAGCTTTACTTTTTTTCTTTCCTAAATTAGAATTCTGAGTTTGTCAGATGCTTTACTTTTGTCCTTAGGTACAGACAATTATAAAACAAAATTTCTATGCCAAATAAACCATAAAAAAAGCAAGTAAAGATATTCTTGATCTACCCAGTCTAGAAGGAAGTAAGCCACCATATTAACGGAATAGGGATTACAAATAATTTATACTTTCATCTTTGTTTTTCTGTATTTCCCAGATGTTATCTGTGAAATAATTATCTTTAGCACTAAAACAGTTTTTTGTAACCTATTGCAGCTTAATTGCAATTAAAAAAAATTTTTTTTAAGATTTTTTTTATTTGACAGAGAGACACAGCAAGAGAGGGCACACAAGCAGGGGGAGTGAGAGAGGGAGAAGCAGGCTCCTTGCGGAGCAGGGAGCCTGACGCAGGGCTCTATCCCAGGACCCTGGGATCATGCCCCGAGCCGAAGGCAGACGCTTAATGACTGAACCACCCAAATGCCCCATTAACATGTTTTTTTTTAACTTAATAATGTTTTTAAATTTTTAATTTATTTGACAGAGAGAGATCAGAAGTAGGCAGAGAGAGAAGAGGAAGCAGGCTCCCTGCCGAGCAGAGAGCCTGATGCAGGACTTGATCCCAGGACCCTGAGATCATGACCTGAGCTGAAGGCAGAGGCTTAACCCACTGAGCCACCCAGGCGCCCCCATTAACATGTTTTAAGAGGGAGAGAGAGATATAGGGGCGTCTGGGTGACTCTGTCGGTTGAATGTCCGACTCTTGGTTTCAGCTCAGGTTATGATCTCAGGGTTGTGAGATTGGGCCCCAAGTCAGGCTCCGGCCTGAGCACAGAGTCTGCTTGAGATTTTTTTCTCCCTCCCCCTTCCTCTCCCTCTGCCTCCTCCCCTGCTCCTCCCCCTGCTTGTGCTGTCTCTCTCTCAGTTTCCATAAATAAATTACAACTTTTACAAAAAGAGATACATATATGGAAATAAGACAGAGATCCTAAGGCCTGTTTAAGTAAAAGACTGCATCACCACAGTATTTGATGTAAATGATATGATTAGTTGGTGACAGCCTCACCAATTGCAGTTTACAAAGGGGTCAGTTTTAAAATTGTTATTATGAATGTTCTTATTTTCTTACTTGCTTATTTATTTACCAGAATAAAAGAGGATTCTAATTAGGTGTTATCTAATGATTTTGCCAAATTTCTTATATTTTGTTGGTATAAATTGCTTTAAAATATGTGCTTGAAATCCCATTTTTATTCCTGAAATTTGTGCCATTTGTAGTATGTGTTGGGGGAAATGAATTATTATTAAAAAGAGAATTATTTTAACATGGCTTTAGTGATTCCTCTGTACAATAATTGGTGATGAAATTTGGCTCATTGTTTTCAGCTGGTTTAAATTGGTCTTGAGAGAAACAGAAACTTGTTGCTTAATTACAGACTCCAGATAACTTTATGGAATGCCTCCGAGCTGTTACGAAGTACTAGTTTAAGAAGGATAATTCCACTTAATTGTATACGTTAAGCCCCAAAGGAAAGCAATTTTAAATTCGACTTTTACTAGATTATACCATCTTTTTTTTTTTTTTAAGATTTATTTATTTGACAGAGAGCCACGTATCGAGAGAGGGAACACAAGCAGAGGGAGTGGGAGAGGGTGAAGCAGGCCTCCCACTGAGCAGAGAGCCTGATGTGGGGCTGGCTCCCAGAACCAATCCCAGGACCTTGGGATCATGACCTGAGCCGAAGGCAGATGCTTAACGACTGAGCCACCCAGGTGCCCCATATTATGCTATCTTTATGGAGCCACTCTGTTGTTGAGTGGTATCCACACTATGGTGTTTATTCAGTGGAGGGCTTAGCTAGATGAGTAAGGATAGTTGTTCCTTAGTGGCCATTTCAACCTCACTTCTTCCAACCAAAGGCTAGTAGTTAGGCTAATTTATTAGCTAGTGCAGTGAACTTTAGCCCTGACATCTTGGGCAAAAACAGATAGAAAAGAAATGCCATTGTATTTTCAAATCTTACAGAAATCGGGTAATTATAATAATGAAGTGTATCTGGCAGATTTTCCGATACGTGTGAAGTGCTTAGCTTTCTATTTTTTCATTGCTGTCTAGGCAGATTCACTTGAGTTTAGTAAGATAGAAATGTATTTTCCATGCAGTAGTTTCTGTTGGTTTTTTTTTTTTAACATTCATTCACCATTGGTTACTGCTAAAGGTATGTACCTTTATATTCAGTCTAACTGGGAATTGTGTTTGTGTTATTATCATACGATTTCACTCATATGTGGAAATTAAGAAACAAAACAAGCTCATAGGGGAAGGGAGGGAAAAATAAAATAAGACAAAATCAGAAAGGGAGACAAACCATGAGAGTCTCTTAACTCTAGGAAACAAACAGGGTTGCTGGAGGGGCAGTGGGTAGGAGGAAGAGATAATTGGGGGATCGGCATTAGGAGGGTACTGGATGTAGTGAGCACTGGGTGTTATGTGCAACTGCTGAATCACTAAACTCTGCCTCTGAAACTAATAATACATGGTATGTTTAAATCAAATCAAATTTTTAAAAGAACAAGAGTCTAGGGGCGCCTGGGTGGCTAAGTGGGTTAAGCCTCATGATCTCGGGGTCCGGGGATCGAGCCCTGCATCAGGCTCTGCTCAGTGGGGAGCCTGCTTCCTCCTCTCTCTGCCTGTGATCTCTGTCTGTCAGATAAATAAAATCTTTTAAAAAAAATGAACAAGAATCTAAATTTAAAAAAAAAAACAAAACTAGTTTTGGGGCCTCGGTGGCTCAGTGGGTTAAAGCCTCTGCCTTCGGCTCAGGTCATGATCTCGGGGTCCTGGGATTGAGCCCCGCATTGGGCTGTCTGCTCAGCGGGGAGTCTGCTTCCCCCCTCTGTCTCTGCCTGCCTCTCTGCCTACTTGTGTCTCTGTCAAATAAATAAATAAATAATAATAAAAAATTTCAAAAGTTAGTTTTAAAACTATCTCCCAGAGTACATTCAATCCTGCTAGTAATGTGTGAGTCATCTAGTTTCTTCATATCCTCACTGCGTTTGATGTTGCCACTTACAATTATTTGAGCCATTCTGATAGCTGTATAGAGATCTCTCATTGGACTTCAACTTCTATCTCCCTAATGGCTAATGAACTTGAACATCTTTCCATGTGCCTATTTGTGGTCTGTCCTCTGGTGAAATGCCTCTTCATGTCTTTTGCCCGCTTTCTAATGGGATTGATTTTTTTTTTTTAAACTGTGGAGTTTTGAGAATTCTTTATATTTTCTAAATATTAGTCTTCCATCAGATGTGTGGTTTGCACATATTTTTTTCTTAGCCTGTAATTTGTCTTTTCATCTTCTTAACAGGGTCTTTCCCAAAGCAGAAGCTTTTAATTGTGTTGAAGTCCAAAGACTTTCTCTTTTTTTTTTGGTCCCATTAAAGTTTCATGATTTTATGTTTTACATTTAAATCTATGATCCATTTGGAGTTAATGTTGTGTAAGATGTGAGACTTAAGTTAAGGTTCATTTTTTCGCCTATGGTTGTCTAATTGCCCCGACCCGATTTGTTGAAAGGCTCTCTTTCTGACATTGAAGTGCTTTTGCATTTCTGTCAAAAATCAGTTTGAATTGTTTGCTGGGTACAGTTTTCTGTTAGGGCAACACAAATGTTTTAGAACTAGGTAGAGGTGGTGGTTGCCCAGCAATGTGAATGGACTCCGAATGCCCGTTTTCTAGTGGTTAGATTTTATGTTACATGATTTCACTTCACTTTTGAAAAATCAGCTCTTAGATACCTACCTCAAGTGTTTATTATGAGATCCAAATGAGAAAAAAAATCAATTGCACATATCTGTGTGAGACTGTTTCTGGACACTTCTATTCCGTTGATCTCTGTCTGTCCCTCTGCCGGTATCACATAGTCTTTTTTTCCCTCCCCACACGGTCTTGATTACTGTAGCTATGTAATCAGTATTGAAATTGAGTAAACTGATTCCTCTCATTTATTCTTTTTTCAAAATTGTTTTAGCTGTTCTAATTCTTTTGGCTTTCTTATAAATTTTACGCTGATCTTGTCTATATCTAGGAAGTGCATTAAATTTATAAATCAATTTGGGGAGAATTGACATCTTTACTGTGTTGAGTTTTCCAGTCCATGAATGTGGCGTGTGTTTCCATGTATTGAGGTCTTCTTTGATTTCTTCTTCAGTGTTGTTTAGTGTCCTATACGAGTTCTAGACAGGTTTTGTTAGATTTACACCTGTGTTTTTCTTATTTGAACAGTTATAAATGGCATTGTCTTTTTAAGCTTAGTGTCCATGTGTTTTTTGCTAGTACACAGAAATACAAGTGATTTTTGCATGTTTATATTATATAATGCAACCTTGCTGAACTCACTTACTCTAGGAGTTTTTATGTAGATTATTTGGGATTTTCTATGTAGATAGTCTTGTCATCTGCAAATACAGTTTTATCTCTTCCTTTCCAATCTGTATGGCTTTTCTTTCCATTCGTTGCTTTATTGCATGGCTAGAACTTTCCAGCACTGCGTTGAATAAGAGTGGTGAGAATGGGGTTCCTTGGGGCGCCTGGGTGGCTCAGTGGGTTAAAACCTCTGCCTTCGACTCAGGTCATGATCCCAGGGTCCTGGGATCAAGCCCTGCATCGGGCTGTCTGCTCAGCAGGGAGCCTGCTTCCCTTCCTCTCTCTGCCTGCCTCTCTACCTACTTGTGATCTCTGTCAAAAAAATAAATAAAATCTTAAAAAAAAAAAAAGTGAATGGGGTTCCTTGCCCTGTGCCAGATCTTACAGAGAAGTGTTCAGTCTTTCACTGTTAAATACGCCTATCAAGCTGAGGAAATTTCCCTCTATTCTTATTTTTCTGAGACTTTTTCTCATGAATGGCTGTTATGTTTTGTCAAATGCTTTTTAGCCTGTTCATATATGGTAGGTTACATTGATTGATATTTGAATAATTTTTTTAAAGTTTTTATTTAAATTCCAGTTAGTTAATATACTTTAGTTTCAGGTGTATAGTATAGTGATTGAACACTTCATACAACACCTGTGCTCATCACACAAGTGCCCGCCTTAATCCCCATCACCTATTTCACCCATCCCCCCACCCACCTCCCTTCTGGTAACCATCAGTTTGTTCTCTATAGTTAAGAATCTCTTTCTTAGTTTGCCCCTCTCTCACTCATTTTTCTCCTTACTTATTTTATTTCTTAAATTACACATTTAAATGAAATTATACAATGTTTGCTTTCTCTGACTAATTTATTTCGCTTAGCATGATATTCTCCATCTAGCTCCATCCATGTCATTGCAGATTGCATTCTTTTTTATGACTGAGTTATTACATACATAAATATTCATACACGCACATATACACACATACCCAAGACTGAATACCATTCTCATCATTTACAGATAAACTGAGACTGAGAAAAGTAACTTGATCATCAGTCACACAGTTAATAGCAGAAGTGGGATTCAAATTTAAGCAGTCTAACTTCAGAAATTTGCCTCTTATTATCTCAATAAATAATAGCTCTCTTCCCTTCTTTCTCCACAATCAGTTTGTTTCCCCTACTACTACTAGATAATGAATTACCTCTACTTTAATAAAAATCTATCCTTTAAATGTTCATTCCATCTCTCTGTCCTTCCCCTATCCTCTCATCTAGCAACCTCCGAATCACTGGAAGATCTCTCCATTCTAAGTTGTATCATTCTAGGAAATAATTTAAATAACTACAGAGGACACACTATCCATATTCTGGACTCAACAGTTCTTTGACCCTTTAGTCCAAAGAATGAACATATGAATGCTCTTATAATTTCTTTGGTCTTTCTCAGATTTGGTAACTTCTCTCCTTGTTCACAATCATCATTCAATTTTTGTCTTTTTTTTTTTTTAAGGATTTTATTCATTTATTTGAGAGAGGGAGGGAAAGAGCATACAAGTGGGGGAAGGAGCAGAGAGAGAGGGAGAAAATATGTATATATATGGCAGTGTATGTATTACATTCCAGATATAAGAGAGATCATGTGGTATTTATCTTTCTCTGTCTTGATTTATTTCACTTAGCATAATGCTGTCATGGTCCATCCATGTTATTGCAAAGGGCAGTATTTCATTCTTTTTTACCACTGAATAATATTTCATTATATATATCACAATTTCTTTATCCATTCACCTGTTGATGACCTTAGATTGTTTCCATATCTTGGCTTTTGTAAAGAATGCTGCAGTGAACATGGGGAATATATGGGAATGCATGTATTTTTTTGAGGTAGTATTTTTGCTTTCTATTTTTGGCTTTTAATTTCAGTTCCCAGAAGTGGAATTGCTGGATCATGTGTTCTATTTTTAGTTTTTTGAGAAAATTCTATACAGTTTTCCATAGTGACTACACCAGTTTATATTCCACCAGCAGTGCCCAAGGCTTCCCTTTTTCCACTTTCTTCCAACATTTGTTATTTCTAATCATTTTGATTAGATAATGGCCATTTTAACAGGTATGAGGTGATATCTTAAAATACTTTGATTTGCATTTCCCTGATGCTTTATGATGTAGAGCATCTTTTCATCTATCTTTTGGCCAGTGGTATGTCTTTTTTGGAAAAATATTCAGGTCTTATGCCATTTTTTATTCAGATTGGGTTTTTGTTTTGTTTTGTTTTGCTACTGAGTGGTAGGAGTTCCTTACGTATGTTAGGTATTAGCCTCTTATCAGATATATGATTTCCATATATTTTCTCCCATTCAGTAAGTTGCCTTTTCATTTTGTTGATTGTTTCCTTTGCTGTGCAGAAATTTTTTAGTTTGAAAAAAAAAAAAAGAATTTTTTAGTTTGATGTAGTTCCACTTGTTAATTTTTACTTTTGTTGTTTTTGGTGTCAGATAAAAAAAAAAAAATCATCACCAAGATCTATCAAGGAGCTTACTGCCTACATTTTCCTTTAAAAGTTTTATGGTTTTGGGTCTTATGTTAAGTCTCCAATCCATTTTGAGTTAATTTGTGTATGCTGTAAGATAGTGTTCCAGTTTCATTTGCATGTGGCTGTCCAGTTTCCCCAACACCATTTATTAAAGAAACTGTCCTTTCCCCATTGTATATTCTTGGCTCTTTTGTCATAAATTAACTGACTGTGTATGTTTGGGTTTATTTCTGGACTTTCTGTTCTGTTCTGTTGATCCATATCTGTTTTTATGCTAGTACCATACTATTTCAGTTACTATAGCTTTGTAATATATAGTTTGAAATCAGTGAGCATGATTCCTCCAGCTTAGTTTTTCTTTCTCAAGATTTTTGTGGTTATTCAGGGTCTTTTATGATTCGTTACAAATCTTAGGATTGTTTGTTTCATTTCTGTAAAAAATGCCGTTGGAATTGTGAAAGGAATTGCATTGAATCTATGTATTGCTCTTGGTGGCATGGACATTTAAACAATATTCTTCCAGTCGATGAGCATGGAATGTCTTTCCATTTATTTATGTCTTCTTCAGTGTCTTTTTAATTAATGTCTTGTTTCCAGTATGTAGCTCTTTCACCTCCTTGGATAAATATATTCCTAGGTATTTTGTTCTTTTTGATGCAGTTGTAAATGGGATTTTCTTAATTTCTCTTTCTGATAGTTCATTATTAGTGTATAGAAACAATAGATTTTTGAGTCATGGGTTTTGTATTCTGCAACTTTACTGAATTCATTTATTCTAACAGTTTTTTGATTGAGTCTTTAGGGTTTTCTAAATATATAAATACATGGCTATATATAATATGTCACCTGCACATAGTGACAGTTGCCTCTTTCATTCCAGTTTGGAGGCTTTTTATTTCTTTTTCTTGCCTGATTGCTCTGGTTAGGATTTCTAAAACTGAATAAACTTGAATAAAAGTGGCAAGGAGCGCCTGGGTGGTTCAGCCATTAAGCATCTGCCTTCGGCTCAGGTCATGATCCCAGGGTCCTGGGAAGCCTGCTTTTCCCTCTCCCACTCCCCCTGCTTGTGTTCCCTCATTCACTGCATCTCTCTCTGTCAAAGAAAGAAATAAAATCTTTAAAAAGAGTAGGCATCCTTGTTTCTGATCTTAGCTTTCAGCTTTTCATCATAGATGCTGTTGTGTGCTTCTCATGGATGGCCCTTATGTTGAGGTATATTTCCTCTGTACCTGCTTTGTTGAGAGTTTTTATCATAAATGGATGTTGAATTTTGTCAGATGCTTTTTCTGCATCTGTTAAGATGATCTTGATTTTTGTCTTTCATTTTGTTGGTGCGATGTATCCCAGTGACTGATTATAGATGTTGCACCATCTTTGCATCTCTGGAATAAATCCCGCTTAATCACGGTGTATGACCCTTTTTTAATGTATTAAATTTGGTTTACTGACATTTTGTTGAGGATTTTTACATCTGTGTTCATCAGGAATATTGGCTTATACAGTAGTCCCCCTCTTCTCTGTGGTTTCGCTTTTCATGGTTTCAGTTACCTGTGGTCATCTGTGGTCCAGAGGCAGGTGACCTTACTCCTGACAGTATGTCAGAAGATCAGTAGTAGCCTAATGCTACTGCTCATTCCCCTCACTTCATCTCATCATACAGGCATTTATCACCTCATATGAGCACAAAAAGAAGGGTGAGTACAGTACAGTAAGGAATTTTGAGAATGAAAGATCACATTCACATCACTTTTACTACAGTATGTTGTTACAATTACTCTATTTTACTTAGTTCTTGTTGTAATCCCTTACTGTGCATAATTTATAAATTAAATTTTATCATTTGTATGCATGTATAGGAAAAAACATAGTCTACATAGTCGACATGTCCACGGTTTCAGGCATTCTCTGGGGTCTTGAAATGTATCCCTCATGGATAAGGGGAGACTAGCAGGGAGTCTGCTTCTCTCTCTCCCTCTGCCCCCTCCTTGCCTTTGCACACACTCTCTCTCTGACTGTCTCTGTCTCAAATGAATAAATAAAACCTTTTTTAAAAAACAAACTGGTTTGGGGCTGCCTGGATGGCTCAGTTGGTGAAGCGGGGTCATGATCCCAGGATCCTGAGATTGAGTCCCGTGTCAGGCTCTCTGCGCAGTGGGGAGTCTTCTTCTCCCTCTCCCTCTACCTGCCACTCCCCCAGCTGTGTGCACACACTCTCTCTCTTCCTATCTCAAATAAATAAATAAAATAAACTGGTTTGCTGAGATAGGTAATGTAATTACTTACTTTCATATTGTACTTCCTGCATCCTAAAATGACTTACTTTTTTTGCCCTTCGATACACTAAAAGGCTTTAATGAGGACAGTCAACCAAACCATTGTTTTGAACAAGGAGATATTAACCCAATTCTAGTTAACCACTCCCTTTTTTGTGAGTTTATGATCACCTTACAAGACACCTGTAGGCATATGTATTGTCTGTCTCCATAGTAAGGTCTGCAGAAGTTAGTACCTTGTCTTTGTAGCCCCTGTCTGATGCAGCTTTCTTCCAGGGCACTTCTGAACACATTTGTTAACAAAATAAATGCATACTTATCAATAGAATTCACCAGAACCGTGGGTTTATTTGGAAATTTGTATCAACTTTATGCTTAGTTTTAGAATTAGTCCATAGTTACTGAGAAACTACTGTAATAATAGCAGAAAATACTTAGTGTTTACCATGTACCAGGTTCTGTTCTAATCACTATATATAAACTTCTCTAATCCTCTTAACAGGTAGGGGGTTTTTGTTTCTTGTTTTTTGTTTTTGTTTTTCTTTCGCTTGTTTATCATTCCCATTTTACAGGTGAGAAAACTTAGCCATAGAGTAGTTTACCTAATGTCAGATCGCTATGAAGTGGTAGAAATAGCATTCAGAAGCCACATAGTCTGGTCCTTAATTCCTCCACTATCTTTGTAATTTTTGAAATTATTATTTTTTTTTAAGAGGGGGGAGGGGGTGGGGAGGGGCAGGGGAAGAAGGAGAGAAAGAATCTTAAGGAGGCTCCGTGTCCCACACAGAGCCCAACTCGGGCCCCATCTCACAGCCCTGAGATCATGACCTGAGCCAAAACCAAGAGTCAGACACTTAACTGACTGAGCCCCCCAGGTGCCCCGTGTTATTTTTGAAATTCTTAACAAAAATATTATTTTTGAAATTGACATTTTTGAAAGTTCATCTTTGTCCCCTAATTCCTGCAGTAACTTAGATTTCCTGGTCCACTACTTTATTATGAAACCTCCAGTTACTAGTTGATACAGTGAACTTAAAAATTCTTTCGGAGAGGTGCCTGGGTGGCTCAGTGAGTTAAGCCTCTGCCTTCGGCTCAAGTCATGATTTCAGGGTCCTGGGATCGAGCCCCAAATCGGGCTCTCTGCTCAGCAGGGAGCCTGCTTCCCCTTCTCTCTCTCTCTCTCTCTCTCTCTGCCTGCCTCTCTGCCTACTTGTGATCTCTCTCTCTCTGTCAAATAAGTAAGTAAAATCTTTAAAAAAATTTTCTCTTGGAAAGAAGTAGTTAGGAAGAAATATGCACGTGATAAGTTGAGAACCTGCCATGCGCCTTGCACTCTGCCAGGTGGACGCAGATGTCTAGGAGCTAGTTCTGCTGTCCGCTGTAGGGCAGCACCTTTACCAGTTTTGATGCCTATGAATTCCTCCCTGGAATACTAGACTTCTCTCTTTCCCGTGTGTAATGCATAAAGACAAATGTTTGACAGATCAAAGGTGCATTTAGTGTCTTTATTCACATTCTTGAATTGTACAATTGGTAGGCTAAACTTTGGTTTCATCTCCAAAACAAGAAAAATGTTTCCCGAAAATGGAAGGAACTTTAAGGTAGAAATAATTACTACTTATAGGCGTCAGAACTGTATTTCCTTATCCTGTCTCAACAAGTTGGTTGTAATTCTTAAGTTTTGAAGAGATGGTGGTGACAAGTTTGAGCTATCTAGATTAAAGAAGTTTCGTTTCTTTATGCTGTCATTAAAACTGTTCTGTCTTTAATCATCGAGTATCTCTGTGGAAGAAATAGATTTAAGCTAACAAATACAAGTAAGATGAAAATTATATATGTGGATGAGTTAAATTTATTTTAGAGCCCAAAACATTCTCTAGATGCTTTCAAAAGTCTTGGGTAGGGGCACCTGGGTGGCTCAGTGGGTTAAAGCCTCTGCCTTCGGCTCAGGTCATGATCCCGGGGTCCTGGGATCGAGCCCCACACCACATCGGGCTCTCTGCTCAGCAGGGAGCCTGCTTCCACTTCTCTCTCTGCCTGCCTCTCTGCCTAGTTGTGATTTCTCTCTGTCAAATAAATAAAATATTTAAAAAAAAAAGTCTTGGGTATTTGTTTATATAAGTGGCTGAGAAGTTAATCTCTAAAATGTAGAAAAATTAAGAAAAATTAAGTTTTAAATGTACCTTAATAATTTCAGAATTTTAATTTCCATTTTATTTGCAGCTCAGATCGTCTGATAGAAGAGACAATAAGGTAGGAAGACATTTTTGTTTTACTTTAGTGCGTTTTTTGTTTGCTTGCAACATAAATGAATAGATTAGGTTGACCCTGTAACTAGAGTTAAAGTTAATTTTCATTCTTAAAGATAGGAATTCCACTAGATTGTGATGTATTTTTACTGCATCCTTCTCTTATCAGAGACATTTGAAGCCCAAAATATTCATTTTTAGAATTAGGCTGATTTACCTAGGTTAATTCTTCCGATTAATTCATACTCAGTACTTTCAGCTTCAGTTTTTTCATTCTCACTTTGTAATGGAAAACCATTTAGACATGTGATTTGGTAAATGTCTTATTTATACCATTTATGTCAATTTGGTTTCTGTCACAGCAGCTGCAGAAAATCTTCTGCAGCCGTATTTAGTATTATCTGTCATAACACTGAAGTAGTTCATTACTTAAGGTAAGGGACATTTGTTAGTTGGTTTGAACTGCATAATTCTGTAGGATTGGTGAATTACTAGATACTGTCTTATGAAGGAAAAAAGTAAATGAACTAGATGTGATCTCCGCAGTTGAGAATTCAGCGGTGTCTGAAGCATTTTTAAGGAAGGATATAATGACGTATGTGGAAACATCAGCAAACATATGTACCCTTACTTGAGGCTGTGGTATTGTGCTCAAGTGCTTTACATGCTTTATTTTATTTAATTTCTTCAATAACCCATGGAATAAACACTGTGTTCAAAACAAAAAAGAAATTAAGGTAAGTAATTTGCCTGTGGTCACATGATTGATCCATTGTGTTGAGAATTCAGATCTTCAGATCTGAATCTCTTTCATTCTAGAACCAGAGCTCTATCTAAATGACTACCCTGTTTACCACCTTGTAGAAAGAGTACAAGCTCTGGAGTGTGCTTTGGTCTGTGCTACTTATCAGATCTCTGTTCTTGGATAACTTACTCAGGGCCTTCATTTTGTTAGTGTTTAAATACAAGGATTGATGATAATACCTACCCTAAAAGATTACTGTGAAGATTAAATGTAATGTGAGGTAAAAATGCCTAATACAATGCCTGGCTAATAGTGGGTAATCTTTAAGTAGTAGCTGTATTATTAATGCAGACTCTTTTTAAACCTTTTATTTTGACATTTCAGATTTCAGAATAATTCCAGTAGTAAAAGAATTCCCATATTCCTTTTACTTAGAGTCCCCACCTTAACATTTTGCCACATTGGCTTTTTCATTTTTTTTCTAAACTATTTAAAAATAAATTGCAGACTTGATGCCTCTCTACTACTAAATATTTCATCATTCATATTTTAAATCTGTATTTATATTGATAGGGACTCATAGATTCTTATTTTATTCAGTAGGTTATAATGTTTCTATCATTATTTAATAAAGTATAATCTCTTAAAACAGTATGCAGTTATCATATCTGGAGATTTTGTTTAAATTACATGCACTGGGTTGTCCATCTGAACAGTTTTTGCACCATTGCCTAATTGTCAACTGAAATATTTTCCTTGTGACTCCTTCCCTTTCATCAGCACTTAAAGTGAAATCACATTTGCCAAGAATTTTTCACTTAAAGTTTCCCTATTATCCTTTTCCTTTTTTTCTTCCTTTTATTTCTTGCTCTTTCTATCTGATCTTCTTTAGGCCAGGCTTCCTTAAGCTTTTCAACTCAAAGCTGGCCTATTCAAGGACTGGTAATTATGAGTATAAAAATTTGGGGCACCTGGGTGGCTGGCTCAGTGGGTTAAAGCCTCTGCCTTCGGCTCAGGTCATGATCCCAGGTTCCTGGGATCGAGCCCCACATCAGGCTCCTTGCTCAGCGGGGAGCCTGCTTCCCCCTCTCACTCTCTCTCTCTCTGCTTGCCTCTCTGCCTGCTTGTGATCTCTGTCTGTCACATGAATAAATTAAAAAAAAAAAATTGGGGGTACTTCTTAGCTTAGGAACATTTGAAAACCATAGAATCCCTGCTACTACTATTTTGCCAGTTAAAAAGCAAAAAAAAAAAAAAAAAATAGCAGTTTTTTTATTTTATTCTTTTCCTTTTTTTAGATCTGGTAGGTACCACAGATGAAATTTTATTGACTCTTAAGTTAGTTATGTTTACTTTTTTTTTTTTTTAAAGATTTTATTTATTTACTTGACAGAGAGAGAGATCACAAATAGGCAGAGTGGCAGGCAGAGAGGAAGAGGGAAGCAGGCTCCCTGCTGAGCAGAGAGCCCATTGGAAGGGGGGAGGGCTTGATCCCAGAACCCTGGGATCATGACCTGAGCCGAAGGCAGAGGCTTAACCCACTGAGCCACACAGGCGCCCCAGTTATGATTACTTATAAACAATCTAAAATTTAAGTGTCAGATAATAATTATTTTTGCATATTCTATATATAACAATTTATGTTTTTCTTTTGGAGATTTTAAGAATTTTTAAGAATATGTGCACAGCTGGGGGCGCCTGGGTGGCTCAGTGGGTGAAAGCCTCTGCCTTCAGCTCAGGTCATGATCCCAGGGTCCTGGAATCGAGCCCCACATCGGGCTCTCTGCTCAGCAGGGAGCCTGCTTCCTCCTCTCTCTGCGGGCCTCTCTCCCTGCCTCTCTGCCGCCTTGTGATCTCTGTCTGTCAAATAAATAAAATCTTAAAAAAAAAAATGAATATGTGCACAACTGAATATAGACTCTGGCATCAATTGATGGAAAAGAACTACTATTTTTAGTATTTATTCTTAAGCTTTAAGTGTATAACTACTCTTGTCTTTTGTTGAGAAAATAAGTGTATGAGTTTAGTTTACAGAGCAGGTAAGGAAGTTCCAGTAAGCACATCAATGATTTATCATTTTAATGATTTATCATTTTAAAAGCATTATATATTATTTGGAGTTTATGTTTTGCTTCCGAGTATTTGACCCTTGAAATAACAACAACCTAGATTTCACTCAGCTGGACTCCAAATGATGTAATGAGATGGGAAAGTATGTCTAGATATACTCTGTGTGGTACTGGCTATCATGCATATTCAACAAGATAATAACATAATGATATCCATTCTCTAAGGAATACAAAGTGCTTTGTGGAAATTATTTTTTAATCTTCTTTATCTCTTCTGAGTCAAAGTGCGTGGGAGACGGTGGTAGTCCCAGTATAAAAAACAGGCATATATGATTCGAAGATTGCCTTCAGAAGCTTAGCCTCACTTTAAATCAAATTGTGTTACTTTATACAAAACCATAATACCCGTTTTAAAGTACATTATAAATTTATGTTAAAACAACCACATTTTAAAAGTATCATATTCTATCGCAGACATAATTATGAATAAGAACTAATGATGCAAAGGGTGTTGTTAGTTTGGACTCTTCTTGTGTTCTTTTTGGTTTTGGGATCTAAAATTCAGTGTAAAATTAACATTACCAGCTTCCTTCTGTTTTATTCTCATCTGGTTGTTCTTCAGGCCTGCTCCACTGCACTGGTCCTGGGGTGCAGTTACCCTCAAATAACCTTCAAATAACCTCCTTTATTGGATCACCTATTTCTTGAATTTAGTGTCTTCCATTTTCTTAGTTTATTCCCTTACTATGCGAACCACGTTCTTTAGTAGTTTCCTGAGAAAGAACAGGAGGTACAATTTTGAACTTTTCACATCTATTCTTAATTTATTGTTTAGCTGAGTTAGAGAGTTCTAGGTTAGAAGCAACTCTGGGGGTGCCTGGGTGGCTCAGTGGGTTGGAGCCTCTGCCTTCGGCTCAGGTCATGATCCCAGGGTCCTGGGATCGAGCCCCGCATCGGGCTTTCTGCTCCACTGGGAGCCTGCTTCCTCCTCTCTCTCTGCCTGCCTCTCTGCCTACTTGTGATATCTGTCTGTTAAATAAATAAATAAAATATTTTAAAAAGAAAAAAAAGAGGCAACTCTGAAATTTTTGAAGGTGCTGTTTTCAGTACTTTTTAAAAAAGATTTTATTTATTTGGGGCACCTGGGTGGCTCAGTGGGTTAAAGCCTCTGCCTTCGGCTCAGGTCATGATCCCAGAGTCCTGGGATCAAGCCCCGGTTCCTTGCTCGGTGGGAAGCCTGCTTCTCCCTCTCCCTTTCCCACTCCCCCTGGTTGTATTCCCTCTCTCGCTGTCTCTTTTTAAATAAATAAATAAATAATAATAAAAATAAAATCTGCCTAATTGGTTCTTAAGTAGAATTCTGGAACATAGTCTTTTCATAAATTAAGGACGGTTATATATGAATATTTTGTGATGTGTTACACTTTTGGTTCTATTTTTATGATTGTAATTTCCTACTTCCCTCTCAACAGTTTTCCTGATGAAGGATATTTTAATAGCTGGCCCCTTTCAAAACCATTTTTTTTTTAAGATTTTATTTATTTATTTCAGAGAGAGAGGGAGAGAGAGCGTACAGAGGGAGAGGGAGAAGCAGGACTCAATCCCAGGACCCTAGGAACATGACCTGAGCCGAAGGCAGATGGTTAACTGACTAAGCCACCCCAGAGCCCCTTTCAAAACCATTTTAAGAAGCTTTTGTAATAGTGATTTAGTCTATTATTTCATTTGTTACTTTGGGAGAAATCACAGGGAATGGCCTACTGCTTTGTCCATCAGAGGATATTAGTGGGGATGGAATGGTCATTTGGGAAAAGGACAGTGTAAAGGTGACTTGGGAAATGACTTTTTCTGCCCATGCTTTTTAAGATGATGTTGCTTATCTTAGTTTTCTGTTCACTTTTTAAGGGTCTGATGGATCTGTGCAGGATAATTTTAAATGCCAGTGTAATTATCTTCTCTTTTTCCCCTTCAGCATTGCTATGGCAACAAAAGAAAATATGACTTCCCAGAGAGGAATGTTGAAGTCGATTCAGAGCAAAATGAATACTTTGGCCAGTATCCTTTTTGAAAGTTTAAAATCTCTAGTTCTTGGCAGGGGGGAGGTGTCTATGCTTTTTTTTTTTTTTTTTTTTTGTGGTCATGTTGCTATCATCAATAGCAGTTGAGGCCATTATTACATAATATGAATATGCCTTGTATTCCTACGTTATATAAGTTGATACTGTTTAGCGCCATTTGTGAAAGATTGTACACTAAAAGTCTGATATTAATAGATTTAGAAAAAAATTATCAATTTGAATTTTCAAATTATTCACAAAATTATTTTACATTTTAAAAGCTCTTGAATCCATGTTAGAATGCCACAAATATATATTATTCTTACCTCAACATTGTAAATGACATGCTTTTTCTTCTTTTTCCAGTTTGGAGAATTAAGTCAGTGGCAGATGCTTAGAAGGAGAAGGAAGGAGACAGCCATAACATGTTGTAGATGAGTGTAACTGCCCGTATTTTCATGTGACTCTTCAGACACAAGCTGAGTGCTCAGATAGTTTATTGTGACCTCTACTTTTTAATTCTTGACTTTCCTGACTTGAATTAGGATTACTAATACTTCCATGAAAGCCAGTGGAGAAACTCGTAAGCCTGCTACTCTGAAACATTTTGTTTTCTCTCTGAGAAGTCAAGCCTTTTGGAGAAGAGAAGTTTTCTTTCCCAATTACGAAGGGAGGAAGGACCCATAATTTTCAAAAGTTGAGTATCTTCTGGTCCTGATCATTTAAAGTCACATTTAGTTTGATACTTATTTGCCTAGGGAGTATCCTGAAGTGTATTGGTATTTTCCAGTTTTTTTGTGAATTTTGTTCCTGTTTTGTTATCCTCAGCAGAAACCAGACATCCACAGTCATGTCTGTTTTATGTAGGGCTATACAGTTTACAGAGTACTGCTGTATACATTGCATCATCAAGTTATAATACTTACAGAAGAATGCGTATTCAAAAAAGTCAAATAAAATGGGTTTTAGGACTCCATAGTCCTAAAATGGAAACCTAATTTAGACTGACTTAAGGAGGGAAAGGAGGTAATTAATTTGTTTATATTTATCTTAAATTCATGGGTAGAATTCGGCTTAAGACATAGCTCGATTAAGGAGTTTAGATTTTATTATTAATCTGCCATTCCTCTCCCTTTTCCGCCTGTCTACTCCATCTCTTATCTTTCCTTGTGGTTGGCCTCATTCTCAGGTTTTCTCCTCATGGGGACAGAGATGGCTGTAGAGTCGTCTTTTACTAGTTCAGAAATCCCCATGGAATGAGGGGGGGTTCTTTTCTAACAGCAGTGATAAAATGTCCCCAGAGGACTGTAGTTGCCCAAGCTAGAGTCACTGAAGATATTGTTCCTGGCCAATCCTGAGTTTTGTACGTATACCTGATGGCAGAGGACAAGGTCAGCCCACACTATTACATGAACTAGAAACTAGATTACTATAGGAGAAAGCGGGGTGGGGGGGGGCGCTCCATAAAGGTAAACCGCACAGAAGTGTACCCGTTAGAAACATTTCCTAATGCCAAGTTTGCGTACTCTAAGGGGATTGTTCATCCTTTTACCATCCTTTTACTAAACAAAAAGAGATTAAACATTTGCTCCGGGGCGCCTGGGTGGCTCAGTGGGTTAAAGCCTCTGCCTTAGGCTCAGGTCGTGATCCCAGAGTCCTGGGCTCTGTGCTCTGTGCTCAGTGGGGAGCCTGCTTCCCCCTCTCTCTCTGCCTGCCTCTCTCCCTACTTGTTACCTCTCTCTCTCTGTTAAATAACTAAATAAAATCTTTAAAAAAAAAAAAAATTTTGCTCCGTATGAGATTCGTACCTTGTTAAAGTTTCTGCCTATTATTTCATGCTTCCTGTTGTATATTTTAAAAGTTATTTCTGCATTTTTTTTCATTACTTCAAAAAGCACATTAATGCTTAACAGTATATAAAACTCTATTCTGGGGCGCCTGGGTGGCTCAGTGGGTTAAGCCTCTGCCTTCGGCTCAGGTCATGATCTCAGGGTCCTGGGATCGAGTCCCGCATCGGGCTCTCTGCCCAGCAGAGAGCCTGCTTCCCTTCCTCTCTCTCTGCCTGCCTCTCTTGTGATTTCTCTCTGTCAAATAAATAAAATCTTTAAAAAAAAAAAAAAAATCTCTATTCTGGGTAGGAAGGGAAATTCAAGATTACTAGAAGACATGGTCCTAAACATAGAATACGTAGAATGTGTAAGTCCAGGAATATGGTCCCTACTGAGTAGTTTAATTACAGGAAAATGCAGTACGGACTCGCGGGGTGGAGGTGTTATTCCAGCTCGCTAGAGTTGTGGGTGCTTTTTGTTGGTGGTTTTTCTGACTTTGCTGGGATCCGTCTGTTAAAGAGGGCGTACCTGCAGGTGTGTTGTTGGAAACGCCAAGCAATATAGGAAGCGCGGGCGCCTGCTCTGGTCTGCAGCATATAAGCTGGAGTATGAGGACAGTTTGAAATACTCAGTAAAATGTAGTCGTGACTGTTTTTAAACTTCTAAAATTGGAAATTTGCCATCTTTTTTGAATGTTTCCCACGTAGAGCAGTGTAACCCATTTTCCTACCGTATCCTACCTACTGCTACAAAGTAAATTTAAAAGTTTCAATAATTCACCAGCGTCTGATTTATTCAGGCCCTAGATTTGGTTCCCACCAATTGACTGATTCTCAGGGGGTTATCACCCCGTGAGGAGAGGATCAGTTACTTCTTCAAAACTCTTCTGGCAGAACTTCTACTCTCCTGAGAGAAGGGGTTTAAAGAGAGATGGAGAGGGGAGAGGTGTGAGGGGGAGAGGGCAAGAGGGAGGAGGGGAGCGGGGGTGGGGAACAGGGCTGCAGTAGCAGCAGTAGTTGCCAGTACCCGTGCCTCCCTGCCCTGCACACTGGCTCCCACCCTGCCCCGAAGCCTGGTAGTGATCCTCAGTTTGTTTGCGACCTTGAGCAGCAGGACACCCCCAGCTAGGACATGTGTTTTTTAAGGGCTCCCTCAGTGTAATTTTCTTCCCCCGTATTTCTTCTCATTATTTATTGTTTCTGGACCATGCTGATCTCTATTTTTGTGACTCCTGTGACTTTTCACTAAAGAGGCTTCTTCAGATATGACCTTAATAAAGATTTCCCAAAGATCGTTTTCCTGCTGTGAACAGCCTGATCCAGCGGATCAATCTTAGGAAGCGGCGAGACTCCCTCATCCTGGGCGGAGTCATTGGCGTCTGTACCATCCTGTTGCTGCTGTATGCTTTCCATTGATGGAACGCCTCGGGGGACTCTTGGCGGCCTCCACTTTCACACCCTGATCTGGAATAAGGAAAGTAGGAAGGAGAAGTTGATTGTCCTGATGATTAGCCTGACCAGCAGGAGTAATCAGGACTGACAGCCGTGGACTCTGAGACATGGTCAGGGTGAGCTGAAGCCAGTTTCTCTGTGCTGTCTTTTCTAACACACATTTCCTTCTGTTACGAGTTTAAAAAAAAAAAAAAAAAAAAAAGTCAGTTGCTTTTGTCTTCCCAGGAGGTAAGTAAACCAATCTGAAACAGAGTTTCTGTGCTTCAGTAATAGTATGGAAGGCTGATGACAAGCCAGGTCTTACAGCTGGACTCCAGAAAACCAGGTGTCTCTGTATCCAAAGACTGCTTTCCTTTTAGCCCCCAGACTGGGTTGTGAATAAAAATAGTTCTTGTGCTTTTATTTTACACTCATGATGAGAAACCACAAGTCATTTCCTGATAAGCTGTACTATAAATTTCTACTCCGCGTCCCTGTTTTGGTATTCAAGGAGAATTACATTTTTCACAGATTCTTTGAGATGCCAACAGGTCAACTTCAACACAGTTGTGGTTGTCTGAAACAGAAGACAAACACTGCAAAAACCCTTTTTTTCCCTTTTTGTAAATTGTATGCACACTGGGGTTGACTGTATTATTGGAAAAGCATCAAGAATAACAGGCTTTTTTTTGTCAGTCATTGTTTTGATTTTTTGTTTATTTCTTTCATTGGATTAATATTTGCTACTCTAAGTCAACGAAATTCCAGTCCTACCGTGATAAAAGTAACTAATAGCCAGTGTCTGTCATTGCCCTCACCATTCCTCAGAGTGAGCGGACTGCTCAGTTTTCAACTGATCTATTCAACAAGCCTCATGTAAAAAGACATTGACTAAGGGGTCACCGTCCAGATGATTCCATTTGTAAATGCTCCGTGGTCTAGGAGCAAAAGTTTGAGAACTGCTGCCTGATGTACTAGGAATTCTGGGTTTTAGAAAGTCTGTTCATTCCAAATGTGTTAAGATTTCCCAAACATCCAGAGAACGGTTTTACTGTTAAAGGTGCATGTAACAGAATCTGTCTCCATCTGCACCTGTCTTTTACTACCATCCCTGGACAGTGACAAAATTTTTAAACCACCCACCAGAATTCTTTTCAGGTTTAACCATTTCTCTATTTCTGTAAATGTATGACTTGCCTAACTGAACTACCACAGATAGCTTGAAGACTTCAGCATCTGCACTCCTCACCAAGAAAGTTGCTCCTCACCATTGGAATTGACTCTGGTATTTATAGTATTGGCTTCAGACTGTGCCGCAGGGAATGAAAGGATATTAGTGTGTAGTTCTTAACTGCATCACAGTGCGTGGGTGAGGACATTCAGGTGAACTGAATCACAGGCTGATGGTTATGCTAACCCCTGGTCTGGTACAGAAACAAAGGCTTTTCCTTCTGGTGTCAAAGTTTTATTATGTCCTGGGTATGAAAGGCATTTGATACTTTTTTTTTTTTTAACTACGGGGTTTATTTTTCTAAATATGGGTTGATCGATCAGTTAATTGATTGGGGATGCCCTCAAAAGGAAGTTTGAGTTTTCCCAACATGAACCTTAAAGGATCAGAGAAGTTCATTTATTAAATTCTCTGTTGGGAGAACAAAACTTCTCTCCCCTGACACTTTATTATTATCTTTGATTTTTCAAAGGGCCCTGATTGGTGGTTGTGCCTCAGCTAGAATTTATTGGGACTTTCATTGCTATATGGTTGGCATTTATAAAATCTGAAGTATCATAAATAAAGTTATTTATTTAATTATACTACCAGTCTTTTTTACTGGTCTGATTATTTGGTACATTCATTAAAGCTGATTATATGAGGGTAAACTGAGGGCCTGAGCTAACCTAGCTTGCTGCACTAAGCAAACATGTACTTTTGATGGGTGATGAGCCTCTCAGTTAGGGTTATGCTTAAATGAAGTAATAAAATTATGTTGGTTATTTTCGTTTTGAAAATAAACTAGTTCTTCCAAGGAAGTTGAAAAAGCTTGGTGTAGATGTTGGTGTCAGGTGTGTCTGACTAACCGCCCGGTGCTGCAGCCCATAGTGAGGTGACCCGGGGCAAGTGTAGATAGCTAGGATCCTCTCCTCTTACAGTTCCTTCATTCGCAGAAACAAGCCCTGGAATAAGGAAATAGAAGTATGCCATGTCATTTACAAGAAGGGGATTTGAATCCCATGATGGCTGATTTGAATTCTTTCAGTTTCATGCCATTTAACTTTTTTTAACCATCTTAGTTTTCTCCCGTTTTCTTCTGCCCTTACAGACCTGCTGCTGGACTCAGGAGCCAGCTGTAGTTGCTTGTTAGAGCTGGGAGGTCAGAAAGAAGTTGCCTCTTAGGGGAAATTATTCTCTCTCGGCCATTGTCTTACATAATAATGCATCTTTCCTTTGGGGTCATTTTAGTAACCATTCAGAACTTCCTTTTCACTAAGAAGTATGAAAAACTATGGCAACATAAAGGACAAAATTCCCAAAAGTGTACTTCTGAGATTTTGTTTTAATGTGTGCTGATAACTTTAGTTAAAAATGTTTAATTGACTACTAAATTCAAACCCAGATTTCCAAGTGCTTCAGTTGATCTGTCCTGGCTCTCTCTATATTCTTCTTAGTGTTTTTAAGGATGCTGAAGGATTCCCTGGAACCTGCATTGCTCACCCTTTATTTTTCTAGTGTTAGAAAAGGGCTTTCCTCCTCCACTATTCCTCTCTCCTTTGTACCAAACGTGTGTAGAGAATACCTTTTTCCCTACTGTGGATCAGGCATTGGAAGTAAAATCCTAAGAACTAATACAAGTGAAGAGAGGAGACATCATGTGGGCACTTTTTATACCTGAAACCAAATAATACTTATTTAATTCTTTCCTACTGGATGCTGAGCACATCTGACTAGGAAAATGTACTTACTGAGCCTTTTGATGCCATGACTTTTGGCCTCTCTGGAATGGAGGCCCCTTGGACTTGCATTCCCACCATTGATCTGCTATTTCACTTTAATAATCTCAACCTGATGAAAAGGACTTCAAAGAACTGGACTAACCTTTTTGGTTTTTTCATACCTCATGTTTAATCATTAGCCAGATACGATACCTTAGAAATTGACACAGTTCTCTAACTTGCCGTGGAGGATAAATGGCCATGTCTAGGATGACACTGAAGTCTGTGGCAAATGTCCCTAAAGCACAAACGGATTCCACTCAGACAAGTGAAGCGATTGCGCTCCATTCTCCTTTCGGGTCAGGGGTCGTTTGGGTCAGAGGTCGTTTAGCCCGGGTCTCTGTTCAGATGCAGAGCTTTTCATCGTGGTCTTTATAAACCAAGCTTGTCTTTCTTTTATAAACCTGCATACCCTTAAGCTTCTCCGGGAAAAGAAAATAAGGAAGGATTAAGTGACTAAAGGACGTTTATTGGATAAAAAGCTGAGACAAAGCTGAGCCATGTCTTGAGGGATCTTTCTCATTTTCTTTGTACCCAACTCTGACTTTAGTATAAGAGTATTTGCATCTGTTCCCATCCTATTAGCTCTTCGAGAGGGAGGGAAATCAATTCCAGTCACACTTTACCATGATGAAAGATGTTTCCTCGTGAAAAACGCCAATACAGATTTTTAAAAATCTATTCCAAATGCACTTTCTAATTTTTTTGCTTTTAAAATGGCTTCTTGGAACCAGATTTATTGTATTTGTACTTAATTTTTGTTCTCATCTAAATGTGCATTTTCTGACTGTATAGAAGAAGCTTTGTTATGTAATTTAATAATAAATTAGAAATCTAAATGGTTGTTCCTGTGGTTGTTTGTATTGAAATGGTACCATCGAGGCAGTTTGCGATGGTAATTATGAAATCTTTGGTATCCGTAAGTATTCCTCATGATGTCCTAAAACCCAGAGTGAAACAGTACAGGTACTGAAAAGCTGCCCATCACCTATCATTCGAAACCATCATATGAATATTCCCCTGATAACTTCGCCCTAGAAATGAAGGACAATCTCTTCTCAAAATGAAGCTTGAGAAGGTATGATGGGAATGTAAAATTGTAGAATTTAACAAGAGAAATGGGTTTTTACCCTCCCTAAATAATGACTTTTTATCCTACAGACCAGAACTTGATTCTTTACCACACCAGAGAATTTGAAAATCCCTCATGTTCCATTACCTCTCCAAATGTCCTTATTCTTGTTTTCTACTCCCCTTTTTTTTTTTTTTTTTAAGATTTTGTTTATTTGACAGACGGAGATCACAAGTAGGCAGAGAGGCAGGCGGGGAGAGAGAAGAGGAAGCAGGCTCCCCACTGAGCAGAGAGCCCGATGCGGGGCTTGATCCCAGGACCCTGGAATCATGACCTTTAACCCACTGAGCCACCCAGGCGCCCCTCTGCTTCCTTTTTTAAAATAACAGTATAATTGAAATAAAATGCATGCAGCATAAAATCCACCCTTTTAAAGTGTACTAAAGGGTGTTAGTATATTAGTTGTGCAACTAGCACCACTACAAATCATTTTAATCACCCCAAAAAGCAGCACTGTCCCCATTAGCAGTGACTCCCCGCCCGCACCTCTGGCCTTTTTATATGACCAGACTGTTCTTAACTGCTTTGGCCACCCCAGTTTTTCCCCCTCTCATCCATTCAAACGGTTTCCAAAGTACCCACTTCTTTTTTTAAGATTTTACTTATCTGTTTGACAGAGAGATCACAAGCAGGCGAGCAGCAGGCAGAGGAGAGGGGGAAGCAGGCTCCCTGCTGAGCAGAGAGCCCGATGCGATGCGGGGCTGGATCCCAGGACCCTGAGACCGTGACCTGAGCTGAAGGCAGAGGCTTAACCCACCGAGCCATCCAGGCGCTCCCCGCCCCCACTACTCCTTTCTTGAGATCCTGACCTCCTTTTGGCTATGCACCTGTGCCCAGCCCTGTGTGTGTGCGCCCCCATGTAGACCTACATAAAATCCAGCACCACTCTTAGGTTAGCCATCCTCTTACAGGTAAGGGGACAAGCCCATAAGGATTCAGTAATTTGCTCAAAATCAGAGTGAACAATAAAGCAAGGATTTGAATCTTGAGGCTTTTTTTTTTTTTTAAAGATTTTATTTATTTATTTGACAGGCAAAGATCACAAGTAGGCAGAGAGGCAGGCAGAGAGGGGTGGAAGCAGGCTCCCTGCTGAGCAGAGAGCCTGATGTGGGGCTCGATCCCAGGACCCTGAGATCATGACCCGAGCCGAAGGCAGCGGCTTAAACCACTGAGCCAACCAGGCGCCGCCTCTTGAGGCTTTTTGATGCCGAATACTGTGCTAGTTCCGCAAGATACAATTTAACTTGTGCTGCATGGTTATGAGAGGATTTAGGAAAGAACCACCAATTTGGCCTGGTTTTAAAAGTGGCACACAAATCTCATTTAAAGTCCTGCAGCTTGATTATTTTCAAGGAATACGAACTAGTGGCTGTGAGTGCTTATAAGTTTTCCTTTGTAAATCACTTCCTTTACGAGAAGTAATGTAATGCATTGAGGTTGTCCAAAAAAAAAGGGGGGGGCGGTTAGTGGCCTTAATTGGACCAAACTTCTTGTTCAACTCTTCCTACCTAGTTTAGAACCTCACAGGTCTTCCTAGAGATGGCCGGCTATGGCAGTACTGTGCTGCATTTTCTTCTGGGTGGAATGGCTTTGATGGAACCTGCCCTCTCCCTGGGAAAGGATCTGAGGCCCTGTCCCAGCATGCCTTGTCTGATGGCAGGGATGCCTAGAATTTTTTTTAAAAGCTGGCTGGAGAATCTCACTGAAGACGGTTATTATCAGGACATTTTCCCTTGTTTCTCTACAGCAAAGGCCAGGAGAAAAGTATATTCCCTTCCTGAAGATACAGATTTGCCGACTGAACTGGAACAGAGAGGAAAGCACTTTGGCCTGATGCCTTGGGCTCTGCTCGGCTAAGATTCCCCACCTTGGCAGGCCTCCTCAGCTTGCAGAGCTCTTTATTACTGACTCTCTGAAAAGACTTAAAAGCTAAGAAGATCAGGTGCTGAAAATCTGCTTAGAGGAATCCCAGAGATCACTTGACAGTGTTCTGCTGCTCTCATCAAATTATCATCTAATTTGTTACCCCGATCTGTGGTATTCAGTTTCCCTCCTTTGGGATACAAAGCTCTTAGGAAACCGTCACTTTCTCTTAATTAGTGCATTTCTTTTAGATACTCTCAAGCATCCAATTAGTTCATGCTTTTGCTGGTGAAATTGCTTACAGCTTGAGGGAGAGCAGGCAAATATGATTGGTTACTACTTTTGAATCACTGCTGAAAAATATGGTTTAAACATAATCATTTCCCCCAAAGTGACTATCTCTAAATGAGTGTGGCACATAATTCATACGGTTCTCCCGGATGTACGTGCATTCATGGATAATGTGCTAAGAATATGACATTTGTGTTTTTCACTCTGGAATAAGTCCTCAGTCCCCACCTTGTCCTCTCCTGTCCCCTGTTGCATGTCCCACGAGCTGGGGCCCTGTTGTTCATTACTAACTGCATGTGCCGGTCCTGAGCTGGGTGTCCTACCTCTCATCTAACCCCTCAACGTGCTCTGCACACAGCTGCCTGGTTCATGTTCCTGAACAACTGCCAGCCTCTCATCGCTCTGTTCCAGAATAGCTGGCAGCTCCCTGTTGTGTTTGCCAGGGTGGTTCGTGGTGGCCAGTGCGGTGACTGCACAGCCAGGGCCGCACAGGGAGGGAGCCCACTCGGCCACCAGGGCCCCCCCAACCCCAACAACCATCAGCTGCCCTCGCGAGCTGCACACTGCAGGGCTGCCTAATGCAGGAGGAAGAGCAGATGTCCTGTATTCTGCCGCTGGGTCAGACACTTCTGGGCCACCGGGAGAGTCACTACACCGCTCTCGGATCAGCTCGCTTATCTGCAAAATGGGCTCTCAGAAACTTGACGCAGTTGTAAAGATTGAACCAAGTAAAAGAGAACAAGGGTATAAAATTTCTCAGAATGTTCTCCAGAAATAATGTCAGGGGTGGGGGCAGTTTTCCACTAGACCTCAAGTCTCTGGGGGCTAGGGCAGTGTTCTGTTCTTAACATCACGTGCATGAACTTTATGCAGAAACTGTCACGCAACTCTTCTAAATTCAGTGAAATCTGACTCAGCCCCATCGTCCAGGGCTTAGGGGAAAAAAAGAAAGGGAAGGAAAGGAAAAAGGAAAGAAAGGAGGGAAGAAAGAAAAAAGGCAAAGAAAAGGAAAGAAAAAAGAAATGAAAGGAAAAAAAAGGAAATAATCTTGGTCATAATTGAATCGCCTTCCCTTTGCCTCTGGGTTGTGCAAAGCTTCCAAGAGTCTTTCAGTGTCTAGAACGTTGGGGGCACTCTGGTCCACCCTGAGTCCCACTGATACATTCACTATCTGAGCCCACAGAGTCCTTGAAGCCACTGGCCACTTTGCCTCCACGTCACCTTTGGGCACAAGGATCTTTGTCAAAGCGCTCCTGGGCCTGGGGCTCAGCCTCCCTGGTGCACCCCAAACCGCACCTATTCCCCTGAGGTGGGAGCACCGTGAGGGACGGGGACACTGGCAAAGGGCCAGGCCCAGCTGATACCAGTGACCACCCCCTCACCTCCCACTCTGCCAGCGTGCTCCCACGGTTCCCTGGCTCTTCCCACCTTCCTCTTTCCCCGCCCCTCCCAGGATGAAACCCCAGTGTCCCGGATGCAGACTGTCAGGTCTCCTCTGAGGGGCTGGGGAGGTGACCGGATGGGATGCTAACTCCCTCAGGCGCTCCTTCCCCCCTTCCCCTCCCCCCTGCTCTCCCCTGCCCTGGCCATAGCCTCAATACCCGGCACAAGGTAGGCATTAAGTGCTTGTTGACTAAATGGAAGAAGGAATTAAACAAAACAAAAAACACCACAAAAACACAGATTTTCTGTGTCTAGAAGCCCAGCTCTCACGGGTCGGCCTGCGCCATGTCTTCTTGTCTCTGCAGCTCCGAGAAAGAGCCTCCTAGAACACCCTGTGATTTGCCTGCTCGTGAGGGCTGGGGACTACAGAGTTGGAGTCCTTCCACGCCCCTCCCTCACGGGACATTTGGCAGTGTCTGGAGACATCACTGGTTGTCACAACTGTGGCGGTTCATGGGTAGAGGCACGCACGGTGCACAGGACAGCCACAGCGCCGGTGGGCAAAGAGTCATCCAGCCCCGAGAGCCAGAGCGCCCATGTTGAGAAACCCTGGCTCAAACTGAATTCATGTGAAAGTCGACAGCATCCCTCAGGGATGAAAATTACTCAGAGAGGTCCCCTTGTCACCGATTCCTCCTCACTGCCCTTGACTGGTTCCAACTGCTTACAAGGCAGAGCCGGCACACGGGATCTTCACCGCCCCTTGCCCGGCCTTTCCCTCCTGCTTCACCCCATCCCTTCCTCAGCCCCGCGGCATACACACTGGCACCGTCCCCCAGTGACTTGATGTGCCAAGGGCTTTGTAAATTTCCTCCTTTGGAATGAATGACCTCCTTTCCAAGCCTGCCTGTGAAACACATCCTCCTTGTTTGAAAACCCCACCTGTGGGAAGTAACTGCCTAATGGGTGTGGAGCTTCATTTTTTGGGGTGAGGCACTGTTTCTAGAAACACATAGAGGTAGTGGGAGCACAAAGATGGAATGTGCTAAATGCCATTGAACTGTACACTTTTTTTAAAAGATTTTATTTATTTGATACACAGAGAGAGATCACAAGCAGGCAGAGAGAGGGGGAAAAGCAGGCTCCCCGCTAAGCAGAGAGCCCGATGTGGGGCTGGATCCCAAGACCACGAGATCATGACCCGAGCCGTAGGCAGGGGCTCAACCCACTGAGCCACCCAGGCGCCCCTGAACTGTACACTTTAAAGTGATCTACATTGGGGTACCTGGGTGGCTCAGTCGGTTAAGCATCTGCCTTCCCCTCAGGTCATGATCTCAGGGTCCTAGGATCAAGTCCCATATTGGGCTCCCTGCTCAGTGGGGACTGCCCCCTCTCCCTCTCATGCTCACTTTCTCCCCCTCTCTCGTACAAAAATAAATAAATACATCTTTTAAAAAGTAAACAATTGGGGGCGCCTGGGTGGCTCAGTGGATTGAGCCGCTGCCTTTGGCTCGGGTCGTGATCTTGGGGTCCTGGTATCGAGCCCCGCATCGGGCTCTCTGCTCAGCAGGGAGCCTGCTTCCTCCTCTCTCTGCCTGCCTCTCTGCCTACTTGTGATCCCTCTCTCTGTCGGGTGAATAAATAAAATCTTAAAAAAAAAAAAGTGAACAATTGGATCACCATAATCAAGATAGGAGACATATCCATCCCCCCGCCAAAGTTTCCCTGTGCCCCTTTGTAAATCCCTCCCTCTAACCCTCCTCACCCCCTCATCCCCAAGCAACCGGTGCTCTGCCCTCTGTCTCTATAGATTAGTTGACATCTTCTAAAGGTTTATATAAATGGCATCATGCAATATGTATGTGGGCCTGGCTTCTTTCACTTAGGGTATCTATTTTGAGATGTATCCACGTTGTGTGTACCAATAGACGATTTCCTTTCTTCTTCCTGAATAGTATTCCATTGTTTGAATGTAGCACAATGTGCTCGTCTACTTCGATGCTGTTGGACTTTGGGGTTCTTCCCAGTTTGGGACCATCACAAATAAACCTGCTGTGGACTTTCACACACCCGTCTGCGCATGGGCCTGTATTTCCCTCTCTCTTAGGTAAATACCTAGGAGTGCACGGACTGGATCCATTGGCCTGTCTCTGTTTAACTTTTTAAGAAATTGACAAGCTGATTTCCAAAGTGTACCATTTTATTTTTTTTTAAGATTTCATTTATTTACCTGTCAGAGAGAGAGAGAGCACAAGCAGGGGGAGGAGCAGGCAGGGGGAGGAGCAGAGGGAGAAGTGGGCTCTCCCACGAGCAGGGAGCCCGACGTGGGCTCGATCCCAGGACCCTGGGATCATGACCTGAGCCTAAGGCAGACGCTTAACCTACTGAGCCACCCAGGCTCCCCCAAAGTGTACCATTGCGTAATCTAATCTCTGAGAGTTCCAGTCCGTTCACATCCTCACTGACATTTGGTGTAATCTGTTATATTTTAACCATTCTCACGGGTGTGTCGTCATGTCTTTCTGCGGATTTAGTCTCCATTTCCTTAATAACGAATGATGTCGAGCTCTCTCCGGTGTTTATTTGCCTTCATATCTCTCCTGGTGAAATGTCTGTCTAAATCTTTTGCCCACTTTTGTGGGTAATTTTGTGTGCGGAATATCGGGAAAGGTATTGGAGATGGTATGAGCAGCCGGCTCTGGGACACGGAACGAGAAAACTGGAGGCCACGGTTGAGAAGGGCTCTTCATTTCTCACCCTGCGTATGCTGCCTCTTGTAATCGTTTATAGTTTTTAAAAGGGAAATAGGCTGCTTAGAAAGATGTCAGTATTGAAAGCTTGTTTTACAACGGATGGCGGGAGACTGCTCTGTTTAGCCAAGAGCAGTTCCGACACTCCGCACTGGTAGGAAATTGGAGCACTGAAGCCTTAATGGAGCCGTGAGCTTTTACATCGCTTCGTATTTAATCATTCATGGTGGCACACCAGGGGCAGCTCTGCTGCTGGGCCAGGACTCCTCGAAGACCCCATCAAACAGGGCTTGGTATCTATGGTTTTATTTTTTCATTAAAGAGATTTTATTTATTTATTGGTCAGAGAGAGTGAGTATAAGCAGGGGAGCAGCAGGCGGGGGCGGGGGGGGGGGGGGAAGCAGGCTCCCTGCCGAGCAGAACGCCCGAGGCGGGCCTCCATCCCAGGACCCCGAGATCATGACCTGAGCCGAAGGCAGACGCTTAACTGACTGAGCCACCCAGGTGCCCCTGCTTTGTATTTATGTTTAAGTGAATATCGTTCCAGCTTGTTCATTTCCTCCCTCTTCCCTGCTGAAGCTGGCTTACGGAAAGAAGACCAAAGGCTGGCTCTCCCACCCTTGTCTGTGATAGATTTGGTAAAGTTTCCTTCCCACAACCTGCTTCCCGCTTCCAGCCCTGCTTCCCACCTGGGACATGACTTAGATTTGTAGGTGTTCTGATCAGGGGAGGTGACTGCCTCGTCCAAGTTCACGTCCTTTTAAGAAAGCAGTGGTGAATTAATAAGAAATGCTTTATCTTCTAAGACCTCTTTGTGACTCTTTTCTGGTCCTGCTCTTTGATCCAACCCACTAATTAGTTCATAAAAATTTCACATAAACTAAAATTCATCTCCTAGGCTGGCCTGGGTTCTATCAGATTAATATTTAACCCCAAGGAAGCATGGACATTTGCCTTGAAGAAGTTCTTGATCGTAGGGAAGGATCTACACTGTTGTCATTATTTGAAGGTCATTGACATTTTATTCCTGCCTAAAACTCCCTGTATTCCTTGTTGAAAACAGGAAATACTTATGAATCAATTCACTGGTTCATTCATCATCTAGGGGTTTTTGTATTACTTTTTTCCTGACAAAAGAAATGTGTGTTTATTATGGAAATAAGGATCGAGTAGAAAAATTCAAAGGAAACAAAAATGCCCTGTTTCACCAACTTTCCATGATAATAGCTAACACTTGAAATGGTTTTCATTTTTGAACATATCCGAATATTTACGTGCATATATTTTTTCTAAAGTTGGGATCACATGGTACATATTATCAGATTTTTTTTCAGGGAGTAGAGCATACACAGCTTCTATATCATTACATTTTCATACGAAGCATATTTTGCCCGGCTGCTCTGAATTTCATTACGCAGACACCCAACTCCTGATTGTTCCGTTATACAAATACAGCCAACACCCCATTTTCTTTAATTTATTTTATTTTATTTATTTATTTTTGAGAGAGAGAGAGTGCAAGCAGGAGAGAGGGGCAGAGGGAGAGAAAGAGAGAATTCCAGACACACTCCACGCCCAGCACAGAGCCCAGTGCGGGGCTCAATCCCACGACCCTCAGGTCATGACCTCATGAAATCAAGAGTTGGACAGCCAACTGACTAAGCCACCGAGGGGCCCCAACAACACCCTATTTTTTAACTCTAATGTGGTTTCCAGTTTTTATCCCATTATAGATAACTGAGCAACACTTGATTTTTCTTTTTTTTTTAAGATTTTATTTATTTATTTGACAGACAGAGATCACAACTAGGCAGAGAGGCAGACAGAGAGAGGAGGAAGCAGGCTCCCTGCTGAGCAGAGAGCCTGATGTGGGGCTCGATCCCAGGATCCTGGGGTCATGACCTGAGCCAAAGACAGAGGCTTTAACCCACTGAGCCACCCAGGCACCCCTTGATTTTTCTTTTTAAAAATCTTGAAAGAAGGAAACATTCTGCCAGTTCTCAAGACATCTGCAGCCTCTTCCTTCTTTCTGTGTGTGTGTGTGTGTGTGTGTGTGTGTTTTGAATTGGACCTAATTGAGCTCTCCAATTTGCATGAAGAATGTCCAGGCTGTTTCTCGTAGATATAAGAAAGAGGGATCCCAAGGAGGATGACGCCAGAGTAGAGAGAGCAGCACTTGCCCAATTAGAGTGAGCCAGGAATAGTTTTCATGGAAGAAGGGCTGCAGAGAACTAGGTAACCTCCCCTGGAAGGTTCCTTTTTAAAACTCTAAGTTTCCGGGCACCTGGATGGCTCAGTCAGTTGAGCATCCAGCTGTTGATTTGGGCTCAGGGCATGATCTCAGGGTGATGGGATCAAGTCTGACTTTGGGCTCCACACTCAGCTGGGAGTCTGTTGGAGACTCTCCCTCTCTCTCCTTCTGCCTCTCCTCCCGCTCGCTTGCTGTCTCAAAGGAATAAATAAATCTTTTAAAAATAAATAAATAGGGCACCTGGGTGGCTCAGTGGGTTAAGCCGCTGCCTTCGGCTCAGGTCATGATCTCAGGGTCCTGGGATCGAGTCCCACATCGGGCTCTCTGCTCAGCAGGGAGCCTGCTTCCCTTCCTCTCTCTCTGCCTGCCTCTCTGTGATTTCTCTCTGTCAAATAAATAAAATCTTAAAAAGAAATAAATAAATAAATAAAAATTTAAAAAAATAAAAATAAATAAATAAAACTCCAAGTCTTGTGGTCACTGCCTGTTCTTTGGAACACTCCCCCTCTTATTTGTTGGTTCAATACCATGACCATTCTCAATCCTTGTTGCACCCTGGAATCACTTGGAAAAGAGGAGTTTTAACACTATACATATACATATATATATATTTGCCAGATCTATCTCAGTTGGACTTGGGATGGAGCCCAGACATTGGAATTTTGTTTTCATCTCTCTAGATGATTCCAGCTTGCAGTCAAGACTGAGAACCTTTCTCTGCTTTTGTGGTTTTTTACTCCTTCAGTGAGACTTGAGTCGCTGCCCTTGGTGCTGAATCTCTTTAGGCCACAGGCTACTCTCAGGGAGTCCCCACTTCCCACTTGGCTCTGCCAAAGTCATAAGCAGCTGTTTCAGAAACGCTGATGCATAGAGGAAACAGTATCCCAGCTGGCTCTTGCTGATTAGGGTGAAAAGATCAGCATTTCACTACAGCTGCATCCACCTCCCTAGACAGCCAATTAGCCACAGAAACAGCAGACACTGCCTAAAGGAGCTCTTTCAGGGCTGAGCTTTTAATGCCCAGAAGCACATTAGGTAGCTAAACAATACTATATTCACATCAGGCAAAACCATCTTGCTTCGGATTGCAGTATTTGCTTCCTGGAGAAAGGGGGCCTCGCCTTAGAGCTGGAACTTGGTAGCACCGGGATAGTGGAGAAGGGGCGGGGGGGGGGGGGAGTGTGCGTTGCATTCTGGGGACACAGATGGCAATGGAAGAGGGAGCATTAGACCCAGGGTCAGAAGATGTGGGTTTGAATCTCCTCTCTACTTTTGCTAGCAGCAGGACCGTGCAATTAATCCAGCTAATTGTCAATTCCTTGTCTATAAAAGAGGATAAAGATGGGTGTCATGATTATGTCATAATTATGCACTAATTACTTGTCAGAGTTATGGGAGATACCGTTCATAAGCATAGCAACAAATCCAGGGGTGCGGGGCTGACCTGACAGAAGAGAGATTTTTGAGTTTGTACTAATGGTCAGAAACCAGGCTTCTTAGGCTGGTTTCCTCAGTCCCTGTTCCTGCTGATGTAGGGGAGGAGAGAATGAGCAGGGGGTGGTGGCTGGCAGCCATCTTCAACAATGGTAAAAACACCTAAGGGGGAGGAATGTGAGATCTATTCTGTGTGGTGGTAGGGGACAGACAGCTGGAGCCCAGCAATCAGAAGTTTAACAAGCCCTCCAGGTGATTCTAATGCACACAAATGGCTAAGAACCACTGGTCTGGTCGTTTCTTTGTATGAATACCCACATTCTGTTTAGCCATCCTACTGTGGTGAATAATTGTCAGTTTGGACCTATTACAAAATGGGCTGCTCTGAACATTCTTGAACATGGGTTTTGGGACACATACATACACTTTTCTGCTGGTTAGGTATACATAGGAGTAGGGCTATTAGATTATAGATTTATACATATATTTAGAATACTTAACCTTTAGGATATACTGTCACGGTTTTCCAAAATGATTCTACCAGTTTCCATTCCCACCAGCAATGTATGAATATTCCAGTTTCCACATCTTCGTCAACACTTGGCATTGTCACTCTGAATTTGCATATGATCCACAACTCCATTTGTGGGTATACGCCCCCAAAGAATTGAAATCGGGGGTCTCTAAGAGTTACGTGGACACTGATGTTCATAGCATTATTCCTAATAAGCAAAGGGTGGACGAAATCCAAGTATCTATTCATGGATGAACGGATCAACAAAATGCTGTATGTGTGTCCCATGGAATACTGTTCAGCCCTAAAAAGGAAGGAAATCCTAACACCCTCGACAACATGGATGAACCTTGAGAACATTAGGCTGAGAGAAACCAGTGACAAAAAGACAAACACTGTATGATTCCACATATTATATGAGGCACGTAGAGCAGTCAAATTCTCAGAGACAGAAAACAGAATAGAAAATATGTGGTTGCCAGGGGACTCGGGGAGGAGGAGGGGGCAACGTGGAGTTAGGGTTTAACAGGTGCAGGGTTCGCATTTTGCAAGATGAAAGGAGTTCTGGAGACGGATGGGGATGGTTGCTGCAAAGATGTGAATGTGTTTAACATGACTTACTGAACCGTACGCGTAAAGATGAGTAAGGGGGATGCTTGCTAAAATTGGAATAAGGGAAGATGGGCGTGTCCCCAGCACAAACGTAAATTCGTGAAGTGTTCCATTTTTTTTCAAATGAGTAAGATGGTAAATTTTATGTTACATGTATTTTACCGCAATTAAAAATGAAGACTGAACACTGTGGGTTTAAAACTGAGGAGAGATTCTCTGCTGTCAGGGTTGAAGCCAAAGATGTCATTTTCATTCTGCAGTGCTCCTGGCTGGCTGTGTGTAATTACAGTAACTTGGGCATTTATAAACCTTTGGGTTCTCATCTGTAAAATGGGAAAACTAATTCCCCTTTAAAAGAGTTTGACACCCCTGTGACATAGACTCAAATGAGTTTATGTGAAAGTTAAGTGGTCCATAGTAGATGTTCAGTAAATGGTAGTTGAGTGTGCAACTAGAGCTTCTGGGAGTGGGATGGGGGATCTTATGATTTGTCCCCGGGTAGCTGGCATTAAGAAGGAGACTGAAGGGTTTTTGTTTTTGTTTTTTTAAAGATTTTATTTATTTGTTTGACAGACAGAGATCACAAGTAGGCAGAGAGGCAGGCAGAGAGAGAGGGGGAAGCAGGCTCCCTGCTGAGCAGAGAACCCGGTGTGGACCTCAATCCCAGGACCCTGAATTCATGACCTGAGCCGAAGGCAGAAGCTTAACCCACTGAGCCACCCAGACACCCCCCCCCTTTTTTTAAAGGTAAAATCTTTGAAGAGAGAGAGCGCACAAGCAGGGGGAGTGGTAGGCAGAGGGAAAAGCAGGTTCCCCGCTGAGCAAGAAGCCCAATGCAGGACTTGATCCCAAGACCCTGGGATCATGACCTGAACTGAAGGCAGATATTTAACCAACTGAGCCACCCAGGCTCACTAAAAACTAACGTTTTTAGTGAAAATGAAAATCTGCAGTTTGCTATTTAACTCCTCTGTGTGCTCTACTAACCATCTGTAAAGGGGGTGACTTCTTCAGGTCTGTTCTCTCCAAACAGGCTCATGTCCCTAGATGGAAGGTTTTCTTAATTTCTGCTGAATTCCTTCTCTGAGGCAAGAGAAGGCTCAAGGAAGGTGGTTTTTCCTTCCCAGCAGAACCAACTATCCCCCTGAGAATGAGCCTCCAGGGTTCAGCTTCCCCCAACCATACCCACCCACCTCCCGGCACCCCTGATCTGCCTGGGGAGATCCCCCTGAGCAAGGGAAGCATCCTGGGGCAGAGGGCTCTTGGGACTGCAGCTGCTGGGGCATGCGTGTCTCAAGGAGGCTTCTCGGGCAGGCAGGACTTTGCCCTTGTTGTGAGTGAGCCAGTGAGAGCTGCCCCAGGGGCTGGAGGAAACATTCAGGAACAGACTCCCCAGAAACCCCGGAAACATGAGCAGCAATCCAGAGTTGAAAACGCTAAGGCCTCTCATTAAAATAATGGTTTGGCCTGTGAAGTTAAATCCATACAAGATCTCTGGGATGCCCGAGTGGCTCAGTTGGTTAAGCTGCTGCCTTCGGCTCAGGTCATGATCCCAGAGTCCTGGGATCTGTCAGCATTGGGCTCCTTGCTCGGCAGGGAGCCTGCTTCTCTCTCTGCCTCTGCCTGCCTCTCTGCCTGCTTGTGCGCGCGCGCTCTCTCTCTCTCTGACAAATAAATAAATAAAATCTTTTTAAAAATCCATACAGGATCTCATATTCTGGTTTCGGAAGGCTGATGTCTATAAGTGACCAGGAAGAAGACTGACGGACTCGGTGGAGGCAGCTGGGAAAGAGCCTGGAAATGGTTTGGAAAGAGTGAAGACCCAGAGAGGGGGGATATTTTATTTTTCATTAGCAAGTGCAATTGACAGATTTCATATGAAGTGGTGAGTGTCATACAATTGCTAAACTATTACCCTGTCCTGCCTGCCATCGTCTCCTGCGGGTGATCACCGCAGAGCGAAAACCTGCACATTGGCCTGCATTCATTCGCTCGTCAGAGTACAGTAAAGCACCTCCAGCCCAGCCTTTTCCTGGGCCCTAGGCATTCACTGGGTACAGGACAGACCGAAGACAGCCTTTTGGGCTTTGGTGCAACTCAACTTGTATACACTTCGTACACACAGCCAAACCAAACAAATGATGGTTTTAAGCAGCAAATGCTTAAAAAAAGAAGGAAGGGGAGGGGCAGGGGGAGGAGGGGGGAGGAAAAGGAGGGAGAAGAGGAGGGGGAGGAAGGGGAAAGGAAGGAGGGGGAAAAGAAGAAGAGAGGTGCCTGGGTGGCTCAGTCAGTTGGGCATCTGCCTTCAGCTCAGGTCATAATCTCAGAGTCCTGGGATCGAGCCCCGAACCCAGCTCCCTGCTCAGCAGGGAGCCTATTTCTCCCTCTCCCACTCCCCCTGCTTGTGGTGCCTCTCTTCCTGTTTCTCTCCCTGTCAAATAAATAAATAAAATCTTTTTTAAAATGAAATAAATCTTGTGGCGCCTGGGTGGCTCAGTGGTTAAGCATCTGCCTTCAGCTCAGGTCATGATCCTAGGGTCCTGGGATCGAGCCCCGCATACAGCACCCCACTCAACAGGAAGCCTGCTTCTCCCTCTCCCACTCCCCCTGCTTGTGTGCCCTCTCTTGCTGTCTCTCTCTCTCTGTAAAAATAAATAAATAAATAAAAATAGAATAAAATAAAATAAATATTTTTAAAAATTTAAATTTAAATTTAAAAAAAAAGATTTAAGATTGTGGTGGGGGAGAAATCGACAGTCAACAAGCAAAACAAATCAGTAAGATGAGCTCAGAGAATGGTGCTTGCCTCCTGACGATACGCCTGCTGACCGTGGGAGAGAATGACTCAAGTATGCAATTTCAGGACATTTCTGTCTTGTTCATTTCACTTTTTGCATTTTCCAAGTCTGTCGCAATGAAGTGGTACTAATTTTGTAATCAGAATGAAGTTAAGGGAGGAAGAGACCACTGCACACTCCCGAGAAGTCACCCAGCGGGAGCACAGGGGAGCCCGTACACACCGGTGGCGGGGGAGCGCTGATAAGGGGTTTTTCCTTGCCCCCCTCCCACTTTCTATGCTGTCGTCATTATAACGAAACCCGGTGCACAGGGAGCCGAAGTTGGTCTCCTCGGCGCATGTTTACCTCCTGCCTATTTAACCAGCACAAGAACAGCTCCCACGGGCCATGATCAAAACATGAGTTCACTGCGTTTGGTTCCTCTGGGAGGGCGAGCTGTCCAGACCTGGAACCGTGTGTCTCTCTCTCCGGGGAATGTTCTGAGACCCTAGAGGGAGCCTGGCCTGGGACTTGACTCAGCTTCCCAAAGTTCCCCACAGATGGGTAGGTTTGGGGAGAGCTATGAGCTGGTATGAGGGACATAAGGAAACCACAAGGGCCCATCCAGGTTAAATCCCTGTGCTTTCCAGCATCCAAGTGGTCCCTTATGTTATGTGGACATCTTGCTACGGCCACAGGCCTGCAGAAAGCCTGGCCCATAGAGAAGGGCCTCTGACCTCAGTAGGGGAAGGAGGAGGTCCTGGAGGTATCTGCCTCCAGTTGGGGCCATGGGAGGGCAGGGTTCCAGCGAAGGGAAACTGGGGCAGGGGCTGAGAGAAGATTTGAGACAAGAGCCAGACCGAAGCATCCAGTTTTAGGGCGAGGGCCAAGAGCAAAAATTGAATCCGAAGCAAAGGTCAGGAGTCGTAAAGCCTGGGGAGGTCCCTGGAGGCGATGCCCAGGCCAAGAGAGGGAGGTTTTCTGGAGATCAGCCCAGTCAGAACAAGGAGAGAGAGAGCTTCTCTGGGCTTCTAGCCCCTCTGAAAACAGCACCCCCCTTCCACCCACGTTGTGCTCTTCTGTGTGTCCTTTTGGTGGCGTGAGGCTGGGATGTGTGAGGAGGCCGTTTTGCGGGAAATGGAAGGGGACAGATACTTCATCTCCTCAAGGTCCGGCTTCGGTGCCAAGAGCCCCGAGCTGAGCCCTTGTACTACCGAGCAAGTTGCTGTGTATTGAAAACAAATTCCTTTCTGGAAGCCTGGAAGAAAAATGCTCAGGTACTCACAGTGATTGCTTCGGCTAATGGATTATGGGGGAGATGGTTTCCCTTCTGCCTACATTCCTATTTTTAAAAATATATATAAATTGTGAGAGTAATACAGAAATAAGAGCTTGTTGTGAGCGTCTGAGGATAGGAAAGACTATGGACTAAAAACTGGAAGGCTGCCTTCGTCCCCTCCCCCGGGATGCCTGCTGATTTCACTTTGGGGTGCATAACTTGTATCATTTTTATGTTTAAAAACAATGTTAGGGGTGCCTGGGTGGCTCAGTGGGTTAGGCCGCTGCCTTTGGCTCGGGTCATGGTCTCAGGGTCCTGGGATCGAGCCCCGCATTGGGCTTTCTGCTCGGCAGGGAGCCTGTCCCCCTCTCTCTCTGCCTGCCTCTCTGCCTACTTGTGATCTTTCTCTCTCTGTCAAATAAATAAATAAAATCTTAAAGACAAACAATGTTAAAGAACGAAGGTTGCGCGGGACAGGGAGCACCAAGTTCTTGAGGAGGAGGGTTGCTGACGGCATTCACAGGGCCTGAGAGGTCCCCTGGGATGCTGGTCCGTGTGCCATGCCCAGCAATGGGAGGAACGATAAGCAAATAAATAATTGATGGTTTATACATATTATACAGCCACTAAAAAGGATGTTCACAAAGAGTCTTTAATAACACAGGGAAATGTCTGGCTCTGCAAATCTGAAGTAGGTTTGCAAGAAAGGGCTGGGCTGTGCATTAGTTTTAGGAAATACCCCTCTCTAGCTTCTCTTGGTGGTTCACGTTGCGGGCCGGCGCATTCAAGGCTCTGAGAAGTCTTCCAATCAAGCGCCTGTACTTAGACTTATTTAATTCAGTGTTTTCCTGATCTCTTTGATGATAAAACCCTCTTCTGTGCACCGGTTTCCCAGTCACAGGATCAAGGGGTGTCACCCCGCCCACCTCATTGTCCCCCTGCTGGGCGGTCGTTGTGTCTCCCTGTGTCTCCCGCAGATGGTTGGCTCCCCACGCCTCCTCCCTGGAGGCCCCAGGAGCACCTTGACCCACAGACGTTGTCTTTCCTTCCTCCCCGTCGCCTCCAGTTCCCACCGCCCGGCCTGGCACGTGGGAGTTGTGGTAACACCTTTTGGAATGAAGAGTCCATCGTGTTTATTTCCAGTGTAGATATTGATCATCTGACTGTTCCTTCCTTCTTCTTTCATTGGTGCTTCTGATGGGTTTTATCAGCATAGGTTGAGCCATCAAGCCACCCCTCCACTGTCCCTGATTTATCTATAATAAGGGATTAATCACCTACCAGGCAGGAGTGTGGATTTAGAGCAAGGGTGGGCAGACCATGGCCCAGGCAGCAATTCCAGTCCCCTGCATGTTTTTGTTTTTGTCTTTCCATTTTATTTTATTTTATTTCTTTCCAGCGTTCCAGCATTCATTGTTTATGCATCACACCCAGTGCTCCATGCAATCCGTCCCCTCCATAATACCCAACACCAGGCTCACCCAGTCCCTCATCCCCCTCCCCTCCAAAACCTTCAGTTTGTTCTCAGAATCCACAGTCTCTCATTGTTCGTCTCCCCCTCCGATTTCCCCCAACTCACTTCTCCTCTCCATCTCCCAATGTCCTCCATGTAATTCCTTATGCTCCACAAGTAAGTGAAACCATATGATGATTGACTCTCTCTGCTTGACTTATTTCACTCAGCATAATCTCCTCCAGTCCCGTCCATGTTGCTACAAAAGTTGGGTATTCATCCTTTCTGATGGAGGCATAATACTCCATCATGTATATGGACCACATCTTCCTTATCCATTCGTCCGTTGAAGGGCATCTTGGTTCTTTCCACAGTTTGGCGACTGTGGCCATTGCTGCTATGAACATTGGGGTACAGTTGGCCCTTCTTTTCACTACATCAGTATCTTTGGGGTAAATGCCCAGTAGTTACTGCATATTTTTGTAAATAAAGTTCTATTGGAACCTGGCCATACGCATTCATTTCTTTGTATTATCTAGGCTCCTTTAGGGCTATTCTCTGGCCCCTTAGAGAAAAAGTTTGCCAGTTTCCAACTTAGAGGATTTCGCAATGCATTTTATTTATGATTCACCTCCAGTGATAAGGAAAGGGGAAGTGTCTATGTTGCAAATACTGTTTCAAAGCAAGAAAGAAGCAACTTGTACTTTTCGGCAATTACTAACTGCCAACCAGCTGTGCGTACTAGCAGTAATAATAATGATGATGCTGGCTTTCACGTTGGTCATCTTGGCTCTGAGCACCCCCAGGAAGAGGAACGAGGCTGAGCAGTAAGAAGAAAGCATCTGCTTCTGATCTGGCCATTTGAAGAGCAGATAGCTCAGTGAGAAGTCAGGCCCTGCTTCTGGAGAGACGGGGTAGTTAGGACAGGCTCCACTTAAGACAGAAGCAAGAAACAACAAACGTCTTCAAGGTTGGGGTCCTGGACAGCTCCCAGGCCTCCTGGGACTGGTCAGGTCCTCACCACTTGTCTGCTCTCACCCCTCCCAGGCTGTCCAACAGCATGAAGTTCTTTGTGGCATAGGCCACGCCCCTCCTGACCTCTGGGTATTTGCTCAGGCTGTTCTCTAGGATGCCTTTCCTTACCATCTCCTCCTCCCACACCAGCACTCAGCTCAGCCCAGAGCTCAGCTCCGTGAGGAGCTCTCCGGCCCCTCCTCAGCGCTGCTGGGGTTCTCTCTGCTTATCCCCATCTTCACACAGCCCCAACTCTGTCTACTTTGTGTGTCTCTCTGCCTTTCTAGGCCATGAGCAGCTTGTGAGCAGAGACCAAGCCATGTGACACAGCTGTGGTCAAAGTAGGCAACGCAGAAGTCACAAGATGGGACTTGCAGGAAAGCTCCTAAAACAGAGCCCACCCAACCTTCTTTGGCCCTTTCCGCCCTCCCCCTTTCCTCCTTCTTGCTAGCGGGAATGGCTGGAGCCATGGCAGCCATCCTGCAGCCATGCGAAAGGTGGAATGTTGGAATGTGGAAGGGCAGAAGCCCCAGGCTCAGAGAGTGAAGCCAGAAGACTTCAGGCACTGGGATGATGACCCCATGGGGACACTGCCCCTCCCCAGGCTGCCTACCTCTGGACTTCTTGTTAAATGAGATAAAAAGAACCCTATCTTGTATACACTGGCGTTGGGAGGGCCTCCACCAAAAACATGTCTTAATGGATTCAGTGAGGAGACAATGGAACTGTCCCTGAGCATAGGAGAGGGCGGAGGAGCAGAGGAGAGAGAGAACGGAGACTGAAGAGTGGAGGGTTGACCCCGCAGCCATCTGCGGGGACCAGACTGTTGCCATCCAGGTCCCCCAAACCTCAGGCTGCTGCAGTCCCCAGGGGAAGGGGAAAGACATCCGAACTGACCAAGCTTACGTCTCTGCCACCAGGCCACATGGGGGCAAAGGAGAAATGACGCTTCTTGCATCCCCCAGGTTGGTCTGACTTATAGGCTGGACCTTACCCTTCATAAAAAAGTGGGAAATGGAAGCAGGGACCAGAATCGATCCCAAGATCTGCAGTGTCAGGGAAAAGTTGGGGGACTCCAAACCCTGCAGTCCCTGCGCCCTTCCCAGGCAGCGCTAGAGCCTCTGAGAGGGTTTGGTCAGAGAGGGGAAATCCCTGGAGGAATCCTGAATAATTCTTGGGATGGCCCCTGCCCTCCCCCGCCCCCCCCCTTACACACACCTCTTGCTCTCCGCTACAAGCCCCACACCCCCGAGGCTCGGACTGCACCCCGCCCCAAGCGGACTTCATCATCCGCCCACACACCTCTTCCCAGCTGCTGCCCCCAACCCTTCGCCACGACCTGGACGGCCACGACGGAGCCACCATTTATCATAAGTGGCATCGACATCAATAAGGAGTTTACGGAGCAGGAGCCACAGATCACAATGGCCTTAGGACCTTCGCAGGTGTAAAGAAACAGCTCACCCGAGAAGTGTAAGGCTTTAGCATGTGGGCGGCGGGGGGGCGGGCGGGGGCAGTGACTCTAGAGTTGGGGGAGCAGCGGGAAGCCTGGGCGGGTGGGTCACCTGGCTGCAGGGGCTGCAGGCAGCTCTGTACCAGTCAGCCCGGATCCTCCTCCCCCCCCCCCCCCCCCCCCCCCCCCCCCCCGCCCCAGACCTACAGGGCCTTTCCTGGGCCCACCCACGGGCAGAAGGAGAAACTTGAGATTCACCAGGGCCTCCCAGGAAGCCCATTAAGCAAAGAGGAGTAAACCCTGAGCTCCCCGAGGTGGGAGGAGCTTGGCTACCTCCAATTTGCAGTCCTCAGAGCTTCCTTCCCGGGATGAATTATTCAAGTCCACCGCCAGGCAGCGGATCAATTATGCAGGAGGCAGAAGCCCCGGCAGGGCCCGGCTTCCAGCTGACCGGCTTTGCCCCGGGCTCCAGGGAAGGACCCTCTACAGCCCTCCCGCAACGGGGCGGTGGGGGCAGGCCTCCGTGCCTGGGTCTCTGAAATCCGTGACTGAAACCCAGCTGTCCCTCAGGGCTCCAGGCTGGGAACTGGGCTGCGGACATATCCAGGAAGGGGAACTTACTTTTACCATTCTCGTGCCTCCTCTGCCTGGAGGGGCCCGTGCGTGCCTCCGCACAAAGGAACCCCGGGTACCGACCCAACCGTGGGAGTAGGAATTCCTGCCGCAGGGTGAGGGTGCCAGAGACGTCCCCCGCTGGTCCTCTAGGACCCAGAGTCTGGCAGGTAGAGCCTCAGAGGAGTCAGAGAGTTCATTGTGGTGGCGAGTAGAAGTTTTCATCCAAGCAGTAGCTTGAAGACACCTATTTGACGTTCTCCGGTGGCTAACAGGTTCTAGCAGGTTCTAGCAGGTTCTAGCAGGTTCCAGCAGGTCCACAGCGGTGGGGGCCAGAGGCTGGTGAAGTTTTGTGCTTCCTTGGAAATGGTGACTTGGGCACACCCACCATGATGACCCTCACACACACACACACACGTGTGCGCATGCCCCCTACACACAGGCCACCTCCTCCACACAGGACCCTTCCTCCCAGCCTCCCTGGGAAACACTCTGGGAAGAGGGATGCAGCCCTCTGCAGCTGTGAATTGCCAAACTTACCCAGGGTTTCCTCTCTTTGTCCTTCTCTTTCTCAGTCTTGCCTAGATTTTCTCAGTTTGTTACACTAGATCCTGGCAGTAGGAAAGAAAGGAAGTGACTATTGTCTTTGGAGGGGATATAAAAGACTGGAGAAGACACGTCTGAGGTGAGACTAGCCAGCTAGCTCCCTTTCAGGCATCCAGACTGGAGATTCCTCAATGTTAAGGTGCAAATGAACCACCTGGGGATCTTGTTAAAGGTAGGTCTTGTTCAAGTTCAAGGTGTGGCCCAAATTTCTGCCCTTTTTGCCAGCTCCTGCTGATGTCCAAGCTGATGGTCCAGCAACCACACTCTAAGTAGCAAGGCTCTAGGGTCTATCCCAGTGGCTCCCAGCCTCAAAAGACCATTGGGATGCCCACTGGAAAGCTTTCAAGAATCCAGATGCTCCAGCCCCACCCCGGGGCCGTTTGAACCAGACTCCCTAAAGGCAGTGGCCAGGCATCAGCTTTCCTAATGTCTGCAGGTGATTCCATTGTCCAGCTGGAACTGAGAAGCCTGCCCTAGACCAACTCAGAGAGCTTTCCATGGCACACAGGGTCGGGGAGTGAGGAGGGGGCAGGTAGGTCTGGGGATGGACAACAGTGGGGCCTCAAGGGTCAGGACAGGGTGCCCAGAACCACCCAGACTCCAGGACACTCTCCAGGCTGGGGCCAGGCTGTGCTCCCCACCTGGATCGAGCCCTCACATTTCACCAAGGAGGACCATCAGACTCCGAGAGCCCTGTGTGTGCAGAAGTGATGATCACCCCATTTACAGATGGAGAGTTGAGGTTCAGAGAGGCCAGACCCCGGGTCCCTGGGCACCGCCATCCGTCGTGGGAGGCCTCCTGCATTGCGGAAGCTCTAACTTTCCCCTCGCTGATTGTAAGACAGGTGTACCCCCTTCCCGTTCGGAGTTTCTAGAATTGGGTTGTGTCTGATGAACGATGCTTTCAGGCCTCAAACCAGGCACTAAGGCGATGTGATTGTGACTGGCAGAGCCCATGCATAGGAAGTGTCCATTCACCTGAGTCTTATTAAATTGGTAGGCTTACAACGGTGGCATTTCATCTTCATTTGGATCCCCGGGTTCTACTTCAAATATCTTTGGAAAGATCAGGAGAGGCTCCTGGTGGAGGCAACTTTCCTGCTCTTGACTCCCCTGACCTTTGTCCCAGGTTCCCCTCCCAGCTGCCCTCATCTACTGTCTTCCCCTGCCTCCCGCAACGAACTCTCTTCTTCCTTCCAGAACTTTCCCTTTAGGTCAAAGTTCATATGGTCCAGAGAGCTGGTGCTTTTCATCTTGGTGTCCTCAGGGTCCAGTACAAGGCCTGGTATCTAGTAGGTGCTTAATGTAGAGGCAGCTGGAAGCCGAGTGAGGTAGAAAGCCCGCTGTGACCACCGGGCTGAGTGCAAGAGGGCTCAAGAGACGACCCACCTCAAAATGGCCATAGGCCCTAACTGACCAGTTACAACCGGGTGCAGTTCCTAAGATTACCAAAAAGGAGAACATTCCCCATGTTCCCATGCTGCCTCACTCTGCCCTGTAACTATGGCCCCCTCACCACCACCACCTTACCACAGGGCCTCTCCCTCACTGGCCTGCCCGCTGCTCCCTCCCAATATATTCAGTATATTTCCATCTCCTTTGTCCTGCCTTGGGTGGATCCTTTCACCGCCTGCACCACCAGCCCCCATCCCCACATTTGCTGACCCCCCCATCCGATCAGAGTGCCCCACACTTAGTACAAGTTTGTGGAAGAGGGAGGGAGGGGGCCTCGCCCAGGGTCCTTCCGGCAACCTCCCTCCCACTCCCAGGCAAAGGTTGCTGCTCCCTTCTTGGCTCTCCCAGGAACCCCGTCCTCCCCCCACTGAAACACCTCCGCGCTGCCCTGGTCTGAGTTGTGTCCCTCCCGAGTTCCCATGTTCAAACCCTCCCCCTCAAGCTGATGGTATTAAGAGGTAGGAACTTTGGGAGGTGCCTAGGTCAAGAGGGTACTGGGATAAGTGCCCTTATGAAAGACACCCCAGAGGGGGAGGGAATGAGAGGGGAGGCGGTGTCTCTCTGCCCATACTCACCTTCCCGCTTGGCCTGCCCTCCAGCAGCCTGGGAAGTGGATCCTTCCTCCCACCTCCCCCCACCCCCCTGCAATTTGCCTTCCTCTCACAGGGCTTCCTCTCTGGGTGGCAAAGCATGGCAGCAAGAAGCCAACTTCGGGTCAGCCCCAGGGAGAGGGTTGTTCACTGTGCATTCAGTACCTTCTGTGTACCAGGCATCGTGAGACCTGGGACAAGTCTCTGAGCCTCTGTTTACCAATCTGACCCCCGTGTATGTGAAACCCCAGCATGTGCCCTGCTGTGAGCAGGTGTCGCGCTCCCGCTCTCTTCTTTCTGTGCCTGAGGTCCTTGTTCAGATGCAGAAAGGGCCCCTGAAGGACGGTGGGTCCAGTATTCCTCACTGGAGAAACTGAGGCCTGGGGAAGACGAACTTGCCCAGGGGAACACCTCGAGCGTGCCCAGGCTGTCCACTGCCCAGCTCCCGGCCCCGACCCTGGAACCAAAGGTTGAGTGCACTCCCTTCCCTGCTCCCTGTTGTTGGAGACCCCTGGACCCCAGCGGCACAAAGACACAGGCCCACGGGGCACATGCACTTTCAGCTTTATTTCTTTCCATGCCGAGCGGTACAGAGGAGCCGACTGGAGAGTGTGGTGCCGGGCGGCGGCGGGGTGTAGTTCTCGCTGCTTCCTCTGGGACATGAGAGAGGCTGCCCCAAGCTGGAAGACTGCTGGGTTCAGGCAGCCAGGGGCAGGACCCACGATGGAGCTGGGAGCAGAGGGGTGAGGCCTCAGGGTGCCAGGCTGCTTGTGGGTGGGCAGCAGGGGAGTCAGGGACCCACCTTCCCAGTCTGATCTCTGTAGGGTTCCTGGTCCTTAGGCTTGTTCTCCTCCCGACAGAGGGATCAGGCTCCTTCCACAACCCTCAGAGCCTCTGAGCTCCGTCTGAGCACCTTCCTCTCGCTGGGGTGCTGAGCCTGGGGCCCCGGGGCCTGGCCAGAGGACCACCAACTCATGAGCCACCATTTCCGTAGACCTCATGACTCACCTCCTGGCCTGAGCTGCCTTCGCAGATGATACAAATCCTCTGGGCTCTCTTCTTCCCTCCCCCAACAGGGGCATTGCTATTGTGGCTTCAGAGGTCTTGTAAAGCAAAGCCAGCCCCTCGTTTAGGGTCTGGAGAGGTTGGTGTCTGCTCCCCAGGTGGGGAACTGACGTAGGAACACAGGCCCCAGAAGGATCCTGCCAGGGCCCCTGGGTCCTACACCCCTCCCCTGCCACGAAGGCCCTCCTGGAAGGCTCAGAGCTGCCCTTGAGACTCCTGGTAGACAGAGCCTCTGTACTAACGGACTCCCTCCCAGCAGTCTCTGAGGAGTGTCGGGGAGACAAGCAGAGGCCCTGCGAGCAGGCACAAGGGCCCTGAATGAGTGCGGGGGGGGCGGGGGGGAACAGTCTGCCAGCCTGGGGCTGGTCTGGCTGCGGCTGGAGAAACCTGATGGCTGGGCAGGGTCCCCCAGGGCAGGAAAGCCTGGAGCTTTCCTCTCTGAGAGTCTGGGAGCTGAAGCCAGCGAGGTAGGTGGGCATAGGAGGGGCGCCTGTGGGCAGATCCTGTGCAGCCGAAGCCTCGGGAGAATCCGGGGGCCGGAAACCAGACAGGAGGTCAAAGGACCCTGCTCAGTCCTTTCAGGTGTTCCATTAGGTCCTGAGACAGAGACCATGGTGTCGCCCCTGCCTCCGGGCATGTGAGTGTGCCCAGGGCCTCCTACTACCCCAAAGACTGGCCTCTTCAGCCAGGCTCTTCCCTCTGTCTTAGAACTCTCTAGACCAAATCATATTTCATAAAAACCCTCTGGCCCACTCCCCTGTTTACAGCCTGGGAGTTCCGGGGAAGTCCTTCCCCTAAAGGTGGCCCAACCCCCTCCCCCCACCCAAGAGAAAGTCTTTGTGCTTTGTGGATGGCCAGGGGCTCAGGGTAAGTAAGGCATAGAGAGCGTCTGGTGCTGCTAGGCTGGGAGCCGGGGCCCAGGCCCCACCTGAGCACCCCTGCATGGGGCCCCAGTGTGCAGCCTGGACCATCAGGGAGGCCATGGCAGGAAGGGAGCTCAGATCCGGGCTCCTCCTCTCCTGGCTGAGCGGGGCTGGGGTCAGGCCCCAGGCGGCTGCCCAGGGAGCAAGGAAACAAGAGGCAGACTGGGTCATCCAGGGAGACATGTTGGGACAGGAGTTCTCAGCAGAGATGCTCCTGAGACTGAAAAGCTGGAGATTGTCTATGGGTCCTGCAGTTCCTGATCCTGTCTTCACCAGCCAACCTCTTGGTGTTGCCACCTGGTATGCATGTAGCTGTCACCTCTGTCCAGACAGCTGCTCATCTTGGGCGCCCAAGGGGGGTTCCAGGGTGGACGCGGAGCAGCAGCGGGCCCCCTGAGCTGGGATCGCAGGAAGCACGTGGCACGAGGCATGCAAATAACTCTTTTTACACCCTGTCCCCTTGCCCCAAAGAAAAGTACAAAAGAGCAAGTCCCACAGCTTGACTCCGGGTCCTCAGACACGTGGGGAGTGTGCAGCTTCTCTCCTGCCGCGGTCCGGTCCCTCTCGTCTCCGTCTCCTCTGCGGGGCTGGTTCCCCCTCCAAGAGGCAGTGTTGTGGTGCGGTGGATCCCGGGAGACGGCGGGGTGAGAAACCAGCCAGAGCACAGAGGCCAAATACAGGGCCGTGTCCAGGAGATTAAACCCCATTATTCATTCTTGGCGCTTTTTCGCATCTGAGGTGGGCTGACAGTGGGGAGGCCTGGGGGCTTCCCTCCAAGTCAGTGCTTTGGGAGTACATGGACGTCCCTGTCCTGTCCTCCTGCGGGAGAGGGGGCGCGGGAGCGTGGAGACCTCGGGCTGCCCAGGGCCGCCTCCGCCAGCGCAGCGCCCTGGTCTGTTTCATTTCTTCTGCACTGTAACGAGAAGAGCAGTCGTGGCAGCGCGGAGCTCAGAACAGGGCTTCAGGCCATTGTTTGGAGGATTTGGGGTTTTGATTCCGGGTGGGAAAGAGCACTAGGGTCGCCTGATCGGGGTCTCTTGGTGGAAAAGAGCTCCGACTTGCTGCAAGGAGACAGCCTCTGCTGTGGGTTCGCGCACCATGGGACACCCCCCCCCGAACAAAGAACCATTGAGGCCTGAATTTTAAAAATTCCTTAAATGGCTTAAAAAGCCATTCCCTTTGCCAGTTTGGGTTCAGCAGGGGTCATTTGCCATGGACAAAGTTGTGGCGAGCTTGACAAGGAGGAGACAGAGAGGGGGCTCCTGAGCTAATGCCCGCGCTGGCGGGTCCCCCCACCCCATGTAACTGCCCTGCCGCCAGCCCCCCAGAGAACTTTATTTTATTTCAGACACTTGGACAGTGGGGGCTGTGGGTTTTAAACACAGGGCAAGCTGATTACAGACTTGACCTCTTCTCCCCTCTCCAAAGTGGCCAAATTTGCCCGTGACCCCACCACTGAATCCCAGGCTTTCCACCCCAGGTTGAACCCCTGGGTTCCAGATCAGTGCCTCCTTTAAGGACAGGGCCAGGAATCTTATTGAAATGCATATTCTGATTCAGTGGCTCTGGATCGGGGCCTGAGACTCTGCATTTCTGACCCTTTCCCCAGTTCAGCAGCCGCTGCCGCTGGTCCACGCAGCATGTCTGGGGCAGCAAAGTCTTTAGGGGAAGAGCTTAGACTGACTAGTGCAATAGGCAGAGAGGCTTGGGGTCCTCTCAAGGCGGGTGCGTGCAGGGAGGTGAAAGGACAGTGCCGCCCCACAGAGCCCAGACCCTCAGAGCTATGTCGGCCCATTGAGCCGCTGAGAGTTTGCTTTGAAAAAGGTGCCCCCATGGGTGCCTGGGTGGCTCAGTGGGTTAAGCCGCTGCCTACAGCTCAGGTCATGATCTCAGGGTCCTGGGATCGAGTCCCGCATCGGGCTCTCTGCTCGGCAGGGAGCCTGCTTTCCCCTCTCTCTCTGCCTGCCTCTCTGTCTACTTGTGATCTCTCTCTGTCAAATAAATAAATAAAATCTTAAAAAAAAAAAAAAAGAAAAGAAAAGAAAAAGGTGCCCCTGCTTGGTTAACTTCCCTGGGCCAGCTCTGGGGGCTCACAAGAGGGTTACTGCCAAATCCCATGACATGCATTGTTTATGTCTGGTCCCTGCTGGCTGTCTCAACAGGAATGCTTGCAGGGAAAGCCCACCATTCACCAAGCAACATCACAGCCATGACCTTGGGTGACACTCTCAAGGCTCAGCCAGACACAACTCTGGCCCAGGACCCAAAGCCCTCTGAGCTGGGATAGGAGCTGGCCACCTCTGCTTCCCAGGCCTAGGCTCTTTGCACACCCTTTTCTAATGATCCAGGCATAAGGCAAGGCAGAAGCCTGTCCCACTCAGCTGGGTCCTGCCAGGGATAGGGTCACTTCTCAGAGAGGATCAGCCTGTGTCCCCTACAGGCTCTTACACCGTTTCCACCGCCCTCCCCAGGGAGCTGGGCTGGGCCCTTCTGTGGTCCTCATCCCAGGCAAGCCGGCTCGCTGAGCTCCACGCAGCTGGGCCTCACCTGTGAAATTGACAGTCACGGCCACGATGATGATAATGATCCCCATGATGATGAAGGTGATACTGAGCAGCCGGGCCAGGCGGCCCAGCCTCCGGGCGCCGTCCAGGTCCCCCTGTTGCACGCTACTTCGGGACTGCAGAGAAAGGGTGGCAGAGACCTAAGGAAGGCTGTTCCCAGCAGACTGGGGCGGGGGGGCGCCCCTTGCCTTGGCCTCCAGAACCCACCCAGCCCCCACTGCAGCCTCTATTCCAGCACCCATTGGGGTTGGGAAGCAGGCTTCTCCCGCAGAACTGGCCTGGACTCAGGAGGCTCACACCCCTTGTGGGAACCCCCGGCCGAGCCTGCCCCTGGCTGGAAGCAGAATCAAGCAGTGCAGGGCACTTGCTCTGAGGACGGTGAGTGGGCAGGGTGGCGGGTGGCATGGTGGAGCCCGAGGGTCTGGGAGGGTGGGCCGGGGCCAGGTCATGCTGAGCAGGCGGGAGCAGATAAGCCAGGCCTCCCTGGGCCCCCGTCCAAGGCTCACTGCTATGGCCACACTAAGGAGGCTCGTTGGCTTTTTCTGTGGTCCGAGGTGCCTGCCTCCTTTCCTCTGTGACCCTCCTCTTCCACACCAGGAAAAAAGCATCATTGATCCTCCCTCCTCCTAGTTTCCACCCAGGAATCACATCCTTGTTCAACTGAGCCGACTTCCGCAATCTGAAAGGTTTGAACTTGAGAGGCTAGGGTGTGTGGGGAGCCACACACGCCTGGCTTTACAGGGCCCCGTTTGATACTTCACTCTTTCTCAGTGAGCTCAGTTTTTCTCGGCCTTATTTAATTTTGGTGAAAGCAGGTGGGTGAGCGGGCGGATGGCCAGAAAGGATCTTGGGAGATCCTGGAGTGGCTCGGTGGGGCTGTGTCCTAAGCATGTCCATGGAGGTCCCACACACACCCCTGCCCATCACGGTTCAGGAGTCAACCAGCTGGCCCGGGCTGGCCTGTGACCTTCAGGCAGGAGTTCCCTAAAGGTGTGACTGCTTTCAGGGTCTTAGGCCACTTGTTTGGTTATTTTATTTTCCAGTTATTGGAAGGTCCTGACTTCGCATCGAAATGTAGTGGAGTCCCTTGATGATGGTGGCATTGTTGGTGATGAGGATGATTTACTGAGTGCTTACTTTGTGCCCGGCAGCTTGCTAAGGACTGTACCTGAACAATCTCACTGAGGCTCAGAACCATCCCGTGCGGTTGCCAGTGTTGCCCACTTTTAAAGACGCTGAAGTTCAGGGAAGATACCCTTCCCCTCACTGTTCTCTTCAGGAGGGCACCCCTGTCTCCCAGGTCCTGTCCTTTTCTCTTCACAGAACCTAACCAACCCCCACCGCACCCCATGTCTCCCTGTCCAAGCTCCTCCCAGGACAGAGCCACCTCCTGCCACACTGTTTGATGCCATCAGATTCGCTTTGCCTCGGATCTGCTCCTGGACTCGTGCTCCTCTGCCCACTTGCCCCATTACCACAGCCTGGAGTCCAACCACTCGGTCACAATACCTGTCCCTTGCCACCCTGCCGATAAGTTTCCTTTCCTGGTCAGTTTCATTGCAGTCCTCCCCAGCTGCCTTGCACCTGCCCTGGGTCCCTGCCACTTCTCACTCAAGCACAGCAGCTTCCTGAAGATCCACGCCCCAGCTCTATGCTCTCTTCACCTCCATGCCATTCCCTACACCACCGTTCCACTCCACAGAGATTTATGCTGGACCCTGTGCTAGGGCCCTGGCATGCAGTCATGGGTGGGATCAGAGAAGAGGTGGAGAGTCGGGGGCTGATGCACGAGTTCAAGGAGATGACAGTGGCTTAGCCTGCGACCCTGCCCAGCAACTTCCATGGCCCCCCACTGTTCCCAGAACAGTCTGAATCCAGGTTAGCTTTGCACTTCCAGATTTTATCCTCTACTCTTCCCTTCCACAACCTCTGGACTCAGCCAGTCTGATCTCCTCCGAGTCTGAGCACCTACTGGTGCAACTCTCCTGCCCGCCTTTCTGCTCCCCTCAACCACCTGTCCACATCCTCTCCATCCTTCAAGGGCTTCTGGTGGGAGAGAAGCAACTGGGGAAGGGGAGAACGGTGAGGTCAAGAAGGGCCCTGACTATCACAAAATGGAATCTGGATTTTGTCTTGTAGGCATTCGTGGGGGGCCTACAACTGGGCGACTCTATAGACGATTTCATCAAAACAGGAGAGGGGCCCTGGGTGGCTCAGTCGTTAAGCATCTGCCTTCTGCTCAGGTCATGATCCCGGGGTCCTGGGATGGAGCCCTGCATCAGACTTCCTGCTCAGTGGGGAGTCTGCGTCTCCCTCTCCCTCTCCCCCTGCTTGTGTTCCCTCTCTCGCCGTCTCTCTCTGTCAAATAAATAAATAAAATATTAAAAAAGAAAACAAGGGGCAACTGGGTGGCTCAGGTCATGATCTCAGGGTCCTGGGATCGAGTCCCGCATCGGGCTGTCTGCTCGGCAGCGAGCCTGCTTCCCTCTCTCTCTCTCTGCCTGCCTCTCTGTCTACTTGTGATCTCTCTCTCTGTCAAATAAACAAATAAAATCTTTTAAAAATAAAAATAAAAATAAAAAAGAAAACAAAACAGGAGAGAAAAAGATCCAGTCAGAGGGAGAGGCTGAAAAGACCAAGAAGTGTTGGGTGCCCCAATGTCCCAGGGCAGCCGAGAGAGATCTGAACTTGGGCACAGGACTGAACTACAGGAGCAGAGGAGAGCGCTGCTGTCCTTGGAGACTAGACAAATATGGGTACAGGTGGTGTCACACCTCAACGGATCTGTAGGTGGGTGTGGGCAGAAAGTTGTGAGCATCCACGCCTCTGGACCTCAGGGTGCCCAGTGACAATGGGCAAGTGTCATCCAGTGAGAGGTGAAAGAGAAGGTGGGTCTGGCTTGAGGCATGGGCGGGGCTCGGGCAGGAGCCCATCCTGAGACTCACAGGCGAACCTGGACCTGGCAAAGACCTGACAAGGAGCAGGTGCAGCCTCCCAACTCCCTAAAAGGGCAGCCTGGAGGGCAACACAGGTTTCAGAACCAGACCTCCTGGGGGCCTGTCCCCACCATCCACAGCTGACTGATGACCCTGGATGAGGGGCTTCTCTCTCCTCATCCTCAAATATAATCACGTATCGAATTCCTGACCTTTCTTGTTTTTTTAAGGTTTTATTTATTTATTTGACACAGAGAGAGAGAGATCACAAGTAGGCAGAGAGAGAGGAGGAAGCAGGCTCCCCGCTGAGCAGAGAGCCCGATGCAGGACTCGATCCCAGGACCTTGGAATCATGACATGAGCCGAAGGCAGAGGCTTTAACGCACTGAGCCACCCAGGTGCCCCAATCCTAACGTCCCTCAAGCATGTCCCTACCTCTCCAGCTGACCCCACTGCCCCAGCCCACTCCCACAACAGAGTTCATCTGGAGACTGCACCAGCCTCGTCCTCATGAGTCTCTCAGCAACAGCCTTGCCCCCAGCCAACCTCTTCTCAACAGCCATAAGCCTGGTCACACAGCGCCGCATAAAATAGATACATTTTTTAAATTAATTTTTCCTATTTTTTTTAATTTTTAGAAATTGTTTTAAGTGAGCTCTATGCCCAACGTGGAGCTTGTACTCATGACCCTGAGATTAAGAGTCGCATGCCCTACCAACTGAGCTGGCCAAATGTCCCCAAAGGGACACATTTTTATGGCTTGGCGCCTTTTCATGGACTGCTGTCTCTGCTGGAATGCCTTTCCTCATTTCCGTGTTGCTACCTCAGCAGCTCTTTCTCACCCTTCAAGGGGCACCTTCAGTCAAACTTTCCTTGATGCCCACGAGCAATTAGTCAGCCCCTCCTTGGGGCTCCCGTAGCATCTTACACCTGCTCTTTTCCTCCCTTCCCACCTCGTGTCATCAGTTCTTGTGTCGGTCTCTTTCCCTAGATTTGAAGACAGGGGCCGTTCAGCCTCAAGCTTGGGGTCCCTCTTCTGTAACCTAGAGACTGGCCCTAAGAGGCCTTCAGTAAGTATGTGAGGAAGTAAAGAATAAAAGAAGAGAAAAAGAGTACGAGTTCTCACCACTGAACTTAGCCAGTGGAACAGTCCAAGTGAATAGAAGATTCATGAGTGAAATGAAGGCGGTGGGTACCCGAGGAAAGACATCGGTTATCTGGGGGCGCCCGGGTGGCTCAGTGGGTTAAAGCCTCTGCCTTCGGCTCAGGTCATGGTCCAGGGTCCTGGGATCGAGCCCTGCATCGGGCTCTCTGCTCCGCGGAGAGCCTGCTTCCTCCTCTCTCTCTGCCTGCCTCTTTGACTACTTGTGATCTCTGTCTGTCAAATAAATAAATAAAATCTTTAAAAAAAAAAAGATATCTGTTATCGGGGTATTGGCCCCACCCACTAACCCACGCCACCTCCAGCTCGCTGCATGGCCAGCCCAGGTCACCGAACGAAGGACTTCAACACCAAGGAAACACCTTCCTCTTGGGAGGAAGAGGGGGCAACATACAGACAGGCTTCAGGAATTTCCAGGAAGTTCGGCCTTAGAGATGCTGGGGCTACCTTGAATTATTGCCAAGAGACTCATTCTCAGCTGTAAGCATGGCACACAGTGGGGAGGGGCACAGGGTTTGTGATGAGTCCTTCTCCTCACTTGCCAGAGAAATCGTTGTGCATGGGGCAGCAACAATTCAGGACTGTGGAGAGAGGCATATGTGTGGTTGCCTGGGTAGGAGAGGTGGGGAGGGGAAGCGAGAGAGGGAGAGATGAGTTTTTCAGCCACTCTAAACCCAATCCCTCTTCTTTATCCACAGAGCCATCAGCCTGTGCATCCCAGTCATGCCTGTTCCTTTGAGCCGGAGGGACAACGTTGAGGAAGATGCACTGGGAATGGCCAGATGACCAAGGTAGATTTGACTGCACCTGCCTTGTTGGGTCATACACATTATGGGTCATACACTGTCCACATAAACCTCACAACTCTTCTGTAAATCTTAGTTTTCTGATCTGTAAAATGGAGAGAATAGCTGCCTTGAAGAGTAGAGCCCTACTTTTTATCTAGAAGTTTCTCACCACTAGCTGACACTCTTTTCCAAAGTCCCCCCATTAGTTCCCAAATGAAAAACCCATCCCTCGACCTCAGGGATGGAAGAAGACCCTTCATTACTTTTAATGAGTAAATTACTAGCTGCATTTCAAACCCCACTTAGTGGCATCCTCTTCCTCTTCTACAAAATGGCTCAAGTTGAAGACACAATGATAATTGCAGTAATGATTGTAAATGACTGTGAATTAATAGATCATTTGTGATTGCAATGGTTGTGGGAATGGTAAGGGAGAAAATGAATTCGGGTTAATAGATCAGTGAGGAAAGGCATTGAAAAAAGTCCGAGAGAGCTGGTAGGGCTGGGGAGGAAAGTGGGTGGGGTAGGGAAGGTTCTGGGGAGAGCTGCCAGTGGATGAAACCAGCCAGAGGAGGATGGCAACAGAACTTATTGGGAAAGAGCTTCCACCCCCCATGAGGCTCAGGCCAAGCCCCAGCAGGCCTATGGAGACCTGCTGACATCTGACAAGATGTGGTCAGCTGATCGCTGATGAGCTATTTGTCCTTCCACAGAGATGGAGCAAATCCCAGCTGGTCAAAGCCAAGGAATGTGCTTCCCCATGCCCCATTCATGTCCCTCTCTCTACGACAATGCAATTCTTACTGGAATGCCTGACTATAGTTGCTGGAGGGGATGTGGGGGAGTGTGGTCCTGGAGAAGGAGTTGGGGTAGCTGCTGTGTGGTGGGTGGGAGTGTTTGGGGATGCTTAGGACTTGGAGACATCAGCTGTTTGCCAACACATTGAGAAGTATGTTGATATTCTCAGCCACGCGTCTGCGTGCCAGCCGATCAGTGCTGGTTGGGGCTCAGCGCTCTTGCTGGATGAATGCATGAATGCATGAAAGGGAGCCTGCCACAGGTCAGTTAAATAACCAGGTCACCCAGAATGCCCAAGAAAGGGAGTGTTGAGCCACTCAGAACCTCTTCCGCACTCCTGCATATGGTAGGAGGAATCAACAGAGAAGGGGCTTCTCTGAGGCTTCCACCAAAACCACAGACTGGGCTGCTCTTCCCCCCAACAGTGGCATGAGGGCTAGCACTCATCTCCCCCAGACTGACTAAACTCAGAATTTGTTGGCCACTAGGGATCTGCCCTTTGCTCTAAGACTACAAAGTTTTGTTTGGTGTTAATGATAACAGTAACCACTGCCCTTTTTTATATGGCAGACTCTGTGCTGGGTGTTTTCACACATATTAACCCAGTTAATCCTCCTGACAGATTTATGGGATTGATGGTCTTATGACACCTATTTTACAGATGAGACAGCTGAAGCTACAGAAGGGGGTTGAGGGACTTGGACATGGTCACATGGCCTGGGACCCACACACACGGGTCTATCTGATGCTGATTTAAGCACTGTTGGGCTGAAAGCCCAGCTGAAAGCCTGGGGTCCAGCTCCTTTGGTGGAGAGGAGACCTTGCTGGCATTGGGAATATGGACATTTCTCAGCCTGACCCAGGAGTAGAATGGATGAAGGCAGCCCTACCCTGGCCACCTTGGGAGGGTCATTGGAGGCTGCTGTGCTGAGCAGGGCTGGCTCTGGATACCTGGGATCCCAGCGGCTCAGGCCGAGCCTCTGTCTAAGCCACAGTGGGAGGGACACTGCTGGCCCATTAGCCTCCTACTGACGGAGTCAGTAGGGATGGGGAAGGACAGCTGGGGGGTGGGGGACAGGCGGGGAGAGTGGACAGGAAGAAGGAAGGAAATGGATTCTGCCCTTCCTGCACAAATGCCCCAAAGGTTTGGCTTTCCTGGGAAAGACACACCATCCTTGTCCCTAGAGGTAGATGGAGGGCGGGGTCATGGAGACAACACTAGAGTCAGCATCCAGCTGACATGCCTCTTACCAGCTGAGTGACCGTGGGCAAGGCACTGCTGTAGTGTCTCTGTTGTCTCATGTGTTAAATGAGAATAATTAGCCCTTATCACGGGGCTCCCCTGGGCTCCTACCTCCTGGCTTCTCATGGTTCTCTTTGGAAATTCATTTCCACAACTGTACTCCACTTCGCCGCCACCCCACACAATCCCTCTGCTGAAACCTCAACCCCCGGCATCTCTCTCATGCCTCTCTTGCACAGCAGCTGTCCTTCGACTTCTTAGAGCCTCAACCTGTGACCCCTCCCTCTCCTCCAAGGTCATCACCAATTTCCCAGCCTCACGCCATCCCAGTCCAGCCTGATCCTTGAGTGTGCCACCTCTGCCCCCACTCACCAGCATCGTTCTGTGCCAGTGGGTCTACCCTCATGGCAATCCTGCCATCCCCAGCCTCAGGTGGGCCAATGTCCCATCTGTGACTCTGTACCAATAGCTGGAGGAAAAAATGCACAGGCTGATAACAACTCAGACCCATGGGATCCAGCCTCAGCAGAGCCCTCAGGCCTCTCTGTCCCTTGTCACTTCTCCTCTCCTCTGTCACCAGCTCCTTCTTTCTCAGCAAATGGCCTTGTCCTCCACATCCCTGGTGGCATGGAGCCCATATAGCATGAACTAGCTCCTTTTCCTTTGAGTGTTTCTATCTCCTTCTGCCATCATGACCTTCCCTGCAGGCTCCCAGGAACAGGGTCCTTCTTCGAGATCCCATCTCTGCACTCTTTATGAATGCCATCATTCACCTCTCTCCTTTTTGCCTAATGCTGTCCGTTACCAGGGTCACCGGGGGTCTGTAAATGGCCCAACCAGTGGACATTCCTTATTGGATCTGACCTCTGCACCGCATTGGACCATCCCTCCTCCTTTCAAACTCGCTCCTCTGTGGGTGTCTCCCCCTCTCCTCTAGTTTGCCTCCCACCCCCTGAAATCTTTTCAAAGCTCTTTCCTGTCCCCTTCCCTCTGTCCACCCCTTAAATGCCGCAGTCCCCAGGAGCCGGGTAACCAGGAGTGTGAAGAAAGTGCTGCTACTTTCACTTCAACAATCCTCTTATCAGTGCCCTCCTTCCTAAGCCATTGCTTGGTCCATACCTTCATCAGCCCTCCTAGAATCTCAAGAGCCTCCTATGGGGTCTCCCTGCTCCCAGTCCTACCAGCTCAAGCTTATTTCCCCCAGCACAGTGAAGTGTTGGTTTTAAAAGATGAATAGACCACATCATGCCTCTGCTTAAAATTTTTCAGGCGCTCCCCGGAGCCACTAGGATAAAACTTAAATTCCTAGAGTGAGTCCCTGCCCACCTCCCTCCATCACTATACTCTTGCATCCATAGGCCATGTCAAATACACCATGTCATCCATCTTCCCAAATGCCTAACATGGCACCTCATTGGTAAAAGAGGTGTGTTCGTTAATGGGGCACCCAATCATTCTCTACCACTTAGTCGCCTCCAAACAAGCAACTTGCCAGACAAATGAGTGATTGACTGAATTAATAAATGTATGGTCTGTGTTAACAACTCTTGGGTTTCCAGAAACTCTTTCTGCCCCTTGACAGGGTCTTGGTCCAGACCTCTTCATCTCTCACCTAATGCTCCTGCAAAAGTTCTTTCTCCCAGCTGCCAGGCTCAGTGGGGCCCCTCCCATCCTTTCTCTTACCCCACACCAGCCTCTCCACCACAATGGAAGCCTGACCACACCTCTCTCTGGCTCCAGATCTTGTGATGTAAATGCCAGGAGAAGATTGCCACTGGTCCCAGAGGACCACACGCTGTATGATTCCATTGGTATGAACTGTCCAGAAGAGACAAATCCATAGAGATAGAAGGCTTAGTGGTTTGTCAGGTCTGGGAGGGGTCAAGGGAGAGATGGAGTGATTTTATTTAAAAAAAAAAAAAAGGCATGGGGCTTTTCTGGAGGTGAAAAAAATGTTCTGAAACAGACTGTGGTTATGGTAGCGTGGATCTGTGAAAATCTTTGAATTGTACACTTTGAACAGGTGAATTGTATAAAATGTGTGTTATAAGTCAAAGCTCTAAGAAAAGCCCCCAAAAGCCATGATGGCTTCCCACCCCCGGCCAGGGAGACACTCAGGTACCACTCAGTTTATTGCTTATGGTGTAAGAGCCCTTGTCCTCAAGCCCTTTGTGTGGTTCATCTCCCTTTACCCTCACACAGCTCTCTAATGTAGGTGTTATGTGACATCCATTTTGCAGATGGGAATACTGAGAAGAGAGATTTCAGTGACTTGCCTGAGGCCCCACGATATGCTGTGGTTTGGTCTAGCAGGAGGTCGTCTTACAATGGGTTATAGGATCTGTTTCCAAGTTTCTCCCCACCGGACTGGAGGCTCCTGGGAATTGGTGATAGTGTCTGGTTCTGACCTAGCACCGGAATCCCCGCCCCTGGCCCAGTGACCTTCAGAACTGACTCGGGAAACTGAGAAGGCTGTAGAATTGTGCTGGGAGTGGGCTCAGTGGTCTCAGTCTGGGACCCAGGCGTCTTTGACAAAGGCAGGGTCTATCCAGTCTGCACACTGCCTCCCCAACAAGGAGATGGATTCCAGCAACTCTTCTCTCCTGGGTCCTTGTGTGGTTTCCCTCCCCGAAGTCTGTCTCCCCTCCCGGGGCTTCTCCCTGTAACTAAGAGGTTGGCCCCGCCCAGAGCTCCCGGCTGCACCCCTGGGACCTGGTTCTGCCCCCAGCTGCCTCCCAAGGGCAGCAGGCAGCACAGGAAACGCCTCAAAGACCCCCCCACCTCCGGCCCCTGTTCAGCCCTGGCTCTTGTGCCCATCCCAAGTCTCAAGAATGCCACCGGGGTCTCCTGACGTCCTGGCAGGTGGAGCTAGATTTGACGGGGAATCAGGGAAAGCATCCCCAGCTGGACACCAGGCCTCCATGGGGCAGAAGGATGTGTTTGAGGAAACAGGCACTTTCTCAGAGGACAGCCCTGGGGGGGCAGCAGGAGTGACCCCAGGTCCTAAGGACTTGGTGATAAATGACTCAGCAGGGGCGTCACTCCAGAGGGAAGCAGACAGCATCTCCCCGCCCTGTCCCCCAGCCCTGAGCAGCCCGGGGCTGGGAGTTTACTACTCCCGCTGTCTTTTTCCCTTCTGCCACTGCCTGCCTGGGCTTTCTCTCTCACACAACCCACCCCCTTCCTGAAACTCAAGTCATTTGCCAACATCCACGGACATTTTCTGGGGATCTTCTATAAGCAGCTCCATCCATACCGCTTGGTTTGGGGACAAGCTAAGATAGTCTACTCAGAACGCTACAAGGCACTTAAGTGTATGAGAAGCGAAGACTAGCCCACATGCTCCTAGGCAGGGCCGGCCATGCCCTCTGACACACATTCACCCCCCACACGGCCCAGACCTCCCCTACCCTAAAAACAGACTCAAGACAGATGCTGGAATCAGTGTGAGCACCAAGGCCCAGAAGGCCCCAGCAAAAACAGTCCCCCCCAGCTCCCTGAAGGAGCAGCCTTGGGGGAGCCCGGCCCCAGGGCCCCCTGCGTGTGGCAGGGAAGTCACAGCCGCTCTTGGAAACCAGCACTGGCAAAGGCCACTGGAATACCCAGGTGGCCTGGGGTGAGGGGTGGAGGCAGCTGGCTCCCCTCCCGAGAACTCGGGGTCCTGAGACCCCACACTGGCCCCAACCTCTACCGACCCACAGCCCCACTTGGGACGACACCCCCAGCAAAAGGCCAGCCCCCCAACTTGGCCACCTGTCTGCAGCGTAGAGTTTAGCTCGGGGTGGCTCCTGGGGTTCCCCTTCCCAGGAGGGTATGTGCAAAGTCGCTGCCACGCAGAAGAGCAGAGAGGAGGGAGGACAGCAAACAGAAGGTCTCCGGTCCGGCCCCCTCTCCAGCAGGAGGGGCGGTAGGCCTGGTGAGAAAGGGAGGCTTCCCCCAAGCCCCCGCCCCCAACTCTGTGTTCCACACGCCCCAGGCAGAGGGTCTGGCGCCCACTGAGCCCTGGAACGGAGAGCCACACTTACCATGATGGAAAAGATGAGGGGAATCAGATTGAGAGGCCACACGGGGCAGAAGCAGGAGGCGATGGCGAGGATGAGGTAATCTTTGGGGACCTCTTGGTCTTGGGCAGAGGAGGCAGTGGCAACAGAGGACGCCCGCCTAGAGCTGGCCCGAGAGGCTGACCAGGGCAGTGCGGCTTCGGCGCGCCCCTCCGATACCGCCTTGAAGGGCAGGCCGTGGCCGTTCTGCTCCAGGTCCAGGGCCCCCGAGAGGGATGTGGACAGCTTCAGGGGCTTGTCCTCCTTGCCTTCCACCTTCGTGAGGAGCTTCTCCATCTCCGGCAGCTCCAGCGGTGAGGCGGTGCCTGGCTCCTGGGCTGAGGGAAACTGAGGCTGCCCCGGGTTGGCCATGTTGGCTTGGGTCTGGGGTTGCTCCTGCTTCAGGCTGAGACGCTCGGCTGCAGAGGGAGCTCAGCACGCCATGCCTCAGCCCAGACTGGGGCCGCCAGGTCGGGGGCTGAAGCGTCCCCCAGGGGAGCGAGGGCAGGGGTCGGCTTCTCCGGGCCTCTGAAGCCGGCCTGATGCCCCCGCGGAGTTTCGGGAAGCTGGAGCCTTCAGATCTGTTCAAGTTCGAGGCCAACTTTGCTGGTGTTGCTGACAGCACAGATGGGCAGGGAAGTGACAGAAAGCAGCTCAGAGAGCAGAGCAAAGAGGCTCCTCTCCCGGGTGAGGCTTAGGTTAAGTCAGAGAGAGGAGAGAGAGAGAGAGAGAGAGAGAACACACCACACAGCCTCCCTCCCTCCCCACCCTCCTCCGAGATGCTTTTCCTTTTCAATTCCCTCTCCCCTGAGACCATGCAGTGTGCTGCCTCAGCCCAGCTCAGCCCAGCCCAGCCCAGAGGGACTTCGGTGGGCCTCTCCTTTCCACTGCAGCCACAGAGCCCGCCTCTCTGGTCTGGGGCTCCAGATGGGGGAAACAGACCCAGTGGGTCACAAAGGAGCTTGTCTTCAACCGTCTTGGGAAACGCAGCCCTCTCTCTTCTGGAGCGGGTCACACTTCCTCCTATCTCGGCCCTTCCTCTTCTCTCGCAGGCAACGCGGAGCCCCGGACCTACCCTAGGGCATCCCACCTGACCTCCAGCCCCCGGACGTGTCCAGATCACAGCCTGGCTCCCTCCTCCAGGAGGAGAGGGCAGACTAAGCACCAAGGAAGGATCCTGCCTCAGTGGGTCTCTGAGCATCTCACCAAGGGGTGTTAGGAAGGAAGTGTGGGTCTATCTCATGCCCATCTGAGCTTTTCTGGGGAGCTTTTATTTATTTATTTTTTAAAGATTGTATTTATTTATTTGAGAAGGAGAGAGAAAGCATGAGCAGGAGGAGGGGCAGAGGGAGAAACAGGCTCTCCACTGAGCAGAGAGCCCCTATGCCGGGCTCGATGCGGGGCTTGATCATGACCTGAGCTGTAGGCAGATGCTTAACCTACTGAGCCACCCAGGCGCCCCTCTGGGGTGCTTTTAAAAAGCAGCAAAGAGCTTTGCGCAGTGGCAGTATCGTAGCCAATGAGGTTTATCCGAGGCGCGATTATTGCTAATTGAAAAAGCAGCAAAGATACTCCTGTTCAGGAGCTCGCTGGTCTGAAGGACCTCAGTCCTGGGAGTCGGTCCTCTCTGATTATTGCTGTCGCTCTTCACTCCCTCTCCTGTCTTCTCCCTGTTTCAGCCTCCTCCTCCAGGCTCCACATCTCCCCTGTCCCCGATCTCTCTCTCGTTACAGTGTTTCGGAAGCGTGACTTGGAATCCCTGGGTGTGTTCCTGTGAGTGTGTTGGGGTGGGCGGTGGAAGAGGGTAAGAGGAAAGACTCTAAGCCCCTACGGTCATGCAGGTTGGGGGGTGGGAAGGCAGAAACAGGATGGGGTCGCAGAGGTTGTGGGGTTTAGATCCTCTGATATCCCAAATGTGAGGCCAGAAACGGAGGAACACTCCTCTCAAGCAGACATCAGTCCCTTGTCCTGGTCCTGGAGCCGGTTTGGAGCAAGAGGAACCACTGCAGTGGAAAGAAATAGCTTTGGTTTGTGTGTCAAGCTGGGTTCTGAAATGTTGCTTCCAGCAAGGGCTGTGCCCAGGTTGGGGGGGGGGATTTGGGGGGCAGGGGAACAGGGCATAGAAGAGCCATGTGCTAGGGGCTCAGGGGGAGTCTGGGGAGCTGAAAAGGTTCCAGAGGCTCATAAGTTTCGAACGTATTGTGTGGCTTTGGCACACATTGTCAAGTTTGGTAAATCTGAGTATATTAAATTAAGAATTTTTGCTTCATATAGGAAACCCTTTGTTGTTTGCAAAATGCAAGCCTCCGGGGTAGGCAGTGAGAGAGAGAACTTCCCCTCATCTAGGTTCTTAAAGGAAGCTCTTCTTCCCCCAGGCCAGGGGTGGGGCAGGAGAGTGAGCTGGGCTTCCTTGACCAGGAACTTCTGGAAATGTGCTAGTGTCTTTTTAAACATGAGACCTCATGCAGAGAGTGGGAAGTTGGGTGCCTGGGACCCCTAGACTCCAAGTCAGTTTCCGGCTTGGACAGAATTCTGTATTACAGCTGGAAGCTGACCCGGGGCCCCCCCATGGGGCCTCCGGCTGTCCGGCCTAAAGAGACCATAGCCTCTGGCCCAAAGGTGGCTCTTGAGCCGCTGAAATATAGCTGGTTCCAACTGAACGTGCTGTAAGTATAGAACATACTGGGTTTTGAATACTTAGTACAAAAAGGAATGTATAATGTCTCATGAATACTGTGTACATTGATTACATATTAAAGTAATAATATTGTTGTTACACTGAGCTGAATAAAACAGGATTAAAATGAATGCCAGCTCCGTCTTTTGGCCTTTTAAAAATATGCTGACTAGAAAATTAAAAATTAGGGGCGCTGGGTGGCTCAGTGGGTTAAAGCCTCTGCCTTCAGCTCAGGTCATGATTTCAGGGTCCTGGGATCGAGCCCCACACCAGGCTCTCTGCTCAGCGGGGAGCCTGCTTCCCCCTCTCACTCTCTCTGCCTGCCTCTCTACCTACTTGTGATCTCTCTCTGTCAAATAAATAAATAAAATAAAATAAATAACTCTTTAGAAAATTAAAAATTAAAAAATGGTTTGTATTACGTTTCTATTGGGCAGTGCTGGCCTCGAACAAAATGAACCCAACATAAAGGGGTCTTACATGACTTACATGACTTATATGACTTAATAAAAACACTAAGAGGAAAAAAAAAAAAAGCCAAGAAGTCCCCAGGGTGGCTCGTGGCTGTGAGGTTGCAGGGTGGGCTGGCTTTCGGGGGTGGGGGCGGGCCAGGCTTGCCCCCTCACTGTGTGCTGCTGGGCTCACGGTGCCATCTAGTGGCCTGGTAGTGAGGAGGGGAATGACCAGAGGTGGGGTTGCCTGCTCCCCCACTCCCCCTACACCCCCCTCCAAGGGGAAAAGCTGGGAGGCGCCTCAGGTTGGGGCTCCCAGGCTGGGAAGCCCAGCCTAGCCAGCTGCTGGGTCTGCAACCTGCAGTGGCCGCATCCCCACACCCCCTACTCCCAACTAGGTCTTCCACAGAGGCCCATGGGCCATACTCATCATCCAAAATGGGTTTGGGCGGCAATCCGTTTCCCATAGACACAGAGCTTCAGACTTGTAACGTGAAGATTTAGGGACTCTGGGACCGGTTTCTGCAGAGCAGTGAGGTGCTGGGCTGGCCACAGCCTTCAGAAGGGGACATGGGGCTCCTCCAGCTCCACCCCCACGAGGTCTGACTGCCTGCGGGGATTTGAGCTGTGAGCCCCTGCAGCTAGACAGATGGACTGACCTTTCTGTTCCACTGCTGCCGGGCCTGGCTGCTGAAGAAAGTCACTTCCTTCCCTCCCCCACTTTCCTGGTGTGGCTGTGAGGTCCCGGGTGCCGCAGGTGTACCCCCCGGCTCCCTTGCCAGGGTCTGGCCCAGTTACAGCTGGCTGGCTGAACCAGAGGAAGATGCAGACAGAAACCACATGCCCAGTGTGTCCACATGAACACTAATTCCTACCTCTGTTTGCCCTGGGCTCAGCTCACCCCCTGCCAGGAGCATCTGGGATCTGTGTGAGCACACGTGTGTGCCCACAGCTCCCCCCCCCCCGACACACACTGTAAAAAAAACTTGATGTGGGACGTCTGGATGGCTCAGTCAGTTGGGCATCTGCCTTCGGCTCAGGTCATGATCTCAGGGTCCTGGGATCGAGCTCCACATCAGGCTCTCTGCTCAGCGGGAAGCCTGCTCCTCCCTCTGGCTCTGCCTACTTGTGCTCTTTCCCTGTCTGTCAAATAAATAAATAAAATCTTTAAAAAAAAATAAAATTTGCTGTTTTCCTGCTCCTATCAGCAAGTCCCCAGGTTTCACCTCCGGTGAGGTCGCATCCCTCTGAAGGCACCCTCTCCGGATGCTAGGATCACTGTCCTTGCTCAAAACATTTCCCTACCCCTCTTTGGAAGGTGCTCTGAGGAAACAAATCTTTCCCCTTGAAAAGGCAATTATGAAGAACCTAATAGATACTAACTCTGTTTGCATCCCTCCAAATTCTCTTAGGGTATGTTCGTGTACCTACATGCCTGTCTCCAGTTAGAATCGTGGGCACAGACCATTTTGCGATCTGCTCTGCTAACTCACGATTTTCACTCTATTAGAACACCAGAGTTTGCTTTGCCAAGCCTCAACGTTTGGACATTCGTATGATTACAAATCTCTCCCTGTGCCGTGCCTCTGGGGCTGCCTTTTTGCAAACAGAGTTTTTTCAGATTTGGATGACTCCCTTGGAGTCTTTTTATTGTGACTTTGCCCATTTTTTTCTACCAGAAAAGGAACAGAGATGCAGGACAACTAGCAATCTATAAATGTGCCCTTTTCTCCACACCTCTGGTGACATCAGTCTGTCGGTTGTTACCTATTTTTGCTGGTGTGTCTCCTTTATTGCTAGACAGACAAGGTACTGCTCCCCGTGATGGAGGCAACGAGGATAAAGGAAGGGCCTGGAAGGTGCAGACTTCCTACGAGCAGCTAAGAGACCTTGTGTATGGGAGCCCGTCGTGAGCTATGGGGCTGCTTCCAGTGTGTCATTCTTCTCTGCCCCCCTCTCCTTCGAGACTCTTCCAGTGGGCGGCCACTCTCAACCTTATAGATACAGGATTTCTCTCTTTAGGTATACTAGCCCTTCGTATCTTTTTTTTTTTTTTTAAGATTTTATTTATTTATTTGGAAGACAGAGATCAGAAGTAGGCAGAGAGGCAGGCAGAGAGAGGAGGAAGCAGGCTCCCTGCTGAGCCGAGAGCCTGATGCAGGGCTCTATCCCAGGACCCTGGGATCATGACCTGAGCCGAAGGCAGGGGCTTTAACCCACTGAGCCACCCAGGCACCCCTCCTTTTTTTTTTTAAGATTTATTTATTTGGGGCGCCTGAGTGGCTCAGTCATTAAGCATCTGCCTTCGGCTCAGGTCATGTTCCCGGAGTCCTGGGTTTGAGGCCCACTTCTGGCTCCCTGCTCAGCAGGAAGCCTGCTTCTCCCACTCCTCCTGCTTCTGTTCCCTCTCTTGCTGGGTCTCTCTCTGTCAAACAAATAAATAAGTAAAAATCTTTTTAAAAGACTTATTTATTTATTAGAGAGAGAGAGAACATGAGCTGGGGAAGGGGCAGAGACAGAGGGGGAAGAGAATCTCTAGCAGATTCAAGGTGTTCTGGCCCAGCAGATGCTAATGCGTCAGGGAGAGGCAGGTGAACCAGCACATACGCATACGCACACACAAACACTCCCATGTCCACGTGCCTGTATAAGCGGTCACATAAGGTGTGGATGTCAGAAAATGTTTATGACAAACAAACAATAAAAAAAAAAAAAACAAGAAAAAAACCCTTTGAGGGATGCCTGGGTGGCTCAGTTGGTCAAGCATCTGCCTTCAGCTCAGGTCATGATCCCAGGGTCGTGGGATCAAACCCCATGTCGGGCTCCTTGCTCAGCCGGGAGTGTTTCTCTGTCTCCCTCTGCCCTTCCCCCTACTTGTGCATGCACGCTCTCTCTCTCTGTCTCTCATTCACCCTCAAATAAATAAAATCTTTAAAAAAAAAAAAACCCTCTTTAAATACTAGGCAAACACCTAACAGCATGGAAACACACACACATGTGTGCCCTCAAACAAGTAGTCCTGATGAGACAGTAACTAATGTGTTGTGGACTTGAGTTTATAAAACACCTTCCCAGGCATTCTCTCTTTATAACAACCTTGTGAATAGAATATGTCTTAATAGCGTCCACTCAGTGAGTGCTCACAGGGCCAGGCACTATGCTAAGTGCTTGAAATGCATTCTCTCATGTAGTCTGCGCAACAGCCTATGATGTAAGTGCTTATTTTAGTCCGTTATACAGAACGGAACACCAAGGCTCAAAGCCCTCAGGTCATTTGCCCAAGGCCACTCAGCTGGAAAGTGCAGAGACTGAGAAGTACTTTCATATCCCTCCCTGCGACCTCACACATCTGCTACACGTGCGCGATTCCACCTGCAGGGGGCGCCCTCACCATGCCTGAGCTGAGCTGCCCTCGAGCCAAAACACTCACCTCTTTCTGTCCTGGAACTTAAGAAAGCAGGACTTGCTGGTCATTTTACTATGTTTCCAGGGCATGAAAACCTGGAGCTAAAGCGAGGCAGAAGCCCTGTCCAGACTGGTCATAAGATTATAATAATATACAAACAGTAACACCTTCTGTTACGGAACACCTTCTCCTTGCCAGAAACCGTACATTCTGAACGAATGTTAACCCTGTGTCAGCGGTGAGGGACTAGAGTTGAGTGATGCCATGGGTTGCGCAAGGAGTGAGGGGCTGGGCGGAGGTTGGACCTCAGGATGGTCTGGCTCTTTCCTTTCCACTATCAGACTGTGGCACTGCCTCCCCACAGATGGAAGGCTCAGTGGGCAGGCTGGAGCCAGATCCCCACATTCTGTTGCTGGTTGAACCCTGTGATTCCTCTGCCCAGAATCAGAACCTTCCTGGGGATCTGTGCTACAGACACCTGCCCTGTGGGATTGGGAACCCTAACACCTATGGGCTGGGGACAGGAGGACAGGACACCAAGTTTGCCAGCCAGTGTTTTGCTTGCAGAAAGCATGATATCTTTAATTATGGCCTCACCTTGACTGTTTGGAGGACTCCTTGCTCATCTGTGGGTTTATACGCATCTCTCCAGCTTCTGTGATGTCCCGCATTCTGAGCTGGGTCCCTTTTCTTCCCCCAGCTGGCAAGTGTCCTGCTCTCCAAGGAGACCAGAGAGCCCTCAGGCCACCCCTCACATCTGGGTTCTCAGCGTGGCCAGCAGCCGCCCATAGATCAGCCCATCAGCATGAGTGAGGCCAGAGATCAGCTCAGGAGGGCTCAGTGCAAATGCTCTCCAGACCTCTCAGGGAGGGCTGGTTGTGCCTCCCACTTTCTCAGCAGAATTGGCCTGAGGCAAGGCCCTCATCTCATTCCCTTAACCTCTTCCCCATAATCTTTCCTGATTCTGTGTCTGCCCCCTCATCATAGAGGCCCTGGCTGCACTGGACCCTTTTTCCCTGGGAGCTCCAGGCACCCAGGATCAGGGTACAGGCGGGACTTACTGGCCTCCCGTCCCTGGTCTGCCCTAGGCTTCCTTTCCCCGAGACTGGCGCAGACCCCACGTCCCCTAAGACAGCAGCTCAGTGGGGCGTCCCATCCAGAGATGAGACAGACTGTATCCCTAGTCTCTTGGAGCCACTCCCCCTCTTCAAATAATGTCCTCTCTCCCACAGTGCTCCTCACGGTGCTCAGCCACACTGGGATCTTGCCATTGATCAGTGCCCCAGGTACATACCTACCTATGGGCACCGGGCCCTGGGCCTGACATTCCAGAGTGAGCTCCCAGGCCTCAGGCCTTTCTGCCACCCTGGGCCATCGGGCCCAGAGGACACCTGATAGCAGACAGAGATGATAGCTTTTCCGTTTTTATTTGGTTCCTTCCGTTGCTTCTCTTACATCACAGACTTGGGGGACTGCCGCAGGCAGGGATGTGGATGCCACATTGTCACCAGACGACACCGGGTGTCACCCACACTCCCCACATACAAGTCCCCCTGTCCGAAAGCTCCCTTTTGCCTAAAACAAAACAAAACAAGACAAAAAAACAAAACCAGCAAGAGAATATAGGGCTCAGAGGCACAGGAATGCGAAGTTCACTTTCCAAGAAAAGGTCATCAAGTCCAAACAGAAGAAAGAGCCCGGCAGGATCCTGCTCCTTTCCCAGAGCCACCATCCCAGGCTGGGATCAGGGCGGCGAAGACGGGTGCTGGGAAGTGCAGCCCTGGTCTCTGGTTCCCTCCCAACTGGCAAGGCTGCCTCCTCTCTCTCTCTCTCTCTCTCTCTCTCTCTCTCAGGCCTCAGCCCTTCAGTTTTTCTCGGTCCAGGACGTTTTTAGCAGTCTTCCCTCCTGTAGCCATCCTGCCATTGGCGGTTCCCTGGCCGGCCGGCCTCCAGACGCCCCGGGTCTCTGCGGGGCCGGTTAGCAGTGCTGGAAGCCCAGCCCGGGGCCAGCACGCAGGTGCCCCCGCGGCCAGGCGAAGGGAGCCCTGGGACCTCGGCGCCAGCTTCCCGTGGACGCCTGAGCCGAGCCCTGAGCCTCGGCCCCTCCCCGGGGCCGTCCCGGGGACATGTGCGGGGAGCACGAGGCGCAGCCCGGCGCGAAGGGGCCCGCGGACGGCGGGGCAGGCGGCGGCGGCGGGCTGGAGTCCGCATCCCCGCTGCCCCCGGGGCGCGGGGCCTGGCCGTGGCACTCCAGATGCCCGCAGGGCCAGCGGGGTGCAGGGCTGGAGCGCAGGACCAGGGAGAGCGCCGCGATGCGGTGGATGGCCCTGCGCAGCGTGGCGATCTTGGAGAGCCTCTTGCCGCCCAGGTCGTGGCGCAGCGCCCGGCGGAGCGCGTTGAAGGCCTCGTTGTAGTCCAGTATGCGTTTGCGCTCCCGCACGTTGGCCGCCATGCGCCGCGCCTTGGAGCGCACGGGCCGGGTGCGCGTCCTGCCACCCGTCGTCTCCTCCTCGGCCTCGCCGTTCTCCCTCAGCACCCCAAAACCCCTCCCGGCCTCCAGGCAAGAGCCCCCCAAGTCCTCAGAGGATCCCTCGGCCCCCTTGAGGCCTCTGAGGCCTGGCCCTGGCCCACCTCGGTGCATGGCCTTCCCCAGGCCTTGTTGCCCCGGCTCTGGCTCAGGGGGCTGACAGTCCACCTTCTGAGCGTTGACTCCCGCAGGCTGGACACTCCCCAGACAGGCCCTCTCTAGTTGGGCTTTATGGCACCACGTGGCTCTCCACCCTTCCCATCCATCCATCTCCCCGCTCCTGCTTTATTACCTGCCTCCAGGTAGGCTGGCGAGGGAGGAACCGGGAGGAAGGAAACAACCAAGGAAGGAAGCTTGCAGATTCTTGTACGAGGGGACCAGACGGGCAGCCCGGCCACGCCCAGGGCAGTGCTCCAGCCGCCAGGAAGAACTGGCTCTGCCTCACTCCAGGGCCTCTCTCTGGCAACCAGGTTGAACGTTGTACCTTGCAGACCCTAAATACAGTGCCAAATTTGGCCTCTTGGACCGGAGTGCTGATAGGGGCACTGTAGGGTCACGGGGGGGGGGGGGGGGGGGGGGGGGGGGCTAGGTGAGTGCATTTCAAGAACCTTGAAAGTTCTTATCAAGACCTGTGGACAACACAGACATGCATAAGGGACCCGTAAGGAGGAGACATATCTAATACAGCAGGGCCCCGCAAGTAATGGGGACTTGGAGCTTCTTGCTTTTTCAGCTACCAGAGTGAGGCTGGCTGGGGTTCTAGGTTTGGGTTTTGATTGGGCCTTACTCTCCCTCTACCTCTCTTTGGCTGCCACTTCTGAAGGCAGAACTGGACGGAGTCAGCAGAGGTGTGATGGAGATGGTCTTGTGGTCCTCCAGCTCCCTTCGTGGTACCCGTTGGGGCATCTCTTGGTATTCAGGGCCCTTGGGCCCCTCTGTCTCGTGACACAGCACTGCCAAGTTATGAACTCAGTGAGCCCATCCCACCCACCCATTCCTGGGGATTTGAATTTTAAATAGAGTCTCAGAAAAAGAATAGTACTTAATCCTAGAGAAAAACCCTCAATACAAGTTCAGGCATCCACAAGAGAGTTATTTGGAGCACCAAGGTCAATCTCATTCCCAGCCACCATCCAAATGCCTCCAAAATGCAAAGGTTTGCTGTGGCATCAGCTGGGATGGGTATAGGGTTCACATCCATCTCACCAAAGAGCATGCCAACAACCCCATTATTTCAAACAATTCATTGCTCCACGGAGGAAGAGAACAGGCACCAGAAAACACATTATGTATGTGTCTGTGTGATTATTTGATTTACTGTCAGTCTTGCTCACTAGACTGTAAGCGTCCTAAAGACATTCGTATTTCTGGGGCTCTATTCCCCAAATCTGCAATATCTGTGAAAGTCAAAAGTGAATGAAGGCAGAGAGATGTTTTCTCCTCTCTACTCAATCTGTTTCCCATCACCCCACAACACACACACATGCACACACAAGCATACAGAGAGGCATGCCTCCAGCAGGATTCTACATAAACCAGAGGCCACAGATGGCTGAACACCCATGTCCACCCATCCAGCTCAAGTAACAGGATGTCAGTCTCACTGGGTCTCAGGGCAAGAGACAGAATCGGGTCAAAACCCAGAGAATCCTCTTTCTGAGTGTTACTCTATGGCCACCTCTGCTCCCACCCCTATCCAGGTCCCTTAGCCCCTCCAACCCAGTCTAGAGAATTGAGTCACTGTCCTGTCCATGGCTTTGCCCAGCCCTTCAGAAAGCCTGGCCCCAAGTACCAAGGGTGGGCAGGTCAAGAGGTAGCAGGTAGACAATTTGGTCCCAGAAGGGCCCCGTGGGAGAAGTGATTTGGTGGATGGAAACCCATTCCTACCTTACCGCCCCCCCCTCCCCAGCCAGTGTGCCCTTCTGAAACTTCCCCTAGCCAGTGTCCCTTTCTGAAATTTCTCCCATCCAGGGCACAGTTGGGCATATGAGTGCTCCCAGAGAATTCCACTGGACAGGGAGGCAGGAGACCAGGTTCGAGTTCTGCTACCAACTTGCTACATAACTGTACCAGTCATATCTTCTTCTCTGTACCTCAGTTTCTTCTTCTTTGCAAAGAAGACATCCTCTCTACAAAAGACGGTAGGCAGGACCAGCTATGTAACTTGCAGGGCCCTGGTGCAAAAGTAAAGTGTGGGGTTGCTTGTTCATATTTATCAAGAGTTTGGAGATGGCGACAGCAGAGCATTAAACTGAGCTTGGGACCCTTCTCAGCAGGGGGGCGTGCACAGGTCCCATGCCCATGAAGGTGACCTTGAGTGGAGGACACAGTAGTGTAGCGGTAATGAACACAAGCTTTGAATCTAAACTCATCTAATAGTTGTTTCTCTCGTAAAGACCTCGGAAAAGGCTCTGAACCTCAGTCCTCTACCTGCCTCTGAGGATACCAGCCTCAGAGGTCTCAGTGAAATGGATCCCAGTAAAGAGTGGTCCTCAAAAATAAAAGGAAAAAAAAGTGGTCCTCGAGAAATACTACAGCTGCTTATCTTCAGGGTAACCTCAGTCCAAGTGTGATCATTAACAGGCTTCCCCACCCCCATGGTGTCTCCAGGGAGCTCATAACCCTCTCACCCCATCAGGAGGAAATAGATGGGCAAGCCCAGAGCGCACCGCCCCGCCAATCTTCACAGGATAGACATGACCTAATCCTTCCCTTCCCACCGATCCCCAGAGCAGCCTCACAGAGGAGAGAGCGGGAGCTGAAGGGAGGGTGTCAATAGGGTGATTCACAAGCATCTTTCCTTCCTCCTAGTGAGGACTCACAATCCACCGGGAGCAGGCTGCTGCTTAGTCCTAATTAGTAATAATGGCAAATCACCATCTTAATAATGTTGGTGTTGACTTGTATGGAGCGCTTATTTAGGCCAGGCGTGGTACTAAGGGCTGTTTATTTATTTTTACTGAGTGCTTTTTTTTTTTTTTTCAAGATTTTATTTATTTGAGAGAGATAGAGAGCATGAGAGGGAAGAGGTCAGAGGGAGAAGCAGACTCCTCACCAAGCAGGGAGCCCGATGCGGGACTCGATCCCAGAACTCCAGGATCATGACCTGAGCCGAAGGCAGTCGCTTAACCAACTCAGCCACCCAGGCGCCCCTACTGAGTGCTTTTTAAACCTATATTATCTTAGCCCCACAACAATCCTATATGGAGGGCCCTATTATTATAATGCCCATTTTACAGACTGTGACCCGGAGAGAACCTAAGTAGCTTGCCCCAAATCAGAGGGCTGAGCTGTGGCTGAGCCAGGATTTCAAATTAGGCAGTGTGGCTCCCACTCAAAGATCAAGGTCTTAACCCATCTGGGCTGGACCTGGTTGTCAACTCAGGGAGTCCCCCCACCCCCACCAACCACCTGCTGTTTTAGAGGCCTGACCCCTCCCTCTTTGAAACAAAAGCCATTAAGAAATTCAAATAGTTTCAACCAAGTGTAAAAAAAAAAAAAAGCTTGGCTGATAGAGGGGTTGGGGGAGGTAGGGTGGGATTGCCCCCCCAGGGTCCCCCCCATTGAAGAAAGACAAGTAGAAAAGAATAGAGACCATAGGCTGGAAGCCAGGAAAAGTCCAGAGGAGCCCAACTGCCCACCTCCTGGAATGAGATTTGTTGCCTGGGGTTTCCTTGGCTAATCTTGTTTCCCATACTGGCTGAATTGATGGCCATGGGGACCCCAGGAAGAGCACAAGAGAGCAGGAGTGACAGACCAGTGGCCCCCTGCTTACCTTCCTGCAGGTGAGCCAGGTCCCAGTAAGCCAAGAGTCAAGAACAGCCTGGAGCTGTCTACGCACATGAGGAGGGAAGGCTCTAGGCCAGAATTCTGGATGGAGATCTGGGGTCCCTAGCCTCTGCAGCCACTCCCTAAACATCCCCCCTCTGTGAAGCCAGCTGCGAGAGCCCCTGCCCGTGGGCTCCCCCTCTTTATTTTTAGTACTTTTTATTTTTTTAAGATTTTATTTATGTATTTGAAAGAGAGAGCACGAGTAGGGGTGGGGGAGGAGCTGAGGGAGAAGCAGACCACCACCACCCACCCCTGCGCTGAGGAGGGGGGCGGCAGAGATAGGGTTTGATCTGGAGGTGGGGTTCGATCGAGGACTTTGACATTATAACCGGAGTCTAAAACAGTCACTTAACCAACTGAGCCACCCAAGCTCCCCTTTATTTTTATTTTGTTTAAAATCAGTTAACATCCCGGGGCGCCTGGGTGGCTCAGTGGGTTAAGCCGCTGCCTTCGGCTCAGGTCATGATCTCAGGGTCCTGGGATCGAGTCCCGCATCGGGCTCTCTGCTCAGCAGGGAGCCTGCTTCTCCCCTCTCTCGCTGACTGCTTCTCTGCCTACTTGTGATCTCTCTCTGTCAAATAAATAAATAAAATCTAAAAAAAAAAAATCAGTTAACATCCCATGTATTATTGGTTTCAGAGGTAGAGTTCGATGACTCATCAGTCGCATACAACACCCAGTGCTCAGTCCATCTACTACCCCCCCCTTAATGCCCATCACCCATTTACCCCATCTCCCCGCCCACCTCCCTTCCCGCAGCCTTTAGTTTCCTAGAGTGAAGAGTGTCATATAATTTGTCTTCCCCTCTGATTTCGTCTTATTTTCTTTTTCCCTCCCTTCCCCTATGTTCATCTCTTTTATTTCTTAAATTCCACATATGGGAATGTGGAATTCAGCTCTGGTCATGATCCCAGGGTCCTGGGATGGAGTCCCACATCCAGCTCCCTGCTTACCGGCAGGCCTGCCTCTCCCTCTGCCTGCCATTCCTCCAGCTTGTGCTCGCTCACTCTCTCTGACAAAAAGTAATAATAATAGTACATAAAATCTTTTTTTTTAAAGATTTTATTTATTTATTTGACAGAGAGAGAAATCACAAGTAGGCAGAGAGGCAAGCGGGGGGGGGGGGGGGGGAAGCAGTCTCCCTGCTGAGCAGAGAGCCCGATGTGGGACTCGATCCCAGGACCCTGAGATCATGACCTGAGCCGAAGGCAGTGGCTTAACACACTGAGCCACCCAGGCGCCCCATAAAATCTTTTTCTTAAAGATTGTATTTACTTAATTTACTTATTTGACAGACAGAGGTCACAAATAGGCAGAGAGGCAGGCGGGGGGGGGGGGGGGGTGAGGCGGGGGCGGGCAGGAAGCAGGCTCCCTGCTGAGCAGAGAGCCCAATGCGTTGAGATGCAGGACTTGATCCCAGGACACCGAAGTCACAACCTGAGCCAAAGGCAGAGGCTTAACACACTGAGCCACCCAGGAGCCCCTCTAGTACATAAAATCATTTGAAAAATTCCACATATGAGTGAAATCATACAGTCTTTCTCTGATTTATTTCATTTAGCATAATACCCTCATAGTGATTCAAAGGGGCACCTCTACCCCAGTGTTTATAGCAGCAAGGTCCACAAGAGCCAAAATATGGAAAGAGCCCAGATGTCCACTGACAGATGGATAAAGAAGATGTGGGGTATATATACAATGGAATATTACTCGGCCATTAAAAAATTAAATCTTAACCATTTGCAATGACGTGGATAGCTAGCGAGCTCCCCTTCTTAACTCCATCTCAGAATTTAGCAGATCAGATTGCGCTTTTATATTCATGCTGGGTCCACATCTAGGTCCGCTCTGTATTCCCAGTCCTAGCACAGTGCCTGGTATACAGCGGGTACTAGGAAATTTTTTGGGAGCGTTGAAAAATGGTGCAATCCCTGATATGAAAAAAATTCATGAAACTATGGAAACACCACACTGGTCTGATCAAACAAGCTCTGTATTCAAATCCAGTAAACATTTATCTATAAATACCAGACCCAGCGGTATAGACGTTCCCGTGTGTTGACAACCACAAGCGTGTATTAACTTAAGTCTACAGAAGCTCGGGATTAAAACAGAAGGAAATAAGCTGCAGCCACATAAAAATGCTTTGATATTCCCCACCCACCGCATTCCCTGTGGGGGGGGGGATTTGATAGTTGTCAAAGCTGTGGTCCTCTGGGTGCCTGGCTGGCTCAGTTGTTGGTGCAGGTGACTCTTGATTTGGGGGGGTTGTAAATTCAAGCCCCATGGTGGGTGTGGAGATTACTTAAAAATAAAATCAAGGAAGAAAGGGAGGGGGCTCTCATAGTGTGTTGTAGAGTATCTGAGACCTCATCCCAGATCTATGGAACTCAAAATTCTGTCTTAACAGCAACGTGGTTGGAATGCTCAGAAGGATGTATTTGTTCTTCCAGCGTCTAGCTCCGTGGCTCTTACATTTTAGCTTGCATAAGAACGACTGCTGCGGCTTCATTCCTTCGTGCCTCGCATACCACAATGTAAGGTTTATTCAAGGATATTTTGATTACACGCAGTTTTCTTCTTGCACATTAACTTTAAGAAATCCCTACCCATGTGTTAGAGGGAGGGAAAATTTATGCCAAGAGACAACTACGGGTCTCAAAAGGAACAAAATAGCCATAGAAAATCGGCAAGGAAAAAACAAATGAGACTGAACCACCGACTTCTCTTCTGGTCCCCTAACATGAACCCTCAAACCGACCTTAAAACGAGGTTAAGAAAAGCCGAGAAAATGCCCAAGCAGCCCCAGTTCCCACGCATGGGAAGGTCCCACCCTTCCAATCCCTTCCTCCCCCAGCCCCCAAACAGCTCTGGCTCTTCTTTCCCGCCTTTCACACATTTCCAGGCCAGCTCCCCCCACCCCTCCGCGCCCTTCCCCGCACCGATCCGGAGATGGCCCACGGCTCCAAATTCATAATTCTGAGCCACACTCTCCTGACAAATGGCCGGGGCCGCCCGAAAGAGGCGCCTCCGAGCCCCCGCCCCCGGCCCGCTGCCCACGAATCCCGGGGAGCCGCGGGGACCGGGTGGGCTCGCGGGGCGCCGTCCCCGGGGCGCGCGCGGCTCCGCGGGGGGCTCGGGCGCGGGGAGCGCGGCGGGGCGGCCGGACATCAAAGGCGGGCAGCGGGGCAGGCATTTCCGCGGCACCTGCGGCGGCGGCCCGGCGCTCCCGCCGGGCGGCTGGAATCCGCCCCCGCCCGGGAGCAAGGCTCCTCCCCGCCCAGCCGCGGCAGGGCAGCGCCGGGAGGAGGGGCCGCGGCCGTGATTTAGGGCCGGGCGGTTCCGCTGGCGGCCGCCAAGGTGCCCATTACCTCTCGGCTGGGCCTGGATCGCAGGAATTCCTGCTCTCCCTCTGGAAGTTCCGGCGTCGCTCGCCCGAGGGAGGGCCCAGGTCCCCCCAGAGAGAGAGCCCGGAACGGGGGGACGAGCTTTCCGCAGAAACGGAGACCGCGGGGGGCCGAGAACCCGATCGCGCCGCAGAGCCGACCGGGGAAGGCCTGCAGCCTTCCTTCGCCTTCAGCGGTTCGGTTCGAGAGAGTGTAGGGGTCGTTTGGAATCTGGCGAATGTGGGCTCCGTTTCAGGCGCTGCCCATTCCTTCATTCCTTCCACGAAGGTGTACTGACTGCCCTCTAGTTACTGGTGCAGATTAATGAATAAAACAAAAACCTGGCCTCACGGGAGTCACATTCTAGTGCGGAAAGCAAGTCATCAGGAACATAAGTCATTTATGGAGGAAATAAGTACTATTAGATGTACTTTAGGAGGTAATAAATGTTGGGGGAGGGGGAACAAAACAAACAAAACATCAGAAAAGACAGAGGAGTGGAGAGTGTGTGCAGGTTCAGGGGTTGGGAGAGGTGGGATGAGGGGAAGCTCACCGGAGAAAGTGACATCTGAGTAAAGACCTGAATGAGACAAGGAGCTGTGGCTATCTTGAGGAAGAGCTTCCGGGCAGAGGGAACAGCATGTTCAAAGGTCCTGAGGCAGGAGAGTATGGACAAGCTTCAGGAGCATATGGACAAGCAAGGTGGCCAGTGAGGGTAAGGGAGTGACACGGGAGCTTGGGTTGGTGACATGGCCATGTACACTACTACAATATCTTCTAGTTGTACTTGGGCAAAAGATGGGAAGCCATTAAACATTGATTTCCTCTGTCTTTAAAAACAAAACAGGGGCACCTGGCTGGCTCTGTCGGGGAGCTTGTGACAACTGATATCGAGGTTGTGAGTTCAAGCCCCATGCTGGGTGTAGAGATTACTTTTTAAAAATCTTAGGAAAAAAAAAAGATTTTATTTCTTTATTTGACAGAGAGAGTGAGAGAGCACAAGCAGGGGGAACAGTAGAGAGCAGTAGAGAGGGAGAAGCAGGTTGTGTTGGTGTCCTCCCTCCCCCTCCCAGTGCTCTTGGGGGCATGTCCTCACCTCTTCTGGGGACCTTGGCTCATCGGTTGCTGCTCCCTTGGCTTCATAGCTTTCCCTCTCCCACTGGCTCCTTCCTTGGAAATACAAATATGCTCAGGCTGCTTTCTCTGAACTAGACTTTCCCTACAATCCGCAGTGACTATCTTCTTCCTTTCATCTCTTGGCATCAATTCTCACCCCTCATAAAGCAAGTATGGCTCTTGCAACCCCAACCCCCAATCTCCTGAACCCCTCTTCTTATTCATTCATCTCCGGACCCCCACCCCAGCCCCTGGATTTCAGCAAGCCTTTTCTGGTCAATTGAGTTACACATTTATTGAGCACCTATTTGCCAGGTCTTGGATTAGGTACTGCAGATACAGTGATGAACAAAATGGACAAGGTTCCCATCCTCCTGGAACTCACCACCTAGCACAGAATACTATCTCATAAACAAATTATTTCGATAACATCAAACAAAAGAACTCAAGGTTTAGAAGTGATATAGAGGATGGAGTATGAGTTTCTCTGAGGGGTTAGGAAAGGTTTTACAAGGGACATGATGCCTGAACTAGATTTCAAGGGATGAATAGGAGTTTGCCAAGCAGACAAGGGCTGGAAAGGCATTGAAGACTGAGGGAACCACATGTGGGAGGGCCCGGAAGTTTAAGCCGTTGTGGTACAATGAGGACAATGCAGTAAATTCACTTTGCCAAGACATGATATGAAATACCAGGGAGGGGCACCTGGGTGGCTCAGTTGGTTAAGCAGCTGCCTTTGGGTCAGGTCATGAATCCAGGGTCCTGGGATCAAGGCCCACATCAGACTCCTTGCTCAGCAGAGACCCTGCTCCTCTCTCTCCTGCCTGCCACTCTGCTTACTTGTGCTCTCTCTCTGTTAAATAAATAAATAAAATCTTAAAAAAAAAAAAAAAAAAAAGACCAGGGAGTGGTACATGAGGCTGAGGATTGCTAGGCATCATGCTAAAAAGCTTGTCTTTTGGGGCACCTGGGTGGCTCAGTGGGTTAAGTCTCTGCCTTTGGCTCAGGTCATGATCTCAGGGTCCTGGGATCAAGCCCCACATCGGCTCTCTGCTCAGCAGGGAATCTGCTTCCCTCTGTCTCTGCCTGCCTCTCTGCCTACTTGTGCTCTCTATCTGTCAAATAAATAAAAAATCTTTAAAAAAAAAAAAAAGCTTGTCTTTTTGTCACCATAGGTCCCTGGGTACCACAAAAGGATATTAATTTGAGGAGTGACACAGTCGTATATGGTATATGGATTGTAGCTAGAGATCCTTGGAGCAGTATGGAGACTGGATCTAAGGCAAACTCCAGGTAAGAGGTTACTGGAGGGGTCCAGGTGACAGGGGAGGGGTCTGAACCATGCGGGTTGGTGGAGGGAAGCACTGGAGTCAACACCTGTTTGGAAAGTGGCTTTGGTACACGGGGAGCAGCCAGCTGGATGTGGCAGATGATGAAAAGGAAAGTGCTATCCTCTCCCCATCCTCCTTCGAGAACCAGAAGCCAGGGGTCTCTGAGCAGCCCCTAGTGATGGGCTCTCCGAACTAGGGTCCAACTGTGACAAGGAGAAGGCTCAGGTAGGGCAGAGAGCTAGCTGATGGCATTATGGTCACCCTGGTGGGGGTGGGGGAGAGACCTGGGGCGCTGGGGCCTTTGGTACCTGGTTTTTGTTGTCGTTGTTGTTGTTTGTTATGTAGCATCAGATAGTCTTGTGTTTTTTTTAATCATTTTAATTTTTTAGTCATTTAAAATCATATTTTTTAAAAATAAAAAATCAATATTTTTCTTTTTTTTAAAGGATTATTTATTTATTTATTTATTTGACAACAGAGATCACAAGTAGGTAGAGAGGCAGGCAGAGAGAGGAGGAAGCAGGCTCCCCACCGAGCAGAGAGCCCGATTAGGGGCTCGATAGCAGGACCCTGAGATCTTGACCTGAGCTGAAGGCAGAAACCTTAACCCACTGAGCCACCCAGGTGCCCCAAATCATATATTTTTTTTAAAGATTTCATTTATTTATTTGACAGACAGAGATCACAAGTAGGCAGAGAGGCAGGCAGAGGGGGAAGCAGGCTCCCCGCTGAGCGGAGAGGGGCTCGATCCCAGGACCCTGAGATCATGACCTGAGCCAAAGGCAGAGGCTTAACCCACTGAGCCACCCAGGCACCACCCAGGTGCCCCACTTAATACGATTTTGTTATTAGGATCGTTATTCTCTTTTATGGCAGACTGACCACCAAGGAGTTCTTTCTTCCAAGCTCACACAGGCATAGGGCCCCTCCACCCTACCCCAAAATGCCCAGCCCGCAGAGTAACTTCCCTCCATCAAGCACATCTCGATAGCTTGTTCCTTCTTGCTCTAAAGCTAGAATATTCCTTGACCTACACTCACCTCTGCTGTCTCTATAACACTTCCCAGCAGAGTGGTTGTTTGGGCTCTGGGATAAGACCATCATTAATTAGTTGTATAGCCTGGGGCAAGATGCTTAATTAATCGCTCCGAGCCTCAGTTTCCTTATCCGTAAAGTGGGGATATGTAGTAGTATGGCTTCATCAGATTTGTCCTGAGGATGAAATGAAACAGCACCTTATGCTTTCAGCCCAGCGCCTGGCTCCTCTAACGTGTTCTACGAATGGTAACTTTCTCCTCCTGCCTCAGCCAGTCGCCACTAAAGTTGTAAATCACCCAGGAACTAAGGGCATCCTCCTCCCTTCCACCCCAGGACCAAACTCCTTATCACCTCTACCCACTAATGACCCGGTGTTGGCTTCTCATTAAAGCAATGACAAAGGGCCTCTGTGATTTTAGCTTGGTTCTAATCAGCCATAGATCTGCCCCAGGGTCAGTCAGGGGTGAGGTGGGAATTCTGGGTCCTGGGGCCAAGCTTCGTGCAGACCGAGGACTCTGTCTCCCTCTCTCCCGGGGAGGCAGCCAACTGACCTGGAATTCTTAGGACAAGGCACTACTATTGGGGCAGAAAAACAGGGTTCCTTCCCTGTTCCTGCCCGCTGTTCCCCGGTGGCCAGAAGGCCAAGAGACAGATGTCTCAAGGGGCCATCTCTGCCCTCCTGAAGTTCAGTGTTCTCATCTGTCAAATGGGAACACTAAATGATAACACCTACCTAGTGGGGTCGGTGTGAGGATAGATGATAAATTGAATGTATATTTCTACAACTTTGTAGGTATCCATAAGTGGTAGTCACTATTGTTATTGTCATTGCTTTCATGATTATTGGATTTCTATATTTATTTTTATTATTAGAACCCAGGTGCCAATTTTTCCAACTTCATTTGACAGATAGCTTATTATGTCTGCAGTGATTCATACCGCCACATTTCTATAATGGCATTCTCAGCCATTTCTGCTTAATCCTTCTGTGATCTGCTAATCCCTTGGCCTCCTTGTCCGTTTTCAGAATTGTTTTGGATGTTCTTGGCCCTTTACACTTCCATGGGAATTTTAGAATCCTTTTGTCTAGGATAATCGTCCCTCTGATTATTCTTCAGTGATTCTTTTTTTTTTTTTTTAGACTTTATTTATTTATTTGACAGACAGAGATCACAGTAGGCAGAGAGGCAGGCAGAGAGAGAGGAGGAAGCAGGCTCCCCGCTGAGCAGAGAGCCCGATTCGGGGCTCGATTCCAGGACCCTGGGATCATGACCTGAGCCAAAGGCAGAGGCTTTAACCGACTGAGCTACCCAGGCACCCCCAGTGATTCTTTTATATCTCTTCTTTGTATGTTTCTTTCTCAAGGTGGCTTCCCTCATGGTGGCAAAATAGCTGCGGGAGTCCTAGGAGTCATGTGCACACTCCGTCATGCAAACAAGGACAAGAAATTCTGGGCTCTTGGGTGGCTCAAATGGTTGAGCAGCTGCCTTCACCTCAGGTCAAGTTCCTGGAGTCCCAGGATCGAGTCCCGGTTGGGGCTCCCAGCTCCGCAGGGAGTCTGCTTCTCCCCCTAACCTTCTCCCCTCACATGCTCTCTCTCACTGTTTCACTCTCAAATAAATAAATAAATAAAAAGGAGAAGAAATCCACCATGTAGGCTTCTCAAATCCTGATCCATAGAAACTGTGAAATAATTAATGTTCATTGTGTTTTCAGCCACTAAGTCTTGAGGTAGTTTGTTATGCAGAAACAGACCATGAATAAAGCAGCTACACCATGTCCCAGCCTTTCCTGCAGTCGGCTGGGCTCGCTGAATTTGAGCAGAAGTGATGTAGGTCACTTCCAGTCATGTTCATAATAACTTCCCACATCCAACTTCCGCACTCCCCTTCCTTCTGGCTTGAAGACGGAGGGCAGCCCTGGGAGCCACGAGCTGAAGATGATGGAGTCAAAAGGGAAAAGGAGTCTGGGCCCTTCTTCATGCCTGGGGCAGAGCTGCCTCTAACATCACCCTAACCAATACACTTTTCATACAGTGTCTAACAGATCTTTTACAAATACAATCAATGTTCATTTAGATTTGCTCATACATTCATGGATTTCTTTGCCCTGCCTTAACCGCCTATATCTCAGACATTCCACCTGGGGCCATGTCTTTCTTTCTTTTTATTTATTTATTTATTCTCTCTCAAAGAGGGAGAAAGAGAGAGCATGAACAGGGGGAGCAGCAGGCAGAAGGAGAAGCAGGGTCCCCACTGAGCAAGGAACCTGACGTAGGATTCGATCCCAGGACCCTGGGATCATGACCTGAGCCAAAGGCAGACAATTAACGAACCAACTGAGCCACCCAGGCGTTCCTGCGGCCATTTATTTCTGCTCAATGACAGCCTTTAGAGTTTTCTCTACAGAAAGCCTGCTGGTGATGATTCTGTTTGAAGATTACATTTTTAGAAAATCACTTTGAAGATAAGATGTTGTCTTTTTATTCCATCCCTCTTGATGAGGTGCTTCTTTCTGAATAACAGTTGCTCCTTGGAAGGTAATTCTTTTCCCAGATTGGTTCTGAAAGCTTTGCGTTTTTTAGTGGTTTCGATTGTTTTGTTCACTAGGACACATTTAAATGTATGTGTTTTTTAGCTGTCGGGCTTCTTGAATTTGTCGTTTGTTATCTCTTCTCAGACTGGTAAAATTCCTCACCTTTATCTTCTCAAATATTGCCTCTGTTGCGTTTTGTTTTTTCTCTTCTTATGGCCATCCAATGACACACAGGATAGACTTTCTGTGTCCTTGTCTATTCTCTTCACTTTTGCTGTATTCTACAGACAGTTTTTAAAAGCATTTCCATAAACTTCCGTTTAGTTTGATGCCTGTAACTACTCGTGTGTTAGGTAGGGAGGACTTCCTCTTTTTTTTTTTTTTTTTTTTTGACTTTATTTATTTATTTGACACAGAGAGAGAGAGAGATCACAAGTAAGCAGAGAGGTAGGCAGAGAGAGGGGGAAGCAGGCTCCCCGCTTAGCAAGGAGCCTGATGAGGGACTCAATCCCAGGACCCTGAGACCATGACCTGAGCTGAAGGCAGAGGCTTAACCCACTGAGCCACCCAGGCGCCCCAAGAGTTCCCCTTTTGCCAACAAAGACAAATGAGATTCAGCAAGGCAAAGGTATTTTTCCCAAGCTCACGCAGCTCCTGGTGGAGCAGAAAGACAGGCAGTCAGGTGGTAGCCAAGAAGCAGTAGGGACTACTCAAAAAAGTTTAAGCTCCAAGGACGGATAGCCAGGGAAGGGCATGAGTCCTGGACACACTACTCTCTAACTTAGTGACCTTGGCAAAGTCACTTAATCTCTTCTTGCTGGGATTTCTCCATTTGCAAAATGGGAACCATAAGGACTACCTTTGCAGGGCTGTTTGGAGATGTTCACGGGATGGTATATGCAAAATTCCTGGCACCGAATAGGCATTCAGTAAATATTTGATGAATGGATTAATAAAGTGTTTAGCCCGGTTTGGCGCAGTCTCTCAATCAATGTTAGCTACTGCTATTCCGTTTATATTTTATTTATATATAAACATACTACAGTTTGTTGCTATCAAGATTGTCATTTCCACAAGGCCCTCAGAATTTGGGAGACCGTCAGGTGTCCTGCCCCTGCCCCTCCAGGCTCCCCTAGACGTGCCTAGTGCCCGCCACAGGACGTGGCCCGCCCCGCCATAAATCAGGCCCCTGGGCTCCGGCCTGTAATTAACATGCCGCACTGGGCCGGTCTGAGGCGGCCCCGCCCACCCTGTCCCTGGGGCTTCCTGAGCCCTGGTCCTCTCCAGGAGGGGGAGGGAAGGCACAGGGAGCTGGGGGGTCTCTCCTAGCCCCCTGATTTATCGCCCTCTGTGTGAAGGAGATTTATGAGCTAAGAGAGGGGAGGCTGGCAGGAGATAAAGGGAGCGGGATGGCCAGAGGCCAGGGAGGCGGGTGGTCACCCACGTAAATCCTGTGGGTAGGCTCAGGACATCTTCCAGTGTTCTGGTATCTGTTTATCTGTTTCAGGAAATCCCAGGGAGACGAGGCCAGCACCTGACGCCAGCACCTGCTTGAAGTGGGTCTGGGAAGTGGGGAAAGAGAGCAGAGTCTCCCGCACTGCAGATGCTTCTCTTAGCTTTAAGACAGCCCTTTTCCGTGACTGGTCTTAAGCCCCTTCCACAGTTATGTAAACCGAGCCTCCCAGTGCATTAGCAGTTCATGGGAGGTCATGTGTCCAGACTGTATTCTTTCTTGGGTTAGGTGAGGACACACGGGGACACAGGTGAATTCCCGGTCTTCACAGGAATTCACCGACGCTTCAGGGAGGAAAGGGGCTTTGGCTCCAGGGACCTCCCGCAGATGAACAGGACAACCAGGTCTCCCTCTCCTGCGAATATTCCTGACACAGCACGTGGTGAGGTTTCCAGCTGCTCTTAGAAAGATCTTTCTTTCTAAGATTTTAATTATTTGAGGGGTGCCTGGGTGCCTCCATGGGTTAAAGCCTCTGTCATGATCCCAGGTCATGATCCCAGCTCAGGTCATGATCCCAGAGTCCTGGGATGGATGGGCATAGGGCTCTCTGCTCAGCGGGGAGCCTGCTCCCCTCCACCCCCGCCTACTTGTGATCTGTCAAATAAATAAATAAAATCTTTAAAAAAAGATTTTAATTATTTGAGAGAGAGTACAAAGTGGAGTGAGAGGGAAAAGCAGACTCCCTGCTGAGCAGAGAGCCTGAGGAGGGCCTCGATACCAGGACCCTGAGACTATGACCTGACCAAAGGCAGATGCTTAACTGACTGAGCCACCCAGGAGCCCTAGAAGAAAGATCTTTCAATGGATTTTGAGCTGGACAGACTCAGACTCAGCGCCTAGCTCCTGGGCACCTGTAGGTAAGTTATTTAACCTCTCTGAGCCTTGGTTTCCTCATTTAAAAAATTAGGAAAATAAAATCCTCCTCATTGACTGGTGTGAAGGTTAAATAAGATAAAACATAAAATGCATTTAAAACAACTTCTGGCCTCCTATATAGCAAATATTTCTTCCCAGGTACAGGGTTAGAAGTTTGTTTTTGTTGGAGTGAGCTACACAGTCTGCATCAGAAATACTCAGGATGGAATTTCATAGACTCTAAGAATCCTTTTTTTTTAAAAAAACATTTTATTTAATTATTTGACAGGGAGAGAGAGAGAGCACACGAGCACACAAGCAGGGGGAGGGAGAATTGGGGTCCCTCCTGAGCAAGGAGCCCAATATGGGACTCAATCCTGGGACTCTGGGATCATGACCCGAGCTGAAGCCAGCTGCTTAACTGACCAAGCCACCCAGGTGCCCCGACTCTAAGAATCCTGAGACAGAAAGCTGATCGTCTTATTTCAGGGTCCTGAACCTTGGCTGACTTTAGGTGTGGGGGGTGGTAATGGTCTCTGCATCCCACTCAAATTCATCATCAGTACTTACGGAACATCTACTATGTGTCAGGCACTGTTCTAGTCTAGTAAATGAAACGGACAACAGACTGTCTTCATGGGTGGAGACAAATAAATAATATGTAGTTTATCTAAAATGTTACATCTAGGGGCTCCCTGGTGGCTCCATCGGTTAAGTGTCTGGCTTCCGCTCAGGTCATGATCTCAGGGTCCCAGAATCCAGTGTCCGGCTCCCTGTGCTGACAGGGAATCCGCTTCTTCTCCCTCTCCTTATGCCCCTCCCCATGCTCTTCCGCATGCCTATACTCTCTCTCTTCCTCTCTCTCAAATAAGTCAAGAAAATCTTGGGGAAAAAAAAGGAAAAAAAGTTATATCTGTAGGCTTTTATCAGAGTGTCACAGGAATCAATAAAAAGGTTAAGAATCACGAATCTGGTCCAATACCCTAAAGGGGAGCCCCAAATCATAGGACCAGCCACGATTCGAGCCAAAGTCTCCGAGAGTCCAATGTCTCTCCATCCCCAGCACCGGTCACCCGGAGAGCAGGTAATCTAGGACCTACTGGGCTCTCTGTGTGTAGTGTGAGTTCGTATTTTTGTGGGTGGGTTTTATCACAGAGCCAACCCTCCAGGGCTCACCTACACCCCCACCTCATCCCGGCACTTCGCTCTTGGCAAGGCCCCACCCTCTGTGTCCACAATGAAAGCGGAAGTCACGTGGTGGCGGGGCCCTCGCAGGGAAATCCCCAGCTTCCCACCTTGTAACCCTTCTGTGTCCACACTCTCCTTTGCTTCTGTGTCAGGGGAAGAAGCCCTCGCTCCGCCCAGGTCATCCCTTCAGCTTCCGGGACAAACTCACTCCATCCATTATTCCTCCTCGGTCATGTGTCGGTGTCACTCCCCCTGGCTCCTTCTCCTCAGTCCAGAAATAGGGCACTATTCCAATTATCCACGGCCTCATGACCGACCACCCCAAGTGGCTTAAAACACCAGTCTGTTAGGGGCGCCTGGGTGGCTCAGTGGTTTAAGCCGCTGCCTTCGGCTCAGGTCATGATCTCAGGGTCCTGGGATCGAGTCCCGCATCGGGCTCTCTGCTCGGCAGGGAGCCTGCTTCCCTCTCACTCTCTCTGCCTGCCTCTCTGTCTACTTGTATCTCTCTGTCAAATAAATAAATAAAATCTTAAAAAAAAAAAAACAAAAACACCAGTCTGTTATATCTCGTGATTCTGTGGTTGATCTGGCAGTTCTTCTGCCTCACGTGATGTCAGCTGGGGTCACTGATGAGACTTTATTCATCCGGGATCTTTTCTGGAACTGGGAGGTCCCAGAAGGAGCCGTCCTGCACACTTCCCACTTTTGATGGTCCACTACCCTCCCAGAGCCACACATCGGATCCCAGATCCGATGGTCCACTGAACCTGTTGGTTTTACCTCCTGGTTTGTCTCCAGTCTCTCCCCTCCCCTCCACCCTCATCCACTGCCTCATGGGAGAAGAGTTCCCAGACTGCTCTCACTGATCTTGCTTCGGTCTATCTAGGCTTCATCTCTCCCTGCACTCAGCTCCCCAGACACCCTTCCCAAACAAGTCTGGTCTCTCTCCTCCCTGCCACGGCAGGCAGAGCTGACCACCGTACTTCACAAAGTTTGTTGTGTAGATGTGAACAGGTGTTAACAACAACAAAAGTTCTTTGGACGAAGAAATTTGAAAAATGACAGGTTTGAACAAAACCAAGCAGGTTTCATAGCTACCTGCCTCCTGGGAGTCTCTCTCCACTGTGCCCATACGCACAGAAACAGAGAGAGTTTGCAGCTTTGCCAAATTTACAGACACGGGATCCCAGGACAGGCTTTCCAGAACACAAGTCTGTCGAAGAATTGTTAACTGGTTGAAACCAAATAGGAATGCAGCTTAGCGCAACAGGAATGATCTTTCAGTAACCTTCTCAATCTCTCCGTGGCTCTGTTTACTTGGCTGTAAAATGGGGGTGACAATGACCACTCAGAGGTGGTTGTGAGGATTAAATGAGACAGCCCTTAGAACATCACCTGACACACACGAACTATTCAGTAATGGCCAGCCCGGACACCACCCGGTCTTCCTTGAGTTAAGCAAGTAAAAGAAAGAAGCGTAAAAACAAACAAACAAACAAACAAACAAACAAACAAACAAATAAATAAATAAATAAGAAAGAAAGAAACAAACCAAAAAAAGAGAAAGAAAATTCTTTCTCTTCCAAGGTATTCCTTTCACGCTGTTTCAAAGAGTGTCTCATCCTGCAAACATAGCTCAGAAAAGAACTTTTTGCTCCCGGAATCAAAGGCTTTGGAACTTCAGAAAGAAAATTGGGAAATCTAAACTAGGGGTGTGGGAACGCGAACGAAATTTTAAAAAGTGTGGTGTCTCAGCGCCCTCTGCTGGTCAAGATGCGAAACTCTAAGGAGACCGTCAATCCAGGCCTCCAGGCCCTGCTCTTCGGAGTGGCTTGCCACAGGACACTGTGACGCGACAGGTAGTGGTGCTTTTCTGTCCTCCGGTCAGCTTCTTCCTCCGCTGCCCTCAGCCCTCAGGGGCTCTTCAGATGTCACCACATGCAACCCACAGTTTTTTCATAGGTTCTTTCAACAGGGAGCCCACCCTCTACTTCTGGGACAGGGAAGAGGAAATTGAGGCCTTCAGGTGTGAACCCTCAACTTCCGGCTGGGCCTCACACATATCCCTCTGCACCGCGTCTCCCCTCCAGCTGGCCGGGGCTAACCCTGCTGCTGAGCTGAGGAGCCCCTTCCCTTCCAGCTCTTACAAAACCAACCAATCTTCCTTTCTTTCTCTCTCTTTCTTTCTTTCTTTTTAACTTTTTGAAAAACAGACTATTTTTTTAATGACAGATTTACATAGATTTACTAGACTTACATAAACATTGAGAGGATAATACAGAGTCCCCATAAATTCTTCACCCAGTTTCCTTTCAAATAGCATCTTAGAAACAAGATCTTCTAAGAAGTGCTCTTAAACATTTCAATATAAGCATTACCCACTCAACAAACACTGTGCTAAAATCACCATTTTTTAAAAAAGATTTTATTTTTACATAATCTCTACACCCAACGTGGGGCTTGAACTCATAATCCTGAGATCAAGAGTCGCATGCTGTACTAGCTGAGCCAGTCAGGCAGCCCTGAAATATTTTATTTATTTAAGATTTTATTTATTTGACACAGAGAAAGATCACAAGTAGGCAGGGAGGCAGGCAGAGAGAGAAGGGGAAGTAGGCTCCCTGCTGAGCAGAGAGCCTGATGTGGGGCTCCATCCCTGGACCCTGAGCCCACGACCTGAGCCGAAGGCAGAGGCTTAACCCACTGAGCCACCCAGGCACCTCTGAAATCATCTTTTAAATAATCCTTTGAAAACCTTGTAAGAAGTCTTTTAAAACATATTATCTGTATAAGCATCAGAGAACGGCCCTATGTTTCACTCACTGAAACAACATTGTAATGAATGCATATTTCAGTTCACTTCTTAGAAACGTCCTATAAGAGGTGTTGTTAAAAACATCAATATAAGCACTACCGAATGAATATATGTTCCACTCACCGAGATCACACTTTGCTGAAAGCCTCTTGCAAATAATTCTTAGAAAAATCTTGTAAAATGTGGGGTTTTCTTTTTAAAGATTTGATTTATTTCAGAGAGAGAGAGAGAGCATGTTGGAGCAGGGAGGGGCTGAGGGGGAGAGAGAGGAAGAGGGAGAAAAATCTACTGAGGGGGGAGCCTGACTCAAGCCTCCATCTCAGGACTATGAGATCATGACCTGAGCTGAAACCAGGAGTCATATGCTTAACTGACTGAGCCACCTAGGCATCTCATTTTTGTTGTTTTTGTCTGGGTTTTTTAAAAATTCAAATTCAATTTAGTTAACATAAAGTGTATTATTAGTTCCAGGGGTAGAATTTATTTTTTTAAAAGATTTTATTTATTTATTTGACAGAGAAAACAAGGTGAGTGGCAGGCAGAGGGAGAGCGGGAGAAGCAGGTTCCCGGCTGCACAAGGAGCCCGATGAGGGGCTCGATCCCAGGACTCTGGGATCAGGGCCTGAACCAAAGGCAGATGCTTAACTGACTGAGCCACTTAGGATCCCCTTAGAGGTAGAATTTAGTGATTTATCACTTACATATAACACCGGGTGCTCATTACAAGTGCCCTCCTTAATGCCCATCCCCCCAGCTACTTCCCTCATGTAAGACGTGTTTTTAACTTTGTTTTTTTTAAGATTTTATTTACTTACTTGACAGACAGATATCACAAGTAGGCAGGGAGGCATGCAGAGAGAGGGGGTGAAGAAGGCTCCCTGTGTAGCAGAGAGCCTGATGTGGGCCTTGATCCGAGGATGCTGGGATCATGACCTGAGTCGAAGGCAGAGGTTTTAACCCACTGAGCCACCCAGGCTCCTCTTAACTGTTTTTTTTTTTTTTTTAAGTTTTATTTATTTATCAGAGAGAGAGGGAGCACGAGCAGAGGGAGAAGCAGGCTCCCCGCTGAGACAGAGCTTGATGCAGGACTCAATCCCAGGACCCTGGGATCATGACTTGAGCTAATGGCAGACGCTTAACTGTCTGAGCCCCCCCGGGCATCCCTAACTGTTCTGTATAAGCATCACAGAATTGCATATGGTGCACTCATGGAAACAACCCTGTTCCTGGCACAGAGCTCCTCAAATCCTTGGACCTTCCTAAGTGATGAGAGCAATAAAGGTGTCCTTTGTTGTATTAATGAGGTGATTTTCAGACCATCTCTAAGGATGGGGTCTGGTTGCCAGGGGGAGCCAACCATAGGATTTCCATTCTTCTGGGGGAGGAACACATCATGAGAAGAAGACAAAGAACTCAAGTTTTTGAAAAGTTGAGTCTGGGTTGGCTGTGGGACCTGCAAATGGAGATGGTCACAATTGGTAAAAGCTGATAGAAGCATGAAACTTGAGGAGAGGTTAGCGTGGGGGTAGAGCCTGGCAGCAGCAGTGCTGGTAGCTGCTGATGCCGGGCGAGGGGATGACATCGCCTGAGGAAACACGTAGACGGAGAGGAACGGTGGGTGTCAGAAAGATCGTTAAGAACAGTGAAGTCGTGGTGGGTGGTAAGGAGGTGCCCTCAGAGGAAGCTGATGAAGGAGGCCAGAGGTGTAGGAGAGAAACCACGAGAGAAGACTCACAGAAACCAGTGAGTAGAACGTTTCAAGAAAGCAGCCATAGTCCTGAATTGAAGAAGTCGAGGAAGACGATCAACCATCTTGACGACTGGATTATGGTACTGGATGTATTATGAGGTTCTTCTAGGATACAAGGAAGGGACTTATCAATTTACTTTAGGATGATGGTTCTCAAACCTGAGCGTGGATTGGAATCACACAGAGGGCTTGTATAAAACATGGTTTGGGGACTGGTTCCCAGAGTTTCTGGCTCAGTAAGTCTGGGGCAGGGCCTTAGAATGTGCATTCTAACAGCCTCCCAGGGGAGGCTGAGGCTGCCGTCCCGGGCCTCACTGTAAGAAACACCAACTTTGGGGCACCTGGGTGGCTCAGTCAGTTAAGCACCTGCCTTTGGCTAGGATCATGATCCCCGGGGTCCTGGGATTGAGCCCCATGTGGCGCTCCCCCTGCTCAGCGGGGAGCCTGCTTCTCCCTCTCCCTCTCCCCCGGTTGTGCTCTCTCTCTCTCCCCCACCATCTCAAATGAATAAATTTTTAAAAATCTTAAATAAAATAAAAATCAAAAACATTTGGATCATGTGACTCTATTATCTTTTTTTTTTAATGGTTTTTTTTTGTGATTAGTAAATGCATTAGCATCCCCAATTTTTTTTTTCAAGATTTTATTTATTTATTTGACAGAGAGAGAGATCACAAGTAGGCAGAGAGGCAGGCAGAGAGAGAGGAGGAAGCAGGCTCCCTGCAGAGCAGAGAGCCCGATGTGAGGATCGATCCCAGGACCCTGAGATCATGACCTGAGCCAAAGGCAGTGGCTTAATCCACTGAGCCACCCAGGCGCCCTATTATCTTTTTTTAAACAGACTTTATTTTTTAGAGCAGTTTTATTTATTTATTTATTTATTTAAGTTTATTTGACAGACAGAGAGAGATCACAAGCAGGGAGAGAGGCCGACGGGGGGGGGGGGGGGGGGGGCGGCGGGAAGCAGACTCCCTGCTGATGCAGGGCTCAATCCCAGGACTCTGAGACCATGACCCCAGGCGAAGGCACAGACATAACCCACTGAGCCACCCAGGCACCCCCCTACAGCAGTTTTAGATTCACAGCAAAATTGAGCAGAGGGTACAGAGATTTTCCATACACCCCTTCGCTGCTCCCCCCCCCCCGCACCCCCTATTATCCCCATCCTCCACCAAAGTGATACGTTTCATGCAGCCAATCAACACACCTACGTTGACACAGCATAATCACCCAAAGTTCACAGCTTAGTGTTCATTCTCAGTGTTGTATAGTCTATGGGTTGGGACAAATATAAAACAACATGTGTCCACCATTACAGTATCATACAGAGGAGTCTCATTGCCCTAAACATCTTTTGTTCTCAGCTAATTCATCCCTAACAACCATTATCTTTTATTAATTTACAATTTTAAGTTATTTTTTAAAATGGTAGAGTTTCTTAAATCTCACTGCTTGGGTTTGAATTTCCTTTCTACCATGGCTGGGTGACCCTTAGCACCTTGATTAACCTGCTCAAGCCTCTGTTTTCTCATTTTAAAGTGGGGGTTGCTAATAGTATCTATGTTGTAAGACAGCTGTAAGATTAAATCAGGTAAAACTTGAGAAGTGCTGGGCACAGCCCCTGGCACTTGGTATGCACACATCCGGGTCCACACAGTTACTGTGGTTATTATTTGTTATCTCTCCCTTTGTCCCAGCATGCACCTGGCATTGGAACCTCCAGAGAGAATCTGATAGGCTGATGTTGTCAATAAGGAGCATCCCTATTGGACAGATTCTCACAGGCTCATATGTGGGCGGTTGGTTTGTCTAAGTCCAACCAGTGCATAGCCACTTTGGGCTTGGGCCCCGTTTCCGGAACCAACCTGTGAGCTAGAAGAATCGTTCAGTCACGTGACCCAGGACAAAGCAAGAAACCCTTAGAAGGTAACCACAGTCCTCAGAGAAGGACTCTGGCGGTAGCAGATATGCAGATTGTTTGATTCATGCGGTAAAGTTGGTTTGAACAGGAAGAGAAGAGAGGAAGAAAATGGAACGAGGGATTAAAAAATATCTGTTACTATTGCTTTAGGGTTGTTGCAAGAATAATTGAATCAATCCACATATATTACTTAGCATAGGTGCTGGACACATTGTAAGCATTCAGTGTATGGTAGCATGGAGGAGGAGGAGGGTGACGAACAGGTTACGGGTGGAACAAAGAGGAGAGGGAGATAACGGACAGGGATTGTGCTCAAGAGAGGACTTAAGGTTTCAAAGCAGGAGCAGTTCCTAGGGAGGTAACAGTACAGGACGAGGTCCTGGAGGTAGGAGTGTGACGTGCAGACACCTGGCAGCTCCTTTCTCCTTACTTCTACAGATAGATTCGGTGTCCAAGCTTTGTATTACCCTGGGGTCTCACCCAATACCCACCAGTGTCTCAGCTCCACTGGGAGCCCTTTGCCCCTCCCTATGCCTTTTCGATGCACCCAATTCTCTCCCGTCTCCAGGACTGCAGGAAGGGGCCAGTGTTTGCAGCCCTCTTGCCATGGAGAATGAGCGCTGCCCGGAGCAGACGGATGGCACACATTGGCGACGGGTACGAGCTTGGGCTGCGGAGGAGGTTCCAGAACACTAGGCTATTTTTAGGCTCGCCCAGATGCCCAATTCCCAGCTAAGGGAGGGGGCGTGGTAGGTGGGAAGCAATCTTGCTTTCATCGTTTATTATTTTATTAACCACTGAGGATGCTGTTGTATGCAGCGAGCCTCACCCGGTTTCATCACTAGTTTTCCTTTACGCGATTTTTTCCTGCTTGTTAACGTCAGAAACAACTCTCTCCCCCGAGGGCCAAAGAAGGGTCAGGGAGAAAATGAAATTGACCAAGTGACAATGAATGAGGGCGAGGAAAAGATAAATATTCCATCCTGCTCCATCAGCAGTGGGAGTGGGTCCAAAAAAACACTTAGCCTCACAAATTGCTCACTTACCCACCCTGACATGAGTTTGTTCCAAATGGTTTGGAAAACCATTCTAATCAAAATCTTCTAATCAAAGGCGTCGGGCCTGTGGCCAGCATGGGCCCAGCAGGAATCTGAATTGCGTCTGGCTTTATCTTTATCTAGTCCAACGTTGTAGTGGTAAGTTTTTGTTTGGTTTCAAAGTGAGATGGTTAGGTCATTATTTGTTAAATTATAGCTTTTAATTAGCAGATCTATTGAAGTGAAAAGCCTGAGAGAGGCTCACATGCTTCGAAGTTTTGTTTGGAATTTATAATTATCACTCTTTGGAAAAGATTAGTTGGGGGCGGTAAAGTCTTTCTTTTAAGAAAATGCTCAAATTATGTGCTAGGGAGAAGGGAGATGCCAGTAAACTAGACATACCTTTTACAAGTGATGCTATCTGTATTATTACCAACACCCAGGGTCATTTTATTTGCAGAAAAAAGAGGGGGACAGATGTTTTATAACAGTTCTTGTAACTTTTCTCAGGTTGAGCCCAAAATGAGAATTGAAGGGGAGAGTGGTTTGGGTCAGTAGAGTGGGTAGCCAAGGTTACAAGATGGGAGTTTTGTTTACCACTTATTCATTCCTAATTCCTTCCTGATTCCCCCAGGAAGTATGAGATATGGGGTCCCTGGATCCCTGGTAGTCTTGGTAGATTTTCTCCTTTGGGGGAATTTGTTTTCTGCCTTTAGAAGGAAGAAGAAACGTTCTTGTTGTGACTTTTGAGTCTGAGTGGCCTTCCTCCCAGGTTGATGGGGGCGCTAGTTGCAGAACGGCCCTGGAGCCAGCAGGGGGCGCGCTGCCGCCGCCTAATTTGGAGCGCTTGCCCCGGGAAGCCACACCCCCACACCTCGGTCTCCCTTCTGGAACAGCCCCGGTGCAGATCACCTTGTCTGCGCCTAGGGCCTCGGGCTGTGAGAAGTCGTCGAGGTGGGCGCCCTGGCTTTCTTCTTACTCAAGGAGAGCATCTCTATCTAAACAGGGGCAGAGGCAGTGAGAGGCCCCCAGAATCTGAGTCATCTCTCCCAACACTCTTGCTACGCTCTCTGTAAGTCCCACGGACAGCCAGTGGGAAGCCTCTTTAGAGCACGGGCTGAGCCCACATGCACCGTCCCTCCCATGACCATCTCTGACGTTTGAACATCTTGTGCCGTTGAACCACAAACCCCACTAGGGCGGAGACCACGGATGTCCTCTGATCTATTACCAGCACCCAGCATAGGGCCTAACCCACATACACAATAAACAAACAGACAAACAAACAAAGAAAGAAAGAAGCCATGTAAACCATTATTTTAATTATTTTATTCTTTCTTTCATGTACTCTGTGCCAGGCATTGGGAATTCAGAGATTAAAAATATAATAACCATCCTCGGGGCACCTGGGTGGCTCAGTTAAGCATCTGCCTTCAGCTCAGGTCATGATACGGGGGTCCTGGGATAGAGTCCCATATCAGGCTCCCTGCTCAGTGGGGAGCCTGCTTCTCACTCGGCCCTCTGCCCCTCCCTACTGCTCCAACTGCTCATATTCTGTGTCTTTCTCTCAAATAAAATCTTTTTTGGGGTTTGGACAGGAAGAGAGATATTTATTTGACAGAGAGATCACAAGTAGGCAGAGAGGCAGGCAGAGAGAGAGGGGGAAGCAGGCTCCCTGCTGAGCCAAGAGCCCATCCCAAAACCCTGGGATCATGACCCCAGCCATAGGCAGAGGCCTAACCCACTGAGCCACCCAGGCACCCCTCAAATAAAATCTTTTGAAAGATAAAATAAATAATAATCTCCTCAAGGAGATTACAATATGCACCTGAGACAGACATGAATGTGGGCAACTAGAATTTGTAGCTTCCCCTAATTCGTGGCTGACTAACTTCATTTAGCCAACAAAATCACATCAGTCCCATATAGTAGAGGTACATACCAGCTGGACATGACAATATCCTGAAATTCCAGCACTTCTATCTTGGCAGTGAACTTGAATCCCATCTTCTTTTTCAGGCTTTTGAGGGCAAGGCAGGGTCCCAATTCAGCTACCTTCTGTCTCCTATTAACTTTGAAGCCCCAAATTACACTCTACATCCTATACTTCCTATGAAACCAGTCCACTCCAGAAAGATCACTTCTGACCTGAGGTCCTTTGGGCATCAGTGTCTCTCTGCGTGATTTTTCCCTCAGAAGGGGAAATGAGAAAAAAGCCTATTAATAAATATCACATTGTTTCCTAAAAGAGTTTTGGGCTGTTTCTGTTTTGGGGTTTTGTCTGTTTTGATTTTGCTTTAGAGTGCAAATTTGACAGTCTGTCTCCCCATCTTGCTTTCATCATTATTCCTAATGATCACATTTACTCCACTTATGGGATTAATCGGAGATGAAACCCTATCCCTTTGGGAGAGAACAGCACAGATAAGCAGCCCAGAAATAGGAATTTTTTTGATGAGCAAATGTCAAATTTTATAGGAGATTAACTTTGGGGATTGGAGGGAGGGTTGTCCCTATGGCCTGGAGCAACCAGACACATCTCTAGGGCTCTGAGAATCAAGAAAGGCAGAATACATGTTTGGGAAGTGGCCCAATGCGTTTCGATCCCTGAAAAAGACTAGAGCATGAAATGAGTAAAAGAAAAAAACCTGAAAGCTTTTTCACTCTTGCAACAACAAAAGCCAAGAGTTAATCTTTATAATTTCATGGTATTAAAAATGTACTAGAATTAAAATGTTTTAAATCACACAATTACTCCAGCTCCAGCTGTGTGCACTGGTGTGGATCAAATACTGTCTGTCATTTAGATTACACTTGTCCCCTCAGCAAGGGTCCCAATGGCTGCAATTAAAACCACTGCTCTACACGGTTTCACAGGGGAATTCTACCAAACCTTTAAAGAGAAGATGATCACAGAGCTGTCTAAACTGTTATATAGTATAGAAAAAGAAGAAAAATTTCCAAAACTTTTTAAAAATATGATCACAGGACTGATACCAAGCCAGTAAAATACTTCATGAAATAGATAAATATACCTCAAGAATGTTAGTGCAAAAGGTCCAAATGCAATCTTAGTACATAAAATAGAGCATATTAAATTAATATATCATGACCGTATGGGGTTTATTCCAGGAATTCAAGACTGGTTCAGGATACGGAACTCTACTACCAAAACCCAGAACTTCCTCTTCTGGTAGTGGTAGACTGGGTAATTTTTTTTTTTTTTAAGATTTTATTTATTTATTTGACAGAGAGAGATCACAAGTAGGCAGAGAGGCAAGCAGAGAGAGTGAGAGGGAAGCAGGCTCCCTGCCGAGCAGAGAGCCCGATGCGGGACTCGATCCCAGGACCCTGAGATCATGACCTGAGCCGAAGGCAGTGGCCCAAACCACTGAGCCACCCAGGCTCCCCTAGACTGGGTAATTTTGAACAATCTTCTCCACAAAGAAAAAAAAAAAAATTCTAAGGTGGACAAAGCACAACAAAAAATTTTAAAGAGCATCAAAGAGTTGGGCACCTGGGTGGCTCAGTGGGTTAAGCCTCTGCCTTCGGCTCAGGTCATGATCTCAGGGTCCTGAGATCGAGCCCCACATCAGGGTTTCTGCTCAGTGGGGAGCCTGCTTCCCCCTCCCTCTGCCTGCCCCTCTGCCTATTTGTGATCTCTCTCTCTGTCAAATAAATAAATAAAATCTTTTTTAAAAAGCATCAAAGAGTTAACAAGATAGGGATCAATTACTGGATGAGATCTGGGCGAAGTTGGCAGTACAGATTGGTTAGCAAAGCACTGGGGTCACATCCGGAAACATTTGCTGAGAGTCTATGATGTACTTTGGGCAGTCCAACAGGAATGGGGGGCAAAAGATAGAATGCACGTAGGGTAGGGATTCTGGTAAAATACTCCATCCCTTAGTATTTATTTTTTTAATTTTTAAATTTTTAAAAAGATTTTATTTGAGATAGAGAGAGAGTGGGAGTATGGGGTAGGGAGGGAGGATGGGTCAGAGGCAGAGGGAGAAGCAGACTCATGAAGCAGGGAGCCTAATGCGGGACTTGATCCCGAGATCCTGACATCATGAACTGAGCTGATCCACTGAGCCACCCAGGAGCCCCAGTCCCATCGTATTTAATTCAGATAGGATATAAAACCTCTGGGGGAGTAGATTCTTTTTTTTTTAAGATTTTATTTATTTATTTGACAGACAGAGATCACAAGTAGGCAGAGAGGCAGGCAGAGAGAGGGGGAAGCAGGCTCCCCACCGAGCAGAGAGCCCAACTCGGGGCTTGATCCCACGACCCCGAGATCATGACCCGAGCCGAAGGCAGAGGCCTAAACCACTGAGCCACCCAGGTGCCCCAGTAGATTCATTTCTTAATATACAGTATTAGAACAACCGAGAAGCCACGGGAAAAACAAAGGTGGACCCATACTTTAACATTTCATGTAAGGATAAATTCTAATTGGATCAAAGTTTAAAATGGGGAAAAAATGAAACCATGAAAGTAATAGAAGTATAGAAGAAATAGAAGAAAGTAATAATAATAAATAGAAGTAATGAGAGGATTCTCTTAAAATTCTGAAGGCAGTAAGGCTTTTCTCATTGTATTACAAAATCCAAAAGCTACTACAAACACACTGATACATTTGGCTTATAAAAAAATCACCCTCATACAAGGGCGCCTGGGTGGCTCAGTGGGTTAAAGCCTCTGCCTTCAGCTCAGGTCATGATCCCAGGGTCCTGGGATCGAGCCCCGCATCGGGCTCTCTGCTCCGCGGGGAGCCTGCTTCCTTCTCTCTCTGCCTGCCTCTCTGCCTACTTATGATCTGTGTCAAATAAATAAATAAAATCTTTAAAAAAAAATCTGCAAGGCACATAACATAAACAAAGTCATAAGACAAATGACAAACTTGGGAAAACATTTTCAACTTATGTTACAGGCAAAGGGCTAATTTCCCTAGTATTTAAGGAGCTCCTGAAAATTGATGAGAAAAAGATTAATAGCCCAAGAAAAAAATGGGCAAAAGATAATAAACAGATGGTCCACAGAAAAGAAAAGAAACATGGCTCTTATGATGAAAAGATGCTCACCCCCAGTCATGATAAATCCAAATTAAAATCACATTGAGGGGGGTGCCTGGGTGGCTTAGTTAGTTAGGCTAAGTGTCTGCCTTCCACTCAGGTCATGATGTCAGGGTGCTGGGATTGGAGCTCCATGTCGGGCTCCCTGTTCAGTGGGGAGTCTGCTTCTCCCTCTGCTACTCCCCTTGTTTGTTTTCTCTCTCTCCCTCTCTCTCTCTGTGTCAAATAAATAAAATCCTTTAAAAAATCAAACCACATTGACATATCCTCTCTCACTCATTATCCTAGTAAAATTCGCAAAATTTGGTATCACACTGTGGAGTAGCAAATAAACATTCTCATACATTGCTGGTAAATTGACACCCTATATCAAGGACAATCTGTTAGTATTTATCAAAATTACAAATGCATGTACCTCCTGATCCAGTACCCACTTCCAGAAGTCTTTTCTGCATATATCCTTACATGAGTACAAAATGACATTCATATAGGTTATTTATTATCATTGCAATGGCAAAATATCAGAAACAGCTAAATGTTCAATGACAAAGGATTGGTTACATAAAGGATGGTACCTTCATATCCTGGAATATTATACAGCTGTAAAAAGAGACTAAGGAATGTCCTTATGTATTTTACGGAAAGTTCAACAAGATACATTCTAACCAAAAAAGGCAAAGAACAGGGTGTTGCTATTTGTGTAAAAAAATTAGGGAAACCATAATGATTCCACTAAAAAACTACTGGAACAGATAAATGAATTCAGTAAAGTTACAGGATTCAAAGTCAATGTACAGAAATCTGTTGCATTTCTATACGCTAAGAATGAAGCAACAGGGCCACCTGGGTATCTCAGTCGGTTGGGCATCTGCCTTCGGCTGAGGTCATGATCAAGCCCCTTGCTGGGCTCCCTGCTTGGTAGGGAGCCTGCTTCTCCCTCTTCATCTGCCTACCACTGTCTCCATTGTGCTCTCTCTCTGTCAAAATATAGATAAAATCTTAAAAAAAAAAAAAAGATGATGCAACAGAAAGAGAAATTAAGAAAACAATCCCATTTACAATTGCACCAAAAGCAATAAAATATCTAAGAATAAAACTAACTGGAGAGATGGAAGACCTGTACTCTGAAAACTTAAAACACTGATAAAAGAAACTGAAGATGACATAAAGAAATGGAAAGACATTCCATGCTCATGGATCGAAAGAATAAATATTATTAAAATGTCTATACTACCCAAAGCAATCTACAGATTTAATGCAATCCCTATCAAAATACCAACAGCATTTTTCACAGAACTAGAACAATCCTAAAACTTGTATAAAACCACGAAAGACCCTGAATAGCAAAAGCAATCTTAAAAAAGAAAAACAAAGCTGGAGGCGTCACAATTCCAAACTCCAAGTTATATTACAAAGCTGTAGTCATCAAAACAGCACGGTACTGTCACGAAAACAGACACACAGATCCATGGAATAGAAGAGAAAACCCAGAAATAAGCCCACAATTATATGGTCAATTAATCTTTGACAAAGGAAGAAAGAATATACAGTGAGAAAAAGTCTCTTTAACAAGCCGTGTTGGGAAAACTGGACATGCAGAAGAATGAAACTGGACTGCCTTTTTACAGCATACACAAAAATAAACTCAAAATGGATTAAAGATCTAAATGTGAGACCTGAAACCATAAAAATCCCAGGAGAGAGCATGGGCAGTAATTTCTCTGACATCGGCTATAGCAACATCTTTCTAGAAAGGTCTCCTACGGCAAAGGAAAGAAAAGCAAAAATAAGCTATTGGGACTACATCAAAATAAAAAACTGCCCAGCAAAGGAAATGGTCAACAAAACTAACAGTCAACCTACAGAATGGGAGAAGGTATTTGCAAATGACAGATCTGATAAGGGGTGAGTATCCAAAATATATCAAGAATTCATACAACTCAACACTCCAAAAACAAATAATCCAATTAAAAAATGAGCAGAAGACATAAACAGACATTTCTCCAAGGAAGATATCCAGACACATGAAGACACATTAACAGACAGACACATGAAAAGATGCTCAACATCACTCATCATCAGGGAGATGCAAATCAAAACTACAATGGGATGTCACCTCACACCTGTCAGAACGGCCGAAATCAACAACACAAGAAACAACAAGTGTTGATTAGGATGTGGAGAAAAAGGAGTCCTCTTGCACTGTTGGTGCAGCCTCTGTGCAAAACAGTGGGAAGTTTCCTCAAAGAATTAAAAATAGAACTACCCTATGATCCAGCAATTGCATTACTGGGTATTGGCCCAAAGAACACAAAAACACTAATTCAAAGGGATACATACCCCTATAGTATTGCAGCATTATTTACAATAGCCAAATTACGGAAGCAGCCCAAGTGTCCACTGATAGATGCATGGATAAAGAAGATATAATGTGTATATATGCATTATATATATATATATATATATATATATATGCAGACATATATGTATAGTAGTAAATGGAATATATGTAATGGAATATTATTCAGCCAGAAAAAGAATAAAATCTGGGGTACCTGGGTGGCTCAGTTGGTTAAGCAACTGCCTTTGGCGCAGGTCATGATCCTGGAGTCCAGGGATCGAGTCCCACATCGGGCTCCCTGCCCAACGGGGAGTCTGCTTCTCCCTCTGACCCTCCACTTCTTGTGCTCTCTCTCTCTCTCATTCTCTCTCTCTCCCAAATAAATAAATACAATCTTTAAAAAAAAAAAGAAAAAGAATAAAATCTTGCCATTTGCAATGACATGGATGGAGCTAGGGAGTATAATGCTAAGCAAAACAAGTCAGAGAAAGACAAATACCATGGTTTCAATCATGTGTGGAATTTAAGAAACAAACAAACAAAAAATGAGCAAAGGAAAAAGAGAGACAGAGAGAGAAACCAATAAATAGACTCTTAACTCTAGAGAACAAACTGATAGTTACCAGAGGAGAAGAGGGTGGGGGGATGGGGAAATAGGTGATGGGAATTAAGGAGCGCACTTGTCATGATGAGCACTGACGAATGTATAGAATTGTTGAATCACTTTATTGTACACCTGAAATTAATATAATACTGTGTGTTAACTATACTGGATTTTTTTTTTTTTAAGAGAGGGAGGAATGGTGGAGCTCAGAGGAAGACAGAATCTCAAGGCAGTTCCATACCCAGCACAGAGCCCAACGCAGGGCTCTATCTCACAACCCCAAGATCATGACCCAAGCTAAAATCAAGAATTGGACCCTTAACCAACTGAGCCACCCAGGGGCCCCAATATTGGAATTCAAATAAAAAACAGAAAAAATAAACCAAAATAGAGGGGAAACAACATATATTCATAATATCTTGTATGTGGAGAACAGTTTTCTTTTCTTTTTTAAAATTTTAGTTATTATTTGACACAGAGAGACACAGCAAGAGAGGGAACACAAGCAGAGGGAGTGGGAGAGGGAGAAGCAGGCTTCCCGCCAAGCAGGGAGCCCAGGGTGGGGCTCAATCCCAGGACCCCAGGATCATGACTTGATCTGAAGGCAGACACTTAAGAATTGAGCCACCCAGGCACCCCTGGAGAACAGTTTTCTAGAAGGATAAACAAGAAACTAAAAACAGACTCACCTGTTGGAAGACATGGGAAGTGAGTGGATGGGGAAAGCCTAAGAGGAAGACTTTTTACTGCCTTTTATGTTTAATGTTTGAACAACGTGGATGTCTTATTTATTTGCAACTCTGGGTGTAACCTTCAGAGTCATGGCCAACTTTCCTAACCCACCATTAAAGCAGCAGATGGATTGTATTTCTTATCAACTGGAAGATACTGCCCTAAGTCAAACTTTCTACTGGCCACAGGCATTGATTTATTTATCTATCTATTTATTTAAGATTTTACTTATTTATTTGAGAGAGAGCAAGAGAGAGCAAGCATGAGCAGGGGGAGAGGCAGGTAGAGGGAGAAACAGACTCTCTGCTGAGCAGGGAGCCCAATACGGGACTTAAGCCCAGGACCCCGGGACCATGACCCAAACCGAAGGCAGATACGTAACCAACTGAGTCACCCAGGCACCCCCAAAGACACTGATTTCTAAACACCAGTTGGCTTTGGGATGGGCCTGAGGTGACTTAAGAGACAGAATGGAGCTCACTGGCCCCTACTTTGATTTTGCCCCTAACTTTGACCTAAAAAACTTTTTAAAAATTGTATTAAAACATACATAACATAAAATTTGTCATTTCAACCATTTCAAGTGGGTGATTTGGTGGCATTAAGGACATTCACAATCTTGTGCCACCATCACCATCATCATCTCCAGAACTTTTTTTAATCTTTTTTTTTTTTTAAAGATTTTATTCATTTATTTGACAGAGAGAGATCACAAGTAGGCAGAGAGGTAGGCAGAGAGAGAGGAGGAAGCAGGCTCCCTGCGGAGCAGAGAGCCCGATGCGGGGCTCGATCCCAGGACCCTGAGATCATGACCTGAGCCGAAGGCAGCGGCTTAATCCACTGAGCCACCCAGGCGCCCAAATCTTTTTTTTTTTTTAAGATTTTATTTATTCATTTGACAGAGAGAGAGAGACAGTGAGAGAGGGAATACAAGCAGGAAAAAAAGGGAGTAGCAGGCTTCCCACCGAGCAGGGAGCCCAATGTGGGGCTCATCCCAGGACCCTGGGATCACAACCTGAGCCCAAGGCAGATACCTAATGACTGAGCCACCCAGGCACCCCATCTCCAGAACTTTTGGACCATCCCAAATGGAAACTCTGTACCCATTAAGCAGTAATTCCCCCCATTTCCCTTTGCCCAGTCCCAGGGAATCTCTTTTCTACTTTCTGTCTCTATAAATTTGCCTATTCTAGATAACTCATGTAAGTGGAACCATACAAATTTGTCCTTTGGGGTCTGGCTTATTTCATTTAGCCTAACCTTTTCCAGGTTCATCCATGGGGCAGCATGTACCAGAATCTCTTTCTTTCTAATGGCTGAATAACATTCCATTGCATGAATAAATTACATTTTATTTATTCATTCATCTGCTGAGGGATATTTGGGCTGTTTCCACTTTTTAGCTATTGTGAAAAACGCTGCTGGGAACATTGGTGTCCAAGGATCTGTTTGAATTCCTGCTTTCAGTTCTTCTGGGAATAAACATCTGGGAGTGGAATTGCCCTAATTTTGGCTTTTAACCAACTGAGCTGGCCGGGGCAACACTCCTGTGATTAGGATTAAGGACTAGATGTTAAGAACGTTGACTGTGAGGGACACCTGGGTGGCTCAGTTAGTTAAACGTCTGCCTTCGGCTCAGGTTGTGATCCCAGAGTTCTGGGATCAAGTCCTGCCTTGGCCTTGCTGCTCAGCGGGGAGCAGGCTTCTCCCTTTCCCCCTGGCTTGTGCTCTCTGTTGCTATCTCTGTCTCTCTTAAATTAATTAATCAATGTTCGGGGGGGGGAGAACCTCGAGTGCAAGTTAGAACATGAACAGTTAACAGTGTAAGCCAGCCAACAGAAATGCATCATAACCAAATGGCCTTCACAGAGGAATGCGCAGCCACAGGTGTTTTTTTGTTTTTGGTTTTTTTAAAGATTTTATTTATTTATTTGATAGATCACAAGTAGGCAGAGGGGCAGGCAGGGAGAGAGAAGGGAGGAAGCAGGCTCCCTGCTGAGCAGAGAGCGCGATGCCGTGCTCGATCCCAGGACCCTGGGATCATGACCTGAGCCGAAGGCAGAGGCTTTAACCCATTGAGCCACCCAGGCACCCCGGCCACAGGTTTTAATACCTCCCCTCTGTTGCCACGATGATTTCCACAGATCATCCACAGTTGTGGGGATATCTCATGCGGGTTTTCATTCTCAGATCATAAGGAATCCAAAAGACGCCCGGCACCCCTCCCTCCGCACCCCTCCATAGAAAAGACAGATGGGTCTGCAGCTTCTACCTGCTCCTTGTAAATTGGAACCAGGGCTGTGCCTCTAACTATGACAGTTTTTTTGACACTCAGCAAAGATGGCCTGTGGTGACACAAATGTATAAGTTGCTAATGAAAACTCTGAACAAGGCCACAAGCTTAGTAATTTGCTGATAGCCTCCTGACAGGCTATGAGAGGGCTTCTGGGCAGGGACACCCCGAAAAGCATTAAACTATGCCAAGGCACCAGTGAATTCGTGAAATAAGCTCTCTGCCCAGCCCACGTCTCTGGCATCAGTGTGCGCTCACCCTGGATCGTGGGTGAGTGGCTATTTTCAAAACTGCTTCCTCTACTTAAAATATTTCAAACCCACAACACCTGGGTGGCTCAGTTGGTTGAGCGTTTGCCTTCGACTCAGGTCATGATCTCAGGGTCCTGGAATTGAGTCCCGCATCAGGCTCCCTGCTCGGCGGGGAGCCTGCCTCCCCTTCTCTCTTTGTCTGCCTCTCTGCCTACTTGTGATCTCTCTCTGTCAAATAAATAAATGAAATCTTTTAAAAAAATGTATTTCAAACCCCTTCTCCAGTGGGTTGAGCGTTGGCGTTTTTGGCCTTGGGCTTGGCCACCAAGAAGTGCCCATGAGGAGGAGGACAGCTGCCCCATATTGAGCCTGGAAGCCATCCTCACAAGGCCCGGAAGCCAGGCGGATGCAGAGGAGGCTGACCCTTGCCTCCAAGAAGAAAAGAGGATGGCATTTGCAAAATCAGCCGCCTCTGCCTGGAGGAGGAAGAAACAGAATGGACCAGTGAACTCTTGGTAATGGAAGAGTGCTTTGAGGACCCTGAATTCAACCCAGAGCAGACATTTTTCTTTGCCAACCCTTCTCCTGCCAGCATCACCCTGACTTGTCATGAGAAGTTAACGTATTCCTGGTTCTCAGCTATGTGGTTTTGGTATAATTAACCCCAACCCCAGTTCCAGGGATCAATTCTGATTAGCTTAAGACAGAGTGTCCCAACCCCCTGGATGCAGTGACGCAGTCTAGCCCAAGCCAATAAAATGCAAGGGAATGACTGCCAGTGTTTCTGGCAAAGAAGAGCCCCCTTGTTTGGGAAACGTATGCAAATAAGGGAAGATGCAGTGCCTGGAGTTCCTGGCAGCCACTGTGCCACCATGAGGGAGAACACGCCTGAGATTAAAACCAATACTAAGGATGATGAGGAACCAACAGAAATGTAGGGTCCTGGGCACATTGTTTGAGCCTATATCAAGCCCCACATGAAGTGGGCCCCATCTCTAAACTCTTTGGTTATGTAAGCCAATAAATGACTTATTTTCTAAGCCAGTTTGAGTTGAGTTTCTGTTATTCACAACATAAAGTTGTCCAGCTAATTCAAACCTCCACAACCAATGCTACAATAAATATAGTTCTTCCAGTGAGGGGAAAAAATTGTTAGCTCTTTCTGTGACATAGGACTAGATGTTCGACAGAGGATAGGGCAGGAACATGGAAAGAGGGAGTCTTGTATCACCTTGAGGGAAAGAGACCCTGCTGACAATCACTTATTCATGAGGAGAGATGCTATGCCCAGGCAACAGACAGTATTAGGACCACTCCTGTACAAACTGGAGAAAGAAGACTAAGGCAAGTCTGTCTTAGTTTTATCTCCCCCTGCTATCCCCACTTCCTCCCTGTAAAATGAGGATGTTGGATGCGTTGAGCTCTGAGCCCTATTTGGCTCTAGCAATCTGTGCATCTTTATTTCTGTACCAAAAAAACACAGGTTTTGGAACTTTGCTGACCGGAGTTCAGATTCTGCTGGCATCAACTGAGCAACCTCAACCAAGTTACTTAACCTCTCTGAGCCTCAATTTCCTGAGCTATAAAATGGGGATATTGGGCACCTGACTGGCTCAGTCAGTAGAGCATTTGACTCTTGATCTTGGGGTCATGAGTTCAAGTCCACACTGGGTAGAGCTCACTTAAAAATAAAATAAATTAGGGGTGCCTGGGTGGCTCAGTGGGTTAAAGCCTCTGCCTTCTGCTCCAGTCATGATCCCAGAGTCCTGGGATCGAACCCCATATCTGGCTCTCTGCTTGGCGGGGAGGCTGCTTCCCCCCACCCCTCTGCCTGCTTGTGATCTCTGTCTGCCACATGAATAAATAAAATCTTTTAAAAAAAATAAAATAGGGATATTGGGATATTGATCATTCCTTCTACATAGTGATTTTTGTGAGGACTAAATGAAATCCCAAGTATGAAAGTGCCTGGCATGTGGTATCCAGCCTGTAAATAACAGCTCTCCCTACCCCAGCCCACTGCCCTTCTCTGTAAATGTGGTACAAGCGACCGGCAACTTCTGGCCAGCAGTGCCGGAAGTCCGGCTTTTGTAAATAAAGCTTTATTAGAACACAGCGCTGCTCTTTCATTGTGTGTTATCTATGGCTGCTTTCTAGCTATATGAGAGTTAAGCAGCTGGGACAAGGACTGTAGGGCCAGAAGCTCCAAAATCTTTACTTCTGGACCTTTAAGGAATAGGTCGCTGTCTCTTGATGGGGAACAGAAGGCCTGACCTTGCTGAAGGAATTTCAGTCACTAGGCAGCAGGTAGAGGAAATATGAAGGAGGTATGAAGGAATGTCTTGATGCCTCTGGGTCTCTCCTGCTGATTCTAGGCGCAGGTGAGCTTTCCGGCTGAGGGTGGTGGCCAGTCTCCTGAGGAGGAAGCCCCAGGGCAGGGAAAAGTCCCAGTGGAACATTTGAAGATGGGACAGGACTCAAACCTTCTCTGGCATTTTAGAAAAGGGAGGTTCTCTCTTTAGACATCACAGACACACACTGCTTCAAGGAAATTGCCAGAGTGTTTAAGTATATAAAAAAGTAAAGGTGGCAACAGATGTCAGGTTCTGCTCTGGTGTGAAGAAGAAACAACTTCTTTGGGGGGAGCTGTTTTTATTATTTATTTATTTGACAGACAGAGATCACAAGTAGGCAGAGAGGCAGGCAGAGAGAGAGGAGGAAGCAGGCTCCCTGCAGAGCAGAGAACCCTATGCGAGATTCCACCCCAGGACCCGGGGATCATGACCTGAGCCAAAGGCAGAGGCTTTAACCCACTGAGCCACACAGGAGCCCCATGGGGGGAGTTGTTTTTAATGGGCATGGCATCTGGAAAGGATTACCAGTACCAGTGGATCTCAGGGTGCTTGGGTGGCCCCCTCACTAAGCGTTTGGAATGAGCTTAATGCCACAAACAGGGTGCCTGACCCACCATCCAGGGCCATTTATCATCTTCTCTGCACGTGGAACTGTGGCGGCACATGGCAAGCTCCACAAACTTAGCTGTTGCTTTCCCAGGTGGTAAGAGCCCACAGTCAGTCCCTCTGACTGTCCCTAAGACTAAGTGATATTTGTACCCCTCTGAGCTACAGGCTGGTCTCCACAGAAGAATCTGGCAACTCAGTGCTTCCTCTAACAGATAACATCAGGCCCAGGGCCCACGGAACATTGCAACGTGTTTTTCTTAACAAGGCTTTGTTGGATGAAGTCAGGGGCCTCACCTCTGGGCCCTATCTGAGTAACAAAACACCTCTAGGCATTTTTTCTGTTTGTTTTTTCTCCTCAGCTCCTTGAGAGAAGCCCACCGGGGTGTATCCCATCTTCTTCCCAGAACTCAGGGCTGGAGATCACTCCCCTCACCCCCACCTCCCTGGAGAAGTGGCCTTGATTAATTTGCCCTTTCTCCTTCACCCTCTTCCTGTTTTCCTCTCTGTCTCAAACACAGAAGCTAATGCTTGTGACATTTTTCATGTGTTAACCCTTTGAAGCCTTGTCACTCCCATGAAGTTGGTAATACTGTGATCCTTATTCTGCAGAGGAAGGAACTAAGGCAGACGTCATTAAGTGACTTGTCCAAGGCCACACAGCTAGAAAGGGGCAAGGGTGGGAGTCAAGGCCAGGCTCCCTGGTTTAAAACCGCTGTGCTTTTCTACTTCCCCAGATTCCACATGCCATATGCGTGCACACACACCGCACATACTTTCAGATCCTCCCTGATCTGGACCCTGCTGCTGGAAGCAGGGCGCCGTCTGAGCTTCTGGGATCTGTGCATTGTCTCTTCTGGACTTCATGACGCCCTCCCCTGCTGGGCTCTGCCCCTGTCCAGGGGTGACCTGATAGCAAGTCTCACCCTCGGGATGATCACATAGCCCTGCACTGCCCTAACCTCGGCTCCTCTGGATCTGGGCACAGCTACCCTCATTCTTCAGTAGCCTTTGGTGTTCCCTGGGCATGGGAGCTTGTAGGCTCCTGAGGTGTGAGTCCTCCGTCGGTGACACCACAGAGAGGTTTGCTGGTGCAGATGGGGACCACCCACCACCAGTCCTGACCTGGGAGCCCAAAATGGGAGAAAATGAGTGGCCCTAAGGAGCAGCATTCTCATGTCTATTTCACATCATTTGCTCCAATTTCCCCATTTTACAGACGAGGACACTGAGGGCTAGCAGGATGATGTGGTCTCCCCAAGATACCAGCTGGCCCACTGCAGCACTGCAAGTCCAGCTCTGGGTCGTCTTTCCCATCTAGATGGTGAAGGACATCATCATTAGGGTGAACTGGTCCCTAGCATCAAATGAGGGCAGGCACGGGGTCTGGTTTTCCCCTGGAACATGGTCTTTCTTACGGAAGAGATGTGGACACAGGGCAAAGTGTCAGAATGCCTGTAGGGCAGGGATTCCCCAAGGGTGGTGCTCACCCCCACGTGGGTGGTCCATGAGATGATTTCAGGTGGCATTTGCTTGTTTATTTTAAGAGTGATGTGCATATGTTACTGGCACTAGGGAAGTATATGGGAGGTGCCAATTCTATTAATGTGTAACATGCCTGTATATGACTGCTTAAGAGGAGGCTCAGTGACTAAAAATCCAGTGAGTAAATAGTAGCACCGGACATTTGTTAATCTAAGCAAATGACCATTGGGAAATGCTGTTGTGGACAATACCAGCAATTTTATAGAGGCTTACACCAGCCCTGGCCTCTAATGAAAACACACTCCCCCAGCCTCATTAATTACCAAAGAATTGCAAACTCCAGTGAGAATGAGATACAGTTTATCACCTTTCAGATTGGTAAAGATTATAAAGATTATATGTTCTCACTTTGGCAGTACATATACTAAATTTAGAATGCCACAAAGCGGATTGGCATGGTCCCTGGGTACAGATGACATGCAAATTCATGATAACGCTCCCGTGAGGCTGTTGTAGGAGTGATCAGGTTGGTGTTATCGAGAACAGGAGCTCTTTTTTTTTTTTTTTTTTTGAGATGGAAATAGGAGGAGACTAAGTAGAAATTCTGTCATCCTGTATATGAATTGGAAAAGTCACTATAAATTTATCGTGGGGTGACCCAATGGGGTGGAGGCCGGTGGCATGGCAGTGAAAGGATTCACCCAAGGCAGAATGAAGAAGACAGAAGTTTACTGAATACAAGGGAAGAGCCGGCGGACAGCAGGACAGCAAGGGAGAGACTGTCTGCCAGGAGGCAGGGCTGAGGCGCTATATAATTCAGGAGGGGAGTGAGGAGGTATGGGAAATGTGTGGAATTTTCCTTCTTTGGTACCTGTGCCTGGTTGTAAGCTGCCCTTTGGTCAGCTAGGGTCTGCAGCTTTTTTTTTTTTTTTTTAAGATTTTATTTATTTGACAAAGAGAGAGTGAGCGAGAGAGAGCACAGGAGCAGGGACAGAGGGAGAGGGAGAAGTAGATTCCCCTGCTGACCAGGAAGCCCGAAACGGGACTGTATCCTACGACTCCTGGGATTGTGAGCTGATCGGAAGGTAGACCCTTAATGACTGAACCATCCAGACGCCCTGGGCTTGCAGCTGTTTTGAGGTGGGTCGCCTCTGCACTCAGATGGGTCTGTCTGCATTCAGCCAAGTGGTCCCTGCATCCCCTTCTACCCCATTTGGCTTCCAGGGCTTACGCCTCCTCCCTAAAAGCGGCCTCTACATTCATGATGTAGTTTAAATATAAATATTTTCTAGTTTTTTCCACTGAAAAGACCTATAAATAATGACTAATGCAATAGAAATAAACACCTCGAATACCTTAACTGACGTCTCCAAATGCTATTTCCCACTAAAAGGAAAACTGGGCTCTTGGGAGAAATGGCTGATTTTATGCCTGGGACAGGAAATACAACAGACAAGATAAGCCTGGAACATCTTGTCAAATAAGAAAACAATAAAGCTATCTAAGGCCACTGGACTGAGGTCAAAAGCCTAGAAAGCCCCAGTTGGAAGAAGCTCCTGCTGGCAAAGATGGGAGAATCAGAACATCAGTAAAGACAATAGCGATAGTGGAACAAAACTCGTGAGCATAGTTAAAGCCCAAAATCAATTATTATATTAAAAGCAATTCAAAACAAAATAAAACTTCATTGTTACCTCTCAAGGACACTAGTAAACCAACTCATTTTATTATTTTTTAAACTTTTATTTTTTATTTTATTTTTTAAAAAGATTTTATTTATTTGACAGAGAGATCACAAGTAGGTAGAGAGGCAGGCAGAGAGAGAGAGGGGGAAGCAGTCTTCCTGCTGAGCAGAGAGCCCAATAGCTAAAACCAGAGGTTTAACCCACTGAGTCACCCTAAGTGCCCCTAAGCTTTTATTTTTAACTAATCTCTACACCCAACGTGGGGCTTGAACCCACATCCCTGATATTAGAAGTTGCACGGTCCACTGGCTAAGACAGCCAGGCACCCCTAAACCAAGTCATTACTTTAAAAAATTGGAAACAGGGGCTCCTGGGTGACTCAGTTGGTTAAGCAGCTGCCTTAAGTGGCTCAGGTCATGATCTCAGGGTCCTGGGATGGAATCCGGGGTCGATCCATATTGGCTGTGGACTCCCTGCTCAGCGGGGAGCCTGCTTCTCCCTCCCCCTCTACTCCCTCCTGCATGAGCACACACTCTCTCTTAAATAAATAAAATCCTAAAACATAAAAATAAAAAATTGAAATAAAGGTAAAAAATCAAGCACCTATCATGTGTTTCCCCTATGAACTGTATCTCTGGATAGCCAAATGGTCAATGAGGGCAAATGTCTCTTTATGGACATTTTCCAGCTACTAAATGAAGAAGGGATGATAGCATAACATCCCTTGCAATCATCAGCAATGGGGGCTAACTTCACAAGAAGAAACCTGACCAGAGATGACGACATTTTTCCACAGAAGACATTCACATGACCAATAAGCATATGAAAGGGTGCTCAGCTTCACTAAGCAGTAGGGAAATGCAAGTCAAAACCACAACTCACACCTGTAGGGTGTCTGTTATCAAAAAGATAAGAGATAATAAGTGTTGGTAAGGATGTGGAGAAAAAGAAACCCCAAGCACTGTTTTAGGAATGCAAATTGGTGCAGCCACTATGGAAAACAGTACAGGTGGTCCTCAAAAAATTAAAAATAGAATTATCATATGATCCAGTAATCCCACTTCTGGGTATATATCCAAAGTAAATGGAATTACCATCTGGAAGAGATATTTGCCTTCCCATGTTTATTACTAATACATACTACAATATGGTTGAACCCAGAAAACATTATGTTAAGTGAAATAAGTCAGAAAAGTCCAGAAGGCTGGTGGCTAGTGGGTTGGCAGGAATATAGGGAGTGACTGGTAATGGGCACAGGACTTAAAGGATTCTGGAAATAAATAATGGTGATGGTTACACAAGTGAGAAAATACCTAAACACTACTGAACTGTTCACTTTAAAATGGCAAGATTTATAGCATATGAATGGTATCTCAATAAAAAACCAAAACAAAAATATAAAAGCCCATAATGAATCTACAATAAAAAATTACTAGAACTAAAGTACAAGTTTAGAAAGGTCTCAGGATACAAAGTCAATATACAAAAACCAATTATAATGTTATATACCAACAATGAACAGTTAGAAAATGAAATAAAAGACAATCCCATTTACGATAGCATCAGGAAAAAGAAAGTACTTAGAAACTGAGCAAAAGATATGCAAACCTACACACTGAAAATGTGAAATATTTAACGCATGGGGAGATACACTGAGTTCATGGTCTGGAAGACTTACTGTTAAGATGGCAGTTCTCCACAAATGTATCTGCACATTCAATGAAATCCCAAACAAAATCCAAATAGGCTTTCTGAAAAATCGACAAGCTGATTTTAAGATTTATACCAAAAGTCAAAGGACCGAGAAATAGTCAAGACACATTTTTAAAAGGGCTGTTGGAGGGTTTTCACTACCTGATTCAAGACCTATTATAAAACTGGGGTAACAAAACAGTGATATTGCTCTGAAAACGGACATAGACATCAACACAACAGAACGGAGTCTAGAAATAGAGCCACACTTACATGGTCAGTTGACTTTTTACAAAGCTGCCGGAGTAATTAGATACTGAAAAGAGTCTCCTTACTAAATGGAGCTGCAACAATTGGATATTCACATGGGAAGAAACCTGAACCTCTATCATACCCCCAAATTCACTAAAAGTGGATTAGAGGGATGCCTGGTTAGCTCAGTCGGTTAATCCTCTACCTTTGGCTCAGGTCATGATCCCAGGGTCCTGGGATCAAGCCTTGCATCGGGCTCCCTGCTCAATGGGAAGTCTGCTTCTCCCTCTTCCACTCCCCCACTAGTGTTCCCTCTCTTGCTGTCTCTCTGTCAAATAAATAAATAAAATCTTAAAAAAAAAAAAAAGTGGATTAGTTCGGGGCGCCTGGGTGGCTCAGTGGGTTAAAGCCTCTGCCTTCGGCTCAGGTCATGATCCCAGGGTCCTGGGATCGAGCCCCGCATCGGGCTCTCTGCTCGGCAGGGAGCCTGCTTCCTCCTCTCTCTCTGCCTGCCTCTCTGCCTAGTTGTGATTTCTCTCTGTCAAATAAATAAAGTATTTTTTTAAAAAAAGTGGATTAGAGACTGCAACACTAGCCCTAACACTATTAAACTTCTCGAAGCAAACATCAGAGAAATCTTTGTGATGCTGGGTTAGACAAAGATTTCTTTATCGGAACACAAAAAGAACAAAAAAAATTATAAACTGTAAATTGTATATACATATCTATAAGCTGTAAAAAATTAATAAACGGTATGGCATCAAAATAAAAACATGTTCACTGAAAAAAATGAAAAGGCAAGCCACAGACTAAGAGACAATTATTTGCAAATTACATCCAACAAAAGGCTGGAATAAAGAATAGAAAGAAGTATTACAACTCAGTTATAAGAAGACAAACATCCTCTATGAAATGAACAAAAGGTATGTACAGACACTTCATGAGGAATATATGTGAATGGCCAACTAGCACATGAAAATATGCTACACATCGCTAGTCATCAAAGCAACATAAACTAAAATGGCTAAAATGAAAAGACTGACAATACTAAGTGTTGAAGAGGATATTGAGCAATGGGACCCTCATACCCTGCTGGTGGTAGCAGAAAATGGTACGGCCACTTTTGGAAGCAGAATCTTACCAAGTTAAACATACAGTTGTCATACAACCCAGTAATTTCATTCCTGTGTGGGTGGTTTTTTGTTTGTTTGTTTGTTTGTTTTTCTGGAGAGAAATGAATACGTATCTCCACACAAAGACAACCCAAACATTCATCAACTTGAAAGTTGATGAATACACATACGGGTATTCATAGTATGGATTATGACTCAGCAATAGAAAGGAAGGAATGATCTAAACTTTACCAACTCTTTTAATCTCATCAAACTAGAATCCATTTATCTGCAAGATGCTGATAATACTTCTTCATAGCACTTATGATAGAGCCTGAAATTGATAAAATACATTAAAATGCCTATTCTTAACCCGGGGGTGGAGGAGCAGAGGGAAGGGAGGAATGAAATATAAATACACTTAACATAGATGAGACGCAAACACATTATGCTAAGTTTCAGCACTCAGCCTGAACACCACAAACTGCCTTCATTCATAGAAAATTCCAGAAAAGGCGGGGCACCTGGGTGGCTCAGTGGGTTAAGCCTCTGCCTTCAGCTCAGGTCATGATCTTAGGATCCTGGGATTAAGCCTTGCATCGGACTCTCTGCTCAGCGGGGAGCCTGCTTCCCCCTCTCTCTCTGTCTGCCTCTCTGCCTACTTGTGACCTCTCTCTCTGTCAAATATATAAATAAAATCTTAAAAAAAAAAAAATCCAGAAAAGGCAAACTTTAGTGACAGAAATGACAGAAAACTATGGTCATTTGGAACTGGGAGTCAGGAAAAGGGACTGACTACAAAAGAGCAAGGGGGAACATTTTAGGGGTTCCTGGCTGGCTCAGTTGTAGAGCATGTGACTCAGGATTGTGAGTTCGAGTCCTATGTTGGGTATAGAGATTACTTAAAAATAAAAATCTTGGGGCGTGTGAGTGGCTCAGTGGGTTAAAGCCTCTGCCTTCCGCTCGGGTCATGATCTCAGGGTCCTGGGATCAAGCCCCATATCGGGCTCTCTGCTTGGCGGGAAGCCTGCTTCACCCCCACCCTCTGCCTGCCTCTCTGCCTACTTGTGATCTCTCTCCCTGTCAAATAAATAAATATATATTTATATAAATAAAAAATATATATATATTTTTAAAGATTTTATTCATTTATTCAACAGAGAGGGATCACAAGTAGGCAGAGAGGCAGGCAGAGAGAGAGAGGAGGAAGCAGGCTCCCCGCCAAGGAGAGAGCCCAATGCGGGGCTCGATCCTAGGACTCTGGGATCATGACCTGAGCCGAAGGCAGAGGCTTTAACCCTCTGAGCCACCCAGGGCCCCTAAAAAATACATATTTTAAAAAGATTTTATTTATTTATTTGACAGAGAGAGACACAGCGAGAGAGGGCACACAAACGGGTGGAGTGGGAGAGGGAGAAACAGGCTTCCCGCTGAGCAGGGAGCCAGACATGGGGCTCGATCCCAGGATCCTGGGATCATGACCTGAGCTGAAGACAAAGGCTTAAAGACTGAGCCACCCAGGTGCCCCAAAAATAAAAATCTTGTGGGAAAGCAAGCTGGTGCAGCCACTCTGGAAATCAGCATGGAGGTTCCTCAAAAAGTTGAAAATAGAGCTACCCTATGATCAGCAATTGCATTGCTGGGTATTTACCCTAAAGAAACAAATGTAGTGATCCAAAGGGGCACATACACCCAAATGTTTATAGCAGCAAAGTCCACAATAGCCAAACTATGGAAAGAACCTAGATGTCCATCAACAGATGAATGGATAAAGAAGATGTGGTATATTTTATTTATATATATATTTATTTATTTATATTTTTATATAAATATTTTGTATTTATTATATTTATTTTTATTTATATTTATTTATTTTATTTATATAAGTATATATAAATATATACCACATCTTCTTTATCCATTCATATATATCATATATATACATATATATTATATATATATATCCATTCATACACACACACACACACACACACACACACACCACACACAATGGAATACTATGCAGCCGTCAAAAATGAAATCTTGCCATTTGCAATGACGTGGATGGAACTAGAGGGTATTATGCTGAGCAAAATAAGTCAATCAGGGAAGACAATTATCATATGATCTCCCTGATATGAGGAATTTGAGAGGCAACGTGGGGGGTTTGGTGGGTAGGGAAGGAAAAAATGAAACAAGATGGAATTGGGAGGGAAACAAACCATAAGAGACTCTTAATCTCACAAAACAAACTGAGGGGTGCCCGGGGGTATGGGGGTAGGGAGCGGGTGGTTGGGTTATGGACATTTGGGAGGGTATGTGCTATGGTGAGTGCTATGAAGTGTGTAAGCCTGATGATTCACAGACCTGTGCCCCTGGGGCAAATAATACATTATATGTTAATTTAAATAAATAAATAAATAAAAATAAAATAAAATAAAAATCTTAAAACAAGCAAACAAAAAGATCGCATAAGGTAGAGGCTCAAGGGTCCAGGTGGAGTACTAATCATTCATTCATCATTTATCATTCCTCAGCAGATATGTGGTAGGTTCTGGCTGTTTGGAACCACATTAGTTACTCTGGCAGCTGGAGGAAGAGGAAATGCCAGCTGGCTAGAGCCAGGATTTCCTCAAGGAGCCATGGAATTAATTACAGTGTGGTGTGACCAGTGCTGGAACCAAGGGAAATCCCTCTGCAGATCAGCATGTCTCACTAGACCCAGGGAAGGGAAGGCGTTAGAAAGTCACAGGTGAGCTGGGCTTTGATAGGTGCAAAAGGCTCTCACCAGGCAGAGGAGGAAGCAGCCTGGCAAAAGTAGACTCCGAGACCAAGGAGTGACTGGGGGAATGAGGAAGCATCTGGTGTGGCTATATCACGGGCGGTGGGGGGGATGGGGAGGCTGGAGGGGGTCTTAGTGGAGACAACAGAGAGGGAAAGCAGGGAAGGACACAAGGATCTAGTGCAAAGATTTTAGTGAGGAGATTATCCCAGAAAGCAGAAGTGAGAGAGACAGACAAGAAGGGAAAGTCAACAGAGAGTTCATTATGGATTGGTTACCACTGTGAACCACTAGGGCTCATTCCTATTGGACCACTGAGTCAGAAATGCCCTCCAAAGATGGGAGCCCGGGGTATTTATTAAGCAGCTCTCATTTCCACCTTCCCTGGGATGCCCTGGGGATATTAACATCCATCCCCCTTAGAAGCTTCCATCTGGGGGGTGTCTGGGTGGCTCAGTGGTTTAAAGCCTCTGCCTTCAGCTCGGGTCATGATCTCAGGGTCTTGGGATCGAGCCTGGCATCAGCATCGGGCTCTCTGCTCAGCAGGGAGCCTGCTTCCTCTTCTCTCTCTGCCTGCCTCTCTGCCTACTTGTGATCTCTGTCTGTCAAATAAATAAATAAACTCCTAAAAAAAAAAAAAGAAAGAAGCTTTCATCTGGGATGCCCTTGAAAGCTTTGCGACTTTGGGAAAAACAAAACAAAACAAAAACCGGGCCAGAAAGTGGCAGAATTATAGGGGTGGGGGTGCTTGAAGCGAGGGCACAGCAGCTCATGGGAAGTGTCCACTGCAGCTGCCGCAGAAATCTGAGATGGGCCAAAGGGAGATGGCATGAGACCCAAAAAAGTATTTGCTCATAGGGAGACTCAGGTTAAGGGACTGAAAGTGTGCAGCAAGTGGAAGAAAATATTCAGGAAATGGGGTTAGAAAAGTAGGCTGGGGTCAGAGGATCCATTGTGAGGAGTCTTATATGCCAGGTTACAAAGTTTAAACTTTATTTGCCAGACCTGAGCACCTAACAGGTGTTCAGTAAGTATCTATTTTTTTAAAGATTTATTTATTTATTTTGGAGTGAGGGCGTCAGTGGGGGAGGGGGCAGAGGGAGAGGAGAGAGTGTCTTAAGCAGACTCCCTGCTGAACTCAGAGTCCCATGCCCGGCTCGATCTCACAACCCCAAGATCATGACTTAAGCCAAAACCAAGAGCTGGATGCTTAATGGACTGCGCCACCCAGATGCTCCTACAGGGGCTCAGTAGATATATTTATTGAATGAATGAACGCTAATGACAGATGCACCTGGACCAACCCCTTGCAAATCCACTGGGCTTTAGACTCCAGTAGACTAGCTGTGTGGCTTCCAACCTCTTTGATCTTCTATTTCTCTCTCTCTCTCTGAAGTAGCAACAATAATACCTTTTTTACAGGGGTGTTGTGAGGAATTAGATGAGATCAAAGATATATGGCAACTAGAGGTATGGATTCAATAAATGTCAGCCACTCTACCCCTGCCCCCATGATGACCCAAAGCCAAGTAATAAAGCTGAACTATCCACCAGCTAGAGACAATGAAGGTTGCTCCTGGGATCTGTTTACAGAAGATGTATGCTGGCATTTCCAGCTATATTGGTCCTCGTGGAAAAAATTAGTGGTATTAGTAACAACTTCCTTGGACCAAAAGGGAATCATACTGCTGTTTTAATTAAAGGACAGAGTTGAAACTATCCTCCTAGGAAATTTACAAATTCAGAAATTGATGCTTGTAGTAACTTACAGGGTTGTTTTTTTTTTTTCCTTTGTGCATGTAAATGTACATATCGAAACATCTTCCAATCAATATGCTGTTGACTGGGGCCATCCATCCTTACTGTGCTGCATTTCTCTCCCATTCTGAAATTTTAACAGAAGCCAAGATGTTTGTGGACTCTGTTTGATGGACTACCCCTGCCCTGGCTCTCTGTAGGCAGCAGGAGCTCCTCAGTCCTTCCCAGTGGACAGAAGAGATTGTGGCAGCCTCTGGAGAGGTAGGGAGAGAATATGAAGCTAAGGCGGGACAGGAAGCACCTTGAGGAACTAGGTGAAGGATGGAGAAATCACTCAAACTGGGGACTACTTAATTAATTTTAAAACGTATTCATTCCTTCAGTTTGGCACAAGACAAACACTATGATGAGTCATGCCACTAGCACACCATTTTTTTTTTTTTTTAAGAGAAAGAAGGAAGAAAGGATATTGGGAAAATGAGTAAACACAGACTTTGTCAAGGAAGGAAATTCTAGAGTTGAGAAGCCTCTGTGGGAAGCACATCTGCTCCCAGTCTGAAGTGATTCACAACTGGAGAAGCTGAGCAGGAGCCACAAGGTGGAAATTCATTCATCTTCCTGCTCATTCATTCATTCATTCATTCATTTCATTCAACAATGATCAGTTATCTCTACCACCCTCTGCAAGAAGCAGTAAGAATACAAAAAGTGGAAAAGATACAAACCTGCCTTTGAGGGCTCTACAAGTGATGTCACTAACAGTTACAACAGACTGGAGCAAGGGCAAAGATAAAGACCTGGAGGAGATGCAGTGGTGGCACAAAGGCGGGGGGGGGGGGGGGGGGGGCAAAAAAGTCTTCTCAGTTGGAATCCCCCAGGCAGCAGGGAGTTATGCCTGTGTGTAGGGATGGGAGTTCCAAGGAGGAGGAAATGTCACTCGGAAAGAGGGAGACATCTTTGAGGACAGTGCAGAGTTGTTAAGTCTAGAGCATAGCAGGAAGCTATAAAGGTGGGCCGGGACCATGTGTGGGAGGACCTCCTATGTCCTGCAGCGTCTAGGCACCATCCTGTAGGTAATGAGGAGCCAAGGAAGGGTTTTGAGCAAAAGCATGGCACTATCCCATTTGTGGCTAAAAAAAGTCTTCCTGGTATCTTTGCAATAGCCAGCGTTGAGGGATAGGCTGAAAGGGATTGAGGAGTGGGGGTAGGCTAGCCTGTTCAGACAGTTCAGGTGAGAAGCTGATGGCAGGTGACTAGAGGAAAAGGGCTGCTGAGATTAGCTCTAGGCCCCAAAGGGCAGGAAGAATTTCCAGTCTCTTAGAATATCAATTTCTTCATCTTTAAAATGAAGGAAACGTGAATCACCAATAAGGTTCCCCCATTGCAGCAAGCACGAGACAGTTGATCAGGATCCCTCTCTGCGGACACTGGGGCCTCAGCCGAAACCCTGGAAAGAGGAAGAGCAAAGTGCTTTGCAGCCACGTGCAGAGGGGAAGCAAAGCAGGAGCCCCCCATCCACTCCACCGTGAGCGCCCAGGCACCTGTGCCCAGCCCCTCCTCTCTTTTCCTCCCTAAGGGAACTGTGTGAGGCCACAAAGAGGAGGTGGAATTGGAGGGCCGTCTTAGATGCCCAAGTGTCTAAGGCTCCTGCTGCCATGGTTTGATTCGGTCAGGCGGGAGTACGCTCAGCTTTGAAGTCACAGGGGCCTCTAGCAGAGCCACTTGGAGCTGTCACCCTTGCCCATTTCTCCCCCGGAAAAGCTCCAGTGAGCACTGGAGAGCGCGCATGAAAAGGGACTCGCAAAATCCAAAGTTCACTCCCCAGTTCTGGACTGAGCAGCTCTGTTATCCTGGTCACGTTAGTTCAAGGCACTCAATAAATCCTGGGTAGGGACAACCCCGCCGGGCGGCAGACCGCGCTCTCTGACACCTGTCCTCGCGGCCGCGCCACCTCGCCCTTCCCCGCACCTTCTCCCTCCGGGTCCCAGACGCCGTGCCGGCTCTGGGCAGACCAGGCAGCGGAGAGGCCGGCGGCGGGAGGTTGGCTGGGAGCCCGGGGCGCCCCCGCGCGCTCCCTCACCGGGGCTCCCGCCTCCCCCGGCCGCGCGGCCCCGCGCTCGGATGCAGGGAGCCGGCGCGGACAGCGCGCGGCTGCGGGAGCGGCGCCGCGGAGGCGGCGGGGAAGGTGCGAGCCCGGCCTACTGTGGTCAGCCGGAGTGTCGCGGGGCTGGAGTGTCGCAGGGGGGGTAGGCGGCCCGGCGCCACCGAGGCTCCGCCCCCGCCGCGGCTCCCCCGCAGCCCGGAGCCCGCCGGGCGCCCTGGGCCGGGCGACGGGAGCTACAGACCGTGGGCTCCGCGCGTCCGGCCCAGGGCGGGCCCAGGGCCCCCAGACGCCCGCCTCCGCCGCGGGTGGCCGCTTACGTCAGGGAGGCGAAACCCAGAAGAAGGGAAAAAAAAAAAAGGCCCAAGGGCGGAAGGGGAAAAACTTTAATTTTTTCTCCTATTTTCTTCAGGGGCTGAAGTGAAGGGCAGGCGACTGCGCCAGCGCAGGCTTCCGGGAACAGCCCGGCGCGACCCCAGCCCGCTGCGCGCGGCGGAGCCGGGCCCGGGAGGCCCGAAGGGGCGGCCGCCATGTGGGACCCTCAGGACTTCGAGCGCCACTGGCAGGCCGAGTTCCCCGGGGAGAAGGCCCCCGTCATGCGGCTGGACTCGGTGCTGGACATGGAGCGGGAGCTGGAGCGCTGCAAACTCAACCTGAAGCGGCTGCAACAGGTGTTGGCTGAGGAGAAGTTCAAAGTCTCCTACCTGCAGGCGGCCCTGGCCGCGGAGAAGGGGCACCTCGGCTGCGGGCGCTCGGAGGGCGGAGACGGCGACCGGCCGGGAGCTTGCGCGGAGGAGCCGGCGCCGGCCGGGCCAGAGCGGGCGCCGCCACCGCGCGAGAAGCAGGGCGCCGCGAGCGGCGGCGGAGACCCCCCAGGCCCCTGGCGCGGGGACCCGGAGGCGGCCGCGAAGGCCGAGGCTCCTCCCTACGCGTGCCCGGACCTTCCCACCTGGCCCGGGCCGGCGGGAGCCGGGGGCGCGGTGCGCAGCCTGACCGCCGCCATCCACCAGCAGCTGGTGCAGCCTCGCCTCCTCTTCAGGTCCCAGGAGGACCACGCGCCCCCCGGCCACGATGACACAGTCCCCAGCGCCCAGGGAGAGGAGCTGCCCTCCGGGACCCGCGCGGGGCGGGGCTCGGAGGAGGGCGAGCCGGACGCCTCGGTCGCGGAGGATGGGGGCAACAGCAGTGACCACGACTTCGAGATGGTGGATTTGAACGAGAAATTCGTCCTCGGCCACTTGCTCGTGGGCCCCTGCCGGCTCGGAGCCCGCGATGAGGCCGAAAAGCCGGCGCGGGCGGGCAGCCCCCATCGCTGGATGCACCTGATCCCCGGGGGCCGGCGGCAGCAGCGCCGGAGCCGCGACCTGGAGCAGCTGGAGGCGGAGGCCAAGGACGGGCGGAGCTCGCCCCTGGCGGCGGAGGAGCATCCCCGGCGTGGGGCTCGCGAGCACCTCCCCCCGTGGCGGCGCAAGAGGTTCCTGCGGGTGCCGGAGCGGGACTCGCCCAGCCACAGCTCTCCCGAGAGGGGCAGTGACTGCAGCCGCAACAGCTCGGACCACGAGGACGGCTTCTCTGCAGGTAGGCGCACCCCTCGCGCATCCCGGGGGCTCCTGGCCCCTTCCCGCACCTCTCCCTGACTCCCCTTGTTGGTCCCGTTTTAACCTCGGGCGCTTGGGAAGAAGGGAGATAAAATTCATCTGTTTACCTTGAAACCACTTGTAGAATTGGAAAAAAAAAAAAAAAGATTGTGCAACATGATTTCGCCTCGGGCGAGTTTATGAAAATAAGCAAATGGCGATGCCAGGGGGTGAGGGAATGGTGTGCCTGGCTAGACCATGGGAGGACTCTTTCATTTCAGGCCTCGGCCCTTATGCTCTGTGGTAATAACATCACCGTCCGCCCTCCCTCCAGCATCTCTTCCACAGGTCGATCAGGTTCCTTTGCACCACGGGATAGTAGCTTTCTCTACGCAAACTACAATGGCTTCCCGTTTCCCCCCAGATTCCTTGATATGAAAGTTTAAATCTTGCACGTAATTTTCCCAACTTATCTCTTATCTTCTGAGAGCCTGTGTCTTGTGTTCTGGCCAAATGGCAACACCCTCTCACTCAGGGAAAGGTCCATAATCCTCGCTGTCCCCTCCCTTTGCTGGCTGCCCCCTTCCTAGAAGGCTGCACCTGATCTCTCAGCTTCCTGGAGCCTGAGTGGGAAGGGGAGGGCATTGAATCATAGTTTTCAAGCTGGCCTGATGCCCAGAGATCATGTCTAATGCAATGTCTTAGTTTGACAAAGGAGAAAGCTGAAGTTCAGAAAGATTAAGTGCATGTTGAAGTGAGTTGAGATCCTACGCGGGGCTTCTGTCATTTGTTGTTTCCCTGGACATCTGCCCTCTCTTTTGAGGGCAGGACCGGGTCCTAGCCATCTTTGAATCCCCTTGCGGCAGTCAGTGTGGTGCCTTGCGCATGGTAAGTGCTCACTAAGTATTTCTTGAATAAATGGATGGCTGCATTGTACTGAATGTCTCCCCACCACCCAACTCCTCATAGGTCAGGGAGTGGGAGTGGGGCTGAGGAAGAAAGGACAGATAGGGATGTGAGGATGGCCTGTGACCGCTACTTTGCTGCCCCTGGAACCCTCAGGATCTCTTCAGTCATAGGGAAATCTTAAACTGATGTCTGGTTGGGTCAAATCGTGACCAGGAACTTAAGATGCCTTCCTGCCCAGTGAAAGAGAAAAAAAAAAAAAAAAAAAGAAAGAAAGAAAGAAATCACTGATGCTGGGATTGTTCCAAAATCTCCATTATTAGATCTTATCTGGGTGAGTTTGCATTTGAATGAAAAACTGTCCACTTTGCTAAAAGCACATTTGGAAGGTCCATCAAGTCATCTGTTGTGATCAATTACACTTATTCATTAGCAGAGATTGGCTGCTTTTCCCATAGGTAATGCTTTTGCTGCCCATGCTAGTAACATTTTTATGTGCCCCTTTAACTTAAGGGAAGAGTCTGAAGATTTCACTTTAGTGCCAAGTTCCAGATACCGAATGGCAGCAATCCAAGTGGCCCAGAGCTTCTTCAGAGCTGGCTCCAATCCCATGTTCCCGGAGACCCACATCAATCACCCCTTCAGGTATGCCCCATACACTGCATTTTCCCCAGGGAGTTATTTTTATTTCTGTTTGCTGTCTCTTCTCTCCCTAAGGGCATTCTAGCACAAAGATCATCTTGATGCAGATTAGGAGTTAACACTCCCTCCAGCCTAAGGAATTTCAAAAAGGTGCCCGCTCTGGGTGGACCAATGATAAAAAGATTCTCATTCCTCTGGATTAAAGACTCCGGCCCAGTCACGTGTCTGGCACTTGCTGGCTTTGCTTAGTGTGCTTGGGCTGATGATATTCTAGGCCTCACTCCAGGAGCCCCTCTGCAGGTCAGGCATATGGATGGAACAGCTGTTTGTTGGGGCCCTGTCTCCAAAACCTCACCTGTGAGGAAGTGACTGCATGCACGTACACGCATGCCTATACACAGTGTATGCACAGTGCACACAATCCCATACATGTGTACGTGTCTCCTATGTCTAGGAGAAAGAGCTGTCAGGCATACATAGAGTCCCCAGGGTGGATGGATTAAGGGCAGGGGTTTTCACCTGGTGGGTGACAGCCCACTGAAATCAGTGTAGGGAGGGAATGAAAGCTTTGAGAGGCTTTCCTCTCACTCTTGGCTATCCCTGCTTTATTTTCTCCTTAGCACTGACCAGATTACTGCTTCAGATCCTATGATTTTGCATGTTGATCTTATTCACTCTCTTTCCGGTAAATGCAAGGTCCAAGAGGGCAAGGATTTTTAACTTTTTATCCTATGACATAGCCACAAAGCCTAGAACAGTGTCTAACACATAGTAGGTATTTCATAAATAGTTGTTGAGCAATACATTTTTTTAAAAGATTTTATTTATTTTTGAGAGAGAGAGAGCTCACAGGGTAGGGGGGCAGAGGGAGAAGCAGACTTCTTGCTGAGCAGGGAGCCCAATGCGGGACTCAATCCGAGGACCCTGGGATCATGACCTGAGCCAAAGGCAAATGCTTAACCGACCGAGCCACCCAGGCACCCAAGTGATATATTTTTTAATAGGATGGAATAGAAGAGGAAACATGGCAGTGAATTGCCCATGGTAATGGTATTTTCTGTTTTCAAACTTTGTTTCAATTATGCATAAATGTGTGACTGTATATTGGGTCCTGATGTAGAATGTATTTCTTGCTCTGGATTAGAGAGAAAGGTTTGAAAATGCTGATTAAAAAAAAAAAAAAAGAAAGGGGCACCTGGGTGGCTCAGTGGGTTAAAGGCTCTGCCTTTCGCTCAGGTCATGATCCCAGCGTCCTGGGATCGAGCCCCACATCGGGCTCTCTGCTTGGCAGGGAGCCTGCTTCCTCCTCTCTCTTTCTCTGCCTTCCTCTCTCCCTACTTGTGATCTCTATCTGTCAAATAAATAAATAAAATCTTAAAAAAAAAAAAAAAGAAAAGAAAATGCTGATAAAGACTATGGGCTTTGAAGCTAGACTGCTTGTGTGAACTTGGGAGAAGTTATTTGAATTTTCTGTGTATCAGTTTCTTGTATCTGTGTATCTGTAAAATGAGACTAATAAACACTGCTTACATCAAAACGTTGATATGAGTAATAAGTGGGATTTTGTTTCTAAAGGACTCTTAACACAAAGTAGGCACCTACAGTGTTTAACCGTGACTATAGGTCATTTTCTTTGAGTTGATGCTTCAAAGATTCTCATTCCCAGACCATTCTGAATCACAGATAGTTTGGTTTTCTATGATGCATGTGTTTTGGGTTTTGGTTTTTTTCCCCCCAGCTTTGCTATGGCTCTTTCTAGAAACCTGGGAACAGGGCAGGACCCAGGGCCAAGGCTTGGCTCATGAGGCTCTCTTGCTGGCTTGGCCCTCATGTTTCTCCTTCTTCTCCAGCAATCGTGCCCATTATTTGTATTCGGAGATCCTCAACTGAAGGTTGGGTTTTATTGGGCCATTCAGTCTTGAGGTCTTAAGGAGAGAGAGCCATGGGAGAGCCACATAAAAAGGCCGAGGGGCAGAGATGCCCCCCTCCTTGGAAAAGGACCGTTTTCTCTTATGAGTGGTGGATTCCCATACAAAGACACATTTGGATCTGTGTCTACACATAGTAGCCAAACTTGAGTATAAGTTAGAATGCCCGTTCTTTTTTTTTTTTTTAATCTTTCTTTTTAAAGATTTTATTTATTTATTTGACAAAGAGAGAGCAAGAGAGAGAGAGAGAGAGAGAGCACAAGCAGGGGGAGCAGCAGAGGGAGAGGGAGAAGCAGGCTCTCCACTGAGCAGGGAACCTGACACGGGGCTGGATCCCAGGACCCCGGGATCATGACCTGAGCTGAATGCAGACACTTAACCTACTGAGCCACCCAGGCACCCCACGTGCATTATTATTATTTTCTTCGTCGCTGAGGTCCCCAGAAGACCCCAGTCCATCTGCTGCAGCCATCAGAACTGCTGCCCACCTGTGGGGCTCCTGGGTGGACTTGGTCTCACAGGGGAGCAGACCACCTGCTGGATTTTAGAGCTCCCCTTTTCAGCGGGGCACTCTTGGGCAGACACAACTGCATGCCAACATGTGGAAGCCTGGTATTTTTCCTTTCATTGTGACATGCTTCTGTGCCCCTCCTGCCATAGAGGTTGGGTGACATTTCCTTCTCAGGGCTTCTGCATCCTTTCTGGAGACTGTGGACTCTCCTGTGCCACATCTGTACTCCTTGTGCCCCAAGGCAAAGCCCAAAGTTGGCTTTTCTGCATCAGGCATCCCTTTGACTGGCAAACTATTCATCTGATATTCTGGATGTAGTTCAGATGACAAAGTAATTATCATTAGTATTTTAAATTGGCAGCATTTTCTTCTTGCTTAAAACTCTGCTCGGTGGAGGGCAAGTGGTCTCCGTTTTGGCTGCCCCTTGAAATCCATTCATTTTTTTCATCATTCATCTTTTCCATTCAACAAGACTTTATCAAGGTCTTACTTCATGCCAGGTCTGTGTTAAGGCCCAAGAGTGCAAAACCCCGTGACCTGCCTTTATGGTTCTCACTAACTCTTTGGCTCCTGGGGTAGAAAGCGTATGTTTTTAGATAAAGAAACAGCTTCCCATCAGGTAACTTGGTGCATCCTGAAATGAATGACTAAGGATTGTCCATCTGAATCTTAGTTTACATTCAGGAGTCCAGAAGAGGAAGAGATCCTAGAGTAGGTCTATTCCTGCCCCTCTTCAGATGGAGCCCGGGAGACCTAAAAGTAACCTCAAGGTCACACACTTGTGACCCTCAAGGCTGGGCCCATGCGCCAGGACGTGGCTTTTCCCATTGTCTTGTGGTCTTTTCTTTCCTAGAATTTAAGGCAGAGAACTCTAAAGACATAAGTTCTGTCAAAGTCATGGTGACAGGAGCAGTAGGCCCCCACCTTTAGCCTCCCAGCCATCTCGGGGTGTGGCGGTGGGGAGGAATTACTAGTGCCATTTTATAGGTAAAATGCTGAGGCCGAGAGAGGTAAAGACATGTACCCAGAGTCAAACAGCTTGTGCTAGAATCAGCTTGAACTCAGGGCTAGCAAAGACCGTACTGTTTACCTTCCAACATTTAGTGCTGTCCTGGGCCAGCTGTAGAATTCTAGATTTCTGTACTGGGGAGGCCCTGCCACCAGAGTCTGCCAGGCTGCCAAATGAGATTTTTTATTTTTAATCTTCATGGGAAATGCACTTCCTATTAGGTACTCATGTTACCTGAATCATTTGCAACCCAGTGGGTTTTTTCTCCCCTTTCTCGTGAGCGACTAATAAGATTTTAGCTCCAGGAAGAATTCCTCATGTTCAGTGGATGTATCTGACTAACTTAATTCAAAGTATTGAGTTTTCAGCCTTAGCTGTGATAGAGTAATTTCTTTTTTCCATTCCGTGGTGTGGAGAGATATTAAAACACTCTCTGAGACACATGAGCCGCTGGTTGGCTGTGATTCATTTGTCACTAGAGTTGACATTGCATCACTGCCTGCTTGGTTTCTTAATGCTTGCTTCCGTCCACCCCTCACCCCCACCATCTCAGCACTATCTGCACCTCAGGGGCACTCAACCAGCCAGCCAGGGAGTAGGGCTGGGTTTGTTTAACAAGTCCTTCCTCCTCGACATGTGGGAAACACAGCCAAGACTCCAAATGTTTCTTCTCCTTGTCTGTTTTTCTTCTGGTTAAGAGAGCATTCACAAAGCAATTGATTCTATACTTGGTTCTGGATCTTTATGTTTGAAAATCAGGATCCTGGGTGGCTCAGTCATCAAGTGTCTACCTTCAGCTCAGGTCATGATCCGGGGGTCCTGGGATCGAGCCCCGCATCAGGCTCCCTCCTCATCGGGAAGCCTGCTTCTCCCTCTTCCACTCCCTCTGCTTGGCTTCTCTCTCTCTTGCTGTGTTTCTCTCTGTCAAATAAATAAATAAAATCTCTTTTTAAAAAAAAGAAAAAGAAAATCAGGATCTTGACATATTTTCCTGGCTTTGAAATAATGGTACAAACACACTCCTCATCTGAAAAATGGAGTGGATGGGAGCCAGCTTACAGGGTGATAAGGCTTATACTGGCTAAGTCACTGACTAAGCCCCAGGCTCCTTGTCTGCCAGATGTGGGTGATGATAGGACTATGTCGTAGACGTATCATGAAGCATAAATGAGATAAGTGTGTGGAGAGTGCATAGCCAAGGGCCAGGCACATACGCATTTAATAAAGTTTGGCGGTGGTATTGTTCCAAGTCCAAGCCACAGCTCATGCTCCTGTCTCTTCATGTGATGAAGTTCCCCCAGCCTCTTCTGCCTCTTTCTCTCCTTTCTTACCCCCTCCAGGTCCACAGGTGTTTTGCTCCTTCAGAGGGAAACAAGCTTTCTTCTTCCTTTTTTAAAGATTTATCTATTTATTTTGGAGAGAAGGAGGGAGAGCGTGCGTGAAGGGTGGGGCAGAGAGGGAAAGGGGAGAGAAGCAGACTCCTCGATGAGCACAGAGCCTGCCATGTCACAGGGCTCAGTCTCACGATCCCAAGATCATGACCTGAGCTGGCACCAAGATTTGGATGCCCATGCGACTGAGCTCTCCAGACACCCCAAGCTTTCTTGTTCCTTTGTGGTCTCTGGTTCTTCCCCAATCAATCCTTGTTTCCCCTGACATCTACAACACTGTCATCTGGCTTCTCTTTATTTCCTACTCTCTACCCACTTGCTTTCAGCCAATGCTCATTCTTGCCGGTGTCTTTTCCTTTGCTCTTTCTGGCATTTGAGATGCCCTTTCATCCCCACCCACCCAGTCACAAAGCCAACTAACCCTTCCTTTAAAGCCCAGCTTTTCCGTGGAAACTTGTGTTAGTTAAGACAGGGGTTTGCTGCCTATGACAAAACCCCCAAAAATAGTTTAAGTAAGATAGAGGTTTATCTCCCTTTCAATTAAAAGAATGCAGGGAGCAAGCAGTCCAGGGAGAGTATGGTGACTCCGTAATCATCAGGAATTTGGGCTTCTTTTGTCTTCGAGCTTTTCTCTGTCAAGGTTGTCTCATGGTCCAAAATAGCTGCTGTAAATCCAGCCATCACACTCATGTTTCAGATGAGAATTAGAAGAAAGGGAGGAAGGACACATGAGTGAGTGGCCACTGTTGGTCTGCCTTTCAAGGCACTTTCCTGGTAGCCTCTCCTAACAATTTCTGTTTAAATCTCATGAGCCGCCTCTAGCTACAAGGAAAGCTGGGAAATGTAGTATATTATCTGGGCATACGGCCACCTCAAATAAAATAGGGGCTCTGTTACAAGGGAAAATGGAAGAATTGGTATTGAGTAGGCAGCTAGCAGCCTCTGGCACAAGCCTTTAATAACTACTCCAACCCATCTTGTGGTTCTTAGAGTGAGCCCCACACTCACACAATTGTCTTATTATTGTGCCCTCTATTAATTCATTGACCCAACGAACAAATGATGACTGAACCACTGCTCTGTGCAGGGCACAAAGGCTTTTGTATGTTTACCGTGAAGTGTTGCTTTCCAGCTCAAAGGTTAGCTCGGCTGCTTGAGAGCAGGACCCTGACTTATGCCTCTATTTTTCTCCCCCGCCTACCCTTCACAGGGTTGGGCGTGGGCCAGGCACTTGATAAGTCCCTGGTTGATTTTGGAGTCTCACAAATGGGAAGTTCAGGGAAAACATATCCACTGCCTGGGTACTGGGCTGGAAAATTCTGTCTGTGTAAGGCCTGTGTAAGGCCTATTTCTGCATCATTGTGGTTTGGAGGAGCCAGAATGAGGAGCAGTGTGGGGCGCGGGTCATCACTAAGCATCACGGCTGCGTTGTAGTCACGAGGACTTGTCCAGGGGTTGGGGTGGGCATGGCTATTTTGGAAACCAGAGGAGTTTGTATATCAAACTAGAATTACAAGCACAAATCTCTGGGCTCCCTTTCTCTACCACTGCTCTGCGTAGCTGTATTTGCGCTGCGTGAGTCTCGCTCTCCTCTCTGCGCTGCACAGCTGCAGACCCAGCCGGCGGGCGATGCGGAGAGCATGGGCTTCCGTGCCTGTGGCTGTCTTCCCATCGGAGCCTTGCTCTCGTCTGCCGGACGAGACCATCTGAAGGGAGCTGGCCTAGAGCTTACGTCACATCTTGGGGCTGCTGAGAAAATGATTGTTTTAAAAATTTCATTGGCACTTCGGAGGAGACGAACGTTAATATGTTTAGCAACTGCTGCCTGCAAGGCACTCTGTTAAGTGTTTAACCTGCACGATCTCATGGAAAACTCAGAACAGTCTACTGTTCTTTACCACTCCTCTCATCTGGCGGTGGAGGGACCTGAGGCTCTGACCCGTTGACCTCACAAGCCCAGGTTCCCTTAGGGCTCAGGGGTGGGGTTATTTTTTTCTCCCGCTTACAAAATTAATTCTTCTTATAGGGAGATAATTCACATTGGATAAAGCACCCCTTTAAAGTGTACAGTCATGAGTTTTTAGTGTATTCACAAAGTTATGCGACCTCGATCATCTCTAATGTCAGACTGTTTCCATCAGGCGGCTGGGGGGGTTGGTGACGGTGTCTGAGTCCTAGTCTTCTCCTGTGACCACACCAGTTCCTCTTCTCACTCACCACATGCAGTGATTTAAAATAACTAGGCCCAGGCGCCTGGGTGGCTCAGCTGGTTGAGCGACTGCCTTCAGCTCAGGTCATGATCCAGGAGTCTCAGGATCGAGTCCTGCATCGGCCCCGGGCTCCATGCTCAGCAGGGAGTCTGCTTCTCCCTCTGACCCTCCACTTCTCCTGCGCGGGCGCTCTCTCTCTCTCAAATAAATAAAATCTTTAAAAATGAAATAAAATAACTAGACCCAATTTGGGGGGAACATCAGGGCATGTTTGGGTGAGATGGGGGCAGGAAAGGGCCATCTGACTTTTCAGTTGCTTTCCCGTCATTTCCGATGGTCCTGGTGCCCCTTTGAGTTTCCCTGGGCCACACTCCACCTTGTCTGTGTTTCCTGGACTTGGTGCAGGAGGGCAGAACACCCCCAACTCCAGTTCCATGAGACCCGTCAGTCCTGCCCTAGGGTTGTGGGTGCAGGGTGAGAGGCACGCTTGCTCTGACCCGTGTCTTATTCACCTTGGTAACCCCAAAATGTCACAGCACATACAGGAGGTGCTCAAACAATGTTCATGAATATCTACATTGCCCCTGACAGAAACCAGTGCATGGATAGTCCTGCCTCCAGCCCCAGCTGTCTTCCACATGAAAGCCAACCGGCTTGCTCTCACCCCTAACTCTAATTGTGCACCCCCTGCTTGCATTCTTCAATGACTCTTTTGTGTCACCTACAAAGTAAAGTCACAGCTTCTTAGATGCAAATGTACCCAGCCATTTGTGATCCAGTCCACCCTCCTCTCCGCCCTCCCCAACCCCATACAGGCGGACACTTTACGAGCTGTAGCAATACGGAACTGCTTGTAGTTTGCAAACATACCTTGCATACTTGTTTCCCTGTATGGGCTACACCCTTTCCCTGGAAAGCCCTTTCTGTATTTGCCCATATGACAAATGACTGTTCATTCTCAGGTCTCAGCCAGGAGGCTACTTGATCTGTAAAGCCTCCCCTGCTTTCCCTAGTAGATCCGAGAGCTGGGTGTCAGTTAGGAGTACACTTGGCTGCAGATAAGACAAAACAGCTGTAGTGACTGTGGTATGCAGAAGAATGGCCCCTCAAATAATGTTCAGGTCCCAATCCCCAGAACCTATGTTACCTTACAGGCAAAAGGAATTTGGCAGATGTGATCAAATTAAGGACCTTGAGAAACCCCAGCGTGGCTCAGTTGGTGAAGGGTTCCTCTCTTGATTTCAGCTCAGGTCATGATCTCAGGGTCGTGAGATTGAGCCCCACGTCTGGCTCCACACTCAGCATGGAGTCTGCTTGAGATTCTCTCTCTCCCTCTACCCCTCCCACCACTCAGGCACGCTCTGTCTCTCTCAAAAAAAGAAAAAAAAAATTAAGGACCTTGACATGGGGAAATTATTCTGGATTATCCAGATGGGCCCAAAGCAGTAATGAAGGTCTCAAAAATGGAAGAAAGAGGGGCGCCTGGGTGGCCCAGTGGGTTAAGCCTCTGCCTTCAGCTCAGGTCATGATCTCAGGGTCCTGGGATCGAACCCCACATCAGGCTCCCTGCTTAGCAGAGAGCCTGCTTCCCCCTCTTTCTCTGTGCCTCCCTCTCTGCCTACTTGTGATCTGCCTGTCAAATAAATAAATAAAATCTTAAAAAAAAAAAAAAAATGGAAGAAGGAGGTAGAAGAGGTCAGAATGATGCAATATGCAAGGGACTCAACTCACTGTTGCCGGCTTTGAAGAGGAAGGAAGGGGGCCTTGAGCCAAGCAGTATGAGCAGCCTCTAGAAGCTGGGAAAGGCCAGGGAACCAGTTATTTTCTAGAGCTCTGGAGAGGAACCCAGCCCTGCCAGCAGCTTGATTTTAGCCCAGTGACAGACCCTGTTGGATTTCTCCCCTATAGACAATACACTGGTATTGTTTTAAGTCACAAAACTTGTGATAAATTGTTATTGGCAATAGAAACACACAATGACTTGACCAGATAGTGATTTGTTTTCCTCCAGTCGTGAGAACTCCAGAGGCAGGCTTTCTGGGATGGCTGAGCAGTGTGGTCAGGGGCCCAGACTTTCCCCATCATGTAGCAGAAATGTGTTTGTCCTCCTGCTTGTTGCCTCAGGGTTAAAAAAAAAAATCTGCTGCATCACCAGATGTGTGCTTGTGTTTCAGAAAGGGAGTAAGGTGCAAAGGACTGTAGCGATCATCCTGGCTGTCGCTTTAAAAAGCTTCCCCCCCAAGCCCTACCTAGCAACTGCTGCTTTCATGCTATTGGCCAGCATTACATGGCCATCATTATAGCTGCAAGGAGGGCTGGGGGAGCAGGATTTCAGATCTTCAGCCTCTGTTGTAAAGATGATTAAAGAGAGAAGGAGACTGTGATTGGCTTTTGGAAAACCAGCCTAGTGTTAGTCACACAGTTATTTCTTGTACTTTGTACATTTACTCATTTGAGCAATTATAATACGGTTTAAAAAGGTTTGCCTCTCTGTCTTCCCCCACTGGATTCTAAACCCTTAAAGTGTAGGGGTGTTAGAAAAGGACTACTTTTGGGACGCTTGGGTGGCTCAGTGGGTTAAGCCTCTGCCTTTGGGTCGGGTCATGGTCTCAGGTTCCTAGGATCGGGCCCCGCATCAGGCCCCTCATTGGGCTCCCTGCTTGGCGGGGAGCCTGCTTTCCTCTCTCTCTGCCTGTCTCTGTGCCAACTTGTGATCTCTGTCAAATAAATAAATAAATAAAATCTTAAAAAAGAAAAGGACTACTTTTAAAAATTCTATTCTCCCTGCCCCAGCACAATGCTGGTGTATTGTATTTGGGGTTTTGTTTCTTTGTTTATTTCAAAGATTTAATTTATTTGAGAGAGAGAGAGTGAGTGGGGTAAGGGGCAGAGAGAGAAGCAGACTCCTGGTGGAGCAGGGAGCCCAACGTGGGACTCCATCCCAGGACCCTGGGATAGTGACCTGAGCTGAAGACATGCTTATCTGACTGAGCCACCCAGGCACCCTTTCTTTGCTTTTATCTTCATCTCTTCCTCGCCCTTCTCTTTTTTGGGGGCCAGTAAGACCTATTGATAAGACCTTTTCTAGAGCCATTATTCTCAAGGGCTGTGGTTTTTTTCTTCCTGAAACCATTTTCTTTTTTTTAAATTTTTAAAAAGATTTTATTTATTTGTCAGAGAGAGCGAGCACAAGCAGAGGGAACAGCAGGCAGAGGGAGAAGCAGGCTCTGTGCTGAGCAAGGAGCCCAATGTGGGACTCGATCCCAGGACCTTGGGATCACGACATTATGCAAAGGTAGACACTTAACCCAGTGAGCTACCCAGGAATCCCTTCCTGAACCCATTTTCAAACTTCATACGCCCCCAGGAGATGTTGACACATGCCTTTCTAGCTTACTACCCTGTCTCCTACCCACCAGTTCAGAATCTGCCATGTTTGTGCCCCTTTTCCTAATGGGAGGGTGTTGTTTCCTGAAGGTGGACAATACAGAAAAAGGATAACACTTCAAATCTGGCCAACTAATGGAGACCTGTGCTAGTTGTTAGAACTGGAAACTAAATATTTGGATTCCCCCTTGCTTTCCAGGAGCATGGTAGGTAGGATTACATTCCTGGTTCCCTTGAACTTGGGTAGAGACCGTTGCCTAGTTCTAACCAGTGAGTTTGAATGGAAGTGATGTGGGCAGCTTCTGTCCCAGAGCAGTTGATGCTGGTATGAGATCTCTGTTCCCTTTGCTGCTGGTGTCTGTTCAGTCCGCCTGGCTCCAAGAGGGAGGGCAGAGTAGAGCAGAGCTCCTAGTCAGTCCTCGGTGGACAGGTACTAGAGTGGAAAAATGAACTGTTGTCATTTTATTTTATTTTAATTTTAAAAAAAAAATTTATTTATTTATTTGACAGAGATCACAAGCAGGCAGAGAGGTAGGCAGAGAGAGAGGAGGAAGCAGGCTCCCCGCTGAGTAAAGAGCCCGATGTAGGGCTCGATCCCAGAACCCTGGGATCATGACCTGAGCCGAAGGCAGAGGCTTTAACCCACTGAGCCACCCAGGTGCCCCAAACCATTGTTATTTTAAGCCCCTGAAATGTCTGGTGCTCATTGTCACAGCAGCATTACTAGCTAGTCCTGACGGATGCAAATACCTGACTTACATTCATCAAGAAGAATGGTTCCTTGAAGCTTCAGATCAAAGTATTTTCCTCAAAGCCTCTAAGTTCCTAGGGCACCTGGCTGGCGAGGCCAGTGGAGCATGTGACTTTTAATGTCAGGGTCACGAGTTCAAGTCCCATGTTGGGCATGGAGTTTACTTTAAAAAGAAAGGAGAAGAACAAAGGAAATGCAGGATCTCAGGCTCCACCCTGAACGTGCACTAAAAGAAAACAAACCGAAACAAACCTCTGTGTTCCCTTCTCACTGAGACCAAGCAGTAGCCACAGCTGTTTACGGGTCTCTATCAGAGGGTGAGTCTCAAAAATGTGAACAACAGTGTGAGAAATGGCTCAGTTGTTTCACCACTGTTTTGTTAAGTGATTTGCTAGAAGGATTTATAAGACTCCATAATAGATTATACTCATGGCTAAGATCGTTTTACAGAGGATACAGAGCGAAAGCAGCAAGAAAAATATATGTTTCGACGGACATGAGAGGTCCAGCAAAGGCTTTGATGTCTTTCCTTGTCTGAGGCCATGTGGGAGTGCTCTCTCTCTCTCTCTCTAAAAGCGAACTACAAAGACATATGCGGAATATCTACTCCCTACAAAGTCTGAGTCTTAAGGGTTGAGACTCTTATAGGGTGCTTGTCTCATGAGCATATCCTGGTAAACAGCCAGCCATGGCAACCAAAAATAGGAACCCCAAAATGAAACCAAATGTACATCATGTCTGTGCCAAAGGACCGAACAAGCCATCACAGCGTGGGCCATTGTTCCAGGTGCAAAATCATGAAATCAGTAACATCGTGTAAAGGATACTAGAATTAAAAACCATGGAAACCTACCTTCTCCACAGTGTCATTGATCTGGTGGTATATTAACTTTATTTGTGAGGGTGGAAGGCCTCAATGTCTGATTGCTCAGATCTCTGATAAATGCGATTTTCTTGGGGGTTTTGCACAACAGGGTGCTGCTCAGAAAAGCTTTGGAAGTGCAGTGCAATTTTCCAAGACCTTTGTGTGTTAATTAGACTTTGGGGGCCAACAGTGGTAAACCTGCTCACCACCTACACGTTATTTCAAATCATAAAGAACAGATTTGTAAGCAGAAGTTTGAAATTGTCAGCCTGTAATTTGGGACCACCTGACTGTAATGAAATGGTTTTGCCATGCGGAGTGTTTATTAGAAGTATATATTACACTTACTTTATCGTCCATGAGACTGAGTATTATTATTCCCAGTCTCTTACTTAATAAGTCTAGAAACACTGAGTCATTTGCCCACATCACACAGCTAATAAGGGACAGAGCCAGGATTGGAACCCAGCTCTTTCTGGGGCCAAAGGTACTCTAGTACAACCCACCACTAACTCTTTTTTTTCTCCTTTAAGATTTTATTTATTTATTTGAGAGAGAGAGAGAGCATGAGCAAGGAGGGGCAGAGGGAGAAGCAGACACTCCCCGGTGAGCAGGGAGTCCAACATGGGGCTCCATCCTAGGACCCTGGGATCATGACCTGAGCTGAAGGCAGATGCTTAACCAGCTGTGCCACCCATGCACCCCTCTTTTTTTTTTTTAAGTGAACTCTATAACTCATCGTGGGGCCCCAACTCACAGCTAAGAGTCGCATACTGTAACAACCAAGCCAGCCAGGCGGCCCCCACCACTAACTCTTAATCTCTCTAGGCTACATCTCCTCCCCTGTTAAAAAAAAGGGGGGGGGGGATTAGACTAGAGGCTTTCCAGGCCTAATCTTTACAAAAACCACTAAGTTAGATGAACTGGTACTTTGTACCAAGTAATTGTTAAGAGCCTGGCTTTGAGTCAGAGACACCTGGATTTGGATCTAGTCTATAGGCTAGTTGTTATTTTATGCACTTCACCAAGTTACTTCACCCTTCTATAAACCTTTTCCTATTCTGTACAATGGAGATAATTACACCTCACCTGGTGTTGTGAAGATGAAATGAAATAAGGTACAGAAAATATGTAGCCCAGGGCCTGGCATCCAGTAAGCTCTGTGTAGATGCACACAGCCACTGGCGTGATGGGCAAGAGCGTACTGTCTAGGACCGCACTGCTGGGTTTCAAGCCCAGCTCTGCCACTTCACGGCTGATTTTTCTGTGCCTCAGTTTCTGCATCTGTAGACTAAGAGTGACAGTAACATGGTATCAATACCAAATTAAGCTGGTGTAAAGATTAAAATAGCTTAATATATAAAGCCCTTAGAAAAGCGCCTGATGCACAATATTCGGTGTGTGGTGGTTGATTTTATTATTATGATCACAGTTACGACTGATTTGGCCGGACGTATTGCTGAAATAGACAGTAAGGGTGAGAAGTGGTATGTGGCTCCTCTCATCGCCTGGGCATATCCTTAACGGAAATGCAAGGCTTCTGGAGATCCTGCGGTTTGAATAATCCAAGAGCTGGAGCAGCGAGCATCCAAGACGGATGCCTCGCAGCTGCAGCCTGGGGAGGAAGGTGAGGCCCCGGCACTGTCCAGCTGAGGTTGGTCCTATTATGGAGAAAGCCCTGCTTTGTATGCAGCTGCCTTGTCTTCAGTTGGGCTGCATAATTGCGCCTTTTTGTTTTATTATAAAGCATCTTGAGGAATTCAGAGCCCCCTCCCGCTGATAGCAGTGAAAGCCACAGAGTGTCCGTCTCTAATGAGCCTCGGAGGCTCTGAGGGCCCTATCAAGGCAGCCAGGCAGGGAGCATGAGCACAGGCCCACTGGCCCCCGGCTCCCTTTGAGCCCCGGCCACCGCTCTGGGCTTCATTATGGGGCTCCCTGAATACCCCCAGGATCCTCCAGGCCTGTCCTCATTGTCTCAGAAGGGGACAGAGCTGCTTCCTGAATGCTGGGCCCGTTGGTAACCTTTGTGGGCCGGCAGTGAGAAAACATAAATTAATTATTCATATCAGTGGGCCTGACGGGAGCTGTTGTTTGCAGAGTTGACTCCCCTTCTGGCTACCAGACTCTCAGAACTCCCCAGGGCCTCTGGGCAAGCAGGAGACGGCACAGCCCTGGGAGACAGCTGCCCTGAGAGCCGAGGCGGCAGGTGGCCGGCTGGCCCTGGACCACATGCGTTCTGCCCCGGCACTTTGTTTGGGCTGTAGGGGGTTAAAACAAAAGCGAACCAATCTAAAACCCGGAAACTCTCCAGGAAAATCTGGATTTCTGGCTTATTCTTGAAAGATGGGAAGATCTGCGGTACCTGTGGAAATCATCAGGTCGTGCAGGACTGCTGACCCCTTCAGACCGGGCGTGACTTCACTAACTGCCTCAGCTCTCCGCTGGTCCTGTTTTCCATGGGTATCGTGCAGCGAACAAACAAGCAAGACTCTGGATGGGCTGCCTGGCCTCACCTCCTGCCTCTGCCACGCACGAGCTGTATGACCTTAAGCAAATTACGCAACTCCTGTGGTCCCCGGTTTCCTCATCTGCAAAATGGGGCTTGTAGTAATAGCTTACCCAGTAAACGGGTGAGAACTGAGTGAGCTCCTGTCAGAGCTTCGAGCTCCCTGTGGCGTCGTAAGTGCTGCCGAGTTCTCAGTAGCTACTGGTATTGCACGACTGGCCTAGCGTTCTCGGCATCTGAGATGACAGTCCTTGTGTTAAAATTTTCCATGGAAGAAGAAAATATATTTCTTTCCTAGTGTGTGTCTTCGCTGTAATAAGTCTTTCCTCCCTCCTCCAGCCCCTACGCTCACCACCTTGGAGCGAGCTGTCAGCATAGCGCTGCCCTCTGCTCTAACATGTCCGTGGCTTAGCAGGCAAAGTTTCTTCTGGTTCCCGTGACAGTGGCTGCAGGTATTCCCGATGGGCAGGCTTGTTTCCCATGGTCACTCAGAACCCAGGCTCCCCGGCTCTTGGGCAGGGGCCCTCCTCCAGATCCTGGTAGTTCTCAGCTTCCAGAGGGCACTGGGCAAACAAGAGAGTGAAGACACACATGCTTCTTAGCTCTTCTTAACCCAGAAGTGATACCCATTTCTTTCGCTGGCATTGCAACGGCAAAGACAAGGCCTGTGTCCCCTCTTAGACTCAGGAGTCCTGGCAAGTATAGCCCCTAACAGGCAGCTCCCTTCCTGCAACAGCCGTGCTCTGGGAAGGGGGCTGGGGCTGGAATCTTTGGTGTACCTTCAGCTGTCTTTGCCCCCACAGTCACAGTAAAGACGCCCGAAATCAACATCTCCCCAGGCTTATTTCCTTGATGCTACTTTTAGCTCGTAGAGGGTGACTGCCTTGTTTTTGTTTTTTTGTCTGGTTTGCTGCGGGGAGAAGGGAAACAAACCTTTCTGTTTTTAATCTCACGCTTCAAATTCCTACATAGCACAAGAGCCTTGATTTGGGATATCAAAATTAGATTTGGGCAGTAGCATTTCATCTGAGTTACTTATTTGGAGAAACATGCAAGTTAGTCATGGTGCTTGTATGTACATTGAGATCGCAGCCAACTTAGAGGAAGAAAGACATTTATAATCAGAATTTTTATATTCAAATCTTAAATCTCTCTTTTTTTTCTTCCTTTAAGTTGGGTTCAAGTTGGTAACTTAAACTTGTTACAGCAGTTACTCGTGGAGGAGGTATTTGTATATAGAATACAATCAGATGTATGTATCATAAATTTTAAAAATTGATGAAAGCCAAAGTACATTTATTTTTAGGAGGGACCCTATAAAGGCGAATCTTTAGGATTAAGGAAAAAAGAAATGAAAAGATGTCCTGTGCAGCACTGTACATCTCTTCAAAATAGAAATTTCCGCACACTGCCTTCTTTTAAACCAGTTGGTTTCTTTGGAACCAAGGGCCTGTCACATCTTTGAAGAAGTGAGATCACCGTTAAGACGGCATCTTTGCCGCAATTTGCATACAAATCTCTGAGAAGCCAGCACAGAACTTTTATGACCTAAGACAGTGACCTCAGTGACCTTCATTCAGACTTCATTAGTTTGCTTTCTGGCTCCCAGATTGACTGACAGCTTCCTCTGTCCCTGCCAGTCCATCTCGAGGTGAATCAGTCGTAGTCAACAGAATGGAAAGAAAACACAACATCTGCAGGTTTTTGTCTGACCCCTTCCCAGGCTGACCTGACTCACACCCCGAGCACATTACAAAAGCAAGAGGTTTTAGAAATTGAGAGGTGGAAATTGCCAGCTCTCTTCCTTGGTCCCTGGCTAAAGCTTGGTCAGTACCTCAAAGAAACCTCAAAGAAAGATGTGTGTTAGGAGAAGCCCTGGGTCTCTGCTTAGATGAGTTGCCTCCTACTGATTCTCCATTCAAGGATTTGCTGGGGAATTTCACAGCTGATTGGCAAAAGGGTAAAAAACCTCTTGAGTCTAAACCTGCCATGCCCACTATGGCTCCTCTCCCAGCACTTGTCTCTGTTTCAATGTCACATTTGTTTCACTCTGCCTCTTAGTATGGTAACTTCCATGTTACTCCCCCTTCACAAGGCTTGCTGGAGGCAGGGACTGGCTTACCGTGGTCAAGAATGCAGACCCCCGGAGCCACATTTACCAGCTGTGAGGACTTTAAAAAGTTATTTAACCTCTTCGTGCCTCTGTTTTCTCATCTGTAAAATGGATGTGTGAATAGCATACACCTCCCGGAATGTTGTTAAGAATTGAATAAAGTGGGGCGCCTGGGTGGCTCTGTGGGTTAGGCGTGTAACTTCAGCTCAGGTCATGATCTCAGGGTCCTGGGATCAGTAGCTCAGCGGGAAGCCTGCTTGTCCCTCTCCCTTTGCCCCTCACCCATTCATACCCCCTCTCTCTACTCCTGGTGATGCACACACTCTCTCAAATAAATAAATAAATAAAATCTTAAAAAAAAGAAAAAAGGAATGAAGTAATCCATGGTAAGTACTCAGCCTGATGCATAGTGAACACTGAGTAAATGATAACGCATATTCTTTTTTTTTTTTTTTAAGATTTTTAAAATGTATTTGGCAGAGATCACAAGTAGGGAGAGAGGCAGGTAGAGAGAGAGGGGGAAGCAGGCTCCCTGCTGAGCAGAGAGCCCGATGTGGGGCTAGATCCCAGGACCCTGAGATCATGACCTGAGTCGAAGGCAGAGGCTTAACCCACTGAGCCACCCAGGCATCCCTCATATTCTTATTTACCCTCTGTTTTCCTAGCATCTGCCATTGAGCCATATGTGTCTTGTGAGTTTGACAAATGTGTACTGATTAGTCTGAGAGAATGATTGAGGAAATTGCTGAAGTATTCTTCTTCTACTTCTAGAATGATCTCGGTAAGGAACTGACTGCAGGTCAGAGTCTTCTCTGCAGGAACACTGTAAAAAGATTCCTAGTGCCCACACCCACTGATGTGGAATCCAGTGGATCTGGGCACAACCTGGAATCTATACTTTTAACCAGTCCTGGGGACTCGTGGCAGCTAGCCCAGCACCCTGAAGTTACGCAGGCTTTGCTAAGTGCTCGATATGAGGTAGTGGTCAATATCTGGGGTTTTTTGGGTTACTGTTGTATTGTTTTTCATGTGCACTTTTCTTTCTTTCTTTCTTTTTTTAAATAGAGATTTTATTTTTAAGTAATTTCTATACCCAGCCTGGGACATGAACCCACAACCTTGAGATCAAGCGTCAATCACTCCACCAACTGAGCCAGACAGGTGCCCCTTGTGTGTACTTTTAGAGTTTGTCTTATCAAAAAGGAAATTTGGGGGGGCGCCTGGGTGGCTCAGTGGGTTAAAACCTCTGCCTTCGGCTCAGGTCATGATCTCAGGGTCCTGGGATGGAGCCCCACGTCAGGCTCTCTGCTCAGCGGGGAGCCTGCTTCCTCCTCTCTCCCTGCCTGCCTCTCTGCCTACTTGTGATCTCTGTCTATCAAATAAATAAATAAAATATTTTTTTAAAAAAAGAAATTTTGTTATAATTGCCATCAAATATGGAAAACAGGGTGAGGCTATGTACATTACATCCCCCCCTTTATTTCTTTTCAAAAATTTTTATTGCAGTGAATTACACATAGCAATAAAGTTTATCATCGTAACCATTTTTAAGTGTGCAGTTCAGTGGTATTAAATACATTTATAATGCTGTACAACCATCACCACTATCATCCCCATAACTCTTTTTATCCTGCAAAACTGGAACTCTATACCCCTAAAACAATAGCTCCCCAACCCCCACTTCCCCACTGCCTCTGGCAACCACCATTCCGTCTGCCTCCATGAATCTGATGACTCTGTGAGTACCTCATGCGACAAATTACACAGCGTTTGTCTTCTTGTGACTGGCTTATTTCACTCGGCGTGATGTCCTCAAGTTTCATCCGTGCTGTAGCGTACGTCAGAATTTCGTTCTTTGTATTTTATTTTTAATTTTTAAAAAGATTTTATTTCTTTATTTGAGAGTGATAGAGAGACCAAGCACTAGGGGGCAGAGGGACAAGCAGACGCCCCACTGAGCCGGGAGCCAGACGTGGGGCTCAGTCCCAGCACCCTGGGACCTGAGCCGAAGGTAGACACTTAACTGACTGAGCCACCCAGGTGCCCCAGAATTTCCTTCTTTTTAAAGCCTGAATAATATTCCACCGTATGTCTGTACCACATGTGGCTTATCCATTCATCCACTGATGGACACTTGGTTGCTTCCACATTTTAGCTGTCATGAATAATGCTGTTGCAAACTTGGAGTGCAGATATATTTTTGAGACTCTGCTTTCCATTCTTTTGGGTAAATACCCAGAAGTAGAATTGCTGGAAAGTGCCTGGTAAGGCCCTTTCTGCCCAGACAGCCCCACACGTTGACATTAAAAGGAAGCCATTAAAAAAAAAAAAAAAAGTCCCGTTTACTTAAGAGCTTGAGGTGCTGGGAGCCTGAGTGGTTTAGTCGATTAAGTGTCTGCCTTTGGCTCAGGTCGTGATCCCAGGGTCCTAGGGTTGAGTCCTGCGCGGGGCTCTCTGCTCAGTGGGGAGCCTACTTCTCCCTCTGCCTGCTGTTCCCCCTGCTTGTGCTTTCTCTTTCTCTCTCTCTCTGAGAAATATATAAGTAAAATCTTTAAAAAAAAAAAAAAAAAAAAAGAACTTTAGGTGTACCTAAGTAAAAAGTGGAGGGAAAGGCCTTTTGTGTTTGTGTGTGAGTAGATAAAGAATTGCTAGACAGTTGATAAAGTAATCCATTTGTGTTAGGAGCCAGTAAGCAGTTAGAGAGAGAAAGCAGCCCAGGGTGACCTTTGGCCTGAGCACAAACAGCATCAGCAAGCTGAGTGACACTTGGATGAGGACACAGAGAAGTCCATTGTGGTCTCCTATTTCAGAACACTTGGCTGGTTGTGGCTTGAATCATGTAGGTCACCCTGTTGCTGCTCCCAGATAGCAATCATGGTGTTTGAAGGTGTCGGGTTTGGAATGCTCACTGACATTCATTCCCCCTGCTGAGCTTTGGGGAAGGAGGGCAGTGGGGTGGGGACACGTCTTTCCACTCAGGTTACAAGTGACAACCCCAAAGTCCCAACACAGGCTGAGCTTCTGCCTTTCTGAATTTCATTACTTTCTGCCTCTACTTCCTCCCTGTCTCAAAGAGATCAGCCTTCACTCGTTTAGACATAGGTGGCATGAAATACTTGTGTGTGTGTTTTCTTGGGGAGCAGAGATTAATGTGAAGTTAAGACAACCACTTCACGGCAATTTATAAATTTGCTGAACATATAAATAGTTAAGCAAACCTGCTGGGCTTTAAAAATTGGAACTTTTTCTTGGGTTTTAAAGTCACTGGATAGCATGGAGTGCTTATAACCTCCAAACTGATCAATAAGAAAGGTCAACAAACACCTCTACCAGAATTCTCAATGTTTATGGAGTATCTAAATCACCAAGTATTAGAGGGTTAAAAGAGAAGGATTTGTATGCCATCCATGGAGCGCCTTGGTGGCTCAGTTGGTTAAGTGTCTGACTTCTGGTTTCTGCTCAGGTCATGATCTCAAGGTTGTGAGATCAAAGCCCGCATCAGGCTCTGAGTTCTGCTGGGAGTCTGCTTGAGATTCTCTCTCTCCCTCTCCCTCTGTCCCTCCCCTACCTCTCTCTAAAAAGCTAAGGGCTTGCCATCTTTAACTGCCTCCCAAGATATAAAGAAGGTTTCAATAAAACTGTCGGTGACCACAGATACCAAATAGTAACAACCACATCTTTGCAGGTTGACCAGTAGTTACAGAAGTCGTCGTACCTGCTTCACAATCTTGAGGACACTTCCTTTGACATTTTTCTTTGCTTCTTCAGCTCCTGTGTCCACATGTGTTCCAGCAGACACCCCAGCAGCTCCCTTTTGAGGCTTTCCCTTAGAGTCAAAGAGGGGACAGTGGTCAGTGCTACTAAACCCAAATCAGCAGAGAACTTGAGTTTCATTAGCAGTAAGGACTTCTCACTGCACAGGCCAGCAGGTGACCTTGGAAACAGAGACAGCATTGGGGATGCTCAGCACAGCCATCCTTGGAACAAGACAACGTTAATTCCTCCGTGCTGAGCTCCTCCCAGGGCACCTGCTCCTGACACCCAGTTCTTTAGGCCATCGACAGAGTGGCTTCCTGTGTGTTCCTTTGCCCAGGAAGGCTGGGAGGACAAGTTCTAGCATCCGCCACTATTTCCTTTCCATGGGGGACCCATCTTGGGGGACTGGAAAACTTCTCTTTTTAAGCCCTCTGAACTCAGTGGGTCGTCTCACACCGTCTTTCCTGTTAGACAGCAGCAAGGAGGCTGCCTCTGATGTCAGTGGTTTCAAAGCAGTTGATTTGAGACAGAATGCCCTGATTTGAGACGGAATGCCCAAGGAATTATAAGGCTATAAGGTCTGTGACTCGAAGAGCATTTGGGGCGGAGGCATTTCTCTTTTCTAGAGAAAAGGCAAAGGGGATAAATCTAATCCCTGGCACAGTGTCCCAGTTTCTGCTCTTCCAAACAATACCACAGTCAAATCCATGTGTACAACCCATGTGTGCATATGTGTGAATATTTCTCTAGAGAAAACCTAGACATGGACTCGCGAGGTTGAAAAGCATGTGCATTTTTAAATATTAATCAGTATTTTGGGGCACCTGGGTGGCTCAGTGGGTTAAGCCTCTGCCTTTGGCTCAGGTGGTGATCCCAGGGTCCTTGGGATCGAGCCCCGCCTCGGGCTCTCTGCTCGCTGGGGAGCCTGCTTCCTCCTCCTCCCTCTTTCTCTGCCTGCCTCTCCACCTACTTGTGATCTCTCTCTGTCAAATAAATAAATAAAATATTTTAAAAAAAGAATAACACAATGGGGGGTGCCTGGGTGGCTCAGCGGGTTGAGCCTCTGCCTTCGGCTCAGGTCATGATCTCAGGGTCCTGGGATCGAGCCCCACATGGGGCTCTCTGCTCGGCGGGGAGCCTTCCTCCTCCTCTCTGCATACTTGTGATCTCTCTCTCTTTCAAATAAATAAATAAAATCTTTAAAAAATATATATTAATCAGTATTGTCAATTGTCCTCCAAAAATGCTGTTCCAGCTTAGACTCTTTTCCACACTTTTTGGGGGAACCTGTTCACTCCCTCACCAAAATCATTACTCTTTTTCATTTGTGTCAGTCTCATGGACAGAAATGGCATCTCAATATACATATGGGCCCAATTACTAATAAGGTACAGTCTCTTTTCTTATATTCTTTGACAATTCCTATTTCCTCTTCTTTGTGGTATTCTTTGCCCATTTTTTAAAAGATTTTATTTATTTATTTTATAAGGAGAGAGATTGAGCATAAGCTGGGGGAGCAGCAGCTCTTGCTGAGCAAGGAGCCTGATGTGAGGCTTGATGAGGGGCTCAATCCCAAGACTCCTGGATCATTTTCTGAGCTGAAGGCAGATGTTTAACAGACTGAGTCACCCAGGCGCCCCTCTTTGCCCATTTTTTAAAATCTAATGTGAATGGTTTGCCTTTGAATAGTATGCGAATTATAGACTTACTTAAGAGAAATGTGCTTTTCCTTTTTTCTTTCTATTGACTGTCTTAAATTGTTTATTAGTTAAGAATTTTACAAACAGGGGCGCCTGGGTGGCTCAGTGGGTTAAAGCCTCTGCCTTCAGCTCAGGTCATGACTCCCAGGGTCCTGGAATCGAGCCCTGCATCAGGCTCTCTGCTCCGCAGGGAGCCTATTTCCCCCTCTCTCTCTGCCTGCCTCTCTGACTACTTGTGATCTCTGTCTGTCAAATAAATAAATAAAAAATCTTAAAAAAAAAAAAAAAGAATTTTACAACATTGGGGCACTTGGGGTGGCTCAGTGGGTTAAAGCCTCTGCCTTCAGCTCAGGTCATGACTCCCAGGGTCCTGGGATCAAGCCCCGAGTTGGGCTCTCTGCTCGGCGGAGAGCCTGCTTCCCCCTCTCTCTCTGCCTACTTGTGATCTCTGTCTGTCAAATAAAAAAAAAAAAAAAAAGAATTTTACAAACATTACTCACATTAGTGGGAAGGGTGACGCTGGAGAATGTGTCTTCTCCAAGCTGCATGGCGAGAACCACCCATATTGTGGTGAACTTGTGACCCTTCCCAAAGTCATGGCTCTTGCCTCCTGCAGATGTCCACCCTAGCAAAAACCTGTGCTGGTGGGTTGGTCTGGTGACCTGGGTGTCGGGATTTCTTTTGATAGCTTTATGGATGGATTGATGAGGATAATCTCAAAGAATTTGTATGTAGAATCTTCACTAACCCAGTAAGAATTTAGGACTCTCAGAGTTCCTGCTGTTCTTTATGTTTCTAGTTTCTGGGAATATTTTTTCTGTTCATTTTAAGCAGAAGTGGGTGTTAACTCTTTAACTAATGCTTTTCTCACATATGTTAAGATGATCATATACTTTTTTTCTTAAAGATTTTATTTATGTATTTGATAGAGAGAAAGCAAGAGAGGGAACACAAGGAGGGGGAGTGAGAGAGGAAGAAGCAGATTTTCCATCAAGCAAGGAGCCCTACGAAGGACTCCATCCCAGGACCCTGGGATCATGACCTGAGCCCAAGGCAGATGCTTAACGACTGAGCCACCCAGGTGCCCCCATATAATTTTTTCTTCCTTAACCTATTAATACAGTGAATTACACAAATACATCTTCTATTTAAAGAAATTCTATTGCACTAGGCCTGTATTACTGGGATTAAATCCTGTTTGGTCTGCTATACAAGGTTGAGGGCTGCTGAGTGGTGCACTAAATAAGTTATTCACACAACAGCAAGTTGTGCAGTGTACAACTTGCATAACCAAGTGTAGTGCCCCTGACTCATTAAAAAAAAAACCAAAACTTTTTTTTTTGTTTTCTGTTTTAAAAAGATACTTGTTTCTTTAAAAAAAATTTTTTTAGATTCAACATGCTACTTGCAAGTTAAGATCATTTGTATCAATGGCATAGAAAATATTGACCTAATATTTTTCTTCTTTTGCTATCCTTATCCAGGTTAATGTCAGAATTATGGTAGTATCATGAAATTAGTTGGGTAGCATCCCATCTGCTCCTATGATCTAAAACAGTTTATAGAACATGGACATTTCTTGTTTGTAAAGGTTTGGAAGCCCCTGCCTTTATAGCCAACAGAATCTCATATCTAGATATTTGCATACTTGTCCAGTTTTTTAAAGATTTGTTTATTTATTTATTTATTTATTTATTTATGAGAGAGTGAGAGAGGAAGAGGACCATGAGTTAGGGGAAGAGCAGAGAGGGAAGGGAAAGGTGGGGGAAAGAACCTCAAGCAAACTCTGTGCTGAGCACAGAGCCTGAGACAGGGCTTAATCCCAGGACCCTAAGATCATAACCTGAGCCAAGTAAGATGCTTAACCAATTGAGCCATCCAGGCGCCTCAACCATTTTTTTTTTTTTTAAAGGTTAGTAATTTGTTCTGGTTTTCCTCTGAAACCAATATTTGGACTTATTTTTTCTGGAATAATCAATCATTTCAAACCAGATCAAGTTCACGCTGTGAATTCATGCTTTAAGCGTATCCCTCCATTCTAAACAAAGCTGTAAACACTTTTTTTAATTAAAAAGGTATAGCTGTGCTCAAAAATAAGATATATATCTCTATGAACCAGAAATGCAATAAAAGCCACAGATCGAGAAAGCCAGCTGACGCCAGAGCCTGTTTGGCTCTGGGTCTTAGGGAGGGGAGGATGCGACAAGAGGGACATCAGGGTACTGAACTGCCTGGGTGCTCCTCCTACTTCTCCTCTACCAGTCTCCCAGATAGCTGCCCCTGACGCTTTCCTGCTCCAGGATCTACTTCTTTTTTTTTTCCTTTTAAAGATTTTATTTATTATTTGACAGAGAGAGATACAGTGAGATAGGGAACACAAGCAGGGGGAGTGGGAGAGGGAGAAGCAGGCTTCCCTCGGATCAGGGAGCCCAATGCGGGGCTTGATCCCAGGACTCTGGGATCATGACCTGAGCCAAAGGCAGATGCTTAACGTGCCCCCAGGATCTACTTCTTCCCTGGACCCCACTTTACCCACTGTTTTGGCAGCAGTCCTCTACTGGGTATGTTGGGGCCTATGATTTCTTCTTTCCATCCAATACTTCTATCCCCTTCTTTCAGGGATTACTTAGCATTCACGGTCCCTGAGAGTACCCTGTGTCAGGATACCTTGTTATAGGTTTTGTGTGTTAATCCATGATTTTTTTTTTTTAAAGATTTTAAAAATTTATTTGACAGACAGAGATCACAAGCAGGCAGAGAGGCAGGCAGAGAGAGAGAGGGAAGCAGGCTCCCCACTGAGCAGAGAGGCTGATGTGGGGCTTGATCCCAGGACCCTGGAATCCCAGGATCCCAGGATCCCAGGACCTGAGCCGAAGGCAGAGGCTTTAACCCACTGAGCCACGCAGGTGCCCCTTAATCCATGATTTAGATCATGTCTAGAGATTTGGGTTAAGAAAGGGAGACATATGACAAGTTTATTATAATGGTGTAAAACATATAAAAAACCTCCACATCCTCAGTCTTCCACCTTGAACCAGAAGCCCCAAAGGAAAATTAAGTTAGAATCGAGATCTCAGTTTTAAAACTTAACATGAGTATCTACCATGAAGCAGTCCCTGAGTTATGCAGATAGGTATTTTTTAATATAAAAGATGTCAATAGTACTGAAGTCCTTGGAAGAAAACATCAGTTCCAGTCATCTATCCCCACCACTTTCACTCCTCTCTCCAGAAAGAACCTGCAGTCAACAGTTTGTTGTAGATAATATGTCACTCCAGTCCTTTTATGGCACACATACAAACATTTTATCTCATTTGTGCATTGTTTCATTTGTTCTCACAGCCACAAGAGGCTAGTATTATTAACGCATTTTATGGATGACAAAATCGAGGCCCAAGAAAGTTGGGCAATGTGCCAAGTGACCCACAAGTAATTAGTTTGAACCCATGTTTCTTATTTTGAAAAAGCCAGTACCTCTTTCTCAGGAGGTGGAGGCACCAGTCTTGAAAAAAAATAAATGAACTAGGAGCGCCTGGGTGGCTCAGTCCGCACGAGTCTACCTTTGGCTCAGGTCATGATCCCAGGGTCCTGGGATGGAGCCTGGCTCATCCCTGCTCAGCAGGAGGCCTGCATCTCCCTCTCCCATCCCCCCTGCTTGTGTTCCCTCTCTCTCTGTGCCTCTCTGTGTCAGATAAATAAATAAAATCTTAAAAAAACAAAAACAAAAACAAAAACAGAATGAGCCTTGCTCGGAGATGACAAACCCAAACCGGTCTGAAGGAGTCTAAGGGACCCTGGGGTCTCCCACTCTGCTGCATTCTCCTTGAGCAGTTGTCCTTTTGGAGACCGGAGGGAGCAACAAGTTCTTGCCTAATTGAATTTCAGGTGACCCTCATCTGGATTTCAGATCTTCCATTTTGTTAGGACGTTTTAAGGCCTGTGAAAAGACATTGTTGAAGAGCTTCCAAGAAAGGTTTTCAGGTGCTAGGGACTCTCACAGTTCCCCCAAGTGCCCCTGGGGGAAATCCCAGAGATCCTGACAGCACCTCCGGCTGGGATGAGCTGGGGGAGATGCCAAGAGGAATTAAGTTGGCCTGGTGCCTAGGACAGGTGCGCCTGTTTTCTCGCTCATTCCTTCTCTGCTCCAGGGATTTCCCCAGTGGATCTGACACCGAGGCCAGGAAACGGAAACTCTTTGATCTATTTATTTGTTTTAAAGCCTGAAGAAAAGGTGGGAGCTGGGGCACCTGGGTGGCTCAGTGGGTTAAAGCTTCTGCCTTTGGCTCAGGTCATGATCCCAGAGTCTTGGGATCGAGCCCCGCATCGGGCTCGCTGCTCAGCAGGGAGCCTGCTTCCCACCCACCCACCCCCGCCCCGCCTGCCTCTCTGCCTACTAGTGACCTCTCTTTCTCCCTCTCTCTCTCTCTGTCCAATAAATAAAAAATATCTTTAAAAATTAAAAAAAAAAAAAAAAGTCGGAGCTAGCCCCTCCTGCTGGAATGTCCGCAGTTTGCCGCTAGTTGTTTGCAGCAGCGCCGCGAGACCCACACGAATGCCACACCCCCTGACGGGTCGCTTCCCACCGCTGCAGGCGAAGTCTGGGCCTTCCTTCACCCCCCGCAAGGTGCCAAGGGTGTAGGCAGATCCCGGAGGGTTTTGGCATCTGCCTTCCCCGCGCGAGGGAAGATAAACGAGGCCCCAGGCCCAGAATACATTTGCATCTCAATAACTGCGTGAACCTCAGAAACCGAGGCCGCCTCCCCCGCCGGGGTCCTGGAGCAGCGGGCCACCACAGGACTTCTGTGATGTTGGATTAATCATGCGTGCAGGTGAAGGCAACTCTGGTTGTCTTCTTCGAGGTTTAGCCTCGGTGCTGCATTTCACATTTAAATGCCGCAGCTCAGGGTCTGGAGAGCTCAAGCTTGCAGCCCCGCCCCCCAGGAGCTGTCGGGGAGCCCCGTTACGGTCGGAAACCCCACCCACGGGGGCCTCACCAGGACCCGCTACACACAGACTAATGGAGGAACTAGAAGGGCTCAAGGAAGAACTGAATTTACCGTCTCTGCAGGCGTCTGGAACCTTCTCGTTTAAATGAGAGGACCATTTGTCTTCAAACCAACTGTTCCCAGCCCATGTTTCAAACCCTAAACCTAGCAGGCTTTCATCAAGGGTCTGTAGATTAGGAATGGATGATTATGAATCATCTTCCCTTTCCTAGCGGGATCATCAAATTTCATGCAACATTTACTAAGGGCTAATATGTGAGACATGAAGAGGGTGTTACACACCCTAATGGGTACATCATAGCCGGAGGTCCTTCAGAAGAGGGTTGGGACATTGAGCTCTTTGTCTCCCGGGGAAATGCCCATAAGTGTGGCCTCATCATGTGTGTGTGTGTGTGTGTGTGTGTGTGTGTGTGTGTGTTGGTATATACTAATTTCTAAGAAATTTTTTTTTCTTAGTTCAACATTCTGGTATAGTGTTTACTCTGGATAATACAAGATATACAAAAAAAATTTTTTTAAAGATTTCATTTAAGTATTTGAGAGAGTGAGAGAGAGAGAGAGAGAACACACGGGAGCAGGGGCAGAGGGAGAAGCAGACTCTTGGCTGAGCTGGGAGCCCCAATGTAGGACTCCATCATAGGACCCTGGGGTCATGACCTGAGCCAAAGGCAGATGCTTTAACGACTGAGCCACCCAGGCCCTCCTCAAGGTTTACAATTTTCACATAAAATTACCCACATATCTTACTTTTTTTGAACACACTTAGCTACTTCAGACCTATTTCCCTTTTGCTCAAGGAGGGCAGTCTACTTGGTGTCGTGGAGAAAATTCTCTTTGTCAAGAAAGTGTATGTTATCCTGAACTGAATTTTTCAGCTTCCATTGTTTGGGAGGTCTTTGAAGGACCTTTACCAGTCTGGCGATCTGGAAGCCCCTGACTGTCTCAAGCCTGACAGCCTTGACTTACAGGGAAGGGATTACATTTTTCTAGACGATCTTCTCTTCTAGCTCTAGCAGCTGCACTTCTGAAGAGGGAATCGGGCTGCTTCGACTCTGCAAAATGCTAATGAGTTAACTTCACAATGAAGATGAGACACCCACAGAAGAAAAGGGTGTGGTTTGGCCTTGGTAACCTCAGCACATCTCACAGTATCTCTTTACAAGGTTTGCTGTAATCTTGGGGGTGAGGGAGAGGTGTACTCTGTGTGTGTGTGTGTGTGTGTGTGTGTGTGCACATGTGCAAAGCTCAAGCAGCATAATGGTGATAGCTCACGCTGCTGAGTTTGTAGACGGAGCAGGCACCCGGCCCGCTGTCGTCGCATCTGTTCTCCTATGTCAGCCGTCTCAGATAAGGCAGTTACCATGACTATCCTCATTTTACAACGAAAGAAACGGAGGCCCGGTAAGATTGAATTAAGGACACCAGGGCTCAAACCCAGGTCTGTTCTGTCTCCGGAACCCACATCCTGACCATCGAATGGCGCATCCGGAGTAGCAGCGGCCCAGAAACTGGCCCCATGAAGCTCTTGCTGTCATGAGTGGCTCCGGGGGACGCTGCAGCCTGCAGGGGGCCCGGAGCTTTCAGCAGCAGTGCCCAGGGGAAATGGCAGGTGTCCCCGCCCTCCCCCTGCACCTGGGATGGGGGATGGGCTAACCCAGCCTAGAGAAGAGTCACTCCTGTGTGGGTCTGCTTTTCTTTCTTTCTTTTTTTTTTTTCCAAGGTTCTATTTATTTATTTGACAGACAGAGATTGCAAGTAGGCAGAAAGGCAGGCAGAGAGAGAGAGAGAGAGAGAGAGGAGGAAGCAGGGTCCCCACAGAGCAGAGAGCCCGATGTGGGGCTCGATCCCAGGATCCTGGGATCATGACCGGAGCTGAAGGCAGAGGCTTTAACCCACTGAGCCACTCAGGTGCCCCTAGGTCTGCTTTTCTTAAGTAATTATCAATTTCTGCTTTGGCCTGCAAACTCCCCAGCCAGGAAACAGGAACCTTTTGACAAGATTGGCAAAACTAAGGTCTGGCATTCTCCTCTAGGCTATCAGTTCTGTTTTATCAAGCAGCCATGCCCAGCAGATAGGTGTCCTGGGAAGCATGCCTCAGTCCCATGGAGTGTACAGGGGAATTCACCTGGGCACTGCTTCCTTTCGTCGGCTGTGGGGACCAGGATCACTGCCTTAGAGGGAGTTTCGTTGGTTTTATCTTGGCAGTGTGGGGGCTTTTAAAGTCTTAGGAAGCCTGTGGCCACTCAGGAGGTTGGCTGAAAGTAGAAGGGCCATTTCTTCCCATTTCCTCTCCCAGAGAATCCCAATCAGTGTTCTAGAATGTGTTGAAAGTGTGAGGAGATGCTGATGTTTCAGACTCTTGGTCTGCTTGTCCCAGCGAGCGGTGTAGACACGGGTATTTCCTGCCTGTGGCATGATGTGGAAAAAGGTTGATAAGCACATCTCTCTCCTGTTCTCCTGGGATTGCAAGAGCAAACCCAGCTTACTTTGTCCCTATCACAGGTTGGGGTTTGGGTGGTGAATTCAAACCCAACTTCTTTTCTACAATTCTCCTGCATCTCCCTCCGCTCCCCCTCAGTTTCCATTGCTAAAGGGCTGATGTCGCTAATAGCTAATGCAGCCAATCCCCAGACTTCCTTCTGATCCCAAAGCTGTGGCCCAGGCCCTGTCGGAAGCAGTTCTCAGATTCTACTGAGGACACTATGGATGAGACTTTGTTGCCAGTATTCCTGGGCAGTGCTGACAAGCGGGTGTTGTTCCTCCCTCCCCCAGGAATCAGAGACATGTCACTTGTACTGGGACCAAAGGTGGATGATGAACTAGAGTCCCCCCAACCCCTGCGGCGGGGGGTGCTCATCTTCGTATTTGGGGCTAAGGTGGCCCTGAACCAAGTGAGGTTATAGTTCACCTAGCTAGGTAAAGCTTGCCTTGCTGGACACAGGAGAGAGTGAAAGCTGGACTGGCCATCGATCAGTGGCTGAGAAATTCTGAGCACAGTCTGGAGAGCTGCTTTGATTGTAACTATGCAAAGACCCTGGCTGTAGCCATACCCAAAAAAGCTGGAAAATGCTAATGCCCATTTTACTCTTTTATTGTCAAAAAATGTGTTTGTGACTTTATTACTTTTAGAACAGGAGGAAAAAGAAACGGAAAAAACTCACTAGTTTAAAAAACAGCTAGGGCCATCTGGGTAGCACAGACAGTGAAAGCTTCCCACTCTTGGTTTCGGCTCAGATCTGACCTCAGGGTTGTGAGATGAAGCCCCGCATGGGGCTCCGTACTCAGTGCCGAGACTGCTTGAGTTTCTCTCTCCCTCTTCCTCTGCCCCTCCCCAACCACTTGCTCTCATTCTCTCAAGTAAATAAATAAATCTTTTTAAAAAAACAAAACAAAAACCAGCCTATATGCTTCACACCTGCTACACAGCCTTCAGTTGACATGTGGGATGCCTACAAGTGAGCGAATGACACGTGCTAATTGCAATGTGGCTTCTGAGCCAACCACATGGGTGTTCCAGGCAGGACCTGGCCACAGTTCATGTTCCCCCATTCTTCCCTGCCTCCTGCAGACCTAGAAAGAACTTGTTTGCCCAAGTGTCTGTGACCATGACCACATCTGAGCAAAGCTTCCGCACCTTCACCAGCTTCCCGAGAACTAGGGTCTTCACGGGAGATAGAGCATGGATGGTGGAGTCAGGCACCTGTGCTTGCAGGATCAGGCAGGCCAGCTGGGAAGTCAGCTTCTGTCGGTGTCTCCAGCCATGTTCTCCTTGGCCAGACAGACCTCTTCCTTTTGAAATCGGCGGAAGTGCTGCTGCGGACAGACGTGCCCGCGTGTACTGATGTTGGCAATAGTGGTCTTTGTAGGAAGTCAAGGTTCCTTGTAGGCCTGGAAGGAAATGTGGCCTGCTTGCGTGTGCAGCTCCATGTGTGGTCTCCAAGAGAGAACAGCAGGAAACCAGGGGCTGCAGGGGCCGGGGCTTCTCTCTGACTGCTTCCTCATCTGTGGTTAGTCGTGGTGGGAGACAGATGGGATTTCTTTTACAAAAGCAGTCCTTTTACCTCCAGAAACAAAACAAAACAAAACCCCAGCTCAGCTTTCCTAAGGGCCTCCCGAAAACTGAACCCCCAGTGTGGAGGCTCTGGCCAGCCAGGGACAGCAAAGGCTCTGATCTCAGCAGCTTCTAGCATGAGTCTGCTCCAACAGTCTGTAGCGTACATTTGCCCCAAGAACCAGGGATCTGAGGGCCAGAGGAGGCCCCTGGTGTTAAGGGGAGGCACCATGTCGTTCCTCACCCATATGGAGTGGTGGCTACGTCTTCTGTTGAGGCTGCCTGGCATAGAGCCTGGGTGTGGGGGCCACCCCTGGGGACTGCTCTCCAGTGAAACGGAAAACCAAGTCATGATCTTACCTGGGGCTGCACTGGTTTCCCTCCGGTGGTCCCAGGGCCCCAGGGAGAAGTGGAGAACAACCGCGCACTGCTCTGGGGTCCAGGAAAGGGGCCCTTCCAGCACCCTTGTCCCATTTGCTGGTGACCTGTGACGCTCATGTGATGAGCATGCGGCTTCCTGGAGGAAAGAAACTTGCATGATCAGATAGAAATAGGAACCTGGAAAAAAACTCAGTGGGGCATGTAAGAGATTGGGCAATGACTTATCTAGAAGGCTTTGGGCCTTGAGAGTGGGTTGGGTGTCAGGGCGAGGAACCAGGTTTCATCTGAGTCATGGCTAAGAATCTAAGGAGATTTTTGGAACGTGAGACTTCTGAGGGCTCAGGAGGCAGAGGGATAAACCCGCCAGCCCAGAAATTCCTCAGAGCCTTTACCCTTTGAGGTTCCGTGGAAAGGGTCCTTCCTTAGGAACGTGCATCTCTCATACCTCACCATGTGATGCCATCTTCCCTCAGGGCCTCTAGCTTTGCTCGAAGCACAAAGGGTTTTTTGTACACACGTTCCAAGTGTACTTAGGACCAGGGCAATGGAGACGTGAACATTCGGATGGGCTGGATGTAGAGCGAACACCTCAGTTTTCTCACCTTTCATGATACAGACAGCAAATCATCATATTGTACGCCTTAAACTCACCTAGTGTTACTTGTCAGTCACACCTTAATAGCGTGGAAAGAAAAAAGGGAGAAAGTAGTGTGCCTAATACAGTGCCTGGAACGTGAATATGGGGGAAGCCAGAGACACACTGACTGAGGGCTTTCAGTAATGGGTGCCTCTGCCCACAGACTCACAGGGACAGGACGTGAGTCCCAAAATTTGTTGTTGGTGTTGAAGGCAAGAGGTGTCCCTTCTTTATAAAGACAGACCTGAGAAAAGCTGCAAATTCTCTCGTGTCCCTGAATTCATGCTGAGGCCACACAATGTATTAACAGCTGCCTGTATTCTCCCCCACATCCCCAGAGAACCTTCTCTTCCAGGCATCCATTCTGGTTCCCCTCTTCACCCCCATTTCTGCCTAATTACATTTCTGCATAATTGCTTATGCTCCCCCCCCACCCATGCTCTGTTGCCCCACCCCACCATTTTTGCCTTTGAAATATGAGCTGTCCTTCCAGGCCCTGGTTCAAATGACACTTGCTCCAAGAAGGATTTAATCATCAGAAGTGGTGACCCCTTCTTCCCCTCCACAACATACTGTCCACACTGCTCTCTGGATCTGCCAGACACTGCCTTGCCTCTTGGGGACTTCGAGACATGTCTCAAAGCCACTATCACAGGTATCCTGGGTGGAGGAACCCAGTCTTATATAGAGCTCAGGGAATATTTGATGGGCTAATGAATAACTTTTCTAGCCCTTGAAACCCACGGGACTTCCTGAAATACTGGGGAACTGAGGGGTGGGAAAGAAGAAAGTTTTCCCCCTCCCTTATAAACCATTTCCTGGTCATCTATCTCTCAAGGAATCCTAGGCATGATGCCTTTCATCCCTGCATGTCAAGGTAAGGAAACCAAGGTCCAGAGAGTGAAAGGAGGTTCCTCAAGGTCACACAGCAAGTTAGTGGCAGAGCCGGGGCCTAGACTCGTGGTGTGTTCAGTTTAGTGTGTTGGGGAGGCAGGGGAGTATTGAGGGGCAGAAACATAAATTTTGGGGCAGTCAGGGATACTTTGATAATTGAGTGATTTAATACATGCAGAGTCCTTAGATCAGCCTGAGCCCTGGAAGCACAGTATAAGTGTTTATTGCTATCCCCTTTATTATTATTCCTCTGCCCATCATTGGCAACTACTACCCCCTCCCACCAGGTCCCATCATTTCAGGGGAGAGAAGAACCCTGGGAGTACTAACTGCCAGAACACCCTTCCTAGGCAGCAAGGAAGAAGCTAAGCAGGTAGCTTTAGAGGACTAACCATCTGGTGTACTGACCCTAGGAGCCTAGGGTGACTTTCCTGGACCAGCATAGACCCAAGGCCCAGCCTTACATTTTTGCAGGTGCCCAGCAGACTGGGTGAATCTGGCACACTGCCTGGGCTGTCTGGCCTGCCCAGGGGTCCCCATGGCTTGGGGCAGGCAGCAACCACAGGGCCCACCAAGCCCTGTCTGTCTGTCTCTCTGTGACGCAGCCTGCAGACCTTCTCAAGCTAGGTCCTGGGAAGAGACAGGGTGCCCACAATCAGTCTCCATGTACTTCTCCCATCCCTGAGCTGAAAGCAGGATTTCCCATCTCTCTGGTTGGAGGCACACCAGAGTCTGGAACCCAGTTAGTGACAGCTTCAGCCAACAGCCCTAGGGACTGGGGAGTTCGGCGTCGCTGCAGGCCAGTAGCGTATTATTTCTCAGACTCTCAACTTCTGTCCCCTGCCACAGTACAGGAGGAGAGACCGGACAGGTGCGCACCCAGGGACTGCTTTTTCCCAGAGGAGCACTACAATTTGCTTGCCTCTAAAAACAAATGTAATTGCAAATTTGGGACTATTAGCCCAGGAGAAGGACTCTGAGAATTGAGACCACAGTTGCCTTAGTGGGCTGAACCATTTCCTGTTTCTATTCCATTTCCATATTGGCGTCTGATTGGGTAAAAAGGAGTACAGCATTAAATGCTGACTGCTTGGCAAGGGAGCCCTGTGCTTTGGGGAGTTTTTAGTTGGGATTTCATGTGAACAGTTAGGAATTAATTAGAGCAGCAATCCTCTTGCCCCAAATATGATTCTAGGATCCTGTTGTTTGCCGTGAGTCTGTCCAGAGAGCATGACCTCTCCATCTCATCACGACATCCCAATCAGCCCAGACAGCTGTTTTCCATCTGGAGGACCTGGGCTGGCTGAAACGTCTATACTCCCTCATTCCAGGGCCTTTGTGACCAGGAACAGGTTCAGCCATCCATTCATTCATCCACTGAAACCACTGTTTTAAGGTGCTGGGGTTACAGTGGGGAACAAGAGAGGTATGGTTTGAATCCTCTTGGGGGGCTCAGTCTGGCAGGAGAGACAGGCATTGAAGAGTTTATGCAAGCACTGAGTAGGGGCACCTGGGTGACTCAGTTGTTGTCTGCCTTCAGCTCAGGTCATGATCCCGGGGTTCTGGGGTCGAGCCCCACATCGGGCTGGTCCTGAGGTCAAGGCCCACATTGGGCTACCCTGCTCAGTGGGAAGCCTGCTTCTCTCTCTCCCACTACTCCTCTCTCCTTGTGTTCCCTCTTTCGCTGTGTCTCTCTCTGTCAAATAAGTAAGTAAAATCTTAAACAAACAAACAAAAGTACTGAGTAATCTGAAAAGCGGGCCTCCCTGGTCTGGTGGTTAGGGAAGGCTTCCTAGCAGAGGTGATATTCAAGTTAAGGTTGGAGGGAAGACGAAGAGATACCCAGGCATTTTAGCTGGAAATAACATTCTGGGCAAAAGTTCTGAAAACGCAAGAGAGAGCAAGGAGACTGTGCCAGATGAGGCTGAAAGGAAGTAAGGAGCCAGGCCACAGGGATGTCTGCTACCATAAGGATGTGGGTCTTTATTCTGACAACAGTGGGTAGTGCTCTAGTTGCTGTGGGATGCTGGGAAAGTGTTTCCTCCAGCTGGACCATCTCGTGATGACGTCAGCCTTGTGGGCCTGGGACTGCTCAAACCAACAGACTCCCGTCAGATGTGACTGTTGTGTGGCTTTCTTTGGCTACCACAGCCAAAATTTCATTCTTTTCTACTCACCCTTCATTGGAAGACCTGTCACATGTGTTGGTTTCCTGCGTCAGCTGCTGACACCAGACTGGGTTCCAGAGATTGCGCTGTCCAGCCCAGGACAGAGTGCGGTGAGCTTGGGGAAGGGGGAAATTAGGCGTCACAAGGTTTCATGACGAGCCTGAAAATGATGCCTTATGTAAAAGATGGGTGCCCTGGGTCAGTTCCAGGAGAGAAAGCCAGTGCTAGGTTGACTCATCCGTGCGGGAAGGATAGCGGGGTGGTCCCTTTGGGGAAGGAGGTGACTGGTCTTCTGTGATCCTCTCAGACACTGTCTGATGTTCCCAAGGGTCTGCTATAGGCCCCCCAACTGGCTGCTGCCTCCCCCTTCCAAGGGCCGTGACCACCCAATGCAAGCTGCGTACAGGTGTGTACCTAGCGTCTGGGTAGGGGCATCCATTGTGCAGGTGGCCTGGGCCAGACCGCTTCCTCTCTCTACCTCTAAGATTATAAAGGTGAAATTTAGGGAGGACATCAAAGGCAGAATGCTGGGGAAAAGAACAGGGGGAGTGAGCGTGCCAAAGAACCCTCCTTGTTTCTGCCCAACCAAGTCACTGCTGTTGACACTTGGGGATGGTTCTGCATTTTGTGGGACACTTCAACATCTCTGGCTTTAAAATGCTCCTACAAAAATAAATACATAAATAAGAGGCTCCTTCATATTTGCAAACACTTCCTGGGGGCTGGTACCAATTACCCCTTTCCCTGATGGAGAACCACAGTTCCCATGTTTATGGGCACAGGGTATGCACAGCTGTGCTTTAGGTCCTGAAGCTGGTGGCCTGGGACACTGGAAAAATCCCCCCATTTGAGAATCTCTTAGAGACCCTTTTGTTCAGGGGGATGGTCATTCTTCCAGGCTACTCATGGGAGCTCCTGATGTCTCCTGACCCCACAGGGAATCCCTCCTGCCTTCCCTAGCCTGGTCACTCATAATGGTCGCCTGCAGCTCTGTGCAGAATCTGGTGGGCAAAGCTGAGATTTTTAGCTCAGGCATTTCCCAGACTTCTCTGCTGGATTGTGGCCAAGGTTGACAGGACCGCTTCAGGTGGGTGAGTTGCTGCTCTGTTGGGCCACCAGATGGCACTCGGGAGACACCTCCCCCTCGGTCCAGCCGCCACCACCCCCCACCAACCCCACGCAGTCCTCTGCAGGACTGCCAGTGGCAGGAGTGACTGCAGAGGGAACTTGCCTTAAAGAGGCCTGCTCCTTAAAGGGACACGGCCGCACACCGCAAACTTGTCCGCTTCACCCCAAAACAAGACCACTGATGACAAGCACCACTGCCTAGGCTCTGAGGCTCCTTTGTCATTGCCTTCTTGAATGCTGAGCTGCCAGCTCTTGGAGCCAGTCTCCTTGACAGCCTATCCTGAGCCCCTGCGACCATTCCTGGGCCTGACAGGGACTGGGCCAGCTCCGGCTGGTGGCGTCACAGCTCCTGGCAGAGGAGCACAGGGCTGGGGTGCGTCTGCAGAAGTCTGGCTGCAAGAACAAGACGCACAGCCAGCTGCAGGGGAGCGGCAGCCACAGGAGGGCAGGGGGCTGGCCTGTGAGCTCTGACCCCGGGGTGGGGGGCACACCACTGCTGCTCTCTTGGACCTGGGAAGCTTGGAACCGCCGAACTTTGTCTCTGGGTTTTGGGGTCTTAGAGAATCCTTCGTCTCTTCTCCTGGCCTCTTTCCAAACGCTGATGGGGATGCCGTGGTGAGTAAATTAGGAAGGGGGCTCCACCCCCTACTGCTGAGCTCTCTGATCTACTCTCCAGGAAGCCTCTCACGTTGACCTCTGGGGGGTACAACATGAGCCAAGTTGGATGAGGGCCACTTTAGGGGCTTGGCATGAGACCCTCCTGAAATTGCAGCTTACCCAATATAAATCCAAGGCAGCTACTCAGCCCAGGAAGCTAGGCTCACTGCGGCCGCTAGCCCCGGGGAGGAGGGGGGGCTGGGCTTCACTAGGGCCTCTGGGAACTGTGTGGGGCCATGCCGGGAGCTTCCCAGCTACAGAGACTGGGATGGCACTCTGCCTCTCCCCGGCCACCATGCCGAGGGAGGCGACAAGGGCGTGAATGCAGTTCTCTGGTTTACATCTTGCCAAGGCTGCAGATTTTTTATGACTCAATCTGACACAAACTTTGATGGAGAAATAAATAATTGGGGAAGGCTTTGAGTTCATCTGTGCTGTCTATAGATCTCACTGTCTCTGGAAATAAAAGAGGCTAGGAAGACACAGGTAGGGAGAGGACAAAGGATAGAATTGTCTGGCCAAGCCTGGGTCCCTGAGAGGTGATGACCCAGCAGGCGCCTAAGGAATTTCCCGCTTTCTAGGCCCAAGGTGGCAGGGGTGGGGGAAGTGAGCCTCAGAACAGTGCCACTTTACTGGACCAAGGTAAAGGAAATGAAGCAAGGAGCCAGAAACAGCCCCGCAAGTTCTGCTAGGAAGCAGAGTTTATGGTCTGCGAAGGCAGATAGGAAGCCTGCAAGTCATCTGCCTGATCTATGAGGGCACCCACCCAGAGATTTGAAAACTGAGCTGGGGAAGACTAGAGACTGGCTCAAGGCATAGAAGCTGTGGAGTTAGTGGGGACTGGAGTTCAGGAGATGGTCACTGGATTGATTGCATCCCAATTGTGTCCAGGGTCATTGGCCCTGTTGTGGTAGATGTGGCTTGGAGAACCAGTTCTCCTTTTGCTTAATCATTGGTGGGCTTGTGGGTGGGGGTGGGGGTGGGGGGTCGTTGGGGGTGTGGGTAGGGTTTCTGGAATTACACTGCCTTGCATTCCTACTATGGCTTCAATGTCTTTCTCCGAGTTTAACTTCATTCTGTTCATTCATTTGTTCACTCATCACAGCCCAATACAGAGACTGCACACATCTCAGTTCATTTCTAAGTGTCACCAGCTGCTAGCTGGCCGATACTTAGCCTGTATACTTCCAGGGAACAGGAGAGAAGAGCAGTATGTATCTTGTTAGCTTATTATGAGGATTAAGGGAGATAATCTACGTGAAGCCCGTAGAGCATGTCCCACACCCAGCAAGCACTGGGCAAACGTCAGCTGTCATTCATTTTACATATTCAGCCTGTATTGTCAGAAGCCCATCTGTCGGGCTTTGGGCTGAGAGTCTGGTCTCGAGGCACAATGTGGTTACGGCTGCTTTAGAGTCTGCCTGAGCCTCAGTCATCTACTGGTGGAGTGCTTTGGATACTCCAGTGAGGAGGAAAAATGCATTTGCAGCTATGAAAGAGCAGATCTGGCAGGAAGGGTACAAAGTCTTGGTTTTTTGGCTATCATAGTTCGGTTTTTGTTTTTGTTTTTTAATTGGAATGCAGAGACCCTCCACCCCACCTGTACCTCCAGCCTCTGCACACTGGTGCCCCCTGCCAGACCCAGCATGGGGAAAGGTGAATGGACATCCTTTTCACCAGCAGTGACCTCCGGGTGATCAAGGAAGCCAGGACTTCCTGGCCTTGCTCTTGTGCACAGTGGAGCTGGGTTGCTAAGTGAGGAGGGAAGAAAAGCGGCAGCACCGAGGTTTGGTTTAAAGCACAGTTACCCTTTTTCCATCTGGCTAAGTGGCTGGTAGAAGCAAGAGTCGGTTGCTGGGAAGGCAGTGAGCAGCACACCTGTGAATTAAGGGCAAGGCCTCTGACCTTCAGAATGGGATACATCTCCTTCCCATTCAGCCTCTCATCCACCGCCCAGTGCTACAGGCAAGGCAGCGGACCCTTCAATCCCCCCTAGATGCGTGGGTGGTAAGGCAGGAGCAGGTGGTCAGCAAGGCCAGTAGGGAGCTGAGAGCAGCCTCGTGCACAGGCCAGAGGGAGGGCTGGTGACAGTGGAGAATTTCACCCAAAAACCTGGATAGAGAATGGTTCATGTGGGCTTGGAGGATGAAGTGTGTTGGGTGCTGATTCAGTGCCTTGGGGCTGGAAGGCAGATCTACACTTCGCTGAATCAGGGCGGTCTGTCCACAGGAGAGCCCCTCCCCTGCTCGGACAGATTGGGGTTGCTGGCAGAGCACTTAACCTTTGGCAAAATGCAGAGGAGAATGATTCCTTAACTCCTTCCTTCCTCGAATGTCCAATGTGGTATTGGGTCTCCCCAAACTCCTCCCCACCCTCGGTGCCAGGAATCTGGAGGCTTCTTTTCCAGTCTCGAATCACCCTGGTGCTCAAAGGCCCATACACTTGTCTCCCAGCCAAGATTAGAGTCTGGCTGTGTGATGTTACCGATCTACTGAAAGCCACCAGAAATGGCTTCAAGGGCATCTTGGAGTAACTACCCTTTCCTGGGACGTGTGTGCGAGAGACAAGTGTGTGGGGATTGAGGAGGGCTGGGAGGGCTACTCAGTGCCTCCGTTTTCTCATCTAGAAAATTCAGGGAGCTGAGAATGCAGTGAGGTTCGCAGTGAGATGATCCTGTAAGCAAGGCACTGGGGTCCAAGCCAGGTGCTCCGCAGACGATCTCCGTTAATTACTACAAGCGTTCCTCCTTACTGCCTCCAAGACTATTCTCTCCCTGTACCCTATATCATGTTCTGAAGTGGGAGGTCCAGGATGGGATTGGACAGAATGTAGGGGAAAAAAAAAAAAAAAAGCAAACTGTGGCAATGCTAAGGAGAGCAACTGTAACATTTTAGCTTGAAAATGCTGAAAATAGCATGTTCAAGCCTTTGTAGATAAAAATGTAAAATGTATGCAAATGTATGTGTCTCACGCAGAAACATACATCTCCGGCCTCCTGACAGTGAGTGCCCGGATGTGGCCATCAGAAAAATCCCTGCAGCATACAGAAAGAACCCAGGCTTCCTCGGTGGTGCTGGTTGTTATTGGGGAGGGGGCCATGCTGCTTCTTCCCGGGGCTGCGCTCCTGTTGCCACCTTTCTTCTGGGTTCCGTGCCTTCTGAGAGTCCCACGTGGGAAGAGAGGCTCTGGGCCCCTCTCTGCTCCTCCGCCCTCACCATCCTCCCTCTGGTTCCTCTGAGAGCCCATTTGCTTCCTCTCCCATCCCGGCTCTATTTCTGGAGCATCTCATTGGAATGCACACCACCCCCCCTCTGCCAAGCTCCAGGTGCCTGCTTGGTCCTCCCAGTCTTGTGTGCAAGTCAGGGATGGTGGGAGGGTGACAGCTGAGCAGGGAGGGGCCACAAGAGACAGAGTCGGAGTCTGAGCCAGGAGAGTTGAGTTGGGGGCGAGCTGAGTGAATGTGGGGAGGGGCCAGTGTTACTGCACAGTGGAAAAACACCCACTGTAGCCACCTGTGAAGGCTTTCCATGCCCTACCCCTGCACCTACTGGGGGCTCACCTCACCTGCTATGAGTTGGAGGCCTCTACCCCAGCTGGGGCTGGTTGCAGGCTTCTTTCAGCATTGTGGATGAGGGTCTGCTCCTCCCCTCAAGAAGAACTGGATCTGTGTTTGGAAGGATGCGGAGCCCTGCTGTCATGTGGGTGGGTCCAAGGAGAGCTGAGTCCCATGGAGCCTTCTGCTTCCCTTCTCTTGGGTTCAGGAGAGGAGCTTCAGTGCCCCCTGCCCTTGCCCACCCTCCCTTCCCTCCCCTGCCCTTCAGAGCCCTTTGGCCAGAGGAGGCCTACAGGACCAAATCTGCAGCAAGGCTGCCTTGGGTCCCGGGAGATGTGCATAAAGCCCCCTCAACAGACTCTTCACTGCTCTTGGGAGGTCTTACCAGGAATTTTATTTCTAAAGGTTCTATTCACAGAGCCACCTTGCCCCCCAGACTTCTCTCAACTTGTATGTGATTATGCATGCAAGGTATGCCTCCTGGGCTGCGACTGTAGGTCCCCAAGGAAGTCTCCTGGGGAACCCAGTGAAGACCCTGGAGTCTCTCCTATCTCCAGTGTGTCCTCCACTGACCCTCGTCGACCCCCAGCCCCCTGCCTTTCTCCAGCTGCTGCCCTCTGGTGTGTAGGGCAGAACGGCCGGCTTTTAGATCAAGGGCGTTTAAACAGATGAGGTTATTAAGGTTTGTAAGGAGTGTCCCGGCGGCCAAGGGTTTCCTTAACCCGCTCCGCGCCGCCCCCCAGGCTTGCCTAGGGGAGGGGCCTGACGGCCGCACCGGCCCCAGAAACTGCGCTTAGAGATCCTGGGGTGGCAGGTGATGTCACCCCTGCGGGGCCCATAGGTCTCCCCACGGCACTTAGTCTGCGGGCTGCCAGAATTCGGCTGAGCCCGGCGAGGGGAGGAAGAGGCGCCTGGGCCTGCGCCGCAGCCGGGAGACCCCCCGCGGTACCACTCCTCCGTCACCGGCTGGAGCCCCTCTCGCCTGGGCGTCCGAGGGGACTGGGGCTGCTCCCCACACCCCCGACCGGGTCTGGAGGCGTGCTGCGGCGGGGGAGGGGGCGCGGGAGCCTCGCGCCGATTGGTCGCGGCCCCCGCCCCCCGCCCCTGGCCGCCGCGCAGCCCCGGGGAAGTTGCTAGTCTGCGGGCGGGCTGCGGGGCCGCCGCTCGGGGATCCGCAGCCGGGCTCGCCGGGGCCGCAGTGGCAGGGGGGGCTCCCGGGGGCGCTCGCCCGCGCTCGCTCGCCCTCCCCTCCTCTCCTCTCCCCGCAGCTCCGCCTCGCTCCTCCCTGCTACCTGTTTCCCTGCCTCCCCCCGCCTCCACCCCGCGCCCGGCAACTTCGGCCTCCGGGGCTGGCCGCCCCTCCCGGCTCCCCGCCGGCCGGCCCGCCCGCCGCCCGCGCCCTCCCTCCTTTGTTGTGCGATGAGGGTCGGGTTTCCGATCTGACGGAGCCGCCGCCGCCGCCGCCGCGCCGAGCCGCGGGCATGGAGCCGCTCAGCCATCGGGGCCTGCCGCGTCTCTCCTGGATCGACACCCTCTACAGCAGTACGTGTGCTCTCGGGCCGGGGAGGCCGGGCGGGAACGGGTCTCCGCGCCCCGACGGCCCCGGGGCGCGACCTGCCGGGCTTGTCTGGGGAGCCCCGCGGGGGGCTGGGGGCTGCGGGCACCGCCGGCCAGGTGCCAGGGGGCCGGGAGGTGGGGCGGGTGGGGGGAGACGTGGGGGTCCCCCCAGCGATCGGCCGCAGATAGGGTCCCCGGAGCGGACTTCGAGCGGGTGGGGGGGCCAGTGGCCCGACAGGATCCGGAGAGCTGTGTCACCCCTTTCCCACCTGTTGTGTAACTGAGCACTCCCCAGCCCTCAGGAAGGAGAGCTCTTGTAGGATGCTCCCTCGGCTTCCTTCTGTCCACGCTGAATCAGAAAGGCCGTTTTGGCAAAGTCCTTGGCACTTGAGTTCGTCACCTCGGGGACATCCTGGGGCCGCTGAGTGCTTGGGGGTGGAGGTGCGGTCGGGTGGAAGGGACTGTAGGTGCAGATTTCCATGGGGGCCATTTGGATCGAAGGAACTGGAAACCTCCGGCTCAGCAGTCTTTCCTGCCCGCCTCATCACTTCCCCCACCCTCACCACCCCCCAAAAAAGAAAAAAAAATAACAAAACCAAAAACCTCGGCTTCTCCACCCCCTCGCTCCCAAATCTGCCTCAGTCATGTGATTGCTCTTGCGCTGCCGCTGGGGATGTGTAACTGATCACTCGTACATTCTGGGGGCTCGTGGGGAGCGGTGAGCGCCCGCACTTTACACTCTGTCTTATAGAGGTGGCGGAACCTCCGCCCTTATCTCCACCTCTCCCTTGAAGCACCTTCCCCAAAGCTTTCAGTGAGGTAGGAAGAGGGTCCTGCTGGCCCCTGCAGAAGCTATAAGTGGCTTTTGCCTTGTCTGAGCACTTCCGGGGGACCCTCCCACCCTCTCGCTGTGTCTGCTAGCGCAGAGTCCTGAGGCAGGGGTCAGAGGTTCCGGGAGGCACCTGGTGCTAAGTTCAGTTTCTGGACACTTGCCATGGGACAAGGACATTTTTAAGGGTTAACCTGGCTCAAATTTCTTGGTGACAGTTATATGGAGGGAGAGAGGAATGGACAAGGATGGTGCCTTGAACCCCAAGGCCTTGTCCTGGAGGCTCCTCAGTACTCATCATCCAGCCTCTGACCTCTGTATCCCCTTGGGTCCCTATCATTCCCTGTACCTTCTTCTCCTCCCTCTTCTCCTTCCTCCTCCCCCTCCATCTTTTTTTCCTACCCCCCCCCAGCTCTCCTTGTGATGGTTCATTCCACTTTGGTTTTTCAACATCAAAGGGGCAAAGCTGGATCCCCTGGGTGTCAGTCTTACACTGAGCCCAGCCACTCCATCTGCTCCTTCCCTGGCAGAGGCCAGCACCATTGGGTGAAGGTCAGGGCCCATGGCTGTGCAGCGTGTGTGTGCACACGTGTGTCTGCGTGAATGGGAGCATACATCTGTTCAGAGCCCTGCTGTATATCCACTCCTGACCTGCAGGAAGGATTAGTGACCTCTTAGCTGTGCTCTTGCAAATAACAGTAAACACAATGCCTCATATTCATGTGCTGCTTCTGTTCCTGAATATTCCTGGCCCTTTTGCAAAACCCAGTAGTGATTTCCCTACTTCTCGAAGCATAAAATCCTATGGAGATCTGTCTTTGGCTTTCTCTCTATTGCCCTGACGGAGACTCCTCAACCTAATTATTTCCAAGTTTTCCTATCTCTCCCCCCAACCACCACCCCTTGGAGCAGGGAAGCCAAACTATCTGAGAGGTCTCCTTGAACATTACTGCTGACCAGAGGAAGGTAGGACCTGGACAGGACATTGGACTGAAGCCTTCTTTGGGGGGTGCCTGCTAACCAGGCCTGACAGAGGCAGGCTGGCATCCGAGCTGTCTACCGAGCTGTCTGCCGTGCTTCTTGCTGCCCCCGCCCCTGGGCTCCTGGGGCAGCCTGGGCTGGGGTCGGGGGAGGCGCTGAGTTGGCAGGGATGTGAGGAGTCCCTGCCTTCCTCCTGAAAATGGCTTATGTGAGAGCCACAGAATGAGGCTTCCTGGGGAGGTGCTGTGCAGTCATGTTTGGGCTGTTAGCCATGAAGTTTCCTCTTGACAGGAGCCTCAATTAAAACAAATACCCGGGCTGTCATTTGCCTGGCAGCCTGGTTTTGTGGCTCCCAGAGGAAGTTGCTCTGCCTCTCAGAAAGCTGTTTGCTTACAAGGCTCACAAGTCCTGGGGGGGCAAGTCCCCACAAAAGCTACATCCAGCCGGCATTATAAAGGGGATGTCTCCAGGGCACAGGGTGGCCTGTGTATGTCTCAGAGATGTGACTGAACCCCAACCCCCCCCCCCCCCCCGTGATAGGGGCCCTTCCTCAGTGCTGCTCCTGGTAACTAGGATAATAGCATATCCTGAGGAGCTTGAATATGCTAGGCACTATGCTGGGCTCTCTCCAGCCGTCCTCTTCAGGCCACAGAACAGAGCAAGACTTGTGGTCTCATCTCTGTTTTGCAGGAAGAGAGCTATGGTAAGCTCCGATCATGATCCAAAGTCACATAACTGATAAGTGAGAAGCCTAGAATTCACATCATACCCCACGTTGTTGAGGAAGACTCTGAGTGTCACCTAGAGATGTCTGAGCTTACCCAAGGCGTTGGGATGTCATGGGATGGGAAGCATCTGTCTCTCTGGTCCTCTGTTGAAACAGGATTCTTCCTGAAATGGCCCAGCAGGAAAAGTGACCTCAGTGATTGTGAGCCCGAGCTGTCCCTGTGTCTCTTGCAGGAACTGAGAGCGGGTCCTAGAGCCGCAGTGGGGGGTGGTTGAACTCACTGAGGTTGGTGATTCTCTACTTGTAAGGTGCCAGACTGCCAACTGGCCCCTCCTCTGACTTGCTTCTTGCTTTTGGGGTTGTCAGTTCATTCTTCCTGGCTTCCGCATCGATGCCGGGAGGAGTGTGCACATTTTCATTGCAGGTGGATGGGTGTTTGAGAAGAGGTAGACAACAGAGCCCCTTTGTCTCTATGGTAGAAGTCTGGAAGGGATGCTGTGATGGGATTTGTCCAACCCAAGAAGATGAGTTGACTCCCAGCTACCAGTGCGATATGGGGCTGATTGGAGCAGGGTCTTTGCTCCCGACAAGCTGGAGTGGCAGATGAGGCTTCCAGCCACCCTTTCTTGTCTCTGTACCACTCGTTTTCCTACATTAATGTAATAACATCAGCTTTGCCCCTTGGGACCTTGCCTCAACTCTCTCCCCATAGCTGGCATGATTCTTTCTGTAGGGCTGCATTCTTCCTTTTATCTTCTCTGTGTCTTTCTCTCATCCTCTTCTCCACTGAGCTCTTGACCACTCTCTCGGTTTTCTTCTATAGCATGGGATAAAGTTGGGTTTAAATTAAGTTCTGTGGAATAACAAAGTGGGGGATGCTCTGAGCCTGCCCCTCCGCGTGGATACCATATCCTCCAAACAGAGCTGAACTGAGATATGGATGGCAGGCAATGGTTTGGAACCTCTTCAAATGGGAAGTCTCTCTTCTTTCACCCCAGGCAACATTTCCAAGGCATATTTCTGTCACTTGTGATATTTCCATGTCTCTTGTAGACTCCATACCCTATCCAAGAGCCCAGAAAGCATTTGGGGCTGTGGGCAGACAGCCCATCTGTGGGCATACATACGTGTCTCCAGACCATCATGAACGAGCCTCAGTTTCCCATCTTACTCCTCTGTCAGCCACGCCAAGGACCCGGCTACTGGCCTGACAGACTGTGGGTCTGATCAGAGCAGCTGTCTCACTCCAGCCGCATCAGACCACCCCAGATGTCCTTGAGAACACCTGCAGTTGGGTGCTTTCTTCCCCCTCTGAAAAGCACCAGCATTTATTCCTTCTTGTTAACACTGGTCCATTATTGTCACGGCTGCTGGAGTCTCGGAGGTGGGGCTGGCAGAATGAAGTCATCTACTCGGAGGAGAATTTTTGTTACTGTGATTGTTGCTGCCGTTCTTTGGAAAACAGAAGAAATGACAGGAACATTTGTGAAGAATTAGTTAAGTGGATAGAAGATAGGGGAATAGGGAGAGAACCCATTCTGCCTCACTCTTGTGTGTGGGACGGAAGACTTGGGCTGCTCTCTGAGGTCTGGTCTGGTTCCCGGGTGCCCTGTGCGTATTTCTCTGTAACGCGAGGCCGTGATGTCTCTCGTACATTCCACGCGGATTCATTCATGTTTATAAGCTGCTTTGAAGGTGAGGAGTGCTGTGGGACTGTTGCTCAGCTGTCCAGCTCCTCGTGGTCCTCATCACAAACAGAAGTCTGTGAAGGGCTCGCTGATGAGTGGAAAAGGGCTACGAAGGGGGTGAGGGGGCTGGCAGGTGCAGAGTGCTGGACCCGGTTCTTAGGTGGTGCCTAGGCCAGCTCCCCCTGCATCATAAGCCTTCAGTGACTTTTGGTAGCATGAGTATGAGAGGGAGAAGGAAACTCCTGGGTTCTTGTCTCCTTTAACTTCTTACTCCACCAGAAATCCCAGAAACCCATTCATTGGCCCATTCACAAGTTTCCAGCTGTGTGAATTTGGTAATTGTAGTAGTTTGCAATGGAGTCAGAGAGCCCCCAAGGGGGTTCCACGCGTTGCTAGGGCTTGTGATTGTGCGGTTAGAAGACTTCACTGTCAGAGTTGGTCCTGCAGCTGTTTGGCTCAGCTTGAGCCCTCTGGGGACCAACTGGGAACTAGGCAGCTTCACAGTCAATTCCACATCCATCCTTGTTCACCTCTGCCAGGCCCCTGGCTGTGGCAGGTGGAAGCAATCCATGGGGCTTCAGTACCTATCACTTTCCATCTACAGGATCTTAGCACTTTCTACTGAGTACCAGTAGGAAGAGGCCTGCAGCTTACCTGCTGCAGGACAGGAGAGACTGATTTTGATTTGTGGCCTTATGCATTTCTTGGGGCAAAATAGGGTCACTTGGAGCCATGAGCCATGATACTCCTGACTGGCAGTGGGAGTGTTCTGCTTGTTCCTGAAGCTTGGGGGGAACCTGCCCAGACCGTGTAAATGGGGAGAAAGAAATCAGAGCAGTAGGAAGTCTGTAGAAACACCCCCATATGGGGTTTGGGGGATAGATGCCCAATCCACCCCCCTGCCCAAGGCATTTGGCAAAGAGCCCTTCGAGGTGGGGCCAACTGGTACCGCGACTGACTGAACGAAGGATAACGTTCTCTGTCCCCAGATTCAGACCTTATCTGAGCCTCTCAGTTTTCTGCATCTATGCTTTTCCCCTATCTTCTCTTCTGCCCTTCCTTCCCCTCCACACACCAGAATAAAAAATGAATATGGGTTTCCTAGTCATATAGAAACTACTGGTCAGGGTGGTCTTCAGGAGATGATGGGTTGGGCTCTGCAGTGACCTAATTGGTCAGGTGCCATTTCTCTCCACGCTCACTTCTGATGCCTACATATCCCTCTAGATCACAGATAGACATGGAAGATGTGGCCAGGTGTTTTGCCTCAGATGAGGAAGGTCTCCAGAAAGGGTTGGGGGGGGCTAGAAAGCCTTGGGTGGACCAGTGCTGAGGAGTTCAGAGTCCTTGTATTCCGGGCAACATGGCCGTTGGCCTGTCTGGTGTTTTGCTGGAGCTGGGGCTGCCTAGAAGAGCCCCATATTGGCTAAGGATCTGTGGGTTTACTCAGGGCTGTTGGGAAAGGCTGTGACCATAATTACCTTTATGGGATTGAAAGGTTGATCGTATTAGTGCACTAGGCTAACCTCTTCCTCCTGGGCATTGCCTTCTGGCTAGCAGCAAGGGTTTAATGGATCAAGATTATGGAGACCAAAGATGTTGTGTAATTAAGCCCAGTTATATTCCTACCTGGGAGACATCTGTTCTCCACAGCAACAATTGATTTTCTCACTTGTGGTCACCCTGTTCAGCTGCAAGTTACCGTGGGCCTCAAAAGCCTAGGGACCATCTTTGTGACTGAGTTTTTCCCTTGAAGGTGAAATTTTAGGAGAAAAAGCCCTTTCTGAGAGTTTTAGGGTCAGAGAGGCAATGAGTTCCATCTGTATGATGACACACCTTGGAGTTGTACAATGGGGACCTCTTTGGGAAACGTGTCTGGGTTTCCCAAACACGTTTGCACTCTGTATGCACAGAGGTACATAGAAACCTCACTCTTGGGTCTCTCACTGGGCCCAATGAAAAGAAAGCTTGGGGTGCCTGGGTGGCTCAGTGGGTTAAATTTCTGCCTTCAGCTTGGATCATGATCCCAGGGTTCTGGGATTGAGACCCATTTGAGCCCCATGTCGGGCTCCTTGCTTGGCGGGGAGCCTGCTTCTCTTTGTCTCTCTGCCTCTCCACCCCCTGCTCATGTTCTCTCTGTATCTCTCAAATAAATAAAATCTTCAAAGAAGAAAAGAAAATAAAGCTCATCAGTCCTGCTGAGTTTGTAGAAATTACATTTTCCATTTGGTCTGGGAAGAAGGGACATGATGTAAAACCAGCCCTACTATGGGCAAGATGCTATGCTGTGCTCCATACTTCCCTTAGGTTATCCTAAGAGGAGAGAACAGAGACCCTGAGAGGCTAGGTTATGGCCAAAGATCTCCAGTTTGAACTGGATCAGATTTCAGGGGCTCTGTCTCTCTACTTAGCCTTCCAACAGCAATAATGATTGTAGCCAGTACTCTGGAGTAGCTACAATGTGTCATCGCAGTCCCAGGCATTAACCCTGCAATCACCAGTCCTCATCAGGCCCTACTTTATGAGGCAGGAGTTCTTACCTCTTTTTTATAGAGAGGAAACAGGCTCAGGGAAGTTAAGTAATTAATTCCAGGTTCTAGAGCTAGAACACAAGCCAGGCTTTGAGCACAAGGTTGGCTGGAGTCTAATAACGTGTGCTTTCTCCCATACTCCTTGCCTTGCACAGCAGTGCCAGTCAAGGCTCTTTGGCAGCTGGCCGTTCATGGAAGCTGGTTGATCTGTTCACCTCTCTAGCTAAAATGACAACCGTAAAAACTATCTTGGCTCCCCTGTGAGGTTTAGGTAGCTCTCAGCCTCTGGGTGGCCTGTAAGTGCCTACCAACAGTACGACCTCTTCCGAAGGAATGATCCCAAGGAGATCTCCTTGTGGGCGCTCAGAGCCCATATCCCAGCATTACCTTGTCCCTGGGATCACTGGCAAGAAACACTGATGGTTAACAACAACAACAAAGAGTTTTGAGGGAAAGAGAGAAAATAGACTTTGGGGGCAGAGATGAGGTACTGCTAGTGCCCAGTTTCTAGAACAGAGCAAGGGCAGAGGCGAGGAGGTGGGGACTGAAGGAGGAGGGGACTTGGCAGAGCCTAGCCATGCTGGCCTCACTCTTCGGCCTTTTAAAATTCACCTCCATAGTTTCCAAAGGAGAATAAAGGGCCTCGGCCCTAAATTAGGCCACTGCACACCAAGGTCCTTTGCCGAGGCCCAGGGCCAGTTGGGCTGCAGATCTAGCTTCTGCCTTTGAACTCACCCACACCCAGCATGCTAATGATGGGCTGGTTCCCCGGGGAGGGCAAAGCCTCCAAACCCCTCTCCCCATTCCCCCAGGGTCCCAGAGCCCCCTGCCAAGGGGTCAGTCTGCTGCAGCTTTCACCCTAGCAGACCCCTCTTTGAAGAAGAGGGTTTGCGTGTGGTGAGCATTCCGGAGGTGACGAAACCGAGGACTGCCCGCCCTGAGCTGGGAACCAAAGCCCAGAGGTGTAACTTGGGGACGAGGGAGGGGGCACTCCACCATTCCATTCTCTTCCTTTCCCTTCCCTGCCCCAAACTGCATTGGCAGCTTACTTCCTCTGAGTCTGCAGGCATCTTTAGGAATCCCTGTTTGGCTGGGTGTAGGGATCCATGACTGCATTCCCCCACCCCACCCAACCCCACCCCACCCCTGGGCTCCTCCTCTGTTTATAGAGGGGCAAATAAAGACTTTCAGTTGCCCTTAAGGTCTTGGTTGCTACTACCTTCCCTGGGGTTCCAGACCAGAGGCTCAGCCTTGACCAGGCCAGGCCCAGCCTCTCTCACCTGAGCAGGGCTGGGGAGTGAGTGCCTGTTTCATCACCTGTGGCAGTAACTACTATTGTCAGCCCTGTGTTGTGAGAGAGGAGCCGGAAAGCCAAGGTGGGGACCTTCTTAGGATGTAGCATGAAGGGCATTCTGCTCATGGGTGGCCTGGCCAGAGGAATCCGCTCCTCACCACTGGAATTAGCAGCAACTGCGAACACCTACCAAAGGGAGATTGGGCTCTAACTCTTTCAATCTAAACATAATCCACATGTTTTCTGCTATAAGCCAGTACGTACACAAAGTAAAACAAAAGTTTCATTGGACGGTACTTACCCTTGCTATAATGTTTGCAGTGCACCTACATTTTTATGCTCTTCTGGCCTATTCCATTTTGTTGCATTCAAAGCAAACCTGGAAAGTGCTGACATGACCTACTACATTGATTTCGTGACCTACAGTAGGAAAACAATGGCAAGATGATCTCCAAAGGGCTTTTATGAACTGTAAGGAATAATAATTTACTGAACCGTGGTGCTTTCTATACCTTTATTGGGATTTTTGCCAGATTCCCACAACTCTGTTCTTACGGACTTACTGTTTTTCTTCAGTTCTATTCAGTGTTTAAAATAAAACTTTCTTAGAAAGGGAACTAGTGGCAATATGGACCACTTGCAATAAACCAAAAGTTAACCTTACAAATAAATGCACTAAAAACTAAACAAGATTATTAATTCAAATTATGCACTGTTGCCCTTGGAAAGATCTAGGTCTAAGCCTCCTGTGTTCTTGTTTAAGGAAAAAGGAACAGAAGATAGAAAGATGTTAAAGACATACTAGCATCAAACAGAGTCTTTCTTCTTCAGTAACAGGGAGATTGAAAGGAATCAAGAAGGGAATAATTTTCTCAATATGTGCTTGAGTGTGCTTTAATGCAGGGTGGCTAGCAAGCAGGTGCTAATCAAAGGGCCCTTCTGTGTTTGCATTCTCTTCTTCTATCTACCCAGAGTCCGGGGTCCCCTATTTCCTGTGGTGGGAGATGAGAGGAAAAAAGACAGTTTTCTCCTAGGAACAAATATACTAGAGCAGAGTCTCAAACTCAGTCATATATTTGAATCACCTGGGGGTCTTGTTAAGACACAGAAGGTCTGGGGCACCTGGGTGGCTCAGTGGGTTAAAGCCTCTGCCTTCAGCTCAGGTCATGATCCCAGGGTCCTGAGATCGAACCTCACATCGGGCTCACTGCTCGGCGGGGAGCCTGCTTCCTCCTCTCTCTCTGCCTGCCTTTCTGCCTACTTGTGATCTCTATCTGTCAAATAAATAAAATCTTAAAAAAAAAAAAAAAAAAGACGCAGAAAGTCTGAGACCCGAGACTCTGCATTCTAGCAAGTTCCCAGGTAATGTCAGTGCTGCTGAAGGTCTAGGGACCACAGTTTGGGGAGCAGAGCTCCAAGGTTCTTAATTCCCATCCCTAGGAGACTGACTGCAGACCGTGAACCAAGTCAGACCCTTCTGTAACCGGAATCTACCCGGACGAAAAGCCACCCATGACCTCTCTCTCTCTTTTGAGCCCACTTTTCAAGTAAAAACAAAAAGAACAGAGCAATTGATTGGACATCTAATGGGTACCACACTTGAGCCAGTGTTCTCGAGTTCATGATCTCATTTAATCCTCACAGTGAAACCTGTGAAAGGTTGTTATTACCCTTGTGCTGAGGGCGAGAAGAGAGAGCCGCCATTGGGGTTGCCTCTGCTAGGGATTTCTCCCATGGGGCAGGGGGCACACTAGGCCTCCGATGTTCACCCCCTCCCTGAGTGGCAGAAGCTCAAGCATCTGCCTTTCTGAGTGCCTCTGTCTGCATGAAACCCGTGTCTCCCCACCCGCTTTCCCCCTGAAGGGCCAACTTCGGTGTTAATGGAGCAGAATGCCTTGGCTGTTAATTTTCTAGCACATCACTGAGAGGGTTAATGAGGGACCAGCTGGCATGCCACTCAGCCATGTGGAAGCACCATTTCCCCCTGATTTAGGTGGCAAACATTTTGCAAACCCCATGGTTTGCATGTTCCTCCTTTGGGCATGGATGATGCCTACCTCGATGTGTCTGTGGGCGCCATGTGCCCTCTTTGGGTGTAGAACCTTTAGAGACTGGAAGCAGGAGCGGGTTCTCTCTCTTGCTCCCTAGAAAGGAAGGATGGGACACATCTGATGTCCAAAATGCTGTTTCTGGCTCAAGCACCCTGTCCTGGCTGATCACTGCCACAACAGCCCAGCCCTCTCAGCGGATGCCTGAGCAGACCCCTTCTCTGACACCACCCCCTTTCCAAGTGGCTATAGCGATGACAAACCCACTTGCATTGGCCACTCCTTTGCCCAGAAACCTTCCCTGGGGCATTGTATTTCCACATGAGCTCCAAACTGCCTTCAAGCTTCCCCGTGCTGGGCAGTGTGGGCCGGGGGCTCCTCATACTGTCCATTCAGGTTTCCCAGCATCCCTGCAGTTACCCTCCACACTCTGCTGAACTCCCCTCCACCCTCAAGCCTCACCTGGGCACCCACCACCTCCAGGAAGCCCCCCATGCCTGACAATAGCCCTCATGTCAGTGAGGGCCCCAGCTCAGAACCCTGACTGTTCTGGGCCCCATCACGGGGTGGAGGGGGGGTCTTTCTTACCTATTGTTTTGTGTTTACCTGTGTGCGTTTCCAGGCTGTTGTCATTTCTTCCCTGCCAGACTCTAAACTCCTTAGCAGCATGAAGACAAATAACAAAGACTGCCGTTCATGGAGTGCCAGACACTGTCCTTAAGCGCTTTGCAAACAATGTTCCATTTAATCTTCAGCCTCCTGTGGTGGTCCCAACTATTTTTATCCAGTTTTATAGATGAGGAAACTTTTTTTTTTTTTAAGATTCTAGAGACATTAAATAGCTTTCCTATAAAGGGCTGAGCTGGGCTATAAACCCAGATCTGGGTGGATGCCCCAGCCGCGGTCCTCACCAGAAGAACCCAAGTGCCAGGGCCCTCTGAATGAGAACTGTGTGTTTGAAAAGCTCTTCTGCACCCCCCCCCCCAAGTCTGGGCACTGGCTCTTAACCACCGCCTCCTTCTCCCTTTTCTGCACCCCAAGCTGTGCCCTCGCACAGGTGGGAACTTGGAAAGGCTTTTTGATTGGTGGAGAGGGTAGGAAGTAATGGAGTGTTCTGCGGGGGTCCGGGTCCCTCGTACAAGGGCCCCCTAAGAGAATCATGGTGCAGGGGAGATGCAAGGAGGCAGCAGGGCTGGGCCTGAGGAGGGCGGTCAGTAAAGGATTTTGGAGAGACCGAGTCAGTGACCCTCTCTCGGCCCCATCCATAGCTCAGGGCCTCACTCAGCTCTGGGCATATTAATCAGTGGGGGCATCTTGTGAAAATACACATTCTGATGCAGCAAGTCTGGGGCACGGCCTCCCATTTGGCATTTTTTTAGAAGATATTTTTATTTGATAGAGAGACACACACTCTGTGTGTGTGTGCACAAGCAAGGGAGCCGAGGGAGAGGGAGGGGAAGAAGCAGACTCACCACTGAGCAGGGAGCCCGATGCGGGGCTCCATCCCAGGATCCCTGAGATCATGACCTGAGCCAAAGGCAAATGCTCAGCTGACTGAGCCACCCAGGCGCCCTCCCACTTGGCATTTCTAGCAAGCCCTCCGCTGATGACCTGGGTAGGAGGGACCTAGACTCCTCCAAGCCCTTCTGGAGGATCTGACTGAGTCACTTGCCAGTTTAGCGCCTTCCCACCTCCCTCCTTTCTGCAGGATAAAATCTAAATTCCTTAGTATGACATGCGAGCCTTTCAGACACTGTCTGCAGCCCACCTGCTGCCTTGCCTCCTCGTGCTCCCTCCCATGCTCCCAACCCTCCAGGCAAACTGAATTCTTCATGGTTCCTCAGACACACCATGCCTGGTCATAGTTTGGTATTTTCTACACAGGCTGTTCCTTTGCCTAGAGGAGCGTTCATTGGCCTTTAGATGAGGATGATGCTGAATGTCATTTCCTTGGGAAGTCATTGCCTGGGGAGTGAGCTCTAGACCTAAGCTTCTGGCTTAGGTCTGGAGAGAAGTCCCTAAGAGGTTTCTAGAACCCTTCCCTGTCGCTGCTCCCAGTAAAGGTCAGCCGTAGTCCCTGGCCTTGGAATCAGGTGACTTCATTGTCCTGCTTCAGACATTCATTGTTTCTTGCCACCTTTGAGTAAAAATAGAGCTGAGAATGACTGAAGTGAAACTTGCCTTGGAGTCCAGGAGGGCAGGGATGGGGCCCCTCCCTGGGAAGGCATGGGGGCGCTCTTTGGAGCCCCGGGAAGGCGGGAGCCATCTGTGCGAGCTCTGGGGAGGAGGCCTCGTGACCGGGGCCAGGGCCCCTGGGCCCTGTGGTCATGTCCCGGACACCGAGAGGCCAGCCTGGGCTCTCCTGTCAGAATTCTTATGGTTGCTGTCACTTTAAAAGTTTCTCTCTGGGCTGTGGAAATATTTTAGGACTTCCGGAGGGGTTTCCTAGCATTGGTGGTTTCCTTCGGTATGGTGCTTGCTTCCGGAGTTTTCCCCTGGGCTTTTGGCCTCCAGGTTCCAGCTCCAGGCAGGGGCAGCTTCCGGAAGGGCTGGGCTGCCGCCTTGGCTGCCTGCAGACCTCCTCGGGACCTCCTACCCCCTGGTCGCCCACCCTGACCCCCTAGAGGCTACGCAGATGAGAAATTTCTGTGGATTTGACACAGAAATATTGAGACTGTTTTTATAGACTTGACAGGAAAAAATAATAATGTGATTCATGGGCAAATGCCCGTGGTAACAGCCAGCATTTACCTGGCACTGGCCAAATGTCCTACATTGTTCTAAGCACTTTGTGTCTATAAATTCTCTTCTTGATAACAGTCCTATGGAGAAGACCCTGGATGAGAACACAGGTGCACAAATTAGGCAAGTAACTTGCTCAATGACACATAGTTAGTTAGGGGATGTGCTGGGATATGAACCCGCACAGTGGGACCCCAGTGTTTTTGCTCTTTAACAGGACACGAGGCTACATCTTGCCTACCAACAGCCACTGTTAAAGATGTAAAGTTTCTTTAAGGTCAAGGACATGGAAACCTCCAGGGATGGTTTCACAGAGCAGGTGATAACACAGCTTGCTCCCAGAGGGAGGTGTGACTTCATGGTTTCCCTGGAGATCCCTGGATAGAAAGAGGGTTTCGGGCAGGTGTGAGGAGCGCACGCTAGGGCCTCTACCCACCTGCCCACTACCCTCCTGAATGTTGTCGAGACTCTGGACACGTGCCAGCCTGTCACCAGGTACAGGATACACTGATCCATCTTTGCTGAGAGGTGGTAGGAAGTGAGTGTCCCTGACTGGCCCGGGCTCCAGGCCTGTCTGAGGTCCATGCCTGTAAATCCTAATTCCAGGTCCTTTTCGATATATTAATTCACACGTAATTGTGTCACAATGTGATATCTTCCTTCTCCTTGAAAATCTTCATGATTCTCCAGGATAGAATTTTTTCCCTTTATAAAAGGAATGCATGCCGTTATAGAAGACAAGAAAAATGCTTCGAAATAGAGGGGAGAAAATCCATGTTCCACTGTCCTACCCCCTGAGAAGAGCTTTCCTCTTTGCTCTTCTCTGTCGCCTCGGGTCTGGGCACCCAGCCCACCTGCGTGCTCTGGCAGAGGTGAGGCTGGGGACCAGGGCATGACAGAAGCCCCTCAGAGCCCCACCTATAAGCACCAACCCTGGATGTTTGTGCCAGGAAAGGGGATCTGGCAGCTCCCCTTCTCCAGCTGGCTCCTTCAGCCAGGGCAAGGACCGGAAGCCCGCAGCTTCCTCTTCAGGCCATTCTCAGGTGGGCGTGCCCACCTGCCCCCGCCTCAGCCCATTCTGGGGGCACAGTGTGGAGATGCCTGCTGCTATCCCAGCTTCTCTGCCCCAGCCCCATCCCAGCTTGTGACTAGAGGCCAGTTTCCAGAACGCTCACATAGGAGCATTAGTGGCTCTGTTTGGCCGGAAGCCCACATCCCAGTCTCCGCCGCCTCTTCTTCCAGCACGTGCCTCCCCCAGGCCCAGTTTCTCAGTGTTGTGGTCCTCCCTCATTTTCCAAAGGTTAACTCCAGTTAATTCGAAGAGAAATCTGAGACCAAGAGCTTTGTCTGCTCTCTCTGCTACTTACTCCTTCCAGTTCTCTGCCACCTTCTTCCTTTCCTCCGTGTCTCCCCCGACCCAGGTCCCCAAGGGTCCTTGTGAGTGCTTGTTGGCTTGTTGTGAGGGCTTGTTGGCAGGTTCCGAGAGACCTGGCTCAGCTGTCTGGACATGGCTGAGTCCCCAACCAGTTACCTCCACGTTCATCAGGGTCCAGCAGGAAACAGGTGGAGTACTCAGGCTGGGGGGTTTGGGGAGAGCTTAAATGGGACTATGAGCAAAATGTGAGCAGGGGGAGGGGAGGGTCTGGTTCCCACACCTGGAGGCACAGAGGCCACCTGTGAGACTTGGCAGGAGCTGCAGCCTTCAGGGGAAGCACACAGCCTGGGTGGCCCACAGGGAGGGCGGGGGGGGGGGGGCGCGGGTGTGGTGGCGGAGAAATACCCCCTCCTCCCCTCCCTTCCTCTGATTTCTCTGGAGCAGAAACCAGAGTGCAGAAGCAGGGAGAATGGACCTGGAGGAACATACTCCAAGACACTAGGCTGTGTCCAGGAAGATCATTGTCTCTGAATCTTTCCCCATCTGTGGAGTGAGGGTTATAAAACCCACCCCGTGTATGCTGTGAGGTTGCTGGAAAAGTCAGCTGAGGCAGTGAAGAGTGAGGACGCGTGTTCATCATCCTGTTTTATTTATACTAGAGTAAGGGGTGATTGTTGTTCACGATAAACACGCACTGGATACCCCCCATAGAATGAGGCTTCCCCATTATCACTTCTGCTGGGGATCCTCTAATCTCCAAAGGATATGTGGGTGAAGGAAACAGCAGTTGCGAAATGGCAAAAGCCGAGATCTGAGTCTCAGGGCCCTGCCTAAAATGTTCGTGTGGCATTGGGCAAGTTGTTAGTGAGCCTCTCTGCAGTGAGCTGCAGTACCTCACTGGGCCAATTTGGGGTTCAGAAGAGAATGGTTGCCGTCCTTACTAATAGCCAGCCTCGAGGGGGTGGGTAGGTTAGAAAACAGGCGACCTTGACCCAGTGGGAAAGATTTAACTTCCAGAGGGCTAGAGCTTTCTGAAAGGCCCAAGATGGGAGCTGAGGGTCTCAGCCCCTGTGGCGTCCATGGACTGGGGGGTCTGTAGGGTTTCCTAGCAGGCGTGAGGCCTGTCTGCTGCCCGCCCGCTTCTCTCAGCCAGAGCCCTTGTCAGCAGCACTCCCTAGAGGCTGCAAGGGTCAAGAACAGCAAACTCCATCAAGTGACCGCGTCTCCACTGGGTAAGTGTCCCACAGTGGGAGACTTCCGTATGACTGAAGATTTGTTGAGTGAATGAAGGAAGGAATGAATGAACACGTGAATAAATGCTTGTTAGTCTGCACTAAAGGATCTCTGTAGAACCCGAGAGCCTCAGGTGTGAGTGTGGGTTCTGGGACGTAGTTCCATCTTTGAGCCTTGGATCCCCTCATCTGTGAATTCGTGGTGTGGTTCATGCCTACGGCGCCGACACTGATGACATTCAGTTACGTAATGCCTGGAGATGCCCGGCCCCACAGGTGCATCTGTTGTGGCTCTTTCTGCCCTTTCGCAATGCACGAGACCACAGGCCCTTTGAACACAGGCCCTCGGGGCTCTGCTCCCTGTAGCATTCATGCTTTACTACACGACCAGCCTCTCTGGCTCCAGGCAGGGCCTGCTGTGGGTCCCTCTGCTCTCAGGCCTAAGGGACCTATTCTCTCCGGACAGCACCTCCCTCCCTGGGGGGACCAACACTTACAGGGGCCTGCGTTCAGGGGTAGCATCCCTCCTCCTTCAGCCGAATCCAGGCCCTACGGTGGTCCCCAAGCTCTGAGGTGTGGGTCCCCAGTCTCTGTCCTCAGCATCATTGGCCCAGGCCCAAGGCCATGGAAGCAGTTCCCGATATTGACAATAACCATCACTGACTTATATTGAGTCCCAATGTGCATGGGCAGTGATTAGTTCATTCTCTTGGACTCATCAGGGTCCCCGTGGCTAGCATAGCATGTCAGAGTAACTGATTTCCCTGGTAGTCCTACGTCCTTTATGCATGTTTTTTTTTAAAGATTTTATTTATGGGGCGCTTGGGTGGCTCAGTGGATTAAGCCGCTGCCTTCGGCTCAGGTCATGATCTCAGGGTCCTGGGATCGAGCCCCGCATCGGGCTCTCTGCTCTGCAGGGAGCCTGCTTCCTCCTCTCTCTCTGCCTGCCTCTCTGCCTACTTGTGACCTCTCTCTCTGTCAAATAAATAAATAAATAAAATCTTAAAAAAAAAAAAAAGATTTTATTTATTTATTTGTCAGAGAGAGAGAGAGACAGAGAGAGAAAGAACACAAGTAGGCAGAGAGGTAGGCAGAGGCAGAGGGAGAAGCAGGCTCCCTGCCGAGCTAGGAGCCCGATATGGGACTCAATCCCAGGACGCCGGGATCATGACCCGAGCCGAAGGCAGCCGCTTAACCAACTGAGCCACCCAGGTGTCCCTCCTTTATGCATTTAAAAACATTTTTCAGAAAAGGGTCCATGCACTTCATTGATGGCCACGGCTCTGTGGCACAAAAGAGTGAAGGGTTCCTGCTCATTTCCTGCAAGTTCCAGGTTCCTGTACTCTCAGTAGAATTCAGCCTTCTCTGGGTAACTCGGGGCTGTGGCTATGACAATGGCCTTCACTGAACTGGGAAGCAGGCTCTTCTCCAGGCCTGGCTGCTCCCTGGCTGTGTGACCCTTTGTTTGCTGTTTGCAGGTTCTCAGTGCCCTCAAGTATAAAATGGGATGGTTGGACCATGCCTGCGTGATTTTGATTTCTGTTTTCTATCTGAAATATATAACATACATACGAAAGAGCATATAAAGCATCTGGGTTTGGCTTAATAAGGACTTCCAAGACAAGTATCCATTTGTCCTCCATGCAGCTTAAGGAGACCTTTGCCAGGCCTGAGAAGCCGATGTGGGCCTCACTGAGTTCATTTGCTAATATAAACCCCACAGACTCGGGTGTTTAAACAACAGAGATGTGTTGGATCACACTTCAGGAGACCAGAAGTCCAACGTCAAGGCGCCAGCTGCTGTTGATTCCTTCCACGGGAGAATTGTCCTGTGCCTCCCTCCCAGGTTCTGCTGCCTGGCTGGCAGTCCTTGATGTTTTGTGGCTTATAGATCCATCACCCCGAGTGACCTCTGCCTGCCCTCTTCACATGGCCTTCTTCCCATGTCTCTGCATCCAAGTTTCCCCTTTGTATAAAGAAAATAGTCATGTTGGATTGGGGCCCACCGTAATGACCTCATTTTAACTCGATTAGCTCTGTAAGGACCGTATTTCCAAATGAGTCACATTCTGAGGCCTTGAGGGTTAAGACTCCCAACATCTCTTTTGGCGGGGAGACACAGTTCCTCCCATCACACTCATTGTCACGGCCCCCCACACCCCCCAGTGCAGACAGAGATAACACCATCCTGAATCTTGTGTTAACCATTCCCTCCTTTTCTTCAGAGTTTTAGCACATAGGGATGTATTCCTAAATAACATAACTGTGCAGGTTTGCCAGCGATTTATGTAAATAGAATCATCGTATAAGTATTTTTTTGTGGCTTGCCTTTTTCTGCTTAAAATTGTGTTCTTGAGATTCGTCTTTGTTCTCGTGTACAGCTCTAGATTATTCATTATCGACACTGCATAGAATCCCATTCTATGAATAAGCTACAACTTATTTAGTAGTAATAATGGTACTCCTGTGTTTTTGGACAAAATCTATAGTAGGAAAATCATTTTACACTGCAACACAGCACACAACACAGCACACACACACGCACACAAACTATATATATATATATATATTTTTTTTTTTTTAATATATAACTGAAAAAGCTTCATGAAACAATACCTGCTCTTAGTCTGTGACATGCTCCTTTTTAATCCATTCCAAAAGGTGACCTGCCAAACTGATTGCATCCTGCAACGACGGGTCAATTAGCAGTGGCTCAGTGTGCCCCCTCGTATGTCTGGCTTGATGGCCCTGGGGTTCTGTGCCCAGCAGGTGGGCACAGGTCACGGCTCCGCTGTTCTCGCCAAGGCTGTCTGTGCATGCACCCACTGGCATGGGAACACTGTGCCATCTGTCATGACTATTGGCATCTCCCCGCTCCTACAGGGCAGCTTCTACCTGTGGCCTCGCCCTTGTAGTGCATCTCCTGGGCCGTGGCCTGAGAGACCAGATCCCGGGCATGTTAGACATGTGTGCACTGTAGCATTATGGTTTTAGTCTGGCAGCAAGAGAGAGGGTAGTGTCTGGGACCAGACTGTCTAGGTTCCAAGCTTGACCACTCAGCAGCTGTGTGACCTTGGACAAGATATGTGACCTCTCTGTGCCTCATTTTCCTCATCTGGAAAATGGGGGGGGGCATTAGTAGTACCTACCTTATGGGGTGGTATGAGGATAAAGTTAATTAATTGTTTGCATCTCTTATTATTGCTCCTGAGGCCAGTTGTGTGTCAGGGCCCGATATCTAATTCTTGGCTAATATCTCTGGACACAATGACTATGTTGGGAAGAGGTCAAGACACTCAGTTAAAAGAAATCGGAGGTCAGGACACCTGGGTGTCTCAGTCATTAAGCATCTGCGTTCGGCCCAGGTCATGATGCTGGGGTCCTGGGATCGAGCCCCACGTTGGGCTCCCTGCTCAGCGGGGAGCCTGCTTCTTCCTCTGCCTGCCACTCCCCCTGCTTGTGCACGAGCACCCTCTCTGACAAACAAATAAATAAAATCTTTAAAAAATAAAAAAGAAAAGAAGCTAGAGCTGGATGGAAGGCCTGGTTCTGGACCAGGCTGCCTGTATTCATATCCCAGCTCCACCACTGACTAGTCCTATGGCCATGAGAAAGTTATTTAACCTTCCTGGCATGAGGAAACAAAGGCACAGAGAGGTTAGGTAACTAGCTCAAGAGCACACAGCTAATAAGTGGTGGAGCCAAGATTCAAACCTCAGGGACGTCTTCTCTCCAGCCTTCTCTCCTGAACAAGTACATGATACTGAGTGTCATCAGAAGTGATTCCTTCTAGCCCGATCTCGTCTGATCTCGGAAGCTAAGCAGGGTCGGGCCTGGTTAGTACTTGGATGGGAGAAGTGATTCCTTCTAAGTGGGAGCCAGAGCGAGCTGTTGGGGGGATGTGCTGCTGAACCGGGTTTGAATCTCTCATTTAGGCAAGCAAGTGGGGAAGGAGACGTGCAGAGGCACAGACGCAAGAATCAGTGCTGAGTTCGGGAATTTCCGGGGGCAGTCAGAGTACTAGAGTAGAAGGTGTTAAGTGCGAGGTGAAGGGTGGGACCAGTGCTGTGGCTCAGGAAGCCAGCAGGCTGGATGGGCCATGGAGGCTGGGAAGGCTGTGCTAGTAGCAGGACTCCTGACAGTATTCAGTATCATGCCAGGAGCTCTCAGACTGTTGACCTCATTGTGAGAATTAAGGGAGTTACTACGGCACCAGACACAGTACGTTCTTCCTGTCCACTGGGTGGAAGCCTCATGAAGGCAGAGGCTGGGTCTGCTTTTCCTCCGTGTTGCATCCCCATCCACAGGCATAGTGCCTGGTGCATAGTAGGTATACATCGGATATCCGTCAGTGGAACGGAGGAGAGCCGCCTTTACCCTCCTTGGAGAAATGTCTCATTGGATCCTTTGCTTATTTTTAATTGGGTTATGTGTCTTCTTGTTGAGCTGTGAGATTTCTTTACATATATTTTAGCCACAAGTCCCTTATCAGGTATACGATTTGCAGGTATTTTCTCCCATTTTAATGGGTTATCCTTTCACTATCTTGATATTATCCTTTGAACCACAAAAGCTTTTGATTTGGATGGCATTCAGTTTATCTGCATTTTCTTTTCATGCTTTTTGTTGTCCTTCGCCCAATCCAAGGTCATGAGCTTTAACCCTTATGTTCTAAGAGGTTTATAGTTTCAGCGCTTACATGTAAAGTCTTCAATCCACTTGGAGTTAATTTTTGTATATGCAGTAAACTATGAATTAAGGGCCTACATTCATTCTTTTGTAGGCAGATACCAGTTGTCTTACCACCGTTTGTTGAAAAACTGTCAAATGGTCTTGGCACGCTCGTGGGAAATCAGTTGACCATGCGCGGATGTGTTCGTGTCTGGCATCTCAAACCTACTCCATGGGTCTGTAGACGTGGCAAGCCACCTGTAGCTCTGAGCGTTTACCGTCTCTGTCCATCTGCTCTCGGCTGTCCTGAGGCTCCTGCAGGACACATTACCAGGACATCCTCTGAACATCCTCTCCCAGGTAGCCCCTGGACTTAAGCACTGCCCACATCTGTCACGGTGGCCCCTGGGAGGGCCCAGTGTGACCGGCCCCTGGAAGCCCATGGGTGCTGTGGAAGCGTGCATTCCCTCCCTCTCCCTGCACACGGGCACATCTCCCAGTGCGGGGTGAGAGGTCCCAGAGCAGGGCCTGTTTGTGCCAAAGCCCAGCTTTGATTGGGTGGATGGCCTTGGTGTGGGCCAGGTAGGAGGGACCAGAGGGCGGGAAGTGGCTCTTGGGATGGAGAAGGGAGTGGGGCCTGCAGGAGGGAAGCATTCCTGGCACTAGAGGCATCTTCACCAGGACAACAGCCTTGGGAGGGAGAACCCGGCATCCATGGGTAGGCACTGGGAGGCTAGAAAGGGCCATTTAGTGTTGCCACGCTCTGGTCCTAACATGGCTTTCTTCCCTGTTTCTTGAGAGAGAGAGAGAGAGAGTGTGTGTGTGTGTGTGTAGGAATGGGAATGTGTGACTTGATCCCTCTCCTTTCCAAGTTCTTATTCCATGAGGCTGGGGGACCTGGATGCTTTAAGAGGTCAGGTGGCTCTTGGCCAGAATGTCCTCTGTGTAGGATTGTTGCCTCACACTGACTCCAGCCAGTGAATGAGACTTTTGTGGAGTGGGACCAGGAGCTGGGAGGCTGGGGATCGGTGGTATCATGGGGACATGTTGGCTGTGGGGGAGTTCCAGGCTTAGGGGTACTTTTGTGCAACACAGGCAGAGAACACAATGGAGCAGGGAAGTGTAAAGCATCACTTGTTGAATTCTGCGTTGCTGGGCTGCCTGTGGGCTGAGGAAAACGGGGGACGGGAGTGCTTTCCCTGGTGAGGTGCTGGCTCAGAAGGCAGGGAAGGGCCGGGGCTCAGAAGGCAGGGAAGGGGCCGCGTGGTGGTGGAGAGGCCCTTGGTGCCATCTGTCGCCCCTCCTCCAGATCTCCCAAGGCCTTAGAGATGAACCTTCTAGAACTGGCAGCCACTGCAGTGACACCGTATTTGTTAGGCGTTAGGTGTACAAGAGGGGACTCTATGACTTGCTTCAGGGCCCACCTCCCTTATTTCCAGTCCTTGGACAGAACTGGGGGAAGAGCAGAGTTTTCTGTAGGGCGTGTGCCCACCTCCTTCCTCTGTGTTTGTCCGCACCCCCCCTCCCCCCCCGTACCCCCCCCCCCCCAGTCTCCCGCCTCCAAGTGGGAACAGAGCTGGGTGAGCCCAGTCAGAGCTGCTCACTGCCTGAGAATTGCATCAGCCCCACCTGGCAGGCTGGAGCGGGAGCCTGTTGCTATGGTGACCACGAGGCTTCAAACCAGTGAGGAGGAAGAGTTAGTCGCTGGGTGTGGTCTTCTCGCCTTGCAATGTCGTCATGTGACAGGCATGGTCCATGGGTCTGTACTTCTCTTCCACGGGGAGATGTGTCATCGGACAGGGTGGCCAGGATGGGGCAGCTGCTCCAAAAGCCGTGCAGGCATTGACCAGGTCTGGTGTGTGTGACCGGAAGATGCCAGCAGCTCCCTTAGCCCTTCTGCCTCATTCTGGAAACATTGGGTGATTTGAGCAAGTAAACCAGCTTCTGGGGGAAGAAAGGGATCTAGAATGTAACCTGTCACCCAGTAGAGAGGGCAGCTCTGCATCCCAGCCAATAAAACCCACCCAGGCTGTGTGGTGATTTTTTTTTTTTTTTTTTTTTTTTTTTGGCTAAACCACCTGCCAGAGTTCATCTTGCTAACGGTAATAGATGGCTTGGCCAAACCAGCACAGTACCTTGGTTCAGAATCTCTTCTCTCACGTTTTGCCTGTAATGGGAAGGGAGAGGGAATGTCCACATTCTAGCCACATCAAGAACCTGATCTGTGGGATGCCTGGGTGGCTCAGTGGGTTAAAACCTCTGCCTTCGGCTCGGGTCATGATCCCAGGGTCCTGGGATCGAGCCCCGCATCAGGCTCTCTGCTCACTGGGGAGCCTGCTTCCTCCTCTCTCTCTCTCTGCCTGCCGCTCTGCCTACTTGTGATCTCTGTCTGTCAAGTAAATAAATAAAGTCTTTAAAAAAAAAAAAAGAACCTGATCTGTGCCAGGCACTGCACTAAATATTGCCTCAGTTTATCGTCCCCTTACGTCTTACTCTAGTCGGTCATGCTGTCCCCATTTTGCAGAGGGGCAGTCTCAGGCACCCAGAGAGTTTCAGGTGACTTGCCCAAAGAGTTAAACCTCGGTCTTTGGGCTTCATGTCCAGTGTTCTTTTAGATTCCAGAACCCGCTAGAATCAGGAGTTTTTAGGATGTCTAGTAATGACACACAAGGTCCATCTCCTGGTGGAGAAACCGCGGCAGTCTCTCCACAGAGAAAACCATCTGTTCTGTGTGGGGCATGGTTGACTGGAGCTGTTTCTGGCTTCTGAACAGGACGAATGAGAGATGCGGGTGTTGCCTGTGGACAGAGGAGGAGAACCCAGAAAGCAGTGAGGTCATACCAGGGGAGGGCACTGACAAAGCCCAGACTGGGTTCATTGACAGGACTTGGGATTTCTGGCTGGGACCCTGTAGGGGTAAAGACTGATTGTCAGATGAATTCTCAGCAGAGAGGGGTGTGGTGACCTGATGCAGGGGAAGACGGAGAATAAGTACTTGGGTGGTACTAGGACTCTTCTAAGTGTACTTTAGATGTAGTTACTCAATTCATCCTCACAGAGGCCCTGGAAGTTTGGATGGTATTATTCTATTCTGAACCTGAAACAGAGAGATGTTAAGTGACTTGCCCAAGGTCACACAGCTGGTAAGAGGTAGAGCTGGAACTAAAGCCCAGGAAGTCTAGCTCCAGAACATCTGGAAAGATGATAGGGAATCAGCTTGTGTGACCCACCCTGGGGAGGGCGTGTGTACATGTATGCATGTGTGTGCACACACCCCAATATACTGGCAGTGGGAGGAAAGGCTCCAGACTGCACTTCTGAGCTTCTGCGTGTTGATGGCTATGGCCTGTACATTTGCAGAAGCCCAGGGAGAGCTGTACCAGTATGCACGAGGGCCCCTTCCTTCTTCCCTTCCTGCCTTGTGGTTCCCAGGAGGCTGCGTGCTCTACCACCGCTCGTGTAGCGCTCTGGAACATTCTGCTGCACACCGTGTACCTGGATTGCTTGTCTGATCCTGTTGAAGGGCCCTGGCTCCCAGGAGCAAGCTTGGATCTAGGGCTGAGTGTGGACAGTGGTCCCAGGAGGAGCAGGCAGTGACCTCTAAGTGTCTTTCCAAGGGCCAGGATTTGGGGGATAAATAATAATATCATCAATAACAACAACCCTAACATTACTTACTCCATGCCAGGCACTGTTCTTAGGCCTTTGCTTGAGCTAACTAACTCATTTAACTGTCAGAGAGCTCTGTGAAATAGTGGTATTATTATTATCGTGATTTTATAAAGGAGGACACTCAAGCACAGAGAGGTTACGGAGGTTCCCCAAGGTCACACAGCTAACAACTAAGATTTGAATTTAGATAGCGTAACTCCAGAGTCAGTGCTATAAAAGCACTGTGGGCTACTATGCCCTTTCCTGGCTCTCACAGGAAGCCTCCAGACCCTATACCCCTTCCCTTAACCTCAATTCAGAATCTTGCTCTCATTTTCCTAGGAGACTGAGATGTGTCCACTTGCCTGCCTGGAGGTCCTGTGTATGAGATGTGGCCTCTGACAGCAACCAAGCCCTGATGTTTGTGGGTATTGTGCCCCTTCTCTCCTCTCAGGCTCACATGCCCAGATGTGGAAGGGACATTTCCAGGAGCACTCCTGGGATCAGAGGTAACTGACCTTGGCTGTTGCTGCTCCAGCCCTGTCCCATCAGTCTGCCTGCACTCAGACAATCCAGTGTAAACACCTGGGCCGACCTGGCCAGCCCTGTGGGCCCTGGCTCCTGTCTCTCTTGGCTTGTCCTGTGGTCTGGCCTGTGGTCTGCAGCCACACTTGCTATGAGAGCCAAGTTGAAACATCTCTTTTTCCTTTCCCTCCCCGATCTCGTGTCAGCCCCTGGGCCATGTCTGGTCCTGAGCTTGATTCTCAGAGGAGACTTCCTTACTGCGGAACGTAAGGCTGGCATCTCTCACAGCCAGGTGGGAAGACGGAACCCTGTGGATTCGAGTGAAGGACTTGGGAGGTGGCCGGGGGGTGGGGGGGGGGGGAGGTGCAGAGCCAGGGGAAGTGGTGACCTGGGGAGGAGTTGCATTTCCAGCTGTGACCCCGGGTCATTCTGTGTGTTCTCTAGGTCATCGCTAGGGCCCGCTGAACACTGTAATGGGTGCCCAGGTGCTGCCTGATGGGAGAGGGAGTTTTGAATTGGAGTCGACAGATGTCTAGGGCAGAGCCAGGCTTGTCTGGTGCCAGGAAGTTGGCAGCAAAACAGAGATGAACTGTGGACGTGGAACCTACCTGTGTGACTCCAAAAGTGACTCCAAAGCCCTCTTTGAAAATTAAGTGGACTCCAGGCCTCGTTTAGTCCCCATGCCCCCTGCTAATCCTCACCAAAGAGTTTCTGTCTCCAGTTCTGCTCCTTCTGCTCCTTCCTGTCTGCTTTTTTAAAAGTATGTTTTATTCTATTTTTAAATTGTGACAAAATACATAAAACAAAATTTACCGTCGTAATCATTTTTAAGTATGCGGCTCAGAGGCTTTAAGTACCCTCGCGCTGCTGTGCAGCCGTCCCTGCCATCCATCCCCAGAACCCTCGTCATCTTGCAAAACCGAAACTCTGCGCCCTTTCAACACTAACTCCCCCTTCTCCCCGACCCAGCCCCTGGCAACCATCTGTCCACTTCCTGCCTCTGTGAATTTGACTACGCTAAGTACCTCATGTAAGTGGACTCATACAGTATTTGTCTTTTTGTGGCTGGCTTATTTCACTCAGCATCACGTCCTCAAGATTCATTCATGTTGTTTCTTCAACCTTTTGACTCTGGGTATTGCCTTTTCTCCTTTTGGGCTCACATCACACATCAGCAATAGGCCATCCTTGGGGCTTGCTTGGTCAGGGATGGGCTCGCTGACTTGGTCCTGGGAGAGTGGGTGGGTCACCCATTCGGTGGGAAGGCTTGGCCCTTTGGTGCTGGCTTCTACCATTGATGCTCCTGGCACTAACCCACTTGCCTGAAGCCATTCCAGATTTCCTTACCCTCTGCCCTCCATAGAGAGTGCTGGGTTCCTGGTTCTCTCCTGAATAGGAGGAGGGTGGCCGTGGTTCACCATGAGCCTGGCATGGGTTGTGTTAGGGGAAAGGGATTGTTGGGCCCTGGGACGTGCATGTGGAGCTTCTTTGAGACTGGGGCCAGCCGGCCAACCTTACACGGAGTGGTTGGAGGTCTTATTAGGGTCGGCGGGTTATACAGCAGACCCAGCTCAGTCCCTGGAATCCCCACGACTTAACACAAGCACTGTTCACTGCTTGCTCACACCAGTGCCTTGCTGGTCAGAAGGGGCCTCTGCTCCACATGGTCGCCGGACCCAGCAGATGGAGGCTGCTCCTTCTGAACCTGTGGCCTCCAAGGTCACCGCGGCAGAAGGAGGGGAATGGAGGATTTTGCATGATGGGTGACCAGAGCAGAGAGTCAGAATGCAGCAGGGCCTTGATGGGGATATGTATCTGTACCTGTGTGTGCATGTGTGTGCCTCTGTGTGCGTGTGGGCAAAGAGCAGAAACAAGCTGGCTGGCCGAGCTGCAGTGCCCTTCCCCGGCTCAGCCCTCACCTGGCTTGGTAGCGCTCCAGAGGAAGGGTGATTCGGTGGGTCAGAAAGAGGCCATTGACCTCAGGAGGTCCTCTCATCTCCTCTCAGCGGATGACCAAAGGAAGTTGGAACAGACAAAACCACCAATGCTCTGGACCTGAGGGGGCAGACAGAGAAGGGCATGAATTTTGAGGCACCCTCAAAATAATAGAACAAGAATAGAATGATTTTTAAGGTCGAGGGAAGGTCTGCAGAGAGCCAGCAGCTCGAGCTGAATGCCAGCGAGTGTGGCCTCCTGGCAGCCGTGGACAGAGATGTGGGGTCTTTCTGTGGAGGTATGTGTGAAGGCGTGCAAGCGTGTGTAAGCTGGAATATCTCGGCTGACTTCTGCAGAGAAGGGTGGGAGCCCGGGGCCACGCGGCCCTGGGATGGAAGGGAACCTGCGGTGTGGAGGGCGGCGCTCATGGATTGTGATCCTGGCTGCCACCAAAGTACAAGGTTGCTCTTGGGGTTTTACTGAGCCCTCTGGACCTTATGTTATTTATCAGTCTCCTGAACTGTCCCTTCCTCCTTCTCAGCACTAGATTGAGAGTCATTTAATTTTTCACAAATACGCTAGGGACTCATGAAACCATATATGGGACGGGGTTTCTGAGGAGGCCATCCCCGGCGGGTGATAAGTGGGACTGGATTTGAAAGTCATTGTCAGTAATGGTCCTTTGATTCTCCCTCTTCACTGCCTCCTGTCCGTTCGCCCTTCTGCCTCTTTGGGGCCAAGTAGCATTTGCCACCAGCATGCGGGCAGAGGGGAGGAAGAGCAGAGCCTTAGATCAGTCCAGGATCATTATTTGTCATCAATCCATGGCAGTTCAGAGGGGAAACTAGAGACAAGTTAAAGCTGTTAACTCTAACAAGGGTTAGAATTCCTGAAGGATTTGTCTCAGGGACCTCCTACCCGCCCCGCCCCGGCCCGTCCACGCCGACCCTAAATAATTGATTTGGTTGTTAGGGGAGGAGTTTCAGTGAATGCGATCAGCCCGTTTCCCGTTACCCAGAATCTGCTTGGTGAATAAGCTCCAGACTCCTGCCACCTAGTGGAGGGAGCCGGAATAGACCAAAGGCCAAATGAACGGGAATTTGACTTTCTAGAGGAATGTTTTTTTGTCTGATTGAATGCTGTGCGGTTTGTGAAATACTTTTCTTATTTGGCCTCTGATAATGCTCTTAGGCACAAAGCGGCCGTGTCATCCCATTTCGCAACGAGAACGTAGAGGCTCGGAAAGAATGAGCAACTTGCTCCAAGTCCAGAAGAGCTGGACCCAGAACCCAGATTTGTCTGACTTCTGGTCCCAGGCTTGACTCATTGTAAGACACCAACTAGTAGTAGCAGGAATGGGGCGCCCAGTCCTGCTTGGGGTCCATTCCTTTTTTTTTTTTTTTTAAGATTTTATTTATTTGACACAGAGAAATCACAAGTAGGCAGAGAGGCAGGCAGAGAGGAGGAAGCAGGCTCCCTGCTGAGCAGAGAGCCCGATGTGGGGCATGATCCCAGGACCCTGGGATCATGACCTGAGCCAAAGGCAGAGGCTTAACCCACTGAACCACCCAGGCGCCCCGGGGTCCATTCCTTTACTACATCTGGCACATAATAACGCAGGAGATGTTTGTTGAATGACTATGGCTCATTTACACAGAAAGGTTTCCTCCATGATGGCAATGCCATCTAACCGTTCTGCACCAGCATTCCTGTATGTTCAGTGGGCATATAACTGCTTTTTCTAAAGAACAATTAGAAATTCTAGGTCCTTGTGCCTGAGACTTGGTCCAAAGTCTTTAATCTGTGGGTCAGTTTATTATTAGCCAGGTAGCCCTGAATAAGACTCAGAACCTCTTGAGCCTCAGCTTTCCCCTATGTAAAATGGGGGAGTAATATCCATGCTGACAATACCCGTGTATTGTGAGTGCTCGGCTGCAGGGTTGCTCTGTACGCTCTAAAACACGGTGCAGATAATAGCGTTTCTCTTCAATCTCTCTGAGCCTGGACACTGCAGAAACTACCCTCTCTTCTCTGCCGAGGGCTGTCGGTGGGCCCCTGCCCCCTCACCTGCCACTGAACCCCACGACCTAGGATTCCTTTGTGCCAGGCTTTGGGGCCCTGGCTTCTCCAGGCGGCCCCTGTCTCTGCCTCCCTCCCCCAGGGAGCCTGGAGTTAGAGGGTCTGATCGAATCTCCGTGGTAACCAGAGAGGCCCAGCTGCACCCCCACGGGGACAAGGAGTCTGTTTCTAGTAGAGGCCGAGCCAGAACCGAGTGCTCCAACTCCAGCTCTCCCGAGGCACCTCCAGAAACCAGCTGTCCCATCACCTCTGCCCTTTGCTGGGTTAGCGACCTCTTTGAAGTCCTCTGCATGAGGAGCCTACGCTGTGGTCCAGGTGGCTGCTGCGGGCTCTGAGTGAATGGGACAGGAGCTGCCCCCCTAGCCTGCATTCGGTGTACAATCCCTTTATGCCCTCCTCCTCCTCTTCCCAGGTAGACCTCCCAGTCCTTCATGACTTAATTCAAACCCCACCTCTTGTAAGTACCCTCTCCTACCTTTCTCATACCACGCGGCTGATGGCTTCCCAGGGCTGTTTCAGAGTTCGGTTTCATTCGGTACAGGGTCCTTATCTTAATCGGGTGGTTCTCAGCCTTACAATATGTTAGAATCACCTGGGGAGCTTATGACAGCCCTGATGCCCAGCCTCCCACCCCCCCACCCCCAATTCAGTATGGATCTCTGGAGTGGGAGCCAGATAGGAGTAGTTTCCAAACTTTCCAGGGGATGCCAGTGTGCAGGGAAGTTTGGAACTGGTGTCTTAAAGTTGAAGATTTGAACAGCTCATGGCCTTTGAGGCCTTGCTCGAAGCCGACCCTCCAGAAATAGACTGATGGAGGAAAAATTGGGCCGGCCCATGGGAGCCTAGCCTAGGGTCTGTTTCTAAAGCCCTCATTCTGTTTTTTGTTTTTTTGGTCGTTTTTTGGCAAGGACTAGGAGATCCCTGAGGGCACTCACCACACAGGAAGAGGACCAAGGTGGTAAGGAGAGTTACTGTTTATTTAACATTTGTGCTGGGCCCGGTGCCTCACAGTAATATACCTTCTCATTGGGACCCCACGGAAAACTCATGAGGTATAGACATTACGAGTTTTCCCTGTTTATAGGTGAGGAAACTGAGGCTCTGGAAGGTTAAGTAGCTTGTCTAAGATCACATGGCTGTTAAGTGGTAATACTGGGATTATAACTAGAATCTGACTCAAAGCGCAGGCCCTGGACCACTGTGCTATCCCAGCTGCCCAGCCTCCTCCTGTCGGCTTTGAGCAGGGACTACAGAGAAGGAGGCATTTGGAAAGAGGTTGGTACGGGGCGCCTCACCTTCGTGCCACGCTACCACTGAGGGACTCCCGGGGGTGTCTCCTGGATCCTCTAGGGGTCACGGGGCCCTGAAGGTGTCCAGCCCACTTTCCTCCTCCCTCAGCTGACCTCTCCTGATGCCTGTTCTTTCCAGACACTGTCCGGGTTCTTTAACCTAATTATGTTATTCAATGTCGGCTTACAACCAGCTTGTGACATGGGCATTGTTATCCCCGTTGTTATCTCAAAGATGAGGAGCGAAACACAGTCCTTCCGGTTCTGTGGCAGCCCCTCTCTGGCACGGGCAAGAAGACCCTAGACTACGCATTGGCCTTGGGATCTGTGATTCCCCCACGTTGTGGGGGAGGCCGAGTTTCATAGCCCTGCGTGCCTGAGAATGTGGGGAAGACCCACGGCTTAGTTGGAGAAGGAATCTGGGGGAGTTAGAGGATCTTGGGGGGAAGTGAGCAGATCTGTGCGTCTCCTGCGGAGGGGCTCACACTGTGTCCAGCAGAGACCCTGCAGGCCTCAGCCCAGCACCTGGCATATGAGGGAGGTCCGAGCAGGGAGCAGAATCATATTCTGGGAATTAGTGACTGGACGCCATCCGTGCAAGAGAGCCCCGGGACCTTAGCTCCCGCCCTGCCAGTCTGTTCTGGGCAGTGGCCCAAACAGAAGGGTGCAGTTCTTAACCCCATTCTTTGCACTCTGTTTCCCTCACTGGGAGCAGCTTCTTCCTTCTCTCCCTGTCTCACTTCCCATTAAGGACGCCCAGACCCTCCTCCAAATGGATCTCTTCCCTCACCAGAGTTTGGCATCCATTTTTTCCTCCGCTTATGGGCCCTGACAACAACCCGCGCTCATCCTCTTTTCTCGCCATTCGGACCCACAGGTTCTTAGAGTGGCCCAGAAGAGGTTGGAAAGATCCCCCCAAACTGCCCTCAGCCTCTGTTTTGGAGGTTGGTTGTGGCTGCGTCCATCATAGGTGCTGGGCAGCCTCAGGAGAAGGTTGTAAACAGCAAGACGCCTGTGTGCCTTCAGCCGGAAGGGCAGCCCTTCCTCCCCTCCTACATCAACCAGAGCTTAGGCTGGTAGAAATGAAGACTGGTCGTTTGGGTTTGAACCTACCCCCGACAGGCTAGCTCTCCACCTTGCCCCAAAAGGAGCACGTCTGAGGTCTCTGTGGTCTGTCACCAGTTGGCTCCCGTCCTGCCGTCTGTTACATGTTTGGAATAGGTAACCCTATATTCACATGCGTTCCCAATCTAGATGACTCCTAGGAGCTCTGGGAGGTAAGAGGGGGGTCCCAAGATTCTGCCTGCCTTGTAACGCAAGACAGGAACACAGGCATCGGGCAGAATTACGTAAAGTTAGCGATATCTGGCAATGATATGGCTGGCAAGACCCCACGTTAGGGAATGGTCCCACTGGGTCCTTCCTAACTCTCAGCTTGGTTCACGAGGCCCTTGGTGTGCTGGTCTGTGCCCACTTCTCCCATATTATCTGCCTCCCCCCCCCCTTGCTTACTCAGTGTTCTAGCCGTGCTAGGCTATTTATAGTCCCCTCGAGGGGCCCTGCTGTTTTACATTTTGTGCCTTTGCCAAGCCTCTTCTCGTTGCCTAGAACTCTGCTCCTATCCCCATCTGCCTGGCAAGCACCCACGCATCCTTCAAGATTCAATTAATAATATTAATAATAACCACTAAGATTGATAGGGTGCTTACTACATGCTAAGTGCTTCGTGTGCGTTATTCCAGATAATCCTCCAAGCAGTCCCGGGCACTTGGCCCCTTCGTCATCCTCTTTCACATTCACTGGGTTAACCAATATCTGTTCAGAGGTGGCTGCCCTTCCGGGCACTCTTTGGAGCGCAGAGAGATTAGGAAGTGACGGAGCCTGGATTGGAGCCTAAGCTGAGGGACCTCAGGGTCTCGCTCGGAGCCACAGTAATAAACCGTCTCCCTGTGAGTACCACCCAACCCTTCCAGCCCATCCCTCACCCACACTGTTGCCTCCCCCCTCCTCTCTGCCTCACTGGTGAGGTCCTTCTTTCATGGCACTGAGGATATCCTCTTGCCCACCAGACAACCTTCCTCTGCTGGGCTGTGAGGGTGTCACTCAGGAACGTGTTTATTTTAAGTGGCAGAAAACCCAACACTTGGGGGCTTATATTTTTTCCTTTAGTAAAAAATGAGATGGGCTCTTCCTGTTGTGGATCAGTCGCTTATCAGCATCAAGGGAACATCCGTGTTCTTTCTTGGTCGTTTCCTCAGGCAGCAATATGGCCGCTGTAGCTCCAGTCATCATACTTGAGTTCAAGGCAAGAAGTCCCTTTTTAATCATCAAAGCAGGGGCCTTGCCAGAAGCTCCATCATACTGTACTTGGGTCTCATGGGCCAGTGGCCACTCCTAGTTGTGAGAGTCAGAGAAAGCGAGCATCTTGCCTGGGACTGGGTCCTTTGTCCCCTCATATAAAACCAGGGTGGGTAAGCAGGGATGAAGGGAAGATCGATGTTGGAGAGGAGACAAGCAGTATGTGCCAGCGCCCTAGAGAGCAGAGATCATGTATTAATTTCTCCCAAAATCTTAGAACCTGAATGCTTTATGATTATTTTTGTGCTGCTGCCTTGCATTTATTCTGTGCACATACAGACACTTTTATTTCTTCAAACATAGTATCATACTGTACACACTATTATTTCCTTTTTCAGTTCATGATACACGCCATCCATATAGTTTTAATGGCTACATAGTAGTCCATCTTGGAGAAATACTATACTTTACTCAATTAATTCCATATAATCATTCAGTTTTTAATATTTCATAATCATAGTTAGCCCTGTGATTAATAACCTTGTAGCCTTATTTTTAGATGCACTTCTTTTTTGTTAAGATTCAATTTATTTATTTGAGGGAGAGACAGCACAGAGGGAGAGTAAGCAGGGAGCCCAACACGGGTCTCGATCCCAGAACCCTGAGATCATGACCTGAGCTAAAGGCAGATGCTTGGGGCACCTGGGTGGCTCAGTGGGTTAAAGCCTCTGCCTTCAGCTCAGGTCATGATCCCAGGGTCCTGGGATCGAGCCCCACATCGGGCTCTCTGCTTAGTGGGGAGCCTGCTTCCCCTCCTTCTCTCTCTGCCTGCCTCTCTGCCTACTTGTAACCTCTGTCTGTCAAATAAATAAAAATATTTAAAAAAATAAATAAATAAATAAAAATAAAGGCAGATGCTTAACCGAGCCACCCAGGTGCCCCTAGGTACGTTTCTAATTATCTCTTAGGACATAGTCTTGTCTTATGCTGGGTTAAAAGCTGTGCAAACTATTAAAGCTTTCAAAACCAGTTACCAGACTGACTTCAGACAAGTTGTGTCATACCCTCCAGGAATTGGGTTTTGTTTTTTTTTAAGGTTTTATTTTAAGTAATCTCTACACCCAACATGGGGCTCAAACTCACAATCCTGAGATCAAGAGTTGCATGCTCTACTGACTCAGCCAGCCAGGTGTCCCCATAGCCTCCAAGAGTTTCTGAGGCTGCCTGTTCCCTGACAACTTTGGGTATTTTTTTTAAACCTTGCAGATTTGGTAGAAGAAATTGCAAATATGTGTGTGTGTGTGTGTGTGTGTGTGTGTGTGTGTGTGTGTGTATGCATTTTCTTTGATTACATTTTAAATGGATATATACATTGAGCATTTGTAGTTCCCCATTTAATTTTCTCTTCACTTTTCTGACATTTAGAAAGTTGAAGTATTCACCTTTTTCTCATTTTGCAGAAGTTTGCAAAAGTGCTTTATGTATTCAGGAGACGAGGAATTTCCTGGGAGAAGGGGGCAGCAGAGATGGATTCAAAGGCTAAATAGGATTTCATAGGGTGGACAAGGGGTGAGGAGGGTGTTCTAGGTTTAGGAACAGCATGTGCAAAGGTCCAGAGGGGGAAAACGGTGTCGCATGTCTGGGGACTGTATTAATTTCACAGGGGTGCCATAAAAAAAAGTTACCACAAACTTAGTGGCTTAAAACAACAGAAATTTATTTTCTTCCAGTCTGGAGACCAAAATCCCAAATCAGGGTGTTGGCAGGACAGTGCTCCTTACTGAGATTATAAAGAGAGAATTCTTGCTTGCTTCTTCCAGTCTCTTCCAATCTCTCTTCATAGGGCCTTCTGTCCATCTGTGTCCTCTCTCCTTCTGTCTCCCATAAGGATACATCGTCAGACTTAGGACCCAGTCAGTTATCTTCAAGTTAATGACATCTGCAAATACCCTCTTTCCAAATAAGGTCACATAAGGGACTGAGGTTAAGACCTGAACGTTTGTATCTATATTTGGGGGCTACTATAGAACCCACTGCAGGGACCTGGAAGATGTCTGATATTACTCAGCAGCAGAGGATGACCCTGTAAAGGCATATTCAGCTGCTGACCATAAAGGGACTTGACCTGGCGTGTTTGGAATTTACCCTTGAAGTGAATGGGGAACTGTTGAATTTCTAACAGGGGAGAAACACAGATTTTCAGATTGGATCATGGGGAGATAGTGTTGGACTTGTCCTTGTAAGAGCTGGTGAAGGTGAGGAAGAAGTTGGGGAGTGGAGAATAGTTCAGGATGTAGAAGATGAAGACCAGGAAGAAGATGGGATCCAAAATGACTCCTGGCTTTCCTACTTGAGCAATCTAGTATATTAACTTCAGGAAAAGGGTGGATCAAGGTCCCTAAGGATGCAGGTGTCCAGGAACCAATCAGAGAGATGGGTCTATGGCTCAGACCTCTTCCTGGCACGTAAATAAAATTTGGGAGAGGGAGCAAAGCAGGGGTGACAGAAGCTTGGAGAGCACCACTTTTCCCCCGTCATTTTATTACAAAAATTTTCAAACATACATAAATGCATAAAGAATTGTACAGCGAGGGGTACCTGGTTGGCTCAGTCAGTAGAGCATGTGACTCTTAATCTCAGGGTTGTGAGTTCCTGAGCTCATGACATGGAGTTGAGTGTGGAGCCTACTTAAAATTAAAAAATTAAAAAAAAAAAAAAGAATTGTACAGTGGAGGGGCACCTGGGTGGCTCAGTGGGTTAAAGCCTCTGCCTTTGGCTCAGGTCATGATCTCAGGGTCCTGGGATCGGGCCCCACATCGGGCTTTCTGCTCAGCAGGGAGCCTGCTTCTCCCTCTCTCTCTGCCTGCCTCTCTGCCTGCTTGTGATCTCTCTCTCTCTGTGTCAAATAAATAAATAAAATCTTAAAAAAAAAAAAGAATTGTACTGTGGATTCCCATGTACCCACCTTCTAGAGTCTATAATTATCTGTACTTTTTGGATGTTTTCTGTTTTCTACACTTGCTTTATCGTACATCTCTCCATTTCTTTGAGCATCATCAACCCATCTTGTTTTTTATGTGTTTCAGATAGTAGCACACTTCACTGCAACACTTAAGCATGAATATCATTAACCAGAGTTCAGTGTTTAGTAAAATGCACAAATCCTAAGTATATTTCAGAAAGGTGATGAATGCATCCACCTATATACCCCAAATCTCTCTCAAGGTACAGAACATTTCTTTCTTTCTTTTTTTTTTAAGATTTATTTATTTATTTTAGAGAGAGAGAGTGCACACGCAAGAGGGGGAGAGTTGGAGAGGGAGAGGGTCCCCAAGCAGGCTCCCCGGTGAGCACAGAGCCCCAGCGCAGGGCTCGATCCCATGACTCTGAGATCATGGCCTGAGCTGAAATCAAGAGTCAGACGCTTAACCAACTGAGCCACCCAGGCATCCCAGGATATAGAATATTTCTATCACCCAGAAAGTTCCCTGTGCCCCTTAGAGTCAACACCTGTCTCTACCCCAACCCCAGAGGTAATCACTGTTTTCCTTTTTCTTTTCTTTTTTTAAAAGATTTTATATATTTATTTGACAGAGAGTGAACACAAGCAGGGGGAGCAAGAGCAGCCGGCTGAGGGAGAGGGAGAAGCAGGCTCACCGCCGAGCAGGGAGCCCAATGCGGGACTCGATCCCAGGACCCTGGGATCATGACCTGAGCTGAAGGCAGAAGCTTAATGACTGAGCCACCCAGGCGTCCCCCTTTTTTATTTTCAACCATAGGGTAGTTTGGTCTGTTCTAGAACTTAACGTAAATGGAGCCATACAGGATATGCTCCTTGGTGTCTGACTTCTTTCGCTTGGCACAATGCCCGCAAGAGTTATTTCTGTTGTTGCAAGTATCCGTTGTTTTTCCCTTTTTATTGGTGAGCAGTATTCTGTTGTAAGGATACTTAAAGAATACCTATTTTTAAGGGGGTGGGAAAAGACTTAGAGACCAAGGAGATTTAGAAGGAACAGTGAAGGCAGTAGGAAAAGCACCTAGGAAGAATGTCAAGGAAAATCATCTGAATCAGTTACAATTAAGTTTGAGTATCTATAACATAAAAGCTAAATAACAGAAGCTTAAATCACATGAGCATTTTTCTCTCTCACGTAAAAGAAGTCTGAGGGCGCCTGGGTGGCTCAGTTTGTTAAGCATCTACTTTTGGCTCAGGTCATGATCCTGAGGTCCTGAGATGGAGTCCTGTGGCAGGCTCCCTGCTTAGTGGAGAGTCTGCTTCTCCCTCTCCCTCTGCTCTTCCGCCCCTCCGCCACTCATACACAAGAGTGTGCACGTGCTCTCTCTGTGAAATAAATAAAATCTTAAAAAAGAAGAAGAAGTCTGGCGGTAGACAGCCCTGGAGTGGTATGGCAGCTCATTGTGCCATCACCAGCCCAGGTTCCTAGCTTTCTGCTCGGCTAGCTTCAGTGAAGGCTTCTACCCTCATTGTCACCTCATGGTTTAATATGGCTTCTGGAGCTCCAGCCATCCCATCTGCTTTCCAAACTTTGGCAACAGAAAGAGGAACCATGGGGGTAGGGAGGAGTGGTGTGCTTTCCAGCTAAACCAATCATTTTTAGCAGCCTTCCTTCAAGTTTCATACATATCCACTTAACATCTCATTGGCTGGAACTTAATCACATGGCCCACACCACTAGGGAAAGTTGTCTTTTAGTTAGCCACTGGGCACAGTGCCACTGCAAATATAATGGTATTTCTGTTACTAGGAGGGGAAACGGATATTGGCTGTTAGCAGCCTCCTCTGCCCTCTCTCTTTGAGACCTGGTGGCCAAGCCTTTGTATCCGCAGCTTCTCATAAACTGAAGTCTGTGTTCAGTACATTTCCATCCTCCTGAGTCCCCAGGGCACCTTCTTCCTCTGAGGGTTAGTTTCTCTGTCTTTTCTGTACCTTTTCCTGGTAAGGGCCCTCCTGGGTCTCTGACGGACTTCCTGGGCTGTCAGTGTTTGGCAGGTGGTGGAACAAAAGGGAAAGTATTTAAGAACATTTGCAGAGAGCTCTATGTGTGCACTTTCCTCCACTCCTGGGCCTCTCCCACGGCTGTGACCGGCACCCCTCCCTCCTGGTCTTTGGTCAGCCTCTCCTGATCAGAAGAGCTGTGGAAGTCAACTTCTCTGGAAGTTAGAGACTCAAAGGGAAAAGGGAGGCATTTGGAGACATACCTGGGTCCAGAACCTTTCTGGGCAGATCTTCCCGAGACTCACTGATAAACTGGGGATAGTAGCAACAGCCTTCCAGATGTAGCTAGATTGAGAGGAGTGGGAGATGCAGACCCATGGCTGGCCCTCTGATGAGGAGGAATTGGAGCTTGCCCAGATCTGGGCCCATGACCTCTGGGAATATAGGTTAGTGTATAGGAGAGTCAGCATGGCCCGCTGGAATCTGAGCTTTCGGCCAGCTCAGGGTTCACCATACCACACACCCTGGCCTTGACTGCAGGCACTCACAGGGCAGCCTGGAGCCCCCTGGAGGAGAGATGGAGGTCAACAGGATGTCTCATTCCCTCCTTGTGTTTCTTAAAGTGAGGAGACCTCACTCCACAATGCTCCCCCTTCTCCGACAATGCCAGACTTGGGCCGACTGGATGCTGTGGCTTCTTTGCCTTCCCTCTACCCCGCTCAGAAATAGCAGAGTCGGCTCACCCCCTACCAGCCTCACGCATAGGCCCTGCGTTCTCCAGCCAGCGGGCCCTATCGTGTACGTGGCTTACACACATTTCCATGGCTGGATCCTGTGGTTCTTCACATGCATGCCTGTTCTGGGGGAAAAAAAAATAATAGCTTACATCCTCTGACAGCTTAATGGGCCGTCAGCACGGGGACTGGAGAGAAAGTCAGAGAGAGCAGGTGCAGCGAGCCTAGGGGAAGCTCTCGGCTGCCAAAGGGCCAGATTGGACTGAGTACAGCCGTGGCCAGACGCCCTGGTGACCTGTTGACACCGTTCTCAGGCTGCTGGCTGCCCAGGGGCTGGTATGTTGTGACAGAAGGGGAGGAGCCAGGGCCCCGTGGAGAATTTGGCTCAAACCTGAGACCTGAGCGGGACAGTGCATTCCTCCGCTCATTCATTCCCTCCACACACGTTTCCCCAGATCCTGCCGCACACGGGCCTGTGGGTTCTGGGCACACACAGTGATGACCGAGACACCCAGTTCCTGTCCCAGGGGCCCAGAGACGACTGGGCAAGAGCAGCCGAGCCGCTAGAAGGCCATATTGCTGTCATTTTGAGCAGAGACGCCAGGGAAGACATCCAGGAAGAAGCTCCGTCTGAGCAGATGATGGGACGTGGCCCAGACAGGGTGAGGGGCAGCGAGAGGGTCACTCATGCCGCTGCAGGAGAGACCCCTGTGGTGGAGCTTGGGGGGCCTTTCTGCGGTGCTGTGCCCCCGTGGGCCCGGCCTGCCGTCCCCGGAAGGGGCATCCGTGCGTGGGCTCCGCAGCCTGGTCGGGTAAACGGCAGCTCGACTTCCCTGCAGCCTTTTCTTCCCTCTTCTCTGAAGGGAGCCTCCATTGAAATTATAGAAATAAGTGCCAGCTTTTGAGTCTGCCATTAAACCACATCCCTGCCAGGCCTCGCAGCCACCTTCTCGCCCACACTCGGCCAGCCCTGGGCTCCATCTCGCGCCAGGGCCTTGTTCGGAGGAGGGAGGGCTCCCTGGGGGCAGTGCCTCAGCCCTCCACCCCGAAAGCTGCTCTGCGCCCCATGCCAGGGATCGGCTCCGTGTACGAATGGTACCCAAGGAGGAGGGGCTCAGGAAGTGACATCGCTCGGCCCGCCCAACCTCCTTAGTCCCTATAAAAAGCAAAATGGTGACTCAGAGAGGAGAGTTGGAAGCATCCTGCCTCCTGCTCCCACTGTGAATTTTTAGACTTGGAATGAGGCAGGAGGCAAAGGAAATAGCGGCTGGAAATCCGCGGCTGACATGCTATTAAGCAGGTGGCAACAGTAGAGCCGCTCCTCCCCGACTCCCCGCAGCCCTGGAGCTGCAGCCGCGGGGCCTGCTGGCGCTCCCCAGCCCCTCACGAGGCCCGGGCCCCCCGCGCAGCCCCCGCCTGGGCCAGGCCGTGCATGCTGCGACGGGGGGCATGGCAGCCGGGGGTCGCCGTCGGCGCCCACTGCGCTACCAGTCCCTGGCGGCCCTCGTGGAGGACTCTCAGTGGCCTTTCTTGTTCCTTGTCTCAGACTTCAGCTACGGGGCCGACGACTACGACGGAGAGGGGAATGAGGAGCAGAAGGGGCCCCCGGAGGGCTCGGAGACCATGCCGTACATCGACGAGTCACCCACCATGTCACCCCAGCTCAGTGCCCGCGGCCAGGGCGGCGGGGATGGCATCTCCCCCACCCCGCCTGAGGGGCTGGCACCTGGGGTAGGTACACCATTGCTTTTCCTTTGGGGTTGGAGAAGGTGGAGTTCTAGGGGAGGGGGCCAGGCAGGCCTGGGGGTCACGGGCCAGGCTCTGCTTGAGATGCTACTGGTGGGGAGCAGGACTGGGGAAACACGGACCTGGATGTTCTTGGTGCCCTCGTCTTCTCATTCCAGTCCTGGGCCGCCAGCAGACTAGACTCCCCACCCCCACCCCCACCTGCTGCTCTCTCTGCCACCCCTGCCTCTTCTACCAGCCATCTGCTTCCCTGGATACCCTCACTTCCTCTCTCAGCTTTCTCTTCCAGCCCCTCTCGAGCAGGATGGGGTCTGGGGGAGGGAACCAGCTCTTCTCTCCGGCCCAGAGCCGGGCAGGGGCTGCACACGTGACCCGTGGGCTGTAGATGTCCAGATGCCGGCTCAGCAAAGCAAGGCTGGTCTCTGTGCTCTCTGCGGGGTGGAGTGAGCTGCTCAGGCAGCATTCCCCGAAGATCAAGGGCCCTAATCTGCCCACCTCTGGAAGGGAATGAGCCCTACTGGTGTCCCCCTCTCCTCTATTAAGTACGTGCTTTGAGACAGGCTAAGAGGTTTGCAATCCTTATAGTTAATGCTGCTTCTGGCTGCAGGGCCCGGCTCTGTCTGCACCCAGCTTGTACAGGGGCATCTGAGTGAGCAAGACAGAGGGGTTCCTGGGGGCTGTTTTTCTGGAGTTGGGGAGCATCAAAGCTATGCCTCCATGTGGGGGTGGGGGTGGGGCTTGAAGGGCCCAGTCCTGCTCAGTAGAGGGCTTATCCAGGTATGTTTTGGGCAGGGGGCCCTTTCTTCCATCCTTCCTGAGGAGCAGTCACTGAGGTATCGGGGAGTACTCGTTCCCATCCTAAAGGGCCCAGCAAGCCCCACTCCAGCAGGGGGCCTGCTGGGATTCTACCATTTCTGGAGAACCCCCTGCTTCTTTCCCTTCCAGCCTCCTTGGCCACCCTCCGCCCCTCCACAGAGCTCTCACCCCCTCTTCGCACACCGGGGTGGCTGTTATAGCCTTTGGCAACAAGGGCCTTGGCAACCAGCTTCCCACTTGGGGGAAGCCACATTGTTGCCATGGCAACAGAGGCCCAGGCTGAGCTTAGTGGCTGCCAGGCAGTGCAAGTTTGGAAAGATGGTGGAACAGGTGGGAGGTGGAGGGGCTGGGTGAGGTTCAGGACCCCCACAGCTGGCATTCTGGGCTGTTGTCCTGTCATCCCTAAGGAAGGTGAGAGACCACCGTCTTGGACGGGCAGGGGAGGGTTTTTCTACTGATGAAGGAAGGAGTATTCTGGGACCTGAACTGAGGCCAGCCAGGGGAAACAAGGAGAAAACCCTTGCTTCCCATCTCTGCCTTCGGGTCTCTGACCTACTAGAGCTCAGAGGACCCCTGGAGGACTCAGCTGTTATCCCCACTAGGAGCAGGTGCCGGAAGATTCATGGGAGGACCCAACCCGGGGCCAGGAATGCTGGCTGAGAGCTGAGAACGTGTAGCTAAGGAGAGCTGCTCGCTGGCAAGAAAAGTGCCTTTGCCATCTTCTCCTCCCCTCTGGGCCTTCCTCCTTGCTCTCTGTCCCGGCTCCTTCCTCATCACAGGACCACCTTGCTTGTGCGCTTGCCCATCCATTTTTAGATTCCTTGGTGAAAGGTACTGCTGGGTGCTTTCTCCAGTGAAACAGGCACAGCAGAGGACCCACCCCACCCCATCTCCCTGCCTGGAGCTCCGAGGCTTTGGGGCAGTGACTTTTTTTCACTTTGTGCCTGCTCATTTTGCTGGGTGGCTCAGGAGGGAATAACATGGTTTGAGAACTTTGAAGTCCCGAGATGCTACAGTGACAGCTGATGAAAGGGCTTGGGGCTTGGGAACCCCAGAGTTGAGTTTTTACACCATTGGCTAGAAGACATGCTGAGGGTGGGGAGCATTTATCCAAACTGGGGATCCTGGTGAAGATTGCAGCCTGGTGTACCCCCTGCCTGCAGGCCTTCCCTCCTAGAGTTAGTTTGCGTTCCCCACCTTTCTGCTGGATCACTGGCTCCACCTAGTGGACTCCACAAGTATTGCTGTTTACATTGGGGTGCTGGAGAGAGTTGACACACCCCTTCCTGAGTACTTGGGGGTTGTTTTGGTTAAAAAGAAAAAAACAAAAACAAACAAAAAAAAAGAAAACCAAGGTTTCTGCTGCTTGGCTCTGTTCATTTGGCCAGGCAGGGCCCCTCCCTGCCAGGCTTCCTGTTGAGGCCTTAGGAACCAAGGGGACTTTTGGACTAAATCAGACAATTGTTCTAGATATTCAGATGTCTGGCCTCTGGCAGCTGGGCATTTCATACCCAAATATGCAGCCAGCTTGTTCTGGGAAGCCTAAGGTTTGGTCAGGGTACTCCAGAGAAGCAGGACCAATAGGATCTGCATCTAGACCTAGATCTGTAGAGAGATTTAGGATAAGGAATGGACACACGTCATTATGGAGGCTGGGAAGTCCCAAGACCTGCCATCAGCAAGCTGGACACACAGGAATGATGTATAGTTAGTTCTAGGCTGAGCCTAAAGCCCTGAGAACAGCAGAACCCAGTGGTGTAAGTTGCAGCCTGAAGCCAGCAGGCTCAAAATCCAAGAAGATCTGGTGTTTCAGGCTGCATCAGAAGCCTGGAAGAGACTCATGTCTCAGCTCAACTGGCAGGACGAGTTCCCTCTTATTCAGCCTTTTTGTTCTATTTGGGTCTTCAGTGGATTAGACGAGGCCCACCGCCCACATTAGGGAGAGCAATCTGCTTTACCCAGATTCAGATGTTAATTTCACTCAGAAACGCTCTCACCAACACATGCAGAATAATTTTGACCAAATGTCTGGGTACCCGTGGCCCAGGCAGCTTGACACATGAAAGGAACATGAGCTTTGACTAGATGAACACCAGCTACTCTCTAGCTGTAGGATCTGGAAAAGTGACATAACCCCTCTGAGCCTCACTTTCCTCAGCTTTATTTCTTTTTATTTTATTTTAAGATTTTATTTATTTGAGAGAGAGAACAGAGGGTGGAGCAGAGGGAGAGAGAGAATCTCAAGCAGATTCCATGCGAAGCATGGAGCCCGATGTGGGGCTCGATCTCACAAGCCTGAGATCATAACCTGAGCCGAAATCAAAAGTTGGACACTTAACCGACTGAGCCACCCCAAGGGTGCCCCCTTGCTACTCTTTTTAAGTAGGACCAACTCTGGACTCCTGGGTGGCTCAGTTGGTTGGGCGGCTGCCTTCGGCTCGGGTCGTGATTCCGGCGTCCTGGGATTGAGTCCCACATCGGGCTCCTTGCTCGGCGGGGAGTCTGCTTCTCCCTCTGCCTCTGCCTGCCACTCTTTCTGCCTGTGCTCACTCTCTCTGACAAATAAATGAATAAAATCTTAAAAAAAAAAAAAAAAGTAGGACCAACTCCCTGAAGGGGTGGTGAGAGGAGGGACTGGGATGACTCAGGTAAAGCCCGCAGCACTGGGTGGGACTCATCCTGATGCTCCGTCCTTTGTGACTGGGACCTACAAGACTTCTCGCCAGCTTTTGGAGCCAAGACCATTGCAAGAACTTAGGCTCATGGCATTTGCTAGACAACAACTGAGTCTGCCTTTTGCAACCTCCTTTCTGAGGTTGGATCAGTCCTGCCAGGTGTGGGAGCCCAGATGAATCCAGGTCCCTGCAGTGTTGGCAGGACAGACCCATACTCCTCCCTCCCTGCCACATCCCTACAGCCTTGCCCTGCTGCTCCTATAGTAGATATGCTCCAGCTGAGCAGAGCTCCTTAGTAGGGCCAGGGCCCCCTACCAGTGCTGGCTCTATTCAGCTGAGAGTCCTGTGCCTGGTTCCACCTTGGGAAGGAAGGGCAGGGACTCTTGATCTCAGCTAACAAGTGGGGGCCCGCTTTCTTCTGCTAGGACCAAGGTCTTACAGAAAAGCTTGCTCCCTCCAAGCCATAGATTCCTCTGTCACCCCTCTTGGGAGACGCCCTAAAAAGCAGAAACAAGGCAAAGATGTGGGTGTTGTCTCAGTGCTAGAGCACTTACCAGCTGTGCGACCCGAGGGATGTCACTCACCCAGTCTGGGCTCCAGTGTACTGATCTTTAAAGGGAAGATACTGAGAATTTCCTCCTTGCTGACCTCACGCAGCTGTCAGGAGGTTTCCGTGCAACAGGGTTAGGCAGAGCGCTGTGCAGTCACGAAGTCTGTACATGTGCGGCTGGGACTGCTCAGTGTCAGACTCATTCTGTAGTTCCTGGGGTACCCAGAGGCGGTTCGAATAAAAGGCTGAATTGAGGGATTGAGGGGTTCAGACTTTATCTAGCAGGAGAATCCAAAGTAAGGGTGGCGGAGTGTTGAAGGGATCACCATTCTCCTTCTGGCCTCCCCAACTGCCCGCCCCCGCCCCCGCACTTGGACTTGCCCTGAGCCTAGTTTCTCCTGGAGCGCCTGCTAGGGCTTTCTTTTGCTTGGATGATATACTGGCAAGCCTTCTGCCCTCAGGGCTGTGGGCTGGTTGTTTCTGCCAAGAGGCCTCCAGACCCCTCCCGTCCTGCAAAGAGAATGCACAAAAACACTAAATGCAGGCGCCGTTAAGTTAAAGTACTTTATAAACACTCGCTTGCTTCGCCCTCACCGTGACCCGGTGAGGAAGGCACCACCATTGCCCTGTGTTAAGCTACGGAACCTGGGGTGCGGAGAGGTAACACCACCTACCTAGGGCCCCCCAGATGGTAAGTGGTAGGATCCTCGCCTCTGCCGCTTTCTGTTACCCTCCCGAACAGGAGGCTTCTCGCCTTTGTTCTACCTCTTTCTGGCCGTGTGGCTTTGGGCAACTTGCGGGGTCTTGGTACCCTAGGCTGTAAATGAGGACAGATGCCTCCCATGCCGAAGGGCTACTGCCAGGACCAAGTGACGCAGGACCTGTGAAAACGCCTCGTGCCGACCACACAGAGCACTGGTTCCTGAGGTGGGAGTTGATTCTGGATCTCTCCTGGGATCTGAACCCGATTTTCTAGGAGGCCCCATCTCAGTTCCCAGCGGTACTCCTGCCTCGTGAAGGCCACTGAAGGGAGAGGGGAGAGGGGGCACCGCTGTGAAGGATTCAGGGGGAAGAGGGACTCAAAGCGGAGAGCCCAGCTGCTGGGAAGGAGGTGAGAGTGGTCTTGGGCTCCTTGTCACTTGGCCACGATCTGCCTTCCCTTCTCCCCAGCCCCCACCGCAAAGGTGTTCCCCTTAAGCCCACCTTGCTAGACACCAAGCCACTGCCAGGAGCTTGAGAGCCAAGCAGGGAGGGAAGTGCTGGGAAATCGAGATACAGCCATGGCTTGGCCTGCTGCACTGGGCACTGGTGAGTGGATATTCACCCTTCCTCCCTCCTCAGCCTGGTTTTCTTTGGTAGGACTGTGCTCCTTTCAGCCCTAGCACCACACGTCATATGAACACATTCCATAGGAACCATCGATCCCATCGAAACCTCTTGATTTGTCTTCTGGGGAGACCCTTTGCCTTGCCCTGTGAGCATTCATGTCTACCCACTAATTATTTTCAGAGCACCCACTTTTTACAAGAGATTGTTCCAGCTGCTGTGGGGAATTCGCATGCACAGGGGCTGCCCCCCCCCATCCCCCCACATACACTCTATTTCAAGGCCATCTATGCAACAACCTTGAGAGATGTCCAGCATCCCAAGGGAGGGGTCACGTGACCTCAGGTAGGGGAACCTCTGAGTCTGGGGGAGGCAGCCTCAGATAGCGGGAAGTGTTCTGCCTGGGCACTGGTCAGGAAGAACATTCTAGGTAAAGAGGGCTATGCAAATTCTGGAATGTGGGGAAACCTCTGGAAGTTTGAGAAAAGGATAATGGTCTGCTGGGTACTGGGTTCAAAGGAAGAGGTGGGAGGTGAAGCAGGGAGTGAGCTAGGGCCCCCGACTTCTGTGCTCCCCACACCCTACCACTCCTGCCAAAGAAAAGGAGACTAGCTAGTGCCTAACAAGGGCTGACACTTGCCAGGCACTGCCCTCCATGTACTAGTCCTCATTGCAACCCTGGAGTTGGTACTGTAACCCCATTTTACAGACAAGGAAACTGGGACCCTAGAAGTTAGAATGACTTGGCCAGGGTCACACGAAAGGCAAGAGGCAGAGTGAGGATTGAAATCCAGAATCTAGGGAAGTTCTTTTTTCTTTGTTTGTTTTCCTGCATAAATAGTGTCATGTACTGACTGACACCCAGCATTTGCTTTATGTAATTAAACTCTATGTATGATTTTTGGAATGACTTCTACAACAGAGGAGGAAAGGCAGAGGGAGGAGCACAGTTATCAGGAAGATGATGCATCTGATTCTGTCTGTGGCCTTAGCGGACTCTGCCTGCTCCTGGCACTGGCCCCTTGACCCAGAGTCTCTTGAGCTCCAGAAAATCTGGAGATGAAGCTTCAGCTTTTGCTCAGAAAGTTGGGAGGGCTGGGAATTATCAGAGAGGAGGGAGAAGAGGCTTCTAGCCCCGGATGAGGCCTGAAGGTGAGAATGGCCTGGCCCATTAAGGGGAGAGTGAGTAGAAGACTGTTGTCAAAGTTGGATTGGCTGAGTTGCCAGCAAGGGCCCCACTACTCTGTGGGCACAGAGGAGCAGTGTTTTAGAAAGAATAATCTGATGTCACCGGGAGGTATGACTGTTGAACAATGGTCTCCTCATTCCCTGCTTAAAACCCTCCAGTGCGTTCCTTTTCTCTTTTCTCCTAGAGGCAAAATCCAGCTCTTAGCAATGCTGTTAAGGCTCTGCTGGATCTGACCACTTGACCCCTGCCCGCTTCCGTGGGTCATTACCAACCTCTCAACTAGAATGTGAGCTCCAAGATGGAGCTTTGTCAGTTTTGTAACCAGATGTTTGTTCATCCAAAAACTAGTGCCTAGAACTGTGCCTGGCACCTAGTAGATGCTCAGTAAATGTTGGCTGAATGATTGAACGCACACTGTCCCCCAGACGGAACTCATTTCCTGTGCTCACATAGTCCTGTCTTCCCCCGCTGTGCCTGCTGGCGTGGCTAACCCCTAAACATTTTGGGGTATGAATTTCAATGTTGCCTCCTCTGAAGAACCTTCTATGACTCTCCCTTTGCTACATCAGCTGCTCCTGTCTTGTGCCCCCAGAGCTCAGTCTACTTTCCCAATCGTAGCACTTGCCACACTTCTTTTTTTAACTTCTTTATTTTCCCTGGTTACATCACTGCACATTCTAATTTTACAGAAATATGTAATATAGAAAGTGAAAGTCTCCTAAAGTCCTATCCTACAGACAGAACTTTTGTGAAGAGTTGGTTGTATACTTCTCCTTATTTTTCCATGTGACATATTAGATATATGCTTCCCCCCCACCCTTAAATCATACTGGTACTGTTATGTAATTTACTTTCCTTATTTTATTTAATAAGTCTTGGACATTTTGTACATCAGTAAGTGAAGATCTACCTCACTCTTCTTTCTTTATGACTTTATGAATATCCCATAAGTCACTTAACCATCCCCTTCTGCTAGACATTTGGCTGTTTCTAGTCTTACACTGGTATAAACATCACTGCAGTGAATATCTTTGTACAGAGATCTTTGTGCCCTTGGTAGGAATGTGTTTGCAGAAAAATCCCTTAAAGTGCAGATGCTGGGTCAGAGGATGTGAACCTTTAAAATCACAGTAGGTATTTCCACGTTATCCTTTCGGGGAGAGTTGTACTTCAGCCCCATAGTTCTGAGATCGTGTCCTACTCCTGATACTGCCTTGGCTCACGATGGTCAGTCTGTCCCCAAGCCTGTCAGCTCCATAGAGGGAGACATAGTGTCCCACTGTGGCTGCGTCATGAGTGCCCAGTGCACAAGAGGCCATTAATAAATACTCACTGATGTAGTGGCCAAGAGAATGAGGGATGGAGAATGAGTGTGACGGAGGGCCGTTGGGTTTGGGGAGAGGAAACTCTCAGTGGCTTTGAGAGTGTGCATTTGGCAAGTGTCAGACATCTCAGTGGGTTAAGCATCTGACTCTTGATTTCAGCTCAGGTCGTGATCTCAGGGTTGTGAGGTTGAGCCTCATGTCTGACTCCACACTGGGTGTGGAGCCTGTTTAAGATTCTATCTCTCTCCTTCTCCCTTTGCTCCTCCCTACCTCCCTCTTTAAAGAAAGGAAAAGAAAAGAAAAGAGGGACGCCTGGGTGGCTCAGTTGGTTAAGCGGCTGCCTTCGGCTCAGGTCATGATCCCAGCGTCCTGGGATCGAGTCCCACATCGGGCTCCGTGCTCGGCGGGGAGCCTGCTTCTCTCTCTGTCTCTGCCTGCCACTCTGTCTGCCTGTGCTCACTCTCTCTCTCTCTATCTGACAAATAAATAAATAAAATCTTAAAAAAAAAAAAAAAGAAAAGAAAAGAAAAAAGAGAAAAGCTCAGTCAGTGACCCTTACCCATGGGCCTGTCCATGCCTCTCACCCTCCATAGTGTGGTTCCAGCCTACTTCTCCAAGTTCACCTCCTGCCCCTTTTCTATTCTGTCCTCCCTCTGTGTTTGCTCACCAGAAGTTCTCCTTTCTGGCCTTCCTCCCTTTGCCTGCAAACTCTTCCCCTTTTCCAGCTACTGCTCAGAAGCCGCTCTCCTGAGAAGCCTTTTCTCTAAGGCAGGGATACTGCCTTTGTCCTGTGCTCCCACTGTGGTGATCACTTAGACACTGTCTCCTTTGTTCCTGTGGCCTTCACTTCCCATAGGTTGAGAGCACTCTAACGGCTGTGTCTCCCAGATTCGTGTTTGTAATGCCAGGCTTCACTGGGTATGAAGGAGCAAACACCGTGACCAGGTAGATAGACAGGCAAGATCAGGGCTCAAAATGGAACATGATTATGACTGTGTAGGGGCGAGATGCTGCAAACTTTGGTTGGGGTTTTAGAAAAGGAAAAGAAGGCAGAACCAAAGGGGCGAGATGCTGCAAACTTTGGTTGGGGCTTTAGAAGAGGAAAAGAAGGCAGAACCAAAGGGACTCGGTAAAAGGGATGTGGGGAGTGAGGGAAGGAAGAGTCGCAAGATGACGGCCCTGCCAACAGAAGTGGAGAAGCCAGAAAGGGAAGCTGGCTCAGGGAGGGGGAAGGGTCATTTGCTCTGGATATGTGGAGTTGAGAGGCTGTTGGCGGGACTTCCAAGTGAAGAGAGCCAGCCAACCGTGGAGATGTCATGCTTGGAGCTGAGCAGGTTGCCGGAGCTACACGTGGTGACAGGCCACCACTGGTTGGGAAGCGAGAAGGGAGGAGTTCGTCAAGGGGACAGAGCAGCAGGCTGAGGCCAGGGTCCTGAGTGGGTGACTCCAGGAGGCAGGAGAAGGAAGGGCCCACCTTAGCTGGAGCGGTCAGACTGCCAGGGCTGTCCGTAGGAGAGAGAGGCCTCTCACTTCGGAATAAGGCAGTTTGGAGACCTTTAGAGCAAGCTGCTACTCTGGAAAGAGGCGCAGGAGCCAGACTGAGGCAGTGGAGTGTGGAGGATGCAGAAAGAAAGCTCAGGTCCAGGGCGGCCTCAGGGCACTCGGAGGGGAAAGGAAGAGGAGCGTTGCTGGGACTTATGAGTCATCCCCCCCCCCCCCCCCCAGGAGGACTGAGGGCCTCTGAGTGGTGTCTGTGTGCCCGATGGCGATGGAAGGGCATTCTCCTTACTCACTGGAATTTCCAGCCAGCTGGGGTGGGGTGGAGCAGAGACGCCTTGGATGTTTAGGGAGCAGCTTCTGAGAGGTTCCAGGGTTTGGAGAAGAAGTGGGTGTTGATCTGGCTCTGCTGGTTAGGGGTGTGGGGAAGGAAGACCGGGCTACTCCAAGAGACTTCCAAGGGTATTTCATGCCCCCCTTGGGCAGGGGAAGGGACACAAGAGGGACCCTTGGGCTCTCAGGCCCTTCTCCCATTCCACCTGCTCGTCTCACTCATGGGGGCAGTCCTACCGTGCTCTTGAAGCTTGCAGGGTAGGAGACAGAAATGGTGGCAGAGAGCCCTGGGGCTGGCACACTTGTGCCCTGGGGAATGCCAGGCCCAGTTGTTCCCAAGCCCCAGGAGCAGCCTCACCCGCCCAAACCAAATGAGGAATTGTGGCTGAAAGGGCCCTTCAGATGTGCTCTGGCTATTTATAACCCAAGCCGGGAAGGGACAGGGAAAAACCAGGGACCGAGGGAGGGGGCGGGGTGGAAGGTGGAATGTGCGTCTATGGAACCCTGTCAGCCCTGAGGCCCCAAGAGCCTACCCCAAATCCCCCCATCTGTATTTCAGCTTTAGTGACAGGAAGTCAGCGCGAGGACAGATTCTCTGCTCTAACAAAATGGCAGGAGCCCCATCTCAAGCTCAGAGCTCCCACAGACCTTTTGAGGGGTTGGGATAGACCATTTCCATTCTTGGAAGCTTGGAGGCTCAGCCAGGGGCCCTTTCTCAGTTGAGGTGCCCAGTGGAAAGGAGAGGCAGAATGGCATGCAGTTGACCTTCCTTTGGAACTCCTTTCCAAAGAGTTTGAGTCCTCCCCGCTGTGGCCATTACCACCTGACAGAGCGTAGGACTTGTCCCTAAGGAGGCTGGTGATAGATACACACACCAGTGGACAGCTCAGACACCGCATCACTAAGAGCCACGCTGACTGGTCCCAGCAACTGTGTATTGACTGGGAGAGAGGATTGTGAGCTAGAAGCATCAAGAAGATTTCAGGGATTCCCTGGCTGGAGACATTGTGGAGGGGCTGGTCGGAGATTGAGGGGGTTGGCTTGAGTAGGGCTGAAGGGCTTACCACCAGAACCCTGAACTTCCACTTGGTCTACCTGGGGGCGGCACTGATGATTCCGGTCTACACCGGGAAGGGGTGGATTCCAGGATGCCAGTTCCGGAGAGGGGATATTCAGGGAACACGACCACCACCCTGTGTCTCCCATACCCACACAATTCCCGGCACCCCTCAAAGAAACAACCAGCTGCAAGAAGGCAGCGACTTTGTCTGTGGGCCTAATTCAGGTCACCTGTGTGTTTCATTTAGACATTTTGTTTGGTTTTAACGTCACTGATCTGCCACCATTTTTAAATGGAGAGATCTGCTAAAAATCCACATTGCCAGCTTCTCTAGGACAATCTGAGACGGCACAGCCCTTATTGTCTCAGCAGCCAGCAGCGGGAGCTGGGTGGTGGCTCCCCACCCCCCCCCTCCCGCCCCCATGCCTACCTGGCTCACTTCCATTGATCTTAAGGGCTGTTGGAGTTTGCAACCTCTGCCCTGGGTGTTGTGTGGTGAAAGATCTTTTCCCAGGTGCTGCCCCTGAACGCCTCCCCCAGGGGAGTAAGAGCATTCTCCTCTCTAGCTGGGGCCTACACAGCCGCAAACGTAAACTTCTCTGTCTGGATGGGCTTAGCCTCTGCCACCCTTGAGGAAGCCAAGGGAAGCAGACTAGGGGCGGGAAGGGCAGCTCGTGTTACCCGTCCTGGGTTTCCTGTACCCTTTGTCATGGGGTTGGGCTCTGTAGGGCAGAGGCCCGTCTCGAGGCAAAAGAGCCCCCAGGCGGTGGGAGTGCGCGTCCCAGCAGCGTCTGTGAGTAGGAGATGGGGCAGCTCCCGCCAGCCAAGGTGGGCCTGCCGCAGACCCCCGCTGGCACTTTTTGGTGCTGTTGTGGCGAGGCGGCCCAGGCCTCCTTTTGCACAAAGCCTTGTGCTCCCAGCCGCCGTGGCGATAGAAACTGTTTCCTCTCACCAGGCCTTAGCCTCCCCTCCGCAAAGGTGTCAGAACCTGCGGCGGAGATGAGAAAGGGGCTCAGCCTGGGGCTCTCCCCGGGTGCGAGCAAGGTTCGCCCGGCCCTCCCGGAGGCCGTGCGGGCAGCTGCTCCTCCGCTCCTCCCCCTGCCGGCCCGGGCTCTGGTGAGGGGCTGTAAATAAAGCCTGTCTCTGGAAAGCGGACCTCCCCCAGCGGCCGGCCCGTCTGCGGCCTCCCCTCGCCCCTCCTCCGCGCTCCAGAAGCCTCCGCCAGCCGCCGGCCGGTGACCGCAGAGAAGGAACGGCTCCACCTCACGAGTCAAGTCGTGCATTTCCTGTGTATTAATAGCAAACGCGAGCCTCCGAGTCCAGAAAGGGCGGGATCTGTAGGGCCCGCGGCGGCAGCGGCGGGGCGGCCGGCCCGAGCTCGCTAGCGGCGGCCGGGGAGCGCGGGGCCCCGCCTGCGCTCGGGCCCGGCACGCACAGCGGGAAGGGCCGCGGCGGCCGGCGGGGGCGCCTCCTCCTGCTCCGCCGCGCGGTCTCTCCAGGGACTGCCCTAAGCTAGCGGCGGCGGCGGCGGCGGCGGCGGGGCTGCCGGAGCTGCAGGAGCTGCCGGAGCGCCGCTTCCCCTCTCCCGGGCCGGGGGCGCGCGTGAGGCGGCCCGCAGCCCCGTCGCGCGGGAGGGCCGGGAAGCGGCAGCAGGAAAGGGTTCATAATGGAGCCTTTCATCGGGAGCCGGTGGCCGGGCGCCAGAACTGACTCCGGGGAGGCCAGCATGCTGGTTTAGGCCTGCCCTGCACGCTCTTCCCCTCCCTGCCCGCCTGCCTCCCTCCGGGGCGGCGGCGGCAACGGCTGCTGCTGCTGCGTGGACCCCGCTTCCTGTTTGCCCTCCGCGCCTCCGGCTGCCATGGAAGAGGAAGAGGAGGCTATAGGCTTTTTGGACAAGGTTCTGGAGGATGAAGATGTGTTTCTCCTGGAGGAATGCGAGCTGGGAACCCCGACCAGCCCCGGCTCAGGGTCCCCCTTCTTGGTGGCCGTGAAGGTGGGAATGTGACACGCCCTGGATGCTTGTCGGGGGAGGGGCAGGGCTAGCAGCTAGCGCTCGGCTGCCGAAAGCTGTGTGCGGGCAGAAATGGCTGGTTTGCGCACAAACCTCGTGGCTGGGTGGAAACCCCGCACTCTGGCCCGAGAGGGGCTGGCGCATGCCTGCGAGGGGATGCGAGGGGCTGAGCTCTACGGCAGCTGTTCCTGGGGGAGAGGTGCAGTGCCTGCCTCCTCCCCATGGGCCAGTTGTCCTCAGCAGGAGTGGCAGCCGGTTTTCCCCAGGCCAGCTGTGCCGGGGGCTTTCTCTGGCAGTGACATGAGTCACCCGGTGGGCACAGCAGTGGTGTGAGCCTGCTGCCCCAGAGGAGTCGCTTGACTCGAAACCAGGAGGCCATAATTCATTGTTTCCATGGCAACAGTAGGATAAGTGCACTTGGGAAGTTCGGGCCAAAGGGGCCACTAGCTACTTGCTTTCTAGCCAGGAGACTTTGTCAGGCCGAGCTAAGGCAAGAGAGCGTGGGGGAGAGACTGGGAGCCAGAGGTCACCGAGCTCCCTTGAAGGAAAAGAATTGTATTAGCCGAAAAAGGGGTGATAACAGTTGGTTTTGGAGGCAGGAGCCAGGAGGGTAGGCACTTTTCCCAAGGTGGGCGTAGGCAAGAAGCATCTGCGGCTGGGCCCACTCACTCTGGGGTTGTGAACGTTCTCCCCAGCGATGCCCCTGTCCTGTCATAGGAGTTGCCTTGAAGGCAGAGCAGGAGGGGGGCTGTGCATCCATCCCCTTTTCTTCTCTTCCCCTCCTCTCCAAGGGCGGAGTCCCAGTGCTGCCTGGGACATGGCACCCTGTGCCATTCATTCTTCCTTTCTTTCTTATCCACTTCTGAGAGCCCTAACCTCAACCTTTTGCTCACCTCCTCCGTGTTCTGCAGCTAGAAGAGAAGGCCAGTGGGAATGTATGGCAGGGAGTTTGCAGATGGCCGGCTGGCCAGCAGAGTGTCCACCTGTGCCCACCTCCCTGTTGGGCGGGTCCGCACCCCAGAGGGTGTGGTGCACGGGGGCATTGCTGTGGGCAGGAGGCTGCCACTAAGCCTCTCTGGGCCTCTTTGTCCCTCCTGTAAGATGGGGAATCACAGCCGTGCCACACCCACACTACAGTGTGGTTCCAAGGGCAAGCTAATGGAGGTGAAAACAGGCTGGAGACCCACAGGAGATGGCTGACATGCAACATCTGGGTGCAGCTGTAGCTGTGGGCCTGGGTGCGGAGAAGAGAAGAGAGGTAATGGGAGGCTGGCAGTGGCCCACATCCCACCCCTGGTTCTCTCATCTGGTGCTAGCTCAGAGCACTGGGGTTTAGTCACATCTCCACCGGGCCTGCAAAGGTCTCTGCACTTAGGGTCTGAGCAACCTCCCCACCAGGAACAGAATGGGGGAAAGTCTGGTAATGAACCAAGAGCACTGGCTGGAACCAAGAGCCAAATAGTGTGTGGGATGTGAGGTGTAGGGGGTTCCCTGATGAGTCTTCTCAGAACCCCTCCCCAGCACAGATGGGGTCCTGCTCATGGGCTTCCTTATGAAACCACCCTTACTCTAGACTCTGGCTTATACCTGGGTCTTAGCCCATATTTCATTCTGCCCAGAACTCTAGATGTCTGCCTCCTCGATTATGCCCTGTTTTCCTCCAGGGCACGGGCCATATTGTATTCACTGCTGAACACTGCAAAGAGCTTGGGATGGGGCTGGTGCTCAGTGAATGTATGGAGGGAGCAAGGCTCCATGGAGCCTGCGAAGAGGGTACCCTGTTCCCCGGCCTTGTTCTACTCAGAGGTGTTCCAAGGAGGGAGCACACCGACGCCTGGGGGACCCAGGCACACACGACCCCCAAAAACCCAGACCCTCCCAGATCCCTGTGAGCGCCTAGGTGAAGTCTTCCCCTACTTGCGGCCTCACTTTTCCTGGACTTGTCTCAGCATGGGGGAAGGGGCCTTTCCTGGTTGTTGGTGAATTCCAGACCTCCCCCCCACCCCCATCTCATCCTGAACACCTCCAGGATACCCTCACTCTCTACCAAGCTTGGTCAGCTGGAGAGGGAGCCAGCAAGCAAGGTGGCTGCAGAGGGGTGGGGAGAAACCTCATTGAATTGAGTCACTCAACAAACACTGTCAGGTTGTGTTCTAGCCAAAGCACTCTGCCTGGCACTGGGAAGGAGACAGGATGAATGGGCATGATCCTTTCTCATGAAGAGTTCACAGCTCAGGATGAGGGGGCAAGTGCACAGATAAAAGGACTAGAAAGAGAAAGTCCTCAGGGTTCTAGTAACAGGGTACAAACTTCAGAGGAGGGGAGACCGCTTCTGTTTTGGTCGGAACTGGACCGGGCGCGTGCGCGCGTGTGTGTGTGCGCGTGCATGCATGTGCATGGTCACGGGGCCCTTCTGGAGGGTGCGTTCCTGTCCTGGGCTAGGGATGGTCTTGGCAGTCTGTACAATAGACTCCTCTCAGCAGCTGGTAGGAATCCAAGGCCGTTCTCTCTGGACTATTACTTTCCTTCAGGAGTACTTACCTTCAGCAGCGGCTGTGTCCCTGAGCATGTGTCCTATAAATCAGTCCTGCTTTCAGTGTAATTTCTGAGGTGCTTCCGTCTTCCCCCAGGGAAGGAGGTGGATAGCCAGCGGTTTCTTCCAGAGCTGGGGCTGGGGCTTGTCCTGTCTTTCAACCCAGACCCCCCTTTGAGGACTTAATTCTCTATAAACTAATAATCACGTTGATATGCTAGCCACACCATCTCCTGGCGGTAAAGGGTTGTATGCTTTCCAAAAATCTTTCGCACAATTCTATTTCAAGGTACACGCAGGGCTGATTGCGGCCATGGTATCTAAAAGCTGCTATTTAAAGGAACTCCTTTGTCAGGAATGAAAGTCCTTTTGTCATGCAGATTAGCCCATCAGGTGTTATTCTGGGCCAGTTTTTAACAGAGTCAGAAACGCCCACGCCACATTTGTTTCCTCCTGCCCTTGGGCCCCACATGGCCATGCCTGTGTCCCCCACCGAGGTGTTTCTGGGAGTTGAAACCCACTTAGGATGACGAGATGTGATTTTAGGCGGCACCTAGGTGTATTTCTTGAACTTCAATAGTTAGGCTTATATTTCAATGTGTATTAGGAAAAGTATGACTTGTGCATCTTATGATTTCAAATATCACATTTGGGATGAGGCTGGGCTTTTAAGAAGTCAGTTGTAAAAAAACATTAAGTAGATGGTCGTTTCGGAGGTGTGAGCGACAGAACTGCAAAGATGGGAATCAAACACCTGATCTTTGGAAGCCCTACTGGGACCTGTCTAGGGCCTCAGACAGCAGGGAGCCTGGAATAGAGCAATCCACTCTCCAGAAGAGTGGGCTGTGTCCCCCCTTCCAAATTCTGCTAAGGCAGTAGCTGAAGGAGAGCTCCCCAGTGCCTAGCACTAGCAAGAGGAGCAATGGCTGAATGGCCCTGCGTTGTCTTGGCTCAGAGAAGGGCCAGCTGTCCTGAGACTGGTGCTTGGCATGAGCACAGCCCCCTAGACCTGGTGGCATCTCTTTTGCGCAATTCCTGCTGAGTGCACCCCGAAAAGTGGTGCAGCCCATGAGCCGAACTCTGCTGGGTACAGAGCCACTTGGCCCTAAGGCTTCAAACAGCAGGTGCCCCTGCCTGTTCAGTCCTTGCTATTGTCTTGGAGGAGGTCACAGTTCCTGGACAGATCGTATCTTGGTTTGGCCTAGACCCAAACCTTTAGAGGCTTTTATTTATTTAGCTTCTGCGCTCTCTAGAAGACGAGGCCGGAGCTGGCTTAACCTGACCTTGTAGACACTGTCCCTCCCAGAGGGACTTCAATGCTTGGATTTGGGGGCCTTGAGCTGACCGACTTGCAGCCTTGCAGGTTGTGGGAAATTCTGGGAGTGAACCAGCCCACAGTGGCTGCGTTTCATGAGCTGCGCTTGGGGAGGATAGCAGAGACCATGCAGCTTCCCTGTGCTGGGGGACCAACAGGCAGTATGGCACAGACGGGGTGGGGGGTTGTCCCTGAACTCTTCAGAGAACTGGCCATGAGCATTTTGGGCACATGGGCACCACCTCCGGAGGGCTCTCTGGGCACAGAGACTGGCGCTCTCACCTTTGTGTTTGTATCCCAGAGCCCAGTACATGGTACAGAATGAATGAAAGTCCTGCCCTGGTGTTTTTTGAAACAAGAATAGCCCCACAAGGATTGAAGAAATGGTTGTGAGTTTCCAGATAATTCTAAGCCAGGAACATGGGCATATGAGGAAAGAAAAAAAAAAAAAAAAAGAAAAGAAAAAGGAAGAGGTTTTTGGTGGTATCCGAGAATAGGCCTCCTGTTGATAACGTGAGCAGAACTTCATTTCATGCGCTTAAGCTCTCCCCGACCTTCACCCCATGCCAGCAAAACTTTGGAGGGAGAATAGCCCATAGTGGGACTCTTGAGGGGTGACTTTTGGCTTTTGGGGAGCTCAGATTGTACTCAGAGGTGGAGTTTCTTGAGGAGAGGGTCTTGCTGAACTGGGCTATTGCAGGGACTGTCACAGGCTCTGTGCTCAGGCCGGGGTGGGGGACAGTGTGGCTGGATCTGTGGTAATCAGGTCTTCATACCTGGTTTTAGTCCAGCCATTCTTCCAGGAAAGCTCACAATGTCCTTCAAGTGATTTCTTTTACAAGATGTTTGCCAGCCTCTCAGATAAATCTTAGGTTGGCAGGGAACAGCAAGGCAGGGGGGTGGATCACCGGCCCCCCAGCAAAGAAGGCGAGTTCCCATTTGTCTGGCTTGGGAAGGAGCGGGGCTGATGCTGTGTGCAGGGAGGTGGCCTCAAGTCTGACCAGGAGGGCCTGGGACCAGCTGGGGCCCTGCTCTGGTCTCCCACTCAGATCTCATTCCTTGAAGGGTGTGCTGCATGCCCAAGCTCCCGGCAGCTGGTGGGTTTCCTCTCCCTGCTTCAGGAGGATAATGACAACACCTTCCAGAGGGTGGGATTGTCCTGAGTTCATCCCTGGAAAGCTCTCCCAATGGCTCCCGGTACTTGTGAAGCCATCAGTTCGTAACTCTTGCCCTTCCCTAAAGCTTGCTGTCCCTACTGGTTTCCTAACGGTGCCGAAACAAATTACCACCCATTTCGTGGTTTAAAACACAAATTTATTCTCTTACATGCAAGCCTTAAAGGGTTAGCAGGGCTGCATTCCTTCTGGAAGCTCTAGGGGCAAGAATTCATTCCCAGGCCTTTTCCAGCTTCTAGAGGCTCCCTGTACTCCTCAGCTCATGGCCCCATCTTGGTCCTGGAAGCTGGTAGTGTAGCATCTTCCAATCTTGGCAATCACTTTCCCTCCTCCTGCTCCCCTTCTCTGGTCACATTGCTTTTTCTGACTCTGATCCTCTTTCCACCCCCTCATAAAGGCCCTTGAGATCTCATAATCCTGTGTCATCTTTCCATCAAAAAATCCTTAACTTAATCATACCTGCAAAATCCCTTTTTCCCTATAAGGTGACGTGTATTTATAGGTTTGGGGGACTAAAGTGCGGACATCTCTAGCAGGATACTGTTTTTCGATCACAGGGTCAGATAACATTTCAGAGACTGGGGGCAGTGGCCTGTGGCGCAGATTGGACACCTGGGCTGCTGGAAGGCCAAGGATTCAAGCCCTCCCCTGGGGCATGGTGGGAAAGCTGTGGGAACACAGTGGGGCAGGTTTTGCAGCTGGGGAAAGCCACTCTTCTCCAGATGTCAGAAAATTTTTTTTTAAGATTTTATTTATTTATTTGATAGACACAGATAACAAGTAGAGAGACAGGCCAGGGCTGGGGGGCAGGGGAAGTATGCGGGGCTTGATCCCAGGACCCTGAGATCATGACCTGAGCCAAAGGCAGAGGCTTATCTGTGCTGAGCGACCCAGATGCCCTGGACATCAGAAATTTCTGATAGCTTCATATTCTCTCCCAGCCTGTGCCAAATAAGTAAGGGTGTGCATCTGATGCCCAGAGAGGGTTCTGTGCATGATTCCGGGAAAGCACCTGATGCTTGAAAAAGAAAATGAGAACAGGGGTGGGGGTAGGGAGGTGGTGTTACTCTTTTAAGCAGTGGGAGAGCCTGGAATCTGGTATTGAAGGACTGGGATGCAATCCCAGCTCTGCCACTTGCGGGCTGTGTGACCCCAAGCTTCGTCCCTTCCCCTCCTCCAAGTCCCATTTGCTTCCATTTGCATGATGGAAAAATCTAGTACCCGCCTCACTGAGGTATATGAGGGCTAAAGGAACATGAGAAGGACTTACAAGGCTTAGTAAGTGTAAGGTGCCCACGTGCCAGGGGTACTGTATGGTGTGGGCCTAGGGCTCTGCAGAGGAGTGTGATGTTGCTTCATCCCCCCAGCTCCACCCCTGGAATCACCGAGCAGTGCGTCAGGCGGGAGGGTCTGTGCTGCAGAGAAGGGCCAGGGTGGGAGCCCGCCTGTTAGGCAGCAGGAACCAAAGTGCAGAGGCCCTAAGCACTCCAGCAGGTTGGGAAGACCCAGAGACCTGCCGGCTGCACGGGAGGTGGGCAGGGGGGGGTCAGCAGGGTCAGAAAAGGCGCTAGGAGCCAGCAAAGGTGTTTAAGCCAAGAGGAAGCCAGACCCCATATCACAGGGCATTGTTATATATTTATATTTACTTGTTTTTTGTTTTTACTGCCTTTCCTCTAGATTATAAACCACGTAAGAGTAGGGATTATAGTTTGTTTGCTTCCTGGTGTATCTACAGAGTCCAGTGGGTGTTCAGTAAATATTTGTTGCATGAATAAATAAATGAATGAATGACCTAATTGAATCCCCAAGTAATCACTTTTTGCAGCGTCGAAATTTTTGTTTCTCTTTTTTAAATTCTGGTGTAGATAGTTATATTAGTTATATTAGTGCCATATTAGTTTCAGGTATATGATATAGTGATTCAGCAATTGTCTACTTTACTCAGAGCTCATCATGAAAAGGGCACTCTTAACCCCATTCACCCATTTCACTCATCCTCCCACCTGCCTCCCCTCCAGCCGCCACCACTTTGTTCTCTACAGTTAAGAGTCTGGTTTTTTTGCTCGTCTCTTTTGCCTTTTATTTCCTGAACTCCACATACGAGTGAAGTTGTATGGTATTTGTCTTTCTGTAACTGACTTATTTCACTTGGCTTTACACCTTCTAGGCCCATACACGTCCTTGCAAACGGCAAGGTTTCACAGCACTGATATTAAGTCCTTGGCAAGCATTAGGTGTAAGGTGGTGTCCTCAGAAGGTTAGCCGGACTCTGGTGTGCGGTGTGAAGGGAGGAGAGAGAGGCAGAAGTCCATTAGAAGAATCCAGGCCACAGAGCCAAAGCCCATAGCTTCTCCCACAGGGAGGGACGGAACAGCGTCATTGTAAGAGACGAGCAAGATGGACTTCCAAGGCTAAGTGGGACATGATCGCCGTAAAGGAGAAGGAATTCTGGAGTGGGGAGGAGGTTAGTTAGGATATGTGTCTTGCACAGGGAGGCAGTCAGGAAATGCTGGGGGATACAGAGGTGAGGCTGAAGACCCACAGCCAGCACCTTCTGTTGTGGGGTTGAGCCCTTGGGGACAGGAAGATATAACTAGGCCACAAGATTAGGCTCCCATGGCCACTTCCATTCTCTCTACCCCTCTTCTCAGTTTATGAGTATAAACTCATGTTTATGAGTAGAAATCCCTCCAGGAGCCTTTTCCAGCCTCTCTTGGGTCCTCCTATATGACGGTACCCTGCCTCACCCATGGCTCCGATTTCCTTTCTTTTTTCTTCTTTGAAGTAGGCTCCACACCCAGCCTGGAGCTCCACTCAGGGTTTGAACTCACGACCCCAAGATCAAGACCTGAGCTGAGATCAAGAGTTCACCGCTTAACTGACTGAGCCCCCCAGGCACCCCCCTCTGATTTTCTTTGTCCATATTCCTCCACTAAACTGCCCCAGGTCCTTTGTTAACTGTGGAGTAGGTGGCTGGATGGATGGCAGATAAGGAAATGTGGGGGAAAGAATGTGGAAGAAAAAGCGAGGTATGAGCACCAGAAATATGGATGATTGTTTTTCCTTTTTTGTTCCGCATTTTCCAAATTATAATAAATGTATTTGGCTTCTATTCCCTACCAACGTGTCTGCAAAAGAGGAGGAAAAAGGCAGGATGTCAGCCTCCTTTCTCATGAGCTCTTGGTTCTTGGTTTGCTTTCCTACAGGTGGAGGCAGGGAAAGGCCTGGAGATGAGGAAGCTGGTTCTCTCGGGGTTCCTGGCCAGCGAAGAGATCTACATTAACCAGCTGGAAGCCTTGCTGCTGGTGAGTCTGTGCTCCAGCTTGCCAGTCAGCATCATGCTTGCAAACTGCTTTTGGGGTGGGAGAAGGGGGACCTGGACCAGTCCTTCCCTGTGGGCAGAGTCTGACAGCCTGGCATTGGGCAGCCGGGGTCATTGCCAAAAAGAGGCCTGTGCCTCTCAGCCCCAGGCCTCCTTGACCTGCCCTGGGAAAGGTGGGAGAAGCACAACCGTGTTGAAGATGAACACTCCCATGGCCGCTGACCACGCACAGGCACCACTGATCAGTGACGGTGCTCTGTCCAGGTGGGGGCCCAGGTGAGGACCTAGCCTCCACCTCCACACTGTGCTCTGGGTAGTCTCTACCAGTCAATCAAGCCGAGTCCTCTTTGTCATTCCCTGGTCGCAGTCCTTTCTCCTCCCACAGATAGTGAGCCGTGGCTCTGCTCAGGCCCCATGGCAGGAAGTGTGAAGTGGGCGGGTGTCTGTATCGTTTGAGAAGCACCATAGCTCTGAGGCATTAGACCAACCCCAACCCTCTGTGAAGATGCCTCAGTTTCCTCCCAAGGTGGCAGCACTATGAGACTCAGACTGGGAGGGAAGTATTAGTAATATGAGGTAAAAGCACGACGCAGATGTGACGCCTTTTTCCTTTGAAGAAAGTGCGCCTTAGATGTGGCTAGATCTCACACAGAGGAACTGGGGAATGTAAAGGCCTCCCCCTGGGTGTTTTGTAGCCTGAGACACGGGATGATATCAGTAAAAGAGGGAATAAGAAATGTAGATGAGTGGAGACTCATTCTTTTTTTTTTTTTTTTTTAAGATTTTATTTATTTGAGGAGGCAGGGAGGGCACAAGCTGAGGGAAAGGGAGAAAAAGACTTCCCACCTGGCAGGGAGCCCAACAGGAGGCTCAGTCCCAGGACCCTGGGATCATGACCAGAGCTGAAGGCAGAGGATTAACGACTGAGCCACCCAGGTGCCCCAGAAACTCATTCTTGTAAGAACTATGAGAAACACATTTATATACCTGTTGGGATATGAGATGCTGCCACCCAGGATGCCGGCGGCCGTGGCATTTATTACCCCAGGAATAACTATCGAAACGTGCAGATACCTTGCCATGCCTGGGTGGCTCAGTGGGTTAAGTGTCCGACTCTTGATTTTGGCTCAGGTCGTGAGCTCGAGCCCCACGTCTGCTTGTCCCTTTCCCCCTGCTCCTCCCCCCACTCACATGCTCTCTTTCTACCCTCTCTCAAATATATAAATAAAAATCTTAAAAAAAAAAAAAGAAATATGTAGATACTTTGTGACCGCCTGGGCTCGGTCTGTGGTACCTCTCCCTGGGAGTTTATTGGAGGCATGACAATGTCGTTCAAGAGCTGGACAGTCCAGCAGACAGACAAGGACTGTGGTCTGGGGCCAGAACTAAGGCAAGATTTTACTCTGCGATCAATCATAGACTCATGGCACTGTTTTTCTTATCTGGATCTGAACCCATTAGTGCATCATAAAATCAATGTAGGTTGGAGCCAGCATTTTTTATAAAATGAGAAAGAAAATACCAGTATGCATTGTGCAAAGTAAGAATAAGTACTATTTCACTTAACTTCGGGTTTGTTGTGTGTGTATGTGTGTGTATATATATACATACATACATATATATATATGTATATACTGGGCCACATTCTTTCTCATGGATATTGTCATGTTGGAAACCCCTGGCTTTAGGCAAGTTGTGCATAACCTCCTTGAGCCTCATCTGAACATGAGAATAATCCCGTGACCTTCTCTGTCTTCTTCACGGGGTTGAGAAGCTCAGGTGATCCTTTTGGGGTCCCAGGCACTCAGAGTAGCTGAAGGAAGGAGGACAAGCGGAGGACCAGTCAGACGCATGTGACACACCCCAGGAACGGAGAATTGCCACAGCCAAGTGAGGGGGCGTCATTGTCATTACTGAAAGGATGTGTGTTTGAGAGGAGTTCCAACAGAGGACCTTCTGACAGATGGCCTGTCAGAATCCCTGCCTGACCGCTCTCAGCTCGAGCCCTTCAGAATATTCATGAACCCTTGTGGCCCATCTTCTCCATCTGCAGACCCCGGATACTGATGCTAGTACTCTCTGGGGTTGTTGTGGGGACAAAAGGAGTTTGTGTGTGAAGCTCTTAGAACAGAAACTAAAGCGTTAGCTGCTGCTGTTATTTTGTCCAGTCCTGGGAGAGATGCAGGTTGGGGCCTGTTTCTGTCAACATAGCCTTTCCCTGAAGGAAGGGGAGGCGCGTCCTCAGAGAAGGCCGGGCCCTCCTGGATTCCAACCTGTGTGTGCCTTCTCATCAGTCATTGGGCCTAAGGTGAGCTTCCCTGTGTGGGGGCAAAGATAGCAACAGAAGTAGGTGCCAAGACACTCCCTCCCTGCCTCACCTTTCTAACAGCTCAAGCCTCGAAGGCAAAACCTGTGAGGCTCAGGCCTACAGGCCACCCAGGACACATCCCTCCTCTCCCCCCAGCTTGTTCCTCCCAGGCCCCTGATTGGTTCTTGAACACAGGCCAGGAGGAGGGGGTGCTGACTGGGAGACCAGGTCTATGCTGGAGGGCTCCAGGAAGAGGGGGCGGACCCTCCACAGCTACAGCCTCAGACAGTGAGCCTCCGAGATAAGGAATCAGGCCTCTCCACCCAAGGCCTTGAGCTGGAAGCCCTCCCCTCCTGGCTTTCTGGTTACTAAAGCCTTTGCCCTTTAGGCGGTGATCTGACCAAGGGGCCCCGGGGAAGAAAATCTCTCGTCTCTGTGGCCCACTCCCAGATCTCCTACTCATCACCCAGCCCCTCTGGCTTGGCTCCTCCCGTGTCTGTGTCAGACTGTTCGCAGCTTAACACTTCTGATATGCAGATGGCTGGGCGTGTGTGGTGTGTGTACCCAAGGCTGTGTGCACACACAGACGCTCTTGGGACTCACACAGGAGCCTCTGTTCCTGCCCCCTGGGTTGTTGGCTGGGGCAAGGTTTGGTAATCTGGAAACCTCCGGTTCCCGGTTGGCTCAGATTACAAACAGAGTGGGCCCGCGGCCCTGAGCTGGAGTGGGGGTGGAGGAAGGGAGACAACCAGATGCGTGTCATTTCATTCTGCATCTCACCCACTGTGGGGAATGTGGAAGTGAGCTCAGGGCCTGCCTCTGGCCATTGCTACAGCACATCCCACCACAGGGCCTCGCCGGCCCTCCTCTCTCAGCCCCACATTTGGGGTTCTCAGGTTCCTTTTCTCTAAAATAGGTTAATGATGCTTCCCTCCCTGGGTTCTGGGAGGAGGAGTAACCGAGATGATACGTTGGCAGCCTCCAGGCCTTCTGGGATAGGAGGTGGAGGAAGTGGGCTGATTTCTTGCCCCTGTTTTGAAAGGCAGGTTGCTGGGGGACAGAGCTGACAGACGGCTGTGGGAAGGCTTTCTCTGAGTCAGAACCCACCTGGTCCCGCTTCCTGAGAAGCACTTTGTGGAAAGTGGAGAGCGAGGCCTGACTCCCGAGTCACTCAGTGATCCTCTCTTTTAAGAATCTGTTTCTCCCCTGACGAAATGGAGAGCCAGGGGCTAGCCCTGCTTTCTGCAGCAGGATTCTGGGAGGAGGGAGCACCATGCTAGCCCTTGGGGAGAAGAACAGTGTTGGACTCAAGTTCAGTGTTGGGTTGCTTTTGCCTTTTAGCCATCTGGACCTGAGGCCTGGTTTCAGGGCTTCACCAGATAAAAGTAACTACCTTCAGGGGTCTCTGGCCAGCTGGGGCTCCCACACGCCCAGCACTTTCCCTGTCCCCCCGCCAACCCCAGTGAAGTCAAGCCTGAGACCAAAGGGCCCCAGTCTTGTCCTGAGAACCCTCTGACGTCCTGAGCGCAGGGCCCATCCATGTGACCCGCTGTTGGTGAGCGCGCATTGCTTCCCTTTTTGTAGACAGAGTGGGAAGTTCAGGAGGAAGCAGACAATTGGGTCTTGTCTTCGCTGGGGTGGCTGATGAGTGCTTCCCCAACAGCTTCTGAGAAGTCCTGACCCTTCATCTTCCCAGGGCTGTTCCTGCCCTAGGTGCTTTTTTTCCCCCTCTGCGTGGGGACAGCACCCAGGCAGGAGCAAGGAGTGGAGGTTCTGGGACTCTGTGGTGATTCGTCTCTCCACTGGATCCTGGGGGGGGAGGGGGCAAAAAAAGGATAAACTAGGACAGCAATCTTGAGGAACAGCTCCGTGTCCTTCACAGAATATTGGGAGCCCTGAAGCTGAGCGTGGCCGCCCACCTGGGGTTGGGAGAACAGTGTTTCCTTTCCGTGGTTCCTGGTTCTTCTGTTTCCCTGCTTACCCACGCCCCACCCTCCACCTGCTCAGATCTTCCCAACCTTTGAGGCCTGCTCCTGTCACCACCTCTGTGAAGCCCCCTGGGCTGTACCAGCACTACCTTGGGACCACTTGGTTGGTATTTACGGTCCAAGATGGGTAATACCCTGTCTGGCTTTGTCCACTACATGGTCTGGTTTACCCACATGGCTTATAATGTTCTCCAGATCAAGGATCTTGAGTCAGAAAAATAATCTCCTGAGAAGAGAATTGGCCCTCCCTCACTCACCTGCCTAAATGCCTTCACGGAAAGGCAGGTCATTGCATTTCTTGCCCCTCCCTGGTCTGGCCTCTGCCCAGTCCTCCAGCTCTCCTTAGGCCCCGCTTCTCCCCCTTGCCCACTGCACATGGGCTCCCTGGCTTTCTCCAGCTCCTCTCTCTCATCAAGCCCCTGCCCACCGTGAAACCGGCATTGAGGAATACTGTCTTCTGAGACCCCAGGCTTCCATTTCAGGGTAAATGTTCCCTTCTGGGAGAAGCTGTCCTTCTCCACCCTGTCTCAGGAGGTCCCCTTATTTCCTTCATTGTGCCCAGGTGGAAATAGTGTGTAAGACGGTTTCCTTGTATTTTGTCTGTCTCCCCTGTTGAACAGGGGGCTCCATGGGGCAGGGATTGGACGTGTGGTGAGTCACTGAATGTGATCTGGCCTCACATTAGGCACTTGGTACATTATTCGTGGGGCAGATGATGATAATAGTAGCAGCTGACATTATTGACTGCCTCCTGGGTACCAGGCACCTACTTGATATTTTATATAAATTGTGGCTCTTGATCTTCCCATCAGTGTTCTTGAGAAGGTAATATTACCCCAGTTTTACAAATGAGGCTGCAGAGGCCCGGATGCTAAGTGACAGAGCTGAGACTCAAACCCACACCTCCCGGCCTGCACCAGGGAAAACCCCATCCTACTGCCCTTGCAAAGCCAGGGCGTTAGGGTTAATTGTCCCCAGTGCTAAGAGGCTCGGAAGGAGGGCTCTGCTTTTGCCTGCCTTTTTCCTCGCTTCTGGACTTTTTAGAGCTGGGAGGACAGGGGAGCTGGAAGTCAGAGCCTCATCTGGGTATTTGGGTAGATGGGACTTCCTCTTATGGACAGGCATTGCTGGAGCTTGGCTGCTCTGGTGGTCCTCTCTCAGACCAAGCCAGTGATAACTCCGGTGTCTGTTAATGTCACTGTTCCAGCCAGTCTAGCCTCTAGTCACCCGTTATTGGCTGGAATGCTTCTCTGGTTAGGAAGCTCACTAACCAATCCTATGAGGTGATGGGGATCTGCCCCCATGACTTCTCCTGGCTCTTCCTAGGTTTCCAGAGTGACTCAGACTAAGTCAAAGTGCTCTTTCCGCACAGCCTTTCCACTAGATGAAGAACATTAAGCACATCTGACTCAGGCTTCTGTCTTCTACGTAAATGTGTCTGCCCCTCCCATACTTTCTCTAAGTGACAGGGGCCCAGACCCTGTCTCCTGGAGGGCCTCTGGAGTGCAGTCTAGGCATCTTTGCAGGCTTTGGGGCTAAGGGAAGGCCAATCAAGGAAGAGTTCCTTATCTTTTGATATCAAGGGGCTTTTTTTTTTTTTGCTTCAGCTGTGAATTTTAATAGCTTTTTTCCCCTGATGATAAAAATTAATATTTACTCGGGTACCTGGGTGGCTCAGTCATTGAAACATCTGCCTTTGGCTCAGGTCATGATCTCAGGGTCCTGGGATCGAGCCCCGCATCAGGTTCTCCACTCAGCAGGGAGCCTGCTTCTCCCTCTCCCTCTGCCCCTCCTCCAGCTTGTACTCTCTCTCTCACTTGCTCACTCTCTATGTCTCAAATAAATAAAATCTTTTTTAAAAAATTAATATTTACTCATTGTAGGTGGTTCCGAAAATGCAGAAAAATCACACTGAAGAAATTGCACCCAGGTCCCATTCTCCTACCATCCCCCTGTTGGGCATGAAGGCAACAGCTGCAGCTCCCCACCAGTGTTAGGGAGTGTCCCGAGTTACTGTTTGTTCCTGCATCCACCCCACCTGAAGGCCCTGGAGCATCTTAGTGTAGATAATCTCAGTTGACAGATAAGTTTCATCTCACCTGTCAATCTCAGCATGGAGAAATAGTCTGGGACTGTGACCAGGCTCAGTGAGAAAGAGCATTGTTATCGACTCGTGATGTCTGCCATGGTCGACCAGTAGTGTCTGCCTTGGTCGACTCGCAATGTCTGCCATGGGTACAGGAGGTAGGAATGTGGTGTCTGTGCCTCCTGCTCACTCTCTATACTAAGGGATGGGAACTTGGACTGTCAGTGCAGCTGAGGTTGGTCTTGAGTCTCTTTGAGACTGTACTCCCAAATCCTAGAATCGTGTCCTGATTGTTGGAAGGAAATGGCTCAGGGCTTGAGTTCCCAGTCAACCCTCCCTTCCACTGATGGGTGACAAGGGAGCTTGTAACTCAGCACATGAGGCCACTGTGGAAGAAAGGCATGGATCCTGTTAAACCAGTAAGCGAACCCAGTATAAGCTGGGGGCCAGGGACCCCTTGGGCGACAAGGGTGTGGGGGAAATGTGTCCTGGCATTAACCCATGGGCCGGTGGGGGGGGGTGCTCCCTGGCTGTCAGGGTCCCCCTCCTTGTAGTAGGGCATGGCTTGTTGGAGCCTATAACAGCAGCTACTTAATGCAAACCACACTTCAGGGGTTTACTGTTTGTCCCTGTATCCACCCCACCTGAAGGCCTTGGAGCATTTTGGTGGACATAAGCTCAGTTGACGGATAAGTTTCATCTTACCTGTCAACCTCAGCATGGAGAAATAGTCTGGGACTGTGACCAGGCTCAGTGAGAAAGAGCATTGTGATTGACTCACGATATCTGCCATGGTTGACCAGCAGTGTCTGCTGTGGTCAACTCGCAATGTCTGCCGTGGGTACAGGAGGTAGGACGTGGCCACGTGCCCTCCATGGCCTTGTCGAGGCCCAACTCCAGCCCCGGCAGTGCGTGTCTGTGCCCTGGAGCTTCTGCCCATCTGGTTCATCGGCTCTTACCTTCTCTCTTTCTCCCTCCTCACTCTCAGCCCATGAAACCCCTGAAGGCCACAGCCACCACCTCCCAGCCCGTGCTCACCATCCAACAGATCGAGACCATCTTCTACAAGATCCAGGACATCTACGAGATCCACAAGGAGTTCTATGACAACCTCTGCCCCAAGGTGCAGCAGTGGGACAGCCAGGTCACCATGGGCCACCTCTTCCAGAAGCTGGTGAGTCTCCTGTGGACAGACAGCACTTATCTGGTGCCTCAGTGGAGCTGCTGGCGTTGGGAGACATCCAGGAATCCCCAGCCTTCTTGATCTCCTTAAAGGCCTGGGTCACTTCTGAGTCCCGGAGGAAAGCCTGGACCTCTGCTCTGTGGGGTCCTGGGCCTAGTGTCCCGACTCCAGGCCTCCCACCGTAAAGCCTGAAAGTGCTTCTAGGGATGTGAGGGGCTTCAGGGCTGGAATGAAGGCTCACCTGCTGGGCTTCAGGTTGCCTGGCCCTCAGCAGAGAGGCTGACAGGGCCAGTGGGCAGACAGGGACTGCTCCTTTGAAACACTGGGCATTTGCCTCACCTCGGTGCTGCCTCTGAAATGAAGCGGTCAGACGGGTCAGTGAATGATCCCCTCCTGGGGACCCTGGAGCAGAAAGCATCAAGAACTCAGCCCACCCACCATTGCAGGGGAGAGACAAGGTAGAATTAGCTGCAGACATAGTGTTGGGCAAGGCTTTCGGAGGTCTTCCAGCTCCCAAGGCTTCTGTGACACCTTCTCCCTTAGCTCTGAGACTGTCTCTGGCTGTGTCCCCTGGAAGACCCCCAGGTCAGACCTACGGCGCCCCCATCCCCACTCTTTACTGACCTTTCCCTGCTTGTAACTTCATCCGCCCAGGAGGCAGCAAGGAGACTGCCAGTCCGTGGTCTTTGTCGTCTGGGTGTGAATGGAGGTGGGCAGGGGGCAGTGCCTCTCCTTTACCTCCCCTGCAGTGTGGGACTGCTTGAATGGACAGGGCTGTACTCTCCTTACACTAGAGAAAACTCTTGCTAGGATTCTTCTAGGGCCTCAAGCTCACAGTATGTTCATAACTGAACTTATTGTCTCAAAAGTTCTTTACTCTTCTTCCTACCTCTGTGTCAGTGGGTGTTACCACCATCCCGTCCCCCATCCATTCATGACTCCCTTGGACTAGTCCTTGGTACCTCCCTTCCCCACTCCCTTCCCCATCCCCACTTCTGAAGGATGCTCACTGCTGGGCCTGCCTTGCCCTGCCCCCTCTGGGGCCCTCCCCTCCCCTCAGGAGTGGCTCCTGCCTCCAGGCCCACCTTCCTGCCAAGCCTCCCCACCTCTCCCTAGCAGCGCGGAGTTACCTGAACTCCTGACCTTGCTTCTCCCCAACTTAAGTCCCTTCAGTGGCTCCCCCTTGCCTGTTGAATAAATGCCAGGCTCTGAGGAATGGCTTATGAGACCCTTTGCATGCTGGCCATCCCTGGCCTCTGGCTGTTGCTTCCCTGTCCTTGTGCGCTCCCTCCCCCCACTGACACTGAACTTTCTATTCTCAGTTCATGCAGCAGACACTCTTGACCTCTCTATTTTTTTTTAGCTCCAGCTGCCTGAAATGTCCTTCCCCAACTGCCTCCAGCTTAGAAGTGACATCCCTGGCGAAACCTTCCCCCAACCTTCCAATGTAGCCCCTTTGTTTATCCCCTCAGTGAACATGGGGACCTCCTGTCTCCCTAAAACCATAAGCTCTTGGAGAATAGGCTGCATTTTCTTTTTCATTAGACCCCAGAACTAGCCTAGTACTTAATACACAATGAGTGAGTAAACGAATGAGTGCACCATGACCTTGACTACTGTGACTAGGGAGAACTTGGAAGGGAATCGAGGGGGACGTACATCACAGGGCCTGAGGTCTGTGTCCCAAGAGGCCAGCAGTGTTGTAGGGACAAACACAGCTTCTGGAGCCACAGTTGACTTTGTTTTGGTTTTTTCAAGAGTGAGTTATTTATTTGAGGAAAGAGAAAGTGTGCACATGTAGAAGGGAGGGGCAGGGGGCGAGGGAGAGAGCCTCCCAATAGACTGTGCTGAGTGCGGAGCCCGATGCGGAGCTCCAAGTGGGGCTTGAACTCACAACCCTGAGATCATGACCTGAGCCAAGAGCAAGAGTCAGGGGTTTAACTGACTGCACCATCCAGGCACCCCCGGCCGCAGCTGACTTTGAATCCCGACTCTGCTACAGATTAAGCCTGTGACTTTGGGCACAACCTCTCTGACTCAGCTTCCTCGTCTGTGAAAAAGAGGATAATAATAGTATTTACCTCACCGACTTGTTGTGAGGACTGCATGAGTTAATACCTGAAAAGGGCTTGGAACAGGGCCCAGAACATAGTAGATTAGGAGATACTCACTAGTCAGCCATTAGCATGACTGTTGTTTCCATCGCTGCTGTCCCTGCCGTCGCCGTCCTCGCTGTTCTTAGCGAGAGGCACCCCGGCAGGTGGTATTGCCGGGGAACCCCACACTCCGGGTTCCGGCAGCCCCAGAGTGCCTGCTCCAGTTCAGGGACGGCACTTACCCGGTCATCACTCCCGGCCTGGTCCCAGGAGCCTGAGCGGATTGGCTTGGGGGACAGCCTCTCCTCGGCCTCATCAGAGAACAAATGAGAGGAGGGTGGGGGGACCTAGGCCAGCGCATAGTGGAAATGCTGTCCCACTTTTATCTCTGTTACTCGGACCCTGCTGTCACCAGTGTCCCCCATTCAGCTCCACAGGCCCCGGTTCGTGAATTTGCTACCCCCCTCCCCTCCCCCAGCAGCATGAAGGGATCTCCGCGGCCCCTGGGGCTGCTGGCCTGGGAGGGCCGGAGAGGAGCCCGGCAGTCCAGGCATCTGGAGGTGTGGTTTATTTTCAGCCGGTAAGGTCTCCATTACCGAGAGAAGGGAATTAGCATCTCTGCTATTTGTTTTATGAGATCACCCCAGTGCCAGGCTGCTGTTTCCAAGCAACCTCCACATCCCAGTTAATGGCCCTGGCAGGCTGGGCCTTAGTACATGGTGAAGATGGCAGTGCCTGGGTCGATGGGCCCTGACCCCCGTGTGCAGGTCTTCTGCCCGGGTGGCTCCAGCTCCGACTCAGCTCCTGCTACTGCCTTGGGTCGTGGGGTGGGAGGATAGCATTCTGACCTGGGCAGCCAGCCTGCATCGTTCTTGTGGGAAAGGGGGACAAGGAGAGCACATCCCCGGAAGAAGAAAAGCAATGATTTTTACTTTGGTTTAGGAAGCAACTATCTAGCACCTCCCCCATAGCCTGGGACACCGGTGGGCTGGTACTCCCCCTGGAAAAGGAATTAAATTCACCCCTTCCTGCACTTCCCCCAGATTTGCTGTCTTTGCCAAAAGTCTGGCCCGTCTGAGGCTGAGACCTCCGCAGCTCTGGCCTTGGTTTCTTTGCAAGCACCCCCGTCCTCATTTTCCCCTCTGGCTTTCCCGGCCCCCCACCTGCCAGGCTTTCCACCTGCCCCAGATCTTCGGGATCTGGAGGAACACAAGAGTTCTGTGGAAAGCAGAGTGGTCCAGGGTGGGCCTCCCAGGCAGCCTGCTTTCCCCAGCACCTCAGCATCCCCCCGAGGAAGCCCCGTGGCAGCTGAACCTCCGTTGCTACTTCACTACAAAATATTTAAGCCAGAAATTCTAGAGAATACGTGTAGCAAACAACTGTGCACTCATTCCCCCAGAACTGACGGATGTTAAGCTCTGAAGATAGACTAATCAAGGAAACAAAGCATCGTAGATGAAGTCTCTCTCCCTTCCCCTCACCCTTCTGCTCAGCACAGAAGCAGCTACTGGAATGAATTTGGTGTGTTGCCTTCTGGGCTGCAGTTTGTATTTTTATTATGTATCTGTATCTTTTTATGGCATTACATGTACTTTTTCAACATATATATTTTATGTATTTTGCAATTCGATCATTTGGGAACTTGTCGGTGTTACTACCCATAGATCTCGTTCCGTCATTGTAACTGCAATGTGGATCTGAATTACCGCATTTGTGAGCATCTGTTCCCAGTCTCTCTACAGGAGGGAGAGTGGAACAGTGAATCCCCTTGCTCACGTCTCCTTGGGGACATACAAGGGCAGGTTTCACTAGAGCAGTGCCTCCGCTAGAACTATAATGCGAGACATGTACGTAATTTTAAATTTCCTAGTAGCCCTTACTTAAAAGTAGAAATAGGGGCGCCTGGGTGGCTCAGTGGGTTAAAGCCTCTGCCTTCGGCTCAGGTCATGATCCCAGGGTCCTGGGATCGAGCCCCACATCGGGTTCTCTGCTCAGCAGGGAACCTGCTTCCCTTCCTCTCTCTCTGCCTGCCTACTTGTGATCTCTGTCTGTCAAATAAATAAATAAAATCTTTAAAAAAAAGAGAGAGGAAATAGGCGCAGGAAATTAATTTTAAGAATGCATTTTATTGTTAAAAAATATGTATTTAGCCCAAGAGACCCAAAATATTGTCATTTTAGCATGTAACCAATATTTAAAAATTAATGAGATCATTTACATTCTCTTTTACATGCTAAGTCCTTGAAATCCAGTGTGTATTTCATACTTAGAGCACATCTTGGGGCGCCTGGGTGGCTCAGCCGGTTAAGCATCTGACTTTCGATTTTGGCTCAGGTCGTGATCTGATCAGGTTGTGAGATTGACCCGTGTCCAGCTCCGAGCTGGGTGTGGAGCCTGCTGAAGATTCTCTCTTTTCCTCTCCCTCTGCCCCATCTCCCTTTCTAAAAAAATGCACACACACACACACCCAGAGCACATCTCAGTTTGGACTAGCCACTTCTCAGGTGCTCACCTGCCACAAGGAGTGACTGACTCCCGAACCGGATCCCAGACTCTGGGGTTTGTATGTAGAAGTGGGTTTGCTAAGGAGTAGGCTGAGCTGTGCATATTTTTAGCTTTATCAGTTATTGACAAATTACTGTCCAAATAACAGGCCTGACGCCCCCATAAGCAGTCTGTAAAAGCTCTAATTTCCTCCTCATTCTTGCCAACCTTTGATACGATTAGACTTTAAAATTTGGGGCAGATTGATGGGGATGACATAGTACCTCACCGTGCTTGTAACTCACATTTCTGCCCTTTCCTCCCTCAAGGGGAAGTGCATATGCAAAGCACAGGAAGACTTTCCATAAATATTTGAGGAATTAAGTTAATGAGCCTCAGTTTCCCCTTTTGCAGAAAGGGATGATGGCATCCATTCTGCTCTCAGAGCTGAGGTCCTGTGTGGTTGTAAGTAGAGGGAAGCTCTGTGTTAGGTTCAGAGCGACATGCAAATGTGTCCTGAGGCGGTTAGGGTCTCTGGCTCCTTAAGAGGCTGAGGATGTGGGGACAGGGACTGAGGGAGGCCAAGGGAAGTGGGGACTGCATCTCTTTTTCTAAGTAATCTCTACACCCTGGGGCTCTACACCCTGGGGCTCGAACCCACAACCCCAGATCAAGAGTAGCATGCTCCACTGACTGAGCCAGCCAGCCGCCCTTACCCCTCTGGGACTGCGCCTTTAAATGCTGTGCCTTACACTCAGCCTGGGGAGTGGGGTACTCCGGGCTCCAGCTAATTCCAGGCCTTGAAAGATGGGTGAGGCATTACGGGGCTTCAAACCCCGGGAGACCTTTATGATGCTAAATAAAGCCAAATGCTGTTAAATTTCTTGTGTGCCAACAAAGGCCCTGCCCTGCTTCCCCCCCCCCCCCCCCCCCCCCCCCGCCCCGGCCCCAGTACCCTCTTGTTAACCTTATTGGCTGAGCTGGTTTCCATGGAAACTGTCAAGTTCAAAGGGATACTATAGTATGTTCATCCTGCCTTTCACCTCTGTTCCGCATGTAGCCCTTTGGAGCAAAGTTAGAGGTTCTGAGTGCTAAGGGAGCTCCAGGTGCCCTGCTTACGCTGTCATCCATTCATTAATCCTCCCTCCCATCCCACTGCCCTCCTCTCTCTCTCCTCTTCTCCCTGCAGGCCAGCCAACTCGGTGTGTACAAAGCATTTGTGGATAACTATAAAGTCGCTCTGGAGACAGCTGAGAAGTGCAGCCAGTCCAACAACCAGTTCCAGAAGATCTCTGAGGTGGGCAGCTCCCCACACAACCCCTGCCTTCCAGCCTCTGGGCCCGTTGCCCATTAGGGAAATGGTTCCCCTGAGGGGAACCCTTAGACTGACATTTGCTTTCTTGCACTTGACATTTTCCCTCGTAATATAAGAATAACGATGTGTTTGATTTTGTTATTCTGTTTAGGTTATTCTGTATCAGAACAGAGGAGATGAAAAAAAAAAAAAAAAAGGCAGTATTGTCACACGCTGTGGTGACCTTGAGCAAGTCCCTTCCCTTCTCCTGGCCTTATTTCCTCTTCTGTCGGGTGAGGGGTCTGGATTCTTCAGCTCATCCTGGTTTGCTTGATAAGAACCACCAGGGGCACTGTTTAAAATGCAGATCTCCAGACACCTTCCCTGGAGCTTTAATTCAGAGAGTTTGGGGTGGGACCCAGGAGTCTATATTTTTGAAGCTTCCCCCGGGTTATTTTTATGATCAGAAAGATTGGAAGAGTTCTGGACTAGCTTGTCTCTTAAGATCTTTTGCAACCGCGCGACAGAGAGAGGACCAGGGCCATTTGTGAGGAGAAGCAGCCGTACACTTTGGCTGGAAGCCAGCCTCTCCCTGCTGTTGCCGGGAGCCTTCCTTCCATGCTCCCCTGCTGGGCAAAACTGTGGCATTGGTTGCCATTGCCTCTCCAGGAAGCAGCAGGGAGGAGCTCTATTCTCCTCCGGGAGCATGGCCCAGACTTCCTCTTGCATCGAAAGGATCTCCACGAAACCCCAGAAGCTGCTGCCCTTGCTATCACAGTCCCAACTCCAAGCCTGGGGCAAGAGAACCTCTGGGTCCAGGGAAGGGGAGCTCCCTTTGCAGTTTTGGAAATTCTGCCTTACAGGCCTCTACGAACCCTTTGCTTTCCCATCTCTGCTCTGATGCTAGAAAAGTCGGGGAGATGCAGAACAGTGTTGGTGAGACTCCTGGGGTGACGGGTTCTACTCCAGTTTGGAATCCGCTGAGAGCAGCGCACAAGTTGGGCAGCTGGAGATGAGAATGTCAACTTGATTACTAGTAAAAGCCAGGTTGGAAAGATGTGGCCTTGGATCTGTAGGCACATTGGGCTTGCTGGTACTTCCCTTCCACAATGAGACACATCTATCGGGGACGGAAACAGGGAGCTAAGCTCGGTTTCTTCTCCCAGCCCCAGCCATGGAGTGCAGTCAGTCACCCTGTGCCTGGGAGAACAGAGCTGGGTGGGGAAGTCCCTCTGCTTGGGGTCACAAGGCGGGAGAAATGGTACTTCCCCTCATGGCTCCCAGCCCTCCCTGGGAACAAACTAACTGCCTGACCTGTGTCCCAGAGTTGTGTCTGGTCTAGAGAGTGGCAAACCTCCTCTTAGCCTAGGCTGACTGCCGGTTCTCTGGCCGGCGGAGACCCCCGCACTCCTCCCGAATCCCTCTCCCAGACTGTGGGTGGCGTGGCAGAGTGGGTCCCCTGGCCTGCTGCCAGGTGGCTTCTCACCCTGACTCAGTGCTGATGCTGTCGCTTCCTACTGGCACTTCCACTTAATTACTGCAATTAGGGCCCTTCTCCTCTGCAGCCGGAGCGATTTCATACCTCTGGGCTACGCTGGAGTGGGGCACGGGGACAAGTTTCCTAAAGCTGGGAATCCAGTCACCCGCCAGAGACAGTCTTGGGGAGCTGAGTACCCCCCTTCTCCCCACCCCAATCCCCAAGCTCAGTCCCTAGGTGTTTTCTCTGTCCAGAAACAGCTTGAGGCAGGAGTAGGAAATGTGGGGCTCCTGCTGCCTGGGCGTGTCCCCCCTTCCAGGCAGAGCAGAGCAGGCACCATCCCCTGGGTCCCTGACCTTGACCTTCGCTCACCCCGGCCTCCCTGTTGACACCCCACTTGAAGGCCCCCCTCCACACACCCAGCCCTGCCTGCCATGGGGATTGTGTTACAGCTCCAGTCCCGGGCCCTAGTGGTCTGTCGCCAAGGGCCAGAGCTGGAAGCTCTCTCTCCAACCGCTGAGAAAATAGGATCAGATAAGCAATCCCGAGAGTCTCTCTCCCAGGCACTTGGCTTGGGGGCCAGGAGGGGTGTGGCCTCTTCCTTACTTGCAGTTTCCTCCCTTATGTTAGCACCCATGGGTGCGGGTGGCGGGTGGGGTTGGGGGCTGGAGAACCCCTCTCCATCCAGGTAGGATCTAGATGGGACTGCCCTGTGGAGCTCAGTCTCTGTCCTAGGTGCCCAGGACCCCTGACTCCTTATCTCCAGGGCTGCCCACGCCCTAGGGTACACCTGCCTTTTGTCCCGTCAAATCCCAAATCCCGTGTACCCCGGGCTGGTGGTGGACAGAAGCCCTAACTCATGGCTGCTGCTGGGGATCCACCTCTTGCCACCTCTCCAGAAGGCCCTCAGAGTCACCAGGTTGGGGTGTTAGGGGGTCTGTCCGAGGAGCGCCGGAGCTCCAGACCCCACTGGTACCCAGAGCCCCTCCTTCCTGCCTACATCCAGCCTCCTCCGTACTCCACACGCGCCAGGAGACCATGGGTGTGGCACAGGGAGTCTGGAGTCCGTGAGTCAGGGGGAGACCTGGGCTCTGGTCTTTGTCCTCCAGTTTGTACCCTGGCTTCCAGAGCACTGCTTCTTCCTGCTCTGGCTGCTGTGAGGGAGGGGGAGGTTCAGGGGGCAGTCCACGTAGTGATTCCTCCCCTCTGTTCGGCAGGAACTCAAAGTGAAAGGTCCCAAGGACTCCAAGGACAGCCACACGTCAGTCACTATGGAAGGTACTCTGGGGAGCGGGCTGGATAATAGTTACCTTCCTTTGTCTGCTCTGTGGACTACGGTGCCCTGCTTGTGTGAGCATGTGCATGGGAATGAGAGAGAGAGAGTGTGTGTGTGTGTGTGTGTGTGTGTGTTTGTGTGTGTGTGGTGCACAAATGCGAGGAATCCAGCCTCTATCCCTAGGCAGCCGGCCAGCTACAAACGTGCTCCTCCTTAGGATGCCAGCAGGCAGCTCGCTCCCCTCCTCCCCTCCCCCTCCTGCCTCTCCACGCGCGCCTCCCCTCCCCTCCCCGCCCCTCCCCCTTGCTAGAGGAGCACTCTGAAGCGGCTGCTTGATTCAGGCTGTGCAGCAGCAGCCAGCAAGGTGGCTGAGTGGCCAGGCTGCTGATGGGAGCCACCGAGCGATGGCCGCAAGCTCCTGCCGCTGGGACGGAGGCTGCCATGGAAATCCTCCTCATCATTCGCTTCTGCTGTAACTGCACCTATGGTAACCCAGGCGCCCCCCACCTCAGGGGAGGTGGTGTAGCTTCCCACCTCTGGGGGCTGGCTGGAGTGGGTTGACATGTGGCCGGCAAGGTGGGGGCCGGGAGGGCGCAGAGAAGGGAGGGCGGCAGAGAAGGGAGGCGGGTACAAGTGGCCGGCTCTGTGTTTGCCCCTGTTCTGGCCAGCTTGCAGGCTGGAGCTAAAGTCTAGGGCAATCCGGGGCAGGGTGGCTTGGAAATCGAAGGAACAGGCTAGGAGTGTCCAGGCACCCCCCCCCCCCACCAACCCCAGGCTCCGTGGGGATCGGTGTTGGGGAAACGGCCCGGGAGGCAATGGCAACTTCCTGGTGATGCTGTTAAGGAGAGAAAGTGACAAGGCTGTGTCTGCAGGTGTGGCAGCCCTGAGGCTGGAGGGGGGTCAGCAGGGGCCAGTCGGACCATGGCATCTGGTCTGGGCAGCGTTGCCTGGGCCCAGGAGAGCGCCAGCCCCTGCCTGAGGGACAAGTTGGGAGTTTCTTTGTTCCCAGAGACAGGAGAGGAGCTTGAGCCGCCAGGGTATTGTGTGTGCTCCCCGAGTGCACGGGTTGCCTTCGAGATCTTTTCTGCTCGGGAACCGTGGTGGCAGTGGGAGAAGGTGGCCGCAGTTGGGAGAGCAGGAGGGACCTAGGCTGCTCCCTGGGGCTTGTTTGTAGCCACGGGAGGCCCCCAAGCTAAGGTGCCGGCTCTTGGTGCCTGCTGGTAGGAGAGGGGGGCGTGGCAGGCCACTGCTTTGTGAAGGTCACACACCCACCTGTCCGTGGAAGGAACCCTGGGGGTCCCTCAGCAAGGGCGTCCCTCAGCAAGGGGGTCCTGCGACAGGTCCAGGCTCTTGCTCAGCGGGGGCGGAAGCAGCCTAGGCAAGGAGGGGTCTGGAAGCGGACGCTGCCCTCTGAGGCCAGAAGTGCCTTGGGCAGGAGCGGAGGGTCAACAGTTGCCTCCAGTGGCCCTCTGCCCTGCCCCCTGCCTCCCCTCCCCAGCGTTTTGGAGTGGCAAGTGGTTGGTTTTAGGACCACCTTCCCTCCCACCAGCCGTTTTGTCTGCACCCTCTCAGTCACTTTGCCTTCACATCTCCGTGGTAACCTGGAGCTCCTTGGCAAAGGCTGAACGGAGGGGGGTGGCAGTTTGCTGGAGGAGAAATGATGAGGTTTCCCGGGCTCTTTCTCAGAGGCCACAGCCCTGGAGGGACTGTTGTCTGCTCACCTGGGCAGGCTGTCCCACATCGAGGTTCGCTCTTGATGGAGGAACCCCTGAGGCAGCCCCTCTCCAGCTGCCCTAGCGGGACAGCTGTGGGAACTCTAGTTACTGGCCAGAAGCTGCCCTGTGCCGCTGCCCTGTGCCTCCACCCGTCGGCTTGAATTCTGGCAGGCCAAGGTCAAGAGGAGAGATGGACTTGAAATTGGCCTGTTTAAAGATCAGAGGAGAAATGCTCTTTTTGGTCTGGGCTGGGATTGGGTCAGGCCTCAACTCTACCTCCTTAAAAGGGGGTTGGCCTGTGGCTTCCTCTTCCCTTCCCAAAAGGAGGTTTTGTCGTAGTGAAACAGACCTGGGACTGGAGTTCAGGGTTTCTCTGGTCCCTGAGACTGTCATTGAAGTCAGTTTCACAGTGGGATGGGAGGAGAGAATAAGCCCTTACCAATCACAATGTTTAGAATCTTCTCAGCCCCTTGATGCTGAGAAGGGATGCTGCTACTGGGGGGCCCCCGGAAAGGATTCTGCCCTTGGGGCTCACTCTGGCTTAATGGTTCTTTGCTGAGCACCCACTCTGCAGGTCTCTGAGCCAGATGCTGGGGATGGGATGCAAAAGGAAGTCATGTGTGATCCAGGCCCCCACCAAGGAGGGGGCTCACCTTGGTGACAAAAGAGACCAGCTTACCTACTCCTTCCTGGTGAATCTTTCCCAGGATCCTCCCAAAGGTCGCTGAGCTTTTGCAGATGCTAATCTCGCATGCTTGAAGTTAGAAGCATGGGTAGACGTACATTCAAAACCCAGCCACCATTTGTAGCTTTGTTCTTGGGAGCAAGTTACGTAACTTCTCTGTGCCTTCGAGAGGCTTCCTCATCTGTAAAATGGGGCTAGTGATAATTGCTTCTCTTTTTAATCAGAGGAAATAGTGCATATAAGATAGCGCCACTGAATACAGCATAAGTACCCAGCAAGCTACAGAGAGGCCAGCTTGCTCACGTCTGTGGTCTTTTAGGCACTGTGGGTGTTGTTTGCAAAAGCACTGGTCAGGGAGGGCTTCCTGGAGGAGGTGGGGAGACAGGCATTCCAGCTTGGTGAATGGTGTCTATCTCTGGGACAGGATTGGCATGGTGAGAAGAAAGGAGGGAAGGGAAAGCAATGGCAGGAAGAGATGAAGGGGGAAGGGTGGGCTTTTTACCCTGCATTGTCAGGGGAAGGCGGTGCCCAGGGGCCGAGGGGAGCTCAGGCAGAACACTGGGGTTGTTGTTCCTCCCCTTCTTCCCTCCATATCTGCCTGTGGCCCCAGGGCCCTCTCCCGACCGTCCCCTCTCCCCACCTTTCCTCCTAGCTGTTCTCTCCCAACCTGGGCACTCATTCCGCATCCCCAGTCAGGTAGACTCGAGGCGACTGCAGGCATATTAATAACCCCTCTGAAACCCGACCCACCATTTGTGCAGACCTCTGAGCTTAGTCAGAAACCTCTTCCTCCTGGGACTTGAGAGAGGGACAGAGAGAGCTGACATTGCGGTATCAGCTTTCCCCGAGCTGGAACTCTGGGGCCCACCCTGGCAGGTGTCTGCTAAACTTGCACTTTCTCCTGGGTCTTTGGGGTTCTCTGGTGTGATTTCCCCCTGAAGATGAGCTAAGCCACAGGTGGGTACTTAAATAATGTCAGTACACTGCCCCCCCTGCCCTCGGCTGGTACCTGAGCTCTACCTTCACTGCCCCAGGATACCCCAAGCCTGGTCCTGTTCATTTTAGCTCCCATAGACTGTGGGGAGGATCTCTCACAATTGCCAAGAAGGGGCTACAGATAAGTCATGGGCTATGTGTTGGCATAAGGCAATAGTTTTCAACCATGGCTACCTACCTGTCTGCATAGGAGCTTTAAAAATGCTGATTCCCAGGTTCCACCAGCAGAGATTGCGGTTTCATCGACGAGATGGGGAGAGGGAGACAGGCAGCTGTTTCTTTTAAGAGCTCCCCCAGTGATTCTAAAGGGCAGCCAAGCAGAGCCACAGATAAGGCTCAAGGCATACCACTGAGCCTCTATCTCCACGGCCAGCAGATCGTTCCCCAAAGTGTCCGCTTAGCAATGCATGGGCTATTTATGTCTAGGGCTTCAGGGGACTCTTTGGCTTGGGGACTCTTTGGCTAGGCCCTGCGTGTCGGCTCTGGCACTGTCACAGCCAGCATCCTGCCTCTTCCTGCCCCTGTGGCAGGAGGACAGAGGTCATGACCCCACAGACAGAGGCATCCAGGTGTGGGACTGAGGCTGAGCCACCTCTGTTTGGGAGCGGCAGGGCACAGCTGCTTGCAGAAAGCTCGGTTTGGAAGTGTGGTCAGCCAGCTGCTTCGTCCACCTGTCCCTGCTGGATCCCAGCCATCTTCATTTGCTGGCCTGGTCGGCCAGGGGGTGTGGGGAATAGGCCCCCTCTCCCCCCACTGCCGCTGAGTCTGCATTTTCCTAGCCTCGTCAGCGCTCCCAGAGGCCCCACCTGAATTCCTTCGGGAAATCTTTGCTCCCCCAGCTGCCACTTGCTTGAGAGCAGAGGCATGAAGTGAAGAGCTGGCCTGCCTCCCTGGCCCTCAGCCTGTCCTGTTTTGTCGGGGAGTTTGACGGCATGGAGGGGGGTCTCCTCATGGAGATGAGGGGCCCGTGTGAGTCAGAACGAAGCCTGCAGTTCCCAGCTGGTGACGCCAGGCCTCGGGCCAGAGGAGTACAAGGGTGTTTGGGTGTGCGGGAGCCTCCTTGCTGCGTGCTGGGGTGCCGGAGCGCCGTGGGGTGAGGCTAGCTGTGGCTGTACGAGATGGGGTTGAGGTTGAGGGCATCTTTGCCCTAAGTCTGGTCAGACAAGGAGAGGCCTTTGGGATGGCCCTTCGAGAAGTCGTGTCTGGCAGGAGATGCGATGAGACGGGCGGGGGTGGGGTGGGACCTGGGCTGCCCGCGCCGCATGGCTGCGTGTGGGTGCCGTCCGACCCCCCCGGGGTAGAACAGAGCTGCGGCTGTCTGGGCACCTGGGCATCCAGTGGTCGGGCTGTGAGGCGGGTGGAGGGATAAGGATCATCTCTGAGGTGTCAGGCGCTCCCTGTGTCTCATCTGTCCTGTGTCCTTCTCCCTGCCTTGGCCAACAGCTCTGCTCTACAAGCCCATTGACCGTGTCACCAGGAGCACCCTGGTCCTCCATGTAAGTGTCGGCCCCTGAGTGGCCTGCGGAGCGGGGTTAGGAGTTCAGTAGGAGACGGAGCCCGGGATGGATGGGGCGGGCACTAGAGTCAGTGAGAACTGCCCCCTTGGGTAGCTGGGCAGAGGGGCCCTCGGCCCTGAGCCCCAACTGCACCTCCCAGGCCTCGGTAGCCATGCCAGGGGGACCCCAGGGCCTCGATATAGCTTGGCCGCAAAGCTTGACATTTGGCCCATGCTGCCGTGGGGCCAGGCGCTTCCTGCCTCCCCACCCCTCGCCTCATGGTCTCCAGGGTGCTTGGAGCAGCTGTGGGGATGCGTAGAGGGGTGTCTCTTCCAGCTGCTTGGGGAGATAAGACACCCCCCCCACCGCTTCTTCCACCAGGGGGAGGAATAATGACTTGATAGTAAGAAAGGGGCACCATTGCCCTCACCCCGCCTCTCGGCCCCTCATTTTGAGTTCAGATTTCACAGGCATGACCAGATCAGAGCGTGGGTCCCTTAGGGCCCTGCCTTGGAATTCCTGTGGTGAAGATTGAGTCCCCACTGTCTTCTCACTGAGCCCCAGAACGGCTGCCTCCAGCTCACCACCCCACCTCTTCCCAGGACCTGCTGAAGCACACGCCTGTGGACCATCCAGACTACCCGCTGCTCCAGGATGCCCTCCGCATCTCCCAGAACTTCCTGTCCAGCATCAATGAGGACATTGACCCCCGCCGGACTGCGGTCACCACTCCTAAGGGGGAGGTGAGCTCAGGACCCAGCCCCGCCTGTCGCCCAGGCTAAGAAGGGCACAGCAAGCTCACCCATCCCTGCTGTCCTGCCCCATCTTCGGTGCCTCTCCAAACTTCATGTCCCACGCCCAGCCAAGAAAAGGTCTTCAGGTCCTGGGAGCTTTATGTTAAATGTCCCACTGATCATCATATAATTCACTGAGGCCTAGAGAGTCTCTGCAGATCTGGTACAAGATCTCTTGGCCATACTTATTGGAGCCAGATTCTCTAGCCGGGGTTATCTGTCTGCAAGCCTCATGCACTGTCCCCCAGTCCAGGGGCTGTGGCTATGGCATTATTGAATGCAAACCCCCACTGTGGGCAGTATGAGGCCCTCAGGGTCCCTGGAAGATAATGGCTCAGCCTGAGGGAGCCAGGGAATCTGAGATCAGGAGCTCTGAGCTGCAGGTTCTCAGCCTGCATGAGCAGGTGGGGCAGGAGCTCGGCAGTGAGCCCAGCAGTAAGAAAGGCTGGAACGGGAGGTGGCTAAGGCTGCCAGGTTGCTGGAATATCCCAGGTGCAGACGTGGTACAGCAGCTCCTGTTCCTTGGGGGCACTTTTTGGTGGAAGGGCAGGGGTACCACCGAGAGGGGAGAGCGATTTGAAGAACTGCTGGGACAGTTACTCACATGGGTCAGCAGCCTGGCCTTATGCAGGGCTTCCTGTCCAGAAGAGGTCATTCAGGGCCTTTAGAAGTGAAGACGGGCTGGGTTTATGCTCCTTTATTACATGTATGAGCCTCCAGTATCTTCTGGGGAGAGAAGTAATAGGGATGGGGTGTGGAGCATGACTGATGGGGCACAGAGAGCTGTCCCCGTGTGCGACTCCCAGCCCTGGTTGGCAAGCCCTGGAGTGTCACTGGTTTGTCTGACTCGAGGTTATCTGAAAGATCTCCAAAGGGTTTAGAGCACTGTCAGTTTCAGATCGTGTTCACTGGAGACTTGACCGTGCTCACCTACATATTATAGCATACATAGGTCACAGGGTCTGTAATACACGTGGGAAGGGTTGGCATGGATCGCAACAGCCCCTGAGAAGCCCATGGGCTGTGCGGGTGGTCAGTGCAGAAACTGGGCTCTTACCCATCCAGAGCCCAGGTTAAAGATGCCTGCAGGGTCCTCCAGGAGTGCTCCAGCCCCACCAAAGGTAGCCTGGGTCTCCCATCCACCTGAGGGCAGCCGTAGAATCCACTCAGAGGCAGCCGAAACAGACTGAGAAGGCCTGTGGGTCAAGGTTGAACTGAAACAAGATCAAGTTCTTAGGCAGGATTGGGGAAGGAGGAGATGCCTCAGTGCTGGTGGGGGTGGGGTATTCATGCCCCACTGTGGAGGAGCCAAGTCATCGTGGACTAGGGTATATCCAGGTGAGAGCTGATGACTGCTGCAGGAAAGTGTAAAGCTGCCATTAAAAAAAAAAAAAAAGATTTTCTTTATTTGGGGGATAGAGAGAGAGAGCGAGCATGAGCAGCGGGGAGAGGTAGAAGCAAGCTCCCTGCTGAGCCGGGAGCCCAATGTGGGGCTCAATCCCAGGACCCTGGGATCATGACCTGAGTCGAAGGCAGACGCCTAACAGACTGAGACACCCAGGCACCCATAAAAATACCATTTTTTTTTTTAAAAAATCTACCATTTATTGATCACATATTATGTGCCCGCCGTTGGGCCCTTTTACATAGACCATCTTGATGAATCCAACGGTACAGGGCAACCATCGTTATCCCCATTTTATAGATGGTAAGACTGAAACTCAGAGAGGGAACTTGCCCAGTGTTAAACCAGAAAGCCCAGGTCTGTGTGACCTTAAACACCAGGTGCCGTGTCCCCTCCCCACAGCCCCTCCTAGCAGGACGGTGCCCCCAGTGCTGGCTGGGTCCTGGGCTGACCCCGGCCCTGAGCAGGTGGGGGTGGGTGTGCCATCTCCCTCAGACGCGGCAGCTGGTGAAGGACGGCTTCCTGGTGGAAGTGTCGGAGAGCTCCCGGAAGCTGCGGCACGTCTTCCTCTTTACAGATGTCCTACTGTGTGCCAAGCTCAAGAAGACATCCGCAGGGTGAGTCCAGGGGGCGGGGTGGGAAGGAGCTAGACTCTGCCCCCTGAGGAGCCCTCCCAGCCCCGGGATTTATTTTCTCCTTTAAAAAAATCGATTAATTAATTTCATTTTACTACATATCCTTTTTCTAAAAATAAATCGTGTTTTTAATTATAAAGATAATATAACCAAATTACAGGGGAAAAACCCATCACCCACCCGAACATAAGCATCGGTCTCCTGCTGCTATATTTCCTTCCAGTTCTTTTAAACGTTCTTGTGTTTTTTCATGTACTTGTAATCAGAGTGAATGCCCAATTTTGGTCTCTGCTTTTTCCATTTCACGTCATAAGCATTTTCCCAGTCTCTGCCTAATCTTCATAATCACCCTTTTACTTGCCTGCGTGATGTTACAAGTGGATATGCCATAATTTACTTAAGCACTCTCCTTTTATTAGACGTCTCTACATTTTTGCTAACTGTGATCCCGTGAATATTCATGAAGTCTGCGGTCATTACTGAGTGCTTATGCATTCCAGGTGCCATGACAAATGCTTTGACTCTATTATTTCCAGTCTTCCCCAGAACTCTCACAGAGGAGAGAAAAGACTTAGAAAAGTTATATCCGTTGCCCAGGGTTGCACTACTAGAGGTAGAGAAGATGGAATCTGAGCCTTAGTCAGATCTGAGAACTGCTTTCCACCTCCGTGTCTTAGACACTGCCTCCCAGTGCGGGGGGGGAGCGGGGGGGCAAGCCTTAAGCTCACCTCAGCACTAGAGGCCCAGAGTGAGGGGCCAAACCCACGTACTGGGGGAGGTGAGGGAAGGAGAGTTTAGTATGTGCTTCAGTAAAGAGGGTGACTTCCTGGAACTAGATGAGATCATTCTAGAGCACAGGTGGCAGTCATAATGAGCAAACACACCTGTGCCTTTAGTCCTTTGCCCGTGACACACGTTAGTAATGAACCACAACGCTACTTCCCATTGGATGTGGATGTGGCTTTATAATCTTCCACCCACTACCCCCCTGTGACCTCTGTCGATCAGGGATGGCATTAAAAATAACATGTGTATTCCATCTCCAGCCCAAAGGGCAACGACTATGAGCTAAGTATAGATAGGCCAGGGGGAGGGAAGAGCTTGGGATGGGGATTAGGAAAGCATTAGAGGTTTGGGATGTTTAAAAACATCAGTCCGATCGGGCCTGAAGATTGACAAGGCCAAGGTCCAGAGCCCTCGCTGTTGCCTGACCAGAGCCCCTGACTGTCATTTCTCCACATGTGGGTTTCCTGATCATACTCCTCAAGGACACGGATCATTCTTGTCTGAGACAGTTCTTAGCAAATCCCTCTCGGGTGTTTTTCTGGTCTTAGCAATTGAGGCTTGAAGAGCCAAGTTCCGCTCGCTCACGTCTCTCTCCGGCTTGTTTGCAGGAAGCACCAGCAATACGACTGCAAATGGTACATCCCCCTGGCCGACCTAGTGTTTCCATCCCCCGAAGAGTCTGAGGCCAGCCCCCAGGTGCATCCCTTCCCAGACCACGAGCTGGAGGACATGAAAATGAAGATCTCTGCCCTCAAGAGTGAAATCCAGAAGGAGGTGAGCAGGGCCTGGTATCTGAGCTGAGATGGGGGGAGGGGAGGCCCTTTGGACCGGGTGTGGCAGGGCGGCAGAAGGAGGGGAGGTTGTAAGGCTTGAGAGTCTGGTAAGGGAGACGGGATGCACGAGTAAGACGCCTCAATTACCAGCTCAGGGAAGGACTGTGGTGGTGGCACATTAGCACAGAGCAGATGGAAGGAGGGCCCAAAAGTCAGTGCTCAGAATTTAGTGGGGCTAGTCATGGGGAGCTTCCTACTGTATGTCAAGCACCATAGAAAAGGAAAGCAAGAGAAGAAGGCCTTCCTGAGGACAAGAAGGATGGGTGTAAGAGGAGGAGCTTGAGGAGCCTTTCAGAAACTGACAGATCAAGTAGGCAAATAAGTAAGGGGAGAGGGGCTTTGAATAACACAGTTCACATGTTCCTGCTTGATCTGAAAATGCACAGAAGCCTGTGCCTGTACCCCATATTTGTACACATCTGTCATGTATTTAAGCCACAAAGGAAATCAGAAATTTAAAAAACACGTTTTTGGTAATTTTTTTTTTTTTTAAGTAAGCTCTACCAAACATGGAGCTTAAACTCACAACCCTGAGATCAAGAGTCACATGCTTTACGGACTGAGCCCGCCAGGCGGCCCTAAAAAAATTTGATAGCATGCTGGTTGTATTCACAAGCCACACTGTAACGAAATCAGAAATGAACCACTAGAATATACTTAAAGTATATGCCTAGAAAATTAAAACTTGCAAGGTAAAGAGGAAATCCTAATGGAAACTGCAGACTATTTAGAACTGCATGAAAATGAGAGCAAGCATATCAAAACCTGTAGGTGTGGCCAAAGCACTCTTTAGAGGAAAATGTATAACCTTAAATTCATATATTTGAAAACAGTGGCTAGAGGAAAGTCCCCTTTCCCTCAGGAGGAGGCTTCCCCACGCATGTCATAAAGAGTGGGGAGAGGCTTGGTTTGTTGGCCTGTTTTCCCTTTGCCACCTGTCCGCTCAGCTTAGGCCACAGCTCGCTGGAAGCCTTCCTTGCTGGGTACCCACTGTGTCTGGAAAGGTCCTGGGGCTGCCTCTTTATTTTGCATTATTGGTCCTGAATTGTAATTGCACAGGCCACCTTCTCTTTTCCCCATTTGAGTTTGAACTCTAGCAACAGTGCTGTTTTCTCCAGTTCTCTTTCTCTAGGACTCAGCACATAGTAGGTGCTTTGTAAACAGTTGTTGAGGAATCTGTGCCTAGATGGCTTCTAAGAAGGCTTTCAGCTTAGGGGCGCCTGGGTGGCTCAGTTGGGTTAGGCCTCTGCCTTTGGCTCAGGTCATGGTCTCAGGGTCCCGGGATCAAGCCCCACATCGGGCTTTCAGCAGGGAGCCTGCTTCCCCCTCTCTGCCTGCCTCTCTGTCTACTTGTGATCTCTCTCTGTCAAATAATTAAATAAAATCTTTAAAAAAAAAAAAAAAGCCTTTCAGCTTAGACATCCCTCTTTGAAGGAGGGGAAGACCACAGTAATGACCCCAGGGATGTCTGGGGCATGGGTTGACCATGGACTGAGGGTCTCCCTGGAGGCACATCAGCCCAGAGAGGGGCACAGGTGTCCTCCTCCTGACTGGCCTTGACCTCCCTCTCCTCCCCCCACTGCCTCAGTGGAGCCTATCTCCCCACCTGGCACTGCCCCCAGACCCACCCCAGGGCATCCTCCCTGCCTGTTTCTCCCGGTCCCGGTTGCTGGTGGACTTTGTCCCTCCCTCCCGCCCCAGGTGCGCAGACAGGGCCTCTTCTGCTCAGTCAGACCCACACTTCCTGAGCTCCACTAGCTGCTCGCTGCAGGGGTGTGCCAGACACCTCACGGAGTCTGTGTCTTGCCGGTGACTGACCTCAGCATGTGACATGATGTGAGGAGAGTCACCGGGGAGGCACATTGTTGTTCTCTGAGTCACAGAAGAAGCAGTGATTGATTCTTTCAGTAATACTTCTTAAAACTTATTTTTGTTCTCATCACCAACCTAACACTGGCTTGTTATCACAAGAAATAGAATACTGAAGCCTACAGGCTGTAACAGATTATCACCCACCCCCCACCGTTAACAGTTTGAAGTGTATTCTTCTAGACTCTTCTATGCTTATACCGGTGTGTCTTTTTTTTTTTTTTTTTTTTTAATGAGACAAGACACTATGTGCCATTTTTGCCACTTAAGCTTTTCCCCGAATGGTGCTTTATAGAGCTCTCTAGATCTGTCAGATTCTTTTTAACAGCTGTAGCCTATTCTATCGCTTGGCTGCGCAATAATGTATGAGATATTTAGATTGCTTCTGGTTCTTTCCTCTTAACAGGCAAGACTGGTAAACCTGACTGCGCTCCTATTTCTCTCTGGTACCTTCTCTGCAAAAGTGGGATGGCTGGGGCAGAGGGCTTGCTCTAGTTGCCAAATTTACCTCTGGAAAGGTTGCCTCCGATTATATTCCCCACCCCAAGCCCCCAGCAATGAGAGAGTCACTATTCCCCCACCCTGTCACAATAAAGGGCTGTGAGCACTTGTTACCGTTTTGCGAGTCTAGTGGGTTAAAAAACAAAAAGCAGCAGAGATGAATTCTAACCGAAGAGCTTGAAGCTGGCGTTGGAACTGAAACTTGAAGGGTATTAACAGTTACTAAAAGGGAAGGGATCCTTCCCAACATATAAGCCTGAAAAACTGGGGAAGGGGACATGGGCTGAGACTTAAGGGCTTATTCCAGAACAAGGCATGGTGTGGTGTGGCTGAGGTGGGGAGGTCAGGGCGGGGCATGGTAGGAGCCTCAGCTGGACACAGAGGAGAGCCCCAGCCTTGGGAGGCCCCGTGTGCCAGGCCAGCTGTTAGGGCTTTCTGCTGAATGGTGTCTGAGGTTTTGAAGCGGGGTACCCAGGATCTGATTTATAGAAGTGACTGAGTGATGACACTATGAGGCTGATAGCACTGAGAGAAGATGGGTAAGGGAATACTGACTTGGTGAATGGGGGCAGGAACTCAGGGCTGGTTGGTTTGTATATGGAAGGTACGTGCATGTTTATCAGCTTAAGGGTCAGCTTGCCCTGGGAAGCTAGCTTTCTCCCTGGACATCTAGGCTCCCCCAAGATGTCAGAGCATCATAAAATTTAAAAAAAAAAAAAAAAAAAAAAGACACAATGAATGCACAAGGAAGTACTTTGCTTAGAGCTGCCGAGGGAGGAGGGGCGTGTGTGAGGGAAACCATCTGTGCCCTCTGGCCCCCACAGAAAGCCAACAAAGGACAGAGCCGGGCCATCGAGCGCCTAAAAAAGAAGATGTTTGAGAATGAGTTCCTGCTGCTGCTTAACTCCCCAACGATCCCTTTTCGGATCCACAATCGTAATGGAAAGGTCAGAAAGGGGTGGGGACGGGACAGAGGTGGCCCCTTTTCTTGGTCCCAGGGCTGCCCGATCTCTAGGGCTTGTGGGACTCGGGGACTCAGGCCCAGTTCTCAAGGATGCTGCCCCAGCGCCTACCCCGGACTGCCTCCAGCGGCTGGTGTGGAGCCAGTGCCCCCTGCTGGCCATCACCGGCACTGCCACTCCTGTGGCCGGGCTTCCGGGAAAGGAAGCTCTCTTCGCAGCTCCCACCTTCACCAAGCCTCAGGGTGCATGGGCAAGAGGGAGCCAGGAATGCGCTTGGCCACATGGTCACCCCACTGAATTCTCTTCTCATCTCTTCAGAGCTACCTGTTCCTACTGTCCTCAGACTATGAGAGGTCAGAGTGGAGAGAAGCCATTCAGAAGCTACAGAAGAAGGGTAAAGTTGCGTTCCCCTCTAGGCTGCCCTGAGGGTGTCCATGGCAAGGGTGGCCTTCTGTGTTTTCACGCACTTCCATATCCGCAGTCTCCTCTGGGGCTGTCTGTATGGGGCCAGAGTGGGTGGCACTTACTGAGGCCCAAAGAATTGAAGTGATTTGCTTAACGGCACAGAATAAATTAGCAATAGGACTGGGCCCAGAGCCCAGGCTTCTCTGTCTCTCTCTTGCTCTCGCTACGCATAGTTGTGAGCCACCTGTGACTGGCCCTGTGTCCCTACAAATCTTACCCTCCCTTCTGGGGACCAGCTCTGCCCCTGGAGCTAAGCTGTTTTCCTGCAGCAGCCCCCAGGGAAGAGCAGCGGGTCCTGGTGGATCTGACGACGTTGTCCTTTCTCGGCTCCTGCAGATCTCCAGGCCTTTGTCCTGAGCTCCGTGGAGCTCCAGGTGCTCACGGGATCCTGTTTCAAACTTAGGACTGTACACAACATTCCCGTCACCAGCAATAAAGACGGTAAGATCGAGAACCCAAGGTTGTCTAATCAGCAGGTCCAAGCTCCCAGGGCATTGGTGGAACCTTCCATAAGGACCTAGCCAGCCACATGGTGTAACAACCCAGTTTCCAGGCACACAGAGAGCTCCAGCAGGGGTTGTTCTCTGCTGAGTTCCCAGATGGTCCCAACTGCTCCCCGGCCCCTTCTGGCTTGAGAGAAGGATCTGGCACCCTCGTGCACTGGAATTGTGTTGTTAAATGTTCCTGAGGTTTCAGATGATGGAAGCAAAAGACCGAAGCATGAGGCCTGGTGGTGGTGGAGGGGGAAAGGGTAGGTGGATTAGCATATGACAAATAAGGCCAGAAGTTTCCAGGGGCAGATCTTGGAATGCCAAGCAAAGGAGTTTGTTCAAGCCAAGAGACCTATGGGAGGTTTTTTGAGCGAGGGAGAGCCATGATCTGGGCTGGTCCAGAATGGGTAGAATCTGGCTGCCCTGTGGATGCTGGGGAGGGGTTTTGAAGGCAGGCTCTCCACCCCATATGGGGTTAATCTGCCCCCTGTCCCAAAAGGGAGCAGACGTATATTGGTTAATTTTCACTTTGAAAGGCTACACTGAGGAGGACAGCCAGGGAGGGGATAAGCATTTTTCAGAGGGGGAGGAAAAGTGCCCCTGGCAGAATGGTATGAGATCCCTGGCCCAGCAGGGAAGATGGGGATTGGCCTTCCAGGCTGAGTGGAGGGAGAAGGGGTACCAGCTCAAATTCCAGGAGGCAGTGGGCTCTGGAAACTTCTTCCTCCAGCCACCAGGTGGTGCTGCGAGACCAGGGCTTAGATGGTATCTCATACCCTTTTGGCCTTCCCGGGAGCCTGGGGTGAGAAGGGGAGTTAGAAGCCAGCCTCTCGCCAACCCTACCCAGGTGCTTCCTCTCTTACAGACGACGAGTCTCCCGGACTCTATGGCTTCCTCCATGTCATCGTCCACTCTGCCAAGGGGTTCAAGCAGTCAGCCAGTAAGTGCCCCTGACCCCTAGCCCTAGGAAGAGCAGGGGCCATGGTTAATCCTTTCACAGGAAGTTCCTGTGGACCCATTGAAGGGGCCTCCCATGGCCCATCAAGTCTGCCTTGCTCTCCCCAGGCTGGGGCCCTGACATGTGGGTGGGCATTCCCCCAACAGTCAGGAACCAGCTCCTCTTGGCAGGGGGTCATTCCTGCCTTGTGTCTCCAAAGGTCTGCTCTTCCCCAAGCCCTCCCCAGCTCCTGGGTGTCTGAAATCCTGGACCCTAACCCCACATCTGCCCGTGTCAAGCTGTGGGACCTCGGGCACATCTCTTAGCCTCTCGGAACCTCAGCTTCTTTCTCCTAGAGATGCCTGAGTGCCCTGCTGTGCCAGCACCCTGCCACACACGTCCCTTTTCCTGCCTTCTTTGTCACCATTGCCCACATCCTTGCAGTTCTTAGTGTTTGGCAAGATACGGTTATACTTCTCTCATTTCCCCCATAGGAATTTCTTCCCATTTGCCAGATGAGAAAACTGAGTCACAGATAAAGGGACTGAACCTCACAGAGGATCAGAAACACAGGGATCCTGACTCCTCTCCTCCCACCTGCCCCTTTCCTCTCCCTCCTCTTTGTCTCTGGAGGGCAAGGTCTGCCCTGGGCCCCCCCAACTGTCCGGCACCACGCAGATAGCCATTTGACAAGCATTTCCTGTGACGTTCATGGGGGTCCCTTACTGCTGGGTGCCTGGGTACCTCCTTGCTAGGTGCTGGAGAAAGCTCAAAGGTGGCCAGTGTGTAGGTGATGCCTTGGCCCGTTCCAGAGCCTTTTCAAGTGCATTTCTGCTCTGATGCCCCTGACATCACTCCGAGGTCCCTAATACTCCATTACTGAAGCCCAGACCCTTTGCTGTAGAGCAGTCTTTCTCATTATGGCCAGGACCACAGAGCTCAGCACTCAGGCCATGCTGCTCTTACATGCGAGGCAGCCTCCTGGACCCTCCCCAGACACATGGAACCCCTTTCTAGGGGGCAGTGCCCAGGAACAGTCCTGATTGGTAAAGTTCTAGAAGGTTGTTCCACACACCTGAGTCTGTGGCCCAGCATGCCCAGATGCCTTACCCTCTCTCTTTGCTCCCTGTTGGCTGGGATGGGCCTCGGGGAGCAGACCATGGAGGTGGCATGGCCTCCTGTCCCCGAGCAGGTGTTCTGCCTCCAAACTGGGTCGGGGGTTAGACATGAGGTGAGCTGCTACAGAAATCTCTCCTGACCTCCAGATCATCCTCCCCACCTCCCTCCACCGGCCTCCGGCGCCGCTCATGTGTTCCCTCTGACTCAGCGGGCTCAGGCCCCATGAATCTTCAGCTGTGGCTCTCTGTCCCAATATGTTCATTACATCTGCACAGTCAGGCCTGGGGTGTAGGCTCCATTGTTAGTCCTGCTTTGCACATGAAAGCACTAAGGCAGAGAGGTTCAGTGATTTGTTCAGAGCTGGGATTTGAACCCAGACAGTCAGACTCCAAGCCCTCCTTCTAGCTCACGAACTGTCCCCTAACCCCTGACCGTGCTCACTCCCATGAAAGTCAATAAATGGGGATAGCACTCTCGTCCTCCATCTCTCTACCTGCTCTCTGACCTGACAGAGGCCAGGGTACTTAAGGCCTCTGGTGTTGTTCGCCTGTTAATCTGTGCCCACCTCCCAGCATGCCCTGATACTGAGCTCTGCCTGGTCCCCGTCCTGCCCAGCCAGAGACAGCTCGGGGGCAGCTCCATCCACACTCCCTTCTGAGGAAAGCCCTTGAATGGGGCCTTGAGAGGCATGGATGTCCACCCTCTGACCTCTGCCCCTCGATTCCCACTGCAGAGGATTGGCTCGGATAGCCCCAAGGCCCTTCCCATGCGCCATTCCACTGGGATGCAACCATAGCCGCTCCCGTGGACGGGGACAGGTGTCAGGGTCTGAGCCCCACAGGGACGGTGTGGATTTGCAGAGCGCCTGGGGTGGCCCCCCAGTGCTGTGGCCCCATCAGCTGGGTCTCACCGGGGGCTTCTGCCTGTGTGGGGTTGATACAGTGAGGGGAGATAGGCAGAAAAGAGAACTTGAGTTAAAGTCAAGTGCTGTGAAGAAAACAACAAGCTAGGCTTTGGGGGCATTTTTGATTGTCGCCGTGAGTGGGGGTTACTCCAGATTTTCAGCACCCAGAGGTCAGACGCCCTCCAGAGACTTCTGCCTCAAATACCAGGTGCCCTGTTGAGGAACCTGGGGTTGGTGGGCGAAGGGAAGCCAGCCCAGCCAGTGAAGACCTTGGCCTGAGGCTTCCGTGGTGATGAGGCAACCGAGCAAGGACCAGGGATGGAGGGACTGCAAGCGTAAGGGTCTCAGGTGGGAGCAGCGGGGTGGGTCAGAGGGCGGAGGCAGGCCAGTGTAGCTGGAGGGCAGAGAAGTGGGAAGGAGCCAGAGCCCCTAGGGCTGGGGGAAGGGGAACACAGAGGGTGTCCTGCAGGGAGGTTGGGGGGGGACAGAGGCAGTTATCGGCCTTGCCCTCCCGAGGTCCCGAGCCTTGGGCCTCACTCGGTGTGTCTCTGCCCATCCCTGCTGCAGACCTGTACTGTACCCTGGAGGTGGATTCCTTTGGCTATTTCGTCAGCAAAGCCAAAACCAGGGTGTTCCGGGACACGACAGAGCCTAAGTGGGATGAGGTGAGTGGAGGCGGCTGGCGTCCCCGCAGGGACCCCTGAGCTTGTCACCAAGCGTGCCCACCCCACTCCCTGTGCTCCCTCGCTGTTGATGGGAGACGGCCAAGCCTGCTGGCTGGGTGACTTCGGTCTCCCTAACCTCTCTGCCCTCCACTCCCTGCTCTCTTAGTGTCTGATACTGTGTTTATGGCTAGACGTGGGGTTTTCAGCTCAGGCCCAGACTCTACTATGCCAGCAATTCAAAGCCTTCTGGAGCTGCAGCAAGGGAGGAAGTTTCCTGCATGCCTTCTGACGTGCTCCTCTTGGGCCCTGGGCACCCCCCTCTCACCCTTGCCAAGTTGGGGCCCACACTTGCCAGGAAGCTGTGTGTGTCAGCCTTGGAGATTCAGGGTCGTCCTACCGTCTTTCCCCAGGAATTTGAGATTGAGCTGGAGGGCTCCCAGTCCCTGAGGATCCTGTGCTACGAGAAGTGCTATGACAAGACCAAGGTCAACAAGGACAACAACGAGATCGTGGACAAGATCATGGGCAAAGGGCAGATCCAGGTGAGGGCCATGGCAGCGAGGCAGGCCTCTGGGAGCTGCCAGGAGGTGGTATTACTGGGAAGGAGTCCTTCTCACCTGCCTTCTTGGTGAGAGGGCCTGGCCTTTTGTGACTTGGGTTCAAGACTGGTTTGAGACAAGTTCCTCAAGGTGGTGGTTCTCTCCTGCTGGAGATGATGTCCTTTTTTTCTTTTGGAGATGGTGTCCTACTTTGCCTCCAGAAGCCCATGTGCTCTGGCGTCCTCAGGCTTCCATCCCAGTTCTGGTGCATCGTATGCACACCTCTGCACAACGGACAGGAGGGACGACAACTACCTTTGTTTTCACATCCCGACTCTGGTCTGCTGGGGGCTCTTCCCAGGAACATTGTATTAAGAAGGATTCTGAGGCTGTATCCATGAATGCTGGGTTTGGTTAGTAATGTCTGGCGTTGGAGGAGTGAAGCCTTGAGCATTTGCCACTGGACTGGAAGGGCTTGGGATTCCCCGTGGCTTGCTGGGGGCTGGTCTCTGACTTGCTGCTGCAGCTGCTGGGCCTTACTTATGCCAGGAGTTCATTGACTGCAGGTGGGGATCTCTGGGTACTTGTAGAGCCAGGTGCTGAGTCAAGTTAAGAGTATATGTGCCTCAGCTGTTTCTTGGAGGCCCTGGTTTGCAGCCTGTGTCTCTGGAACATTCTGCCAGTTTTAAAGATGACTGTTGTTCATTTCCCTATCAAGAGGATGCAGGTCTGGGGGCTGACATGCAGAGCCATCCACACTCCATCTGGCACCAGATGTGGCCTCATGCTTGGGACACGAGTGGCCTTATTGAGGGTGGATTCTGGTAACCCTGAAATCAAGGGAAACTGGCACTGGGACTGAGCCCATGAGCATTCGGTGTTCTGAGCTTCTTAATAACTGCCCAGATGTGATCTGGCCAGGGTCGGGATCGGGGGTGTGGTCAGGGGAGCTGAATGGCACTTTTTTGAAGGAAGAGTTTGTTCTCTGATGCCCTGTGGAGGCTGCGGAGTTTGAGATCTGGCTTCTGGCTCGATGTTCTTGGTGGTAGTGCCCTTCGGGGACCCGTGAGGGCTTCCTCTTCTCCCTGCCTGTTTCACCTGTGTTTGAACAGCAGAGTGGCATCGTTGGGTGAGGGCCCAGCCGTCTGCCTCGTGTGCCCCCGTGTTCCTGTGCACGTCCCTTCCTCATGCTGTGGGACCAGCTCTTCAGCACCGTTGCCTGGGAGACGGTACTGCCAGGCAACCGGAAGCCAGTCCTTCATCATTTAGATGAGAGAGAGGTCTGCAGATTCAGTCCTAGGACCCCACTTCCTGCAGGGATGAGGGGTGAGAGCCCTGTCTCTGCAACCCTGGGCTGGCCAGAGGGACGGGGCAGGGAAGGGGTTCTGCCTGCTCAGCCTCAGGAGGTATCCAGCCAAGAAATGTGTGGGTGCCCTGCTCCCTGGGCCATGGGTAGCCATGAAATGGACGAGTTCAGAAGGCTGTCCAGGGCAGCCCTCTCAGGGAGCACCACGGGCCCTGATGCCCTCCAGAACCCAGATTCCAGGGCCCCATGGCATCGTCCCCACCTGGACTTCCAGCCCCGTTGCTCCCCTCCTCCTCTTTTCTGTCAGCCGCACAAGCCCCACGGGAAACACACCATGAATCGTTACATCTCGGAGACAGGAGCAGATGGAGGCTTTGGGGGAAGGGGAAGAAGCCAGGTTATGTTTGGCAGAGCAGAAAGCAGAGTCTGGTAAGGAAAATGTTTCTGTGTTTAAGCTTCGAGGAATGTTAAATGCCTGGGAGTTGATATTAAAAGAAACACAAACCTTCCTGCTGCCAGCTGACCTGGGCCTATGAGTGGCCAGGCCGGAGCCAGCATTCCCTAGAGGACTTTGAAGTCTCCCAGCCCTCACCTCCTCAGGGCCCAGCCCCAGTGCAGCCCTTGGCCCTCAGCCGTGGAGCCGTCTTGCCAGCCTTCCTATGGGGTGGGGAGGGGCGGGGGTGTCCCGCGAGGTCTGCTTGCCCTGCGATGCCCCTCCGAGCCCCTGAGGATGTCCAGGCTGGGTGGAAAGCCTGCACTGAGCCATTCCCGTGTGGCCAGGCCCACCAGAGCCACAGAACAGTTCTGTTCCCGCAGCTTCTCCCACCGCCCTTTCTGCCACACATCCAAGGAAGGAAATTGGCACCGGCCTCTGGCACTTGGTTCTGCTCCCCTAAAGCAGGCCCCGAGGATGGAGCAAAAGGTGGCTTTGTGGTAGGGGCCGTCCTTGCTAACATTCAGGTCGCCTAAAGGAGAGGCAGGGGGAAGAAGGCCCACCTCTGTCCCCATTTGTGCCCTTCTCACCCGGTCCACCTGGAGAACAGCGCGGGGAGCCCGTTTCCTGAGTTCCAGGTGTTTGTTCCCAAATGAGTCTCCGTGTGGGTTTGCTGATGTGGCAGTGGGGGCGGGGGCGCACTTAGGGACGGGCAGACGCAGCACTGATCAGCAACACGCGTGTGGCACTTGTGCTCTCGGAGGCCTAGGCCCAAATGTGATGGCCTCTGACCCTTGCCATGGCCCTGCAAGGAAAGTGACAACCACAGCATCCCCAGGAGGACTCTGAGGCCTCTGCTGCCTCTGCTGACCTAATGCAGGGAAGCCAGCCCTCTCCCCTCTGTTGGGTCCCTATGCCCCAGGCCTCTGACAGGGAGTCTCTCAGCCCAGGTCCTAGAGAAAGAGCCAGGGTGATGTCCCACCCCAGCATCCCACTTCATGGTGTAAGTGAGCCTGAGCCACCCTTAGTCTGGAGTCCTCTTACCTTGGTGGCGGACACTTACGGCCCGGTGCACCTGGAGGGAAGAAGAATGAGCACAGGCACAGCGGAGAGAACCAGTGCGGGGAGACCTATGGTCCCTCTGCATTGCACTGAGCACCGGCTGGCTGCTCCAAGGGCCGTGGGGCCTGGCTTCAGGATGACACAAGTGTGTCAAGACATGCCAAGCCACTAGAAAGTGCAACAAGATGCCAGGAATGATGACGACAACACCCAAGAGCTTCTTGGGAGCCCAGGACTGGGCTGATGCTCACAGCCGCTATCTCAGGGGTCCCCTATGGGGAAGCAGAGTGATCACACATACATAGATGAGAAAGCGAAGGCAACGAAGGGGTGAATAACCTGTCCAAGGCCCTGCAGCCCATGGGGAGCGAGCCAGGACCGAAACCAGGACTGGAAGCAGGACTGGCAGTAAGACTGGAGCCAGGTCTGGAAGCGGGACCAAAGCAGGCCTGGAAGCAGGACCAGAACCAGGACTGGAAGCAGGACCAGAACCAGGACTGGCAGCAGGACCAGAACCAGGACTGGAAGCAGGACCGGAACCAGGGCTGGAAGCAGGACTGGAAGTAAGACTGGAGCCAGGTCTGGAAGCGGGACCAAAGCAGGCCTGGAAGCAGGACCAGAACCAGGACTTGGAACTAAGACCAGAAGCAGTCCTGGAAGCAGGATCTGAAGCAGAACTAGAACCAGAACCAAAAGCAGGACCAGAAGCAGGACTGGAACCAGGATCAGAAGCAGGACTAGAGGCAGAACAGGAACCAGGGCTGGAAGCGGAACCGCAGCCAGGACTGGAAGTAAGACTTGAACCAGAACTAGAACCAGGGCGGGAAGCAGGACCAGAAGTAAGACTGGAACCAGGATTAGAAGCAGGCCTGGAAGCAGGACTGGAAGCAGACCCAGGCCTTGCCCTCTGCAGGTGCTCTCCCACCGACCACTGTTCCCTACAGAATTAGATGGAAAAGTGTACGGGAGGAATTCAAAGAAGGCAAGATCATTGTGGGCTGGCGTTAGGGAGGCTCCCAGGAGGAGCTGGAGGGAGAGGAATTGGAGAACACTGGGTTTTTTACATTCCAAATGCAGTGTTTACATTAGAAGGAAAATGACAATTATAGTAAAGAAATGTGATACATAATCACTAACCATCCCTACTCCCACTCCTCTGAAACAGCCATTCGATTTTGTGCCTTTTCCCTTCCTCAGGCATAGAAATTTTACATAGTTTTAATCACAGTGTGTATTTTGTATTTTTTTCTCTTTTCACGTAATCGTATCATAAACCTCCCTTTTTTCTAGGGCTGTATGTAGTTTTTAGAATGATCTTTTTTGTTACGTTGTCAAAAGTACTTCTTATACCATATAAAAATCATTTTATATAATCGCCAGCACTTTAATTGCCATTTTAAGGCTCTATGTTACCCTGGCAAGGTAGGCAGGCTCTGGATCAGCAGAAGGGAGCAGGGTGGGCATTCAGAGGCATTCATGGCCATGCAGGGAGGCGGGAGCATGCTGGGAGTGTCCCAGGAAATTAAGGAGCCCGCCTGCCCTGGGCAGGAGGGACTGTGGGCACACAAATAAGAGGAAAGTTGATGGAATGAATGAAGAGGATCAGGAGGGTTTTAGGCGGGAGGACTCCTAGAGGGCATTTAATCCAATTCTGTTTTGGGTGGAGAAGGAAACTGAAACCAGAAAGGGTAAGGGACATGCTACAGTGGTTGAGCAAGGGTTCTAAATTCAGGAGCCCAGTCCCAGGCTGGTGGTGTTTGGTTGGCTGCTAGACAAATGAGTGAAAGAAAATGCTTCTAGATGAGGCAGGGACAGTCTGTGACCCTCAGGGGTCTGCCCTTTGTCATTACAAATTCAGTGGAGCCCTTCTCCCCACCCCGCCACCGCCACCCCAGCTGGATGTGTTTCTCCTCTTCCAGGCTCAGGAGTCCTCCCTTTGTTGTTCTCCCTCCTCCCCTGAGGGGCCAGTATCTCCATATTCAGCATCCAGGTCACCCCCACTGCCCGCCTCTTCCTTGCCGCCCCGCCCCCGGCCAGCCCTGGAACCTTTCAGCCAGGAGGCCCCCCTTTGTCTGCCTCAGCTCCCCGGCCCCAGGGGACTCCCATATATTTATCCCAGTCTATTTCCAACTGTGCCGCTCTAGGCTCCAGATGTGCTGTCCCCAACTGGGACCTACCCACTGGCTGATTAGCATATTCCCAGGGCCCAGCCCTTGTTGACTGGCTGGGTCGGAGGAGAGAGCTATCCCTGAGGACCCCACAGCTCAGTTTCTGCCACTGACTCCAGACTAAAGAGGAGTTTGAGACCTCGAAGCCACCTAAGCCAGAGGAGCCCCGCCATGCCCCTGTTCATTGCCACAAGCCTGGGGACACCCCCCACCTTCCGCTTTGTGCCGCAGCCCCACACCCCAGAGTAGAAGGCAGCTTTGCTTTGGGAGTGCTCAAGACCCTGGCCTGGGAAGGGGCAGGGTCCCAGGCCAGGAAGGGTGAAGCTCCAGCTTTAGGCTGGTGCCCTGCACCCCCAGTTGCAAAGTTCAGGCCCAATGGGATGCATCACTTCCATCCTCTTCCCTTCTGAAGCGTGGAGCCCGAGTCTGAAGGGGAAAAGGGGAATCTCTGCAACAGTCTTCACCTGGCCTCTTGGAAGCTTGTTGAGGGTTCAGAGCGATTATCAATGACACTCAGGAGGAGGTCATGAAGGCCAGTCCCCTGCCTTCAGGACTAGGATACAGAGCGCAGGTTGGCAAATCTGACAATATTTAGACCCTTACTTTTTTTTTTTTTATTTGTTTATTTGACACAGATCACAAGTAGGCAGAGAGAGAGGAGGAAGCAGGCTCCCTGCCAAGCAGAGAGCCTGATGTGGGGCTTGATCCCAGGACCCTGGAATCATGACCTGAGCCAAAGGCAGAGGCTTAACCCACAGATCCACCCAGGTGCCTCAACCCTTACTTTTTTGTTCAACTGTGGTAAAATGTATGTACCATAAAATTTATCATTTTAGTAATTTTTAGGTGTACCATCCAGAGGGAATAAGTACATTCACATTGTTGTGCGACCATCACCACTGTCCATCTCCCCCGCCCCCTGACCTCCAGAACTTTCTCACCATCCTAACTGACCATACCTATTAAACAGTAACTGTAGAGGCATCTGGCTAGCTCAGTCGGTAGAGCACACAACTCCAGATTTCTGGGTCATGAGTTCAAACCCTGTGTTGGGCATACAGCTTGCTTAAAAAACAAAACAAAAAAAACACACAAAAACAACACTAATTCCCCAGGCAACCACCATTTGACTTTCTGTCAATGATTTTGACTCTCCCATTCCAGTGACTTCATGGAAATGGAATCCTGCAGTGTTTGTCTTTTTGTGACTTCACTTAGCATGATGGCTTCAAGGTTCATCCACGCGGTAGAACGCGTCAGAATTTCCATGCTTAAGGCTGAGTAACATGGTATGCATGGGGCACGTTTTGTCGATCCACTCATGCACCAACGGACGTTTCGGTTGTTTTCATGTTGACTTTCACCCTTTTAATTGAGAAAAAGAGCCTGGTCTTTGAGGATGGAGAATTTGTAGCCTCCTTCTCTCCAGACCCAAGGTTGCCCATCCCCACCCAGTTGCTCACCAGTTTCCAGCTATCACAGGAGCCCAGCTATCGCAGGGCCCCATGAGTGGAGGACATAACTGGCCACTATTAGCTTCTTTTGGTTAAAACAGTTGCCTCCTGGCTTTCTCTCCCCCAAATCAGGCATCCCTGTCTCCTTGACCTTATTTCCTCAGATCTCTTCTGCCTTCCCCTTGGTCATGGTTTATATCTATCAAGTGTGAAGAGAGTCAGAAGATCAGGGGCTCAGAAGATCACCATCTGAGTTCTTTGATATCGGGGGGGGGGCTCAGTTTCTCTGTCTGTTAAATGGGGATAATTATCCCCATTCTACCTTCATCACCAGCTTATTGTGAAGCTCGAAAGACAGAATGTACCAGAGCTGTGATGTACACATTCGTCCTGTCATCGGCTTATTTACACATTCCTACTTGCTGAGCACCATCTAAATGTCAGGCACTGTGCTGCGGACACAGAGAATGAATAGGACCAGGGTGCCTGGGTGGCTCCGTCGTTAAGTGTCTGCCTTTGGCTCAGGTCATGATCCCAGGGTCCTGGGGTCGAGCCCCCACATAGGACTGCCTGCTTAGTGGGAGGCCTGCTTCTCCCTCTCCCATTCCCCCTGCTTGTACTCCCTTTCTTGGTGTCTGTCTCTCTTTAATAAATAAATAAAATCTTTAAAAAAAAAAAAAGATGAAAAGGACCTCACCATGTAGTAAAGAAGACAGAATAGAATTTTGATTCATCAGTGTCGATGGGCCTTTAAGGCAGACAGATCTGGGGATCAGTCCACCTCCCTCCATTCATTAGTTGAGAGAACAGAGTAAGTTACTTTACTTTTGGGGCCTCAGTTTCCTCACCCATAAATGGGTCCTCTTGAAACTTGAATGTAGAAGTCCATGAAGCCCTTGGCATGGGGCTGGCACAGAGTCTGTTCTCTAATGATGACCGCCCCTTACCCAACTGGCAGGTCCAGGTATGGTGCCCTCTGCCTTCTTGGAGGGACTCCAGATTTAGCTTTTCAAGCAGCCCCCTGTCCCCCCGGCCAAAGGCCATCACCTGCAAGAGGCCACCTGTGATGGGCCTTAGGCTGGCTGAGGCCATATCTGTTTTCTTAGGCTGATGAAGTCAGATCCAGCTTTGAGGAACTAACCTCAGAGTATACTGGTGGTCAAGGTTAGGGCCCTCACCACCTGCCTTAGCCCTGGCTTGAGCGGCTCTGGGCTCTTCCCCCTTGGTGTAGCTCTCCACTTGGCATGGTGTGATCAGGCCCAGAGCACAAAGGGAGTGAGGAGCTGGGAACAAGGGGCCATTGTTGGCCCGGAGTCGTTTCTGGTTTCAATTACTCTGCAGAGCAGGAGGAAATTCAGAGTAAGCGTGGGTCAGGAGGCTGCTAGGGCAGAAGTCAAGGGCTTCCCTACCCCACATCCCTCTCTCTGGTCCCAGGGGGTTCTGTTGTCCCTGTTCGACCCTGCTTTATTGATCTGGGAGCTTGGGCTCTGGGGCATTGGTCTGGTGGACCCCAAAACGCTTTTAGTTCTTGCCCACTCTGGTTCTTCATGGCTGGTACCAGGAGGTGCTGGGTCCCACCCTGGGTGGGATGACAGAGCAGCATTCAGATGGGTCCTTACCACCTTCTCCCACTGTCCTTCAGGACATACTGACCACAGCTGGGCCCCCGGTCCTGGGAATGGCCTGGTTTTGACTAGGGGAGGAGTGGGGGCAGCTGGGAGAAAGCCTTGGGGCTAGCTTCTCCCTTTCATTCCTCCACCCCAGGCCGGCTGTGCATGACCAGGGGAAGCGTCTGTTTCTAGAGCGTGTGATTCCTACCCCCACTGCCTGCTGTTCTCAGCGCTGGCCCACGTGGGCATCTTCCCTTTGCTGCTGTCCTCACCACTGTGCCAACCCAGAGGCACATGGGGGCGGGGGAGGGTGAGTGCCAGGACTGTTCCTCTTCTTGCCTCAGACACTGCTTCCTCCCCAGAGGCCTTGGGACTGGAGCCATGGTCCCCCCACCGCTGGAGTTGCTGTTTGTCCTCCACAAGACAGGTCCAGATGCCTCAATGACCCTCGGAGAGCCTGCAACATGGTGGGGGGCGGGGAGCCAGAGGCAGGATCCCTTGAGAGGGCCGCCCTGCTGCCCGAACGCTTCTCCACACTTGCACAATCTCTGTCTTCCCGCTCTTGCGCGCTGCAGCCTGTCTCCCAGGTGTTCCCGATCAGGGGAGGCCGACCCCGCCCCGGGATTCTGGAGACAAGATGCATTCAGTAGGAAGCAGCTGGAGGCTCAGGTCTCCCTCGCTCTCCCGCCCCATCTGAGAATGCCTCCTGGAGGGGCAGGCTGGCTGCCCACTCCTTGGGACCCCCCCCCCGACCACTGCTCAGGAGGGGTGGGTGTCGAGCAGAGATGCAGATCCAGAGAGGACCCTGGGGACTGACTCATTCAGGGCCTGAGAAGACCCAGCTTCTCAACAAACCAAAAGAGGGGTGTGTTTTTCCCAGCTTTGTGGCGGGGGGGGGGGGGGGGGGGGGCTCCTAGACTCGGGCGGAAGAACTGGATTTGATCCCAGCTCCACTACCTAATTAGCAAGGTGGCCCCAGGTGACCTCTCTGCTCCCTCCCAGACCCATGTGAATAATAAATGAGATTACAGAGGTGACTGTCCCCAGCCTACTACACACTCTCAGTAACTGCTAAGCTCCCGGCAGGTGAAAGCTGCTGCTGTCTCCCTAGAAAGCCAAAAAACCGGTCCCTAGGGTGGTCTCACTTTTGATTGTTTTGAAACCTCGGAGAGAAAGAAAGGGCTTAGAGGAACTGCCAGAGCCATCCCTGAGTGAGGGCTGAGGCCAGTATGAATGCTGGGAGGGGCACCTCACATGGGCTCCGCCGGCCTCCATCACTGCGGGTGCCGCAGACCCCACCATGGCCCCTCACCGCAGCCCAGAGTCTGCCGTGGCATCGGTCCGTGTGGGGGGTGAGCAGTGGTGGCACTCAGTAAGGCCCTTGCTCCCAGACACAGCCCACTCGGGCCCTTACAGGTGGGGACTGAGCCGTGCGGGCTTCAGGGCCAAGGTGACCCAGAAAACGCCAGCCTCAGTGACTCGATAAGCATTATCCCGTTGTAAGGCCTCGGAAGGGAACCCACAGCAGCAAAGCCAAGGCCCCCAGTTTTTCCAAAACTGACAAGTAGAGATAAGACATGAGCTTCAGATCCAGGACTCTGACCCGGAAGTTTCCTTAAAAAGCCCCTAATCTCCCCAGCCTCCACATCTCCCCACCCTGAGGGCAAGTGGAGGTGGGGGGGGGGGGGTGGACAATGGCTGTGGTCAGGAGAGACAGCAGTTCTCATGAGAACCGTCCCCTGGAAGGAGACTTGGGGGGGCTCCAGGTTCTGCCCACAGCACTTGGGGATTGCTGGGAGGGGCTGTCAGCCAGGGGCCTCTGCTTTTTTCTGGTTTTATTTGATGGGGGAGGGCAGGGAGAGTTTAGCAGAAGATTTCATTTGGGAGGAAAGAGAATGTCCTCTGTTTTAAAAAAAAGAAAAACAAAATCATTGATGACTTTTGTCTGGTCCCAGCTCGTTTTGACAGGTGTGGAAACTGAGCCCAGAGGGAGAGAGAGAGAGAGAGAGAGAGAGAGACTGCTGAGTCTCCAGGGACCAGGCAGGGCTCTCACCCAGGTTCCCTGGCTCCCAGGAGCCTTCTCCTATTCACTTGGAGCTCAGAGTTGGGTGGGAAAGGATTTGGGTAATGATAGAGGAGAAGAAACGCATGGGGGCTCAGTGGACACTGGCCTTACTTCTAAACCTTCCTGCCTGAGGCTGTTACGTCATCAGCACGAGGCCCGTTGGGGGGGCCCGGTGGTGTTCTGCTTACACACACACACACCATCCTTCCACTGTTCTGGGAGACCCTGGCTGTACACCTCTTTCCTGTGAGAAGGAGCAGGCAAGAGGCCAGGGGAGTCTGGGTGTTGGTCTGGCCATGACTTTTATGGGGAAAGAATGGAAGGACATGTGGTGGGGGTGCTGTGCTGTGCCCACTCTGTCCCTGGGTGGGTTTTGTTTTAGATAAGCAAGATGTTCCCAAAGACTCAAGTGAAATTTCCAGCCATTTCCATGACCAATACACCATGAGAATTACTGTGGCTGGCCAGGGATGGGCCATCAGGCTCGTCCCGCCGTGGACGAGCTCTGTGGTTATTTCGGCTTCTGCAGCCTATCTAGAGCCACCAAGCGCCCTCAAGACGCCCGCCCAGGGTAGCCAGGCAGAGTGGAGAATGAGGCTGTGTGGGGAACCAGGTGTGCCTTGGCCTGTGCTGCCAAGCAGCATGGGCCCTGGGACGTAGGAGGACTGTGCCACACCTGCGGCGGGCCTTGAGGCTGGTGTTCCTGAGCTAAAAAGCCCGGACCCCCATGCACGGCTAGTCAGTGAGTTGGGCCCAGGCCCCAGGGAGTTTCTGGCCTGGACTGTCTAAAAGAATCCTGATGGCTCTTACCTCCTCGCTGGGGTGGGCGTTAGACTGGGACCCGTTCAAGGTCCCCCCCGCTGGTGTGGGGGATGGGTAACTTCTCAGTGAAAAATGAATGAATGAGTCACAACTGAAAATACAGCATCTAGGCTCCGCGCTGCCATTGGCTGTTTGGCGACTTTGGAGCTGTCCCTGAGCCTAACCTTGAACATAGCAGATATGGGGGAAAGGATGGATGGATAAATAGAAAAATATAAACAGGTCTTACTTTCTCATCCTCTGGAGATCTCTGCCCTTCCTATGCAGTTAGGATAAGTCTGGGTTAGGAGGAGGTGAGAACACGCGTTAGGCAGGCGGGGACTATGGAGCCAGGAATCTCCTAAGGGGAGTCTCCCATCCTCCTTTCTCGCAGCTGCCCTTCAGTGTGTGCCTCCCTCATTCCCCCGCCGGTCTGCACAGTTTGCATAGCCTGCACAGGGCTCCCATCTCTCTTGGTCCCATGGGCCCTGCTGGCCACCTGACAGTTCTCGGCCTGCACTCCCGTGCCCATCTTCGGGCAGGGACTGCCAGGAGCTTCCTTTCTGCAACCCTCCAGCCTCAGAGCCCACCTTGCCCCCCAGCTCTGCTCCTGTGGGGCCTGCCCCAGCTGTGCTCCTCTGGAGCTGAGAAGGAGCGTTCTTGGCAGACCTCCTGGTCCTCAGCCTCAGCACAGTCCTAGGCTGCTCTCACGCTCCCAGCTCCTGCACCCAGACTCTCTGGGTAGTCTGCTGGGGCTCCCCTCCCCTCCACCCCTTGCTCCCAGGCTGTGCACTGCAGTGCCTGGTCCAGTTGGTCCAATTGGCTGCGCAGAAACCCCCTTTCCTGATTTCGGGTCATTTGGCTAGAGGACGGGGAGAGGGAATCAGTGTTCCAGTCTAGGCTGGGGAGAAGACAAAAGTCATTCCAGTGGGAAAAAGGAGGTCACTCCAGAAAGTGGCAGCAGCATCCCAAAGTTCTGAGAAAGAACCTTCCGAGAAAGAACCTTCCTCCTTGTGTTCACAGGCTGGAGGATTTGCCTGGAAGCTGTCCCCACCCCCAGCTGTCACCAAGGCAGCACTGGTGGCAGTCCCTGCCTCTCCCACCCACACAGCTCAGGCTGCATATATTCCCTGCTGACCTTTTTTCCTGCAGTGATGCTGCTGCTGATCACTTTAACCTGATTTTGCCTCAGCCCCAGCTGTGGCTGGGTGCCCGGACCCAGCCGGCCTGGGTATATACTCCTCTCTAAGTAGAACCCGGGACCCTGCATCTCCCCAAGGGTGGCCCTTCTCATTCCTCCTGCAGAGAGCCCAGGGGGTAGGGGGGTGGGGTGGCAGGAATGCGGGAGGACAGGACCGTCTACTAGGAATGTTTTTAATTCCAAAGACAGCGTCTGTTCACGTGGGCCTTCCCGTCTGTTTATGCAGAAGAGGGTGGGGGGGGAGGGCTTGCATGTCCTTGGAGGCAGGTCCTGCCAGGTGTGGCTGGATGGAAGGGACAGACAGAGACAGGGGGCGATGTGCTCCCTTCCTGGGTGGTCAGGACAGCCCGAGCCTAGCCTGTCCAGCAAAGATGTGGAAGGATTCACCATGGGCTGGGAAGGACCAGAATTCAGACCTTCGCTTTTGAGGAACTGACAGGGAACATTTGTCTTGCCCAACACCCCCCCCCCACACACACACACACACTGCCCCCCGGCAGCCTGCTCCTAGACCGTTGATTCCAGGAGGGAGTGAGTCAGGCGGAGGGAAAAGCAGGCAAATCTGTGTTGTCCCAGAGAGAGCCCCAGCCCACAGGGAGGCAGGGAAAGATGAACATCTCAAGGGAAGAGCCTTCCAACTCAGCTACCCATCTGCTGAGGCGCTATGTCACCATGGAGACGGTTGGCCAGCTTTCACCCAGTCGGAGCTTGCTTTACCCAGACAAGTATTGAGCCTGGGCTTCCTAAGACAGACAAGCACAAGGCTTTGGGAACAGGATCTGTACTGCCCTCCTCCCACACACTCAGTGGGGGTGGGGGGCACACCTTGCAATGCATTCCCCCAATACACCCTGTAGCGTATGATCCAGATAGAAGGGGGAGAACCTTAGCAAGCCAGCACAGGGCCAGTTTTGAAGTAGGCCAGCTGGTGGTGCCAAGCACACTGACATGGTCAGCAATTATAATGGCCCCTGACCAGCCAGTTACACAACCAGCCGTTGCACGTTAGCCAGAGGAATGCAGAAAAAAGCCAGGGTGGATGGCCTTTTTCCATAGCTCTTAAGGCCCATGCCATTCCCTCCTCTTCCAGGAAGCCTTCTGTGGTTCCTCTGGCTAGAAATTTCGTCTCCTTTCTCTCAACTGTCATTGCACTTTATCTGTGTGTTCTTACAGCTTAAGGCTGGGTTTCTTGAAGCAAAGATGATGTTTTGTCCATCTGGGTAGGCACACGGCAGGTACCCACCTGCTATGTCCCAAGTGCATGAACGCTTCCTGTTAAGAGGTATTTAAGCCTATGTCTTGCTCTCCTCTTGGGCTGTCAGTTTTATGACAAAGCACAGGCTTTGGTTTCGTGTCTGTGATTCCTCAGCCTCCACCCAGGGTCAGACACAGAGTCGGGCCCTTAGTCAGTGGCTCTTGAATGAAATGAATGAGTTGGAGAAGTGAAGGTTGTAGGAGTGAGCCAAGCCTTCCCAAGGAAAGGGGTTTTGTGACAGCCAAGGTGGGGAGGCTGCCTGGCCCCTTAAGGGACTGGAGGGTGACCGTCTTCAGAGGTAGCCCCTAGTGCTAGTGCTGGGAGAGGCAGGTGGGGAACTCCGCCTCGGAGTACTGGGCAAAGTCTTATGGGCCAAGCCTGTCTAACTGCCGTTGGTTTGGGCAACTTCGGCCCAGGTATGAGGAGGCTCTATGCAGCCTTGGCAGCCCAGGCCTGTCTGCACCGTGTAGAAGCAGGTGTGGAGCTGGCCCAGCCACCTTGCAGGGACCCCTCCCCATTCAGAGCCCAGCAGAGCTCCAGGACCCCACCTCCACCAGCCAGGCAGGGGCGGCGTGGGACCAGAGCCTGCCATACCAGGATCTCACGGTTGTGCTATGGGCCAGACTTTGTGGCCCAGCCCAGCATGACCTTGGGCAGGATGTTGCATTTCTCAGTCTCCTTCATTCCCTCGAATGGAAAATGGGGCTGCTGGGACTTCCTTCATAAGGTGGGGTGAGCATTAAGTGAGTTAATGTGTGTGGAGGTTGAGCATGGTACCCGTCGCTCCGTGAGTGCTCGTTAAGGGCAGCTCTTACCGTGACCCGGTCTCGGCTATCTCGGCTATCAAGCCTCACTTGAGCGAGGCCCAGATGCATGCGCACCCCTAGCTGCGGAAGAGACCTATCACTCCCTGGCTGCGGTGGCCTGACCTCAGGCTAGAACTTGACCTCCCCAAGCCCAAGTCCTCCAAACCCGAAAACGGAGACCATAAGCCAAGCATCACCAAAGTTGTGCGCCTTAAATGAACTGGATATCTGAAAGCTCTCTGCATGGGACCTGGTTCATGGGTGGTCCCGTGGACATGTTGCTGAGCCTAGCGGTACGTCATGTGATGCCCTGGGTGCCTCTGGGGTTTGTGTGACCTAACTGCCTGGGGTTCAGGCCTTTCTCTTTACCTAATTGTCTGGGGTTCAGGCCTTTCTCTTTACCCCAGACCCCAGACTCTAACCAGAAGCTTCACATCTCACTCTGGTTAGACTGCTTTCCCAACTTGAGCATCAGGAGCAAGGTCTTTCTTCTCTTCTGAGACGTCTTCTGAGCCACACCCAGGCCCGACCCAGGGGCTGATTGCCTCTTTGCCACTGGATGTCCTCTGCCCCCAGTGGCACAGCCTGCATTGGGCTTAACGGGTGAGGTGCACAGGGCCGTGATTAAAAGTGGCTGGGTAAGAGGCACCTCTCGCTGGGCATTTGTAACTGGTGTCATTCTTGGCTTTTGGCTCATGTCCCTGGAGACAGCCCATAGCGGCCAGTCCAGGAGGCTGCCCCACTGGGGATCTGCTTTATTCTTCACATTCCCAAGAGGAGGTTTGTGAGTGCCGTTCCACACGTGTCTGGTGCTGTCACCAAACTGGCATTTGAGGAGGGCCTTGGGGCAGGAGTTGGGAGCAGGGGAAGCAGAGCTCCGGGACAGTGCAGGCCCTTTGCCTGGGACAGGGGCGGTTGCCAGAGGGCCCACCGCAGTTCCTGTCCCTGCAGACCCCCTCTGGCTTCCTCCTAGGCCTCTCTTACACAGCTCTGGCCCCCAGGGAGCAGCCTGGTGGTGAAGGGGTTAACCGGGGATCTTGGAGGGGAAGGGACTGGGTTGTGTTTAGCTGCTTGTCAAACTTTATTTAGGACTTGGCTGAGGGTCAGTGAGCCCAGAGCCCCAGCCCGCCAAGAGTTAAAAACCCGGCGGTTGGGTTTTTTGGAGTGTTAGCCTCCAGCCTCTTCTTTGAGTCACTTCCTTCGGTGGGGGCGGGTCCCCTGCGCCGTCTCGGGCGGTCCGTGGCGCACGCACTGGGGCGTCCCCGCAAGCGGAGCGGGGACCAGCAGGCGGGAGAAGCGGGCCGCCCCCGGTGCACTCCTCTGGGAGGCAGTCTCGGGGAAGGGAGGAGAAAGCGGAGCCTCACACCATGCGCTTCCCTGCCCGGCTCGAGTAACCACAGTCCGGGCGGGCCTGGGGGGTGAGCACTTCCCGCTCCCTCAGTCTTCCCGGCTGCGGCGGAGCACCTCGGCTGCTGGGCTGCCCGCAGCCTCTCCCGCGTCCCGGTCCCCGGAGCCGGCGCCGCGGGCTGGGGGGCAGTCCGGGCCGGCCTCTGCCGCCGCCGGCATGACCGACATCCTGCCACAGCCGGACTGCAGCCTGAAGGCGGTGTGCGAGCCTCTGGAGCGCTGCTGCCTGGATCCGCTGGAGGAGCCGGGGAGCAAGCGGCCCCCCAACACAGGCGCCCGGCTTTGGGGCCGGGTTCGCAGCAAACTGCTCCGCCAAAAGGTGCTAGCGGTGGCGGTTGGGCGGGGGGACCCGAGGGCGGGAGGGCTGGGGACTGCCGGGGTGCTCTGTTTCCCCCACCCTCCCTTGGAGATCCGTTCCAGCTCCTGCCTGATCATGGAGTCCTAGGACAGAGACGGGGGTATGTGTGGGTCTGCTCCAAGTGGCCTTAATTTAGTGATTAATGCTGTTGCCACCCACCCCTGACCCCTGCTGCTTTCTCTGCATCTGTCCCCAGCTCAGAAAAAGGGGTCGTCTCCTGTGGGAGAGGACTCCCAGGCTCCTTTCTGAGTCTATACAGGCTGGAATGTGAGTGGTTAAGCAAGGGTCTCCTGAGTCTCAGTCTCCCCCACCCAGCCCGGACCAGGCCCCCTTCCTGAGCCCAGTGGACATTGCTGGCTGCCCCTTTACGGGGGGGGGGACACTGGGAGAAGCAGCTCAGCACCGCTGGCCATGGAAGACTTCTTTGTGCGGGGTTGTGAGCCTCCTGCTTCCCTGGGGTTGGGGGGAGGTCATGTGGCAGTGGTGTGCTGCCGAGGTGGAGGGCTGAGCCTCCGAGGGGCTGCCCAGTTGGGGACCTCCCAGATGACGGCTGGCCCCATGCCAGCGAGGCACCAGAGTGCCAGGGGTTTCCTGACCCAGCAGGCAGCTCTGCCCGAGCCGAGCCAGGGCAGACCGCCCGGCCCGCCTGTAGCCCCAGACCTTGGTGGGGATGAAAATTGGAGATAGAAGTGGACTGTCCTGCGTCTGGGCAGCCTGCCTTGGGTCTGGCTTCGGGCCCTGGCATCGGGTGTCCGCGGAAGAACCAGACCCGGCCCCTAGAACACAGTAAACCCTTAGATAACTGCAGCCTGAACTGGCCGCCCGAGCAAGATGTCGCAGGGGGCCCGTCCTGGCAGGCAGGGGCCAGGCCCATCCCTCATGGGAGGCTGTGGCTATTCCATGGGGCTGATGGAGATTTGCAAGCCATCCTGCAGCTCCGAGGAGTGGGGAGCCCTCCGGCTAAATGCTCGGTGCCAACCAGTACCTGCCAGGAGGAAGTGAGCTTGGGCCCGTTGGCTTCTTGTCTTGTTTCACCTCCTACCCGTGGGGCATACTTGACCTCCCAGAGGTGACATCAGTCCTGGAAAGTGCCAGCAGGGCAGCAACTTGAGCTGTCCTGCTCTGGCCCCTGGGTCACCTTCGGCATCCCCGGGGACCAGGCTCTCCAGGCCCTGCTGGTCTCAGCTGCTACCGGAGCCCCTCTGTGCTGAGGCAGCTGTCTGTGCCTGGCGGCACAGGGCCGGCCCTTCCCTGCATCCCCTCCCCTCCCAGCCCCTGCTGAGGCCAGCAGACACCAGTCCATTCCCAAACCTCAAGGCCGGTGAGAAACGGACCCCGCGGTCTCCCGGCCCTCTGCCAGCCAAGCAAAGCCTTTCCAATTTACCTAACCCTTCTTGGAGGGGCCTGACAAGTAGGGGGGCAGTCTTTAAACCTCCAGATCCCAGACTTTCTGTGCATGTATGACAGGCACCTCCAAGAATTCGCTTCAGAGCCACGCCTCTGGTGGTCTCTCGCTTCTCCTAGTCTGATGGTGCCCGTGGGCAAGGGTGGCGGGGGCCGGCCAGGTGCTGGCCTGTGGAGCCGTCCGCTATGCGTGCAGCCACAGGGGTGCTCTGGCAGTGGGGTGCCCTAGCTCTTGCTGTGTGACAGAGTGTGTCCACCTCACAGATACAAGGGTCTCTATGCTGGCGCGGTCATGCATCCCGCTGTGGCCGCCTCACTGTGCCCAGGCTAGCAGGCAAGCAGACAGACTCGTGGGGCTGGGCCTGCTGCCCGCTTCCCTTCTTTCCTCAGCTGCATTAACCTATTTTTTTGTCAGTGCGGAGGGCTCTCTGCCAGCCAGCGGGCTGGGACCAGGCAGAGGCTTAGGGGGTGTGGGGGAAGGGTGCTGGGGACCGCCCAGCCTGGCAGGAAGGGTCTCCCGTGAATGGATGCCAGGACACCTGTGGGCCTCCTACTCCCGTCGCCCTAAAGGGGTGTCTGTGACTCATCGGGGACTCCATGCTGGGGCAGAAGAAGCTGTTCAGATGGAAGAGTCCTCATATTAACCCGGGGGGGGGGGGGGTCCCTGGCCCCAGGAGTCTGCAGTTGCAGGTCTCAGGGAGCTGTGTTTGGGTTGGTTCTTGTCCCCAAGGAGATTCTGGGGCTAAAGCCTCATTCCGGCCTCTGACTTGGCAGTTGGTCTGCTGTGCGAGCATTGAGCAGAGGAGACACGTGGCACTGGGTTTGCGGGTTCTGCCAGCGCTCTCGGCACTACACATTCTACTTTCCTTTCCCTTCATTTTGTACGTTTCAACTTTCTGCTTCAGATCACACTGACGGAGACTAGGCTCGGTGCCTGATCTTCCTGCCTTCCCACCTGCTTCTAGATCCTGAGGTGGCACCTGAGAGGCTGTAGGAGGAGTCCCATCCCCCACTCCCTGAAGTATCCAAAGGTTGTAATGGGGTCACTTGGGGGAGCCACAGAGAGGCTGGCAGGACCCCTTGTAAACCCCCCCCCACACACACACACACAACGTAAGGCAGAGGCCAAGCCAGAAGCATTTGGGGTGGGGGTTCCTGGAGGTGGGAACTCAGGCTGGACTGGCAGGGTCCAGAGGAGTGGGTGGGAGAGTGGAGGACAGTTCTTGATGACCTTGTTTCGGCTTGAGGGTTTGCCACATGGGGCTGAGAATTCCCTGCCTCAGAAGAACTTCTGTCCAGATGCTAGAGGCCGGCAAGGTAAATGGAAGTGTTTGTTGCTGAACCACAGAGTTCAGGGATACCCACTGCTCTGTGACGGGGTCTGCTTTCCTCTGTCTCTGGGGAGAGTCAGAGGTGTTACCTGAGGAAAGACAGGATGGGGAGCCCCCTTTGGGCCACTTGTCTGAGGAACCTTAGGACTCAGGAGGGTCCCTTTCTTTGCTGTCTCAGTTGCGACCACAGGACAGCTCCTAGCCCCTCCCAGAGCCTGCCACTGAACTTGACCGTTCTTCGTAACAGGTAGCACCAGGTACGCAAACCTTGTGTACACCTCCCAGGCTCACGCAGCCATTCGCTGGCTGTTCGAGGCATTGAGGGTACAAGGGCGCTGGGCTATCAGATGTAGATTTGTCTTGGGCTCATTAACTTTATTTCATAATCTAGCTCCAGGCATCAAGAAAGATCTTGAAACCTTACACAGTAGACCTGTGTCTTGCCCTGGCTGTTCCCACTCTGCCCTGCCCCTTTCCCCCTGTCCTACCCCTGTCAGCCTAATCTGTTGGGGGGAAGGGACCCCTGTCCCTATCTTAACCATCCACACGCCCACTCATGCCCCTTTAGCTATCCCTCAGCTCTAGGAAAGGGACGGTAGCCCCTCTCCCTTGGGCTGGAGACCCCTGCAGCCCGCCCATTTCCCCCTGGGCGTCTGGGAGAGCCAGGACTATGACCAGGCTGGCTGGAGAGTTGGGATGGGGCGGGGAGCAGAGCAACCTCCCAGCATTTCCCCAGCCACGAAGCTTCTCAAAGCTTCTCGCAGCACTTGCTTACTCCCTAGAGGGAGAGGACCTTACTTCTCCTGGTACCACACGGGCGGTCTTCTGACCACCAGTGCCCCTACTTCTCTACTAAGCTGACTCCCAAGGGGCCTGTTCAATTCCACACAGCAGGAATCCACAACTCTGAGAGTCTGCCAGAGGTCATGGAGCCCCGTGCAGACACGGAGCCACCCACATGCACAAATTGAATGCTGCTTTCGGTAGGGTCACAGATCTCAGCTCAGGGACCCCTGCTCTAAGTGCACCTGGCAGGGTTCTGTTTCTTTGCACCTGGGGAGGTTGGAAAGGGCATTGGCCCTCTCTGGCATCTCTGTGGTCCGCAGGTGGCTTGGCCAGGCAGCCACGCTGGGCTTGGTGCCCCAGCTTTTAGATGGCCCTGGACCGGGGGGAGCCCAGCCTGCCAACCAAGGTGGTTTCCGAAAAGCCAAAGCTGCGAGAGCTCAGTGTTAACAGGAGTTTCCAGAAGCAGTGAGGCCCAGGAGGGCAGACATTTTGGAAAGAGCCCAGAAACTTCTGCAGGTGCTAGTTTGGGGCGGTTGCCAGACATTGACGAGGGAGCACAAGTCTGGAAAGGCCCAGCCCTCTGCCGAGTGGCCTTGCCAGCTACCCAAATTGTCAGGAGCCGGTCACCAGGTACTATTTCAGCTTCTTTTTCCCAAGCAGATAGTGTTGGGGACAGGAGGGGTATGTGTGCTCTGCCAGTTCCCTAGCTCCTAGAGGAACACACATTCCCTCACGTCTGGAACCTGCATGCCCATTCCCTGGGAGGAACCAGAGCCAGTGCAGAATCCCAGTGAGCCTTAGATCAAGGCCTCATTGTCCTTTGTCCCCGGGGTGAGCCTGGAGAGATGGGAGGCCACCGTGAGAGCTGCCCTTGGGATTCTCCTATAGAGAGGTCAGGAGGGCACCGTAACGCCGTGGCGATGCCTCAGCCAGGAGCTAGAACCGTCTCTGTCTGGGACAGTGATCCCTGCCAAGGCTGATGCCTCAGATGGGCCCAGCCAGAGCCGTGACAGCCACAGCTCCACACCCCATCACGTGCCTGAAGCCTTCTTCATGCTCCGGCGGCCTCTGTGGGGCACCCCACCCCTTGGGCTTATGTGGCACAGGGTGCTGGAGACTCGGCTGAGCTCGTAGCACTCAAGAGGCCTCTTTTTCCAACCCCAAGTCTGCTGTCTTTACTGGCTGTGTGACCTTGGGCAGCTCTCTTCCCCTTTCTAGTTCTCTGGCATCAGGATCTTGAAGGAGCTGACAGGATGATCTCCTAGATCAAGCTCATAGGGTGATGTTGGCCATGGCTCAAGAGTCCTGTTCCTAAGCCTTAAACTCTCAACACACTGGGGAAGTCTGGGTGGGAGAGGTCACAGGGCTGCCCCTGGGCCCAGGCCAGCCATTCACTGGACATGGGAGAGGAGAGGTGAGCAGGAACGTGGGGCCTCTTGACCCCTGTCCCGAAGGAGCCTTGGTGGGAAGGCATTATTCTCTCTATCCTCCACATCCCGTTTCATTCATTTGGTCCCTGAATATTGATGGACACCTTCCCTGAATATACTGGGCACCCCAGAGGCGGAAGACAAAGAGCCCTTAATCTCACGGAACTTTCTGTCCTTAGGAGTCAGGCAACAAATAAGATCATTACAGGCTAGACAAGTGCTGGGAAGAACATAAACTTGGGTAATGGGTTAGAGAGTAATGGGGAGGGAGAGGCCTTGCTGGAAGAGGTAATTTTGAACTAAGACTTAAATGGTAAGAAGGATTCTGGGAGCGCCTGGGTGGCCCCAGTCGGTTGTACGTCCATCTCTTGGTTTCGGCTTGGGTCGTGATCTCAAGGTGGTCGAATCGAGCCCTGTGTTGGGCTCCTTGCTCAGCACGCGGTCTGCTTAAGAATCTCTCTCTCTCTTTCAACCCCTTCTCCCTCCCTCTGCCCCTCTGCATCCCTGCTGCACCCTCTCTCCTTCTCTCAAATAAATACATTAATTAATTAAAAAAAAAAAGATTCTGGAAAGATCCAAAACAGTACATTCCAGGCAGAGGAACTGGCAAGGGGGAAACCCTGTGGCTGGTGGGGTGGGCGCGGCGTCTTCAGGAGACAGAGGCCACGGGACAGGGGAGAAGGGCACCCTATACGGAGCGGGGGGGGCGGGGGGGAGAGGCAGCTGGGGAGAGAGATGCTCGGCTTCTAATGGAAGTGCGGCAGGAAGCCACGGGGAAGCTTGACCCGTGTTTTAGTGATGCTGCCGGTTTTACTGATGCTGCTGGGTTTGGAGCCCTGGCTGAGGACCAGACTCATTCTCAGCCTGTGCCGTGAGGAGCTGTTATTATCTACTCCATTTCACATGTGGAAACTAAGGCTCAGAGAGTGACCCAGAGTGACAACCTGCAGGCTGCCCTGCCGGGGTGGAGGGTCAGAGCCCCGTGGGGGCCTGGGGCTGTTCCTCGGCTTCCCGGTTGTCTGGGTGCTCCTGGAGCCTGTTGGGGTTGGGGTGGGGTGCCCTGCATGGGGCGCCTTCCCGCCAAGCACACTGTTAGAGAAATGAGCGCTTACTTCCGGTGCTGTCTAGGGCAAGGGCTGGAGCCCACCGGGAGGCCCCTCAGAGCGGGCACGGGCAGTGGCCTCGCCAGTGCCGCTCATTCTCAAGAACAGGCTCTGTGCCCAGACTGCGTTCCTGGCCTGGGCAGGGAGGATGAGGTCAGCTTCAGAGGAGGACTTGCACAATGCTCATCAAAGCACTCTCAAGGCCAAAGGGAGGCCGCAGAGCCCACCGTGCTCCCTAGGCCGGCCTTCCACTCCCGACTTTGGAGGCAAGGCTGCTCTGGGCTTCCTCTGGGTTGCTTTGGGCCCAGCCAGAGTGACCCTCCCTTCTTTGCCCTGCTGCCCCCAATATGGCCCTGAGCTGAGGCTTGGCAGCTTTCTGGCTGTTTGTGTGAGGCCTGGTTCGGGGGCATAGTTGTCCAGGCTGCGTGGAACAGAGAAGGCAGTGGGGTGCCGGCCGGCCCCAAGGAAGACAGGGTCCTGGGGCTCCGGGAGGGATGCGCCTGGCTTTGGGACTAAGGACTAAAAGTGCAAGGACTAAAAGTGTGGCAGGCACAGGGCAGACTGGGGCTCTGGAATGTGGAACTAGCGCTAGGGAAGGCAGGTCACAGTGGGTGCTGTGAGGCTAACCTGACTTCAATAAAAGCCTCATTCAGAACGGCTAAACCCTTTCCATATGTGGGCCTCTGAGAACTTCAAAGTCGGGGGGAGGGGGGGTTGGAGGAGGGGAGGCAGGATCCCGGTGTTTCGCCTACAGAGTCAGCACAAGCCCCTCGTGCAGCCGCCCTGGGAGAGGGCACCTGACCCTGCAGGGTAAGGGCTGGAGGGGCCAAGCTTGCTTGGCCTAATCGTGGGGGAGCCAGCCTCTGGGAAAATGGCCTGACTGTGGTCTCCCCTGGCCCGGCTGCTGAGCTGGAAGCCTGGCGTGGGCCCTGGCATCCCCCTCCCACCCCACCCTCCCTCTCTAGGAGTTTCTCTCTGAGCAGCCACGTTGACGGAATCCTCCCGTACCCTTCCCAAGAGGGAGGAGAGGCAGGCCTTGGCAGCTCCCTAGTCCCCCTGTTGCCAGCCCTCCCATGCCTCTCACGCTTGTGGTCTGTCCCAATGACAGACTGGGTTTGGTGTCCCAAGGGGACCCAGCCCAGAGTATATGGACATACTCGGGGAAGGGCAGGAAAAAGCCAGCCCAGTACCGACACCCTGGCCACTGGCCTGGGAGCCCCAGGAAATGTACCCCCGTCAGACGGGACACCTGGCTCAGGGCCTGGTCTCCACAGCCCCACACTCAGCCTCTGGCAGGCACCCCCATAAACACGGCCAGCCATCTCTGCCTTCCCTTCAGCACCCCGTTCACCTCTGAGGGCGACAGCTCCAGCACACTGGATTTCTTGCCCTCGTTGTTAAGCACTTTGTTTTTATTAGCCCTAGAAACTACTCTGGCTTTGAGAGAAGTCCATGCCACCTCCCCGGTCAGGCCCAGGATGCCAGGTCCCGGATTCAGGAAGCCAGGGATGGGAGGTCAGGGGTCAGTGGGCTCCTGGGGGCCTCAGGCCTGCACTGGGGAAATGACAGAGTGAGGTTCTGAGGGAAGGCGCCCAGTGCCAAGAGGCTTTTGGGGGAGGGAGGGGAAGCGGAGGCCTGGGAGCCCCCGTGTTACGTCCCGAAGTAATGCACTGCGGCCTGCTTTGTGCTTCCCTGACCACTGGGACCATAGCTGCCCATAGACGGGGCGGTGCCACCACGGGCCCGTGCGAGCGCGTGTGGGAAGGGCAGTGGCAAAAATTACCAGAAGGCTTTCAGGCAAGCTGCGTGGCTGCAGGAGTATAGGGCAGAGGGAAGGCTGTGGCTCTACCCTCGGAAGGACCCAGGTTTGAGCGTGGACCATGTCATCTACCCCGGGGAGCGAGAATGGGGACCCCAGACTCACTGGTGCCTCGGAAACCCCAGGCACCGGGAGGTGGCCACGAACAGCCCTCGAGCTAGAGGGAAGGAGATGCGCTGGTGACAAATGGGCTGGGAGGAAGGACGTAGGCCTAAGGACCCCTCGGGACTTTCCTGAAGGAACGAGGTGCCCCCACCGGCCTGCGAGGCCACTGGGCTTTCCTGTCCTCGACGCGATGCTGGGGAAGCGCTCTGAGAGCCTGCATCTCCGTCTCCTTCCGTGGCCTCAGGATTTCGTTGCGGACACCGGGCGGTTCTCATGTGGACATCAGTCCCTGAGGTCAGCTGTGTCTCCTTGCAGAGGGCTGAACGTGAGTCTAAAGGCGAAGGCAGACGGAACATAACTGAGACGCTCTTGGTGGCAGGCAGTGTATGGCCCACCCAGAACTTTCTCTAGGATGTCCTATGGCTCCTTTCTGTCTCCTGCCCGTGCCCCACCTTGAGGAAGAGCCAGCTGTGTGTGTCTTACCTGTGGGGTGAAGGAGGGGCCCCCTGGGGATCTCCCCCAGCCTGGCCCTTCGCAGCTGCATCTGTCTGCCTCTCTTGCGCGATCTGGCCTGGCCTCGGTACCCGCTGCCCAGGGCCGGGGGTTGGCACCTATCTGCTGGGACTCGGAGGTCAGCGGTCAGGTGCTCTATCCACTGACATCCTGGGGGCTGGCTCTTCCGCCCCCGGCACTAATCTAATCAGGAAATAGCAGAGTCCACATTTCCCAGGGGTTATAAATAGCCACAGCCGCTCAGGCAGCAGCATTTCTCCGGAAAATGTGCCATGTCCCTCTCCACTCCTCGCCCTCCCTTCTCTGTACTTAAGTGACGTCCTGAAAATAGCCTTGGTTTCTGGAGGCTGCTGGTCTGCTGGGAGACAGAGCTTTATGGCCGGGGCACAAGGGGCTAGGCAGGCCTCCCTCAAGCACCCACTAGGGGAATCTGGGAGACGGCAGTGGGGGAGACTCACGGTAAAACATGGAAGTGCCACCTTCCTCAGCCCTGGCCTCAGGCCGATGGGAGGGTGCCAGCCGGCTGCAGAGGGACAGCGTTTCAGCACGCCAGGAAGCGCCTCACCTCCTAGATGGTGGCATTGGGCAAGTTCCTTAGTCTCATTAAGCCTCAGTGTTCTCGTCTGTAAAATGGGAGTGTGAAAAGGCTAGACCTCACAGCCTTGTTACCATGTACCTTGTGACCATGATTTAGATAACCTACGTGAAAGGTTTGTCTTGATGCCGGACTCCTCGGAAATGCTCAGAATACATTCGTTCTGGGATTATGAGGTGGTATGGATGCCCCAGTGAGGAAGCTGAAGTTCAGGGAAGTTTAAGTGACTTGCCCAAATTCACACAGTTGAGTGGAAGAGCAGACATTTGGACCTACATAGGCCTGAGTCTCAATCCTTGCCCTTTCCCACTTGGCTGTGCCCAGACACCACTCCAGGACCTGGGGAGGAATCCCTGGCTTAGGCCATGGCAGCTACTTGGAGGCACCAGGTCTCGGGAGGGGGGTTAGGTGAAGGGGTGCCTAAGGGACAGTCCGTGCCACAGACCTGGTGAGGTTTTGGGACAGAAAAAGTTTTGGGGGAGGGACATTTCAGGGGCTTCCTTTGGGACCCTTGGGACACTTGGCCCCAAGGCTTCTGGAATAGTGAGGCTGGACCACAGCCAGGCTGGTGAGTCCCATGTGCTTCCCTTGTGTGCAGAGGAGGCGCTGGGGCAGAGTGGGGCACATGGGGTTACTGGGTCCCATCCACACTGCTCTCCCTCAGTGTCCTCCTCAATTGCACCCTTCGTCCGGGCAGGGAAGCGACTCGTGGAGGCTGGGCCTAGGCCAAATGCAGACCCCAGAGCTCCCTGCCACCCATGCCCAGCGGGTGTGCGGATGGAAGGTGCAAAAGGACTTAGCTCAAGCTGTAGGAAGCCCCAGGGCCCAACCCACCCTGGGCTGACCAGACCCTGCTCCTCCGTGCTGTGGGCCTGCTGGAACAGTGGTGTTCACACTGGTGCACGCGCTCTGGGCTGGGAGGTCGGGGGGTTGGGAAGAGAATCAGTTTGCAGACTCCCAACTCCCATAGGTGCCACTGGCTGCAAGTGATGTGCCTGGGAAGGGCTTTCTGCCTTCAGCTCACTTCCTCTGCGGGGGAGCCCAAGGCTCGCTGTGGAACATGGCCCGGGGCGCCAGGGCCTCCCGCTTGCCAACAGCAGGGCCTCTCGAAATGTGGGTGTGGGTGTGGAGAAGGTAGAAGATGCTGATGGCCAAGTTCCAAATCCGTTCATGAGTCAGGTGCTTTCCAGCTCTTTGCTTTCCACAAAACTGATGGACATTGTCAGCTGAGAGATCATTGAAAATGAATTTTGCTGGGGGTGCCTGGGTGGCTTAGTCGGTTAAGCATCTGCGTTTGGCTTAGGTCATGATCCCAGGGTCCTAGGATCGAGCCCTGCTTTGGGCTCCCTGCTCAGCGGAGAGCCTGCTTCTCCTTCTGACTGCCGCTCCCCCGACTGTGTGCTCCCTCTCTCTCTCTCTCAGCCAGATAAATAAAATCTTCTTAAAAAATAATAAAAATAAATTTTGCTAATCGGTATTTATGCAATTTAAGGCAAAGGAGAAGGAAAGAGTTTTGAGAATCCTGTAACATTGCTATAATAAAACAGCCCCATCTAGTTAACTTTCAGGAACAAGATGTTTCACCCTCTTCATGTTTAAAATCAAAACCAGGGGCACCTGCCTGGCTCAGGTGATGGAGCCTGTGATTTGGGGTCATGAGTTTGAGCCCCACATCGGGTGTAGAGATTTCTAAGAAAATAACCACCTTAAAAAAAAGAACCAGCAAGCCACAAGCATAGTAAGGCTGCACCCAGTTCTACCCTAGCAAAAAACAGTACACGAATTAAAACAGAAAAAGTGTTCTGTCCACCTCGTGAAGAGACATAAGTCCTCCAAAGTGGTACCTTTCTACTGAATATTTATTAATACTTATTTGTAACATGCTGGTTAGTGTTTTTATCACGTGCTGTCAGTCGCTGTAGTAACTCAAACATGTTGAATATTTGGACCCTTGTGGTCTCAGGAAATGTTTCATTGCCATTTGTACAGATAATTTTAAGTGTTTTTTTTTTTTTTTTTTTTAATAAATCTGCTTGGGAGGATAGGCAGATTCTTTAAGTTTTTTTTTTTTTTTTTTTTTAGATTTTATTTATGTATTTGTCAGAGAGAGAGCATACACACAAAAGCAGGGGGAGAGGCAGGTAGAGAGAGCAGTAAACTCCCACTAAGCAAGGAGCCTAGCGCCCACCCCGCGATCATGACCTAAGCCGAAGGCAGATGCTTAACCAACAGAGCCATCCAGGCACCCCTGTACAGATATTTTTGTTGAAGCAAAATCTAATAGGGTGATGAATAAAACCCTTAAGATAGAAAAATACAAACTAGGACAAAATTCTTTGGGAGAAAAAAGAAACAATGCAGGGTGTCTGCAAGGGAAAGGAGAGCTTGTATTTTCCTCATGAATGATGGTGGGTAGCAGATCGCTGTGGTAATTGGATCCCACTGAATACATTGAAAAGAATGATGTCACAGTTTTATTTTAAGATGTAAATATTTACATTATCCTGGAAGCTATAGCCTTTGCAGTTCTTTAAACTTGCCTTGGAAATATTCAGATGTCGAGTCGCAAATGTGCTGGGCGATGCATCATTTTTCAAAATCACTGTGTGGGTGCGCAAGGAAAAACAGTCGCAGGCCACTGAGTCACAGGAGCAGAGTCCTGTTCCGTCCCCTGTGAGGGATGCCTCCTCTGCGCTCCCCATCTCACGTTCTCTTTCCTCCTTTCTCTGCAGTTGGATCCCCAGACTGTGGAGACCAAGAACTGGCACACAGATGTGATTGAGATGAACGGGGTGAGCTGGGGAGACGGGAAATGTTCGCATGGTGGGCGGGCCCCCGGCTGCTGTCCTCGGGGGCGCTGTCTTGCCCCGTTCCCTCAACCCAGTCCCTCTCATGTCCCCTGTGCCCGCACCCTTCCCACTGCCACCCTGTAGGTGTTGCAGGGAGCCCTGGGTGGGAGAGGCAGCACTGGTCGGCTGTGCTGGGGAGGGGACCCATGTTTCAGAGGCCCTCCTCAGGCGCTCATACCCTGGGGGATTTGTGCCTGCCTCACCCCCAACCAGATCAAAGTGGAATTCTCCATGAAGTTCACCAGCCGGGACATGAGCCTGAAGAGGACCCCGTCGAAAAAGCAGACTGGTGTCTTTGGCGTGAAGATCAGCGTAGTGACTAAGTAGGTCCCCTGGGGCACGTGAGTGGTGGCATTAGCACTGGGGTCCCTCCCTGGACCCCTAGCGGGTCACCCCCCGCCCCCCACCGGCTCCGTAGTCAGGGCTGGCCAGTTCGGAGGCCCAAAGTGGCCCGCAGACGTAGGCCTCCGTCTCACGCATGCTTCAGAAGTCAGCAAGCCAGCATTAAACACCAGAAGATGACCTGTGAGCGTCCCGGGCCGTCAGCTTCTTGCGGTCAGTGAGATGCTCTGATGACGTAGGCGCACACTGAGGTTTGGCCACGACCAGCAGGAATCCAGGAGGGGCTGCCCCTCCACTCCCCACCGCCCCCTCCACGGCCTGGGTCTCCAGGACCTCGGCCACCTCCCTCAGGGGTCTACGGCTCAGCCCCACATAGCATTTGAAGCTGAGATCTGCCTTCTAAGGAACATTCTCGTCTCAGCATCTTTGCACTTGTCTCCCAAACCTTCTCCTGCCTTTGTCCCTTGCCATCCTGCAACAGGCCGGCCTTGGGCTGCTTGGTAGGGTGGGCTGGCACGGCCTCTTAGTCCTCTCTGCAGCCCCAACCCTGACATCAGAGGCCCGGGTGTGCGGGAGAAGTGGGGGCTTGGGGTAGCCAGGGAGGGGAGGCCCTCCGCCCCCCCCTCACAGCCCCTCCCCACCAGGCGGGAGCGCTCCAAGGTACCCTACATCGTGCGGCAGTGTGTGGAGGAGGTGGAGAAGCGGGGCATCGAGGAGGTCGGCATCTACCGGATATCAGGGGTGGCCACGGACATCCAGGCACTGAAGGCCGCCTTTGATGCCAGTGAGTGTGGGAGGCCCGGGCATCAGTGGGGAGAGGGTGCTCTTAGGGGCCCAGCAGGCTGCTCTGGGAGCCCAGGAGCACCAGAGGCCTTTTTCCACAGAGAGGCCCCAAGTCACCGATAGTGGAAGAGCCTTGTTGTGTGAACCACAGTCCCATGTGGTGTGCGGTGGGCCATCTCTGAGTCTGATGCAGGGACTGCCTGTGTTTGCTCATGTAAACAGTACCCCTCCGCCCCCGTCTCTTATCCACTGTTGCGGAAGAGGAATGGAGGCTCAGAGAGGCCAGGTCACTTGTTCAGCGTTGCTCAGCTTATAGGTGTTGAGCCTTCTTTCAACTCAGATCTTTCTTATTCCAGTGTTTCTGCCTTTCTTGCTAGCTCTGTGGTGCCTGGGGGACTGGAAGGAAACAGAAGGGCTTTGAACCCGGGCCGGCTGGCTCGGGGTCCCCTCTGCTATCTCCAGAGCCCTAAACAAGGGCCCTTTGGGAGGAGCACTGCTGTCTCCCTCCGTAAATTCCTCCGTGGTGGGGGCTGCCCTCTCTGGTTTTTCTTTCCCCCATCATGCAAGTTCGTGCTGTGGTAGCCAGGAAGCCTGAATTGGGCAGGCACGGCTGATTCCAAGGGAGCCGAGGGAGGGGCCTGCGTTCAGGAAGCCTGGGGTGAGGGGCTAGGGATGTGCCGGCATACGGGTCCTCTGTGCAACCTGGAAGCTGAGGCTTTGTCGGAACATGATTTTTCATGTAAAAAATGTGCAGGGCCTTCCAGAGAGAGGCTTAGTGGTAGGGAGGTTCCAGAGAGGGTGTCTGCTATGTGGTGTGAGGACTCTGCAGGACTCTGGATGGAGAATGGGGCTGAGTCACACACTACCTGTGGGCGCTGTACCTACTTCCTGCCTTTCCTGGCAAGACCAGGGCAGAGATGGAGTGGGTGGGGGCTTCCCCAGCTGTGGGTGCGGGATGGAGCAGGGCCCACCACCCCGCCCCTGCCTAGCTGAGGACTGCATGGAAGAGTGGGTGCACTCCCGACAGTCCACATCCTCTGCAGATAACAAGGACATCCTGCTGATGCTGAGTGACATGGACATCAATGCCATTGCCGGCACCCTGAAGCTCTACTTCCGGGAGCTGCCCGAACCCCTCCTCACAGACCGACTCTACCCAGCCTTCATGGAGGGCATCGGTGAGGCTTTGGGGCACCGAGGGCCCCGCCGAGCCGGGCCTTCCTGACAGCAAAGAGCGGGAGACCCGTGGCTCCCCTTGCTTGTGGATCTGCCCAGTGCTCTGGGTTGGCGCGGCTGAATGGCCCAGAGAGTGGGGTGTGACCCACTGGGGCCTGAGGCAGAGCCTGGACCCTCTCTTGACTGCCTCCCTCCCCTCTTGTCCCCATGGGCTGCCCTCTGGGCTTCCTCCCCAGATACTGACCTCCTTGCTTGGAAAGCCAAGCATCCCGGGAAATGTGCCCTGAGGTGGGTGGCCAGGGCCAGCGTCCCGAGCCAAAGACAAGCCTGGCTGGAGTGTACCAGAGCTGGCCGGAACCCAGCCTTCCAGAGGAGCACTCTCTCGCTCCCACTGATGCCCTGGGCAGCGATGAAGCGGGGCACCTGGGCACCTCCTTCCTGCCTCCCCCCTTTCTCCCTGCTGCCTCCTCCAGGGTCAGGTCAGGGCTTCAGCCACCACAGGAAGCAAGGAACCCCGTGGAAGGTTGTCCATTGCCTGCTCTAGCATCAGAGGCAGTTGAAAGAGAGGAAACATTCAAAGCAGTATTCTCATTGCCTTAAACTTAGCCCCCTAGACCAGGGACAGGCTATGACCAGAGCTGCGAAGGCACATGCGGGAGTGGCGGGAGGGCACTCAATCCCCACCAGCGTGCTTCCTGACTGAGCTTTGGTGAGGGGGCTTCCACAGGAACCAGCTGTTCATAGCCCACCCTTGGGAAGATACCAGGCCCTTCCTTCCCTACAGGGTCTGCTCCCCTCACCCCTGCAACCTGGGCTCTCCCTCAGGGTCCCACAGCCTCCAGACCCTGGGGGGGGGGGGCACTGGCTCGGGCCTCCCCACCCAGGAGCCGAGCCTCAGCCTTGCCCCGCTCTCCCCCCTCCACAGCCCTGTCGGACCCTGCTGCCAAGGAAAACTGCATGATGCACTTACTCCGCACCCTGCCTGACCCCAACCTCATCACCTTCCTCTTCCTGCTGGAACACTTGAAAAGGTAACAACTCGGGCTGGTATGGGGAGGGGGCAGGGAGTCCAGGGCAGGCCCCTCCCTACTGGGGAGGCCACTTTCGTTGGGGGATCCACCTCCTTGGCTCTTCCTCTTAGGCGGTGGCTTCTGCTGGGTCACCCATCACAGGGTGAAAGTTTGCTTTTCAAACTCTTGCCTCCAAATTCTTCTGTTTTGAGAAATATCAGGGTCCTAATAGCAACCTCCCGTATCGGCAGGGCCAGAGCCAAGGACTGTCGATGGCTTTTGCAATCTGTGGTCATTCAGTCCACTTCCCAGTTGTAAAGGGAAGGCCGCAAGCAGTAGTGTGCACGTCGTTCTGTTCTGTTACACACGGTCATGTGTCCTGGGTTGTAACAGGAAGTGTGTTCATCGTGGGTCAGGGTCAGTACTTTGCAACCCGCTGGTCTTGACCTACACCTCATCTAACAGGGAAACTGAGCCCCAGCACAGGAGGAGTTTGATTGGGGTTGGCAACAGCTCTGTCCTCAGAAGGCACATGTCCCCAGTCCTAAGCTAAGTCCCCTCCCACCTTCTCCCCCACCCCTTCTGTCGTGGGGTCCAGCCAAGAGCTGCTCAAGCCGATGCCTGCAGCCAAGCTTAGAACTGAAACCAGCCCTTCCAGGGTCCTTGTCACTCGCCTTTGAGCCCCAGCACCAGTCCGGGTGTAAATGGGGAGGAAAACTTTACTGGTGGGCCCGCTCCTCCAGGAGCCAGGTTCTCACCCGTGGGCCCGGGCTCCGGGCTGTGGCTCCAGGCTGTGGCTCAGCCAGGCCAGCTCTGGAGGGCCAGTGGAGACCTGGAAATGCCTGGGGCTGCTGTCTTGTTTTTCCCATTATGAGACATTTTTCCTCTGGTTTGGCCAGAACTGAAGCCCCAACCGGTTCCCATAGTTTGGCGAGCACTGTGGGGAGGACACACAGAGGAGGAGTGGGAGGGGAAAATTCATTAGGTTTTCCACCCTGGGAACTGGGCACAGTCTGTTCCCACATCTGGGCCCCTGGCTGGTGTGTGTGTGTGTGTGTGTGTGTGTGGAGGGGGGCTTGGCCAGCTCCAAGCTGCCTCCTGGCATGGCAATGTCTGCCCGTCTCCAGCGCAGTCAGCATGCACGTCCGTGTAGCTGGGAGTGGGGGAGTGGGGGGTGCTGCTCGGAGTGAGTGCTCTCAACCCCAGAAACATTTCCTAGGCCCGAGGAAGGCCCAGAGCCTCTGTGACATGTTGGGTGGTACTGGGTCCTCCTGGACGCCAGCCACAGATGGCAGCCCCTGCTGTCACTCAGGGGAAATATCTACTGAGCATGTGGCCTATTACGCAAGAGAAGCAGAGAAAGATCCACAGGGAGGTAACTCTGGGGTCCCGGGAGGAAGACCTTTCTGGAAAAGTATGGAAGAACAGCCCCCAGGCTCCATCTGGGGTTAGGGTCGTCCTGTGTCAGCACAGCGGGCGGAGCCTCAGGTCTAGTTAACGACTGCTACTGGATCTCCGGCCCCCTCCCGTCACCCCCCACTCCAGGTCACTTGGGGCAGCTTGGCTGACCCAGGGAGCACGGGCTCTGGAGGCAGACTGCGTGGAGTCAGATCCCAGCTGTGTCACTGGCTAGCCGTGTGACTCAGGCAAACCATGTCACACCTGTGTTCTTTGGTGTCTTCGTCTGTACGGTGGTGATGATAATGACCTCCCCATAGGGCTGTGATGAGCAGGAGCTCCTGCAGGGAAAGTTCTTGAGTTAGGAATGACATCATCCTCAAGGAGAAGGAGTTAGGAGTAGGTCCTTCTGGCTTTGGCTATTTCCCATCAAGGGATGGCCCTGAGCTAGGAATCTAATAGAGGAACATCCTGGGACATAGCTGGAGACTTGGTCCCTTGGCTTAGTCCCTCCCTACCAAGAGGTCTCTACCCTCAGAGGAGAGAGAGGCTAGTACCTACCTTCTGGGAGTCCTTCCAGGAGTTCTCATAGGTAAGGCCAAGCATCTGGAACTCTGAATGGCTGCTGAGAAATGACTTTTTTTCCCCCTCCCTTCCCCCACCCTTTCCAGGGTTGCTGAGAAGGAACCCATCAACAAAATGTCCCTTCACAACCTGGCTACTGTGTTTGGCCCCACGTTACTGAGACCCTCAGAAGTGGAGAGCAAAGCACACCTCACGTCGGCCGCAGACATCTGGTCCCATGATGTCATGGCACAGGTACCAGCGGCAGGGTCCGGGCCTACGGCTGGTCGCGTTGCGCAGTGGGCTTCCCCACAGGGGCGGAGAGAGAACAGCTCGGAGTCCCCCAGCCCAGCCCAGCCCTGCTGAGCAGCTGGGTGGACAGTCAGTAGGATGTCACCAGGGAGGCAGGGCTCCGGACAGTCCTGCCTCCGAGTCCAAAACGAAAGGCGTGAGCCTAGACCAGAGGCCCAAAGAACACACGTCCCGGCACCGACTGCAGTCCTGGGAGCGCCGCAGTCTTGGACAGCAAGCACAGGGGCCCGGGAGACCTCTGGGAGCCTTGTCCTCCGCTGTGGAAGCTCTAAGATTGCTTCCAGGGTGAGGAAGCTTCTCTGAAATCTGTCCCTACAAGATCTGGGTCAGAGTCCAGTCTGGAGGCAGGGCCCGCCCAGCCAAAGCCAAAAGTTGGGGAAGCGGCCCCAGGCTGCCCAGGCCTCCACCCCGCGGTGTCCTCTACTGATGCCCACTGACACACACACCCGGACTGCCAGGGGGTAGAGGGGGGAGGCGAAGCAGCCTGAGATGGCCTGAGAGCAGGGAGGGGGTGGCACAGAGGGGACCCCAGCCCGGGACTGCTAGTTCTCGCCCAATCGGAGGAGGGCCAGGAGAGCCCTGCTGAGTCTTCCCTGTCCCCTCACAGGTCCAGGTCCTCCTCTACTACCTGCAGCACCCCCCCATTTCCTTCGCAGAACTGAAGCGGAACACACTGTACTTCTCCACCGACGTGTAGCCCAAGGTGGGAGCCGCTGCAGGGGGGGCGGCCCAGGCCAACCTCTCTGGCCAGGGGACCCAACCAGACTTGAAAGACTCCAATAGAAAACTCCCACACCCAGCACTCTATAGACTCCAAGGGACGCAGATTTCCAGGAACTGGAATACTTGCATCTTCCGTGCCACCTTGTACAAAGCCAGCTGCCCCAGCCCCCCAGCCTCACCGCCGCGCGCATCCCGGGCCCTGCCCTCTGTCCCTCTAGTTGTGTCTCCTGCCCCATGCCGTCGGGGGGGATTGTTTCCTGTCTATTTGTCATGCAGAAATGGTAGTGACCGACCCAGTATGGGCATACGGACTGCCTGCTTTGTTCTTTCATTTCCTCCAGCACTTTCTTCTCCCCCCACCCCTGCCACCAGTCCAGTCCAAGGGCTTTTATTTTGCGCTGTGTAACTCCGGCCAGCTTATCCTCTCCTGGCCCTGCTCCCAGATTGCAGTCTCCGGGCAGCGTCCCCTCGGTTTGCCTCCACCCTCCCCTTCCTCCCGGTCTGCCCACATGCATGTGCAGCCTTGGTTTTCACTCCATCACTCTGAAACTTGAGGCAGCCCCGGGCAGTGGTGGCAGCAGTGGTCCGTCCAAGGCTGTGTGCTTGCTGCCTTCCCTCCCGGGCCTCCCCCCATCCCCAACCCCGTCCTCCGCCTGTGGAAGCACACCTGCTTGGCCTTGCTGCCTGTGCAAATGTTGGACAGGGAGACAGCCGCACACGAGTCCTCAGCTTAGCACAGAGCTAGAGACCCGATCTCTGCAATTTCCACCTGACAATCTCCATTTCTGGGGTTTATCTGTTCGATCTCTCGCCTCCTAGTGAGGCATCTTTGACTGTTTCTTCTGCTTTTCAGTTCCTTCTCCCCTGGTGTTCTATTTCCTTTGAGTGGCAAGACTTACAAGTGACCTGATATCAAGAGAGCCAGAGGGTCAGGAATTGGGGAGGCAGGAGGGTCGGGCCACTGAGCAAGTGGGACAGGTGGAACATTCCGAGGAGTGCCACGGAGCACTGGGGGCCCGGATTTGGGGGAAAGCGGCTCTCAGCAGCAAAACATTATAGTGGCTTTGTTAGGGGAGCCAGGTCTCTGGGATGGTAGCAATATGGCTGAAGCAGGTGTCCAGAAACAGGCAGGCTCCATCTAGGAGGCAGCCCTTCCTGGCACCCCGCCTACCCTGCGGTGCCTTTGCCTTAGACTGTATAGTCCTCTGCAGCCACGCACTGCCACAGGGCGGCCCCCACGGCCATGTGTGCTCTGGGGCCTGGCAGAGACCGCGCTGTCCCCAGTAGCCAGCCCCCATGGTGCTGCCACATACACCCCCCCCCCCCCCGCAGCTTCCAGATGCGGCCTTTGGGGGAGCTCTAGGGAACTCTAGACGGTGGGGAGTAACAGGCACCTGCCTCTCTTAGGGGCTGGGTTTTGCTAGAGACGTTCATTGCCTACACTCTGCTCTGGAGTAGAGGATCGGCAGGTTCTAGTCCCAGTGCTGAGCCCCACTTCTCTGTACCGGAACGAATGGGAAGGATACTCCCAGTGCAGTTTCCTCCCGTATGAGCAGTAGCTGCCAGCACAGGGCAGTTGGCCCGGGAGAACAAACACTCCCTGGTGGCGGGGGCTTGGGCACATGGCTTTCTGGCTCACCTAGGTGGCAGAGAGCAGACTCTAGGGCCTCAGAATTGGAGAGAACAGCTTCTTAAGCTTGTGCTCAGGGCTACGTTTTAAAGAATGATTTGCGGGCCCTGAAGCCATAGCATTGGCTCATGAGACACGGGGTCCTCTCTTGTGTTTATACCCATGGCCCAGTCTTGGGCAGAACGGTACACATTCTGTGCACATCAGAGGAAAGAAATGCCTAAGAGGAGTGAAACGGTTCTGATCACATAGCTGCCTGTAAGTGGCTTAGCAAGGAGCCCCGTGCCCTGGGACAAGAGGTGGAGAAAGACCACCACTTGGGTCAAACATTCCAGCGTGTGATCCTCCCTGGAGTCTGTGTCCAGCACTCAGGAGTTGGTGTGTGGCATCTTGCTTCCAGAGCCATTGATGGGAGTGACCTGGAGGCCCAGCTACAACTAGTTATAGCCCCAAACGGGTGCCTCCCGCCTCCCCCAAATGAGGGGCTTGCTTCTCGGAATCAGGTAGCTACCGCAGCCCCCAAGCTTGCTTAGGGAGGAAGGCTGGAGGGGCTGAGAAATGCAAAAGGCTCAGAATATTTATAAATTCCACCCCCAGGGTGGGGAAGGGCAGGTACCAGACAAGGACAAAGCTGCACCAAGGAAGGAGCCCATCCATGGGTTCTCCCAAGAGTCAGGGACTGTGCAGCCCAGCACCCCTGGCCCCTGTGCCCAGCAGGGCAGGCTGTGCCAACAGGAGGCCAGCAGACAGGCCATGGGAGTGCCGGGATGCCTGTCCCTGCTGGCAATGGCTGTGGGCTGCCAGTTTTTGCTGATACAGGTAGGATGGGAACCTTTATTAATATCTGAGTTTAATAAGTTGGTAAGGATATATTTTTTTTGTCTATGTTCTGTTTCAACTTATGTAGATTATTATAAATTGATGTAAACCACGTGAGAGGAAAATGTTAATAAAAAAAAAATGCAAAGCCCCAACATTTGCACACAACTCAGCCCTGTGGTGTGGACATCTGTATACTCAGTAGTCCAGGAAGACCACCAATCTAAATATTTAACTTCCAGCTGCGTCCACATGTGTTTCCAGCGATCTGTGCACCTAGTTAACTTCCCCTGAGCTTCCCTTCACCCTATGGGGACTGTGGCAGTTTGTGGCGGGGGGGGGGGGTGGTGAGCCCCCTCCTTGTGGTTCACAGTGGCCTCCAAGTCAGGCACCAGCCAGATTCCTTTCATGAAGGACAAAGGTCCCACCAAGACCTGGCCATCAACATCCCTTCGAGAGATGGCAGAAAGTGCTCAGTCTAAGTGGAGACTTCTTATTTTATGCAAACTCTTCCCTGCATTTTTCTTGGAAGTGGGCGTCTTTGGGGCAGCCTTTTGGCCTAGTCTGACAGTTGGACAGGCTGGATCCCCTAGGGGGCCCAGCCTCCCTTCAGGAGAGTCGGTGGGGTTAATACGGGTTCCCACCAGTCTAAGCCATTGGACACTATGTTTATTCTGGAGATCAGGACCAGATGTCTCTGAAAATTGGTGTTTGGTTTATGAGCTCATACTGACTCCTTAGCCATCTAAAACAGGAAACTATTCATCTCCTTTCTTGATTGAATAGCCAGTGTGGACAATGCTTGGCTTATTGAAGTGATGGCTACGGACAGCCCCAGGGCTCATCTGCTCCAAGGCAGTCATACAGGCAGCATTCCTGGTACTCGCTGGGCATATTCGACCCTCCTTGCTAGGCTGCCTGGGGGAAGATGCCAGGCATCCGGGTACTTTGACAGCTGCCAGGCAGGAGCATTTACCCATGCTCTCAAGGTGCTTACAGGTGACTTATTTCGGAACAGTATAGGAAAACACTCCTAGCTTTGTTCCCAGACCTCTGAGGATACTCCAGCTGGGCTGGGAGCAACGAAGCCTCATACTTGCGAGACTGGGCTGGATATAACTTAGAATTCACCACAGAAGGATGTATGCCCCGAGCGAGCTTAGCTCACATTCATTGCAGAGGCGGTGGCAGGCGTGGCGAGAGGAAGGTGTGACCGGCTGACTTTGACATTATCACTCACATACACACACACCTGGGACATCTGAACATCTCAGCCACGTCTGAATTCTGGTTAAGGGGGCATAAGCTAGAAGACCGCAGAAAAAGGGGAGAACGCAAAAAAGGGTGAAGGAGTCAGCACACAGCAGAGAACAGGAGCCATCACCGCTCGCTGCAGGCTGCTGGAATCATGCAGCCCAACGAGCCTGTCCTCTGGCCCCAAGGGAGAGCCTAAGCTCATTCCCTTCGTGTCCTTACCACAGGACCAGAACGAAGAAGTGCTCACAGCAGATCCCAACCATTAAAGCCTATTTTTTTGCGCCGGGGCACACAATTAGGCTGAGCTTCTGTTGTCAGAAAAAGGCCCCTGGGTCAAATTAAAAAAAACACTAATATGTTAAAAAACACAAACAAAAAAACCCTGATACCACAGACCAAGGATAGTGGAGAACAGCCCCTCACCATTGTCTGATCTTCACCAGCCGCTGCTCAGGGACCCACCAGGAGGACCACAGCAGGACTCCGCACGCCGTGTCCTTGAGCTGGGCCTGGTCCAGCGGTCAGAGCCTAAAACCAGTGTGGCCAGGACTGCAGGCATTCCCATCAACCAGCCCACAGCAGGGTTTTTAGAAGAGGCCAGGGCCTATGCATGGAATTTCAACATATCCCAGGACATGGCCCGGCTGGGCTGCTTGCAGGGCAGGCCCTGCCTGAAGGAACAGTGTCAGAGGAACGCTACCCTGCATACCCCGAGAATCGAACATTCCCACACTTCACAGGAGCTTTCTCACTCTCCCTCCAGATGTCCGATCTTTGGGCCACCTGGCACCACTTTTGGGATTCGTGGAATCTGAAAATAAAAATCAACCAACCTTTTACTGATTCATTTATTTTGTGGTATGAACGGCCTTTATTGTTTGTAATGGGAAGTGGAAGAGGGGGGACAGGACCACTGGCTCCTGGGACGGCTCTAAAGACTTACTCCCCCCACCAAAACTAACCCTTTTAAACTGTAATCTAATTTTTTTAAACAAAGACAGCAGACCACAAAACACATAATGGGTCAGGTGGTGTAAATTTACTCTGCCCTGCCATGTGACATGGCTGACCGCGCGGAGTTCCAAAGTAGAAGAGCCTGCTGGTACGAGTTCAGTCCCCTCTGGTCCCACCGCCCCGAACTGCCTGCAGGCCCGCTATGGGCAGGATGGAACCTTTGGGGAGCTTAATTCCTACCAGTCAGCACACTGCTGATCTGCCTCAGAGAGGCTGGCGCAGCACACTGCCCACCCCGGGAACAGAGCATGTGGCTCCTTGGAGGCGGAGGCAGGTGGCTCCCTCATGACACCAGCGGTCTGAGGGGAAAAGTCTGCGGTCTCTGAAGCCAGTGCCCTACAGTGGACAGAGCGTGGCCCCCACCGAGCAGCTCCGATGCTGGGCCGGCAGTGTCCTTCCCTGGAGGCAGGCTCTCTCACCGGAGGTAATAATCAATGGCAGCAGAGAAAGCAGCGAAACCGCCACACCCGAGGAGCCCGGCCTTTAAGCCCGCTGTGAAGCAAACAGAAATGACGTTACCTGCGGGGACAGACACAGAAGTCTGCCTGGCCACGGCGACAGGGATGCCCGTGTCAAGCTTCTAAGTCAGTCAGCCGAGCCACGGGATGTGTAAGACTTCCAGGAAGCCGTGTCCACAGGCTACACCAGTGGGCTTTATCTGCTCTGCATTCGGCTTTTCTCGTTCCAAAAGATGACGATTTCCAGTTTCACGAAATAGCCCCTCACAGGCAGGAAACTGGTTAAGAGAACCAGCCCCTGGAAGCAAGTGAAAGCGTATGGCCTGTTAACCCTGACTTGTTTATGAAATGAATTCCTGGGAAGGTGATCAAAGCAATCCTGGAGGGAGCTGAGCTTCTCAATGTCCCTGACAGCTGAGCGATGGGAAGACCAAAGGAAAAGTTACTCTACAAATCACAAGTGCCTGTCCGAGGAGAAGCAGCTTTTAATGACAGCAAATCATCCTGTGTCTCTGAGGAGGAGAAAACAGGCTCTTTGTTTTGGGTAAATCAGGGCACGGCAGAGGGAGAGTGGCCCAACAGCCACGAGGAGGAGAGTCAGGTCACTGACACCCCACACCGCACCTTTTTTATTTTTTTAAGTTTTTATTTATTTATTTCTATTTGAGAGAGAGAGGGAAAGAAAGCACAAGCAGGGAGAGAGGCAGGGGGAGAAGCAGGCTCCCCACGGAGCAGGGAGCCCAACTTGGAGCTAGATCCCAGGACCCAGGGATCACGACCTGAGCCAAAGGCAGACACACTCAACTGACTGAGCCACCCAGGTGCCCCCCTCCAAACCGCACTCCTGATGGGCACGCTGACAGAAGTGCAGAGAACTGTTTTCTTTGTTGTTTACTGCTGATAACCGGACACTTCCAGAATACTCCTATCAGGCTTTCAGGGGGTAGAAGTCTAAGAATCCTTAACTGCAGAAAGACATTACCATAGAACTTATACTGACAATTGTATAGTATTAAAAAAATGTCTGAATTACTTGAAATGCACAGACCTGAGAGTTCAGCAGCGCCATTTGGACAGTGGGCTCTCCGGGGCTGAACGAAACCTAGCCATGCTTCTGTCCTAACCTACAGATCAATACACTTCTGGAATTCCTTACTGGGAGGAAGCTCTTCCCATCATTTCAATGTGAGGGCAGTTCTTTTTTCTAAAATCTAGATCTTTCTATGGTTCTCAGCCATGGGTGATTCCGTCCCTTGGGGGAATTTGCCAATGTCTAGAGACACTTTAAATTGTCAAAACGAAGGGATGCCACCAGCTTCTAGTGGGTAAGTGGCCAGGGATACTGCTGAACATCCCACAACGCACAGGAAAGCCCCACTCTCCCTCCACCAAAGATTTATGTGGTTCACGATGCCAACGATGAAAAACCCCGATCTAGATACTAGAAGTTTCTGAAATTAAGTTAATGTGGAAGTAAACGTGATTTACTTAGAAGAGTATCAAGTGTCCACATATGCCTTGGGCTGTCCCCGGAGCACTCGTGTTTGGAAACGTCAACTACCGCACGCTGTCCAAGGCCACAAAGAAAACCATGCGAGAGTTGTTTACTAACCTCGGAAACCGATGGCTCCTCCAGTGATGCAGCCACTAACGACACTGTTCTTCCAATCCGATTTTCCCCGGTACTGTGGGCGGAGAAGTGCAGTTTAGAGCCAGAGAAACAAGCCACACAAGATGATTAAGGGAAAAAAAAACACAGGGCTGATTCAGTCCCTCCCCAAAGGAAACCTAATCCTTTTTGCTTTTGCTTTCCAAAATATAGTTCCTAAAATGTGAATGTGTTCATGGGTGCTTCCTGCAGGCGGTACCAGAGTGCCGAAACCAAGTGTGCCACTTGAGAAGTAATCCAGATCTCTTCTCTGGTTCCCCAGTAAGTCTCAAGGTCAAAATCATTCACCAACTTGGAACGGACACATGAAAACATGCTCAACGTCACTCAGCACCAGGGAAGCGCAAATCAAAACTGAATGAGCTACCACCTCACGCCTGTCAGAATGGCTAAAAACACAATAAACAACAGGTGTCAGGGAGGACATGGAGAAAGAGGAACCCCGCTGCACTGCTGGTGGGAATAAGAACTGGTACAATCACTCTGGAAGACAGTATGGAGGTTCCTCAGAAAGTTAAAAATAGAACTCCTGGAGCGCCTGACTGGCTCAGTCGTAGTGTGTGTGTCTCTTGAGCTCAGGGTTAGGAGTTTGAGCCCCATGTTGGGTATAGCAATTACTTAAAAATAAAATCTTTAAAAAAAAAAAAAAAAAAGGAACTCTACCATACAATCCAGCAATCACACTGCTAGGTATTTACCCAAAGAAAACAAATATACCGATTCAGAGGGATACATGCATCCTAATGTTTATAGCAGCATTATCTACAATAGCCAAATTATGAAAACAGCCCAAGTTTCCATCTATTGACGAATGGATAAAGATGTGATGAAGATATATACACACACAGGAATATTACTCAGACCATAAAAAAGAATGAAATCTTGCCATCTGAGACATCATGGATGGAGCTAGGGAGTATTATGCTAAGCAAAATAAGTCAGTCACAGAAAAACAAATACCATATGATTTCATTCATGTGGAATTTAATTAACAAAACAAATGGGCAAAGGGAAAAAGAGAGAGAGAGAAGGGCAAACCAAGCAACAGACTCTTAACTACAGAGAACAAACTGATGGTGACCAGGAGGGAGGTGCGTGGGGGCAGGGGGGAATGGGTGAAACAGGTGATGCGGATTAAGGAGGGCACTTGTGATGAGCACGGAGTATTGTATGGAAGTGTGGGATCATAATATTGTACACCTGAAACTAATATTACACTGTATGCTATTTTAAAAACTTACAAACTTACAAAATAAAATAATTAACCAACTTCTAGCTGACAAAGAGAAGTAAAAAATAATGCAAGCCTAAATAAAGGCAATAAATGCCCAAAAAGTTTACCTTAGGGGCTATTTAATGAAAATTCAATCTACCAAGTATCAGACATTTCTGATCTGCTTTCTAATAAACATTTCTCATTAGAAGTCATAAGATGGGAGGGGCTGGGTGGCTCAGTGGGTTAAAGCCTCTGCCTTCAGCTCAGGTCATGATCCCAGGGTCCTGGGATCGAGCCCTGCATCAGGCTGTCTGCTCAACAGGGAGCTTGATTCTCCCTCTCCCTGCCTCTTCCTCTGCTTATTCTCCCTCTCTATGTCAAATAAATAAAAACTTAAAAAAAAAAAAAAGGAATTTGCAAGATGGTACAGGCAAGGCTTTTTCAGAAGGCAGAGACACTTACAGATTCTACCAAACACTCAGTGCAAGAAAACATGGCGCCCACAATGGCAAAATTTTTGGCGTAGGACATTCCTCTCTGTCCCATGTCTTTAAGAACTTCTTTTGCTGTCGGCGTACGGTAAGGATCCTTAGGGTCAAAGCCCACATTGGTATCAATGCCGGCAGTGAACACCCCAAAGGCACCTCCCAAGACAAATCCTAAAAACAAACACAGAAGTGAAATTTCTTTGGCATGTTTTCTGGGGTACTGTAACGAGGTCATCATACTCGAATAGCACATTTGGATGGCCACCAGCAAAGAGGACACCCCTACCTACCCCTCCCACTCCACCTTAACACTCAGACCCTCCAGTTAGCTGGTTTCCACATCACACAAGCCAGGAACTATTTTGCTGACAGCTTCTCTACCTTCCTACCTTCCTTTGGATTTCTTCCTCCTCTCTTTTTTTTGTGGGGGGGGGGAGATTTCATTTATTTATTTGAGAGAAAGACACAGACAGCGATAGGGAGCACAAGCATGGGAGAACAGGGAGAAGCAGGCTGCCTGCTGAGCGGGGAGCCCCATGCTGGGCTCAATTCCACAACCCTGGGATCGTGACCTGAGCCAAAGGCAGACGCTTAACCGACTGAGCCACCCAGGTACCCCAGCCTCCTTTGATTTTCTTTTTCTTTTCCTTTTTTTTTTTGGTCTCTCATTTTCTGACATTCCTCAAGATTCAATCTTTAACCTTCTCTCTGTCTGTACTCATACATTCAGCTAGCAACTTTGCAAATCACTCCCTTGACGTAACTACAGAGTAACTACATCAGTAACTATGCGCCAGTTACTGATGTCTTATAGGCACAGCTTCTTTTATTCTTCACAATAGTCCTGTGATGTTGATACTATTAATGTCTCCATTCTGTAGCTGAAGCGGCTGAGGCTCAGGGAGGTTAAGTAACTTCCATAAGGTCACAAAGATACCAAAAGGCAAACCACACACTGCTGTCCCCAACTTCCTGAGCCTGCTGGACATCTCCATTTAGATGTCCTCTCATCACCTCAAGGTCAATATATCTTTAACGAAATCATGGGCACCTTCCCTCCAGACTTTCTTACTTATGGCTCCTTCTTTTCAGTCACTCCAGCTCCAAACCTCAAGGGCACTTCTGACGGCTGATTTGCTCCCCTGCTACTAACCTATGTTCACAAGTATCCTAGTCTAGGACCTTTACCATTTCCACTCTGGAGCAACAAAGACTTATTCATCATTTCAACAAATACGTAAGCGACTTATTAGTGTCAGGCATAATGATGAATAAAGACCCAGCCCAGGCCTCACCAAGGTTCAGTTTAGCCAATTCCCTATACCATCTCCATATCCACAGACTTTTCTTTCCCTCACCACACTCCATGCTGGATCATCATACTGCCCTAATGCCTAAAGGCAAAAAGCCCAAATCCCCAACTCCACCCCCAATTTGAAAGGGCTTTTCCCTTCCTTTCTGTCTACCCCCATTCTCTCAATCCTTCAAGATACAGGGGCAGTCTCACCTCCTGTAGCCTTCCCCAAACCAAAAAAAAAAAAAAACCCTCTTTCCTTTCTACTATACTTCACATCTGCACTCACCATATTATTTGTTTGATTGTCCTTCATTCTCATTGAGATTTCAATTCATCTGCAAACGTGGACAACCTCTTTACAAGAGGGAGACCCTACATTCAAACATTTAAACCTTCAAAGGTTTAAAAAGGGGAAGCGGGGGCGGGCTCCAGACTTCTTCCCCCTCTGTTCGCTGCCATCTGATCACACTGGCCACACTGGCATTTGTTTTTCAAACCTGAAGCCGGTTCCTGGCAGACTTTTGTACCTGCTGTCCCCTATGTCCCACTTTCCTGCCAGGCTCCTTCCCAACACTCTTGCTTCTGTATATATTAAAATTTTAGCTTCAGGAGAACCAGGCTCTCGTCTCTTACCTTGCTTCGCCACCGAGCACGTGATGGTTACTTGTAACGATTTGTTTAAAAGAATGCTTATTTAAAAGCGAATCAATGAATGAATGAAGTCGACCATTTTATAACCAACCTCCAGGCCTCGACCCATACAGTACCGACTTTCTGATCCAATTTCCAGAGGCGGAAACTAACCTCAGGGCCTAGAGAAGGGTTACTCGAGTTCACGCATCGAGGCAGGGGTGCAATCGAGATCGAGGTCCACAGGCTCCTCGCCTCCCAGGCGCGCGGTCTTGGCAAAGGACCCCGCTACCGTCCAAGCCCTCAGCCTCCCAACGCCCCCCACCCCCAGTCTTGCCTCACCTCCCACGCAGGCCAGCGCTGCCTTGAAGGCGCAGCTTTCCATCGCCTTCTCGATCATCTTCTGTTCCTCACTCTTGCTCGGGCTCGGGATCCCGCCCAGGCTACTGGGCTCCAGGACCCGGGGCTGACGCTTGTCGCCCACCAGGTATTGCAGAAGAAGGCTGTACTGCAGCGGGGCTTCGGCGGAACCCGGCGCCTCAGGCGCGGAGCCCCCAGCGCTGGGCGCAGTCGCCGCCATGACTGCGGCTGCCGCAGAAACCCTGGCGTTCTTCCCCAAGCAGCTTCCGCAAGCCTCGCGTTAGGGCTCTGCGCGCCTAGCCACCGTGCCGCAACGGCAGATTCGCCACAAGGAGCAAGTCCAAGAAACTGCGGCGGCAAAGTACGCTCATGCATCCGGAGAAAGAGATCTCACGTTCACTCAAAGCCTCTTGTGAATACTGAATCAGGCTTGGGTAGCATCAAGATTTAGAGTCACCAAAAAGCGCCGTCTTCTCCGGGGATGCGGCGCGGTGAGCACAGGGATTGGCAGGCCAGCCATTTCCCAGGAGGCTTTGCGCGGGCACTGGCCTTGCTGCCTCCTCGGCGGCGCCCGACGGCGGGAGGCGGCGGGGAGCGGGAGCGCGTCCGCGGGGCTGCAGCAGGGGGCGCACGCGCCTTCCCCGGCCCTTCCAGCTTAAACATTCCTTACAGAGGTCAGTGGTGGAAGGTGCTTTGTAAGTAAACGTGAAAGCATGGATAGATGTACGCGGTATATGTTTTGTTTGACAATTACACCTTTGAGGAGAGACAAGGGGCCCAACAAATGAGTGAGCAAACGAGCGAAGCTAGCCAAGTGTAGGAAAAGGCAGGGACGGTGTAGGAGTTGGAGCCGAATGGCCGGATGGAGAGCGCAAGGGCTGGGGCTGGTACTCCAGCCAATCTTTGCAGTCAGAGGGACTGGTGACGTGGGACTGGCATTGCCCTCGAAAGCCACGTTTATGTTATGTGAAATGCAAGTGTTCACCAGCTTGCAGACTCAGAACCTAAAGGTAAACTGTAAGACAGTACTCTGTATGAACGCAGAGAGACATTTGCATAGTTTTTAAAGGAGATCCCAAGCTATTGCACTGCTCCAGACTAGCAATGTATTTGGATGTTTTAGCTAAAAAACAACATAAATGGAAACAGTACCGAATTCTCTGTGCCTGCCAGCACTGTTCACACCAAGCCCATGAATGAGCTGGTGCCAAGGTCCCCAGGACTTCCCAGTTGCTGAATCTAATTCAGACCTCATTTTACTAGACTTCTCCACTGCGTTTGACACTGTTGACTCCTTCCTCCTTGTCTGAAGTTTCTTCACATATTTGGTGGAGTGTCTCCTACTCTTGCCACACCTAGGTACCCTGTCTCCTTTGCAGGCACCTCTGCCTGGCCTTTTCTTGTTGGTCCTCTCAGGGCTTCATCCTTTACTCTGTTCTCACGCAGCTCATTCTACCTAAGCAACTCATCCTCGTGGCTTCTACTCCATCTCCAATGCAGTAACAGTCTGAAATCTTTATCTCCAGCTCAGACTTTTCTCATAAACACAAGAACCAGAAGTTTCCCATAAGCACCTCTAACTCAACACGCCCTCCCAACCACCCTTCCTTTCCTTTCAGACAAATGAGGGACCCAGGGCTCTGATTTATGCCAAGGTCTTAAGAGCCCCAGTGGGATCTGAGAGAAAGTAGGACCTGCCCCCGCCCCCGCCAATCCCAGGTAGGGTGGCCTTGGAAAGCAAGGATTGGTCTGAATAATTAACACATGGAACTACTTAGAGGCAATAATCAATCCCCAAAGGAAGATTCTGCATTAGAGTTCAGATGAGATCCAGGTCAGCACGTGAAGAAATTCCACATGGCCAAGGTCCATGAAGGAGGGAGCCTTTTATGGAACATCCTTGAATCCTTGGCCTGGATCATAGATGGAGAGAGAACAGTTACAGACACTGGTCTGGTATCTCTCTCCACCCACCCATTTCCCTCCCTAAGTGAAATGGGTTTCACCCATGGAAAACTGGAACCTCTTCAAGCATGTTCTGAAAGTGAGAAGTGGTTTCCCATGTCTGTTTCCCTGGACTGAACTTTGCCCAGTAGTCTAAGGACTCTCTCCAGCCCTGGAGTCCAACAGTCTCATGTTACAGTTTGGTTTCCCACCCCAGTTTGTCTGTCCTGGCTCCAAGGCTATGGGGGGAGCATCACAGTGGGTCACAGAGAACAAGGGACAGTTAAAGATAATTAATTAGAATTAGATTCGGGACACCTGAGTGGTTCAGGTGGCTAAACCTCTGCCTTTGGCTCAGGTCATGATCTCCAGGTCCTGGGATCGAGCCCCGTGTCGGGCTCTCTGCTCAGCAGGGAGTCTGCTTCTCCCTCTCCCTCTGCCTCTCCCTCTGCTTGTGCTCTGTCTCTATGTCTGTATCTCTCTCAAATGAATAATAATAAAAAAGATGAATTAGATTCATGGAGAAGGTTGTAGGAAGTAGAACACTCTGAAGGGAGGCCTCATCACTTGAAGAACGTCAGAGGGTAGGTGCTGAATGGGAGGGGATCTGATCGTATCAAATCCCAGGTGTTTTGCAAAGTTCACACATTTTTCTCCAAATCCTAAATTATTTTGCTGACTTACTGCTTGTTGATACTTAATCTATATAGTAATAGTTTTCAGTGTCTCAAATAAAGTTGTGATTGAAAATCACTTATATTGGAAACGGTTTCTAATTCAGACCTCATTTTACTAGACTTCTCCACTGCGTTTGACACTGTTGACTCCTTCCTCCTTGTCTGAAGTTTCTTCACATATTTGGTGGAGTGTCTCCTACTCTTGCCACACCTAGGTACCCTGTTTCCTTTGCAGGCAGACCTCATTTGGATTTTCAAAAGAGAGTTAAGTCACCCCACTTCTTGGAAGCAGTGGTCAAGTCGTGTCTGATGAGGAACCTCAGTCTGTCCACCCCTCTAAGAGAAGCAGGATGAGTTCTCTGCTGTTTGGACTTCTGAAGCAAAAGGAACAAAATAAACCTTTCTAGAGGAAGGCTGAAAAAGCAGTGTAGTTAATTTGATTGTTAATAAACAATCACTGCTTTATTACTGAGGGCAGAAAATTGAGACTTCCGAAAAACTTCCTTTACTGATCCCTATCTGTTGAAGTTCTAAAAGTCAGAAATAACAAGCAAAAAAGGAGTCAACTAATGAATTCTGGCCTAGCAGATAGGAAAGAGCCTCCTCTGATCTCTGATCAGGATTTTCTAAGCCACAGAGTAAATATTATCTTCATCGTAAGCGACAGAAACCAACTCTGGCCAGCTCCCACCAAGAGAGGGATTTATTAGAAGTATAATGGGGTGGAGGTGCCTGGCTGGCTCAGTCAGGAGAGCATATGACTCTTGATCTTGGCATTGCAAGTTTGAGCCCCACATTGGGGGTAGAGATTCCTTTATTATTTTTTTAAAGGTTTTATTTATGTATTTGACAGAGATCATAACCAGGCAGAGAAGCGGGCAGAGAGAGGAGGAGAGATTACTTTAAGGAAAAAAAAAATTTTTTTTAAGATTTTATTTATTCATTTGACAGATCACAAGCAGGCAGAGAGGCAGGCAGAGAGAGAGGAAGGGAAGCAGGCTCCCTGCCGAGCAGAGAGCCGGACGTGGGGCTCGATCCCAGGACGCTGGGATCATGACCTGAGCCAAAGGCAGCGGCTTTAACCCACTGAGCCACCCAGGCGCCCCAAGAAAAAAATTTTTTTAAAGGACAAATTATTTGTTTTAAGAAAAATAAAATAAGGGCCATCTGGGTGGCTCAGTTGGTTGACCATCTGCCTTTGGCTCAGGTCACGATCCAGGGTCCGGGGATCGAGCCCCGCATTGGGTTCCCTGGTTAATGGGGAGCCTGCTTCTTCTGCCTCTGCCTGCTGCTCCCCCTGCTTATACTCTCTCTGTGTCAAATAAATAAAATCAAGAAGGAAGGAAAGAAAGAGAAAGAAATGAAGAGAAGAGAAGGAAGGAAGGGAGAAATGCTATGGAATGGTATACGGCTGGCATTTCTTCTCAGCTTTGTGATCAGTGACACCACGTTGGTGGCTTGAAGTTGGCCATGATGGGAAGGTTCGCATCACAGAGATGAGTACATGCTGTAAATCAGAGCTTTTTTGTTGTTATTACTGTTCATATCTGCCAGCATAGCACTCACGACAAGCAAACTTTCGAAACTGAGAACACCTTCCCCTTTCTGATGAAACCAGTAATTGGGGGATCATAGGACAGAAACGTAAGACATGAACTGCTGGAAATATGGAGGGAAGTCCCAGGAAATGGTGAATGTTCCTGACTGATAATTGGAAAGAGAGGGGTTCTGGGATGCCCAGCTGGCTCAGTTTGTAGAGGATGTGACTCTTGATCTCAGGGTTGTGAGTTTGAGCCCCATGTTAAGTGTAGAGATTATTAATAATAATAAAAAAGAGGAGGGGTGTTTCTTATTTCCATGAATGTAACACCATGTTTGGGATCCCTTGTGTGGACAGAACGTAGCTGAGGAGCTCTTCTGGCGCTTTTGTTTTTATCGTTTTTAAAGATTTTATTTATTTAAGAGCACGGGGGTGACTCAGCCAGTTAAGCGTCTGCCTTTGGCTCAGGTCCTGGTATCGAGTCCCGCATCAGAGTCCTGATTATCTGTTAGAACTGCTTCACAGCTCATCGCCTGTCATTCAGGAGCACTGTGGTCTGCAAGGAACACTGGCAGGAAGGCTTCTGATCAGACAGTAGAGTAAGGGCCAAGCACTGAATGAATTGCTCAGACATGGGAACCTCCCATGGACAAGAAGAGTTGGTTGGATTGGAAGCAGGTCCAGGGCTCAGAATGCTGATGCTAGCCTGGGTTTTAGAGACAAGTTTCCATCCCTACCCAGAAGGGACTTTGGCCCCAGGTGGGCTCTCTGAGGTCTCAGGAGGCAGGAAAGGCTCTTGCCTGTGAACTGGGAGCAGAAGCCCCATAGGAGACCTCAGAAAGCACAGAAGAGCCTGTACCTATGGGGGATTTAGGGGGGGAAAAAGGTCAGATTCCCAATCAGGCTCCCTGAGGCCAGGGGAGCAGATCTGAGAGGTAAACCAGAGAGCTTACCTAAGGGTGTGTGGTTTTTTTGCGAACCCACAGGTAGAAGCTTCTAGGGGCTACCGGGATTGGTTGATCTAAGTGAGAACTTCTTTTCCTCCACAAAACTGCTCTTTCTGAGTTTCCCATCTAGGTGAACGTGCTTCTCTGAACTCGATTTTCTTCGACTCCTTGCTTCCTGCATTCCTCTAAGTACCATGTAGATAGCTTTCAAATCCATCCCTTCATTTTATAATTCATTGCCACTGCCATGGTCTGGGATCTAGTCAGTTTTCGCTTAATAGAATTTTAATTGTTGTTCATATCTACTGCCTTGCCCTTCTCCAAACCATCCAGAGTGATCTTTCAGCCCAGAAACGTGATTAGTTCCCTGCTCAGAAGTCTTCGCCGTGCCAGGAGAAAATCTCCTATCACCTTTATAGCTTGTGCCCAAGAAGGCACATAAGGCTTCAGGCCCCATTCAATTCTCATTCGAACATTTCCACTCCCGTTTGTTTGCTTTCCATATCTCTTTTGGATCTAGAAGGGATGGCTCAGAATCATTCTTAATCATTGGTGATCTGTAGTGTTGGAGAGATGAACTCAGACTCTTTGACTGTGGCCATTTCTTTGACTTGTGCCTTGTTCCCCAGTCAAGGACAATTATTATTATTATTACTATTTCTTAATTCTTTTTTTTTTAAAGATTTTATTTACTTATTTGAAAGAGAGAGAGAGCGCGTGAGGGCTCATGCACATATGAGCAGGGGAGGGGCCCAGGGAGAAGCGTGCTCTCCGCTGAGCACAGAGCCCAGAACCCTGAGGTCATGACCTGACCTGAGCTGAAGGCAGGCACTTAACTGACGGAGCCACCCAGGAGCCCTATCTCTTAATTCCCTTTTGCCTTTTACCTAAGATAGCCATTGAGAGCAAAGGTAGCCTGTACTGTTTCCAGTGACAAATCCTGAGACTGTAGCCTGATTTCGGTGGGTGGTCTTAATGCCCTGGAACAGAATTCCCTAACAGCATCATTGTTTGGGGGTTTTACTTCCTCACCCATATCCAGCCATCCAGATTTGCTCACTATCTCTTAGGCTGTTGCTTTGGTTTTGCTTACAAAAAGCGATCGGAGGGGCGCCTGGGTGGCTCAGTGGGTTAAGGCCTCTGCCTTGGGCTCGGGTCATGATCCCGGGGTCCTGGGATCGAGCCCCGCATCGGCCTCTCTGCTTAGCGGGGAGCCTGCTTCCTCCTCTCTCTGCCGGCCTCTCTGCCTACTTGTGATTTCTGTCTGTCAAATTAAAAAAAAAAAAAAAAAAAGGCGATCGGAGATTTGGCAAACAGTCCTGGCGGTGGGGATTGTTGGGACCCACTTCAGACTCGGTTAATGAATCAGCCACTTTGCCTGGGTCTGCAATCAGGTCACGGTGATGCCGAGTTGGGATCCTGGTTTGATCCGAGACTCGTTGGAGGCGATGGAAATACACATACTGTTTTTCTCGCACCTCACACTTCCAACTCAGAGAAGTGTTAAGAAGCTTCAGGAACTGCAGGCTCCTCTCGCTTTGCTGAGGGATGACATGAACAGTAAAAAGAATAGTAACGGTGACTCCCCAGAGTTACCTGTGAAGTGGTGCCAGCAAGATAAGCACCACAATTCTGGTTGTAACCAGTGGGGATGGTGCCCTACTTTCCCGTCCCTCATCCTGACTTCTGTCACATCCCGGCTCAACTCTCTGCCCAGGAATTTCCTTTATCAGTGGATCTGCCAAAAAGACCAGCTTTTAGAAAAGGAACAGATAATGGGGTGCCTGGGTGGCTCAGTTGGTTAAGTGACCGACTCTTGGTTCCAGCTCAGGTTGCGATCTCATGGGTTGTGGGATCGAACCTCCTGGGAACCCTATGGGATGTCCCCAAGAGGAGCTCCACATCGGGTTTAGAGCTGAGCAGGGAGTCTGCTTGACATTCTCTCCCTCTGTCCCTCCCACCCTGCTAGTGCCCATGCTCACAGGCACACACGCACTCTCTCTGTCTCTCAAGTAAATAAATAAAATCTTTTTTAAAAAAAAGATTTACTTATTTCCTTGAGAGAGAGAGCATGAGAGGGGAGAGGGTGGGAGGGAGAAGCAGACTTCCTGCTGAGCAGGGAGCCCGATGCAGGGCTCAATCCCAGGACTCCAGGATCATGACCTGAGCTGAAGGCAGCCACTTAACCAACTGAGCCACCCAGGTGCCCCATAAATAAAAAAAAAATTTTTAAGGAACAGATAAAACACATGTAGAATCTGTAATAAGACATTAATCTACAGGTAAAATCTTTCATAGGAAACTCTCAATTAAATGGAATATATTTTGGGGTACCTGGGTGGCTCGGTGGGTTAAGCCTCTGCCTTTAGCTCAGGTCATGATCTCAGGGTCCTGGGATTGAGCCCTGCATCAGGCTCTCTGCTCAGCAGGGAGCCTGCTTCCCCCTCTCCCTCTGCCTGCCTCTGCCTACTTGTGATCTCTGTCTGTCTGTCAAATAAATAAATAATCTTTAAAACAACAACAACATTTGTTGAATCAATTATTTTTCTAACTAAGTGGACTTGGAAGACTTATAATCACAATGTTCATTTTGTACTAACAGTTTTTTTTTTAATAATGGCATTTGAATTTTTTTGTCTGAGACCTTTTTTCTCTTTCATTCAGAGATGCTCTGATGTACTTTAATATTTTTTCTTGTCCACTTACCATATCTTATCTTTTGAATAAGTTCTTATTTGAAAATTCAAAAAGTTTTTTTTTGGGGTTAAAATATCCCTTCCATATTTTTCTCATATATATTTTGAGCCCCTCAATTTCCTTCCCCAAGCAACCTGTTACTATTTCTTAAATGTCTTTCCAGATATAGTTCATCTGTATGTAAGCATCTTTGTGTGTGCATATATGTATTTTTCTCCATTTAAAAATTTACAAGTTGGGGGGACCTGGGTGGCTCAGTGGGTTAAAGCCTCTGCCTTTGGCTCGGGTCATGATCTCAGGGTCCTGGGATCGAGCCCCGCATCGGGCTCTCTGCTCTGCAGGGAGCCTACTTCCTCCTCTCTTCTCTGCCTGCCACTCTGCCTACTTGTGATCTCTGTCTGTCAAATAAATAAATAAAATCTTAAAAAAAAAATTTACAAGTGGGGACCTGGGTGGCTCAGTCAGTAAGTGGCTGCCTTTGGCTCAGGTCATCATCGCAGGCAGGGTCCAGGGATTGAGCCCCACATCCCTGCTCAGCAGGGAGCCCGCTTCTCCCTCTCCCGCTGCCTACTGCTCTGCCTACTGCTCTGCCTGCTTGTGCTCTCTATCTCTTTGTCAAATAAATAAATAATCTTTTAAAAAATTTACAAGTGATAGCTTAGTATGTCCTATTCTGTACCTTACTTTCTCTCATGCTACATCTTAGAGGCATTCCATATTAGTGTATGTAATGGTTAATTTTATGGGTCCATTTGACTGGGCCACGATATGCCCAGCTGTTTGGAGGCCATGTATCCCCCATCTGGGTGTGTTACTTGGGCTCATTTACTGAGTGAGCCCCCTAACTGCTAACTTTGAGTGGTGCCCAGATCAAAAGAAGGCTCTACAACAGGTCCAGGCTGCCTAGGGCACTGTTCTGCCACTTGGGCCATATAGGCCAGGAGATCCAATGGGGCTTAAAGATCAGTGGTAGACAGGGATGTTGTGGGGAACCCCTGGTAGACCCCTGTATGTGAGGCCCTTAAGATTCTTAAGCAAAGCTCTGCTATTCTCTGTGCATAATGGTATTTTTTTTAAAAGGATTCCTTTCTTGAGGTGCCTGGGTGGCTCAGTCGTTAAGCATCTGCCTTCAGCTTGGGTCATGATCCCTGGGTCGTGGGATTGAGACGCACATTGGGCCCCTGCTTGGTGGGGAGCCTGCTTCTCCCTCTCCCACTCCCTCTGCTTATATTCCCTCTCTTGCTGTGTCTCTCTCTGTCAAATAAATAAGTAAAATCTTTAAAAAAAAAAAGATTCTTTCTTTTTTTTATTTTTAAAGATTTTATTTATTTATTGACAGAGAGAGAGAGCGATCACAAGTAGGCAGAAAGGCAGGCGGGGGGAAGGGGTGGCAGGCTCCCCACCGAGCAGAGAGCCTGATGTGGGGCTTGAACCCAGGACCCCAGGATTCTGAGTTCATGACCTCAGCTGAAGGCAGAGGCTTAACCCACTGAGCCACCCAGACTCCCTATCCTTTCTTTATTTTTGTAGAAAGTGAGAGAGAGAGAGAGAGAGAGGGTGGGTTAAGGGACAGAGGGAGAGAATCTTCGAGCAGACTCCCTACTGAGTGGGGAGCCCAACATGCAGCTCAATTCCACACCACAACAGATGAGATCATGACCTGAGCTGAAACTGAGTGGGACACCTAACCAACGGAGCCACCCTAGCGCCCTAAATAATGGTATTTGAGAAACAGTACTCACTCCACTTGAGAAACAATGTTTGGCCTGCTCCTGAGTCTTTTTTTTTTTTTTTAAAGATTTTATTTATTTATTTGACAGAGATCACAAGAAGGCAGAGAGGCAGGCAGAGAGAGAGAGAGGAGGAAGCAGGCTCCCTGCTGAGCAGAGAGCCCGATGTGGGGCTCGATCCCAGGACCCTGGGATCATGACCTGAGCGAAAGGCAGAGGCTTTAACCCACTGAGCCACCCAGGCGCCCCTACTCCTGAGTCTTAATAGAGGCCAAACGCTTGACCGTGGGCCACCAAGTTTCCATGCTGCCCGAGCATCCATCACGAAGTGGGTGTGATCTGACCCACCAAGCCGTAAATGTGCAGGAACACTCCATCGTCAAATGGAAGGGGTATCTAACGACTGGGCCCAAGCAGGTCCTAAAGGCACAAGTCCTATATACATGAAGTGGCCCAAGTGTCCATGCTCCCGGCTCCTGCTATCATGCCTTCTAAATAATGGAGGGGACTCTGAGCAGTGAACCTGGTTATTCATTCTGCTTGGAAGGAGTAAGGCCCGACATGAGATTATATACTCATTCATGGCGTGTGGCTAATGGTTTGCCTGAATGGTCAGGGACTTGGAAGGAGTGCAATTAGAAAATTGGTCGCAAGAAACTTTGGGGGAAAAGTTATGTGTGACAAAAATACAGGAAGATATTTATGTCTTCTGTGAATGCTCACCAAAGGGTGACCTCAGCCGAGGAAGGTTTTACTCATCTAGTAGGTGGGATGACCCATTCTGTGCCTATTAATTGGCCTCTTTCCACAGTTACTCCCAGCATCGCCCAATGGGTTCATGGACAAAATGGCCCTGGGGGGCAAGGATGGAGGTCATGCATGTGCTCAGCAACATGAACTTCCGCTCATCAAAGCTAACTTGGTTGTAGCCACTGCCGAGCGCCAGATCTCCCAGCAACAGAGACCAACACCAGGTGTCTAGTGTGGCTACCTGGTGGCCGGTTGGTTACTTTGGATTTTTTCCATCAGGGAAGGAAGATGTGTTGTTCTTACTAGAATAGATACTTACTTTGGATGTGGCTTTGCCTTCCCTGCACACAATGCTTCTGCCAAAACTACTATCCGTGGACTTATGGAATGCCTCATGCCTCATGTGATATGCCATACGGCACTGCTTTTGATCCTGGAACTCGAAAAGATACATGGCAGTGGACCCATGTTCACGGAATTCACTGGCCTTGCCGTGTTTCTCACCATCTTCCCCAACACCGGAGGTGAAGTTTATAGCGCTCGTTAATTGGCAATACCTTGTAAGGTGTGGAGAAGATCCTCTAGAAGGCTGTGTATGCTCCGAACTAGTGTCCACTGAATTCATGGGTCCAGGAATCAAGGGAAAGGCAGGGGAGGGGGCACCACTAATCATTACCCCTAGTTGCCCACTAGCAAAAATTTTGCTTGTTGTTCGCACAACTTTCTGCTCTCCTGGCCCGGGGGTCATCCTTCCAAAGGGAGGGATGCTTACGCGAGGAAACACAACAACGATTCCATTGTCCAGCCACTTGGGGCTCTTCATGCCTCGGAACCAGCAGGCAAAGAAGGGTGCTACCAAGCTGGCTGGTGATGAATCCTGACTCTCAAGGAGAAAGTGGACTCCTGCTCCACCATGGAGGCAAGGAAGACTATGTTTGGGATATAGGAGATCCCTAAGGGCATACCTGGTAATTGCGGTCAATGCAAAACTACAACAGCCTAACCCAGGGGGGACTACTAATGGCCCAGACCCTTCAGGAGTGAAGGTTGGAGTCACTCCACCACGTAAAGAAATGAGACCAGCTGAGGTGCTTGCTGAAGACAAAGGATATACGAGAAGGATAGTAGCAAAAGGTAGTAATAATACTAGCTGTGATCTCTGAGTATTTCCTTCTTATATTGTTATGAATATGTGTGTATACACATATGTTTGGCACACGTCTTTGTTTCTTCCCTCTCTTATTCACTTATAATGTAATGTAAGATGAATTTAAGGACTGTTAATTTAGCAGTATTGTATTCAAGTGACAGCAGAGGGAGAAGAGTAAATATCACGGAAGGACTTTATCTCCTTTCATGGGGAAAGGGTTAGTACATTTTTGGTTCTTTGGTTCTACACAGGATATCTCTATCACGTTAGGTGGAATTGCGATCTTGTTATTATTGTCTTTATTTGGAGAGTAAGCATGGTTTAAGGAGATACGGGCGCCAAGTTGAAAAAAGGGGTTGACATGTGATGTTTAATTTTATGTATCAGCTTGACTGGGACACGGGGTGCCCAGATATTTGGTTAAACATTATGGTGGGTGTGTCTGTGAGGGCGTTTCTGGATGAGATTAACCTGTGAATCAGGAACTTGCCCTTTTCCATGTGGGCCTCATTTAATTGGAGGAAGGCCTGAACAGAACAAAAAAGTGAGGTGAGGGAGATTTTGTTCTTCAAGCTGAGACTTAGGTCTTCTCCTAAGACCTGGACTCAGAGCTCACACCTTCAGCTCTCCTGGTTCTCAGGCCTTTGGAATCAGACTGGAACTCTACTATCCGCTCTCCTAGGTCCAGCTTGCTGACTGCAGATTTTGGGACTTCTCAGCCTCCCTAATCATATGAGCCAATTCCTTATAATAAATCACTATAGATACTGGTTCTGTTTCTCTGAAGAACATAGACCAATACAGTGTACATTGAATTTTTGTTCTTTTCAATTACTAGGTTGTATTTCAAATGATGAATGTGGTATGATTTTATCATCTCTGTCATTACACAGTTTGGCTCTTTCCAATTTTCCGGTCTTATTCTGATTTCACCAGCATATCAGTAAGTGTCTGTATACACATATCTTTGCACACATATGCTACTATACGTGAAGACCAAGAAATGTGATTTAAAAATCTTAAAGGTGGCATATATATGTGTATGCGTATAGCTAGGGACACCTGGGTGGCTCAGTCAGTTAAGTGTCAGCCTTCAGCTCAGGTCATGATCTCAGGGTCCTGGAATCGAATCCCGAAACAGGCTCCCTGCTTGGTGGGAAGCCTTCTTCTTCTTCTCCCTCTGCCTGCCTCTCCCACTGCTTGTGTGACCTCTCTCTGTCTCTCTCTGATAAATAAATAAAATCTTAAAAAAAAAAAAAAAAAGAATAGCCAGTCAACTCCTATAACTAGCTAAATACCAGTAGGGACATTGTCTGTAAGTGGGTCTTTTGAACTGCATACGCAGAGAAAGTGCTTTTCACAAGCCAAAGGATGTTGGCTATTCTTTACAGGAAGCCAAATGAGTCTCCTTGGGCTTCTTGTAAAAAACACCCACTAGAATTATGATTTTGAATCATTTCCACCGCAAATCCACTCTTTCCACACCCCTTTAAAAGGCAGCTGCGCTATTTGGCTTCTAACCAAGGCCTGCTGCACCAACAATTCTCTATGTTTTATTTATATTTCATGTGCAGTATGTTCAAACTCTCACTTTCCCAGGTGCCAGATGCTGGTTTGGACATACTCCAGTGGAAAGTGCTTTCCTGTAAAATAATAAAAGTAAAATACTGAACAAACTGCCTCTTTATATCAGACTTGCTCCTAGTGTACCAAAATTAAGTATTCTAATTGTGACTTCACTGTTTTCCCAAATTTGCAATCCCCCCAATTCCCACTTCACTTAGCTCCACACCAAGCACTTTGTCCTTTGGCTTCCATAGGGTGTAAATGCTTCTAGTCCTTTTATACCTCATCAGTGTTCATTTTAAAATGTCAGAACATAGGATCTATCTGTCTCACGTGATTTCAGTGGTGCCTAATATAACCCACCAAGGGGTATTTAAAATATGATATAGATGAGAAAACAAGGATTCTGATTTACTTTCAGGACTTTTTTCCCTCTTTTTTTTTTTTTAATAAGTAATCTCAGGGCGCCTGGGTGGCTCAGTGGGTTAAAGCCTCTGCCTTTCGCTCAGGTCATGATCCCAGGGTCCTGGGATCGAGCCCCGCATCGGGCACTCTGCTTGGCAGGGAGCCTGCTTCCTCCTCTCTCTCTCTCTGCCTGCCTCTCTCCCTACTTGTGATCTCTATCTGTCAAATAAATAAAATCTAAAAAAAAAAAAAAAGTAATCTCTATGTCCAGTGTGGGGCTTGAACTCACGATCCTGAGATCAAAAGTTGCAGGTTCTACCAATCGAGCCTGCCAGGTGTCTCTACTTTCAGGATTTTAAAAGATATTTAGTAAGTTAATGTCTGTTATGTTCATAGCTTAATATATTTTCACTAAAAAGTGATGCTTTCTGGGGCGCCTGGCCTTCGGCTCAGGTCATGATCCTGCAGTCCTGGAATTGAGTCCTGCGTCCGGCTCCCTGCTCAGCGGGGAGTCTCCTTCTCCCTCTCCCTGTGTGTGCACGCACTCTCTCTCAAATGAATAAACAAATCTTAAAAAAAAAAAAGTGATGCTTTCTGTGTGTTTTATAGTAAGATTATCCCTACGGTGGCATAGAATTTTGGCACGACACTCTAAGACTTAACTCAGAATTTGCCTTTTGTGATATGGTTCTTGCCTGTTTAAAGGCAATCCTCACTTCAAAGATCCTCCTTGTGAAATGAGCAGAAATATTAGGTGGAAACTAAGAAAGTGAGTCTGATTTTTAGAGATTGCCAATCTGCTCTTGGTTTCCATCTCCACCTGTTCCACCAGTTTGTGTGATAACATTTCACGGCACTGAAAACCAGTACAACTCCTTGTTCAATCCTAGACAAACTGAGAACCTCAGGCATGAAAATTTATGTTTGTGCCCAAATCTCGCAATTACATTGAAGTTTAAATGAACTCTTGTAAAGCGTGCCACGATTTGTGTCTGTGTGTGTGTGTGTGTGGAAAGCCGCTATAAAATAACAGAAATACCCTGCCTGCCAGTATCTCTAAACATATTGGGCTCTGGCAGATCTCGATTTTTCTCACTCTCTCCATTAGGTGGCGGTAGGTGCCCAAGAAATAACTTCCAAAGGCATGCTGAAGGGCGGTGAGAGGGGCGTTTTTTCCTTTCACTAGGTTTTTGGTAACTGAGCACACACACTAAAGGTCCTCTCTGGCGGGTTGGCAGGGTATGCATTTTATTTTTTCGTGTGTGTGTGTGTGTGTGTGTGAGGCGGGAAGGCTTGCCACAGGCCACCTGTTCAAGCTAAGCACAGGGTAGCATCTTGCCAGCTGGCAAAAAAAAAAAAAAAAAATTCCTAGAATTTTTCTTAACTATCATCGGACTTGATAAAAGCTATGGAACCGATTCAGGAGTGCAATCAGCATTGATTGAAAGACGCTGCGGCATCTGTTGCCTACATTTGTGGAGATGGAACAGAGCCACTCGCTAGAGGGGAACGGCTGCTGCGACCTGTGACCTGTGGACTGAACCCCCACATGGAGACCTCTGACCCATGTGCAAGTATCGTGGACTCTCTCACGTATCCCTAGCCCCAGATCAGAAGCTACCCGAGAAATATAAGAGGTGGCGTCCTCCACTTCTCCTATAGTAGACAAAAACATACACGAAACATACATAGTAGAGAAAGTAGTGCAAGCGAGACCTAACCTGATGAAGTAATTGTGTACGAAGATGCCAAGTCCTGTAAGCATTGCAAGAGGCCAGGGGGGTCCGAAATGGTCGATGAGGCTTTGGGGAGAGAGAGAAGAGCACAAGCGAGCGAGCACTCGGGTGGGGGGACTGTGGGAATGTTTGGGGAAGTCCGGAGAGAATCGAGAGTTCGGAAGGTTGGGGGCCAAGCCCAGCTCCGAGGACTACAGCTTCAGAGAGGCCGGCTCGGCGCACCCCTCTCCTCTCTGCACTTAGCTGGGAGAAAGCCCTCAGAGTAGAGTGTTTCCGGCCAGCTTTCTCGCCCGGCGCTTTCCCCGGCCATTCCGCCGCGCGTGAAAGCCCCTGCCCCGCGAGCCAGCTGCAGCGGATCCGGGCCCAGCGCGCGGCCCGAGACTGCCACGGAGGGGGCGTGGCGAGAGCGGCCCGGAGGGGGCGGGGCGTGGGCGGGCCCGAGAGGGCGGGGCTCTCTCCTGCCCCGCGCCCGCCGCAGCCGAAACCGCTGCTGCCGCCGCCAACGCTGCCGCCGCCTCCGCCCGCCTCGCGGACCCAGCGAGCGGGGTCGCCGCCGCCTGCCCGCCCGCGTGCCCCGGGGCTGCGGTGGGCCAGGATGTCGGGCTTCCTGGAGGAGCTGCTCGGCGAGAAGCTGGTGACGGGCGGCGGCGAGGAGGTGGACGTGCATTCGCTGGGCGCCCGCGGCATCTCGCTGCTCGGGCTCTACTTCGGCTGTAGCCTGAGCGCCCCCTGCGCGCAGCTCAGCGGCAGCCTGGCCGCCTTCTACGGCCGCCTGCGGGGGGACGCGGCGGCCGGGCAGGGGGCCGGGGCCGGGCCGGGGGCCGGGGCGGCCGCGGAGCCCGAGCCGCGGCGCCGCCTGGAGATCGTCTTCGTGTCCTCGGACCAGGACCAGCGGCAGTGGCAGGACTTCGTGCGGGACATGCCGTGGCTGGCGCTGCCCTACAAGGAGAAGCACAGAAAGGTGAGCGGCGCGGGCCTCGTCGGCGCCCCCGGCCTGGGAGCGCAGCCCGCGAGTTGGGGGAGCAGGGTCCTCGCCGGCCTCGCCCGCGCCCCTCGCAGCCCCTCAGCCGGGCTCCTGCACGCGCTTCCCTTCGTGTCCCTCAGTGTCCCCTTCCTCTGTGTATGCCCGTCCCCGTCGGAGGACCCCGCCGTCCTGGGTCTCCCGCGGCAACTCCTCCGTGCGGGCGCCAGACCGCGCCCGTGGGGTAACTTTGACACCCTCCGGCCACGGACCCTGGCTTGAGCCTCGAGGAGTGGCGAGCCAGGTCCCCACGCGCTGGGAGCCTCGTAGAAGGGGCGGCCGTACTGGGGGTTCCGACCCCGTGACCCCGAGCTCCCCGCGGGAGGCGCGGGGAGGGGCTGCTTCCTTCCTTCAGCCGCCAGGCTCCGGGCGGATACCTGTAGTGGGTAGGGGAGGCGCTCGCCCCCTACCCATAATGCCCAGACCAGGAAGTTTCCTCTCCCCGAAAGAAATCAGCTTCTCAGGGGACCCCGCCCCTCCCCCACCCTGTTACCCGGGACTCCGAGGCCAGGCCGCCCTGCGTCCCGGAGAGGCAGCCGCTGACCGTGGCTTTGGGGGAGAGGGGCGCTCACTCCTCTCCCCTTCTCTTCCCTCCGCCCCCGCGGGTTCGACTAGTGGCCACCGGGGAGCTTTTCATTGTCTGCCCGTCCGGCGGTCCCTCCCCAGATGCCTCCCAGGCACGGGAACAGACTCGTCCCTGCGGCCCCTAGTTGCTGGGTCGGGGTTGTCTCGGCACACTTCGAATTAAACGCTTAACAGAGGTGCAGATTAAGTGGAGAAACGAGGACTGGGGGAAATTTTACACTTCGCTGTCAACTTTTCATTCCTGCTGAAATTAGTTGGGTTTTCGAGTGTGTCAGTTGGATGAAGGTGTCTGTTTTAAGAAAACGAATTCGGGAAATTTCCTCGTGAATCGAAACAGGACAAGTTTTGGAGCGCTCTTGCCTAATTGGTGTGCCTGACGCAACGTGTGAATCTAGCCCCTTCCCTTTCAGAGGAGAATCTTAGTTTATGGAGTGGACAGGAGAAGGGCCGTTTGGGGGGCTTTTAGGTGCCTCTAGGGAGGATGGTAACGGCATGCCGTGTGTTTCTTTTATGTGTACAGAGTCTTGTTGAGAAGCATGATTGAGATTTAGTAAGAGCGAAAGGCTTATACTGTGACCCCAAATGTCTTCAGTAAATCATCGATCCCCAGGCAGTGTAAGGTACAGACTTGGGATTTAAAGTATGAAATACAGTTTAACAAATACAGTTTGTAAATTCAACATTGGAAAAACATGGGCTCACTAACCACACAGAGGCAAAACTTGGCATTTTAACCACTTTTTAGGTAATTTTGCTCCTATTTGATTTATGTACTTGATAGTGCATGAATGTGAATGGCCAGTCCTTTATTTGCTTAAGATGTATGGGAATTCTTTGTTTTCCTTGGTGGCTGTTTTAATGATCTGTTTAGGGAGGAATAATGTTCAGAAAGTGATTTACCAAAAAATATTTTCATTGTTACCGCGAATTTCTATAGTATACCAGTGTGTATAAAATGTCCTTATTGGGGGGCGCCTGGGTGGCTCAGTGGGTTGAGCCGCTGCCCTCGGCTCGGGTCATGATCTCAGGGTCCTGGGATCAAGTCCCGCATCGGGCTCTCTGCTCAGCAGCGAGCCTGCTTCCCTCTCTCTCTCTCTGCCTGCCTCTCTACTTGTGATCTCTCTCTGTCAAATAAATAAATAAAATCTTTAAAAAAAAAAATGTCCTTATTGGGCAATACAAATGATTTCTAGTTTTTGCAAACAAATAATGATGGTAAATGTTACAGACCTAAGGCCTATTGTGTTTTTCACAGTGGATGAAGGAAATTTGCTGGATGGTAAAAACATGAAGCAAATTGAGATGTTTTGCAAATGCTTTAAGCTTTTTCTTGGAAAAGGAGACTATTTCATATGATCTGTGCCATGCCTGGTTCTCTCTGTCCTGGCTAGTCCTTTTGCACACACACAAAAAGTGGGTCTCTGTCCCTAGTCTGGACCTGCTCATTCCACCTGGGTGAGAGTCTGGACCACACAGGGCAGACCCTCATTTGAAAATACAGTTCAGAATGCTGAGCATGGCCAAACCGTGGATGTTCGCAATTGGGCAGCTCGAGATCTGATCCCAGATATATTCGTTGTGATACACCAGGTAAAAAGACTTCAGCTGTGTTTCTTATGGAAAACATACTTTTAGAAACTACAAAAGCTATGTACTCACTTTGACAGGAAGTATTTTCTCCCTTGAAATCAAAGAGAATAAACAATTCCCCTCTTTTAAAAAAAAATTTCGAGTTTTTATCTCTCCTCTCTGAAATCGAAATGCTTAGAAGTAAGTCTGTGAGCTTGTGATGGCAACGTCATGGTGAGAACGGTGAAGAAGGCCAGCGCATCCCCAGTTCAGTTCAGGGTGCTCAGTGGATGAACACTTACTTACCTTCTTCCTGGTGGACCCTGACCATGTTGTCTCACCAACTCTAACAATAGTTTCAAAGGATAGAATTTGTTTTACACAGAGGGGCAACTAGAGTTCCAGATTACTAATTTTTTAAAGTTCTCATTAACATTTGTTCTTTACAACCTTTCATATACTGCTTCCCGTTGGGATGACAAAAGGTATGGTTCTAATTAGTTATTGGCTGGCATTACTCTAAAGAAAATTGAAAAATTATGGTGGGGAAAGAAAATGCTGTGTGGTACTTTTTTTTTTTTTATTAATTTCCCCTTTATGTAGTAAGAAAGTCTGGGGATGACCATATATACGTTATGCTTGCATTTTGCCTGGCTCTGCTCACCTTGATTGGAACTGTGAGAAAACAGCAAGTAAAAGGACTCCAGCATCTTAAAAAAAAAAAAAAAAATTTCCCAGTGAAAGGTTGTCCTGTTTCTACTTGCTTTTGTGGTAGGTGCAAAAGTAATTGAAAGCTTCATTTTTTTTTTTTTTTTTTTGGCTTCCAAGCACACACACACATAAATAGCTGTATAGAAATTGTAATTAGATGATAATAAAACTTTGAGTGCCTTTTATAAGAGCAGTTTTGTCAGGAAACATATAATCTTGAAGTTAAGGTAGTTAGACTTGTTTTAATAAGTAGGTTTGCTTTTTGTTTTGTGGGTAGACATTTTTCAGATTTCTGTAGAGAGAGGATGGGATGAGTAGTTGGGAAGTTCAGGGATTTGCTCTATTCCTTCAGATGAGGATAAGTTGCTTAGTTGTCAGACTAGGAGGGTCGATCCCCAGGATCTATTTCAGCGTCATAGAGGGGAACAAGGGTTTTGGTTTTAAAGTCACTGGACTCAGTTCTGCCTAGGCGGGATGTCTGATGGACTGCATTTAGTCAGTGTGGGTGCACTGACATGAAATGGTACGGGACCAGAGGTCTTGGATCACACAGGTTTGCTGGGCTCTGGCTTGGCCTCAACTTCCTGCCAGACAGAAAGGAAAAGATAAAGTTGGGGGCAGGAGACCAGCACCCAGGAGGTACCCCTGGTCTACCTGCTCCAGTCAGCGGAAGTGGAATCTTCCTGCTTCCCTGTGTAGGTTGCTTGCCCTGGGTGGTTGTATTGGGTCAGATTCAAGTCAGAAGCTTGGTCTACAATTCACCAGAATCCCTTTGGCTCTTTGGAAAGGGGCGAGCTTGATACCAACCCAAAGAGTCTTAGAGCTCCATCGCTTCCAGCTCATCCTCCCCCAAATCCAGATTCCCCAGCCTCTAAGAGAATGACCTCTGTGATCGGGACAGACCACTTGGAAGGCGCTGAAAGACGGCAGAAAAGCACAGCTTTGGAAATTGGGGTTTTCTGCCTTCTGTGAAAGGAGCCTAGGCCAGGCAGGATAGGCTCCCTCTGTTCGTTGTGTTTCCAGGACTTGGATCTGTCTAATAAAAGACCATGGTTCACTTAAAGTAATAAGAGCAATTTTCCTTGAGAGTTTTCCTTGTTCTATCATTTGTCATGTATTTTTTTAAACCTTTAATTTTTCTTCTCTGCATCATGAAGATGTCTAGTGTCATAGTAGTGGTTAAAAATAGACACTCCTGTCCATCCGCGTGGGCTCAGATCCTGGCTGTGTCATTTGTTAGCTTGGAACCTTGTGCAAATTGCCCTGCTTGTCTGTGCCACAGGTCTCCTCCCCGGAAAGTGGAGATGGTAATAGCTCTTGCATGTAGTATGTGCTCAGTAAGTGCTCGCTGTTGTTCCTGAGTTGTCGTGAAATTGAGGAATTCTTTCAGAGCTTGAGCCTCTGGAATGAATCACATTACAGAAATGCAAAACCATTTGGATTTTTCTAACAAATGAGTTTTACCAGCATCCAGGAGGATATGGTGAAGGAACTCAGTGGAAAGAACTGAGGAGAAAGACCTAGAAGAATGAAACAACGAAAGCAAATGAATATTTAAAAAAATACCGCTCCTTAGGGGCACCAGGGTGGCTCAGTCAGTGAAGCGTCTGTCTTCCGCTCAAGTCATGATCCCAGGGTCCTGGGATCGAGCCCCTCATCGGGCTCCCTGCTCCGCGGGAGTCTGCTTCTCCCTCTGCCTGCTGCTCCCCCTGCTTATGTGCGTTCTCTCTGTCTCAAATAAATAATAAATCAATACATCCTGAAAAATAAATAAAAATTAAAAATACCACTCCTGAAAGAACTGAGAGTTCTGAGATTTACCGAGCCCCACACTCACCTTTGCCGGTGAAACTTGAGACACAGATCATGAAGCCCAGACATGATAAAGGGTGACAGCTTTAAGATGATCCTTTGTGAAGGAGATTAATTATGTACTTGGTGATCGTTTTGTGGTTTGCCTGAGCTGTTAGGCGTGTCTGCCACCAATGCTGCCTGCTTCAGTCTGGGCAGCCTGAGGGTTGCCGGATTGCCGCTCTTGCAGCCTGGGAAGGGGATGGTGCCCGCCCTCTGGAGAGGTGAAGACCTCACCCCCTAACGCGGCCACCTCCCTTCCAAGCTCTGGAATGTTGTCAGATAGGTTTGCTCAGATGTTAGTGTAGCCGGTGGTGGGTTACTGTTCAGGCCTCAAGGTAGCAATTCAGGCCCGACTGGCTAGCTGTCCACAGCCCCTGCTGATTGATGCAGGCTGGGCTGTGAACCGGAGCACAAGAAGAAAGCTGCGGGTTTTGAGGTTAGGGTCATTGATTTCATTTACGCTGTCTACCCACAACCCCTCTTTTATCATTGTTCCCTTTGGTCTGAGGCCTTGTTTTAATATCTGCACAAATTTGAGAAGGAGGGGTTTGTGTTATTCCCAGCTGGGGTGGGGAAATGAGCAAGTCCCTCTGTATATGGTCAGTGGGAGGGGGGGCGGGGGGGGTCTTTTTTTTTTTTTTAATAGTACTTGGGATTCCAGGGCTCCAGCTGGCCCCAACCAAATAGACTGGGCTCCTCGAGGCTTGTTTTCCTTTAAGGGGGGAGAGCATAGGCTCGGCATAGGATGTTTTCCTTCTTCAGGCACTGAATTCCAGCAGTGTTCAGTGCTAACCACCAGGGTGCTTAGTTTTCTGTCTTTCATTAACTTGCTTTTCTGCTCATTCAAAGGCACTCCAAGAAAATGGCTACAAACTCAGAATCTTTTTGCTGGTCCTGACTCTCATGAGGTCCTTGCATGCTATTGCTTTATACCTGGCCATTTTTCTAAAAGGAAAGAAGTGTCCTGGAATCTCAGGAGCCATCCTTGCTTCTCCTGTACCCCTCACATCCACATGGCACTGAGTCCTGGTGTGGATCTGATCTCTTTAATACGTCTCAGCTCTGACCTCTTCTCACCATCCCTACCATCACTGCTTGACTTCAGGTTTCATCTGGACTACTGTGCACCAGCAGCTTCTCCTGGGGCTCCTTGCTTCCAACCTTTTTTTTTTTTTAAGATTTTAATTATTTATTAGAGAGAGGGGTGGCACAAGAGGAGGGGTAGAGAGGAGGGGGCAGACTCCACACTGAGCATGGAGCCCGACAGGGGGCTCAGTCCCACAACCCTGAGATTATGCCCCAAGATGAAACCAAGAGTTGGACACCTAACTCACTGAGCCACCCAGGTGCCTCTCCTTGCTTCCAATCTTGACCCCTGAAATGATTCAGCTTAAATGATTCAAGCTGTCTGTCCTCAATGGTCAGTTTTATTTTGTTTTGTTAATTTCCAGTCAGTCGCACCAATGAACCTCACCTTTACTAAACATGACTCCATCTTTCCTTTCTGTCTGGGTTGAACCTCCTGCAACCACCCCACTAAGTTGACCTCACCCAAGCTGGTCTCTGTCCTATTCAACAAGACGAGCCCATCAATCACAAACCTGATATTGTTGCAATGTTGAGCTGCCATAAATGTTTCTGAGTACTCATTCTCAGTTTTTGTACTCACCTTGTGTGGACCATTAACAAACAGCTTATGGGCAAGCAGTGGCCTGCACACCCACCTTGAACAGCACTGCTCTAGACTGTTTCCAGAATGGTCAGATCCAAAATCGTAACTTTATGTCATTCTCCTGCTTAAGAATTCTTTAGTAGTTCTTCATAGCTTTAGGGGTCAAGTCCAAATTCTAGAGCATGGTCCTTGATTGTTCTGTCCCCTCTCTCACCTGCATGGTGTTCTCTTTCCTCCTGACTGGCTGAGTTGGGAACTTTTAAACTCAGTCCTGGTCTCCCTGTTTCCCTAAGAGGCTTTCCTGTCTCTTTTCCCTCTAGGTGAGTCGATTCTGTGGGCTTCCATAGCTCTTGTGCACAAAGAGCCTAGCACTTAGGTTGTTTTTTATTTGTTACATTATTTTTATTTATCTTTAAGATTTTATTTATTTGAAAGAGAGAGCAAGAGAGAGCATGAACAGGGGTAGGGGAAAGGGGAGAGGGAGAAGGAGGCTCCTGCTGATCATGACAGTCAGTCACTTAACTGATTGAGCCACCCAGGCACCTCGGGTTTTGGTTTTTGTTTTTGCTTTCATTTAGACCATAAGCTCCTTGAGGACAGAAACCAACCAGAGGGAAGAGATGCTAATTAGTTCTTAGGTGCAGAGACGTGGATAACGTGATCACAGAAAGCAGGCACGTGACTTTTCAACTGGGAACGTGAAAACATGACAGTTTCCATACCGTGTTAAGTTGAAATGTGCACTTTCACTATTACAGAGCTTGATTTTAACATTTAATATTAGAGTTGGGCCTTAATTGAATTGTATAATTGTATTCATCTCAGTATGTGGGTGTTTTTGTTTCTTTTTTTTTTAAAAGATTTTATTTATTTATTTGACAGACAGAGATCACAGTAGGCAGAGAGGCAGGCAGAGAGAGAGAGGAGGAAGCAGGCTTCCGCTGAGCAGAGAGCCCGACGCGGGACTCGATCCCAGGACCCTGAGCCCGACGCGGGACTCGATCCCAGGACCCTGAGACCATGACCCGAGCCGAAGGCAGTGGCTTAACCCACTGAGCCACCCAGGCGTCCCTTGTTTTTGTTTCTTAATGAGTGCTTCAGAGAACACTTACACAGGCAAATAGATGTGTAACTCGATTGCCCTGTAATTATGTGCTCAAAAATAGGAAAAGACTCTACTCTCCACTTTTGAAATGTCGAAAATCCGAGGCCATTAAAATAGTCTTCTCTCTGCAGACTTACTGTTCCAAGCTTTTGTATTTCATAGATAGTTTGTGTTTCTCAAGAATCTTTCTTCCAAGGAACTCAGAAATGCACGCCTGTTACATCTCCCAGCAGCTAGTAATCGGTAGATACCAAACGCTTTAACTTTTCAAAGTATGTTCGAGCTGGAGAACTGAAGCAAAGAGAACCGGTTATTAGATTAGGGTCACAGTGTCAGATGAAAGGGCTCAGCTGAACTCCTTAAATGCAACTCAGTCCTTTCTGTCCGCGAAATTGTATCTTACAAAACGTTCACATCAAACGTTCTCCATGGAAGAGGAGGGAGCTGGAAGTTCTCTTTTCAACAAATGGCTTTTGGTGTGAATTCACTCTAGATCTGCATAGAAGACCCCGAAATAAGACAGAAGTAGTTTTAACAGGAAGATGGGAAAGCCAGAGCTTCTTTACCGTTGCTTCCTTTCCGTGGTGGTGGTGTTGGTGTGTTGGTGGTGGTGGTGTTGGTTTCTAAGGGCTAAAGTAGATCAGCCAGTGAGTGAAGTGCCCCCAACTCCCTTTATCCTATGCAAAGCCTGCGGGCTGCTACAGTGCTTTTGTTCAGAGACAAAATTGAACTTCAGGTATCCTGCCGAGATCCTAGGACTAAATCAGTCCTCCCTTTTATGAGGTTTTCAGAAACTGCTGTTCTAACTTCCAGTAAAATCTCAAACATGTGCTTTCTGCTTTATGACAAGTAAGAAGTACAGTAATTGAAAATTGCTTGAGTGCTCTTATTCTCAAGTGAAACCCTGTAATGGAAACTTTTGTTCTGTGGCATCCATGATTAAAAGCAAACATAAATTTTCTGCCGCTTGCTGGTCCTAACTCTTGGACCAGATATACGGTGCATTTTTGTATGAACTACACTTAAGAAAATCCTTTTTAAAAAACCATGTATGCTTAAATTCAGCATTCCTTCTATCACCCACTCCCCATCTTATTATTTCAATGCAGACACCAATTACAGGTAAATTCAAGTAATATTTCGCCAGTTAAGAATGCTTTTATCTCAGATCATTGTTGCATAGTCATAAAACAGGGTGTGGTGAGTTTCACTCTTCTAGGGATAGGGTTTCTCTTTTTGTTTTCCTATGAGAATTTTATCCAGATGAAGCCGTCGTATTGCTTTTTATTTGTCTTTTTTGGTCAGCGTGCCAGGGATAGAAATCTGAATGGATGTAGTCTGTTTAAAATCAGAAGGTGTTGCCTTTTTTCCCCTTTAAATGTGATCAGGTCAAGACAGTTTTCTTTTGATCGTGGTGGCTCACAGCACAGCTGCCTCATCTGTTAGTCATTTCTCAGGGTTTGATGTGAAATATACAGATTGGGCGGAACAACCTGCGATGGGGAAAAACCACAGCTCTGGATGGCAGTGAGTGTAGGTGAGAGGACAGCCTTTTCTCCACTTTGGGCCCCTGCTTAGCTGCAGCTTAAGAAAGTGTTTGTCCCCACGGATCTTCACAAATTCTCCATGATTAGAAGTGAATGCTCAGAATCTGTTGCACAGGGGTAAGAGTATGGGTTCTGGGCCTGGGTTTCCCAGGTTTGAATCACACCTCTGTCACTCTCTAACAACATGATTTTGGTGCAAGCTACCGGGCTTGTGTATCTCTAGGTCCCGGTCCTTATTTTTACTTATTTTTAAAGATTTTGTTTATTTATTTGACAGGCAGAGATCACAAGTAGGTAGAGAGGCAGGCAGAGAGAGAGGAAGGGAAGCAGGCTCCCTGCCGAGCAGAGAGCCCGATGCGGGGCTCAATCCCAGGACCCTGGGATCATGACCTGAGCCGAAGGCAGAGGCTTTAACCCACTGAGCCACCCAGGCGCCCCTCTAGGTCCCGGTCCTTAAAATGGAGATGATAATGTCCACTTTATAGGGTTGCCGTTAAGGGTTAAATGAGTTAATGTTCGAAAAGTATTTAGAAGGGTGTGGAGTGCCTAGTAAATGCCTTTTAAATGTTTTCCCCAGGCGCTTGGATATTCCGGCCCCTATGTTATGCCTATTCAGAGTACAGGAGAGAACAGATCTCAGCTTTTATTTCTTTGTATCACTCCTACCTTCAGCATTCCCTTACACTGGGCACCTAGACTCAGCATCGAGTGGCCCATCATGTGATCTTGTTTCCCTGTACTTTCTTACCAGGACAGCGATAATTATGGCCAGTTGTTGATTTGATGACACATCTGTCTTTGAATATAGGTAGAATTCTAGACCGTCTCTTCGACTGCTTGCTCAGTTGTCCTGAATGGATTCCAATTTAAGTTTTGAGCTGGGAGGGAGTAGCAGAGTCTGGTCTGTGTATATTTCTCCTGCCATTTATTTTTTGACTATTATGGAAAACTTCAAACATCACACTGGTAGGGAGAATAGCACAGTGAGTCCCTATGTACCCAGCACCCAGGTAGAAGGATCACCAACTCATGTACACCCTCTCTCCCTCCCCCTCATTGGACTGCTTTGATGCAGCTCCCAGGCATCAGATCATTTCCTTCATAAACATTTCACTAGGGGTGCCTGGGTGGCTCAGTGGGTTTTGACTCAGGTCATGATCTCAGGGTCCTGGATTGAGCCCTGCATCAGGCTCTCTGCACGGCAGGGAGCCTGCTTCCCCCTCTCTTTCTGCCTGCCTCTCTGACTTCTTGTGATCTCTATCTGTCAAATAAATAAATAAAATCTTAAAAAATTTTTTTACTAGGGAACTCTTTAAAAAAAAATCACATTATCCTATCAAACCTAAAAAAAACTCTGGTAATTCCTTAATATTGGCAAATACCAGTCAGTATTCAAATTTCTCTGATCGTCTTATAATTTATTTATTTATTTATTTTACAGTTATTTGTTTGAATCCAGATAAGGTCTACACATTGCATTTGGTAGCTGTGTCTCTAAAGTTTCTCCTTCCACTTAAACTTTCTCTGGGTCTGCCCCCTTGCCACATTCCCAACCCCTTATCCGTATTTCCCCCTTAATCTATAAAGGCCTATAGAATGTTGACTCTTTGGTTCAAAAGTATCCTAGGCTGTTGCTGAATGTCCTGGTGTTGGCCTCCTCGTGGGCCTCCAGATGGGCTGTCCTTCTCCAGCTGTCCGCCGGGGCCCTGACCTCCAGCAGGCTGTTCTCCTACTGACACGAGGGCCACCACAGCCCTGGGTTTGTGTCCTGTCCTCTCAGAACTCCAGCAGAAGGAGGCCAGTTTGGTGACCTTCCCATCCCAGGACCAGTCCCCATAGTCAGGGTATGTAATACTCTGACCAAACCTAAGTCATATCCACACCTGTAGAGCCAGAGGGTGGGGTCACAGACCGAGTGGGTTGAGCATCAGGAAAGGGATGGTCGTGTGTGTGTGTGGGGGGGACGCTTACCCAGGAAAATGAGAATGTGTTACCCGAGGGAGGGGTAAGAATGAACTGCAGATGCCCAGTTGAGTCACGTGCTAACCCCATGGCGGCATGCCCACCGAGTGGTCAGCCTCTGCTGAAGCATTCTAGTGACCACGAAGTACCATCTCCTTGGAAGGCCATTCTGACATCAGCCGTCCTCTCCTCGGGGATGGCCAGCCTTCAAGGAACTGTAGATAGCTCTTCTGTCTCTGAGATGAAAGATTCCCTTGGTCCTTTGGCCATTTCTCCTCCGATTCGGATTCAGATTTCATTCCCATCCTGGCCATTTGTGTCTGAGCCCTCTCCAAGATTGTCGGGGACCTCTCTTAAAGGATAGTCCCCAAACCTGAACACAGATGCCAGGGTGGTCTGTCCTGGGTACAAAGGGTCAGGCATTGTTAACTTCTTTGTTGAGGTATTATCTAAACTTACACCGTCATAGTTTGAGATTGCACTAGCTTTTCTGACAGTCACATTACACTGTGTTGACTCCCTGACCTTTTTGTCAACCAAAACTCCAAAGTCTTTTTCATCATTTTAATACCTAAACAAACGAGAACATAGTCCCAAATCTTGTATCCGTTATCCTCAAGAATAAGCTTACTTAGGGGCGCCTGCGTGGCTCAGTCAGTTAAGCGTCTGCCTTTGGTCCCTGTCATGATCCCAGGGTCCTGAGATCAAGCCCCACATTGGGCTCCCTGCTCAGCCGGGGGTCTGCTTCTCCCTCTGCCCCTCCTCCCTGCTTGTGTTCTCTCTCTCTCTCAGATGAATTAGTAAATTTTTAAAAAAAATTTATTTATTTATTTAACAGGGAGAGACAAAGAGATCACAGAGGCAGAGAGGCAGGCAGAGAGGGGGGAAGCAGGCTCTCCTCTGAGCAGAGAGCCCGATGCGGGGCTCGATCCCAGGACCCTGAGACCATGACCAGAGCTGAAGGCAGAGGCCCAACCCACTGAGCCACTCAGGTGCCCCAAATTAGTAAATTTTTAAAAAAGAATAAGTTTACTTAGATTTGATAATTTTCTGCCATCTGTCAAAATCTCTTCACATGCGTGTCTGGTCATCCATGATAATCGTAACCCTTTCTGAGTTCTGAACTATGTGATCCCTTCCAGACTGTCACTATATCTGGGGAGGGAGGCCCAGGTCATACCACGGAAGACTCCTCCAGCCTAATCTTGGTCTATTAGTCAGTTGTCGAAACAACTTAAAATCCAGGCAGTTCTAAATTTGCCCAATGATATTTATTATTCAGCCGGCGTTTCTCCATCCAGTTCGCATTGACTGTCAGAGACCTGAACAGATCGCTTCCATAACTTAGGCATTTGCCGAATCCCTTTCAAGGAAAGATAGTCCGAAGTGACTTCTGTGTAGTGTAACCCATGCTTGCTTCTAAATTGATCACTTCTTTTCCAAAGTGTGTGTTTAGTAACCGTAATGAGCTGCGGCATCTGTTGGAGGGTTGGTGTCAACTCTGTAGTTTGCAGAATCTCCCCTTTTTGCCCATTTTGAAAATCTGTGCTCCTTCCATCTGTTAGCTGCCGGGGAAGAAACCATGGCTGGGGGCAGGTGATCTTGCGGGCACGTTTTCTCCCTCTTGGGTGTAATTCATACATTACAGGAGGAGAGTTTCGAGGTTGGCTGGGCCCCTGTGTAGTGTTGGTGCATTTGTTTCCTGCAGAGGACGTTGTAGGAAGAGCCAGACCAGAGTAGGACGGCCAGAGACCCTGTTCTTGTGTGGCTGGGAGCACCCGCCTTTGTTCTGGATGTCCAGATCCTGCCCTTTCTGAAGGCTGTGGCTGCCTTGTCCCCATCCCAACACCTCCCTTTCCCCACTGGCTCATTAGGGCACTAATAGAGCCTGAGGGAGTCTTTTCCTTAATGCCATTTCTCCCCATCGGGCTCAGGCAGGATGAGAATCTGGCGGGCTAATTAAGTGTGGCATTTTGTTTCAAAATTAGCAAGAGACAGGAAACTAGCTACAAAGCAACCGAGTGTCCTTGTGCAGATAGATTTTTCGTAATATTTGACTTTCTAGGATGAATTACTCCGTTTGCTTTCAAAATTTTACCGTATTTGAAAATGGGCTTGTTTTCTCACCCAGGTGCATTTTCTTATTCAAGCTGACGTGTAAACCCATTCTACGCTTAGCAGTTTGGCACCTAAGAATTCTGACATTTCACATGTTAGGTATGGGATGAATTGGAATTAAATGCCTTAAAGCACTTTTCCTGGGGGAAAACACTTTCTCAAACGTTGCTGGCTTCAGCCCTCGGATGCATTGTTCCTACTTTTACAAACGTGCTTACGAGTAAAATACCACTCAATACCACTTGAACGTATTCGCTTTCATTTGGAGTCGTGGAGAGTATTAATTTGCAGCAACTGTGGTGGGACCCTCTGGTTTTGAGGCTCTTTTCGAAGCACGGCTTTCCTGTGAAGGCTTAGTTAGTGACTTCTTCTGAGGTCACCAGAGCCTAGTTTTTGGCTCATACAGCCACCGAGAAAGTAGTTAGCAGGCGAGTCCAGATTCCTGGAACAAACATGGTGTGTATCTTCATGAGGAGCCTGGAGTCTGTGGGTGTTCATCCATAGAACAAATGTTCACATTAAAAAGCCATTTATCATTTCTTTACTCGGCATGCACGTAAACACAGTTTTCTACTTAACTTTTTCCCATTTGCAAGAGAAAGCCAGCATTTCATTTTTTAGTTATAAAAATAATCGTCCTTCTAGAGATAATCACTAAGAGTGTCTTACATATTCTTCCAGAAAAAGAATAGATAGGGCCATCTGGGTGGCTCAGTCGGTTAAGCATCTGCCTTCGGCTTGGGTCGTGATCCCTGGGTCCTGGGATCGAGCCCCGCATCGGGCTCCCTGCTCAGCGGGGGGCCTCTTCTCTCTTCTACTGCCACCCCTGCTTGTGCTCGTCTAATAAATAAAATCTTAAAAAAAACAGAATAGACATATCCTGCATATATGAATGTCTCTGCTTACATATTTTCTACACAGGTAGATTTAACATTTGAGATTAATTTTTGTTTTGTGAAAGGGCCATGTCTTCACATGTTAAATAAAATTTCAGATAAAATGAAAGACATGCAGGGATAAGGAAGTCTCCCTCCCACTGCTGACTGTAGCTTGCCTCCCCTAGAGCGGCTCCTGTGACCAGTGTCTTGCATATCTCCTGAGAGGTACTTTGTACATATACAAGCATGTACATATGTGTGTGGCTCTGAGACACACTTTAAAAAAAAAAAAGCCAAACCTTTTAGCAGGGAACCTGGTGTGGAGCTCAATCCCGGAGCCCTGGCACCGGGACCACGAGCCACCCCAGTGCCCCTAAGCCAAGCCTTTTAAACAGATCTTGCCTGTCCATGACAGGTGCTACTTTTTCTCTCTGGTGGGTAAAGACTAGAAATGTCTTTATGGGACATTTGTGGGACAAGGCCTGGCCTTGTGATAACTTTGTATCATGCCTGCCTTGGTATTTGAACCCAACACAGAGACAAGGAACAGAATCCTCCCAGGCACCACTATCCCTAGAAGGGAAATGGCTTAGCCTGACATGTTCCCTGAGTACGGTGGGCCTAGGAGAACTTTGAAAGCAGCTTTCCCTGTCCTTGCAGAGGGGCCCCCTCTAGAACTGACATAAAGCACTGAGAAGACCGTGTTTGTGGAATTTCCAGTGCTGAGCCCTGCCATTTGGCTAAATTAAGAGGTTCATTCTCTGAGCTGTCATTCTTCCCTTCTAAGAGTATTTGGGTCTATACAGGGACAAAAGACTTCCCCATGCCGGCCACTTCTATTATGCTGTGTCTTTTGTGATGACTGGTATTAGGCAAACCATATTTAATATCGGTTTTTATTTACTGAGTGTGCTGCACGTTGAGAAAATCCATCACCCCCAGAATCCAAAGTTATGAAATAGTAAGGGATTATGTCTGTTATTTTCATTACAGAAGGATCTTCATTTTATTAGGCTGAACTGTTTTAGATTGTGAGCTCCTAAGAGATGTTCAAGATGTGATTTCTTCCACTTGGGAAAAAACCTTCTTTACGACATCTTCGGGATGCATCTGTTGTTTGAGAAAAATGTACAAATATTACATCAAAAGTCATCATATCAAATATCACACATGGCTTTCCTCTTCCTTTAAACATTCCTTACTCATTTTTATAAGAGGCAGCCGAGAAAACTTACAACTACTTCAGTTGTAAATTTGTGGATGCAGGTTGCTTACAGAAAATCAGAAGTTTGCCATGGGAATTAAATAGGTTTATTATATAGATAAATAGATAATAGAAATTATGAAAGACAAACTTTGCAAAGATCTAGTGAACTTTAAAAGGGGATTTGATTTAAGAAGAGAAAGGGAATGAGTGTCAGTTGTTTTTTTTTTTTTAAAGATTTTGTTTATTTATTTGACAGACAGAGATCACAAGTAGGCAGAGAGGCAGGCAGAGGGCGGGAGGGGTGGGGGAAGCAGGCTCTCCGCCTAGCAGAGAGCCCCATGTGGGGCTCGATCCCAGGACCCTGAGATCACGACCTGAGCCGAAGGCAGAGGCTCAACCCACTGAGCCACCCAGGCGTCCCTGAGTGTCAGTTTAGAAGCGAGAATATATTCTGAACAGTTGGTCATAAATGAGGATTAAATGTATGTCCTGTAGGACAGAACAAAACTAGAATGATTCTTGCCTCACCTTATCTTCACGAAGGTATCCTTTCAAGGTATCCTTTCAAGCTGCGTAATAATAGTAAGACATTATTGGCAACACTAAATGTTCATTATGGAATGGTTAAGTAAATTACAGTCTCAGGATCATGTTGAACAGCTATTAAAAATGGAGTGAATGACCTTTGCTGGAACCCAGACCTGTACTTCAGATATTGTATTCAAAAAAGATCCTAAATTATATGGATACCCTGATTATAATACAACACTGTTTAAACAGATGTATAAGAAGAAAGGTTGGCCCAAATACCCCACATTGCTTAACATTATGTTAGGGTAGTGGTGTCTGTGGTGGTGGGTCCCTGATTTACAGATGCTCTCAATGTAATCACTTTCGTAATGAAAACTTATGTGAAGAAAATAATGGTGCTCTTGCCTGAAAGAGTGTGTATCTGGTTTGTGAACGCTTTGTCTTAGCATCGGGCTTTTGTTTGTTTGTTTGTTTTGTTCTTACCCCCTTTTGATCTAGTTGGCAGTTAAGTGGCATTTTCAGAAGATGAGCAAGTAACCTTGCTCAGTGGCGTCTTGCTGAGCAAAGTAAAACGGAGGGGGGAAAGAGTTAGTGACAACCTACTTCAAGAAAGCTTTCTGGAAAGAATAACTTGAAAGTGACCTTTTCAAATGAGGGGGAGGGTGGTTCAGTGGATTAAGAAAGAAAGATATTCTGGATATAAATAACCATGTGGGAATGAAGGGGGAAAGTTGAGAAGGAGCAAGTTCATTTGATCCAGCCCTGGAGAGAATTAAGTAGTGAGTACGGGTGCGGGGAGAGAGAGAGAGAGAGAGAGACCTGCCTGTTTGGAAACTGATGTGTGACCACAGGCTCCCAAACTTAGGGCGAACATTGTTACCTTTTATAAGGAAAACAAAAATTCCTTTGGCAGGTGGTCAGGAGAATACATTTCAGGTGCTTCTGATTTGGAGGGTATTTCATGCCTGAAGACTCTGGAAAGCTGACCGCTTACACGGTGATCGGGGCCTCTCTCAGGGTTTGGGCTTGGAATGAGAAAAGGTCTGGATTCCAGACGTGCCAGGTAGTAGGAAACTGATGCCTTCGTACCAAAGAGGTCAAAGTCAAACCCAAGAACCTCATCGCGGGCCTGTTTGCAGAAATGCCTTTTCTAATGTGCTTCGTTCCATCCAATAGAAGAAACCCAGGGTTAATGGCTTCTGTTTGTGAAATAAAGGAAAAGAAATCTCTCTGGGAATTTTCCACTACTGTGCAGTGTTGGGGAGAAGGGGAGCAACGACAGGGACTAAGAGGCCCCCAAGCTGGAGTTCTCATCAGTATGCACTCATATTACAAAAATCAAGCCTGTGCTTTTCATTGCTTTGTATGGACACTGGCCAGCCTTGGTCAGTCATGTGTTTTTGAGTATCTCATTTGCCGCGGGCAGTGTCAGGATGCAGCGAAATTAGTGGACAAAGTCCCTGGTCTCAAAGGCATTTCTAATTTTAATTTTCCTAGGGAGATAAGGCATGAGATATGTATGTGTGTACGTACACACACACACATTTATATATGAACTTAGAGTCTCTGTTGGACGACGATTGGTGAGGTGATTCTAATAGGGATGGGGTTGCCAGCAGAAGCTCCGAGAACTGAGTTGGACGGCTCTGACCTAGTCAGACAGCAGCTGGAGAGGCTGACCCCTCTCATGGGTGACCTGGCTCAGACCTTGCTCTTCCGTTCTCTAGCTTTGAGATCGGGCCATGTACTCTGATCTTTCCAAGTCGGTTTCCCCACCTGTAACATGGGAATGGTAGTAGTACTACTTTGTAGGGCCGCTGTGGAAGTTTGAAGATGACGAAGAATTGAAAAAGCCTTCAGCATGGTGGTGGCCCATGACAGCTGGTCGGGGGGTGGTGACCGCTGAGTGTCCGGTCCGGCCAGACCAGAATGTTGCTGAGGGCAGGGACTCTGCGCCCTTCGTCTTTATGTTCTTCATCCTTAATACATTTGGTATAACTTATTAATGAATGTTAGACAGAAATATTTATTAAAAGAAAGAATGAGGTGGTTGGGACCAAGAATGGAAGAGTTGGTGGGAGTTGGGTAGAAAGGGGACTAGAATTCCAAGCAATAAGGTGAGTCTCAAAGTTAAGAGAGACGTGCATTCTTCTGTATATTTGTGCTTGAATCATAGTCAAACAGATGCTCTTATTATATAGCATTGGGCAGTGGGTCTTTGAATGTTAAACCGGGAAGGATGTTGGGGATTATGTAGCCACTGCCTTCCTTTACAGCTGAGAAAACTAAGGCCTGGAGCGAATGCCGCCATGTTGCTGACCAGCCTCTAGGTCCCAGGTCTCCTACTGCTGGGTCCATGATATTCCTTGATATCCTTCCTGGTGGCACTTTATTTATTTATTTTTAAAAGATTTTATTTATTTATTTGACAAGTAAAGAGGCAGAGAGAGGGGGGAAGCAGGCTCCCTGCTGAGCAGAGAGCCCTATGCAGGGCTCAAACCCAGGACCCTGAGATCATGACCTGAGCCGAAGGCAGATGCTCAACCCACTGAGCCACCCAGGCGCCCCACTTGTGGCACTTTAAATAAAAATGGCCAGCAGCGTTGGTAGGACATTGCCAAATTTCGCTGGTAGCACGGAGAGATAAGCATCCTGGAAAGAGGGAAATGTCACAGTCCTGTTTTTCCCAAGTGATTTTGTGGATCTTGGCCTGTAGACAGCAGGACCGCGATTTTTCCCTGTCCCAGGAGCCTGTGCCTGCAAGCCGAGCCCCTTTCCTGAGGAAGGGCCGGGGTCAGGCCCGGGGCGCTGGTGAGACCTCCTTCCGTGGAAAGCCTCAAGTGTCTGGAGCTCATCGCTGAAAAAACAAACACGTTACTTTGCCGAACAACGACACTGAGCACTTATGAAGGGGATTATGACCAAGGCTGAAATATGGGCGATGTAAAGAAAGGCATTTAAAAGGAGCCAGGTGTTTCAGTTGGTGAGTCCAGGCTGATGGGGCTCCGAAGTGTGAAAGAGAAATTCCATTCGGATGACTCGGCGGCCTTGGCGTTTTTTCCTGCTGGGCCAGCGGGGAAGGGAGAGGAGGCATGTTATCTCGGGGCCTGTCCAGGCAGTTAGCGCCCTTCCCGTGTTGAAGGATCACCGGGACCTGAACTCCGGGTACCTCGCTGTGGGGCCTGGGGTCGCGGGAACTTGCCCTCTGTCTCCAAGAGATCATTCTGACCTGAGCAAGGAAGAGGGAAGCTGGAGTGGAGAGGAGCACAGTCGGTACGGAGCCGCCCTCCTTGGACCACACTTGGCTGTGGACTTGAGTCCGGAAAGGGGGCTGCTGGGCCAGACCAGTGATTGTCCTAGAGGGAGACTTTAGATGTCCCGAAACTTCGGATGGGAAGATTCCTCAAGGCAGTTCTTATTAATGCATCATCTGGTTGAGCTTAAACATTCAGAAACCCTGCGCCGTCTTCTTGAAGCCGTGCTCTGCTGTTTGCCCTCCAGAGAGCGGATGTGGCATGGAGCTGTGGTGACCGTGGGCACGCACGGTCCCCTCCCTCCCGGGGGACCACGCACAGGACTTGTTTCAGTCTTCTTTCTGCCTTACAACACTGCATGCGACACAGCCTGTGGACTCAGTGGTACCAGACTTAGGGCCACAGCGGTAGAGCCCGTGTCTGAACGCAGCTTATCTCCCTCCTTAGGACACGGCACAGCCTTGTTGCACACAGGGACACTGGACAGCATTTCAGCACGGTGTCTAGGAGCCATTTTAAATAGTGAGGTCACCAACAAAATGCACAGAAGTGTGAAAAACATGGCACTAAACAGACCACACAAGGGACAGTTGTTTACAGGACAGGCTGGAACAAGGAGGCAGCGTGCTGCCTAGTTGGACCTCGTCTGGGACATGTGTGGCAGGCGGGTGACTCAGATTTTTTCACCAGCGCGTGTCTATGAATGACTGCAAAGGCATCACTAGATCAATTTGAGGGTCACAAATAAATCTGTGCAAGGAGGCAAATTTGCAAAGATGGAATTCATGAACAATGATGGACCAAATAAACATGCCGAGCAACATTTATACTGTAATTGTGCTGGGTTTTAGGGCCCATGCCTTCGGCAAGTTCCTTTATTCCCACTACCTTTTTTAATTGTAGAGTTATAAAAAAATGAGAAAAATACACATTTGCAGAAGGAAGCATGCTCAGGTTTGTCCATATTCCACCAATTTCTTACATTTTGATGCCTATGTTTCTGGAGTTTTTTCTCTGCAAATGTGTCCCTGTCATCTGTACCCTCACACGTTTTACAGATATCCACGCATAACTGTGTTTAAGGACACCTGGGTGGCTCAGTCATTCAGCGTCTGCCTTCGGCTCAGGTCATGATCCCGGGGTCCTGGAATTGAGCCCTGAATCGGGCTCCCTGCTCAGCGGGAAGCCTGCTTCTCCCTCTCCCACTCCCCCTGCTTGTGTTCCTTCTCTCGCTGTCTCTCTCTCTCTCTGTGTCAAATAAATAAAATCTTTAAAATTAAAGAAATATGTTTAAAACAAAATTAGGGGTGCCTGGCTGGCTCAGTTATTGAAGCGTGCAACTCTTGGTCTTGAGGTTGTGAGTTCGTGTGCTCGCTTCGGCAGCACATATACTAAAAATTGGAGGTTGTGAGTTCGAGCCCCATATTGGGTGTAGAGATTACTTAAAAAAATTAAAAAAAAAATTAGTATCCTACCATACTCACTGTTATACAAGCTGCAGTTTGCAGTTCCTCATTGCCGGAGCCCAACATGAGAGGTAGGAGTGAACGGTGAGGGACGAGGCTAAATAGGCAAGCAGGGGACAGAAGGCGAAGGTGTCCTGATGAGAGCCACTGTTGCATTCTAAGAAGGGCCCTTCCATAATCAGATAACCATCGTAGCCATGTAGACAATGGACTTGAGGGCAAGAGACCAGAGCCACACAGTGCAACAGCTTCTAGCCATGTGTGACCTTGAGTACCTTGAAATGTGGCTGGTCCTGAGATGTACTATGTTAAATATACACCAGATGTCAGCAAGGTGGTGCCAAGAAAAAATGGAAGCTGTCTCATTAATCCTTTATTTTTTTTTAATCACTTGCGTGTTGGAATGATAATCTTTTGGCTATCTTGGGTTAAGTAAGCTATATCATGAAAACTAATTTCTACCAGATTCTTCCTACTTTTTAGTGGCTACTAAAATTTTTTGAATTGCGTGTAGATTGGCCCGATAAACCCCCGTCGTAAGTTGAAAATATCGTGTAAGTTGAAAATGCATTTTGTACCTGAACCTCCCAAATGTTGTAGCCAAGCCTTGCCTACCTTAAACGTGCTCCAAACACTTGCAGTTGGGCAAAGTCATCGGACACCAGGCTTGTTTTATAATAAAGTGTTGACTACCTCTTGCAATTGATTCAATACTCTACTGAAAGTAAAAACCTGTGGTTGTGTGAGTGCAGAGTGGTTGTGAGCGTACTGGTTCGTTCACACTGGAGGTGGTGTGACTGGCTGGGAGCTGCGGCTTGGGGCCTCTGGCCTGCCTCACGAGAGGGGAGGCACCGTACATTGCCAGCCCAGGAAAAGATCCAAATTCAAAGTTTGAAGTACGATTTCTACTGAAAACATATCGCTTGCGCATCATTGTAAAGTCAAAAAAATCAAACCACTGTCAAGTCAGGAACCGTCCATATATCTAGTGGACAGCATTGGACGGAGAGGGAAAGATGGTGAGGAAACTACACAGGGCAGTGGGGATGGGATGTGAGGGACGGAAGTGGGTCTGAGAAGCCTTTGGGGATACAACCCGTGGCGGTGTCCTTGGCTTTGGAAGTTGCTGTGGACCAGAACAGACAGACCGGGGAGACACAGCAGGATCTGTTCCAGACCACTGCCATAAAAGCGAGTCAAATGAATTTTTTCATTTCCCAGTGCATATAAAAATTATGTTTGTACTATACTGTAGTCTGGTAAGTATGCAATAGCATGTCTAAAAATGTACATACCTTAATTAAAAATACTTTATTGCTAAAAAATGCGGACCCTGTGTGAGCTTTCGGTGAGTTACCATCTTTTTGCTGGTGGAAGGTCTTGCCTCTGTGTTGACAGCTGGGGACGATCAGGGTACCGGCTGCGGAAGGTTGGGGCGGCTGTGGCCACTTCTTAAAATAAGACCACAGTGGAGTTTGCTGCGTCGATTGACCCTTCCTTGCACGAGCGAGCTCTCTGTCGCCTGTGATGCTGTTTGATGGTATTTGATCCACACTAGAGCTCTTTTCAAAATTGGAGTCCATCCTCTCAACATGGCCACTGCTTTATCAACCAGCCTTATGCAATAATCTAAATCCTTTGTCGTCAGAGCTCCTGGGTGGCTCAGTGGGTTGAGCGACTGACTGCCTTAGGCTCAGGTCCTATCCTGGAGTCCCGGGATCAAGTCCCACATTGGTCTCCCAGCTCTGTGGAGAGCCTGCTTCTCTCTCTGACTCTTCCTCTTCTCATGTTCTCTCTCTCTCTCTCACACACACACACTCTCTCTCAAGTAAATAAAATAAAATCTTTAAAAAAAATCCTTTGTTGTCATTTCGACAGTCTTCACAGAGTCTTCACCAGGAGTAGATTTTGTCTCAAGAAACCACTTTCTTTGCTCAACCACGAGAAACAACTCTTCATCCATTAACATTTTACCATCATGGGGTGCCTGGATGGCTCAGTGGGTTAATAAGCCGCTGCCTTTGGCTCGGGTCATGGTCTCAGGGTCCTGGGATTGAGCCCCGCATCGGGCTCTCTGCTCAGAGGGGAGCCTGCTCACCCCCCCCCGCCTGCCTCTCTGCCTACTTCTCTCTCTCTGTCAAATAAATAAATAAAATCTTTTAAAAAAAACAAAAACATTTTACCATCATGAGATTGCAGAAATTCAAATATAGTAATATTGGAAAAGTTTGAAATATTGTGAGAATTGCCAGAACGTGACCCAGAGACACAGAGCGAGCAGATGCTTTTGGGAAAATGACTCTGATAGACTTGTTCAGCACAGGCTTGCCACAGACCGTCATTATTTAAAAACAAACAAACAAACAAAAAAACCCCACACCGTCTGCAAACACGGTCAAGCAAAATGCAGTAAAATGAGGTATGCTCATATTTCTGTCCTCCCGGATGTATGTGTGCAAGTTAGCCCTCAGTGTGATGGCGTTTGGAGGTGGGGACTTTACGAGATGATTAGGTTCCCATGAGGTCACGGGATGGGGCCCTCATCGAGGAATCTGTGCCCTTATGAGGAGATGAGAGCTTGCTCTCCCCACACCTTCGTGTGAGGCAGTGGTCTGTGGACCAGGAAGAGAGCTCTCACCAGACACAGAAACTGCCAGCGCTTTGATTTTGGACTTCCCAGCCTCCAGGAGTGTGAGAAATCAACGTCTGCTGTTAACGTCCCCCAGTTTCTCGGTGTTTTGTTAATGGCAGCCTGAGCTAAGACAGGGTGAGACAGGAAGGAGTTAGTGGCTTCGAGGTGTGTCACCAGCTGAGACCTGGGAAATGGGAGGTTGTCGGTTTGCAGGGGGAGGACTAGTACAAGCAGGTAGAGATGGTCCTTTATTTGCAGAGTGGTGGGTCTGGGCTTCGGAAAGGCCTGTGAGTCACCAGCAGATAGAGCCAAGAGAGTGGCTGCGATTTCTAGAGAGTATGTGGAAAGAGAAGGGGTACTGTTCTTATCCTCATTGTACAGACAAGGATACTGAGGCACATAGCCCTGAAATTACTTACCCGAAGTCTTATAGCCAATGGCACCTGTTGGGTGCTCGCCTGCCCCTGTGTGACCTGAACTTTTTTTTTTTGCAACTTCCACACTTGCCCAGGCAAGAAGTGGGGGCACTGTCCTTTGAGCCTTAGGAGTCTCTTAGACCACACACAAAAATCTTCCCTTCCTTTAGTGCTTGGCCTTGTGAGAGCAATGGTGATGGATGGCAAATCGGGGGGAATTCTGCATTCCACTGCGCTGAGGTCAGTGCACGCGGGAGCCGAGTAGCACTGGGTTTCCCGGCTCAGCCTTTGCTCCTGGGCCGGCTTGGCTCCTTCGGTCTGAGCCTTTGGAGTGGATGAGCCTCCACTTCCTGGGTGCCTTCTGCCTGTTGATGGGGCTGGGCCCCTTCTTCTGCTGCTCCCCATCCTTCCTGCCCTATGGCCATTCCACTAAAGATTCTGTAGGACCCCAGGCCAGGGGCAGGGTGGCAGGGCGTGTGTAGCCCATCCCTCTGGACCAGGACTGGCTTCACCGTGAGGAATGCTGCCCCCACCCCCCAGCCCTGCCCAGACTCATGCCTGAGGTTTTTCTGCTTTCGTTCACTTCCATACATGGAAGTGGGGTTGCCAGCCTCCTTCGGAGAGTGCCTGTAAGCAGGAGGTTTGTTTCCCCACAACTGACAGACACCCTCTGGCTCACATTTTTAAAATGCATTTATTGGAAAAGACTCCAGATTTAACCACCCATGTCTGCAGAAAGGGAACTTGGCCATCTCCACGGAGAGAACAGGCAGCAGAATCTGCAGTCTGGTTTCTGAGAGCTGGGACTACAACATTTAATCTCCAATTTTGCAATTGTTACAAAGTTCTAATCTCATGAGTGATGAGCTAGTAAATCGTAAAATAAGAAGAAAAGCTTTTCCAAGGGGGAAGAGATCCATTTTATAAACACTGGGGCTCGCGTGTGTGCGCGCGCGCGCATGAACATAGATTAGCATATATACATTTTTGTCCCTGATTTAAGAGTATCTGAGGAGCACAAACGAGTATGTGGTTGTGCTCTCCGCTGGAACGAAGCACCAAACCCAACCCAACCCTCGGTCGCCAGTCCTAATACCTGTAGACCTTGAAATTGCCCCGCAGCCCACTGATATGTATTTTCAACGAACTTAATTGGCTCTGCTGAGGAAATACCTTTTTTTTTTTTTTTAAGATTTTATTTATTTATTTGACAGAAATCACAAGTGGGCAGAGAAGCAGGCAGAGAGTGAAGAGGAAGCAGGCTCCTTGCTGAGCAGAGAGCGCAATGCGGGGGCTTGATCCCAGGACCCTGGAATCATGACCTGAGCCGAAGGCAGAGGCTTAAACCCACTGAGCCACCCAGGCGCCCCGAGGAAATGCTTTTTAATAATGCGCAGTGCTAGGGTTCTACCCATTTTCCTTGGTGTTGGCTTCATAAACAATCAGCAATTGGAGCGTATTAACAGTTCGACTTCTAGAAAGGGATCATTGACAACAGTGGCTGTTAAAGTCATTTTGAGAAATCATGAGTGTGTGTGTGTATGATTTATTTATTTTAGAGCAAACACAAGGCGGGGAGGGGCAGAGGGAGAGAATCTTCAAGCAGACTCCCCGCTGATTGTGGAGCCCCAGGGCTTGATCCCATGACCCTGTGAGATCATGACCTGAGCCCAAAACCAAGAGGCAAGATGCTTAACTGTCTGTGCCACCCAGATTCCCTATGAAAGTATATTTCTTTTTTTTTTTAAAGATTTTATTATTTGACAGAGAGAGATCACAAGTAGATAGAGAGGCAGGCAGAGAGAGAGAGAGGGAAGCAGGCTCCCTGCTGAGCAGAGAGCCCGATGCGGGACTCGATCCCAGGACCCTGAGATCATGACCTGAGCCGAAGGCAGCGGCTTAACCCACTGTGCCACCCAGATTCCCTATGAAAGTATATTTCTTACGGAGCCTTTTTATTGGTTCGGTGTGTAATGTGCTGGTCCTCTTGTGCCAAAATTACCATATTGTCTTGTTCTTTTCTCTGCTACCATCTTGATTGTGTACAGTTCTTTGGATGTGTTTTGCTGGATTTTTTTTTGTAATCTGCCTCACATCTCTGAAATTTGTTAAGCATGGAATCTGAATTATTTGAAAACTGTAATTCAAGACTGTCCAATTCTGGAAGCATGTAGCAAGCTCTGGTTTTGTTTTGGGAGGCTGGAGGAGGGGCAAGAAGATCTATACCGGCCTGACCACTGCTCAGCCCACCCTCCTGCCCCCCCAACACTCAGTACCCTTCCTGCCTTAGATGAGATCTTAAAAATAAAATCACACCTTCTGCTCCTTTCTTATCATGTTTTATTTTGAGCTGAAAATAGCAAGCCTTAAGCTTCTTGATCTCTGTCCTTGCTCCCTTCCCCCACCGGATCCCTGTCTTTAATTGTATAAAAAGATTTTGAAATTCTTCCTTGATTCTTTCCTGCCTCGAGGGAAAGGGGTGAATCGGCACCAGCTTTATTGCTAGAGCCCGTGATGTTGATCTGAATTCCTTCTCTTGCTCTTTTGCTAGTTAAAAGATTCCCTGCTGTGACAGATGGATGTGTATTCAGAGGGCATTGAATTTGTAAGGTGGATGGAACTGCCTTCTGAGTTAAAGGGCTTCTTTTAAGCAACCCTGCTTTTCCCTCCTTTTATAAAAAAATGATTTCTCAAGCATCAGGCTGTCATCAACCTACTAATTGTTTTGCCTCCAAGCAGGACCAATACTTGGGGCAGATTGCTTCTGGCTGTCTAGCTGTTTGGTTTCAGCATTCTCCCCTTCCTGGCTGCTGCTGGCCAAATAGCTGTCATCCCAAGGTGTCAGGCCTGCAAGCTGAGGCCTCAGGATGGGTCCTGTCTGCCTACACCAGCGGCTGCTGCTCCCAGGCTCCCAGGGGGCTGGAGGGCCTTCGCTTTTCCCGATTGAGGAAGGGGGTAGTGCTGGAAAGGAGGCCAGCAGGGAAAAGACTTAGTCTCTGTTCTTCCTGTTCTAAAGTGCGGATCCCATATTCCTGTAGGGAATACACTTCCCAACCTCGGAGAGCAGTGGGGAGAGGCAGGGCATGGTGGGGGGGTCTAGTTCTGATCCCTGAACTGAAACATCAAGGGGTAAGTTTTCAACCCTGGCTGATATTCAGAGTCAATGGGGAGCTTTTAAAAATGCATATTCCCGGAGCGCCTGGGTGGTTCAGTGGGTTAAAGCCTCTGCCTTTGGCTCAGGTCATGATTCCAGGGTCCTGGGATCGAGCCCTGCATCGGGCTCTCTGCTTGGCGGGGAGCCTGCTTCCCCCGCTCCCCCCCTCTCTGCCTATCTCTCTGTCTACTTGTGATCTCTGTCTGTCAAATAACATCTTAAAAAAAAAAAAACATATTCCCTGTGCTTGTCACTGTTGCGTTACTGGCATATACCACATAGGCCATGCACCTATAAAATGAGTTGAATGCATGGAAACCCCACTCTTCCTGCCTATAATGTCTAAGAAGGTGAGTGGTCCGTCATTCATACGTGTAGAATCCAGAGTAGCTGTGAGATGTAGCCTTCCTTCCCACGTGAGACCCAGCAGTCAGCAGCTCCGGTCCGTCTCACTCAGGCCCTGATGGTTACTGGTGTTAATATGCTTGAAGGTCACAACTGAACTCAGGCATCTAGTGCTTTGTGATCTAGAATGATCCCCATAAAAGAAGGGGATGCTGGGGCGCCTGGGTGGCTCAGTGGGTAAGGCCTCTCTGCCTTTGGCTCAGGTCCTGATCTCAGGGTCCTGGGATTGAGCCCGGCATTGGGCTTTCTGCTCAGCAGGGAGCCTGCTTCCCTCTCTCTTTCTGCCTGGTTCTCTGCCTACTTGTGATTTCTGTCTGTAAAATAAACAAATTTAAAAATCTTTAAAAGAAAAAAAAAGGAGGTGCTGAGAATAAAGAATCATAATAAGGGGAAGGATTATAGCTTCCATTTATTGGGTGCGCATTCTACCAGACCCTGTCTAAGTGCTTTGTATGTATTTATTTGAAAAATGTTCATGGGGACCTCACTGGACACTCCTCACATGTTCTCTATTGTGCTGGAAGACTCCAAATAAACCATCAGTTCCCTGGCCTTTACAAGGTAGACGTTTGTTAAGGCAAGTAGAAGGTTGGGGTGCCAGTCCTAGCAAGAGTAGAAGCCGGAAAAGAAGCAAAGGAGAAAAAAGCTTTTCCTTTCGTGGGGTCCCTTTGGCTTCCCTGTCTCAACATGATCTCTGATGGAGGCACTATTACACTGGGTAGTTTTGCCAGTCACCCTGATCCGTGGTTAAGCCAGTGTTTGAACTTGGCCCTCTGCTTCCAGAACCTGCCCCCGCAGCTGTGCTGAACTACCTAGCGGCTGACCCAAGCTGTCACATGGAGGTTTCTTCCCAGCACAGAGCACCTTCATGGGATATACTCCCATGTGCTGCCTCGTTTAATTTTCATAAGAGCCTGTGAGGTAGGCGCTATTACCCCATTTCACAGAGGAGGAAACTGAGGTCCAGAGAGATGAAAAGGTGTGCCCACAGAGCCAGGAAGTGGCAGAATCACCTGGTCGATCACATTTTTTTTTAAAGATTTTATTTATTTATTTGACAGAGATCACAAATAGGCAGAGAGGCAGGTAGAGAGAGGGGGGTGGGGGGGGAAGCGGACTCCCTGCTGAGCAGAGAGCCCAATGCGTGGCTCGATTCCAGGATCCTGAGATCATGACCTGAGCCAAAGGCAGAGGCTTTAACCCACTGAGCCACCCAGGCGCCCCAGTCTATCTCATTTTTAAGGCGCATTTGGGAAGCAAATACGGCCTGTCTTTGGCAGGAATTTCTCAGCTGCAGTGTTCCTGGAGATAGGGTGGGCTAGGGTCTTGACCACACTGAACAGTCTTGGAAAAGAGAGAATTCAGGAGAGCGGCTGAAACTTTCAGTTCTCAGAAGACAGCCTTCTGCATTCTCAAGCACATACAGTCCATCAGCCCCTTGTCTTCTTTTAGTGAACCCAGTTCCCCCGACACACACACACACACACACACACACACACACACACACTCTTACTCTACCCCAGGAAGGAATGTCTATGGCAGTGAAGAAAGAGCCCTTTGAGCAGCCAACAGGGAGAAAACACTCGAGGTCCCAGGACTCCAGGGACATTTCCAGGCTGTGGTTTGTGGCCCTAACCCAGAGGAGCTCCTGATTGGCTGATCATCTCTGAAAGGTTAGCATTTCTGTGAAAGGGCAGAATTGACAAGATTCTAGAGGGAAAAAAAGGTTAAAAAAAAAAGTCATGGGAGACCTAAGTAGTTGGAGCAAATGGGAGAGACCCGCCCCCAACAACCAACAACAACACACAGAGCTGTGTGCGCTGTGGCCCTGTGACCTTCTTTGAGGCACGGGTGCTGGACCCCTTGATTTGTTACACTGGGGGCCTTCTGCAAAGAAACATGCTCTTTGCCCCTTTTTCTAGAATCATACATCTTATGTATCTTCTATTCCGTAACTTTTGGTAGAGATTTAGGAGTAAAAAGTACTTCGGTTTTGCTTCGGCTTCATCCCATGCGGAGGTGATGGGAAGTCTGGGCTGAACTGGTGAGGGCATCCTTTGTCTCAAAGGAGTAGCCGGGAGGTCAGATCTTTCAGAATGTTTACAAAATGTGGCATCTTCCGATTCCTAAGGGTCATCAGCTAATTAGCATTTAAACTGTGTGTGTCAGGAGCTACCTCTAATGGCCTGATTTGGTGCTCGGGTGGCCTCTTGGTGATTTTGGCCTTAAGGGCTGCCAGTGATGCAACAGCTCCTATCGCTGTGCTCTTTGTACCCTGCAGCCTATAGAGCAGCTGGGGGTAGGGGGCTTTGCACGGGAAGACGCTAGGAACATTCCGGAGTCGGCAGCACATGGTTTCCAGGGAGTTTATGTTCTTCTTATGGAGGAAAAGCCCTACTTGGGTCAGAGAAGCCATGAAGAACAGAGATGGCATTCAGCCAGGTGGAACCGTGTGGAATAAGTCGGAAGGCAAGCCTGGGACCTCCTGGAGTGGGCTGAGAAGCTAGGACTTGCCGTGGCCTGGAAAGGGAGGGGAGAAGGAGCATTTCAGGCAGAGTCCCCAGTGTGAGCTCGAAAGCAGTCATAATGCATACCGTCCTCAGAGCCCTTGGCTGTGTTCGGAGCGCTGCCAGCAGCGTGCTTCCCTGCCACAGGGCTGCGAGGTGAGGGTCTCACAGAGGGAAGACCGGCGTGCCAGGGACCGGGCCGATGCTTTGCAGACTCTTCTCCATATTACCCATGAAACAACCCTGGGAGATGGGTGGTGGTAATCCACTTTTTTCAAGGGAGGAAACTGAGGCTCAAAGAACCAAGGGGATTGACCCAGCCCATGCAGATTCGCAAGAGACCATGATGGGATTCAAGCTCCGGCCTGTCCAAAACCCAGCCTCCTTCTGTCACAAAGGCGGTCTGGTCCACACAGCTATAAAAGTCAGACCAGGGACTCGAACTCTGGTCCCGAGAGGGCCCCACACTGCAGGTGCTCTCTGGGAGTAGAGGAGTGCAAGTCTGCATTAAGGGTGGGGCTAGAGAGGCAGGCTAGTAAGTTTACCCTGGGTGTGTGATGATTTAAGGAGCCATTAAAGGGTTTTGAGCAGAGGCATGAGATGCTGATTGTGGTATTTCAGGAAAATTATTCTGGTGTGATTTTGCTGGGGAACTAGCACGGGGAAGAGCGGCCTGGGAGGCTAATGAGAAGGCGCGGGCCAGGGTGGTGACAGAGGGCATGCTTGTCACAGAGACTTGTCACAGGACTGCAGGCTTGAGAAAACCGTTTTCAGCCCCTTTTGGAGCTTCCCACAAGTACTTTAAAAGAGGACTGCTCTCTGTTACAAATCACTGGTATGTTGTTGATTACTGAAGCAACCATTCCTAGAGTTTTCTGGTGAGCCCTTTGGGCAGCTGACTCCATTTTAGAAAAAGCCATTTCCATTTTGCACCCAATTTTCTCTTCTCCATGTGTTTCGCAGTTGGTAGGTGGTTTGTTATTGTTGGTTTTAAAATTTTCCCCAGTGCGGCCCTTGCCCGAAAGAGAACACTGACCCTGTTGGTCACAATTTTAAAAATGTTGACCTCTGCCCAAGCATTTCTGGATTTTTCTCTTCCGTTTCTGAGACCGAGGACTATGAACTCCGTGGGAATCCCCAAACAGAACTTGGTGTTTTTGAGGTGAAATTGAGGAAAGGGACTTCCTTCCTTTCCTAACTCTCTCCTCACCTTCATTCACCCCGCTGACTGACCCTGCTGCTTGCAGAGGGACTTTTCCAGAGATGAAAGAAGAAGGATCTGGTCCTTTATCTTACTGACTGACTGATGGCAAGCTCTGCGGCCAGTATGGTTGGGCTCATACTTGCGACCCACAAGATCAAGAGCCTCGTGGCCTACCATCTGGGTGCCCTGGATCTGATCACTTTTAGTTATTTGAAACAAATAAACAACAAAAATTCACCCTTACTTTTGGCCCTTTGCCGTCTGTTCAACCGAAAGAGCCCTCCTGTTGCTCGGAGAGGAGTGACTGGCTGAAGCAGAGCGAACATGTGAGAGGAGCCGCGGTGTCGACCTGAACACAAAGCAAGGCCTTTCCAGCTGACAGGAAAATGGCTCTTTTGGAGGCGCTTCTCATACAGGGAAGGGTCTGTGTAAACTTGAAGCTCCAAAGTCAGAAGTATATTTGGAGTTTGGGGTTGCTACAGACAAGACTGGAACCCAAGTCACCTAGATGCCAAGCTCACCTTACAGAAGTTTGAGCACAGTTGTATCGCAGGTGATCTATATATTTTTTAAGTGGGAGAGTTATTGAATGAAATGACTTTTTTTTTTTTAAGATTGTATTTAGTTATTTGAGAGAGAGCGTGTGCATGTTAGCACGGGAGGGTAGGGGAGGAAGGGGAGAGGGAGAAGCAGACTCCCGGCTGAGCAGGGAGGCCCCCACTCTGGTCTTGATCCCAAGACCCTGGGATCATGACCCGAGCCGAAGGCAGACACTTAACCCACTGAGCCACCCAGGTGCCCCACCAGATTTTTTTTTTTTAAGATTTTTTTTTCTTGTGGAAAAATATACGTCATAATTTACCATTTTAGCTGTTTTTCAGTGTACAGTGCAGTAGCACTAGGCACCTTCACGTTACTGTGCGACCGTCAACCACCATCCATCTCTAGAACTTTCTCGTCTTCCCCACCTGAAACTCTTGATCTGTTAAGCAATAGCTCTTCATTCCCTCTGGTTGGCATCAACCATTCTACTTTCCTGTTTCTATAAATTTGACTCCCCTAGGAACCTCACAGAAGCGGAGCCATGCAGTACTGCTCTCGCGTCTGGCGTCTTTCACCTTCTGTAATGTCTTCAAGGTCCATCCATGTTGCAGCACGTGTCACATTTTCCTTTATTTTGTCAGGCTAACGCTGCGTCTCGTGCGTACCGCATTTGGCTTATCCGTTCATCTGTCTGTAGACGTGGAGATAGATTTCAAGCTCTCTTCCAACCTTGTGGTTTTATGAATCTCTGACTTACCTCTCATAACCTCATTTGTTTTCTGGCCATAAATTGGACTGCCAATTATGGATTTTTTTGCGCGGTGGGGGGGATTATTTTAAAATATGTTAGTAGTGTTCTCTTGAAGAAAGATCTACAACTGGGTGAGAAGGTGTTACTTAATTTTCAGTGCCTGAAGGCTGGAAGAAGTACGTAAGCTCTGGAGAGCAGACCCACCTGGGGGTGAAGTCTTAGGACCTTGCCAGCAAATACCTATTGCTTTTCCACTGTGATCTCAGACACCTCTGTCCAGTAGATCTCCTTGGAGCCTCTGTGCCCCTGCCTGTGACTTTTCTCTGGGGGCCCCTGCGCTGGGATCCTTCCCGTGGAGCTGGGAGTCTGTGGTCCACAGGGTCGCTTCTCGCAGGACACGCACCTCAGTTGAGAGATTTAACATTCACAAACGTTTTAGTCTCGAGAGAATTATGATGCCTGAGAAGGAGCTAACCCTAATATTTACCTTTAGAAAATGACAGGTTATTTAAAAGTAGTGAAATATGTTGGCATAGAGAAGGGAGGGTAGAGTCTCGAGCTTGCCTGTCCTGTGGAAACTCCGAGGAGGCAAACACAGGCTATGAATTTATGGCTGTGCAGCGGACTCCTATTTTTAAGGGTTCTGGAAAGCCTGCTGGGTTGTTGTAAAATAAGGCAAATGGTAAGGTGCCAATCCTGAGTAGTGAGGAGACTTGTCTGGGAGATAGCTTCGTGAGGGGAGCTGCCTTTGACCTTAGAAGAATTGATTTTTGGCAGCTCTGCTGTTGTATTTTAAGGTTGCTCAAGGCTCTTTTTTCTTCATTTTACCAAAACATCTATCGGGATATTTTTTTCTTTGAAAATTAATACGGGGGGCGCCTGGGTGGCTCAGTGGATTAAGCCGCTGCCTTCGGCTCAGGTCATGATCTCAGGGTCCTGGGATCGAGCCCCGCATCGGGCTCTCTGCTCGGCGGGGAGCCTGCTTCCTCCTCTCTCTCTGCCTACTTGTGATCTCTCTCTCTGTCAAATAAATAAATAAAATCTTTAAAAAAAAATCACCTATGAAAATTAATACGGGATCATGGTAGAACATTGGAAAATACAAAAGGCATATGGGGGGGAAATCACCTATTGGCCCCTTTTCCTGTGTCTTCATATTTCCATGTAAGAATATAATTTTTTTTCCTTTTTATTAAATGTTTTATTTATTTGTTTGACAGAGATCGCAAGTAGGCAGAGAGAGAGGGGGAAGAAGGCTTCCCGCTGAACAGAGATCCCGATGCGGGGCTCAATCCCAGGACCCTGAGATCATGACCTGAGCCGAAGGCAGAGCCTTAACCCACTGAGCCACCCAGGCACCCCAAGAATATACTTTACTTTTCTTTCTTTCTTTCTTTTTTTTTTTTTTAAGATTTTATTTATTTATTTGACAGACAGAGATAGGCAAAGGGACAGGCAGGGGGTGGGGGGGAACAGGCTCCCCGCCAAGCAGAGAGCCCGATGTGGGACTCGATCCCTAGACCCCGGGATCATGACCTGAGCTGAAGGCAGAGGCTTCAACCCACTGAGCCACCCAGGCGCCCAAGAATGTACTTTTCTAACAGATGATCTCTAATAGCTTCATGGTATCCCACTATATAAATATGCCGTGCTTTATTTAATAATTCCTTATTATGGGAAGCTTAGGCCAGTTCCAAATGTTGCTATAATAATCAGTGTGGATATAAACTGGGTTTTATGTACATCTTCATGCATGTCTTTGGTTATTTGCAAAGAATAAATCCCTAAGAACTCCTGGGTCAAAGATTCCTTTATATCTTTAGGTATTTTTCCGCTTTCATTTGCTCTATCCTCAGTGTGCCTGCCTCCTTCCTTCCTTCCTTTCTTTCAGGGGGAGAGAGAGAGCAAGCACTGAAGAGGGTTCGGGGCGGGAAGGGGGGCAAGAGCAGAGAGAGGGGGAGAGAGAAGGTCTTAAGCAGGTTCCACGCCAGTATGGAGCCCAGTGCGGGGCTCAATCCCACCACCCGGTGATCACAACTTGGGCTGAAATCAGGAGTCAAATACTTAACTGACTGAGCCACCCAGCACCACCCCCCCACCCGTTTCATCTCCTTTTTCCTCCCTTTAATTACTTTTTTAAATTATGTTCCCTGTTCTCTTTTTATTGTTCCTTTCAGTTCTGTAGTTTTGGCTCTGTTGTTTTTTATTGCCTTTAAATGGATCTTGTAAAAAATGTAACTGCATTTTTAGTTTTCTTACAGTATTTCCTCATTTTATTCCGCCCTCTCTCTCTCTTTTAAAACATTTTGGCCTAAACACAAGCATGCATTTTGCACATTTTTCTCCTGTTTCCAGTGGTCTACTCTTTGTATCTTAAATGCCACTTAGCTGTTGTGTTGTAGAATCTTTCTGGAAGCTTCCTAGTTTGTATTGTTTGTTTGCTCTCGAATAAAGTTTTGTCAGGTCCTGTATTTGCCCACAGATGGGGCTTGTAATTTCAGCTCGGTTGCCCTCTGTCTGCCTCGTTGCCGACAGTCTCCTTTCAGATCTTGGGATTGTTAATACAAAGTTATGGCTAGTTCAGCTCTTCAGTATCCCCACGGGAGCTGGGAAGATGCTGGACACATGGGCAGGTTTAGCAGGGAACATCTCTGTTCTCTTTCTTCTGTGTCGGTTGGAGCCGCTGAGCTGGGGTCAACTTTATGCTCTGACTTTTTTCTTTTTTCCTTCCTGCCGGCTGTCAGCCGTGACCGTGGCCGGCCCCCCTGTTTGTCACATTTCTGCTGCAGACGCCACACCTCCGCCCTCAGACCTCCCATCCCATGCTTTCCAGATAGCGCTTTCTAGAGCAATAAACAGCCCAAGTGATATGCTTATTCTGTGTCTCTGGCCCCTGGTGTCCTCCAGCACTTGCCCTTCTGAATAAGAGGTCATTAGTGGGGTCCGACCAAAGTCTCATTCCCTTAATCTCTGTAGACTGCTGCTGTTCAGGAGGGTCCTTGCCATTCTAGCCTTGGTAGCCTTTTCGAATCCAGCCCCAGCTACACTATTTATATCTGGCAAATATTCCTTTTCCTTCCGTCATGTCCTTATATCAAGCATAAATCTCCTGGGTTATTATTTAGTGAGGAGAGGCTAACCCATAAGTTGACGCGGATCCCTCTGGTTTTTTCTGCTGGGTGTAGCATTTTTCTTCCCTCGCTGGCCTGCTGCTGAGTGCTGCTCTGGGCTATATGACTTCAAAGCTGTCCCCCCAGAGGCAGCTGTCCTTAAACTAAAACTAAAACGAAAGACATTTCAGAGCTCTTTAAAAAATAATAATAATAATAATAAAACGCCCTGTGAATCCTCTGCTTTTCATGTGGTTCCTAGCCTCCCTCTGACAGCATGACCTGTTCTGGGCTGCCAGCTCTCATTCCTTTGATGTCTGTCTCCAGGATACCTCCCTGGAATCTGAGCAGAGAAGAGTGAAATTGTCTGGTGTGAGTGTGTTGAGAGGGGGTGTTGGGGGTCGGGAGGGAGGGACCCCAGTAACTTTGTGTACGTGTTCGGAAGGAATTGAGGTTTAACTGGCAATAACGCTGGATGAACATACGTTATTCTTGATTATGTGAATATTTCAGTTTTTCTTTTCTTTTCACTGCCCTTCCCCTCCCCACAAGTTTTCCCCTAAACTGTGACTTCGGTATTCATTGTGTAGGAGCATGGTCTGGTTGTTTTTGAGCGGTGTTTGTTGTTTCCCCTGTCTTCTTCTGGCCATTTGCCTCTCTGGAATGCCGGGCCTCCTCATTTAGTCATGCTAGTCCCCCTGTTTTTTTTTCCTTAAAAAAAAAAAAAAAAGGAATTTTTTTCTTATTACAGAGAATATCAAATATATACAATAGTGGACAGAACAACATCGTGAACCCCCATACACTGATTGTCCAGCTGAAGACAATGATCAGTTCCTAGCATCTTTTTTTCCATCTGTTCCCTTTGCCACCCTACTTCCCCTCGTCCCCTCTGTTATTTTGAAGCAGATTTCAGACATCCTGTCATTTCAGCCATAAGTATTTGGCTATGACCTTTAAAAGATTAGGATTTGAAAAATAACTAATACTGTTACCACGCCCCCAAATTAATAATTATTTGATAATGTCAAATAGGCAGGCAGTGTACAGATAAGGAGTGCAGATACTTCCTATTGTCTTATATATGTATTTAAGAGTCGTCTTTTAAAATTACACCTATATCTTAGTTAATCTCAAGCTTTATCTAAGTGTTTACCCAGCTAAGGCCTAGCCAGCTTTAATTAAACATCCCCCCAAGACTAATAAGGGGAATTGGTATCTGGCCCCATGCTGCAGACCCTTCTAACCAGATAGCCCCGGTAGCTAGAGCCCTAGGCTCCTTCTCTATGGGCTTGAAGCCCCTGGAGGCTATGATGGTTGCCCCATAAACTTTGAGTCTCTGAGGTCACGGCAAATTTTTGTTAAACATGTTCCAAATGGTGACATTTTTAAAAATTTTTTTTTAAATTTTATTTATTTGACAGAGATCACAAGTAGGCAGAGCGGCAGGCAGAGAGAGAGGAGGAAGCAGGCTCCCCGCTGAGCAGAGAGCCCGATGTGGGGCTCGATCCCCAGGACCCTGGGATCATGACCTGAGCCTAATGCAGAGGCTTTAACCCACTGAGCCGCCCAGGCAGCCCACCAAACAGTGACATTTAAAAAATGTTATTCCTGGGGCATCTGGGTGCCCCAGATGGTTAGTCGGTTAAGCTTCTGCCTTTAGCTCAGGTCATGATCCCTGGGTCTTGGGATCAAGCCCCAAGTTGGGCTCTCTGCTCAGCTAGGAGCCTGCTGCTCCCCACCCTGCCCCTGCTTACCCAATAATCAATCAATCAAATCAATCAATAAAAATTTTTTAAAAATAAAAAAATCTCATTCCTTTATCCTTGTTTAACAAACTTGCATAGCACTCACTCCTTTTGTACCTAACGTTGATCTAAGTGCTTATAGGTACATATTAGTTCTTTGTTCTCCTAACAGCCCTGAAGATTAGCTTGTATTTACCAGAGGGAAAATATTATTTTCCGTCTCTTTTATATCAGTAGGTTTTGTGATGGTGAACCCACTTCCTGCATTTTCTGGGACACTCCCAGTTTTATGTTATTTTAACTTTTCTGGTAAAAGTGAGTGTATATGTATAAATGTGGACTATGTCTTTGTACTGGGAAAAAGTCTATTATGTGACCATGTAATCGGAAAACTGGTTCAGCCGACCACTCTGACGCTTGACCGATGATCCTCATGCTTGTTAAGGCTGGTGCCGGATCATCCTTCTTGCCTCACTTGTCTGCGTGGCCAGCGTTTGGCATGGGAGCGCCAAGGCAGGCTGGCACACCTGGTTATTCTCTCCATGCTCCCCCCTCGCTTCGTGTATTTCACAGGGGTCCGATGGTCACAGCAGTGTCTGGTCTTTAGGTCATTCCTGGGGCCTGGACGGTGTGGAGGAAAGACTCCGAGCCCGAGCTGCATAGCGTGTCCGTTCACGGAAGGCCTTTAGCTGGGGTGAGCGTGGGCCCTGGGCTCGCACCTGCCAGGAGGCCACTCGCGGGGCTGGGGGTGGGCAAAAGGGGGCTTGCGCAGCTGTGGTGCTCAGACAAAGGGCCGCTCTTCTGCGCTAGGGGGAGGGAAAGGTAAGACTGAAGGCTTTGTCATGGAGAACATTTTTCATCTAATGAGAGAAGGCGGCTTCAGCCAGGTGTGCTAATGAATAGTGTTTACACTGGGTTGAAGCCTGATGGGACACGCAGCTTTACTCCATTTGAATGGGTGGCACGCTAGTGCTATGGAAAGACCAGCCGTTCTTTAGGGGACAACGGATATAAGCAGGAGGGGGACAGAGGATAGCGTAACCTCACAGCCACGGGGCCACAGATCTTATTTGGGGTATGTTTGAAGGATGCCAAGCAGACTTTGATCTGGGCAGCATGGTGGCTCTGCTCGCTAGACTCCAGCCGTCTACACCCGCCTTAATAGCATCTTCTCCCAGAGCTCTGTCACAGCAGGCCCCTTCTGTGACCCCTGGTCCTATTCCACACAGGACCCGGTCTGAGACACAGTAGGTGCTGCATATATATATATATATATTTATATTTATATTTATATTTATATTTATATTTGGGATGAACAAACACACACTCATTCACTGTAGCCCTCAATGGCTTGCAAAGGCCTGGGGTCTTCTCATTTTCACAAGAGCTTACCAGGTCTTCTCTGAACATGGATCACCTTTCATTTTCTAGATTCACCTTTCATTTTCTAGATTCCTCTTGATTCTGCTTTGGCCAGAAGATTCTAGGGCTTTCCAAGCTTTCCCCTGGCCACACCCTGACCCGATTTCATGGCTGTCAGTTTCCAGAAATTGCCCTTCCCAAACCTCATTGCCTGATTGGCTACCCTCAGAGGAGCCTCTGGTGTGTGTCCCTGCCCTGTTGTCACAGCCATCCATTGGGTGGTAGCCCCCCCGACGCCTCAGTGTTGTTCAGTGGGCGGGGGCAGATTTTTGGATGTCACGTAGACCACATAACAGCAGAGAAGTGACTCCTTGCCCAAGAATCCCCAGAAACCCAGGAAGGGGAGTGGAGTCCTGTGGCTGGTTGAAGTGATAGAACCATGAGTGGCAGCAGGCAAATGCTCTGTCCAACTAGAAAGTCCGCTTGGAAACAGGTTAGGAGAATGTTCTTAATTGGGTTGCAATTTGGCCAGACTTGGGATGATTTTTTTTTTTTTTGACCCTCAATTTAAGTACTTTCTCAGAAGTAACCCCTTGGTTTTCTTTTTGCGCTTCCTAAGTTTCCCATAGTCAGCGTTTATGACTTTTATGATACTGTTAAAAATAAATGCCTTCTTAAAAAAATAAATGGAATTCCAAAGACATCACCTCACTTGTTAAATTGCACAGCGAGGCAAGCACCCGGTGCCTCTTCCCATCTGTTTACTTTTCAATTAATAAAGGGCAAGGGATGTTTGTGCTCAAGGCTTGAGGCCCTCAGCTGCTTGCATTGGAATCTGTGAATTTAGTCCAAATTGATAACGTTCTGCTAGTCACGAAGGCTTTCATTTATTCTATCAAAGCCGCTTAAATGAAGGCGGATTTCTCAAACTGACCACGTAGTGTGGAGGATAAACAGCTTTCTAAGAAGTGTTTTGTGAATAATAGGGATGTGGATTTGCTGTAGGGGTCTTGAATAGTTTTTATAATGCATTGTTTTAAGTTAGTGGGAGGCAGAGATGAAAGGACATCTCAAGATAAGCCCTGTGAGTAATTTTTGTTCGAGTGAGGAGTTGAGGAGGATGGGATTTGCTTTAGCATTCATGTGCAGTCCTGATGCAGAAAGTGTCCCAAAACAGAATGCTGCCTGGGACTCACGGCAGGACAGGGCCCTCATTTTGGCTGGGATTTGGGAATTGAGCATGTGGTGATTCTAATATTAGAAAACCAGTTCTTAACCCTCCCCCGTTCCTTATCCTTAAAGCTCTCTGTCCCTCTCGCAGTGTGTGTACCAAGCCTCTCCTCCTCCTTCCTCTCGTGCTCTCTCTGTGAGCAGTCCTTTCATTTATTTCTTGGCTGCTTATCTTCTTATTAATCAGATTTTCTCCCTTGGCCAAGCTCTTCTCCCAAAGGCCTTGCCTCAGTCTTATGAAGCACTCTGGGCGGTTAGAAGGGTTCTGTGCTTTAGATGCGGATGTTGGCTTCTGCCAATGGTGACTGCATCCTGAAGGAGGAAATCTTACCAGAAACACCGAAGTACCTTCTGTGTGATTGGTTACAGTGTGTTTTGGTCCCAGGGGCACCAGGAATGAGACACTAAATTATCTTGCGTTTTGGAACTTTTGAGGATTTGGAAACAGGCGAATTTTTAGTCCTCTTAGGGGATTCAGGCTGCAGATATTAAAGTTGGTGGGAAGGGACTATTCCGAGTGGTCACAAAGATTGAAAAGAGGCAGGGTTAAAGGGGGGGGAGGAACTGAAGGGGTGCCTGGGTGGCCTAGTCGATTAAGCATCTGCCTTTGTCTCAGGTCGTGATCCTGGGGTCCTGGGATCAAGCCTCACACCAGGCTCCCCGCTCAGTGGGGAGTCTGCCTCTCCCTGTCCTTCTGTCCCTCCCCACTGCTCATGCTCACTCTCTCTCAAATATATGAATAAAATCTTAAAAAGGAAGAGTGGGGCTTGACCACCCATCTCTGATTTCCTTTGGGATTTGAATAATTCAGATCAGTCAAAAGGAGATTTTTACGGAGCACAGGCAAATAGCCTTTCTGAGTCTCTTTCCTCATTTTTATTCCGTTAGTTGGACTGGATAATTCCTAAGTTCTCTCCAGCTCCAAAATTCTATGTGAACGTCAGGCATTCACATGGATTCACGTATAGTTGAAGGATGTTTAGACTTTGCAAGAAAAACCTGTGAACTGGTTGACTTGAAATACTAATCCATGCAAATAATCTTGGAATTAGTATAGTTAACATATGGGATAATAATACTACTGACAGTAGCTATATTTATAAACATTTACCATATGTAAGACACTGTTTATTATTTATTTATTTAAGATTTTATTTATTTATTTGACAGAAAGATCACAAGTAGGCAGAGAGGCAGGCAGAGAGAGAGGGGGAAGCAGGCTCCCCGCTGAGCAGAGAGCCCAGGACCCTGGGATCATGACCTGAGCTGAAGGCAGAGGCTTTAACCCACTGAGCCACCCAGGCGCCTGACATTATTTATATTTTACGTGTATTAATTTAATCTACAAAACAATCCTATGAGGTAAGGGCTGATATTAGCCCCATTTTGTAGATGAGAAGCAGGTTAGGTAACTTTTGTAAGATTGTAGATTAGTTAAGTCATGGCATCTGGGTTCAAATGCAGGCAGGCAGGATTCCGTCCACCATTATACCCCACTGCCTCTATAACTAATTTTCCTCGAATGAGTCACGTTAGATCCCCTCAACAATTTACCAGACCTCAGGTAACCCGGACCCTGCCACAGGCTCTGGCCCATTTTCCTCTTGACTCTGGTCGTGTCTCCTGCCTGGAAAGTGTCTGCCCTTCTGCGCTCAGCCTGCCCAAACCCAGCTGTGACCTCCAGAAAGCCTTCCCCAGCTTTCTGGGGACCTCCAGCTCTTTGAGCTCCTTTCGGGAACGTCTGGTGTTACTTCCTCCTCAGCAATTTGGCACTCACATTGATTTGTAATTTTCATTTTGCTTTCCAAACCGTGTTATAAGCACTTTGAAGGAAGGGAAGAGGACTGAACATTTAGATCACCCTGTTTATGTTCAGGTGGGCCTTAGCCCAGTTCTAAATGGGCTTTTGGACTTTCAATTTTTGTTTCCCTCATTGAGGATGGTCGGGCCCGCAGATCAGCCCCCCAACCTCTGGACATAACTTCTCACAAGACTGTTTAGAAGAGGGGCGCCTGGATGGCTCAGTGGGTTAAAGCCTCTGCCTTCGGCTCAGGTCATGATCTCAGGGTCCTGGGATCGAGCCCCGCATCAGACTCTCTGCTTGGCAGGGAGCCTGCTTCCTCCTCTATCTCTGCCTGTCTCTCTGCCTACTTGTGATCTCTGTCAAATAAATAAATAATAAAATTAAAAAAAAAAAAAAGACTGTTTAAGAGAAATGAAAAATAGTTCTGGGGGTGCCTGGGTGGCTCAGTGGGTTAAGCCGCTGCCTTTGGCTTGGGTCATGATCTCAGGGTCCTGGGATCGAGTCCCGCATTGGGCTTTCTGCTCAGCAGGGAGCCTACTTCCCTCTCTCTCTCTCTCTTTGCCTGCTTTTCTGTCTAGTTGTGATCTCTCTCTGTCAAATAACTAAATAAAATCTTTAAAAAAAATGAGTTCTGTTTCATGGAGCTGGTAACTAATGTATGAAATTTCATTACCCTCAGCAGGGGGATGTAGAGAAAACTCAGTCATTAATGATGGTCCCCTGTTCCCACCAAGGGACTCTAGGGTAGCTGTGTTGTCCTTTGGGGCTTTGTGGTGACGAAACACTTGGGTGTCCGGAACTGGGTATGATAAATTCATCTTGCCTGTCAACACCGACTGATGGGGAGAATGTTAGCGATCCCGAGGCTTCGTCTGGTTACCAGGCCTGTCAGGGGCTCTGTGGAGGGAAATGGTGGCAAGTCAGGAAACCTCTGCCATCCTGGAGCGCTGACGGCCTCCTACTGGGAGCAGAAGCCTCGCTGGAGCCCATCATCCCAGTGTATAGGGTACAGGTACTGCTTGCCCACTCCCACTTCACTCTATTTTAAGTCAGAAATGGCCAGAAGATATCTGAGAGCTCCGTTGAGAATGCCAGGAGCCAGAACAGAAGTGAAGCGCCTCTTGCGTCCTTGTAATAGCAGATGACTTAGGCAAAGCTGGCCACATGGCACTCCCGCCCCCCTCAGCTGCTCAGAAGAGGGAGCCCCCCAGCCCACATACTGCCCACCGATGGCTGGGGCAGACGGGTACCTCTCAGAAGCTTCTTCCTTTGAAGAGTCCTTTCTGCTGGCTCCCACCAGAACTTAGGGTAGGGTGGCCTCCTTCTGGCCCTGACCCTGGGTCGGGGAGACTAGCTCTTAGATTGCTTTAAGATGCTTCTTGTCTTAGAAGGGGCTCTGGCTTTCACCTGAGGTGAATCAAAACTCAGTGACAGAGTCACCTCAGGGCCGGAGAGCAGCGAAAATGGAAACGGGACTCGAGTGGGTGGAACAGTTTCATTTTACAGAGAGTGAGCAGTTCCGCTAAGGAGATGACAGGTAGCCCCCAAAACTGTCCCTGAGTTTTGTTTCGCTCAAGACCTGTGGTTCTCGAACCCGAGTCCGCATCAGAATCACCTGAAGGCTTGCTAAAATACAGATTGCTGGGCCCTGCCTTGGAGTTTCTGGCTAGTTGGACCGGGGGTGGGGTCCCCAGATTCACGTTTCTAGCTGGTTCTCAGGTGATGCTGCTGATGCTGCGGCTGCCGGGCCAGGGATCACACTTAGGGAACAAGCACTCAGGACAAAACCAGGCAACGCTAGCCGGTACCCAGGCAGGGAGGCAGACTTTTCAGATGATCTTTGGCCTTCACTTTTTTCCTAAGTTTCCGAATAGATTAAAAATATTTTAAAAATTGGGGCACCTGGGTGGCTCAGTCGGTTAAGCGTTTGCCTTTGGCTCAGGTCATGATGCTAGGGTCCCGGGATGGAGCCCCGCATCCAGCAGGCTCCCTGCTCAGCCAGGAGTCTGCTTCTCCCTCTGCCCCTCCCTGCTGTTTGTGCGTACCCACTGTCTCTCAAATTTTAAAAATGTATAAACAATTAAATAATATATTCCAACACAGACTCTACATTGTCCTCCAGCACGGGGGCCTCCATTGCTCTGAGTCTGCGCTGTTCTTAGTTTATCCTCGGAGCCCTGTACAGAGGAGGATAAGCCATCAGCTGGGGCTTCCCCATTTCCTGGACATGAAACCCACCTGTGTCTTTCACTCTTCCTGCGGTCACGATGGTTGATTCCTCTCGGCGCATCCCTTCCTGGTAGCATCTCCATTAAAGGTTTACCCTTCCTCTTTGTATTTATATACGGTTTTTCCGTTGGGTTCTCCTTTCAGCCTTGTAAAATGACCTAGTGTCCAGCCGCAATTGTCATTAATCGTGTCCCAAGTGTCCCAGATTCCCACGGCTCGCTCTTTCTTTCCTGTAGATGAGCACCTCTAGCAAGCCGCCCTTGGCCCCGTAACCATATGCGTGCCTCTTACATTTCCTTCTTTGTGAGGAGCGCTGGATGGGTGGGCTGGGGCTGGAGGAGATGGCCCCCAACACCCAGATCCGGAGGGTCCAGATGTGGCCTGGTAATTGACTTCCCCTACCACCTGCGTGCAGCTAGATCTACTCTTTATTTATTTTTAAAGATTTTATTTATTCATTTGACAGAGAAATCACAAGTAGGCAGAGAAGCAGGCAGAGAGAGAGGGGGAAGCTAGCTCCCTGCCGAGCAGAGAGCCTGATGCGGGGCTTGATCCCAGGACCCTGAGTCCATGACCTGAGCCGAAGGCAGAGGCTTAACCCACTAAGCCACCCAGGCGCCCCTAGATCCACTCTTTATTATTTAATCCACTCAACACTCTGCATTCAAGGCCCTGGTCATGAATGACCCATGGATGAGGGTTTTCCGAGACAAGTAGGTCTGAATCACTAAACACAGCGGTGAGGACGGAGGGTAGAGGGTGCGCCAAGTGCCCCTGGCAGGTGTGACATGTCACTGCAGGACCAGAGCAGGTGTTCCTCGTGCAAATGGCAAATGTGTCAGAGAAGGCAGCCTCCTTCAGGGCCTTTCTGGCTCCCTGGGAGATAATGCTGATTGCAGTGAAAACGGCGAGTGCCTGCTTCCCATGCAAAGTTACCATTGCACTCTCCTCCCTGTGGGAAAAAAATAAAAATAAAAATACATATATATGCTTGTGGCTAAAAATAAACAGCATACATAGGTTTGTAATAAACAGGGATCTTTCTCTGTTTCTTTCTGTTCCCCAAAACTACCCCTTTGAACTGTTTACGGCTTTTTTATTGTTGTTTAATTCTGGTAATTATGTCTCTAAATAATACATATTCCCCGCTCCTATTTCTCTGTCCCTCCTTTTTCAACATTATTAGTTGCTTTTCTCTTAGGAGGGATGATTATTTAGCTCACTTAAATGAACCTTGCCTTCCTGGTTCTCTTGATATGATCATGTCACCATTCACAGCTCTCCCGATTACACTTTTCGCTTTACATCACGTGCTTATGCCTTGAACCCTGTCCTTCAGTAAAGACTTTCTGGTTGGAGACTCTTGGTGTCTTCTCACTTTCAGCTCTTTTCCCCCTCCCGGTCCTGTTTTCTGTACCTTAACTTTCACTCCACCAAAGTCATTGCTACTTACATTGTTATATAACTGAGATTCCTACTTGCTTGAGAATCTGTAAATATTGTTCAGGGCAAATTCAGCTGGTGTATTACGATTATTCTTTCGTATAGCTTTTTGGTTTTGTTTTTGTTGATGTTTCTAGTTTTCTAGTTGTCCCCCCTTGTCTTATTTGACTTACGGCCTCCGTTTTTCCCTTTAAAACTCAATTCAATCAGGCCTTCTGTTGAGTGCCTCCTTTCCCTCGGAGAGCCCCCCTTTCCTGGGATTCTTCAGTCTTCCTTCTTTCTAGACAGGTTGTTCTCTGAGTGTGCCACATAGCTGTCATGCTGGAACTTTCCCGAGTTGGATTTCCAATGGGATTTTATTCTAACTCTACTCACTGAGTGGGTCCAAGTTTTGTTTTTTCGTTTTTGGGGTTTTGGGGGGGTTGTTTTGGGGTTTGTTTTTGGGTTGTTTTTGTCTTTGTAGTCCAGATACCAATCACTAATGTTACCAAGGAGATCTTAAAGAGCAAAACGCATTTTTGAGAGCAGAGATTTAAAATTTAGTATATGAGTTCAACACGGGTTAGGTGTAAATGAGAGTCAGCTGTCTTTGGATTAAATGTTACTATAAAGTTTTTTTGTTTTGTTTTGTTTTGTTTTTTAGAAGATTAAAAAACGGAAGTAAAGCAAGGATTCCAAGGGCTGTTCTCTCTCCAGGGCAGCAACGGGGCTTTGCGATCTGGCCTTAAGTCTCCTCTGCTTGGGTCAGGCCCAATCAGGGCCTTCTCCCGGGGTTGAGGGATGGTATGTGGTATGCTAGGAAATGGTAGATGAAGATTTAACCCGAGCCCTGAGTTGAAATCTTGCCATTGGCCCCTGTTAGTTAGTTGATCTCCCGTATAAGACAGACAGTAAAGCCAGACTTCCTGGAATATTGGGAAGGTCAAATAAACCAAAGAAAAAGAAGGCATCCTGAAAAACTGGCATGTTCTGTAGATACAGGTTATTGTTACGAAGTTGTTGTGATCGGAAGCCTTTGCTGCAGAAGCGAAATCAGCAAAGGCTGAAAGTGAGACGAGACTGAATTGGGAGGTTAATGCACCATCAAAAAGAATTACACAGGGTCATATTTAATAACATAAACCAACATTTTACTGCGGGAGTCACCAACTCAGAGGCCAGTGGGGACCAGGCGGGTGAAGAGGAGTGAATTGGGCCCCCAGATGGAGTCCCCATCCAGGGGGAAGGCCCCACTCGCCTCCAGCTGATGCTGCCTTGGAGGAAGGAGGTCTTCTGCCATATGGGGATTCCATGTAAATCGGAAGCAGATCATAAAAATTATTCTCAGTATTACATTTACATAGCTGATCATACTATTTATGTGTCTCCTAGTTTTGTGATCATTTGTATGTGTTCGTGATATTTATTCCCTGATACTTTTCTTCAGGGGAATCAGGAATAACGTTGAGGCGAACCCAGCCAGAATGCAGCCCTTTGGGACACAGTGAGAAACTTACCCCCAGGTTAATGTTCATCCGGTGAAGGCATGTTGCTTTGGCCCCTTACCAGTTGGCCTTCTCCGACCTTCAGGCCTCCATCTTGTCCACAAGGCGTCCACGGACAGAAGCTCGTTGAATGTTCTCCCCGTGAAGTCAGATATTTCAGATATACTACCTTTCCCCAAACTGCCATTGTTTGGAAGTAAAATATGAAGTTAGCATGTTTTAAAGAAGCGGCGCCGTGCCTTCCTAACCCCACTCCCCTAAACCCTCGACTCATCGGCAAGTGAACATCACATTTGTACGAGGCTGGAATGGCCGCACATCTTCATCTGTGCCCTCCTTCCTTCCCCCAACAGTCCCGCAACCTCAGCAACTTCTCCAGAGTTTTGGCCAAGGTTGGCTTCAGGCTTACAAACTGGTTTTCCTTTATCTGTGATGTTTATCCTCACCTCTCTTAATTACCAGCAGCCCAGCTCCTCCGAGAAGATGGCTTTGTCGGTAGAAGCTTCTCTGACTGCTGATGTTCTGGGGAGTCGAAGGAACCTGATGTGGGGACTTCAGGAACTGGAGGACCGCTGGCGAGGGGTGGCCGGGCCTGTCTCCAGGCACTGTTTTGAAATGCGCTATCACCTGTTTCCCATTTAGCCCGTCTCCTTTTTACCTCTCTCTTCTCTGCCCCCAAGAGCCCAGGGCCTTCTTTTTTCTTTTTTTCCTTTTAAGATTTTATTTTTTTGACAGGGAGAGCAGCAGGCAGAGGGAGAGAGAGAAGCTGACTGCCCACCCAGCAGAGAGCCTGATGCGGGGCTCAATCCCAAGACCCTGGAATCAAGACCTGAGCCAAAATCAGATGCTGAGCCAACTGAGCCACCCGGGTGCTCGAAGCCCAGGGCCCTCTGGTGGAAGTATCCCTGCCCTTCAGCCAGATCAGCCCAACCCTCCCCCTATCCCTGGCCAACTGTTGTTGTTGTTGTTTTTAATCTCCTATTCCAGTACTCCTCCCAGCCTTCCATCAGATCACCATTCACCTTCCAGGGTATTCTGAACAGGTTACCGGCTGCTCAGGTGGGAAGACGGGCAGTCATATTTAAGAACAGAACTTTTCATTACCTAGAACCATGTTCCCAAGAACATGGGGGAAGGCTGCTGTTAAAAAAAAGAGGTGGGGGGGCACCTAGGTGGCTCAGTGGTTTAAAGCTTCAGCCTTCGGCTGGGGTCGTGATCTCAGGGTCCTGGGATCGAGCCCCGTGTCGGGCTCTCTGCTTGGCCGGAAGCCTGCTTCCCCCTCTCTCTCTGCCTGCCTCTGTCTACTTGTGGTCTGTTTGTCAGATAAATAAATAAAATCTTAAGAAAAAAAAAAAGAGAGTGGGGGGAGGAAGCCACATAAATAGTATATACTTAGGATTTGCAGATTTAACACTGTCCTGAATTTTTGAGTGCTTCAAGCAATCCCACAGGTTCCTGAGAGGTAGTAATTTGTAATTTTACTGAGACGTGGATTTGAATTGCAGCTTGGTTGTAAATCTTAACTAATTAAAACTTTCTTTGTGGGAAGGAAACAAAACAAAACAAAAACGGCTGTTTTGAAAAGAAAATCAGCTGCTAGTATTAATGATGTTAGGAAAGAAAAAGCAAAGATGTCCAAAGAAGGGCTAGGTCTTAGCCAGAAAAAAAGGAGTTTTGGATAAATTAAAGACTAGGATGATGAATTTTGCTGTGCTGGGAATAAGTCCACCGGATACTTCAGAGGGAAACAAGGAAGTTCATGAAAGTTTTAGCGGTTGCTTGAGCCAGAACAGCATTTTTTTCCAGTGAGATAGAGCTCTGGAGAAGGTTGAAAAGGGGGTTAACTTGGAGTGAGAGGTGAGACATTGAAAAGAAAAAAAACCAGGAAAAAGCCAGAAGCCTCGATCCCTCTTTCTGTATTTATGGGTTTGGGGATTTATGGAGCTGTCTGGATGTTCTTCTCTGGAATGTCAGGGCTCTCTTGTACCCCTGTCGTTGGATGTGATGGGACAGGTGCTTCGTGGCCAGCTGTCAAGAGTACTGTGAAAGAAATTCCTGCATTTCGTTTCCGGGTGATCTGATTCGCTGATGTTTAAGTTTCTGTACCTCTTCCTTACCATCAGTCCTTCCTTTTGACTTTTTCATCAGTGTGTGTGTCTCTTAGCCAGAGGCAGTGAGTGTTGAACTGAAGGAAGACCTTTATGGTCGGCTAGTCCTTGCCACTCGAAAACACCCGACTGCCCCCAGGGCCCCGGGCCAGACAGACTTCAAAGCAAGCAGTTACTTTGCCTTCCCATCTCTGTTTTAAAAAAACTCCTCCCCTTGCTGCACCCTGACCTGTCATTATCTGGTTGTCCAAAATTGCCACCTAGACCCGTCTCCCAGCACCGTAAAACCCTAGCGCCCGCCTGCCTTACTAGGACAGTTTTTCCTAGGGCCTAGAGTTTGGCAGAAGTCTGTAATTGACACGTAACGTGTGAATGAAGCTTGGTCTTTGAAAGTTGGTGTTTTAAAAGCAAATGAGGCTTGGTGGTTGCCAGAGCCTGGGGGAAATGGATTGGTGTGTTAGTGATTAATAGGTATGGGGTTTCAGGCTGGGAAGATGAGAAGGTTCTGGATATGGATGGTGGTAATGGTTGCAGAATCGGGTGAATGTACATAATGCTACAGAACTGTACTTGTAAACATGGTTAAAATTTTAGGGTATGTATATTTTACCACAATTAAAAAAAAATGAATTATGTCAAATGAGGCTTTCCTGAAGAATATGGCACAAACCATACAAGAATACAAGATCTTGGGGCGCCTGGGTGGCTCAGTGGATTAAGCCGCTGCCTTCGGCTCAGGTCATGATCTCAGGGTCCTGGGATCGAGCCCCGCATCGGGCTCTCTGCTCTGCAGGGAGCCTGCTTCCTCCTCTCTCTCTGCCTCCTCTCTCTCTGCCTGCCTCTCTGCCTACTTGTGATCTCTCTCTCTGTCAAATAAATAAATAAAATCTTTAAAAAAAAAAAAAAAGAATACAAAATCTTGGGGCCCCTGGGTAGCTTAATTGTTAAGTATCTGCCTTCAGCTTAGGTCAGGATCCCACGGTCTTGGGATTGAGTCCAGTGCGGGGCTCCGTGCTCAGCGGGAGGCCTGTTTCTCCCTCTCCCACTCCCCCTGCTTGTGTTCCCTCTTTCACTGTGTCTCTCTCTGTCAAATAAATAAATAAAATCTTAAAAAAAAAAAAAAGAATTCAAGATCTTTTAGAAAATTTGGCAAATACAGAGAAACAGAAGAAAATAGGAATCCTGAATCTCCCTACAGCTGACATCTTGCATTTAACTGCCTTTGTATATACCTCCAGCCTTTTTTCTGTGTAAATATAATTTTTATACAAAGGTGGGACTAAACTATATGTACAGTTTGTAGTTTTCACTCAGAGGGTTGCGGATATTCTCCTATGGCATTTACCATTCAAGACATCATTAGTTTTCACAGTTGTTTGATACTCCATCTTTCCTGACTCCCAGATAAGGTCCCCTTCCCAGTATTATAGGCACTTTCATTGTGACCGCTGTTGTTTATTAATATAGAGTTTTTAATATGTGTGTTTGGGGCTATTTGATGTCTGTCTCCTTACGAGAGTGTCAGTGCCAGAGGGATAGGTATTTTGTGTGTTTAGCTTACCATCCTGTCCCCAGTACCTGCCTGGCATGTTGTAGGTTTGTAAACAAAAAGTAAATAGAGGGGCGCCTGGGTGGCTCAGTGGGGAAATCCTCTGCCTTCCGCTCAGGTCGTGATCTCAGGGTCCTGGGATCGAGGCCTGCATTGGGCTCTCTGCTCAGCGGGGAGCCTGCTTCCCTTCCTCTCTCTCTGTTTGCCTCTCTGCCTACTTGTGATCTCTGTCTGTCGAATAAATAAATAAAATCATTTAAAAAAAAGTGAATAGATTTCTACATTGTTGGACATTTCCTTTCCTGATTTTTGCTCATAAAGTGTATATAAAAGCTCTTTTTTTATATAAATCTTTTTTTTAAGATTTTATTTGTGACAGAGAGAGAGAGCACAAGCAGGGGGAGCAGCAGGCAGAGGGTGAAGCAAGCTCCCTGCTGAGCAAGGCACCAGATGCAAGACATGATCCCTGGACCCTGGGATCATGACCTGAGTGGAAGGCAGTCACTTAGCTGACTGAACCAACTAGGCATCCCAAAGTTCATGTTTTCTTAAAGATTTTCTTAATTTGTTTGAGAGAGAGAATGCACTAGCATGGGGGAGGGGCAGAAGAAGAGGGAGAAGCAGGCTTCCTGCTGAGTAGGGGGCCCGATTTGGGGCTTAATCCCAGGACCCCAAGGTCACAACCTGAACCAGAGGCAGATGCATAACTGACTGAGCCACCCAGGTGCCCCTAAAACCTCTTTTTTTTTATAAATAAGACTTTGTACAAATTCGTAATAATTTCCTTGCTAAAAATTCTTTTAAATCTAGTACGTTTAGTGTAATAATAATAATTATGCTCTGTGTGGAGTTTTAGAAAACAAAACAGAAGGGAAAAGTAAACATCACTCACAGTCCTTTTTCTGGGGTCTGGAATAGTTTAAAGATTTTTTTTTTTTTTTTATTTATGTATTTGACAGAGAGAGATCACAAGTAGGCAGAGAGGCAGGCAGAGAGAGAGAGGGAAGCAGGCTCCCCGCTGAGCAGAGAGCCCGATGCGGGACTCGATCCCAGGCCCCTGAGATCATGACCTGAGCCGAAGGCAGCGGCCTAAACCACTGAGCCACCCAGGCGCCCCTGGGGTCTGGAATAGTTTAAATGGCATGATAATATCTGTTAGAACTTTGAAAGAAATTGCCTGTGAACCTGTCTGAGCCCAGTGCCTTTTTGGGCAAGTGGTGATTTGACGACAATGTCTAGATAGCCTGTGGTTATTGTTATACTCAAGTTTTTTACTTATTAATTACTTTTGGTCTTTTGTATTTTCCTCTGAGAGTATCTGTTTTATCCAAATGAGCTTTTAATTGGTGGAATTCTGAGGAAAGTTCTCAGCCTTCACCAGTCTATGAAGGAGTAATTAACATTGCAGTCAGCGGGTGAATCAGAGGTTTCCAGTGACGAAGAAGCCTGGTTTCTGGGAGATGGGCAGCAAAGGGCAGAGGTGTGTTTTGGAATCCAGGAATCTCTTGGAGTTGCCCAAGTATTTCAAAATGTTCTGTGTTCTTGTCAGGATTAATGAGATGGTGCATGTAAAAAGTTTAGTACTCACTAGATGGTTATTTACATTGCTCTTCTGTGCTGGATGCCCTAATAGCACCCCCGGGGATAGAAACTGGATGGAGAAGATAAGGGCCCTACCTTTGAGGAGCCCATCATCATATACAGGGAATACAGAGCATCAACAAACATAAAAAAAACTCAGGGATGGAGAAAGAACGAGCTTTCTGCTTGAGGAAGAAGCCTCACGTCCACGAGACATGAAAGAGAAGCATTGGCATTGGCTGTAGGAGGAATGAGGCAAGGAGGGATGCCCCAGACAGGAGAGATAACCCGTGTGGTGGGTGAAGGGGTCAGAGTGTGGCATATTCCAGGGCAACAAAGAACCGTGGTCATCTGTCGTATCTTCCATGTGATGCCACATGGAAGCTGGAAAGGCAGGTTAGGGCTAGGTTGTGAAGACCAAAAGAGCTGGTGACTGTTCCTAATAGTCAGGAGCCATTGAGGGTTTTAAAGCCAAGCAATGGTATGATCATAATTATGGTTTAGAGAGATGGGGGATGAGAGAGAGAGAGAGACTCAAGGCTGGGAACAGCTTGGGGGTGGTTGTGGTTGGTGCAGTGAGACACAAGAGAAACCCTGGGTTGGTGGGACGGTGGTAGCAGGGAAAGCAGACCAGGAGGGGCCTAGAGGAGCTTGGGAACTGAGTGGTTAGTAGAGTTGGAGTGAGAAGTAGAAGGAGATGAGCGACATCAGGCCCCTGGGAGTCACACACAGCACCTTGAAAGAATTGGCACAGGCTTCATCCAGGCCCTTCCTCACTTTCTCTTGTCTCTCTGGCTCTTAGCCCCAAACTTGACCCCCGAACTTGAGCTAACTGGGTCTTTTATTAAGCTCTTGCTTTGAGAATGTACCCCTTAGGTTTTATCTGTGGCCCTACCCCATTTCTAACTCATGATCTTTACACTTGGAATCTATGCCCATGAATACAGCGGTTACCCATTTCTCCTTACGAGAATGGCCCCAGGTAACATGGGTACACAGGAGCTGTGCCCTTTGCCTGGTAATGCTGCTAAAGGTTTGAAGCAGGGGGCGCCAGGTGGCTCAGTGGGTTAAGCCTCTGCCTTTGGCTCAGGTCATGATCTCAGGGTCCTGGGTTCGAGCCCCACATCAGGCTCTCTGCTTAGCAGGGAGCTTGCTTCCTCCTCTCTCTCTCTCTGCCTGCCTCTCTGCCTACTTGTGATTTCTCTCTCTCTATCAAATAAATATATAAAATCTTAAAAAATTTAAAAAAAAAAAAAAAGGTTTGAAGCGGGGAGCTGGGTTGATAATGACGTCATCAGCCAATACAAGAAATCCAGGGGAAGAAGCAGGTTGGGGAAAGCAGTTACCTTGGCTTGGACATGTTTGACATTCCCTTGGAATGAACAGGTGGAGATGCCAGGTCGATAGAGCCCAGAAAAGAGGCCGGATGAGGAATGAATGAGCCATTAGCTGGCAGACGTTGTCTAAGTTGGGGGAACAGATGAGCTCATCCTTGAGGGAGGACAAGAAAGCCAAGGGTGCAACCAGCCCTTGTATTTAGGGGGCAGGCAGAGGGGCTGGGGACGGAGACCAGCAAGGACAAATGATGGAGGCTAAGGAGCCAGGAGAGGCAAGTGAAGAGTTCAGAGGAAGAGACGGAGGGCCGTGGTGTCACGTTATGGTGTAGGCCCCTTTCTAAGTGCTTTAGCTCTGTGGTCCTGCCTGGTCTTTAGCACAGGGAACTGAGTGGTTAGTAGAGATGGATGGATCTATGAGACGGGTGCTCCGCTCTGTATGACACAGATGAGAAGACTCAGTCCCAAGGACGGCAAAGCAACTTCCGGAGGTCGCATAGCATTTACGTGGCAGGTTTGGGGTGACAAGAGCCCAGGTGGAAGAGTGGGCTGTGGGAGGTACAGTGCCAGCTTCTGAGACCTGGGGGAGGAGATAAGGAGGGAAACTGAGGAAGGAGGAACCTAGAGCATCCGTACTGGATGTCCTCTTTTCATGGTGGAGCTGAGGCAAGGCTCTTGAGTGAATGGCTCTGGGGTGGGAGAGTGGGCAGACTTGGAAAACACCTGCTGTGGGCACCAGCAAGGGAGCTGAAAGAGAGTGACGGAACGGACTCCTGAGCTAGTGGCGGAGTCCTCAGATGCCTTGGTGGCCGGAGGACTGGAGACCGGGTTTGCAGGGCGGCAAAAATCAAGAGCCGGCGGAGAATGCCCTCTTCGCTGCAGTGAGGTCCTAGCTGATGAGCCGGACCCTACAGTCTTGGCCGGACAGTGACTGAATCAGGGCGCAGAGAGCCTGGGCGAGCACCACACATCTGGAGGGAACGCAGCTGGATGCTGGGCTGGGGGACGTGGGAGGAACTGAGCTAAGAGACTACGTGAGCACAAGGCCAGCACAGGCCCTGCTGGGTTGTGGAGTCCGATTTCAGCGGGGCGTAGGTGTTCCCCAGTTGTGCCTCGCTGAGACGACACCTGTAGGGGTCATGTTGGCTTATTAGGCTGAACTTATATAATTGTAAGATGCTGTCAGATTCCCCAAGGCCAAAGAGATAGCTGTCTGGGAGAAGTGAAAGGATAGGAAGCAGGATTTCTAAGTTTGCCATCTGGGATTTGGGGCAGTGGGGTGTTAAAAATTCGGGATGTTGCCACGCTAAGGTGAACTGGAGGTCGAGGTCCTCAGCGTGGAGGGCATTATGGAGCTGGGTGGGCAGTGTAGCCAAGTGATGAACACCTTTAGGGTGCTGGTGGGAGTTGAGGCGGAGAGAGAAGGAGATAACATTTTGTTCTGTGGCCTGGAGGCTCGGGAATGTTTGCTCGTTCCGTGAGCAGAGGGAGGTCCGGACAGATGAGCTCCCGCGACAGTAGGTTTACCAAGATTGAACAGGGCGTGTTCCCAAGCGTTTTCTACCAGGATTGCTTTGCATCTAGTTGGATTTTTCTGGATTCTTTTCCAACAGTATTTTCCCAGTTGTTTTTTGCCTCCGGAGCTAGGTACTACCTAATAAATGTCGATCGATATGCCGTCCTAGCTTCCACCTGGGGTCCAAGTGAGATGAATGCAGGGATTTCAGTGGGCAAAGCATGGACAGTGGCGGTGGTGGTGGGGGAGGGGGGGACACACGGAATTTGTGACCCCCGATGAAAGTACGTATATATAAAGGGATTTGACCCAGTCTTCACAGACTTGGCTGCATTAATTTAACTTCCAATCATGCTTAGATTATAGAGCTTTTTCCTTGTTGTCACTCGTGTTTAATGGCATTTCCGTTTCCAAGAATTATCACACGACATTAACGGAGCCCTATCACAAAGGCTGCTTAATTGGAACAGCCCTTCCAGAACCATTTTAATAAGGAAAGAGGCTGTGCAGATTTGATTTAACCTAACTTTGTTGTCCGAGTCCTTAAATTCACCAAGGTCTCAACCAAACCCTTTTTAAGTCAGGAAGACAGAAGACGGTTAGAACTGAAGTGAGTTGTTGACTTAGCAGGCAAGTGAAGATGGGAATTAGGGGGCCCCCTAGCCCAGTTCACAAAGGAGGGTGCCATGGTGAGGCCACCAGTGCATCTTGGGCTCCTCCAGTTTCCTTTTAGATCGTCCTTCCTCCTCCCTCTAGTCTGAACGTCACAAAGGAAAATAGCCTTAATCAGGACCAGACTGCTTTGGGCCTGGGGTTCTGTGGCTCTGTTTCGGGCACAAAGGGCCAGGCCTCACACAGTCATCCTGTGATTACAGAAGGGAAGAGCTCTGTGTCTTGGGGGACTTGATACTGAATTTTCTGGGGGCTTTTGTTTTCATTTTGGTACTTCTGGTAGGAGAATGTTCTAGGTTCTTTTCTGAGTTAGACATACAGCTTGACTTTTTCATTTAAATGAAACTGCTATTTCATTTATTCCACAAATACTTAATGAGTTTCTGTTACGTGCCAGGTCCCGCACGGGCTCATGTGCCCAGAGCTCAGTAAACATTTTATTAGAACCAATTAGGGGCACTTGTCCACAAAGCAGACTACAAAACACTTTTTTTTCTTCCCTGACGTGCTATCCCCTGTGTTTGGAACGCCCTCCTCACCCTTGCCCGCTCTGCCCACCCTCTAGGACTCAGCTTGGCCATCACCTCCTCTGCAGAGCCCGATCGTGTCCGCTCTCCTTCCCGTTACTCCTGTGATGCGCTCGCTACGTGCCTGTTGCAGATCCGGAAGCTGGGATTTACCTCCTGGAGGCTGAAGAGGGTCGGAGCGTCCACCTAGGGTGGGTGGTCTGATTTGGGTGGAACGGTTAAATTGGTCCCAGCCAAGTCCTTGACAGAGTGCCCAGGGCCAAGCCAAACTGCCCCTAGGTACCAGGGTTGAGTTCAAGGAGTAGGGGTGAAAAAAAAGATGGGACGAGAAGAACAGGGGTCAGGAAAAGGCAGCGACTTGATCAGAGAGTGGGAGCGGGTTGAGAAGAAACGAGGAGGTGACAGTGTGGCACTTGGGGCTTGGCTTTTGGTTCCTGAGTCGAAGAGTTCCAGACGGAAGACTTCATCCCTTCGTTCACATCGGAATAAGCAGTCTTGTCGGAGGCAAAGTCTATTTGATTTGGAACTCCAGCATGCGTAATGGAACAGGAGAAAGTGAGTGTAGTATGAATATGATCAGCGAAAAGAAGATAAAGACCTGCTGAGAATATCTGCCTTCCACTTGGTTAGAATTTTTTTTTTTTTAATTTTTAAGAAAAGGATGTAATGTACAGCATGGTGACTGTAATTACTGACCCTGCACTATGTACTTGACATCCACTAAGAGGTTAGATCTTTAAGTGTTCTCACCACATACATAAAAAACGTGTTACTGTGTGAGGGGATGGGCATGTTATTTGGTCCAATTGTGGTAACCATTTAACAATATATGTGTGTGTGGAAACATCGCATTGTATACCTGAAACATACCCAGATTTTTTTTTCCAGTTATATGTTAAGAAAGATGGAGAAAAAGAAAGAATAAATAGCAGAACACCGGGGAGAAAGGAAGGAAGGGAAGGAGGGAAGGAAGAAAGGAGTGATGGAGGAAGGAAGGAAGGGAAGGGAAGGGAAAAGGGAAGGGAGGGAGGGAGACTAAGTTAGTTTCTAAGGAAGAGGTTAAGATGGTGATTAACTCAGAGGGAGGCCTGTTGGCTATTGTAGCTTCTGAGCACACTGGTAAGACCCTCCATACTTTGGCATAGCTTCACAGCTCCAAGATCACTGCCCCATCTTTTCATCTTGCCTTTCCCCCGTTTGCCCATAGCATTTACCTCTGGGCTGCCGGGATCCCTGGAAACCCCAAACACTTAGAACTTTGATTCCTTGAATATTTACAGTAGCTAATCTAGCTGGGGTAAATTTCACATTTCACCAGGAGGAACCATCGCTTAACCACGCCTAAAAATCTCCTTGATTTTTAAAGTTTGGGAATATATTTTTATTTATTTTCTTTGCCTCCCTTTTTAGTTAAGTAAATTTGGAATTTAATTTATTAATTTTACCTAAAACAAGGGATTTGACCTTTAATCATTTCCAAAAGCCCCCTGTAAGGGGAAATTATGTTTGAAATCATTTCATTTTCAGCAGGAAGAAGTAGAAAAGAATAAAACGGATCCTGAGCCATAGGAACCCGAAAGCACATCACTCCTTGAGGTTTTTCCCATTTGATACTGTGCTTTCTGGAAGATGCAATTTTCTGCTTTCATTTCTATTGTCGACCTGCCAGAATTTCCAGCAAAGTGGGCCCAGTATTTCACTGGAGGTTCCTTTTCCTTGGAAGCAACTCAAATAAAATCATCATTCCGTTTCTCCCTGTTCAGTTGACATTCGACTAAAACAGTGCTCTGGCAGCTAGACAGGAGTGAGCCTCAGTACTTTTCTCCCAGTTGTTGCCTTGCAAGAAGTACCTTTTCAAAATGCCGTTGAAAACAGAGAGTAGAGAGAAAAACACAGACCTGATTGCTTGGAGAGCGAAACTCTAGGGAATAGGGGAGAAGACCTGGCAGGGTGTCCGAGGGAGACCCTGGATGTTCCAGATCTGCCCCCCCATATGTGGTCACTCATTTTAGTGTCGTGCCATCCGGTTTCCGAGAGCTCCCACCCTTTGTTGGGTCAACTTTACATTTCCAGCTCCATGGTACCCTTGTTTTATTCTTCCTTTGTTCTGCGCCGGTGCTGGTGAGCATTATGCTGGGTACTAATTAATTCTCACTTTTGGTCCTCTCTTAGAAAGAATTCCTAGAAGTTATCCAGCATTCTACTTTGTAATACTCCCGTAGGTCCTAATCCTAATCCCACTTATGGTCCACTATAGAATCCCATTTTTTAAAAAAGATTTTATTTATTTATTTGACAGAGATCACAAGTAGATGGAGAGGCAAGCAGAGAAAGAGAGGGAAGCAGGCTCCCTGCTGAGCAGAGAGCCTGATGTGGGGCTCGATCCCAGGACCCTGAGATCATGACCTGAGCCGAAGGCAGCGGCTTAACCCACTGAGCCACCCAGGCGCCCCATAGAATCCTATTTTTTCTAATATGGCTTCCTTTCTAACCCCCCGCCCCACCTTTCATATTTTTATTTATCTGTTTTCTTCTACTTCTGCTTTTGATTCCATGAACTTACCACTTCCTCCAGGAAGCCCCGATTCCCCTGGTAGGGCTTGGGTGTGCCTTGCGTGCACCTCCCCTTCCCATATCATAATACTCTCCATTCAATTGCGTGTTTCATTAATTACCTCGCTCAGTGGACTGTGAGCTTCTGAAAGCTCAGAAGCAAGTCTTTGTTAATCATCTCTGTCTCCATCCAATCCAGTGCTGGCACAAGGTGGCATTTAGTAAATACTTGGTATGGTTTTGTGTGTGTGTGTGTGTGTGTGTGTGTGTGGTTTTGGGTTTTTGTTTTTTAGATTTTATTTTATTTTTTTTTAATTAAAAAATTTTTTTCAGTGTTCCAAGACTCATTGTTTATGCACCACGCCCAGTGCTCCATACAATACATGCCCTCCTTAATACCCACCACCAGGCTCACCCACCCCCCACCCCCCTCCCCTCCAAAACCCTGTTTGTTTCTCAGAGTCCACAGTCTCTCATGGTTCGTCTCCCCACCCCCCCGATTTCCCCCAACTCACTTCTCCCCATCTTCCCATGTCCTCCGTGTTATTCCTTATGCTCCACAAGTAAGTAAATACTTGTTGAATTGTGTATATCCTGTCTCCTCTGGGAATCTTGCTTGCTCTGTCAATTGCAATCTCAGTATTTGTTTTCTGTCTTTCCTCTATGATCTGTCTACTTCCTCCTCTGTAAAAAAAAATCTTCCTCTCTCTTCATGAACCCTTAATTAAGCTCTTATTCCATCACCGTCCTTTTTATTTCCAGGCTTCTCTTTGCAATAATCCACGCTCACTCGTTCCCCTACCCTCCCCTACTTCCAGTCTGATTGTATGAGCCCCCCATAGTTTTTCTTAGCACTTTGATGCATTCTTCTGTGAAAAGACTTCAGGTGACTGCAGTCCCCGTTGCATGGGCTTCAGCCTCTCATTAGATGGCATACTTGTGAAAGGCACGGACTTTGCATCCACAGATGTGGACATGTGGCAGGGACTCCAGAAATGTTTGTTAAGTAAACAAACATTTGTAGGGGATTTGTTAAATAAACCCCCTACAAAGAACCTTTGCTTATCGTTGTGGTGGCACATTGATATTATTTTTAAGCTCTCCCGTCTGCACAGGCATTAATTTGGGACCGTCATGTTCAACTACCAAGAACAAATTAGAATGCAGTTAAAAAAAAATCTTCCCTGAATTTGGGAGGACACACCATTCTAATTAGAGTCAACGTCCTTGCTGTAATGTGAGTGACTTTATGCCAGTGGAGGGGAAAAGAGAAATCTTTTTAAATGTGTTTTTTTTTTTTTCCTATTTCATTTTTCTCTGTTCTTTTACTGGAAAGGATAAGAAGAAGAAAGTGCTGGAAGAGAAATAGTTATCTGAGAACATCTGTCCTCTGTTCGTTGCCTGGGGATCTAGTGGGTAGTTGGAGAACCTGCCTCGTTATCATTTTTTTTTTCTTTTGGTCTTGTGTTGAGCCATAGTTTCTTTGGGAAATTGACCAAGTCTTTCTTTACCTTTTGAACTGGGCGTTGTGCTGAAGAGTCTCTGGTGTGGCAAGGCAAGGGCCAGAATCTTCATCTGTAATCACTTCTGTTTTGAAACGGCTAAGCCACGGCATCTTTTACTAGAGGCAGAGTGGGTTGCTGGACTCTGGGAAACTGACAAGGATAATGGACTTATCAAACAAAAGGAGAAAACGTGCCTTTCCAGGGCATGTGCCATTTCGATGAATTACATCATTGGGTGCTGGCAGTGGTTTGGTTCACAGCTTTTTGTTCTTCCAAGTTCTCACAGATTTCGGGGAAGGATTTTTGGTGACTAGTTGTTAATTTTGCTGTCTGACTTCACCTCTCTTGAAAGGAAATTAACATACAGAAAATTAAACAAGATTTTGTTGGTGACTGGAACAGAGAGGACTCTAATACAAAACTTCTGTGTGCCTCAAAATACCAGAAAGCAGATCAAATGACAGGCCATGGACTGGGAAAAAAAAAAATCTTTCCAACACATACAACAGAGAAAAAGGCCCATTTTTTTTTTTTCCCCCATTTTTTTTTTTTGAAATGCATAAATAGCTCTTAAATTGGAGTTAAAGAATTTAAACAGAGAGAGAAACATAAATATGTTTGTGAACATGAGCAGATACCTGGTTCCACTTACAATGAACGAAGTACAACTGATAAAATATAGTGGCAGAAAGAGCACTGGATAATACTCAGCGCTTGCAAGGGTGTGGAGAGGCAGGTCTTCCTGTGGTTCAAGGGAGTATAAACTGATGCAGTTTCCTTGGCGCTGTCACTCAGAATTAAAACACATATCATTCGGGTACCTGGGTGGCTCAATTGGTTAAGTGTTTGACTCTTGATATCAGTTCAGGTCTTGATCTCAAGGTCGTGAGTTCAAGCCCCACATGGACCAATTAATAGATAAATAAAATATTTATCATCTTTGACCTACCAGTTCAGTTTCTGGGAATTGATACATCCAAATTTACAAATGTAAACAAAGATGTCTATACAAAAATATTCATGATGGCAATATTTGCGGGTGAGATGTGAAATAGTATAAATGCCTAAGGGGAGAAGATTGGTTAAGTAAATTATGAAAAGATTTCTCATTTGTGCTGTGTAGATTGTGCTCGTCTTTAGCCCTTCTGTGCCCAGGATCAGTTTATAGACTCTCAGCTCCGAATTCATCCTTCATTGCCTAATCTATGAAAGGGGATCCGTTCCCTTTGAGTATTTCTCTGTCTCCAGCTGAGAGGTAAGAAAGTGATAACATGCATTTTTAAAGCAAGGGGGCTGGGAGAGATGATATTTTTGCTTATAAACATAGGCACAGGCACAAATATCTTCTGGAAACTACATAAAAAGATGGTGAGGGGGGCATCTGAGTGGCTCAGTGGGTTAAAGCCTCTGCCTTCGGCTCAGGTCATGATCCCAGGGTCCTGGGATCGAGCCCCACATCGGGCTCTCTGCTCAGCAGGGGAGCCTGCTTCCAGCGCCACCCCCCACCCCCGCCCTGCTGCCCCGTCTGCCTCGCTGCCTACTTGTGATCTTTGTCTGTCAAATAAATAAAATCTTAAAAAAAAAAAAAAAAGATGTTGAGAGGTGTTACCTCTAGGGGTAAGACTGAAACCTGGGGAGACAGACTCATTGGAGTTTCCTACCATCTGCATGGCTGTTTTTCTAGTTAGAGAAAACTACAAAACTTTGGTTAGACGTTAAAGGAAAAAAAAAAAAAGAACAACGAACAGACTTGCATCAGTGGAGAAACAGATTGTTCCTAGCTGGAAATGTGAAATACTGTAAAGACGTCATTTAGGGAGCGCCTGGGTGGCTCAGTGGATTAGGCCGCTGCCTTCGGCTCAGGTCATGATCTCAGGGTCCTGGGATCAAGCCCCGCGTCAGGCTCTCTGCTCTGCAGGGAGCCTGCTTCCTCCTCTCTCTCTGCCTGCCTCTCTGCCTACTTGTGATCTCTCTGTCTGTCAAATAAATAAATAAAATCTTTAAAAAAAAATGTCATTTAATCAAAATTAATGTATAGGTTTAATGCAGTCATGGTAAAGAAAAAAAAATCCAAGGTGAAGGCAGGGCATGGTTTTTATCGTTAAGAAGCTTAGAGTACAGTTTGGGAGACAGAAACATAATGTTCACAGAAAATGCCTTGAACAGTTACAAAGCAGTATATCAAGTGCAAAGCAGTAAAATTGAATACATGTGTATTGTGGGAACTTGGAGTCCTTTGAGAGAATAGACAGAATGGAGTTAATCAGCAAAAGATAGTTTTTTAAAAAAAAGCTTACAAAAGATAAGCTATAACAAGAGGGACTCTTTCTTAAAGTCCATAGTCTCCCTACCCCCTGCCCCCCCCCCAAATGGAAACTCCCTCTCCCCAAGTCGTCTTCATCTAGGGAGGGAATTCTTTCCACACTGTATTTTTGCATTGCAAAGACCTGTGTGAGAACGTCTGTGAACTGCCCACATTCCTTGTTCTGCTGCTGAAGAAAGTGGCCGAGATGCCTCTACATTTTCACTTTTGAGTTTGCAGATGACTGAAAATTAAGTAATCGAGGACAGACGGGACTGGGTTGACTGTACAAGGAGTACAATTGCTCCAAGAATCTGGAAACAATACTGACCACATTTGTTGGCATTAATTCATCGAAGCAATAACACTGTATATAGAAAGTATGTTGTTTAAGAAAAAAAGTCATCAGTTCTGAGTATTTGTTGCACTTGAACTCTAACTTGGAACTGATGATAAATTCTTTAAAAAAAAAAACAAACCAAACAACAGACAATATGATGCATTGGGAGCTTTAAAAAAAATTCCCACAGCATTTGGAAGACATTTCATCATCTCTCCGCCAGTTATAAAAATTAGAATTTTAGTCATAGCTTGTTTGATTTAGAAGGTGTGACATGTTGCTTCAACCTAGAACTGGAGAGAACTTTTTTTTTAATTTTTTTATTTTTTAAAGTTTTTTTTTTTTTTTTTTAATTTATTTATTTGACAGAGAGAGAGATCACAAGTAGGCAGAGAGGCAGGCAGAGAGAGAGGGAGGAGGAAGCAGGCTCATCTGCGGAGCAGAGAGCCCGATGCGGGGCTCGATCCCAGGACCCTGAGATCATGACCTGAGCCGAAGGCAGCGGCTTAATCCACTGAGCCACCCAGGCGCCCCTGGAGAGAACTTTTATAGAAGAAAACAGTTGCTTTTGTAGGTCTTCATGAAATTTTCTCGGTGAATGAATGAAATGACTCTTAAGATTTTCCCCCTGACAAATAAATTGCTTTTATGTGTGGAGGAGATTTCATGATGATTCTTTTGGGGGTTTTGTTTGTTTTAAAGATTTTGCTTTTAAGTAATCTCTACACCCAACGCAGGGCTCAAACTCACCACCCTGGGATCAAGAGTCACACATTCCACGGACTGAGCCAGCCAGGCGCCCCTAGTGGTGATTCTTTTGTAATATTAATGGGAAATAGATGTAGATATTAAAGGAGATCTCACCTGGTAACATTTCTTAAGATACGTTATCTGTTACAGGCCATTTCCCAGTAGCTGGCTTATCTGGGTCACATAACGTAGTTAAGATTCATTTCCTTTGAAACAAAAGTTTATGAAGCTTCCATTTTTCATCCCTTGCAAAGCTCCAGTAGAAATAAAGAAATGCTGTCTTGTGAATAGTCAAAAGTTGTCATGGTTTTGGTGGCTTTACTGTTTTTTCTAATCAGCGCAGGTCAGTCAAAATGCTATACTGAGACTTCATTCTAAAGGCACATCAGTATCTGCCTCTGTTTGGTATCACTGAAAAACAAACACAAATTCCAATAATCTGTCCCTTGCCAGGTAATAGAAAAATTGTGGAATGTCAGGGAGGACACTTATATGTAACACTTGGGTTTATGAGCTTTTGTAATTTCAGAATTTGCCATGTTTTGAGATTAAAACTGAGAAACAAGACCAAAGTCTTTTTTTTTTTTAATCGTTGAATTAATATTAACTTAAAAGAAGATAGCAAGATGTGTTCTCTGATAGGACAGATTACTGGCAGGGTGTGTATTTTTTAAAAGCCTTAATCTCGGTCTCCAGTGTTGTGTGTTTTTGTTTTTTCTTTTCCAGTTTTGTTTTTTAAACATGAGGAGTTCTTTTTAACCTCAAAGGTTACATGGATTCCCTCATAACAAAAGCAGGTGTACTTTCAAGTTTGGGGTTTGCAGACGGTTTTGGGCGCTCCAGTGGATGGAAGGAACTTCACGATGACCCTGAGGCCGATGTTCGGGCAACAGTGTCGGGCACTGTTCAGATTTAACCTCAGTGTCTTCAGTCCAGAGAGTTAGAATGTGGGCTTTTGAAACACCCAAACTGGGCTCTAGAGTAGAAAAATCAGGGGTCAGAAATGGCATGGTCCTTCCTTTGTAGCACATTTCCACCCCGAGCAACTCTGGGGAACGCTCACTTAAGACCATCAAAGTTGTTATGATTCATTTTGTTTCCGAATGTTAACACCTTTGCTACTGGTCCCTTTAGGTACAGAAGCAGAACTGCCTTTGATTAGGGGCCTCTGGTATCTGTAGGGGTGGCCTGGGTGGGAGAAGAGCGCAGTCACAGGCGGGTGGGCCCGGCTCCCGAGCCCATGCGGTCAGGCCACGCTCAGTCCAGTGCTGTTCAGCAAGTATGAAAACAACAAAACAGATATTCTACTACTTTCAGCAGGGACCCTACCTTCTTCTTCTAGTTTTTTGTGTTTTTTTTTGCCTCCCAGTATATTTTGTAGTTCTTTATGAAAGTGGAAGTGTCTGAAGATACGCTCATGTCAACTTGAGAATACTCCAGATCTGATACCTGAAAAATCCCTCTCTCCCCCACACCCGGTTCGGTCCCCCATTCCACCCCCACCCCAGAACACTACTAGGAGCCGAGGAACCTGGTGAGCTCTGTGTGGACTCAGGATTTCCCCAAACTCACCTTGGGCCATGCCACCCCTGCCCGTTCCCCCTCATCCTTAATGAAATGTTGGACATGTCGAGCGGAACACACTTTGGGAGAGGCTGCTCTTAGATGTAATCTGGACTTAGAGAAACCCAGCACGTTTATGGCGTAGCTGTAAAGTGGGGCTGCTGTCATTGATGGCACCCATGACCACTGCCTGGATCAGCATTCTGCGTCCGGGGAAGAGCGCGCCCACCAAGTACTGCAGATAGCTGTTGCAAAAGAGGATTTGTTCTCTGCCCACAATTCATTCTCCAAAGACAGAAGCTTTCTCTGGGTTCTCTTAACCTAAATCATTCTTCAAAACATAATTACTACTCACTTATTCACTTAATCACTACTCAAAGCTTGCATTATTGTCTGCATTATCCTAACAGTGGGGCAAGGAGGAGAACCTAGCAAGTCTTTTTTTTTTTTAATTTTTTTTAAATTTTATTTATCTGACAGAGAGAAATCACAACTAGGCAGAGAGGCAGGCAGAGAGAGAGGAGGAAGCAGGCTCCCCGCGGAGCAGAGAGCCCAATGTGGGGCTTGATCCCAGGACCCTGGGATCATGACCTGAACCGAAGGCAGAGGCTTTAACCCACTGAGCCACCCAGGCGCCCCCCTAGCAAGTCTTTTGTTCGACTATCAGGAAATATTTAGACAACAGCTCTCTCCTGAATCTTCAAGTATTAATTATTTCTAACCACCCAAATTCACAAATAATTTGTGAGAACACTGAGAAGAGTCAGGAGGCTGGAAGAAAGGGAACAAGGTGGGGTGAATGGGCGGATGGTGTGGAGGGTGGCTGTTCTCCATCTTTGTTCACTAGCTCAGGACATGTTTCCTGAATTGCCTAATTCTCTGGGAGGCAAGGCTCATTCTCTCTGGAATTCATTGACCAGTGATATAGTCCTTTTTTTTTTTTTTTTTACATTTTAAACATTTTTAAACACAGAGAGAGAGATCACAAGTAGGCAGAGAGGCAGGCAGAGGGAGAGAGGGAAGCAGGCTCCCTGCAGAGCGGAGAGCCTGATGTGGGGCACGATCCCAGGACCCTGAGATCATGACGTGAGCCGAAGGCAGAGGCTTAACCCACTGAGCCTCCCAGGCATCCCTGTATTCCTGTTTTTAAACCAAGGTCTTCATTTTAACCAAATAACTGTTAAATATGCCTTGGAAATTATGATGGGATTTTTCTCATAAAGTAGGTTTGTGGCTTGTGATACGGTACGAGTGCTAGGGGGACTGATAATTGATACACATTTCTTACTGTTTATATATGTCTCCAGGAAGGAAGGACAGCTGTGTGCAAAATGTTTATAGACTGAAGACAGGAATGCTATTGATCTGTAAGGATGATCTGTTCTCTGCCAGGAGCTGTACTAACAATAATCAGCATTTGCATAGCACTGTACAAGGCCTTTTGTAAATATTTTAGCATATGATCCTTACAACACCCACATAAGGGAAGTTGCATGGGCATTTTCATTTTTTTTAAATACTTTTTTTTTTTAAAGATTTTATTTATTTATTTATTTGTCAGAGAGAGAGAGAGAGAGTGAACACAAGCAGGCAGAGCGGCAGGCAGAGAGAGAAGCAGACTCCCCGCTGAGCAAGGAGCCCGATGTGGGACTTGATCCCAGGACTCTGGGATCATGACCTGAGCCGAAGGCAAAGGTTTAACCAACTGAGCCACCCAGCCGTCCCTAAAATACTTTTTTTAAAAAAGATTTTATTTGTTAATTTGTCAGAGAGAGAGAGGGAGAGAACAACCAGGGGGAGCGGCAGGCAGAGGGAGAAGCAGGCTCCCCCCTGAGCCAGGAGTGCCAGGACTCCATGCCAGGACCTGGGGATCATGACCTCAACCGAAGGCAAACGCTTAACCACTGAGCCACCCAGGGGTCCCTCCATTTACATTTGATGAAGCTGAAGCTCAAGAAGGTTAAGATTACTTGCCTAGAGTCATTCTAAAAATGGCCTTTTCTTTTTAAGAAATATTTTATAATAATATATTTTTTAAAGATTTTATTTATTTATCTGACAGAGATCACAAGTTGGCAGAGAGGCAGGGAGGGAGGGGGAAGCAGGCTCCCTGCCGAGCAGAGAGCCCGATGCGGGACTCCATCCCAGGACCTTGGGATTTTAAAGAAATATTTGAAGAGCATAGTGTGTATGTTTATTATTTACAGGCTGGTTATTCAGAAATACACAGTTTAGCAGCTGGCACTCTGGACTGGTCTTAGTGACGCCGAGTCTTAGTGCCTTGTAGTCCATGCAGGAACCACAAGCCTCACGTGGCTACTGAGCACCTGCCATTGAAATGTGCTCTGTTTAAAAATGCATCCTGAATTTCAGTGACTGCATACGGAAAAAAAGAATGTACAATATCCCATTAATACTTATTGACATTGATTCTATGTTGAAATGATAATATTGCAATTATACTGAGTTAAAATCTATTAAGATTAGTCAATGGGACTGGTAGGAAATTTAAAATTACATAGGTGGCTCACATTATATTTCTATCGGCCATTAATGGCTGGAACCATTTTCCGTGGTTTGCAAAAGTATGATTTGTGTCTCACACAAATAATACACCTTTATATCTCACTACCATTCTGGGAGGTTAATTGTCCTTCACCTTTGTGGGAAGGGGCAGGGTGACCTAAACTTCTCTTTTTAGAGGACTGCTTTAAGAAACTTACCAATTATTTTATAATCTCAGTGTAATTTCAGTGTTTTTAATGATAGCACCTTGCAGGAAAGTTTTGATCCATTAGCCCTTGTTGGGGGTCAGTGGTGCTCTGAGTGTGAGAGTGTATGTGAGCACACACGCGTGTGTGCGTGGGCTTGTGTGCGGCAGGGAGATAGAGGGGAAGAGGAAGATGGGAAACAGAACCTCCAGGGGCCTTTGCCCAACTGTGCGGCTCTCCACCCTTCAGGAATCAGATTCCCGAAAAAAGATTTGGACTCTCCACCTTTCTCCCCTTCCCCTTAAAGAACTCCAGCCCTGGGTGCCTGGGTGGCTCAGTGGGTTAAGCCGCTGCTTTCAGCTCAGGTCATGATCTCAGGGTCCTGGGATCGAGTCCCACATCCGGCTCTCTGCTCGGCAGGGAGCCTGCTTCCTCCTCTCTCTCTGCCTGCCTCTCTGCCTGCTTGTGATCTTTCTCTGTCAAATAAATAAATAAAATCTTTAAAAAAAAAAAAACAAAACTCCAGCCCTGTGGCTGAGTCCCCGTTCCTGTTGGGAGTGTACTGAGTTAGGGCAGAGCAAAAGGCTGAAAATCAAGTTAGAGAGAAACACTTTATAGCCGACTCGCAGTAGAAAAGAGACCGCTGGGAAACATTTTTCTTTATGAACCTTTTCTGATTTGTTGTCTCCCTTCCTCCCATCCCCGTTTTCTATGGGGTGTCATAAAAGTGGAGGCAGTTGTTACTCAGATGCAAGGCTGAAGTCGCGGTCAGCCCACAGGTGTCTTTCTCCACCGCCAAGCCCCGCACGCAGCCTTGCTCGCCAGGCCTTCCCCAGGCTTCGCGGGCCTTCCAGGATCACTGAAACATCAGCAGATGTTGTCAGGCATGTACCGACAGAGTTTGGTCTCATTCAGCCTAATTATTAAGATTCTTGGCAGGAATTCCACATGAATCACCTCCAAAAAAAATTTGCATTAAAGTTAATGCTATGAGTTTGACTTGAGCCCACAAAACTAAGAAAATGAAGCCCAGAAATGTGGCCTTAACTCCTCCTTGTCCACAGACCGGTGACTTTCCCCCTCCCACAAAGGATCGCGCATTTTAAGAACCTGTGTTTGTTGGGGCGGGGTGGGGGCCTGCTTCCGAGGGGTCACTCCAGAAGGGAGTTACTCTGATCCTTCTAGTTAAGGCAGCGGTCAGGCCCTCTGGCTGTGGAGTTCGACATCTTGGGTTTGAATCCTACTAAGCCACTTACAGGTCGTGGATGACTTTGGGCAGGTTCCTTGGCCTTTCTGAACCTTAATAATGCTCCATCTGGAAAATGGGCATAATAATGCCTCAAAGAGTTGTAGGTACTAAATACACTGTTGCATGTGATGCTTGTAGCTGAATGGAAGAGGCAAGCCAGCACCCGGTGACCGACCTCAGCTGCTTTTGTTAACCGCTCTTAAGTAATCGTTCCTTGGGGGAACGGTTCTGGGACAGCACGCGGTGTTGGCATGGTAGGAGAAACGAGCATATAAAGATGCTTCTCTGCTTCTCTTCTCTCCCCTCCCTCACGTCCCTGTAGACACGTTTGCAGGAAAGAAAACAAGCCCTGGAAAGCCTGTGGATTAACAGTTGACTCTTGGGGCACGGAGCAGCGTGAGACAGCTGCAGGAGGATGCCTGCTTTCTGGTGACCTCTTTGTCATCCCTGCGGTCTCCCTCCCCAGTCCGCGCCTGCCTTTCTAGAGGTGGGCTTAGGACCCTCACTGTGATGGGGAGCTTCAGAAAGACATTTTATGCCTTCTGCTTGTGGATATCAGAGGAAGATAATCTGCTTGCTCTTGGAAGATCATTTTTTCCCCTATTACCACTGTAGTTTTTATGGATAGCGCTAATGTTGTTTGATGCCTGGGTTGGATCACGGATATCTGTTCCTTGTGTGTGTGAACAATGGTAAGACTGGTGAGAGGTAGGAGGTGAGTCGTGATACTTTCCCTCAGTTTCAGGTTCAGTCTTGACTCATCAGCTGGAGTAAACAGCCAGGGATATTCTGGGGACGTGACCATGGAAGGGCTGGAACCTCCTCCTGGTGTCACTGTCCAGCTGACAGACGTGACTACACCAGGCCGTGTTCAAACTCCCAAGTGGAGGGGGGCAGCTCTCTTAGGACGAGTGTTTCCAGGACAAAATCCAGGTGATGCATCACCGAGCTAACATTTAGGGAGCGCCTGCAGCTTGCCAGGCGTTGTGCTGGTTTTAAATGACAAAGCGTCCTTTAATCCTGGAACTGTTGCCTGAGGTAGGGACCCAAGAGGAAGCTGGAGGTCAGGACGGTTGCAGTACCTGAGTCACAGTGGAGTTGGGGCAGAACTGGCAAGTGCAACCAGCTCTCCTGTTTCCCAGGCCAAGGTTCTTCCCTGGCACGAACTGCAGAGAAGGAAGGACTTAGCGTTCAGTAAGTCCGCTTCTGTGCTGGGCCCTGTTATCCCCCATTTCACTTAGAGATCATAGCCCCAACTTCCAAATCCCTGAATTTGGATAGGCTAAGTGGGTGCAGATTTGAATGCCTGTCTGCCTTCCTGAAGTCCATGCTGGTTCCTTGGAATGGCTCTGCCTCTTAGAAGATGCTTTTCGCTCAACAGATGGGGTCATTTTTTAATATCTATACAGAACAAGCCTAAGCTTTTAAATATTGCAAACCCTTCTTTCTTGAAAAGAAAAAGGCAGACATTTTTGGCACTCTTCTTTATAGGCATTGGCTTTTGAGTGGTTTTTGGCCTTCTAAGAAAGAACTGAAGTTTAGGCCCAGTCCCAGCGGTGAGAGTGAAAAATTAATGTCATTCATTCTTCTTCCTCTTGAACTAGCAGATCCCTTTTGCCTGTAAATAAACTCACCACCTCCCTCTTCCCACCCAGGGAGGGCCCTACACACTAGCCACAGCTTGCCAGCAGTCTTCTGTGAGGACGGAGATTTTCTCCTGACATTTCTACCTGATTTGTGTCTGTCTGGTTTCTACAAGAGGCAGTGGTATGTGGTGGGAAGAATTTGGGTTTGGGAGCTCAGTCTGGTTTCCTGGTTTTTCTGACCTTGGGCACGTCACCATTTCTGAGCCTCAGTTTCTCTGTCTACAAAATGCTTGTTTCTCCTCCTACAAGCATTTTAGCTCTACCCTTAGTAAAAAATGTTAGTGTTAAAAACTGTAGTGTGAGGACAATCATTTAACAAAACCCTCTGGTTTCTCTCTGTAAAATTTCTAAATTGAGTAGGATCCTTCCTTCAAGAAGCTTACTGTATCCCAGGAGAGAACCCCCATACCTTAATCACCATGACAGAGAGCAGAAGATGACATAAGCCTGGAGAGACAGTGGAAAGTGCTAGTTTTGTGGTTTTGTTTTTTTAAGGCCCAGTGCTGATTCCTACAGACACAGTCATGAATAAGACAGTCTTTGCCCGTAAGGAGCTAGGTCTCCTAGACCTGCAGTATTTATGGCTCCTATTAATGGCTGCCATTTTCCTATTTGTAGTTGTTCATTGCTTGTCCTCCATTGCTAGTACGTGAGTGCAGGAGAGCAGGAACCCAAGTTTTACGTCGTATTTCCTATACTAGCAGCTCAGCATCTGTTACGTGAATGAGTGGAGGGGTGAATTTATTAAGTGAAGTTAAGGAGACACTTATGGAACAGAGGTGCTATCCGAAAACCATGCACAAGGCAGGGCGGGCACACGGGAGGAATCCCAGCCCCTTTTCCTTTTTGTTCGGTGCGGGGGGAGGGGTTGGCAAGGTGGGCATGTCATAGTCATTTGCCAGAGAAGGTGACGTCCAAACTGATTCTTGACAGCAAAACAGTGAGTTAAGAGATAAAATTGGGACCAGAAACTATTCCAGGCAATGGGAAGTGGAAGGGACTATGTTCCCAGAGGATCACAGTGCACTAGGGAAGGGGTTCGCAAACCAGGGGTAATTTGGTACCCGTGGGGATATTTGTCACAATTGGAGGGGAGTAGAGCCAAACATCCTACTGTGATCAGGCGTCCCCCCCCCACCCCAAAGAGCCGAGGCAGAGAAACCCTGAGCTAGGGGAAGAGAACTGCCTGAGGAGGCCTAGAGGGGGACTGAGGTAGGAACAAGGGTGAATAGGACAGGAGGAGGGGGTGGCAGTGGGTAGGTAGTTCTTTGAGAATTCAGTGTCGTTCAGCCAGCTCCATTCATGGAAACTTCTCAGCCAATAATATCAGGTTGCCTTTAAATAATCCTGAACCAAGAATTCTTTTAACACCGAGTTAAAGAGCTCACAGTATTGAAGAAGTCTTTGCTGACTGCCAGGGGACTGGGCATCCTGAAGCCCAATAGATGATGCTGCCTGTCAATTCTCTATTTCCTTTCCTAATAGCAGAACATTCCGGATGTCAACGAGGCTGCCCAGCATTTTCTTTCTCTTATTAAATTTAAGCGATTGCCTTTCCACATTGAACTGGTGAGATATAAATGCATCAGACCCGGGAAGTTGCTTTCAAAAAGAAATGGAATTTGTTTCCTTTCCCCCCCCCCCCCCCTTCTCTTGACCACATGACTCATCGTGCTAATTGATTGTCCTCTAAGCAGTGTTGGGCGGCCCATGGTGGTTTTGTTCTTCCTCTGCTAGGAAAAAGCGAGGCCCTGATGCTGCAGCCTTTATTTTCACCCATCTGGGCATTTGAGGGTGGCAACAGCCCTTACCCTCCTCTGCCTCCTGGATTCCCAAAGACGGGGCGTTCCAGTTCTCCCGTGAGCCTGCCTTGGACTTGCCCGGGACCTGCCAGGAGCTGAAGGTTGTTTTCTTTCTCCCACAGGAAATAATTTTCCTGGGCACGGCAGCCCTGGGTTGCCAATCCCTTGCTTTCACGAGAGCTCGCGCATGTGTGACAGTGGCACTATTGTTGGGAGTGCCGGCGTTCCCACTACAGATCTTGTTTCTCTGCTGCGGGGATTTTTCGGAGAGGTGTAGTTTAAACAGTGAGGCATGCGACGTCACCACTGGTGGGGGGGGGGAGAGAATATTCTCTGTGATACAAGGCAATGGAGAAATGGGGTGAGCTGCTGATGGGGCACACGCTGTGGGAGCCTCAGTGGGTTGGGGTAGCCCAGGGCCGCTTGGTCCTTTCTATTGTCTTGAAAGTCTGGAAGGCTCGAGCATCTGTTGGTAAGGGTTTGAGAGAGTCTTGAACTGGGGGAGAAGCTCTTGTTAGGAGAACAGCTGTGCCAACTCCGTAGAAACTACCCTGGGCTAGGCTTGATGAGATGAGACGGATTAGTAAGTGTTTAGAATTAGTTAAAAGTGAAGTTGAGGGACGCCTGGGTGGCTCAGTTGGTTAAGCAGCTGCCTTCGGGTCAGGTCATGATCCCAGCGTCCTGGAATCAAGTCCCACATCAGGCTCCTTGCTCGGCGGGGAGCCTGCTTTGCCCTCTGACTCTGCCTGCCACTCTGTCTGCCTGTGCTCACTCTCTCTCTCTGACTAATAAATAAATAAATAATAAAAAAATCTTAAAAAAAAAATTAAAAGAAAAAAAAGTGAAGTTGAGGCAGAGATCTAGATAATTGCAGAAACCATCTAGTAAGCACGGCCAGATGACCCGCATGTAACTTTTGACTCCCCTAAACGCTTCACTATCCGTAGGCTACTGTTGACCCGAAACCTTCCCAATAACGTCAGTTAGTTGCCTGACAAGACGTAGTTTGTATGTTACACGTATTATATACTGCGTTCTCACAATCAAGTAGCTAAAACAGAATGTTAGTAAGGAAATAATAAGGAGGAGAAACATTTTCAGAACCGGACTGTAACAATCCATGTGTAAGTGGATGTGTGCTGTTCAGACCCGTGGCATTCAAGGTCACTTGTACTGTGTGCACCAGGCACCGGGTCAAGGGCTAGGTGCACACGGTCCTATTTGATCCACCCAACCGCCCTAGGAGGAAGAGGAGTCATTCTTAAGGCCTGTTTTACCAAAAGGTTCAACCTTGGAAGAAATGGATGGGGTAGAGGAAAATGGACGGTGTGGGGAAAGCTCTGGTCTTTCCTAGCCGGGCCAGGCGATGTCCCCAAAGCAGCTTAGGGATGTAAGTGCCGCTCGTCCCCTTGCCCAGCTTACCCACGGAGTGCACCCTGATTGTTCCCCCGGTGTGTGTATGACCGTATCCTGTTCATCTGACTCTTCAGAGAGCCTCTTTTCTTTCTCTCTCTTTTAGAGAAGACGAGCCATCAAGGGAAGGGGTGATAAAAGAGGAAAGAGGAAGGAAATGGGGTCACAGGTGAAAGGAGTGAGAGGAGTCAGAACTCAAGGCCGCAGGGGAGGCTGACGTTGTTCACATTTCAGGTGTGTGCATGCCAAATGGATGTAAACTTCATATTGACCCATCTCATTATGCATTCGGGGGGGTATACAAAGCAGAGGGCAGGGTCCCTGTCCCCATCGTAACCCTGCCAGAGCCCTCAGAATCACCTAGGCAGAGGCACCTGGGTGGCTTGGTTGGTTAAGCATCTGCCTTCAGCTCAGGTCATGATCCCACGTCCTGGGAACAAGTCCCACATAGGGCTCCTTGCTCAGTGGGGAGCCTGCTTCTCCCTCTCCCTCTCCCGTTCCCCTAACTTGTGCTGCGTCTCTCTCTTTCTGTGTCAAATAAGTAAATAAAATTTTGAAAGAGAAAAGAAAGAAAGACAAGACCTAGACAGAACTGTGGCAGCTGCCACCAGGAGGACCCCAGGTTGGAGGGGGGCACCACTTAGATACTGCCTTCGACCTTTTGGAGGCGTAATGTCCTCCATTCCTCACCTCCAGCTCCTGGGCTGGAGAGAGCAGTCTTGACAAAAGGAAGACCAAGGAGGGGGTTCTTATGGAAGACCTCATGCAGCGGCCCAGGCGCTGGCTTTGAGGTCAGGACAGGAGGATTGGTCCCTCTTTCTTGGCTCTGCCTGGACCTTACTCACTCCCCCCCACCCCCCAATAAGATGGTCCTCTAGAGGCATCTCTGCAACCCACGTACACTCAGAAAACTCACCTTTTCTGTCCGCCATCCTGAAGTGGGACTGAAATCAGCTAGACTGGTCGGCTCACTCCAGGCACCCAGCCTGCCCCTTCCAGCGCTTCCTCTCACCTGGAACGATTTTGCCGCATAAGGACATATGGCAGTGTCTAGAGACTTTTTAAAAATTTCATAAACTTGATTTTTTCATTAAAATTTTTTTATGCAAACCATAAATGACTCTTAATCTCACAAAACAAACTGGGAGTTGCTGGAGGGAGGTGGGATTGGGAGAGGGGGAGCGGGCTATGGACATTGGGGAGGGGAGGCGAACCATAAGAGACTATGGACTCTGAAAAACAACCTGAGGGTTTTGAAGGGTCAGGGGTGGGAGGTTGGGGCAACCTGAGGGTTTTGAAGGGTCAGGGGTGGGAGGTTGGGGGAACAGGTGGTGGATAATGGGGAGGGCACGTTTTGCATGGAGCACTGGGTGTTGTGCAAAAAGAATGAATACCGTTACGCTGAAAAAATAAATAAAATGGAAAAAAAAATTTTTTTATGATTCTTTTTTTAAAAAACCCATTTTGCCTAGCCCCCCACCCCCCCATCCCTTCGGGCAACTATCATTTTGTTCTCTGCATTTATGGGATTGTTAACGAACTTTATTTTGTAGGGCAGTTTTAGGTTTATGGAAAAATTGAGCAGAAAGTACATGTCCCCCCTTTTCCCTTCCCCCCGTTTTCCCTCTTATTAACCTCTTCCACTAGTGTGGTGCATTTGTCACAAATGATGAGCCCCTATTGATCCATTATTACTAACTAAAGTCCGTAATTTGCATCAGGGGTCATCCTTCGTGTCGTACCTTCTGTGGGTTTTGACAAACGCCTAATGACACGTATCCACCATTACCGTACGACACAGAAGAGTTTCTCTGCCCCCAAAATCTCCTGTGCCTTCTGGAGACATTTTTGACGGTCACGGTGAGGTGGCTGTCGCTGGCATCTCATGAGTAGAGAGGCCGCAGCTACGGCCAAATGTTCTCTGATGCGCAAGCCTGTGCCCCGACAAGACGGCACCAATGCCATGACTGGGAAACCCGCTGTGTGGAGCCTCGTGCGGCTGTGGTTGTGTGTGGGGTTTGGGTGGGGTGGAGAGGCTCCAGGGCTGGAAAGGAACCTGGTGTTTGGATGGCGGGAGGCCTGGCCTGGCGGTGCAGTGGCAGAAAAGAGGCAGCCGGGAGGGTTTGGAAAGGCCCAAGGAGAAAACGAACTGTAACTGGCAGGCAGCATTCCAGCCCTAATCCCTACACACATTCCTTTAACTCTCACCCTCTTAAATTCAAACCCTGAGGTCTGAGTCCAATTAAAATGCCAAAAATCGTAATTATTGGGCTGTGCACGGCAGGGTGAGCTTAGGTTACTCTCAGATGGAATGCAGTCTCTGATCCATCCAGGACTAAAAAGCCCAGGTCTTGGGTTCAGATAAGCATTTTTTAATGGGTTTAAGCATCACAGTTAATCTTCTCAGCTGCCTCCGTTACCTTTTCTGAAAAGGAAGGCAGTTGTCCTCCTCGTCTCAGCTTAGGGTACCTTGACGAGTTGGTCTCTGCAGTGTGTACTCTGTTAGCTTTTGTGATGCCAACATTGTGTTATGGGCAACAGGGCTTGCTGTTGGAGACCTAATCAAATACACACTGCCAAGCACTAGCCTTTTTTTTTTTTTTTTTTAAGATTTTATTTATTTATTTGACAGAGGAAGAGAGCACAAGTAGGCAGAGAGAGAGGGGGAATCAGGTTCCCCACTGAGCAGAGAGCCCAATGCGGGACTCGATCCCAGGACCCTGAGACCATGAACTAAGCTGAAGGCAGAGGCTTAACCCACTGAGCCACCCAGGTGCCCGAAGCACTGGCCTTTTTATACTGGGACAGGCTTATGCGGATACTGAGGTTTGCGGGTGAGGGTGGCAAGCTACAACAAGAAGGCTGCTTTTAAAGACAAGAGGTTTGTAAGGGAGAAATCCAAGCTGTCAGTCAGCCTTTTCTGAAAATGGGGTGGGGGGCGTGCGCGCTCGAAGTGGGTGGTGTAGCTTGCATCAGCTTGCAGACCTCTCATTGCTCCGTAAATCTTGTCAAATGGGAGCAAAGCCTTTATTCCCCTGATAGGCATGGGAGGAGAATCCAAAACCCAAACTCACTCCCCTGCAGAATGTAAATATGGATAAAGAGAAATATTCCTTTTCATAAATTACCTCCTCCGCCGTTATCTTCCCGATGTCCTCTAAAACCCCAAATGTAACCAGAAAAATGATGTTGTGGAAAAAAATTTTCCTTCGTGGGTGTTGGGGCTGGAGAGGGAAAAGCTTCGCAGAACAAAAAAGGTTCTAACCGAGACATGTAAAACAAGTTTTATTAAAACGTTAATTATCTCCCACCTGCTGGTCCTTTGTGAAGTTCAGAGGAAAAGGGCTAATTGAGAACAGCATTTGATGTTCACGAGCGTTGCTGGGTTCTTTCCTCTTCTTAAAAGGGATTTGTTCTTAATCAAGTTTATTTCATAATCAGTAGGTTCAGACAGGCGTTCACATTTGCATTTTTGACACTGTTTAATTAAGATCCTTACCTGTGAGGTGTCGACTTTGGTTGTTTCGAATTTATTGTCTCGGTAAGTTTGCATCTCAGGTTTGGGCATTTTTCCTTAGACTGATGGTGTGGGGATCGTGAACCGGCCATGCTCCTGCATGCCCTTTGTGAGTGAGGCCACGTTTTGTGTTGGCAAATCCAGGGGGAGCAAAGACTAAGCATTCCAGTGCTTTGTCGCTCTCTCTGAAGTAGAAGTATCCACGGGCTCTGAAGCGTCTATGGCCTTAAACTTGAACCCCCAGGCACCACACTCATTTTGCATCCTGCAACCCCCCAGGATTAACCGGCTGGCCTTTCTCCTTTATCTCCACCTTTCCACCATCTTCTTTTTGACCTGAATGGCACAATCATCCAGCCGTCAAGGCTCAAAGCTTTCAGCGTGTTGCAAGCATGAGAACTTCACTTAGTAAGCATTTGGCTCCAGCAGGGACTGGGCTTACTGCTCTGCCTTCTCACTCTCCAGGGAGGCAAGCGTCGCCTCGATGGTGGGGGGAGGAGCTGAGAGCTGAACCTGTTTGCTGACCAGAACAAGGCCGTGGTGCTTTCTCTTTGTGCTCTGAGAATCTGACTCCCAACTTCCTGGGTCTTGTTTTTTGAGTCTGGCATTTGGAGTGGATCAGTCAGTGCTTGCGTAAATTCCCAGGTATCTAGAAGGTTCTCTGACATCCCCACTGTCGTTTTTCTCTGTGATTGATAATCACAGTTGTCTGAAGACCTTAGAGCACCCTACTTTTTAAAGTTCTTAAAATCTTGCTGAACCTTCTCCAGTTCTGAGATGTGGAGTATCCCCCCCGCTCCCCTTTGGAAACCCCTTAAACCCAGTGTTCTGTCCTTTTCTGTGCTTACTCCCTTAGGATGGTGTGAATCCAAGCAGAAGGGAAAGGAACTACAGAGCACACACAGACAACATGGCTTGTCTGCCCCAGTTACCTCAGCAACCTTCGAAGTAGTTACTGACATCTCTGTTCTGTGAACAAGGGAACTGAAGCTTGGGGGAGGCTCAGCAGACTTGCCCTTGGACTTCATGTCTAACAGGCGGGAACAGAACAAGGATTCGAACCCAGGTCTGCACACCACCAAGAGCCCACGTGCTTTCACCCTACATAATTTCCTTTCCATTGAATGGGAATTGGGTTTAATGGAATTGTACTTTTTCTTAGGGAAAAGGAGGTAGAGAAGCCTTATAGAAACATGTGGAAAACCTTTCTTCCCCACCCCCCCCCGAAGCCAAAGGGGCCATCTCAGTAAAGGGGGTTTACTTACATCAAGTGAATGGAAAAACTGGGTCATGTCGCGGCCAGGAGCCTGTGTTTCTGTTTAATTGGCTAGCACACATTTTCTTTGTCTTTGTTTACCTTGTGGCTGGTTCTGACAATATGGATTCTTTCCTTAGCCTCTTCACTTGGGAGAAGTAAGCGGTAGGATTTTAGTGGACAGAGAAAAGGACCGAGAACGCCCGGGATTTGGAAAAACTCCACTATGTGGGGCAAAAAAAGAAATACGCTTGTTGACTTTGATGGCAAGAACATATGAATGGGGGGCCGCCTGGGTGGCTCAGTCTGTTAAGTGTCTGCCTTCTGCTCGGGTCACCATCCCAGGGTCTTGGGATCCAGCCCTGTATCGGGCTCCCTGCTGGGCAGGGAGTCTGCTTCTCCCTCTCCTTCCACCTGCCCCTCCCCCCTGCTTGTGTTCTCCCTCGCTCTCTCTCAAATAAATAAATAAAATCAATCTTTTTTTTTAAAAAAGCACAGGAATGACCACCTCCTGCATCACACCCCCCGAATCACACACAGCCCTGTTAGCACAGAACTTTGTACACACCCTCATCTCCCCTGTCCCATCAGTCCTTCATCACTGTGGTCTTCTCCCTGGGAGAGTACTGGCCAGTCCACCAACAGGTGTTTATTGAGCTCCTACTAGATGAAAGTTTGTTGGACCCAGATTGTCAGGCAAAAATGAGAGAATAAATAATAGAATAAGATCAAGGCATTTTTCCTTTCGATTTCGATCAAAGTACCCAGAGGAGTAAGAGCTGTTCTTTCTAGATACCTTCTTTATGTCATGTCATTTCAGGATCGCTGGAAAGGATTTTGATCCACTTTATAGACACTGAAATTTTCAGGATTTAGCCATTTCCTTTCAGAGCCTTAAAAGTCATTGTGTAATCAGGACTTTATTTCCTGTCTCTTCTTTCCTTTCTCCTGCTTTTCTCCTGTCGATGTCCCATCCCCCTCTCCTGCACTCTCCTCCCCCCCCAACCCCCCCACCCCCATCTCCCTGCCCCAATATCTGGCTTTTCTCTCACCACAGTGACTTTTGGTAGCTTAGCAACATTGATTCTCATGTAGCAAAGCTTCCTGTGAACTGCTGGCCCTCCCAAGGAAAAATCATGTGAAGCGTCAGGTATCCAGCAGAAGCGATCTCCTTGGGCTAAATATCCCCTTGTTTTGGTAAGGGCAAAGCCCATTTAGTCCAGCCTGGATGTGAAGGGACCTTCTGCTTGCTTTATTTATTGATTTTTTAAAGCCAAAGCAATGTTAGCAGAGCCAAGAATAACGTTGGAGAGACTCTGTACAAGAACATACCCTTGCTCAGTTTCCTGATGGGAATCCAGTCAGCCTTACACTTGGGACCCGGGAGCTTTGGTTGGAGAAATCCTGCATGGCGATCCGAATGGGATGGGTCCTGAATGCAGAGCCTTTTACTTCTGATGGGCTCCTGCCCACCTCCTGCCAGCCTTTTGCTGCCTTTTCCATGTGGTCTCATGCAAGGGTTTTGAGCCATATTTAGAGCCTTTGTTCCCATTTTCCCAGGAGAGCTCAAAAAGCCAGCATCTCAGTCCCCAGGTAGGCACAGAGCCTGTCTTCGGAACGGGGCTTGTGGAGAAAAAGGAGAGGGAAAGGCCATTTAATTGCAGAGACCATCCCTGGCTGAGAAACGCAACAGGAGAAAAATGGAAGACCGGAAGGAGGAGATCCGCTGCTGAATCCTTCAGCCTTTTCATTGCCGATCTCCTGCTCAGATGCCCACGTCTGTTAGTCACCATCCAAGGCTTGCCTGATTGTTATGGGACCGGTCCTGCCAAGGCCCCGTTCCTGGATCTCTCTCCCTTGTACCAGTCCATCTTACCCGGGGACCTGGCCTAGGATTGCTTTCTCTTAGATACCCCGCTTCCCCCTCAGATGGCTCTTGCCAGCTGATGTGCTCAGCCACGCTCCTCTTCCCTGCATTCCTCCATCATTCTTCCTTGTCCTCAGTCAGTTATGTATCTGGGGGGAAAAACCCCACAAATTAATAATAACAATTAATAGCAGATTTTAATACTCGTTATTATTGGATCTAGAAATTACAAGGACAGGCAAGTGGGCCGCTCTGGCCGGCAGTGTTTGTTACTAAGGTGAGGTAGACCAGTTCTCCACCGGGAGCTTCAGTTCACCAAGTAGCTGTGCGGGGTGGGTTACTGTGAGGTGTGGACACTCACTTTGCTTCCCTGGGTGCTAGACTGGTTATTGGGTATAGCTGCTACGGAACTGTTTGTTCACACTCTAGAAATCAGTTCTACCAGGACATTCACGGTGGTGAGATGCTTGGGATCAGACATCGGCTCGGGCTAATTTATTAACTTGCAGGGGGCATCCATCCCTGTTCTGGTGTCTGATCATTTGCATTCCGTCCAGGATGCTGCATTTCCCTGTTCTCTGGTGGCTAGAAAACCAGATTAGGAACTAGATTTTTTTTTTTTTTTAAGATTTTGTTTATTTATTTATTTGTTAGAGAACACAAGTGCACAAGCAGGCAGAGCTGCAGGCAGAGGCGGAGAAAGAAGCAGGCTCCCTGCCAAGCAAGGAGCCTGATGTGTGACTTGATCCCAGGACCTTGGGATCATGACCTGAGCCAAAGGCAGTAACTGACTGAGCCACCCAGGTGTCCCTAGATTTTTTTTTTCTTTTCAAAAAGGTAGTTGGATGGCAAGATAGAGGGATACTTCTTTGTACCTATTCCCAGCTCAACCCTTCTGTGAGCACTGAATCCACCCCCCTCCCCCGACAGTGTGGGGCATACTTCCAGAACTTGCTTTTGTGTATCCTGATTTTCTCTGTTCTTTGCTCACCACGCCCTACGTCACATCCATGGTACACCCGCCCTCCCCCTCCCCAGGTTTTCCTTTAGTTGTGCTTATCCCCCTGTCTAGGCCAAGGTCCTGTGGTCTGGCGGCACCATCTCTCTACTTTGCACTGTTTGGAACAGTTATCTCTAAAATCTCCGCCAAGCGAGCTTTCTTTGCTTCTCTTTCGGGGAATTTCTGGTTTTCCAGGTGCCTGCTTTCTGGGGAGGATTCCAGGGGTCCTCTCATGTGTGATCTCTCTTGGGAGGAGATTTTAGTTTTGTGGCCCAGGACATTTACGGCCAGCTTTTTTCTTTCTTTAGCCTCAGGTCATGAAGGTGGCGTGGGAGGGACTGCCCGCTGTGGGTGCCATGGAAATTTGAGGCCCACGCTGGTTGGACTCCAAGAATAAAGACTACTTTTACAATAGCCTGCGAGCAGCTCCTGCCTGCGGAGCTCAGGGAGAGAAGAGGAGAGACCTGGGCCTCCAGCAGGGCGGTTGCTTGTCTGAGAAACCGAGATTTAGCAAGGAAAGAGCCAGGTCCTCATCCAAATGACCTGTCTTCTTCCTCCAGCCTGCTAACTTCTGGCCTGATAGGCACGGTTCTTACACACATTGGTATGAAGAAAGAAATGAGAGGAAAAGATAGAAAACTCCTCTTTTCTTCTTCCACTTAACAGTGAAGAGTTGCAGGTTCTATGAACTGATGTCTCAGACACATGGAGGGGGAAGAGGCTGGTCCTTTGCTCCGAGATCTTTCCTTCACCCCACCTTTTCTCAGGAAAGACGGGACCACCCGCCCACCGGTGTTCTGGTCCTGCTCCATGGCCTGGCTTCGGGGACCTTGGTGGCTTCTGTCTCGTGGTTCCACATAGCCAGGCAGAGTCCAGCTTGCTTTCCTCAGATTCTTCGGGGTTCCGAGGCTCTGTTCTCCACAAGATCACAGTTCTGTCAACAGGGTTCTCTGCTTTTCATCACTTCTTGGGAGGTTGTGAGCCGATCACCTCCTCAAGTCCCAGGTTGATAGAATCAACCTCACCTTAAACCACCAGCTTCCCAGAGGCTCCTTCCAGATCCTCATGCCTTCCGGCTTCTCTTCCCCAGTTGCCTCCAACACAGCACCTATCCCTCAAGGCAGTATTCTTGCAAAACAGGCTCTTGTCAGTGATGCTGTCTCTGCCTGCGAGAAGTTCGGCTTTAAAGATTTTTGCTTTTTTTTTTCCTGAAGATTTTATTTATTTATTTGACAGAGAGAGAGATCACAAGTAGGCAGAGAGGCAGGCAGAGAGAGAGAGGAAGGGAAACAGGCTCCCTGCTGAGCAGAGAGCCGGATGCAGGGCTCGATCCCAGGACCCTGAGATCATGACCTGAGCCGAAGGCAGAGGCCTAATCCACTGAGGCACGCAGGCGCCCCAAGAGTTTTGCTTTTTTAAGCCAGAGCCATTAGAAACTCTAAAGAGACGATGCTCGTTCCTCTCGTCCTCTAGAAGTTCTGGACACGAAGCCGGGTCTTCTCAGCCAGAAGGTGGGTTTGAGTGGGTAGAACTGTGGCACTCGGGGTGAGCCGTCAGGAGGGACCTGGGCCTGCGGGCCCCACCCCCGCCTCCTCCTGTCCTTACTTCTCGGCCTCAGCAAGGCACAGAGTGGCCGTGAGTCTTGGTTTCCCGTTCTCTGAAAAGTGTGCACACAACTCTCTGACCATGACTCAAACACCGGGGTCTCAACGCAGGAACAGAGTTACTCAGTTTGTCCTTCTTGGGACGCAGTGTGGTGAGTGGGAGGAGCATAGGTTTTTCGTATTAGAGCCGCTGCCTGTTCTCCCTTCACCATCCAGTGGCTCTGGTTCTTTCCACCGAGTTCCTTCACTCTCTCGGAACCTCTGTCTTCTCATGTTGTAAACGTGGGGCTGATGATGGCGATGCCCACCTTCAGGACCGCTGCTGGGGTGAGATCACGCCAGGTGCCCGAGGGGCCAGGACAATGCGCAGTACGCAGCAGGTACTCACTTTGGAAGAGGTGGTTGTGAGGAGCGGCTCGCAGTTAGAGAAGAGAGTAAGACCATTGAGGCGCCTGGGGATTGGGCACGGCATGGGACCTACCCCACGGACTAGCTGCTCTGGCTACGGCTGGGCTTCGCCACTCCGAGGCGCATGGAAGGCTCAGCGGCTGGCCTGCCCAATGTGCTCGCTTCACTTAGTTGGAGTAAAACCAAGAGCAGCCACCCTGTGCCTTCACTTGTGTTAACGTTCCTTCCTTCATTCAACAAGCCGGTAAGCTAATACCTATATTCTCGCGGTGCCTGAAAAGGTACTAGGGGAGATTTTGAATAAAATAGCCCCCATTTACAGCTTAGTCAGTTTAGACGAGACAGAAAGCCAATCCTCATTATGCAGAGGGATAATTACTACTAAATAAGCTAACAAATGTCAGGTGCTTTGCACACAGTTGTAACCATCTTAGACATATAGAAGCCCCCCACACCAGTGTAAAAAGATGTCTGGAGGGGTGCCTGGGTGGCTCAGTGGGTTAAGCTTCTGTCTTCGGTTCGGGTCATGATGTCAGGATCCTGGGATCAAGCCCCGCATTGGGCTCTCTGCTCAGCGGGGAGTCTGCTTCTCTCTCTCTCCGCCTACCTCTCTGCCTACTTGTGATCTCTCTCTCTGTCAAATAAATAAAAAAATCTTAAAAAAAAAATGTCTGGAGGCAGAGTGGAATGGAGGGGTGCTCGGCTTCTGAGAGTAGCTGATGCTTGATCTAAGCCTTGAGGACGAGTGGGGACTTAGCGGGTTGGACAGGTGTGAAGATAGGGTGGGAGGGAAGTTTGAAGAGGGAAGGTGGTAGGAGGGTGCTCTAGGTAGCTAACTGCGAAAACGAAGAATCGCTTGATGCACGAAAGGACCTCAGTGCTTTCGCTGTTCTTGCTAAGGAGTGTGGTCTATATGTTCAGGGTGATGGAGAGCAGTAGAAGGAAGTTAAGCAGAGGCTTCTGTGTTTGGATGAGGATAGATTCGGGGGCGGGGGGAGGGCAGAATGGAAATGGTCAGGAGGCAGGTGTAGTAACGTGGATCTGAGCTCCAGCTAAGGCAGCTGGGATGGAGAGAAGAGAGGTGGGTTCAGGAGCGATCCAGGGAGTGACTGAGTAGAAGGAAGGAAGAAGGAAGATGGTGGACAACTCCCGGTGTTCTGGCTTGGCAAATTGGGTGGGGGGTGGTTTTTGCTTTTCACCAGGACAGGGAGTAACAGCAGAGAAAGAAGGGAAGGGGAGGTGATCACTCTTGGGACGGTGAACACGCCCGGTAGGCAGGCACCACATGTTCACTCTGGAGTTCGCCATTACCTACCGCGAGATGGAAAGGGCAAACTTTTTTTTTAATACAGAAAGAAAAAATGCACAGATCTTAAGTGTTGAGTTCAATGTGTTTGGCCAGCTGTTGTGTAAATATCACGCAAAACAAGATGTAGAACATTTCCATCTCCCTCGAAAGTTTCCTCTTGCTCTTTTCTAGTCACCCCGTGATCACGTTTGGTCTTCTGTCACTATCATTTGCTTTTGCACATTCTAGAACTTAATGTAAGTGGAATCACACATATGCCTTCAGTGTCTGTGGAAATCGTCTATATCGTGGCATGTGTCAGTAGTTCCTGGATGTTGCCGAGAGGTAATCCAATGAATGAACGTGCCACAAGTTCTCCGTTCTTCTGTTGTTGGAGGGGTTTCCAGTTTGGGGTGAGAGATGGCTGCTAGAAGCTGGGACAGTGTGTTGCATGAACATATTTTTAAATTTCCCTTGGGGAAATACCTACGAGTGGGATTATAGGGTTAGAGGGTACATGTGTATTTACCTTCAGAAGAGTTCTCGAAGCGGTTGCACCATGTTATACGCCCCCCAGCGGCGCATGAGGGTTCTGGTTGTTGACTCCTCACCAGCGCCTCGCGGTGTCAGTCCTTCATATTTCTACTGTTCTAGTGCCTGTGAAGTGGTTCAGTTTGCATTTCCCTGATGATTTACGATGTTGAACACGTTCCATTTGCTTATTGGCTATCCACATATCTCCTTTTTTTAAGTCTCTGCAAATCTTTTGCCTGTTTTTTCGTTTGTCTGTTTGTTTTTATTGGATCACTTCTCTCATAGCTGATTTGTAAATGGTCTTTATATAGTTGGGGTACGAGTCCTTCGTCAAAGGAGCATTTGTGCACGTTTTTAGATTTAATACCACTTGGTTCTACCCATCTAAAAGCAATGGAGGCATTTTTAGATTCTTTTTTTTTTTTTTTGCATTTTTTTGCCTTTTTTTTTTTTTTTTTTTTTTGCATTTTTAGATTCTTGCCGAGATATTATGAAAGGTGCTTTAGTGATTACAGTCCTTGATTTCGGTCTCCGAAAGAGGGTGTGTGGTACTGTTGCTGACTGTGGGTTTCGATGGGGGATTGGAGCTGAGCACGGCCCAGGCAGGCCGAGGAGAGGCTCTGGGTGTTAAGAAATATGTTCATTTGTGGTCCAGGGAGAGTCCTTCCCAAGCTGTAGAACAACCAGTGTTAGAGTCTTCCCAAGAATATATTCCTCTGTGTTATTTTTTTAAAATGATGGTAAACAATGGGAACTTCCAAACTTAATTTCACTGTAGAGAAAATACTATATGAATCCTATCTACTTACTCAGCCTCAATGGTTCACAGCCAGTGGGGTTTTGTCTGATCTCCATCAGTTAATTTCAAAGCAAATCCCAGATGTCATGTCATTTCTGTCATAAACATGTTCGAATGTATTTCCAAAAGATAAAGAATCTTTAAATACACAAACACACACAACCAAATTACCACACCTTAAAAATGAATAATTCCTTAATAATACTTCTGGTTTTTAACAGTTGATTTGAATGGCCTTTGTCTGAATTTTGATCATCACTGGGAGAAGACAAGCTTGGTCCTTTTTCCTCCATCCTGGCTCTTCTTGTATATAGTCCCTCTGGGGTCATGTGTTCTCACTCTAGCTGTCCGCTTCCCCTTCACTTTTTCTTAAAATCTTTATGTCCAGTGGTCCCAGGTGGCTCAGTCTCTTGAGCATCTGACTCTTGGTTTCAGCTCAGGTCATGATGTTGGGTTGTGGGATCGGTCTACACCAGGCTCCACACTCAGCAAGGAGTCTGCTTGGTATTCAATCTCTCCCTCTCTCTCCACCCCTCCCCCCCACTTGCGTTTCTGCACACACTCTCTCTCATAAATAAATATATCTTAAAAACAAAACCAAAGGAGTGCTTTGTGACTCAGTCGGTTAAGCATCCAGCATCCGCTTTTGGCTCAGGTCATGATCCCAGGGTTCTGGGATCAAGCCCTGCGTCAAGCAGGGAGCCTGTTTCTCCTTCTCCCTCTGCCCCTCCCCTGCTTGTGCTGTTTCTCTCCCAAATAAATAAATAAAATCCTTTAAAAAAAAAAAAAAAAGGAAAACCACCTTTATGTCCAGCACACATACATGCAGAAAAGTGCATAAGACATAAATATACAAGTTCCTGCATTATAACTTCCATATAACCACATCAAAGTGAAGAACTAGACCTTCACCAGACTCTAAAAGTCTGCTGCGTGTGCACCTTCCCTGGCCCAGCCCCAGCCCCCCCTCACCCTCCTTACCGTCCAAAGAAACCATCACCCTAACTTTCACGGCAATCACTCCCTTGCCTCTCTGGAGAATTTTCAGCCTGAGTGTGCTTCCCTAACCACTATAGTTTACTTTTACCTTTTTGGAGCTTTATATAAATAGAATTATTTATTAATCTGAAAATGAAGTCAAATTTGTCAGGCTTTTCGTTTAAGGTTGTGCTCTTGGGTCACTAGAAGAAATCCTTCCCTACCCGGGGGCGCTTTCATTCTTTTTGCTTTTACCTTCTGACCTCTTGTAAGCTTTATTGTTCTGCCTTTGGTGTTTAGGACTCCTTTTCACTTTTCCAACCAATTTCCCATCTCACTTTTCCCAGGAAGACATTCCACAAGCATGCAGACTCCAGCCGATTGTTCTTTGTTCTAGCTTCTCACCCCCCAACATGAGACTTCCTGATTGTGGACAGCGTGGACTCACCAAGCAGAGGCCGGGGCTCACGCTACCCACCAAAGAGGGAGCAGCAAGAGAGGGAGACAGTTCCAGACATTTGAGCCACCGACCCTGGTCTGATCCACCTCTAGGAACTCTGGCCCAGACTGTGGGATTTGCGGAGGAGGGCCTCGTTTAAGCTAGCTTATCCTCTTGTCAGCCCAAATGGCCTGCTTGGTTTCTGGTTAGAAGCATCTACCCTTCACCGTCAACTTATTCTTTTGGCCTAAAGAATGTTCTCCTAAATATGTAAAAGGAATTTGATGGAGGGATCTCCAGTTCTACCCACTGTGGGTCAAGGGAGCCTTGAGCGCCTTTTCCTCTTCTTTACTTCTCACTTCCGTGAGTAGAGGTCTTTGGGTGTGCTGGCTTCCGGCCGCTTGGAAGAGTCTGTAGCTTTTCTGGGGTGCTCTATTTTGAGACCGATTGTTTGGATCTGATCAGAAAAACAAACACTTATTTTGAATTTTCTCCCTGACCTCTCTGAGCTAGGTTCAAATGATCTTTTTTAACTCTACCACATGTGAATTACAGGAAGCGCTCTCCTGTTGGGGAAGTGGGTCATTTCCAAGATTTTTCTCTCCAGGAAAAGTGTAACTTGTTAGTTTACCGAGAAAGGCTCAAGCAGGCAACAAAGAAGTACTTATTAAGACATTTTCTTCTTTTATGTGCCCCTAACACAATCTTATCATAAACCTCAGCCCTGGTAGTTAATCTGAAGTTATTTAATTAAATTCTTTCATTTTACGTATGAGGAAATAAACACCCCCCTCGCCCAAAAAAGAGTGAATTGCTCAAGGCCATGTGTTGTATTCAGAGACTGAGGATTAGGAATTATGCCCTGACTGAGGATAAGGAAAACAATGGATTTAAAAAAAAAATTGTTGTGATCTCGCTTTTTTTTTTTTTTTTTTTAAATTTCTTGAATGAAACCTCATCCTTGAATTTGGTGCATCAGACAATCAGGTTGGAATGCAAGTGGAATTTCCATTCTTAACCAAACAAAATATAGCTCAGAGGTTCTCCTTGAAAGATGAATTGTTCTCAGTGTCATTTTGTTCATCACTCTCTGCCTGGACCAAAACACTGCTTTACCACAGTGGGCATTGTGGTTGAATTCCATACCTGTGAGAGAAGCTTCTAGAGACCTTTTGCTTGAACCGCACATACTTAGCGGAGTTGTTTTTTCTGAACCATCCGTTTTGCTGCCCCCTGCTGGAGGCCACAAAGACACAGTTGCTGAAAGCTCCTCCCCACTTTGTAGGAGGTAAACCATCCCCCCACCCCAGGAGGGGAAGGCCAAGTCCAACAAATTACCAGTAGATTCGCATGCAGTATTCATGTCGGATGTCTCCAACTCGGTCAGTCAGCCGGTGGTGTCTTTACCTGGTTGCTGGAGAGACCTCAGTTTCCACGGATCCAAAACCAAACTCGTTTCCCGACATCCACCCCTTCTGCTTCCTCTTTGTCACGCTGCTTCTCCATCCCTCACTCTCCACCCAGTCTTTCATTAATTAGTTCATTCAATATTTGATCTCTTAACAGGTTTTACCTGTTTATAAAGGCTCTGGTTAACTCCGTAACAGCGTCCTACTGATTCATAGACCCAAGCTACAATCCTTGGCATTTCTCAACTCATTTCCCCTCATTCTCAGGGTCCGATTAGGTCCTGCAGAATTGCTCTAGGAGTGCCTTAACCAGTCCGCTGACCTCCAGTCTCACCCCCGTGACAGGGCTCCCAGCAGACCTTCCTAACAACACCAGTTGTTCATACAAACACACCTTCTTTGAAGGTGGATTGAATCCAAAACTCCTTGGTGTGGACCTCAAGGCCTCTCACTGCCGAGCCCCACCCAGCTTCCCGTGTCCTCTCGCGCAGGCACGCTCACCAGTGCTCTGCGCTCTACCGTGTCGACCTGCCCCAGAGATCCTCAGACCACCACCGGCTGCCTCAACCTTGAGCCTTTGTGCCTGCTGATTGCTCTACCAAGGCTGGCCCTCCCTTCTTCTATATCTGGTGTTGCGGGGCTCAGAAATAAACTGTATGCATTGTCCTGTCAGGTGTGGAGGACTCTAACACACCTGGCCTCCACTCTGCAGTCACTTCTTGGCTCTGCAGATGTCTCTCGTGGCGTCCATTACCTCTCCTTTAAGTAAAGGACAATTTCTTGTCTGTTTCCCCCTCCAGACTATGGCCCCAGTGTGTAGCATTTCTCTTCTGGCCTCATTTTCAATAGTTTGTTTCCATGATGACATGAACGAGAGTCCTACTTGCCAGCCCCCGCGGCACCAGCCATCACCATCACTGCTCCCCCTACCCTCCTGAACACCCTCCAAGGCTTTATATTCCACAATATTCCAAAAACTTGCAGTTCCCCGAGTGTCCTGGGCTTCATCCTGCCTCTCACTCTGTCTTGGCTGCCTTCTTCCATCCTACTCATAACCTGCCTCATAAAATCTACATCATTCTTCAAAAAGCAGCTCAGTCATCTCTTCTTTCTCCATTTGCTCTAACTTGCAACAAGATTAAATAATCAAAATAGCTCACACTTTGTGTGGCACTCTCAGCTCTCGGCACTGTTCTAAGCATGTGATACTTGGCACAAAGTAAGCAGTCAACCAATGATAGCTAGAACTATTCTTATTTTTAATAATAAGTTGCATTAGGGGCGCCTGGGTGGCTCAGTGGGTTAAAGCCTCTGCCTTCGGCTCAGGTCATGATCCCAGGGTCCTGGGATCGAGCCCCGCTTGGGTTCTCTGCTCAGCAGGGAGCCTGCTTCCTCCTCTCTCTCTCTGCCTGCCTCTCTGCCTACTTGTGATCTCTGTCTGTCAAATAAATAAATAAAATCTTTAAAAAAAATAAGTTGCATTATGTTAATTGTAGTGTTGGTGTTTCTTCAAAATTATTCTTTTCTCTTGTCCTTTTTGTCTTTTGTTCCAGCTAATTTATTTATTCATCTAGAGCAGACTCTGGTTTTCTCACGTAGGCCTCTGCAGTAATGACAGTTGCCTTGGTGGCAAAAGGATGGCGCTTGAGCAGAGAACTCAGGCAGGAGAAGACAATGATTCTATTTTAGGAGTGCGTGTTGGAGAATGAAAAGAAGCTGAGAAGTGTTCATTCTCACTAGACTCCGGTCTGTTTCCTTTTCCCACCTTCCCTTTTCTGTTGTCCCATGTAGTAAATGAGCTGCCCTGTTTTTCCAGGGAAATGACTTAAATGAAGGCTTAAACATTTTTTCCTTGACCAACTGTGAGAAAATTGGGGTTTTTTATTTTCTTTGTGGAGGGAGGAAATCTACAAACTCATTGGTTGTTACCACTATTATTATGGACAAAGCTTCAAGAACTTCACTTCCCCCAGTCCTTCTACCACAGGGGCTATGGTGGTCTCAGGTAAGCAGAAGCTAAAAGTTTCCAGTAAGAGCCTGATGTTCCCTAGTGCATAATTTCAAAGGTGATAGTCTCTCTCAGTGACCTGAAAGTCATTGATTCGGGTTCAGTATTAACCTGGGTTCTCCAGAGAAACAGAGCCAATAGAGGTGTGTGTGTTTATAAATGAAGAGATTTAGTATAAGGAATTGACTCATGGAGTTTTAGAGGCCAAGAAGTTGCAAGGTCTGCAGTCGGCAGGCTGGAGACCCAGGAGTGCTGATGGTATAAGTTCCAGTAGAAGACCAAAAGCAGAAGACACCAGCGTCCCAGCTCAAAGACAGTAGGCAGTTGAGTTCCCTCTTACTCAGCCTTTTCTTTGCAGGCTTTCCACTCATTTGGACAGAGCTTATACTGGGGCGGGCACTCTGCTTTATTCAATCTAGCGATTTGCAATTTAGGTGCAAATCTTACCTGGAACCACCCTCACAGACCCACCCAGAATAAGGTTTAACCCGCATCTGGGCCTGCTGTGGCCCATTCAGATTATCACAGGTGCTTGCACACTCTGTGTGGCTGTCTGTCTTCTGATGGTGTGGTTCAGTGTCCAGGCCTGGAGTGTACAGCAGCTTAGCTGCGAGGCTCGGACTTGATTCTGGAGCTCACCTTTTTGTCCCCGGTTTCTCCATATACAGCTGGTATTACTTCAGGACTTCTTTGTTCTGTATTAGAACCACAGTCCTCAACTTTTACTCCCTTTTTTTTTTTTTTTTTTTTTTTGGCCACAGCACACACGGTGTATAAAATTACATGTATAGCATTCTTCTGTGACCGTGTCCAGATTTTGACAATTCCTTCCCCGTATCCCACCCTCCAGTTTCCCAGGAAGTAAAGCAAATAGCACCAGAGATGCTCTGTGACTTATCCTTTTTTTTTTTTTTTAAGATTTTATTTATTTGACAGAGACACAGCAAGAGAGGGAACACAAGCAGGGGGAGTGGGAGAGGGAGAAGCAGACTTCCTACAGAGCAGAGAGCCCTATGCGGGGCTGGATCCCAGGACCCTGGATCATGACCTGAGCCAAAGGCAGACACTTAACAACTGAGCCACCCAGGGCCCCTCTGTGACTTGTTAATGAAAGCATTTTCTGAGCTTGAGAAAAACTCGGGTGTTCATCAGTAATGCAGCATAGCTAGACGGGGAACGGCTAAAGCATGTTGAGTCCTGGTTAGGTACTAGCCTGCGATTTTTCCACTCAAGGAAACTTAGGAGAAACATGCACGTGCTGTGGTTCATATTTGAAAAAGAAATGATTTACAAACTTCCCTTTAGGTAACACTAATAATTGATTCCTTGTCTGTCTCATCATGGAGGTGATTGTATTGGCCCAGTCTTAATACTGGAGCTCCTGGATTCCTGAGAATTGTATACTCTTTGGTTAATGGCAGTTGTGACTATGCCTTCAGAATTACGGCAGTTAAAGGTCACCGTGTTTAAAATCAAAACATATGTCAAAGTTCTGGATGTGTGGGTGATTCCAAAGTATTTGCTTAGAAGGAAAGAGGATAGGATTCCTCATCCAACCTGGCCCTTCCTATTCCATGATGTTCCTTTACGCCTCCTAATTGATATCAGGTTATAAAAATGAGCCCTTAAAGCTTGCCTGTGAGTCTTCTGTATCACACAATAAATTCAACATGCTTTCCTTATTACTAAGACCTGGCAGAACCTGTGCCTCGCTAAATTAACTTCCCCTCAGTTTCTCTAATCTGTTACCTCCATTCCTTGTGTTGGGGAATTAGAATTAGGAAGTGATTCAGGATTGAATGGAAACTAAAAGGATGGCAGCAGAGGCTTGGAGCAAGGCTTCTCAACCTTGGCGTTTTTGACTTTTTGAGCCAGATCAGTTTTTGCTGGGGGCAGGGCGGTGTGCTATCCTGTAGATTGTAGAATATTTAACATTAGCCCTGCCTTTTACCCAAGACATGCCAATAACACCTGCTCTCCCCAGGTGTGGCAACCAAAAATGTTTCCAGATATTGGCAAGTGTCCCCTGGGAGACAAAATCACCCCTGGTTGAGAACCCCTCGTTTGGAGCAAGCACTCAATCCCAGCACCGTTCTTTTTTGTTTTTTTTGTTTGTTTGTTTTTAGATTTTATTTATTTATTTGACAGAGATCACAAGTAGGCAGAGAGGCAGGCAGAGAGAGAGGAAGAAGCAGGCTCCCTGCTGAGCAGAGAGCCCAATGTGGGGCCCCGTCCCAGAAGCCTGGGATCATGAGCTGAGCCACCCAGACGCGTCCCCGCCCCTAGCATCATTCTTGAGCAGCAGGTCAGCCTGTTGACTGAGAGCAAAGAAAAAATGAGGGACTTGTTCCCAGAGACACTAGGAGGGAGAGTTGGCGGGACTTAGCCGTTGATTGTTCGTGGAATACAAAAGAGCAGAGGGAATGAGAAACGATGTCAAGATTTACCTGTTTAACACTTTCTCCTTTCCCTTGTACTTGTTTCTCCGGTTAATTTACAGAACTGAGTATTTGCAATGAGGAGTATTGTGTTAGTGGGTAGAGCTAGGGAGCTAATTGTTTCTATTGAAACGCAGCTACACCAATTATTCTTACAGGATCTTTCTACAGCATCCAGTTTAGATGCTGCAGACATAACGCTCAGTATTAAGTACGTGAAAGTGAACAGGGACAGAAACTCCTGCCAAAATGCCTCGAGAAGATGGTTGCATTTACAGCTCAGGGCCGTTTCGAGGACTTTAGAGACCTCCCTCCACTTTGTAATCTGTGAAGGTTCGAAGCCCTTGCTGGATCAGAGCAGAGATGTGTCAGGCAGCCCCCTGGACATTGAAGCTGCCTGCCCAGAGCTTCTGGATCAGAGAGCGTGAGCAGGTGCCTGGTGAGTCAGAAGCTGGGACGCCCCTGGGTCAGCGTCAGGAGCTGCAGGAGCGGCTGCTGTGTCTGTTCTGGGATGGCCTCCTCAAGGCGGTCTGGCCTTTGATGGAACCTGGTGTGAGTAAGGACTGCCTACCCTTTGATGAGAAACAGATTTGTGTTGGGAAGTTAACAAATAATGAAGTAGAAAAAGATGCGAGGAAAGGAACTGTTTGGCAGATGGGGTTCGCCAGGTCTTAAGGTTCATCTGTGGGACGGCCACACCGGATAAAGGCCTGTGGCCGGGGGTAGAGCGCCGGACACACGGCTGTTGCCTCCCTTCTGGATGTAGGCTTCTCTCTGCTCTGCACCTGTCACTTGTGCAGTGATTGGGTTTTTGCTTTGTTTTTTTTAAAGATTTTCTTTGTTTTATGTATTTATTTGATTGGGAGAGCCAGAGAGCACGAGCAGAGGGAATGACAGAAGGAGAGGGATAAACAGGTTCCGCACTGAGCAGGGAGCCTGATGTGGGGCTCCATCCCAGGCCCCCAGGATCATGAATGGAGCTGAAGGCAGATGCTTAATCATCTGAGATCTGAGCCACCCAGGGTCCTGTGCAGTGATTTCTGAGACGAAAGGACAGCCTCTTTTCCTCTTTGTCCTTTCTGGACACTTCCCTTCTTCTCATTTACTCCTACACACAGGTACTGGGTGGCGAGCCTGGTACCCCCATGGTGGAGGGGCATGGTTTCTGCTCTTGGTGTCAGGGAGCAGGAGAGAATTGTGATATGTGTGTTGGGATGGTATTGGGCACGCCGCGTACCCAGCGCTTGTCACTCTGCTGGCTGGATGAGAGTTGAAAGTGATGAAATCGGGGGATTTCCCAGAAATCTCATCAAGTCTTGGAGAAAGAGTAAGTCTCAGAGAAATAGGACAGAGGGGGCCTATCCAGGTAGAGGGAAGAACATATGCAGAGGACAGGGTTGGGGGGGGGGTGTCTCTGAGGACAGACAACTGTGAATGTTAAAGGATAAGGTTGGCAGTTGGAAAGAGTGATAAGAGCAAAACGTCTGATCTGGGAAGGACATGAGACTTCATTTTGAAGGAGTCAGAAGGGTTTTGAACATGAAGTGGTTTTGTAAAAAAATGTACACTTGGATGCATTTGTGGATTTTCTGTTTTATTGCATTGGCTTCCTATAATGTACCAAAACACTGTATGTATGGAGACTTTATGATAACTTCTAATAACCAGTAGTATAGATCCCACATTTAAAAAAAAAATTTAAGAGCAAGAGAGAGAAAGAGGGCATGGGCAGGGGAGGGGAGGGGCAGAGGGAAAAAGAGGGGGACAAGGAGATTCCCTGCTGAGCTGGGAGCCTGATGCAGGACTCCATCTAGGACCCCGAGATCATGACCTGAGCAAGTCAGACGCTTCACTGAGTGAGCCACGCAGGTGCCCCAAATCCTGCATTTTTATTGTATTTTTCAGGGGGTTACTGGCTATTCTTGACTTTTTTTCATGTGCACTTTAAAGCAAACCTGATATTTTTCTTTTGGGATCACTTTAATTGAGCTACATATTAACTTAGCGCACAAGATCTCCGTAATGTTCCACGTTCTGATGCAGAAATGGTGTTCCTTTCCTTTTTACAAGGTCATTTTTGTGTTTTTCTGTAGTTTTTAAAGCTTGCCTCAAATAGGGCTTGCAAGAAACGTGAAATGGTTTTAAACAGGTGTTTTACGTTAAGCCTGCAGAAGGCCCAGTGGGTAGGAGATGGAGAGAAGTGACCCCAGGAGTGGATGCAGGGAGACCCCTGGAGCTCTTGCAGGGATCCAGCCAGGAGAGGATACACAGGAAGCCCCACAAGCCCTACCCACAACCTAAGTTACATCCTCCTGCCCCTGAGCCCCTCCAACTAGGTCAAGTTCCTGTAACTCTGAGGGTCTCTACTGGCAAGGTGAGGTCCCCAACCAGGACCTTCACTTACGCTTTGCCATATCCAGCATGTCCTTCAGAAGCTAGCTGATTGCTCGTATGTTTGTTTAAACTTTTGAATCTCCCAAATTAGGCTGTCTGTTTTTCTCTTATTAATCACAAGTTTGGGATTGTCCAGAAGGCCAAACTGCTACTCTCCAAGCTTTGAGAAAAAAAAAAAAAATGTCCTTGGTGTTTTGCAGCTCCATAGTTTGTGGGACTTGGCCTTCAACACAGGGAGACTCTACTTCCGTAGCTGTGCAAGCCCTTCCCTGAATATAACCTGAGGGACTGGAAAGAATTCCCTGGGGAAGCCAGAGAACTTGCTGACCAAGCTGGCATCGGTTTTCTTTCCTGTAAAATGTTTCCACTCGAATGTTCCGACTCCAGCCTGAGGCTGGCACCGGCTGAGGGTTTGCAGCAAAGCAGTATTTGAGTGCTGGCCTTGCCCTGACCCACGTTCCAATCATTTGTTTCACTAAGAGTATATATTTGGAGATAGCAAACTAGATTAGCTCACATCCAGCAGCGTAATTGCTAATTCAGTTAAAAAGTCTTCATTCGATCTGGGCCGAGACTGAGCAGCCTCAAAGGCTGCCAGAACTTTTCCAAAAAGAAGAGGCCTTCCCCTTTTTTTTTCTTTACGTACAAAAGCAGAGCTACGAGCACATGGTTAAAAAACGCAGGCTGTACTGGAGGGTAAAACACAGGCATCACTCAATAACCATACCCTGCTGGAGTATGAATATATGCACGTATCTTTCTCCACATGTTCATAAATACACGTATATGTATGGGTAATCTGTTTCATTTACCCAAGGAAAAAAAAAAACTTGATTAAAAAATTGTAAGTATGGGGGCGCCTGGGTGGCTCAGTGGGTTGGGCCTCTGCCTTCGGCTCGGGTCATGATCTCAGAGTCCTGGGATCAAGCCCCGCATCGGGCTCTCTGCTCGGCAGGGAGCCTACTTCTCCCGCTCTCTCTGCCTGCCTCTCTGCCTACTTGCGATCTCTCTTTCTGTCAAATAAATAAATAAAATCTTTTAAAAAAATTGTAATTGTGTGTCTTGACAGTCCTTCCCTATTAGCACATGCTGACCTGACTCAATCTGTGAAATACCAGCATTATATTCCACTGAATGGGAATAGCATGATTTATGCACCCCGTCCCCTGTACATGGACATTATAGCCCTCCCCCAGGCTTTTGCTGTTTCAGATAATGCTATGATTAACATTCTTACACACTCATGCATGCATATCTGTGGGATAACTTGTAGCATTGGAATTGCTGGGACAAAAGATACCTATGTTGTTAACTTTAATGACATTGCCCAGGTCCTTCATGTTGGGGACAGAGAGGGAGCTGCTTTACAGGAAAACCTCACTTCTGCTGCTTACTGCCAGCCCTTAAATGCTGGCAGTTTCCTCCTCCCAGAAAATGTTGATCCCTAATATGGAGGCTATCAGCACACGCATTACAAACTGAAAGGCTGCACTGGCAAGGAGCACGAGTGACATTTGGCAAGACAGATGACCTCTGGGTGCATCGGTTTTCTTGTCCACTTAGTGCGGGCAAGATGATCTGTTTAGTCCCATGCCATGATTTTCTGTAAGCCCGGGTACTGTTCTAGTTCTGAGACTTAGCAGCCTGGCCTCTGGGAAGGGCTTAACCAGGAGATAAACTTCAGTCTGCCCTTTAATTTTCAGCTCCTTTACCTTTCAGCATCACTTAACAAAGTGAGAAGGCTCCAGGCTATCTGGCCCTTCCCTGGGCAGCGGACAGGCTGAACAGCTTCTGGGTCATCTGTGTTTTCAGGAGAATTCATAACAGTTTACTTAACTGCATCATCCTCTTTGCTCCTTTAATGCCAAATACATTCCTTAAGGAGGCCCTTTAATTAGAAGAACCTCAGAGTGAGGGATGGGGTAATTATGGTTTCCGTTGCAATTAGCTTGGAAATTCTCTTGGGGTAGAAGTCTGGTGAAAAAAAATTCGGTGGTGCCGGACCAGAGAATTGTCTAGATAGGGCAGAAATGCAAGATGAGGTCTTCCAAAGCTTCGTACATCTTGGTCGAACTGAAGTTTATTAGAGAAAAGTGGCCTGAACACCAAAGGTAGCAGTTCATGTGGTGGAACCCCATTTGTTCCTCTGTTTTCTTTCGTTTAGAGAGTCAGCCCCTCTGCCCGACACCTGCCCCCCCCCCCCCCGGATTGATGTCTCAGTCGCACATTGTATGTGGAACAGAGAGCATGGACATTCAAGAACCAGCAGTTTGAGGAAGACCCATCTTTAGATTCCCTGAGAAAGAAATGCATTAAGCCTTCCCTCTCTATGCTCCCAGCCTTTCACTTTGGGAAATTTCAAACCTACAGAAATGTTAAGGATTAGTGTGATAAATGTCCGTCTTGCACCCCACACGTAAATTTACCAATGGTAAACACTTTCCTGCAATAAGTTACCAGGTGCTGGGGCGCCTGGGTGGCTCAGTCGTTAAGCATCTGCCTTCGGCTCAGGTCATGATCCCAGGATCCTGGGATCAAGCCCCGCATCGGCCTCCCTGCTCGGCCGGAAGCCTGTTTCTCCCTCTCCAGCTTCCCCTGCTGGTATTCCCTCTCTCGCTGTCTCTCTCTGTCAAAAAAATAAAATCTTAAAAAAAAAAAAAAGTTCCCAGGTGTGGCTCCTGCTGCTGCTGCTGCTGCTGGCCTGGGGAGCTGATTTTGAGGAACCTGTGGCATACACCCACAGGGCGCCTGACTGGCTCAGTCCGTGGAGCATAGGACTGTTATCTCAGGATGATGAGTTCAAGCCCCACATTGGCCGCAGAGCTTCCTTAAGAACCTGTGATGCAAATCTGTACAAATGTATGAGTGGTGGGTATTTTTTTGCTCCCCTGAACTATTCGAAAATAGATTGTGTATGTCATGGTAGTTCATTCCTAAACATTTCATTATGTATCTTGGGAAAACGGGAAGTTCTCTTTGCAACAACAGTATCATTCTCAAATCCAAGAAATGGAACAGCGATACCTGAAGGACGTAGGTCAGCTGTCTTCTAGAAGTTGCCAGTCTGAATTTGTGTCCCATGATAAGATTCAAGTCAAACATTTTTGGCAACATTGGACAGCTGAGGCATATACTTCGGATCGCAGTTTATCAGGAGGCACGTCATGATTTTGTCCTGTTGCTGGTGTCTTAGTCCATTGGGGCCACTGTAACAAAGTACTATAGACTGGATGGCTTAAGTAACAGACCTTTTCTCCTCCCAGTTCTGGAAGCTAAGTAGTCCTAGATCAAAGCCCCGGCAGGTCCTGTATTGGTGAGACTCATGTCCTGGCTCATAGATAACCTTCCTTTCGCTTTGTCCTCACATGGCCAGAAGAGGCAGATGAACTCCCTGGGGCCTCTTTTATAACGGCGTTGATCCCATTCATGAAGGCTCCACCCTCGTGACCAACTCACCCCACAAAGCCCCCACTTCCTAATACCATCGTGCTGGGGGTTAGGATTTCAACAGACAAACTTGAAGAGGCACAAACATTCGGTCTGTAGCAATTGGCAAGGCTGAGCCCAACCACTTGGTTAAAAAGTCCGCCAGATCTGTTTCTTGTAAAGGCATTTTCTCCTTCCTAATTAATGAGCAATAAATGCTCTAATGTTTTAGGACCATAGGAACAGTCTGTCCCCAGGAACTTGTCACGCAGTGCTTTATTTATTTTAAGGTAGAGGTTTCTTGAATACACCGCAGGGGAGCAGTGGACAGGACAGCAGAGGAGAGTGAGCCTGTCCGCCCCACCCAGTGGCTTAGCATTCATTGATACACCAACGACCCCTTGCCTAAATACGTTTTTACATGGGTCAGTGCAGAATGTGGATCTTTACATTGTTATTATCACTTCAGACTCATGGATTTTTAAAGAGTTCAATCAATCTATTAAATTTATTATTCTTTTTAGTGCTCTCACAACCCCAAGCCATATGAATGGGAACCTTTTCAGGGTATCTCTTGCGTCCTTTTAACAGGTCCCCAACATTCTTTTTTTTTTTTTTTTTTTTTAATGATTTTATTTATTTGACACAGAGAGACAGCAACAGAGGGAATATAAGTAGGGGGCATGGGAGAGGGAGAAGCAGAATTCCTGCCGAGCAGGGAGCCTGATGCAGGGGCTCCATCCCAGGACCCTGGGATCATGACCTGAGCTGAAGGTGGACACTTAATGACTGAGCCACCCAGGCGACCCTGTCCCCACATTCTTTAAGTATGTTCTTGCTGTTCTGGCGCACAGGCAGCTGTTCATGCTCGGCTTCTGCTTTCCTTGACCCCATCTTATTAGAATCAGCTGTTCTTCTAAGAAACCCTGCTTCCTTCTGGTGGAGAAATGGTGTTTAGAAACCAAGGTGTGGATGTCAGGCGTGCCTGCTACTAGGAGTGCCACTGCTTCCAGACACTTCCAGTAGACATAACAAAGAAACCCAAATGTTTTTTTAAAATCTCGAGCTCAGTACGGTCTGTTTGATTCAGAACCGGCATCACAGGGCACGTCCTTACTTTCTCACTGCATATCTGCATGCTTCTTGTCCCAAAGTGAGAACCTTATTTACAAATTTGTTTACAAATTTACAATTTATAAAATTTACAATTTATAATTGTAATATATAAATTATAAAATTGTATATAAAATCTTCCCTTCCTTCCTTCCTCTCTTCCCCTCGCTCTTTCTTTCCTTCTCTTTCTTTCCCTCCCTCCCTTCCTTCTTTCCTTCCTTCCTCCAGGTAAGAGTGAAAAGTCAGAGAACTGTACCCAAAAGTCCCTTGAATAATTTTGCTCTTCTGTTCAGATAATGTAATAATACCATAAAGAGTTAGGTTCACATGTTTCTATTCCTATTCAACTTTAGCATTTGCTTTTTTTTCTCATGCTTTTTGATTTTATTCTTTTAACACATAAAATATTTACATGGTCCCAGTGTCAAAACTGTATAAAACAATAAACTAAGAGAAGTCTCACTTCTACTTCCAAGAAGGAACCATTTTTTTTTTTAAAGATTTTATTTATTTGAGAGAGAGTGGCAGGAGGGGTAGAGGGAGAGACTCTTAAGCAGACTCCTTGCTGAGCCTGGAGCCAGATGCGGGGGTCGATCCCACAACCCTGAGATCATGACCTGAGCTGGAATCACAACCAGACGCCTAACTGACTGAGCTACCCAGCTACCCTGGAAGTAACCATTTTCATTAGCTCCTGATTTATCTTTTCTGTCCCATTTATTGCAAAACCAACAAATACCCATCTGTCCTAGGACATGTTCTTCACGGTTACCCAGGAATGGTCTGAGGTGCTGGTTCTCAGGATAGGCCCTGACCACAGGGAGCAGATTTGGGACAGTGAAATGCATTGTTCCTTATCCCCCACCCCCACCCCCGCTCTGTCAATTTGCTTAGTTGTGTCTGTTGCTTTAGTCATCTGTGCGAAAGGGGCTGCACTCTGTGGGAGGATGGTTAACGGATCACGAGGAGGACCTGAGGTGCAGGCCTTCCAGAGAGAATGAAGATGTCCGAGTCGGTTTTGATGGTCGGTGTAACGGCCTTTGACAGGAATGGAGCTGACGCTGGGTGCCCCTGGAGCAGATCCGAGATCTGGGAAACAGATTTTGACAAAGCGGAGAAGTTGCTGCTCTGGCGGGCCTTTTAATGCAGCTGTTGTTTTGTACTGGAGTGATTGGAGTTTCCCTTTCCTTTTCATACCCTAGTATCTAGCTCTAATCCCCAGATGTGAACCCCCCAGCTGCAGGGGACACAGCTTTTCTTTAGAATAAACATCTCGGGGAAGTTAACTTTTCACGTTTGTTGTTGTTCTTTCCTTGACATTAAGGAGCTTTTATAAGCAATTAAAACGAAGAGAAAACCCAAACCAAAAATTCCCCTAAACTGCAAATGACCTCAGTAGGGATCTCTTCCAGTATTTCTGGTCTTAACTCCTTTGGTGAGTTTAGGGAGTGCCTCTTGGTCTCACTTCCAAGTGACAACTTTCTGCTATTGGTAAATGTGGATAAACATGTCTAATAGATTCCATTAAACACGGTTGTGGGGTTAGATTGAGCAGCATTAGCTGTAAAACTCTAGCTGACCAGGATGTTGGATCTGAAAGTATTTCCTGGAATGACTTGGTCTTTTTCTTGAGTGGTGAATGTTCTCGGTAAAGAAACTCCCGGACAGTGGGAGATGGGACGGCCTCTGAACCAGATCCTCCCAGTCTTAAATCATTTCATCAGTTCTTCCTTGGGGGGTGAAGCCTAATTTGACCATGGCAGGGCGCTCGGAAGGGAGGAAATAAACTCTGAAAATTGACCGCTGCCTGATCTTGGCTAGTCATGGGTTAAAGAGGGAGATGTGAGGTTTTCCCTGATATTTTCCACTTCTCGGTCCTTCTAGTACTTTTGTGGTTTTGTTACATAGAATACCAGCTGTATTACCTTATTACCATTTACTTACTATTTTTCTTTAAATCAACTCACTTTTAAAGTTTTGATTTGTTTCGCTGTTGAAAGAGAGATGAGCAGGTGTTGGAGAAACGTTCATCATTTATTAGCATCAAACTAAGACTTTTCTCCTAAAGTAATTGGAAGGACCAGAAGAAAATAGAAAATGGAATAATATTTGATCCTGTTTTGATTCAGTATTACTGAGCAGGGAATATTTGTGCCACCGAAAATTGACTTCCATTGGGTATAGATAAGGAATTCTGCTTAGGGAAACCTTGTCCAGTGACAGATTTTTGACTGCCCTGCTGGTGTTTGGGATGGTGGTAACCACTGACACAGATAGCTTTTATGCTTGTTTTTAGACTCTCCTTGAAAACTAGGGGTTTCATAGTAGTGGACATGGGTCTAAAAACGCCCTTATTTCAGATCAAGGCACTGGTGTTTCCTCTAGAAACATCCACAGGCATACCTATTGCAATCCATGTGCAAAAACGCCAGAAGATGTGACAGGATAAAAATAAAGGTGAGACACAATAAGATAAACAAGGGACGAGATACATAAGAAATAAAATAAGGAAGGAGAGGACAAAGGAGAATTAGCAGCGAGGCTAAAAACGTGTATCACCGTGACTGTACACCTGCTATATCGGGATGTAAGGTTGTGCATGTCCTAACAGCTCGTGTCATCTTGGTCAAGAAAGAAAAGCCTAGCCTTTGCTAGCCCCGTCAGGCTCCCTAGCTGTGGTCCTGGTTCCTGGTGACCTCTGTGTGGTGACGACTGAAGGAAGCAGCTTGGAGGGGGTGGGGTGGGGGGAGCTGCTGCTTCATTTACAGATCAACCAAACGCTGGAAAAGCTCTAGCCAAAAACAGTAACTTTGGCTTTATTTATTTTTTTGTTTAAGATTTTATTTATTTGAGAGAGAGAGCACAAGCAGGGGGAGTGGGAGAGGAAGAAGCAGAACCCGCTGAGCAGGAAGGCCCCCCACTTGGGGCTCCATCCCAGGACCCGGGGATCATGTGCTGAGCTGAAGGCAGCTGCTTAACACCTGAGCCACCCAGCCGTCCCTAACTTTGGCTTTAGAATAGCTGGTGTTGAGCCCTTCTGGCAACAGTTAATTAGCATAATCAGCTCTCCATTTGAGGCCATACACTTGCACCATTGGTGGTAAAGAAGGCCTATCTGTGTGTTTTGTTCTAGAAGAGGTCTGTGCCCAGCTCATCCGAAAGTGGCATCGTTAGAAACAAGTTACAAAGAAAAAAGGCTAGAATGGAAATCTCTTCTGATCTGTTTGAAACCACTCCCTTAGGAGAATATTTCTGATTGTGACTCATGAATGGTCACAGTACAGGATCTGGATGAGCCTAGTAGCCCAGGGTTGTGTCCATCCCCTTGGCCTGTGACCTGCTCCTATCCGAAGAAGAAGAAGGGCTCCGTCAGAGCCACAGGTAATCTGAGATTTCTGATGGATCTCTCCCCCAAGTGGGGAAAAGCAACTGGGCTATGAGGTAAAACCCCGATAAAACGTTGGCCTGAGAGACCCTGGCTCATTAAGCAAGTATCTAATCCGTACTTGCCGTCACCTCTTTGGCCGGGGATGGGTGTCACCAATAAACCCCAGTTTATTGTGGATGATGGGGCTGCTTGCAGGCAGGCCAGCTAGAGTGAATTTAGCCGTCCAGGGGCAGGCCAGGCTCTGCCATGGAAACCGGCGGGGGCGGGGGGGGGGTTCTAGTGAAAGGCAAGTACTTAGCAAACAAGATGAAGCCCTGTGTTTACATCTGGAAGGTCCCCAGCTTAAAGCATGCCCTCCCATGAGGTAAGATTCTCCTCCTGCCCAGCGCTTCCAGTCAGAATGCTAGAAGCGAGGGCCGTGGTGAGAAAGCCAACCTGAGGGGATTTCCTGTTCCTCCTGTGCTTGCGAAAGCCTTGACTTTGGTGTGTCCGTCTCCTCTTACATAGGGTTTCAGGCCATTTCTTTCTTCAGCCATTATTGAAAAGAATTTTGGCAGATGCAGGGGCCAGATTAGACCTCCTTATCTCCGTCTCCCCTCGGGGACTGCTGTCGAGTTCCCTGTCTCACTTGACAGGGATCATTCTCTGTTGGTTTCGATGGAGTTCTCTGGCACACTGGATTTGATTTGTTGTAGCACATACATTCCCTGTGCCAAGGTACACAGAGTCTTCTGACTTAGAGGCTTGTTTTATGATTTTTTTCCCTTTAAACTTAATTTATTCTACATATCCCATGGCAGAGCTAAGCATTTGCGGGTGTTGGGCCTGCCAGAGCTGGTGGTGTGGATCACATGGGGCCGTGTCTATACTCGTTGAAGGATGGGAGGATTGCCTCCTTCTGGGGCCCATTTGCAGAGAGAGCTGGGCTAATTCAAACAAAACTTTTGAACAGACTTACTCCCGAAGAGAACCTATGGGATAAATGGATCCTAGGGCAGCAGTCAAGTTCTTGCTAGCCTTAGGAAAGCTCTTTCGGACCGGATGGAAAGCCCTCCCTTCCCTCTGCTTGCAGCCCTAGGCATAAGTCTGCGGGGTCTCCTTGGGGCACAAGGGGTCCCAGAAGATTCAAGGACTGAAACGAGCAGGGGGGACTGTGAAGGCTTTTAACCCTCTCTGTGTGTATAAAGAATTCTAAACTTTTAAAACTCCCCTCAGGTGAGCAGATGGAATCATTTAAAAATCCACTCAACTGGGGCACCGTGGGTGGCTCCGTTGTTAAGCTTCTGCTTTCGGCTCAGGTCATGATCCCAGGATCCTGGGATCAAGCCCCACGTCAGGTTCCTTGGTTAGGGGGAAGCCCGCTTCTCCCTCTCCCACTCCCCCTGCTTGTGTTCTCTCTCTTGCTGTGTTTCTCTCTGTCAGATAAATAAAATCTTAAAAACAAAACAACAAAACTCTCAACAATGGGTTCCCCCTTTCCCAGTACCCGGTAGGGCACGGACTTTCAAGGTGTGGAAAAACTGGGATGGAGACCAGCAAGGTATGGTGAGAAATGAGAATTAGAGATAGCGATTCCAGATAAGTCATTCGCTTACTCAGCAGAGATTTGGATTATGGGCGGACTTGGCGCCAGGCCCTGTGCCCAAGATGGGGCCTCTCAGCCCTGTCCTCTCAGAGCTCGGCAGGGCCATTGAGGAAGACGGGTCACACGTATTGTGAAAATCACAAGCAGGGCTAGGAAGGAGGAGCATCAGGACCTGGACGTACAATGATGGACCCGGGCTAAGACTCGGAGGGGGCAGTGGGCAGAGATGGCTCTCCTGAGGAGATGACGTTTGGTCTGAGATCTGCGGGATGGGTCAGAAGTAACCCAGGGAGGGAAGAAAAAAAAAAAAGAAAACAAACCTAGTCACAGGGACATATGTAGGAAAGAGCAGCTAGGACCCAAACTTTACTGCCTGGCGTAAGAACTGCCAGGCAGCTTCTTAAATCTATCTTTTTGCATCTCACCCTCAGAGAGTCAGAAGGGGCCCAGCAATCTCTAGCCCCCCAGGGGATTCTGATGCAGGTCTTCCTGGGAGGAAATGCTGCCTTAAACGTGGTTGGAGAAGCTCTTTCTTTTCAATGTGCCATTTTTCGCTGCAGATGACTCCAGGCCTCCTTTGTCAAGTTGGATACAGTTAGGTTTAGCATAAATGTAACCCAACTGCTCAGGGGATCTTGGCAGCTTCCTGGTCACGGTGCGTTTTTTAAGTTTCCTTGATGGCAGCACCACTGCTGTGGCCGAGGTGGGCTTTTACTGGGTGGGGGTGGGGGGTACTTTGTGGGGAGGAGTCAACCCAATGACAAAAGTAAGACCGAGCCGGCAGGGTTTCCTCCTTGGTAGAGGACTTTCTCTTTGTTTTCTTTTTCTTCCTCCCTTTCTTTCTTTCTCTCTCTCTTTCTTTCTTTAAGATTTTGTTTATTTGACAGCACACACAAGCAGGGGGAGCGGCAGGCAGAAGCGGAGGGAGGGGGAGAAGCGGGCTCCCCACTGACCAAGGAGTCTGATGCGGGACTCGATCATGGGCTCGTGATCATGACCTGAGCTGAAGGCAGATGACTGAGCCACCCAGGTGCCCCTCTATAGAGCTTTCTGGAAGCAGTGGGGCCATGGTCAGCATGTAAGGGTGAGCTGAGCCCCACTAGATTCTCGTCCCCTTTTCTCATCACTGCCTCCACTGGCACAGGAACCGAGGAATTCAAGGTGACAGGACTGGTACTGGGACTGGAGCCACTGATTAAACTACATGATGCTTTTTCCATCCGCTGTTTCAAGTCTGTGCTTATATCAGGAGAGAGTGCTGAATGCATTCCTCCTTTAAATCCCTGGAACACTTGCTAACCTCCTTGCCAATAGAGAAAGCAGACCTCAGAGCCTTCTGCAGGCACCAGTGGCTGGATAAAGTTTAATAATTATTTGGTTTTTGTTCTTTCACTTATCTTCTGTTTAGTGGTACTGGTTTTCCATTTACAATAGCGATATAAAATTTCCTTTCAGAATAAATTTTGTTTTCTAAAAAAGAGTGTTTAAAACCTGTAAATAAGAGCTAGGAAGTAGAGACTGTCATGTCGAGTTAGTGACAGTGATAGATGTGAACAACGGCTTGTGGGAAATCTGCACACCGGAAGGAGCCACTGGATTTTCTGTGTCTTTCCATCCTCTTCGCAACCCTCCTAGGCAAGAATGGCCATTCCCCCCGGTTTACAGCAGAGATCGCTTTCTCAGGGAAGTAAAGGGACTTGGACAACCTGGTCCATGTCACCACTCTGCTCTCTCAGCCTGTTCCTCGCTGTGACTAGGGCACACAGTGAGTGACCACAAATGCTTCTGAGCCCCCCCCCCTCCCCCCCCACCCCGCCTTACTTCCTCTGCCTGGTGCTTTGGGCATTTTCCCTTTCTGTCTGTGGCCTGGAGCTCTCAGAGGAGCGGGCAGGGCTGACCCCACCCTCGGTCCCGGCCTTTTTCATTTCAGCCTGGAGAACTTGGGGTCTTAATTGTTAAGTCACCCAGATCTGAGCTCAGGTGCACTCGGGTGGTCTGGAGCCCAGTTTGAAGCTTGTAGACACTGAAGAGTTCAGTTCTGATAAAGGCTGACAAGATTTTTTTTTTTTTTTTAATTTATTTGACAGAGAGAGAGAGATCACAAGTAGGCAGAGAGGCAGGCAGAGAGAGAGGAGGAAACAGGCTCCCTGTGGAGCAGAGAGCCCGATGCGGGGCTCGATCCCAGGACCCCGAGATCATGACCTGAGCCGAAGGCAGTGGCTTAATCCACTGAGCCACCCAGGCGCCCCAAGGCTGACAAGATTATTGAGCTCCTGAAAATGGTCTGGTATCCCAGAAAGTTCGAGCTGCTTCTGGAGAATCACTTTGTGTGTGGTTTCTGTTCAGAAGGCCCCGCAGCTTGAGTTCCCAAAGCAAGTGATTAGTGGCATAGTCGAGGTCTGATTCACTGGGATGTTTCTATTCTGGAGCAGAAAGGCATTCTGGTGGCAACCTCAGAAACTGTACATTCCCAGCCCCTTTCGGTTCTGTGGCACCAGAGGCTTCTAGAATCTAGAATCAGCTGGCGCACCTAGCTGGGGAGCGTCCGCAAAGCACAGCGCCTCGCCGAGCTGTCTTGGAAACTGACGTCGGTGGCGACAGGCAGTGTCTGTTTCTGGATGTCACTAATGCTGTGGTACCTTGGGAATGTGCTGGAAAGGACACTCGGGTTTTTGCAAGTGGCCATTCATCTTGTCTGTAGAAACCTCAGGCTTTCCTCCCTCCTGACTCAGCTTAGGGCAGCGTCTTCTGGAGCCAAAGAGAATGCACAGCCTTTCTGAAGGGAGAGCCAGCCCTCTATGGGGGGGCCTCAAAGAGGGACGCTTCTCTCTGCAAGTTTGTCACAGTTTGTTCACGGTCGCCTTCCCTTTGACCCACAACTCAGAGAAGTGGGTTGATTTTTCTCACATCAGCATGTAGTATTTTTAAAAGGCTTCTATTTAAGAAATGCTGTATTTTCCAGGCTGCTGGCGGGCACTGGTGGGCTCTGTTACCTTGGGCGAGTCGTCTTGCTACCGTCCTGCATCCATAGCACGCAGAGGAGTTTCCTCCCCAGGGTCCTGGAATGCCATGGGGGCGACAGAGGAAGGACAGATGAGAAAGGGATTAGAAAGGGTTCAGGATACAACGCTATTTTGCTTTTCTCTCGCTGGTGTTTTAAGCGGTGAGGATTTCATGGTGTACACGGGCCCCCGTGCACACATATGCACGCATCTGGCTTAGTTAGGGGTTGTTTACAAGGAACAGAAATGCGCTCAAGCTGGCATGAGTGGATTGGGTTAGGCTCTCAGAATACAGTTGTTAATCACACGGGCATCCAGATGCAGGAAATCGAGTTCAGCCGGGAGGCAGAGGACCAGAATGGGAGTCAGAAAGAGGCCCTCTCACCCTCCTCCTTGGGGGCTGCAGTTTCTCATTTCCTTCTCTGTTCTCTGCCATCTGTTTTTGTGACTGCCCCTTCTCGGTCACCTTCATTTTTCTCTGCTTGTCGTTGGTCTAGCAAGTCTGCTCCTGCCTCCGCATCACCTCCAACGCTGTATGTCTAATCAGCGCTGGTTCACCTTTTCCACATCCCTTCCACGTTTAGAAAACAATCTCTGTTTGTCTTCTGGGATGAAGGGACAAGGCAGCTTGCCTCCAGAGGCCAGGGACTAACGGGGTGGGGGGCAGTGAGAATGGGGGGGGCAGTGGGGGTGGGGGCGTTAGCTGCCCTGAGGGCTGAGAGGATCAATATGGTGCTTTCCTCTAACGTAGGTGTTACACGTTGGTTGGGAAGTTCCGACTGTACTGAATCTGTCTTTTATTTCTTTTTAAAGATTTGTTTTTTTGACCCAGAGAGCACAAGGAGGGGGAGCAGCAGAGGAAGAGGGAGAAGCAGGCTCCCCACCAAGCAGGGAGCCCTACTCGGGTCTTGATCCCAGAACTCTGGGACCACAACCCAAGCTGAAGGCAAATACCCAACCAACTGAGCCACCCAGGCACCCCGTGAATCTGTCTTAGTTCCCAATTTCTAAATTACCAGGAGAGGGTACAGCTGGCCTCAGATCCGGTGTGCACGCCTGCCGCAGTCACCTGTGGCCCGAGATCGCTGCCCGTGGAGCTCGCGTGTCCCACCATGGGGCTTGGGGGTGTGGGGCAAGGACCAGCATCACGGGTGGAGTGTCCAGATGGCAAGCAGGTTCAGGTACACAGCAGACTCCTTTCCTCCCTTGAAGGCAGGGACCTTTGTCCTTAGTCTCCATAGCCCTACACCGTCTGGCACAAATACTTGGTAGGCTTTCGATGCCCAGTAAATGTCTGTTGAGGCGTAAGCGACTAGGCATACGCGTGGTATAGATCTGAGGTTACTCTGAGCGGCGTCTTAAAGTATGATGCTTGATCTCTCTAGAAAACTCCCTCGGCCCCCGTTCCCCCGCACCCCTGGCCATGTCCTGTCCTCGGACGCTGCTTCACCCCACTTCTCTAGCACTCCTAGCGACCGGGGACATTCTTGCTGTTTTCTTCTTTCTCGTTACCATCTGAAGCCTCAAACTGAGAGTCGTTAACCAGCGAGGCCGGCTGCCTGTGTTTCTTCTCAGTATGAAGCATTTGGAACCAATTGTGCCGTGGCCCCTTTGAGTTAGCTGTTTAGAAGTAAAACAACACACACTAATACTTCATTGTAAAAATGTCTTTCCGGCCAATATCTTGGACTTTTGTGTTTCTGTGGAAACGCCCATCTATATTTCCTGCTTGGGTTTTTTGTTTGTTTGTTTTTTGGTTTTTTTCTTTTTTCTTCCTAATGACCAGACATTAACCTGGCAGAAAACTACTATGTTTTTAAAAATTCTGCTGATGTTAAGCAAGCAGCAGCAGTTACCTTTGGAGATAAGAAATCAGCATTCAGTAATTGGACATAAATTGTTGGTGGCTGACATCCTGTTGAGAGTGACAGAGACTGCAAAGACCCTCTGCTTAATTAACGATTTCGTCTCAGCCCCTTCACTCACCCTGTTTCGTAACAGCTCTGTTTGAGCAGAGAGATGTGGATCGACGATATTTCTTTGTAAGAATTGGGGAATGTAATACTTTGTTCTGTATGTACTCTCATATTTCTTTCTATATTGGGTGTGGAGCTCTTTTTTTTATTTTGTTTTGTTTTCCTTATTCTACATGAATCACTTGGATGCATAAATTCAAGGACATTTGTTTGCGGCTCTCATACATCTGTCTTGAATTTCATCTTTTCCACCCTGTCTTCTACTTTCCAAACAATTTACCTCCCTCTTTCTCTTTCCCTGCTGTTCCTCCTTTCACTGTGGACCCTTTCATTTCGAGAGCTGGCAGAGGGGACCCATGCAAGCCGCAATCCATTTCTATATAACAGCCTTGGGGGGCATGGTGATCACAGCTTCTGAAGACAGGACGCGACTCCTTTCACTCAGGACACAGCTGGTCCATGGCAGGGTGACTCCTGCCGCTCCTCAGAGCTGCAGCAGAGCCTGCCGGCTTCCCGGTGACATAATGGTGTTCCTGTCACGGCCCAGTCCAGTCCAATTTACGGAGCACCTTGCTGTGCCAGGCTCTGCGCAGAATGGGCCCCAATGACTGTCCTCTTTGATCTCCACCCCCCCCCAGACTGGGAATTTCTCACATCATTGTAAATGTTTCCTTTCCTCCCCTTGTCGTTTGGCCCAGGCTCTGCTGGCCTTCCTGAGGCAGGAAAGTGGTAACAAGAGGTTTAACTGGGCACTTGGAAAGTTCTGCCAAGAAACAGAGCTTTCCTGCAGCCAGTGGGGGGGTGGGGTTGCACAGCAAAAAAAAAAAAAAAAAACAACCAATGAAATAACAATCAGCTAGGAAATGGAAAGGAGTGCTCTACTGAGTGTCAATGGCCCCGCCGTGGATCAGGTACAAACAGTGCTGAAATGCTAAACATTTCTGTAATTCGCACAAACCACACTTCCTGCCCCTGTTTTCATCTCAGGAGTGGACGTGGAAACGCTGAGCCTGCGCTGCCGGCCCGTGTGTCACAGCACTGGGGTTAGGAGGGGTGATGCCGTTGCTGTCCCAATCAAATGGAAACTGCGGGAAGTTTCCAGCCTACTGGCCTGATTTCTTTTTGGAAAGCAAATTACTTAGTAGCTGTTTAGGAAACTACGGTGAACGTGGAAACAGCAGACACCAGCTCGGCTTGGTTTTCATGCCGCGTCTGGAGAGTCCCATGTGAGAAGCTGAGAAGCTGCCTCTTTCTTGGCCTGAATGTCACCGGTGTCACCATAATCATTTATGGAGTGCCGACTGTATGCAAAAGCAGCAGGAGATTTTATTACCCGGGAGGGACGCGTCTAGTGAAGGACACGTGAGCCAGTCTTTTGGTTCCGAGCCCTACGAAGGTGACAGGAATAGGCTTCTGGAAGGATGGAATCCCCTCTTGCTGTTGACTTGGCAAGTCACTTCACAGCCTGAAACTCCCTTGTTTCCACGGTGTGCGACGTCTGCCTCTTTCTCATCGGAGCTTTCCACCATTGTACGTGGTTCGGGGGGGGCTCGGTCACGTGCAGTGTTCATGTTGGATGTGTCATTCTAGTGCTGAGTGAGAGCTAGTAGAAAATCAGAGCCTGGAGCTCCAAGGTCATGGCTTGTCAGCACCCCCAGAATGGAGGAGGCTTGAGGGGAGCCCTTTTGTCGTGTCCGGGACCTTGCGCTAACACCATCACAGTGGTGGTCGTCAGGGGTTGGGGGGTGGATTCTGTTTTCAGATGAGAAAAGGCTTCTTAGCATGGATTTTTTCTTCTTTTTTTCAACAAAATGAAACAAACCTTGCTAACTTGTTTTTTGCAAAGTCCCTTGGTTGGATTAGCTGAGGTGAGTGGATGGTGCCTGCCACCTTCCAGCTAAGGGCAAGGAATGGAGAGAGAGAGTCCTGCCCTGAGGAGCAACTTCCTCCAGCAGAATCGCCACATCTACAAGGCACGGCATGGCACCTTCCTTCCACACGGTCCTTATTTCGAGAGTTCCTTTTTTCCTTTTGTGCTTCCTTGCAACCTTCTGGGTCCCATAAAAATCTGGTGTGCAGACGTTCAGGATTTATTTCTCTGTGGTATGAACTCAACATTCTGGGTTGAACTGGTGTGGTGACGCGTCTCTCAAAGGAGGTGGCAGATCGGGGATCCCAGTGTTGGAGTAAAAATACACTGCTCAGAGCGAACGTGGGCCAACTTGAACTCTTTCCTGGTTATATCAGCAGAGGAACCTCAGTGACACAAGCCACAGAAACCCCAGCTCTGCCCCCTCATCACCCAGGACCCTGGAGCCATTGCCTCTGGGACAGGGACACGGTCTCTCAGATTCCAGACCGACTCTGGCTCCTCGTCCTGTGTCATGGGCAAACTCCCAGCCTCTTTAATCCTTCTCCCTCTATAGCATTTGGCCCTGGTCTGTTATTACTAGCCACCCTCTTACCATTCCAAACCACTCTGCCCAGCTAGAGGTTTTTTTGCACCAGATGGGGCTTTAGGAAATCCCCCTGTCAGCTTGTGAGAGCTACAGCATGGGGAAACAGAACAGCCTTTCCCTCCGTCTGTGGTGTCGGCCAGAAAGAACTTGGCAGCCATATGTTCCTTTGTACTCCCCAAACTGCTCCTCTCCTGGCTTGTTGAGTCATCAGGGCAGGAAGCTGTATAGCAGAATCAACGAACCTCTTTAATTAGTGTTACAAATGATACCAGGTTCCAAGCGTTGAGGAACGAGATTCTCCAAGGCCGCAGGGAGCTAGAGCAACAGCGAACTATGGGCAGGGGAAGGAAAGAAATACTTTGCATTTCAGTGATTTTGAAAGGGCGAGAAGAAAATACTGACATTTTTCTGTTCATGTTGGTGGGCATCATTTCGAATCTTAATGATTTGTTGTTGTTGTTGATTGAGGCTGATCCTAAGGTGCGGCTTTCTGAAAGAAGTTTGGTGACGGTTGGTTGGTGAGTGAGTTCTGAGAAGGAGGGAGGAGGAGGCCGCCGGGCTTCAGCTCCCTGCAGGCTTCTTCCACGACTGGTCGCATGTGGGATGCAGCCTCCTTCCCATGCTCTTTGTCACCAGACTCACAAGATGGGGGCCCACGGCCACTAGGCCCTGGTCTCCAAGCCGTGGGGGACACTCCTTTTTTATTTTTTAATTTCTCATGCCCACCCGCATGGCCACCGTCAGCCCCCCTTGCACCTCAGGTGCTTGTAAGCGTTTCTTAGTCAATTTCTGTCACTCCACAGAAAGAAGGGTCCACAGGCTGGGGCCAGCCTGCAGTGTTGTCTTCATTTCCATGAAGAAGGGGAGCTGTTGCCCCGCCCCCAGCATCATCGCTGGGAAAGTAGAGACTTCTCTGCTCTCCCTTCCTTTGTCAGGCTTGATCTGCTTACCTGCTGGCAGAGGTTCTCTTGTAGAATGTTCTCATCCTGGGTCCCAGCGGACTAGGGCCGCCGAGCTGTCCCGATCACAAAAGTCCATGACTCCCTGTTAAGTGCTCTTGGCAGTGTGACCGCGTGCAGAGCCCTTCCCCTCAGTGGACTTTCTGATGTAAAACCTGGAAGGGCACACGTTAGACGTGTCCTCATGTAAGAATGGCCAGGGGCCGTTCTGAGCACATGGTTCTCCCAGGAGATGGGTACTACCGGACTGTTTCACCATTGAAGAGCCAGAGGCTTGGAGAGACCAATCTGGCTGAGGCAGCAGAGCAAAGGTTCCAGTGGGTGCCGTCTGCACCCAGAGCCCGAGCACTTGCCGGCCACACTGCTTCCCACCTTGACGCAGTAAAGCTGGGGGGCTGCCAGAACACAGCGATCCCCTGGGAGAAAGGATTAAGGGGTAGTGGTTGGTTTGTGCCCAAGACCATGTGTGGCCCTTCATCCTGGGAACCGGCCGTGCATTTGACAGCGCGCTGGAGTCACAGGGTAAGGCAGAGGCTGGCTTGCTGTGGACGGGTGCGGCGTGTGTTGGAGGGCTGGCGGCTGCCGAGGAGAGACACTTGGATAACGAGATAAAAGGAAGTGCCACACCATTTCGGCACCTCTCCAACCAGGGGCAGAGCAATTTCTGTTGTAAAAGAATTCATGCAGAGCGAGGTGAGGCTCGTAAGAACTTAAGTCCACACAGCACCAGTGAGTGACCGGCATTCCCTCACTCCATCAGGCTGTCTCCTGGCCCAGTTCCTCTACCTGTGGGTGCCCCAAATGCTACAAGGCTGGAGAAGTCATTTACTCCACCCCCTCCGCCAGAATGGGAGCCGGCAGCTGACCTGGGCACTAATAAACAGGAGTTGGGGGGGTCACCACATTTTTCTGCCGCTGCATCCCCTGAGATGGAGCAAGCCTATCTCCTGCACCATGTCTTCCTTCCTCCTGGCAGTTGCTGTGCTTTTCCCAGGGCCTGGACAAAAGTAGTCATGGTTCAGTCTTTCCCCCCACCCTTTTTAAGATTATTTATCAGAGAGAGAGAGAGTGTGCGAGCAGGACCAGGGGGAGCAGCAGGCAGAGGGGGAAGCAGGCTCCCTTCTGGGCAAGGACCCCCCCCGCCCCCCGCCCTGCCCCGCCATGTGGGGCTTGATCCCAGGATCCCGGGATCATGACCTGAGTCAAAGGAAGACGCTTAACCGGCTGAGCCACCCAGACGTCCTGTGGTTCCATCTTTTTTTTTTTTCAAATTGTGGTAAAACAGATAAAAGGTAACATCTGTCAACGTAATCCTTTTCGACTGGTAAACTGTAAGATTCCTGAAGGCAGACCCAGTATTTCACCCCCATTGTTTCTGTCTTGCAGAACTTTGATTCATGCTGGGAGGCAACGAGAGCCAATATTGCATCCCATAGCCCAGCTAGGTCAGCGATCTGTTGGTTAGAAAACTTACCGTTCTGATATTTAGAGTAATGAAGGATCAGTTTTGTAATGTCGCTCCAACCCAGTCTTGTCTTTCATGTTTAGTACAGCCTGGAGAGGCAGAGATGATCCCAGAAGGAGGGTGTGTGGCGCGTGTAAGGCCTGATATCTGTGCCTGTGGGAAGCAGGTGGACGTGTTCTTTCCTGAACCTCGCACTCTGTGACCCGTGGGGCACGGACCCTCTTTCTGAAGGAGCTATGGTGAAGGGAGCATTGATCATCGCTCCAGCTTCATGAGCGCAAATCCTCGAGGAGGACTTTGGTTTCTCGTCCTCAGCCTGGCCCATCCGCCCGCCTCTTTCCCTTGGTCTCACCTGCTGGTCGGTTCTCTGTGTTGGCTTCCGGCAAAGGAGAGGTGGGAAGATGAGGAGGGTGCAGGGGTCCAAGGCCCCATCGGAGAAAGGGAGAAGAGCTCTAATTCCACCAGCACTTGTTTTGAACAATTTGTTCTTCAACTTAAAAAGCCTTCTGGGCCCCCAACTGTCCCAGGGCACTGGGAAGAGTCTTAGACATCAGGGGGCCCTTAGCTAGTGGTTATCTAGGCATCTCGTCTGGCTGGCGTGAACTTGGCCAGCCAACAGCTGTACCAGGCTAAAATTTCAGTCACAGGACAGATCATGCTGGAATCATGCCTCAGGAGCAAGGTTTCATCTTACCTCTGGGACAGAGTCCTGCTGGAGCATTGAGAGTGATCCTGAGATGCCAGTAGCGACAATAGCAACAATAATCGTAATTGATAGTAATCACAGCAGCTAACCAACCCTCTAGCACCCCGTCCGTGCCGGCTCTGTCTAAGCACTTCATGGAACATAATCTAAATCTTCACAACATCTAGCCAAGGGTAGAGGTATTGTTATCCCCATTTTTTAAAAAGATTTTATTTATTTTTTGTCAGAGAGAGAGAGAGTGCACACAAGCAGGCAGAGAGGCAGGGAGAGGCAGAGAGAGAAGCAGGCTCCCTGCTGATCAAGGAGCCCGATGTCGGGCTCCATCCCAGCACCCTGCGATCATGACCGGAGCCAAAGGCAGCGGCTTAACCCACTGAGCCACCCAGGCGCCCCTGGTCTCCCCATTTTGCAGATGAGAAAACCAAGAGCGAAGTGAGATAGCTTGTCTGAGGTCACCAACCGGCGGGTGGCCAGAGCGCAATTAGATGTGGGCCAGCCTGGGCTCCAGAGCCTATGCTAAGTAACCTGCAGCCTTATGGGCCGCCTCCAGATTGTGTGTGGAGGGCTTCTTTTCTCTCCGACCATACAGAAAATGAACTTCAGTAGTGTTCAGTTAGGAAGGGTGGGGACGCTTTTAAGGCTTTGTGGTCAGCGCTTGGTGGAAGGGCAGGGGGAAGTCTTGCCTAAGAAGACTCTCCGACCTTGCCAGGGAGCTCGCTGGTGAGTCTTACATCTGTGTTAGCTTTGGGCTTGATCCCATAGATTTGCAGCAGCTGTTGAGAAGTAAAAACTTGGACCCCCAGTCAAGTGCAAGGCCCAGACCTCGGAACAAGAGGCAGATTCTGAGTCACCCTCCAGAGTTGGGGCTTCTCGGAAATCGCCAGGTTGCATTTCCCTGTGGCATCTGTGGGTGCTGACAAATCCCTCCTCGTGTGTCAGAGGCCCTCGGCTTTCGAGCGTGCCATTTTGCAGTTTGCCGGTTCCCAGCCCTGTCCCTTTTGATATTTGCTTCATTGTTTCGTGGGTCACTGGAGAAGCGTTCCTGGCCGGCATTCCTAGGATGATAGCTCCAACCACAGCCTCGGCTTCGCTAACCAGAACCAGCCGCCAGCCGAGGAACGGGAACTTTCAAGTAACTCAATAGCCCATTTTGTCATCCTTGTTGATTTCTGCCAAGCTGAGCTAATACTGTCTCCTCTGCCTTTTTTTCCCCCATCTCCTCTTTGTTGCCTTGCTTCTGAATCCGGCGGACTAGTTCTAAGCCCTTAGATCTCTGAGCTCAGAGGGTTTGCTGCGACCTCTTCTGCCCACGTCCCCCGGCCTCTGGGCAGCTCCGAACGGAGGTGGCACAGCCAGTCCGACTGTCGTCGAGGTGAACTCGGGGTGGACGTTTGGCCAGATGGCCACCCGGAACAGGGCAGGCACTGGATGTGAACATCACTCACTTGTCCCAGCGGCAGCCGTGCCAGCCAGGGAGGCCCTGTCCACGTGCTGAGGTTGCCAGGAGCCTTTTCTCTCCCGGGTCTGGTTCAAAGGCTGCGGGGATGGGGGTGGGGCGCAGCCAGCCTGGGGTCCTCCCTCCTCCCCAGCACCTCCGCCCAGGCACACTGCACTTGACCCTGCGGTCACCTGGCACAAGGTGAGGAGGCCAAGCCGAGAGTCCCATCCGAACCACACGTCACACGTGTCACACGTGTCAGAGTTCTGAGGAGCAAGAAGAGCAGCGTCCACAGAGGCTACTCGAAACAATTTCCAGATGCCCCTTGAAAATCTGGAAGTCCAAAACGGAAGTGGCAGGCAGAGAAGGAGGGGGCTGGGGGGAAGCCAACAGACCTCGTAAAACCTGGCCTCAAAATAGGTATGTGTTTTGCAGAAGGTGCTCATGGCAAAAATACCACCGTGACAGAAGGAAATCCCGTTTTCCGGGGAGTTCTATATACAGCCCACTAGCTATGCGGTTGATTGATTAACTTTACAACAGCTGACAGGGAAATTTTTTTTTTTTTTTTTTTTTGAAGAGGAAGCTGACAAGGCAAGGGGGCAAGAAGCATAAATTGGATGCGGATACTGGTGACGTGTCCGAGGGTACCGTGCTTTGGTTTGCACAGCGCCTCCTCCCCCGTCACCTCACCTAAGTTCCAAATCTGTCTGGACGCGTGGGCATTACTGCTCCAGGCAAGCAGGACCGCGGCTCCTACTGACACCCACGGGAGCTGAACGGGCCTGCTAGCACCCATGTTCATTCTTCACTGCCGGATTTCCTCCCAAGAAGGAGGAGCTCTAAGAGAGTGAGAAGGCCCCGATTCTGGTTCCCGTCTCCGATGAAATGCTCTAATATCACACCAGGGAAGAGGAGGAACTCCTTCCTTGGGGATCCTTAAAACTAAGTGCAGTCAGGGGCACCTGGGTGGCTCAGTCGAGTAAGCGACTGCCTTTGGCTCAGGTCATGATCCTGGAGTCTCGGGATCGAGTCCTGCATCGGGCTCCCAGCTCAGCAGGGCGTCTGCTTCTCCCTCTGAGACATCAGGGGACCCTGTCTCATGCTCTCTCTCTCTCAAATAAATATATGAATCTTTAAAACAAAGAAACAGGGGCGCCTGGGTGGCTCAGTGGGTTAAAGCCTCTGCCTTCGGCTCGGGTCATGATCCCAGGGTCCTGGGATCAAGCCCCGCATCAGGCTCTCTGCTCAGCAGGGAGCCTGCTTCCCTTCCTCTCTCTCTCTCTGCCTTCCTCTCTGCCTACCTCCGATCTCTGTCTGTCAAATAAATAAATAAAATCTTTTAAAAAACAAACAAAAAAAAAAAGAAAGAAAAAAAGAAAAAACAAAAAAAGGAAACAGAGTGCAGTCGGCGCTCAGTCCTGGGTGGTTCTGATCTTTAGCATCGTGAAGGCAGAGGATGAATTGGAGGCTGCGGGCAGTAGTCAGTTCCGACAGAGTTCAGGAGCGTAGCGGCAGCGTGGGACCAGGATATAACCTCCCACTCTTCACAGTTACATCATCTCAGAGTTTAGGCAAATGCTGATTTTTATTAGAGGGAGTTTTATGGATGGGGCAATATCTTAGCTCTCTCCAGTTGAATCAAGGTCAAGCCATGCCCTACAAGGAACTCCCAAGACAGGCGAGGTCATCATCTGGGGTCCATAGGCCACTTGGGATCAGACAGGTTGACCAGCAGCCCTCAGGGAGTTCACAAAATCTGTGAAATGACACACAGACTTTTTTTAATGAATGTGCATTTTTCTCTGGGGAAAGGATCTGTAGCTTTTATCTTCCAAAGTGTCCACGACACTAAAATGGTTATGAAACCTGCTTTAAGAGGCCTCTTTGAAAACCGTTAGTGGACTTGAGATGTCCTACACACTTGAAAAGGTACAGGGGTGAGTCTTGGGATCATTTCTTCAAGCTCTGGCATTTCTCCTTTCCAGTCAGCGTCAGAGAATCATCAAAGAGGACCTCTGTGACTTTTCTAACATAAGATTCACTTTCTGACTGAGGTATCAAAATGGACATCCTTAGAAAGATCATTCCCGTGCCTTCTGCACCAACTCAGAGCAGGGCAGCTGTGATCCTGCAGCCTGAAAAGGACGGGCCTATGCAGTCTGTGCATCCCCTTTGAATGCTGGAAGTTCCTCAGTAAACCGTTGTTCTATAAAATTATACCATAATGTATTAGTTTACAGAAGGATGGACTTTGCAGTGTCAGAGATGAATCTAAAAGCATCATTACTTTCCACCGAATCAGTGGGCTTTTATTTAGAAACAAAAGATCCAACAACTGTGGATAAAACACAAGCCAAGACCTCCTGTCTCCCTTGAGCCCCAGTGAGAAAGAAAGGGGGGGAAATCCCTAGTAAGGAGAGAGGGAAGGGAAGGGTTATAGGGTTTCTGGAGAGGTTTCTTACCTTTCCAAGAAGGATACTGAGAGAAAAGAATGATTTCTGATGATTAAGGGTGGGACGGAGGAAGGGTGTTCTAGTCCTTCTGCTTACAGGAGGGACCCAGAGCAAATTGTTCCTTTTATCTGTGCGGGGTCAGGAGACAGCATCTTTGTTTTTAGAGTCTTAAAAAGTATTGTACTACTGCCCCTAGGGTATCCCCCAGCAGGCCAGCCAGCCCGCAGGTCCCCCTTTTATTATGTCAACTGGGGAATGGCCCTGACCCACGCTGGGTTGGCTCAGCTTCTAGGCGCTGGCTGCCCAGGGACCAGGAGCTACCTGTCCTTTAAAAATACCTAGCCAGGAGCCAATACATGCTTACATTTCAAGTACAATGTGGGTGCCTCTTTTCCAATCACAACGTATCTTCCATTTTTATATTTCAGGCTCACAGGCTGCAACTTACTTTAGGGAACAGTCAGGTTGCCCCTAAAGAAGGTCTGTAGCCAGATGCTCTTTGTTTGTGGGAGCCCCAAGGCCTAGGAAAGCTGAGAGATGGGATCCCTTAATAATATGTGTGACCAGGGAAGATTTCTTCTAGGAAGCCAAGGATGGTTTAACCTTGCAGTTAAAGGCTACTAACGAAATACATTGCAACAGATCCAAAGAATAACCCTATGGTCTCCTGGGTGGCTTCAGTCGGTTAAGGGTCTGCCTTTGACTCAGGTTATGGTCCCAGGGTCCTTGGATCAAGTTGCATGTCGGGCTTCCTGCTCAGCGGGGATCCTACTTCTTCCTCTCCCTCTGCCTGCCGTTCCCCCTGCTTGTGTTCTCACTCTCTGTCAAATAAATAAATAAAATGTTTAAAAAAAAAAAAAAGAATAACCATAAAGTAACCATCCATTCCTGATCAAAAAGTTTGGTCAAAAAGTTATGGGAGGCTATTTTTTTTAATTGCGGTGAGATAGACATGACGTGAAATTTACCATCGTAACCATGTTTAAGTGTACAGTTCAATAGTGTTATATATATTCACATCGATGTGTAGCCAGCACCACCATCCATCCCTGTAACTCTTTTGATCTTGTAAAACTGAAATTCTAGGGCCACTGGGGTGGCTCAGTAGGGTAAGTGTTCAACTCTTGGGAGTTGATCTTAGGGTCGTGAGATCGAGCTCACACTCCCTCACACACACGTTGTCTCTCAAAGAAATGAATCAATTTTTAAAAGAGAAACACTGAAACTGTACACCCATTAATGTCACATTTCTTCCGTCTCCACGTCTACCAGCCCCTGGCAATCACCATTATAATTTCTGTCTTTACGACTTGGACTACTCTAGGTACCTCATGGAAATGGAATCACACAGTGTTTGTCTTTTTGTGACTGGCTTCTTTCACTTAGCGTGGTGTCCAGAAAGTTCATTCATGTTATAGCATGTGTCGGAATTCCCTTCCTTTTACAGCTGAATAATAATCGTGTAAAGAATATCTCACACCGAGGGCTGAAATTACGTATGATAGTAAAAGATCTATTATCCATTAAGATCAGGAAGAAGTTAGAGATGCTTGCTACTTACTGTTCTGTTCTGGAAATCCCAGCCAACCTAGTTCTATAAGAAAAGGAAATAAATGGTATAAAGGTTGAAAAAAGAAGCTAAAGTTACCTTTATTTGCAAATAGCATGGCTTTCTATGCAGGCTCCAACGTGCTTTGAAGAAAGAGTATACTATACATTCAAAAGTTAGCTGTTTTTCCAGCTCTGTCTTTCTATTTGTGATCTCGATCCCACCTTCTGGCCTACTCATCAGCTTTGTTCTTGGATTTTTCCTTCTCATTAATTTTTTCCTGATCTGGATTATTCCCAACAGCATATGTTAAAGTATCTCCCATCTATAAAATATCCACCCCCTGACCTCATCTTTAAAATATCCTCTCTCTGACCTCATCCTGTGTTTTTCCAGCTACAGTCCTGTGCCCTGCTCCCTTCACAGCAAAACTCTTAAGGAAAGTCGTCTATAGTCACCACCTTAGCCTCTTATCTGCCATTTCCTTTTTCCCTATACAACTTTCCCTCTAATTATTGTCCTCCGCTAGGTGTCTCGTGTTGGCAAGCAGACTCGAGTCTGTCTGGTCCCCCTCCCACTCCAGGTGTGTGTCCTGGACAGAGCAGCACCCAGTCCTTCCCTCTTCCATTCCCTCAGTCTTTCATCCTTGCATCACTGACTCCTTGACCGGTCAAGGTCGTGAATGACCTTGGTTGCCATATCCGTTGGTCAGTTCTCTGTCCTCATCATACTCAACGTCTCAGCGGCATTTGACACGGGAGTCTAATCTCTCCGCCCCAAAACATTTCTACCATCTGCCTTTTGGGACACCAGAGTCTCCCTGTTTTCCTTCTCTGTCACGTGTCACTCCTTCTCAGTCTTTTGTGGGTGGCCCCTGTATCTGCCCGGGGGTGCCTTTCATCTGTAGCCATGTCCTATCCTTGGAGAACCTCATGCAGGCCCGTGACCCCTGAGAGCATGCAGGCAGTGATGATTTCCGATTTATTTATTTATTTTTAATATTTTATTTATTTGACAGAGAGAAATCACAACTAGGCAGAGAGGCAGGCAGAGAGAGAGGAGGAAGCAGGCTCCCTGCGGAGCAGAGAGCCCGACGTGGGGCTCGATCCCAGGACCCCGGGATCATGACCCGAGCCGAAGGCAGAGGCTTTAACCCACTGAGCCACCCAGGCGCCCCGTGATTTCCGATTTATATCCTGCTCTGTCTCCTATCAGGGGTTTGTGCTCAAATGCCATTTCTTCAGAGATGCCTTCCCTGATCCCTCTCTAAAGCAGGTGCCACTCACTACCTCCCTCAGCACGCCTTTGCTCTTACTCTGCTTTTTTTTCTTTTATTCGAGTATCTGAAATTATTGTTCTAGTCTTGTTTGTGGCGTGTCTCTCGCACTAGAATAGAAACTCTGTGAAGGCAATGACTTCATCTGCCTTGTTCTTTCTTGCATCTTTTGTGCGGAGTTAAGGAAGGAAGTTAGTGCTAAGTTAGTAAGTGACAGTATCTACTGAGTGCATTTTAGCACTCACCAGTCACAAAAAAATATGGGCAAGAGACAGTGTACTTACAATAGAGAGACATGAAATGCCTAAAGATCAATGAGTAAAAGATAAGCAACAAAAACAAGGCTTCATTTCTTCCTATCAAATTAAAAACAAAACAAACCAAAACCAAAAAACTAACACCGGTGAGAATACGGAGGAATGGGCTCTCTCGTTGACTGCTGGTGGAAATGTGAAACTGTCCCAGCTTTCATTAGTGGTGAGTCATGGCTGATTTTTATCTCAACTTTGATGGTTTGCTACATTTCTCATTTTTTCCAATCATTACTTTTCTTTCCCAGTAATTACTTTTCAAACCAGAGAAGTCACTTCATCTTCCTCCCTGCCCACTTTCAAGTTTATTAACCTGGTGGGATCCTCGCACTAGCGAACTTTCGGAGCTAAGCCCGGCAACGGGATGGTCTTGTTCCGTCGTTGAACTTCTTCTTCTGAAAATGTAGACGCTGCAGCCTCTATCAGGTTTCTCTGGAATGATGCAGCTCTGGGCAGTGCAAACTACGTGCAGAGTCGCTCTTGCTCGAAGGGCTGGTTCGGGAGCCCACTGCAAAGGCGGGGCCCAGCCAGTTGGAGGTGGGGTCCCATAGCCTTTCCTGCCAAGACTCGAGTCTCCAAAGACAGGGAAAGCCCTCACACTTGTCGGTACATACCCCACCCGACTCTCTCGCTGCTCGGGATTGAATTGAAAACAGTAATCTGCTCTGTGCAGCCGGACTTCTGCTGCCTGCTTCCCTTGGACACATCTGTGCCCCATTCTGCCAATGCCCAGGCGGCCGGCCCCCCTGCCTGGGCCCCCGGCCCCCGGAAGGGAGGCTGCAGCTGAATCACCAGTGGGCCATTCTTCCGTTTCCCCTGGTTTCTTTCTTCTCTGGAGCCACCTTGGTAGTTGGACATTTTGTGTAATTATGTCGCTCTCTGGGCTTGGCAGTCAAGTTCCAGAGCGCCCAGTGGCCCACCTGAATGGTGTTCACCCGATGGCTGGGAGCACAGAAAGGGAGCCGGCCCCCACTCAGCTCCCCGTCCTGGGCTGTTGGCACAGCCACCCTCAAGAGCCTGCCAGTAGACTGTGGGTTGTTTTAAGTGGCACCGAGAACTGAGGGCTGGGGCTGGCTCAGGATGCTGCTTCCCCTGTGTTTGTGGGTGAGTGGCACACACGGCCACTGCCGGTGCTCCAAGTGCGGGAACCCGGTGGAGTGGGGAGCGGGCCAGACTCTGGCTACTTGGTCTTCAGTTGAATACCCTTGTCCCCTCTCCTTTGGGGCTCGGGGGGCACAGCTGAGCCGGGGAAGCAGGGGAGCGCCTGCCTGCTCAGAGGGTTGAGAGGCACCAACAAAAAGCCTCCCTTCCTGCCTGGGTGGGACAAGCTTCACTTGTTGGTCGATCTGTACTTCACTGTGTTCCGGTTCGTTCACCGCTCGGGCCCGAAGCGCAGAGAGGATGCTGCAATTCGTGCGGCTTGGACTTAACCACCTGTTTCCCTGTTCTTCTTACAGCTTAAACTTTGGAACAAATACCGCATTTCCAACATTCCCTCACTAATATTCCTAGACGCCACCACCGGGAAGGTCGTGTGCAGGAATGGGCTGCTGGTGATCCGCGATGACCCAGAAGGTAGGACCTTGACGTGGCCATCCCGGACTCCCCGCTCCGTCCCCCTACCCTGACGCCGTCCCCAGTGACAGAGAACATGCACATGCAATGTCTATGAGCCGGTTTACTCCGCGAGAGCGTGTGGCCATGAGGAAGTCACAGTATTCTCCAGGTCACGGTTAAGATTTTTAAAGAGATCAGAACGTCCCTGCTGGGAGCTTTAATTCATGGGCCAAAGGAGATGGAATCAGAAAAGGGAAGTTCGGTTTTGAGGGCTGAGTGAGAAGCCGTGAGAGCCCGGAGGTGGACTTCGGTGCTGTGTCCGTAGTAACCGTCACCTTCACCATTAGAGGCAGACTCGAAGCTTGTGAGCTTCTTGTCTCTTTAAACTGTCACCATCGCAAAGTCACGGTCTCTGTGTCGCTCTCCTGGCCCCGGAGGTGACTGACCTCATTTCTTGGTGCTGCCCAAGTCCCACAGCCTTGGCCTTGCTGACTGTCCGGGTGGGTGGCCGAGTGCTCCTCACCGAGCCGCCCACCGGCTGTCGGAGCTCTGGTTCTCTCGCCACCGCACTGGAGCCCTCAAGTGTCGCGAGGTCTTCCCTCCCTCACTTCCTGCTCAGGGGATTCAACCCTGGTCAGAGATTCTCCTGGGGAAAATTTCACCTGCTTCAAAGAATAGCCCTCGGTTAAAACCCAGGCCTGGTAGAACCCAGTCTTCACTTTCTCAGATCACACACACACACACACACACACACACACACACACACACACTCACACTCTCACTCTCACTCTCTCTCTCTCTCTCTCTCTCCTCTGAGCTGGTTAAAAACGCATAGTTCCCAGCCCCACCTCCAGAGATGTTGGGGTCCCTTTGTTTCGGGGTGGGCTTGGCCACTTGCATTTTTAACCAGTCTTTGCTTCTCCCATCTCCCCCACCCGAGGCGATTTCTGAGGCAGTGGTCCGCGGACCACCCCGTGAGAAAACACTGTTCTGTTGCTCTTCCTGCCTGGGGCTTACGTGTCATCAGAATGTAGAACATCTGGGTTGAGTGAGTTTTACTCTTTCCTTTGACTGGATTTAATTCTCACTGGGTTCCCCGGGCCCCAGCCCAGACCAACCGCATCAGAATCTCTGGGGGTGGGCCCCGGGAGCATCGTATTCTAAAATTCCCCGACTGATTCTAAAACTCTGTCAGAGTTGGGAGCCGCTGAGGTTCCAGGGCTGGACTTGAGGAAACTCCACGAGGCAGTGATTCCCCAGCCTGGCCCAGCATCAGACTTACCTGGGGAGTCTCTTTGGCTTGGTTTTGGACATACCTCTTCAGCCTTAGCCCCAGATCCCAAGACTCGGAGCGTGACCCAGGCTTCCGTAACTTTCCAACCCCCCACCCCGCCCAGTAGACGGGCCCTATGATCACCTGGGTTCAGGAACCACTGTCTCAGAGGCAGGTAGGGCTCTGCCACAAATGGATTCCCCCTGTGTCACTGTGTTTTAGCCCCAGAGTCTATCCTTGTGTTAACAAGTACTGTTTGATGGTAATGCTGTCGGGCCGTGCCTCTCTGAGGTCTCTGGGGCCAGAGGCCATAAGGAAGAATCTTAACAACATTCTCACCATCTCTTGCCTGTTTTCAGGTTTGGAATTCCCTTGGGGACCTAAACCCTTCAGGGAAGTCATTGCAGGGCCCTTGCTTAGAAATAATGGACAGTCCCTGGAGAGCAGCAGCCTGGAGGGGTCTCACGTGGGAGTCTATTTCTCCGCACACTGGGTAAGTGTTCTGTCCAGACGGAAGGGAGCAGTGATGTTGCCACCAGGGCGCATCGTGGTGGGCTCTTGGAGGTGTTACTGCTCAGGCAGGTCTCCCCAGTGTTCTTTCTTCCATCTGCACCTGAAGCCTTGTTGGCACGTTACGGGCGCTTATCATTATGAACTATGATGGCAGCAAGAAGATGACTTCTTTTGACTGGTTTGAAAGTATGGTCTTTCTGACCCACTCTGATGAGGCTTCCAGCAGTCTCTACGGGGGTTTGTTTAAACTGCTGCTCCCTGCTGTGCCCCGTGTGGGTGGGAGGTGCCCTTGAATAAGCTGGGTTTCGCTCTCCCAGTCCTACTTGGTTCCTGCTTACCTGGTCTCTCTTGGCAAGTGGCTGGGAAATGGGAAGCCAGACCCAGCGTCAGGCTGCAGGATCCCCCTTTCCTCTTGCAGTGCCCACCCTGCCGAAGCCTCACCCGGGTCCTGGTGGAATCCTACCGGAAGATCAAGGAGGCAGGCCAGAAATTTGAGATCATCTTTGTTAGTGCGGACAGGTAACGTGAGCTGGAGCGAGTGGCCGTGTGGTTCCCTTTTCCAGAGGTGGTTAACGTGCATTTGTTTCTCTGGCCTTACCATCACACCTCCCAAGGGTAGAGTGTGGAGATGGGGGTTAGGGAAGCCTTATGCGGGATGATTGGCAAACGGAGAGATACATTTCAGATTTCCTCGCACAACTGTCTGAAGGGGAGCTGAGAAAAACCTGTCCTTGCTGTAAATATTGGGGCCTGTCCACTTCCAGCCTGGGTCATTAGAGATCAGGATGTGATTTTCTGATTTGTTCAGTGTTTTGGATCACGATGAAAGGGCTTGGAGGGGAAGGATGGGAAGGATGGGAAGGAAAGAGCCAGAGGCTCATGGAATTTGACACCTGTCTGGGATGGCTGAGCCATAATTTCCCCTCACTCTGGCCATGTGCTTGGCCTTGGGGCCATCCTAAGACAATAAGGGTGAAGTCTATTCCTGGAGCACATCAGGTCCTTTTCATTGCGACTTTCTCTGCTTCAGGCCCTCTTGTTGGTTTTACTCATCAGTGACCCTCCTTCATCACAAAACCTCAGCTCCCATTCAGACCAAGCCACCAGGTGCTCCTGCTTCTTAAGTCCCTGTTCACAGAACATTCTCTGGCATGCCAGCACACTGAGGGCCTTCTGTCTCTTTGTTTTTTGTTTGTTTGTTTGTTTTGTTTTAAGATTTTATTTATTTATTTGACAGAGAGATCACAAGTAGGCAGAGAGGCAGGCAGAGAGAGAGGGGGAAGCAGGCTCCCCGCTGAGCGGAGAGCCTGATGTGGGCCTCCATCCCACAACCCTGAGATCATGACCCCAGTCGAAGGCAGTGGCCTAACCCACTGAGCCACCCAGGCGCCCCCCTTCTATCTCTTTGAAGTCTGCACTGTGCCGTGCTCCATCCCCAGATCCCCATCTCTGCATGGGACTGGGGATTAGATTTGAAGGCATAATGCATGGAGCAGTCGCTTTTTAAAGCTTTAAAAAAAAAAACAAACAAACTTTATTGAAGTATCACTTACGTACAATTCAATGACTGTTGACCAGTGTATGTACCCCTGTAATCAGTATAGACATTTCCATCATCACAAGGTGCCTTCTCAGTCCGCACCCTCAAACCCCAGTCCTGGGGAGCCCCTCATCTGCTTCCTATCACTATGGTTAGATCCGTTGTTCCTAGAGTTTTGTTATACATGGAGTCCCAGGCTTCCACTTGGTTAAGAGTGTGCTTATACACTGTCATACGCACAGACTAGAAGTGTCATGGGGAACGCAGTGTCCACGGACACCTAGGCTGCTTATAAAAGTGCCACCTGTCTCTGCTGACAAATGAGAAGTTCGGCCGGAGTTCAGCTGCTAGGACCCAGGGAGCAGGCTGCTTGCAATGGCCTAGTTCACATCTGCCTGTCGCGTGGAGGTTGTTGCTTCTCCGTGTACACCAGAGGGGGTAGAATAGTCCACCCCCCCCCCGTTATCTGGTATCTGAGGAGCACAATAGGGGTGCCAAACCTGGGGAGCCCCGGCCATAGCTTGGTAGAAGGCGGGAGGACCCTGAGCTAATACCAGAGCCTCGCTTCCATGTGTGTCTCTGTAGGTCCGAGGACTCGTTCAAACAGTACTTCAGTGAGATGCCCTGGCTTGCTGTCCCCTACACTGACGAGGCCCGGCGGTCACGCCTCAACCGGCTGTACGGAATCCAAGGTAGGCCTTCCTGACTCCAGGGGGCTCCCCGAAGACTTGCTGGACTGGCTCACCACACCTTTGGCTTTTCTTTTAGAGGGAAAAGGACATCTTTATTTCCATAACTGTTCATGTTCCTGGCTGTCTTAAAAATTACATGCTGTGAGTTCTATGGTGTGTAAATTATACCCCATTAAAGCCATTGTTGTTGTTGTTTTTTTTTTTTTTAAGTACCTGTCCAGGCAGAACAGCCCCTTCTCAGCCCCTGACCTCGTGTGCTCTGATGCAGTTGGGCTGTGGAGCCCGCAATCCCAAATGACGCGGGCAGAACCCTATCCTAAGGGTACCTGTCAGACCTAGGAATAGTCTTTGGTTCCATGAGTGAGACTCTGAGTCTCTGTCTCCTCATCGCTCATTATCATGATCCGAGCCTCAGTTTCCTTATCCACAAAGTGAGCCTGATAAATCCCTGCCGCAAGGGGTCTCTGGGAGCATTCCTAGGGTGAGGGATCTAGAGCATTTCCTCGTTCCTGAGGCACAGTAGTGAGGGCTGAGTGGCTGGGACTTGTAGGTGAGAAAACTCATTTCCTGAGAGTGTTGAAAACGAGGACTTAAAGTACTAATCATGTGTGTTTTCTGGGAATAATGGTTATTAAGTGAGGCAAACTATGTTTTTATTTTCTATTACGTGAATACCTTCTTCCCAGCCTTCACCCGGCTGGCTTTTCTCTTGATAAAGCACTTAACTGACCTATTAAGAATTAAATGCATTCTTCTATGTCAATTATATCTCAGTTTTTAAAAAAGGATTAAACTCATTTCCTTGGTAGCCATAGTACCAGGTCCCGGTTAGCCCTAGGCAGACACAGCTAATATTTGAGTTCTCAGTGGTTCTTGTGTTATAGGGAGTAGGAGGGGGAAGAAAAAAGGCAAATCAAAATTTAGCCACAAATTCCACAGCTTAGAGGGGACTCATAAGGTTCTTTGAGCTTTTTCTTTACCATTTAGAGAAAGCATATGGCTTTGTTTGGAACTAAGCTTTAAAAAAAAATGAACAGTTAATTTTAAGTCAGTGCTTCTCCATTCCAGTAAGAGGCCTCTAGGGAGCTTGTGAAAAGGCAGATTCAGATTCCCTGGGTGTGGCTACGAGTGGGGCTGAGATCCTGCCTCTCTAGCAAGCCCCCAAGTGACAGTGATGCGGGTGGCCCAGGGTCCACACTTTGGGGATTGGTAAGCTATAGGTCTTCTTGGAGCGAACCCTTCAGGACTGTGGCGGCTCGTGCCTCCTTTTAAAAAAATGAAATCGGGGGGGCGCCTGGGTGGCTCAGTGGGTTAAAGCCTCTGCCTTTGGCTCAGGTCATGATCCCGGGGTCCTGGGATTGAGCCCCGCATGGGGCTCTCTGTTCAGCAGGGAGCCTGCTTCCCTTCCTCTCTCTCTGCCTGCCTCTCTGCCTACTTGTGATCTCTGTCTGTCAAATAAATAAATAAAATCTTTTAAAAAAAATGAAATCAGTTCCCTTCCCAAACAAAAGCTTAGTGATAGATAGGAATTGTTTACTGGTCCAGAAGGAAGGGTACCGGGTTGAGTAACTTAAAGAAGATATTACAGGCTTATTTCCTTCTCACACTCTGTTTGCACAGAGACTTAAATCATGCGGGCCTTGGTGTAGGAGCATCTGTCGAGAGGAGTATCAGGAATGACCTTTGGCTGGTGGTACTGAACAGAGGACTAAATTGCCCCTTTGTCAGGATAAGTGAAACTTCAGGTCTCTGAATTCTTTCATTCATTCATTTGAGAAGTTATTTACTGAGAGCTGGCTAGAGGAGGTCTGTTGAGAGCTGGCTAGAGGAGGTCTATTCTTCCCGGCCTGGGAGACACAGTCTTGAGTAAAGACAGACCGCATCCCTACCCCCAGGGTGCTTACAGTCCTAGACGGGAGGCTCATACCCCATCAGTCAATTGTACAAATAAGTGTAAGTGCGATTGTGAGTGCTCGAAGGAAGGTGCCCCCAGTGCCGGCGGGGCCTGTAACAGGGAGTCTGGATTGGCTGGGAAGGTGAGAATGTTACGTTCAAACGGAGATCTGCAAACCTTAGGAGTTTTAAATGTAAAATGGAGGCAAAGAATGTTATCAGCAGAAGACACAGAGGCCCTGCTGGTGTAGGGCTGCTGGGAAAGAGAGCCAGGGCAAGGGTCCTCTGAAATCAGAGTATGACAGGGAAAGGGCAGGGCTGGAGGGTTTTGAATGTTTTACTTGGTCCCCTTTGTTCACTTAAAAAACACACCTTGGTCCTAGGATTCAGATCTTCACCCCAGAGGTAACTCTGTGTCGCTTAAAGGACATGTGACAGTCTTACTTTTTTTTCTAAGATTTTATTTATCTATTTGTCAGAGAGAGCGAGAGAGCGAGCACAAGTAGGAGGAGAAGCAGCAGGCAGAAGGAGAAGCGGACTCCCTAGTGAGCAAGGCCCCGCTTTGCAGGGCTCGATCCCAGGACCCTGGGACCATGACCTGAGCCAAAGGCAGATGCGTAACCCACTGAGACACCCAGGCTTCCCATCACAATCTTATTGTAACTGCATAGTGGGAAAGAGGTGCAGTCAGCCAGTGTGAATGTACCTCAACCTCAGTCCCTGGGTTGTGACCAGATGTTCTTGGAAGGGCTCCAGGTGAGACCTACTGGTAGGCTGGGTAGTTCCAGATCTTTCCTTAGTGATACCTAGATTTTGCTGCCCTTCAGTGCCCATGTTTACATGCAGCCGTGTCCTGCTTCTTCTGAGGGCCATAGATTTCTCATCTTGGTCCTTGCAGCAATACAGAGACATTCCTGAGTTTTCTCTATTCTCTACTCCCCATATACGCCAGCATGCATCTTTGATGTGTGTCTTCCCCTGACTCCCCAGCAAAGGCCCTTCGGTCATGTTCTGGCTTCTCCTGCCTCCTTTCTATCAGCTTCTGTACATGTCTGTGCGCGTGCGTGTATTCACACACAAATGTGCACAAAACGTGACTCTGCGACATGCTTGGGCCTTGGAGCATACCCTCACAGATGACTGCGGAGGCATCTTAGAGGTACGTACCAAGAAGAATGTCAACTCTCCTGCCTCTACCAGGCCTGGGGCCTCTTGGACCTTTGCCTGGGGCATTGTTTCCTGTTGCTTATATTATTCCACGTTCACTGTTACCACCTCTTGTCTAGGCCACCAACAACTCAGTCTTGTCTCTATCTTCCGCTGAGTGACCTTGAACTAGTTCCTTATCCTCTCAGTAAAATTGAGAGGCTTCAGCGTTGGGCCTTAATAAATATTTAACAGATTAATTAATTAATTAATTAATTAATTAAGGAAAGGGGGTAAATTTCCTTTTACAATAGAAAAGATAACTTTTGGATGTCAACAAGCTTAAACAAAGGCAACCAACAATATTAATAACATGTATGGCAAATCATCAATACCTTTCATAGAAAAAGAGATCTCTTTAGAAAAAAAGAGAGAATTGGGCACCTGGGTGGCTCAGTTGGTTAAGTCTCTGCCTTTGGCTCTGGTCATGAACCCAGGAGCCCTGCATCAGGCTCCCTGCTCACCGGGAAGTCCGCTTCTCCCTCTCCCTCTGCTTCTTCCCCTCCTTGTGCACCCATGCTCACGCGCTTGCTCGTTCTCTCTCTCTCTCTCCGTCAAATGAATAAATAAAAGCTTTAAAAAAGAGAGAGAATTTAGTAAAAACTATGTATAGGATATGAGGCAGGCAGTTCATCCAGGGCATTGGTATGATAGGATCATATCATTTTCATATGACGTGAGAAACATTCAGCATAATTTACTTCCATGATTTACAGATGAAAACACTGAATTTGGATCTATCTCATTTGCAAAGAACTCCCAGCACCCCCACCCCCCATCCCCACTAAAAGAGAATCCCTTGTGTAGGGAAGAGAGCAGACTGCTGGTAGAAATGTAAATCAGAACAACCTTTCAGGAGACCAATTGGCAATATACATCAAAGGCCTTTAAAAATCTACAAAACCTTTAATTTAGAAGTCCCACTTGTAGGAATTTGTGCTCAGGAAATTATCCTATAGTGCCCAGCAGAAGCGGAACTTCTCTTGAGCGAGTGGTGGATTTTTGTTTTTAGTTTTTTTCTTTCATCTTTTGTGTATGTTGTATTTCATTATGGAGCACATTTTTCCCCCCTTTAACCCCTAGAAAACCCAGAGCTGAATTTGTAACCACCTTTAGCAACTTTGCAAAACTCACCTTTTTTGTTGCATGCCCTTGACCCTATTAGCTTCATTTACTCTTCCTGTTTTCCCTTCAGGAGGATATTTTCATCTGTTTTTATTGGCTTCGATCACATACTTTTTAAGCAACCTCCAGTCCTTTTTGGAAGAAAGGCAGAGTAGGTTTAAATGCATGGGAATCTATTTCTTGAACTCCCACTAACCACCAAGCCTATGCACTGAGCTCCGTGGGACATAGGAAATCAGAGGAGTAGCCCGGTGCTGCCCTTGGGTGGACAGGAGGAGACTTACACTGGGGGGATAATCTCAAGAGCAGAGTATGACAGTGTCTTGAGGAACTAGAAAGTGTTGGTCCAGTAAGTGCCATTTTGTATGAGGGCTTAGAAGATTGCCACTTGCCCCGGCCACCACAAGGCCACTCCATGCAGAGGCACATTCTTTCCCAGCCCGTGCCATCAATGAGCCGAATCTTTCCTCCCCGAGGTAGAGCCCTTTCCTGGATGGGGGATGTGGGGAGGCGGGACGCAGGTGTTCCTGGTGGTCAGTGCTAATGCTGTGGAATCACTTGAAACTAACAATTACCAAAAGATGGTCTATATCATGCATAGTCACTTTGAGGGTGGCAGTCTGTGCCCTCTCTCTCTGCTCCGTGAGATGCCTCCGGGGACCCTCGGGGAGTGGGGCAGGATTGGTACGGAGCAGCAGTCTCAGAAGGAGAGATCACAAGCTGCACGGTTCGCGGGCGCCCTACAAACTGTTGGGCAGGACACAGGAGAATTAAATGGATCACGTTCTGCCTGCCTTGGGCCAGCGGACAAGGGAACGCTCAGATTCCGCAGCTGCCAACCTATAAATATTACAGACGTAGGAGCCGCGGTTGTTAGGTGTGGCCCGGGCAGCCGGAAAGTGGCTGCCCACGACCGAGGAGGAGGAGAATGGGGACTTCTCGGAGACACGTTGATCTGGCACCAACTCTTAAGGCCCTGGTGGTGTGGGGATGAGAAGCACGCACGTGGTCGCGACTGCAAGGGGCTCTCGGTTGAGGACCAGCAGGCTGACCTGGAGGGGCGCTGTGTGCAGGCGAGCAGTGGGCAGCGAGCCGCGGTGAGAGAATGAGATTCAGGCCGATCCCAGCTCCCACCAGCGAGCGTCCTCTGCCTCGGGCTGGCCTGCTGCTGCTCATTGGTTGGCTCCCCTCTGCCCTCTGTGCTAGTCTCTCTTCAGAGCGGACCTGTCTCCTCTCCAAGCCCCCACTCCTGGCTTTCTCGCTCTCAGGTGTATAGTCTCCCTGGCACAGTGTTTGTGCTGTCCGCTTCCTTGATCACTGACCTCTTGGCCGAAGCCTTAGGACCCATTCCTGAGGGCATCCTGGCAGGCTTTGCCTGCTGACCTTGATCCGTCTGCCTCTGGCCCTGTCAAACCAGACATGCACTAAGGCACAGTGACATGAGAGTGTGGAAAAAAGCACAGGAGGCTTCTCAAGGCAGCACCTAGTGACGGGCCGCGCAGTGGAATAATCTGGAGCTGTTGAACCAGGAAGGCTTCCTAGAAGAGGTGGCTCTGGAGCAGAGCCTTTCAGAGTGGACGGGATTTAGATAGAGAATGGCGAGGGCAAAGGTCAGAATAGGATGCCTGTCGTGTACCGCAGGGCAGAGTGGGCAGTTAGTCAATGACACCTCCTCCTAGCGAGCCTCGAGCGCCATTCCGCACATCTCCTTGATTTTGACCCTTTGCACTCTGGAGCCTTTTGAAAGTTTTGATTAAAGTGGTGATCAGTGCCATAGTGACACTTAATCTAGACTGGAAGAGAAATCCCAGAGGCAGATTGTCCACTGGTACTTCTGATGGACGCAGTGAGCACCCACTGTGACTCGGCCTCACACCAGGATTCGTGACGGGCCTACCTGTGGGGAGAGGGACAAGTGGCCCATGTGGCTGCTGCAGCCCAGAGCCCATCCCCCTGCGTCTGCCTCCGTCCAGCCTCACAGGGTCACTCACGATCTTCTGCTTCATGGCATTGTTGGGGGGGGCGGGGTTCTGCACGCATCAGGGGTCTGGTTTCTGTTGGAAGTGCCTGTTGTTGGTAAGTTCTTGTGCAGCGGTCCGTACTGATCTTACCAGCCAGCCGCAAGTACAAGTTCTTGCAAGTTCAGGCACTCCTCGGGGATGGCACAGGTTCGGTTCTAGACCCCATGCTAAAGCGATACCTCAGCAACAGATTAATTTGGAGGTTGCTGTGGGATGTTGTAGTCATCCAGGGCCAAGATGGCGGTGCTCAGGGAGGGAGAACGGCAGTGGGGGTGGCAAGACCGGACGGGTTCTTGACAGAATTTGAGGATAGAGGCTTAGAGTTTGCTGACAGATTTGATGTGGGGTGTGAGAGTGAGGGAGAGTCAGAGAAGGCTCCATGGCTTCCTGCCCAAGCAGCCGGAAGGAGGCAGCCCCTGTCAGCAAAGTTGGGGGAGCTGTGTGCGCTGGGCGTGGGGCATGTGGCCAGCAGCCGTATGGAATTCAGTTGAACAGTAGCTTAATTCTGACCATGCTGCGTTTGAGATGCCCATTAGACACTCAGCTGGTGGTGTGGATTCAGTGGTCTGGCATTGGGAGGGAGATGGGCCTTGAGGTAGAAATCTGCCATTTTCCAGTTGTCCCGTAGTTCTAGATCGAGCCTATTATGGGCTGAGGTCTCGTGGGAATGACTGGGGATATTGGCAATCCACTGACCTCCCTATTCTCCTCTCGCTTCATTTGCTTTTGTTTTCGGAAGCTTGGGGCTACCCCTAAAATCCTTTCCCCTTCTTCCTCTCCTTCCGCATCACCCGTCTCCTATTTCCTGCCCCTCTGTTTCTTGGGTTTCTCTTGCATCTCCTTCACAGAGGCTTGGTGCTGTAATACACCTGGAACCCCAGCATTCCTCCGCACCAAGTTTTCCTGCTTCATCCCAGCATGTTGGATGCACCAACATAACCCTGGGAACCTTCCAGAAGATTGACTCCACTAGTAGGATTCATCCCCTGCCTAGAAGCAAGCCCTCATGGCTGTGGCCTGGCTTCCCAGACTCTGGAGTCTGGTCTCAAATACCTTTGCAGCCCCATTTCTTACTGCTCCCCTGTGTACACCCTCCCCCCACCCCCCACCCCCCAGCCCTGCCATCTCTCCTGGCCTGCCACCCCAGTGCCTTCCCCCCGGAGCAGACCTTCCTCTTGCGGCCTCCCATGCTCATGTGATCCCTTGCCATGTGTCCCGTTCCTGTGTGTAGCTGCAAGGGCTTACTCCTTTCTTGTGGCTTGGCTGCTGCTTTAGGACAAGGAGTGGGGACGTGTAAGTTCCAAGCCAGGAGTTCTTTTCCTTCCTATCCTCCTTCCTCTCTTTCTTGTTCACTCAGGCTTTGCTTCAGGAATCATTTCTTGGGCATCTCCCGTGTGCTCCAGCCGGTAGGAGGCGGCCGAGGGAAGCAGGAGGCGTAGTGAGGTGCCCCGGGCCTGGCACCTGAGCAGCAGGAAGTCTCTTCCCGACTCACTGAGGTTGCGTGGGTCCAGCATCCGGGCTCCTTGTCCTCCACCTTGGATGGTTTTCGCTTTGGAGCCCTTGTAGTTCACATCCATGGTGTGGTATCATTTCTCGAGTCTTGGAAGCAGGGATCTCCTTGCCAGGTGTACCATCTCTTGGTTGGATTTTGCTTGTTTGCATCTGAGGATATTTAAATGCCTCCAGTCCAGCTCTGATACCTATGACCTTGATGGAATTGTCTATTCTTCTCTACTCATCATAGCATCATGGAACCCTGAAAATTATCTTTGATTGAATCCTGACTATTTTCTGAGCTTTGTTTGACTCTCTGGTTACAACTCCATAGTCACTCATGTTTATATGTATGACTGTATATTCTGGGCTCTTTTTACTTTTTATGTAATCTCTCCCCTTAATATGGTCCTCAGACTCACAACCCTGAGATCAAGAGTTGCATGCGGGGACCTGAGTGGCTCAGTTGGTTAAGCACCTGACTCTTGATTTCAGCTCAGGTCGTGATCTCAGGGTCATGAGATGAAGCCCCACATCAGGCTCTGCATTCAGTATGGTTTGCTTGCAGGTCTCTCTCTCTCTCTGCCCCTCCCCCTGCTTACTCGTTCTCTGTCTCGCTCTCTCTCCCTCTAATAAATAAAAATTTTTTATTTAAAAAGAGTTGCACCCTCCACCAACTGAGCCAGCCAGGCGCCCCTACCCACAACACTTTTTTTCCTTCTTCTTTAAAAAGATTTTCGTATGTATGTATGTATGTATGTATGTATGTATTTATTTGACAGACAAGGATCACAAGTAGGCAGAGAGGCAGGCAGAGAAAGAGGAGGAAGCAGGCTCCCTGCAGAGGCGAGAGCCCAACGTGGGGCTCGATCCCAGGATGCTGGGACCATGACCCAAGCCGAAGGCAGAGGCTTTAACCCACTGAACCACTCAGGCACCCCCCTTTTTTCATTTTTTAATATTTATTTATTTGAGAAAGAGAGAGAGAGGCAGAGAGAGAAGCAGGCTTCCTGCTGAGCAGAGAGCCTGACACAGGGCTCCATCCCAGAACCCTGAGATCATGACCTGAGCTGAAGGCAAGACACTTAACCAGCTAAGCCACCCAGGCGCCCCTACAACACCTCTGACACCAAATGTGTGCGGATTTTCCCTCCACACTCACCTCCTGGATTCTCTGACACCACCTGGTTGTCCTACAAGTCAGCTGAATTCTGGCACCATCTACTTGGGCTTAGTGTCTGATCCCACAGATCTAGCACTCAGTCCCACCAGAACCCCCACGCTTCAGACATTAATCATAAGTCTAGGCCTCCCATGCTTCTGACCAACCAGCCGTAAATTAGGGGTGCCCATGACCCCCTCTTTGGGTTTGGTACTTTGCTAGAATGGCCCATAGAACTCAGGAAAGCAGTTGATTTATTCTCATCAGTTTATTGTAAAGGCTACAAGCCAGAAAGAGCCAGAGGGAACTGATGCCTGGGGTGTGCTGGAAGGGGCACAGAGCCCCCACGTCCTCTGGGCACACCACCCTTCCAGCATCTCCACCAACCCAACCCAAAGCTCTCTGCCCCCACCAGTTAGAGATCTTTATGGAGATTCCATTACAAAGATAGGATTGATTCAATCCCTGCCCATTGTGGATTAGCTCAGCCTCCAGTCCTTCTCTCCCCTCCCCACGGGGCAGAGGTCAGGGGACCCGGCTGGAAGTTCCAACTTTCTATTCAGGCCTTTCTGGCCACCAAACTCCACCTTCTGAAGCTTTTTAGGGGTCCCCAGCGACTGGTCACCTCACTAACATGCAAAGACACCATCATGCCAGATTCCAAGGGTCTTAGAAGCTCTGTGTCAGGATCTGAGATCAAATGTTATAAGACCAAATATTACAACAAGAGGTCCTCTCACCCCTTCCTCCCAGGAAATTACAAGGGTTTGGGGAGCTCAGTGCCAGGAACTGGGGATAAAGACCAATTGTGTGTTTCTTACTATATTACAGTATCACCATGTACACCATGTACACACAGTCCACACGTACACGGGGTCAGTAGAGGGTTCTTACTGTTTTGAGGATCCGGTCTTTAGCAAATCCTGCAGGGCTGTCTGGGAGAGCTCACGCTTCCTGACTGACTCTCTGTGTTCCGGGGTCTGCGTCTCCTCCTGAAGCCGTCCGATGAAGAGCAGCACCCGGGACGTTCCCCTGCCCAACCCCGAGCCAAGCCACCACCATCTGGTCCGTGCCTTACAGGGACCAGGCACCCTGATCTGATGGTCACTTTGTGTATTGAGGCACATGAGCACAGAGCTTCCCTGTGTGATCCCGACAAGCTCCAATGAAAATGAGTAGTATGCAAAGAACTGGGGATCCCCTGCTCATCCTGGAAGCTGGACCCAGAGCTTGGCTGGGTTCCGAGCACCACCCAGCATCCCGAAGGACGCCTTGCATAAGATGCCTTGTTGAGCTGCCTGTGCAGCTGGCCGTGGCAGTGTACAGATCTTGAGGACTTTACCAGACCCGTGACTGGCCTTGATGCACTTGCACCTGGCCTGCCCAAGCCGAAAGTCCTGTTTCTGTCGCTGCTGCTGCTGCCGCTGCTGGCCGCCGGTCCCTGCTCCCTCTGGAGCTCTGGACTGAGCCCAGGCAGTGTTAACCAGCAGCTTCACCAGGACACCTGTGCTCACCGAGGCCCTGGCGTCCCTTTGTCCCACGGGAGTGGCCCTTTTACTCTGAGTCCCAGGCCTCCCTACTGCCCTAGCTTCATGCAGCCCTACGAGCTGTTTAAAAATGCTTTTCTAAGAAAGGGGTTTAGACACACTTGGCAAAAGGCAAATCCCATTAGCAATTGTCTAATCCTGGCTGTCAGAGAACACCGTATTCTTTGCAAGGAGGCTTAGTGCCCCTTCTCTCCTGGGTTGGGGGCCCTAGCGTTTTGTTCCTCCTCTCCCCTCTGTGGGCCCCAACCTTTGGGGAAGGCAGACAGCCTAAGGGCTGTGTAGGGGACAGAGGGACAGATGCAGGCCCCACCTCCAGGAGAACAGTCCTGGAGTGGGATGGTGCTTCCAGCCTTGGGGGGTGGAGGGGTAGCGGGGGCGGCAGTGGGAGGACCCTGGGCAGCAGGATCGCCTTCTCTGGCTTCTCTGTCGCTCCCTTTCCCTCCTCCTCCTCTTCCCTTTCCCGCCTTCCTCTTGGGATTCTGCCATCCTCCTCCCTCTTTCCCAAACTTGGCCCTCTTTCCCGCCTTCATCAAAAAATGAATTTGAGGCAGAACCTATTGATTCTGTACAGAAACAACCCATCTGGAGATCGTGTTCCCCTCGGTGGAGGGGGAGGAGGGGCCGGTGCCAGTGTGTTTCATGGCCGATCCCAGTGTTTGGAGGGCTGGCCCCGGAGCTCTGGGCGGGGGAGCTGGGCACTGCCTCGGCGTCCCGTTCTGGGTGTCTCGTTTACTTTGGAGCACATAAAAAAAAAAAGGAAGGACAAAGAGTAAGAACAAGCACCCATGTGGCCACCACCTAGAAGTGACCATTTTGCTTCGGGTGTTGAAAATCTAAACAAATGGGTATGCGAACACAGACCAAGGGAGCCTCCCGTGCCGCCCCGCAGCACTGGGCTCCCTCCCCGGGGGAAATGCTACCATACGTTTCATGTGTATCTTCGTAATTGGTTTTCATATTTTTACTGCCTATGTACGAATCCGTGAATAATAAATAGCCGCACCGGATGTGTTTTTTAGAAGCAAACTTAAGTGCTGACATGCTGTAATACCCATCTGTAACTTGCTTTTCTCACTAAACGTTCCGTGTTCAAGACTTCTTGTTGCTACTGATACCTGGTTAATTTCTCTGCAGTGCCAAAAAGGGTCTCACCGTGGGAGGGACCGCAGTTTTTGTTTTTTTTTTTTTTTTTTTTTTGTTTTGTTTTTTTAAAGATTTTATTTATTTATTTGACAGAGAGAGATCACAAGTAGATTAAAGAGACAGGTAGAGAGAGGGAGAGAGGAGGAAGCAGGTTCCCTGCTGAGCAGAGAGCCCAATGCGGGACTCGATCCCAGGACCCTGAGATCATGACCTGAGCCGAAGGCAGCGGCTTAACCCACTGAGCCACCCAGGTGCCCTGTTTTGTTTTGTTTTTAATATTTTATTTATTTATTTGACAGAGAGATCACAAGTAGGCAGAGAGGCAGGCAGAGAGAGGGAGAAACAAGCTCCCCACTGAGCAGAGAGCCCGATGCAGGACTTGATCCCAGGACCCTGAGATCATGACCTGAGCTGAAGGCAGAGGCTTAAACCACTGAGCCACCCAGGCGCCCCGGGACCGCAGTTTACATAGCCTTTCCACTGTCGATGGACACTCCGTTGGGTCTGGTTTCTCTTTCTCACAAGAATGGGACCATAAATGTCTTTGTGCCTCCCGTCACGGACACGCGGCCCCGGTGGCATGCGGGCTCACGGGCCAAGTTCAAGCTGGCCAGAGCCATCCCTGCACCCTGCCTTGCGATTCTCCCGAGTTTCACCACCCAGACCAGCTGCCCTCTCCCTCCCTGGGCTCTCCAGGCAGGGGCTGGTTTGGGGGAGTCAGCGGGGAGTACAGACAGAGCTGCTGAAGGAAACTGGCAAGCCATGTGGCCAAGGCGGGGTCTGTGCATGTCGTCCTTGTCTGACTGCCCTCCAGTTCTTCTTTGGTTTTTATTTTAAGCTAATACACATTTATCATAACACCGGTTAAGAGAACTCAGATCTCTATCCCTCTCACCCACATTCCTGCCTTGCTGCATACTTGTTTTTCCTGTTCTGAGTTCCTTTTGGTCTCTGTCCGCACGCACACGTACTTACCCAGAGCTGCACTCGCACACGGCGCTGGATATTCGCTACTTTCTATTTAACCGCATTCTACAAACTGTTTCCTCCTTGCTGTAGTCCCCGCCATGGGATCACGCGTGTTGCCCGGCCATGCGCCCTCACCTGCTTTTCCTGCTGAGGGGCTGCTTTTCCTCCATTTCTCTCTTCCAGCTCCCAGCAGTCTTTGCGTGACGACTCCCAGCCCCCTCAGATCCTATCGCCGTCTAGAAGCAGAGAAAGAAAGCTCTCGGGGTGACAGCCTGCCCAGCTCCCGTCCCGCTGCCCTGAGCTTCCCGGCCCCAGGCCCCTACCACCGCCACCTCCTTCAAAAGCTTCTCTTCCCCGCCACAGTAGAAAAGCAGCCAAACTCAATGTAGGACAGGCTCAGGACACACGGCTTTGGGATTGTTTTAAAGACTCACAGATAGCTTCCTCCCGGGAGGAAACCGTTTGGAGCAGGCTTTGAGGCCTTGCTCTTTCTTTGCGGGTTTTGAGGGAGACTGTGAAGGGGACGTGTAGGCGCTGCTCGTGGGCCAGCCCGGCTGCCCAGGGCCGAGGGCTTGAGGCAGAAGCTTTCTCTAGAAGCTGGGGCGTGTTATGTTCTTCCTCCGCCCTGCCTTAAGCTTGGGATGGCGTAAGTAAATGGACACCAGCCCCATGCGTGCTAGATGTCACAGAGTTCCCGGAGTCCTCAGCGGTGTCGTTGACCTTCTCTCTGCATTCTCTCTGCATTCTCTTTGTTCAGCTAACTGCCTCCAGCCAGCCCGGAGATTGCTGTTGATCTCACTAGGCTATGGCACCAGTGTTCCTTACCTCTGCCTTCCCAGGGGCCAAATAATCAACCCAGGGACAACCAAAACTAGCACTAAGGAACCACTTTATAGAAGAGCTAGTGCTCATGGGTCATACTCATTGTACGGCAGTTTCTCCGCTCTCGGCGTTTTACACTTACCCTCTTGTTGGCTGCTCACAACACCCAGCGAGAGGAGGAGACGGTCTCCACCCCCTGTGACAGCTGTGGAAATGAGGCTCCAGGAAGTTTAAGTGGGTGGCCTGGATCTTCCTTAGAATTCTCCCTGTGCTTTCCCTCAGCCATCCTGGCCAGCCCAGCTGGGAGCCGACGAGCTCCAGCAGAGATGAGGTGCTCCTTCTGCATTCCCTTCAGAGAAGCCCCTCGCTGGCATGGAAGTTATTTCGTACAGAGGCATCGATTAGAAATTTTCCATTCCCTTTCAGTTTCCCATTAGAGGCTTTGCCCTATTTTCTTCTTAGAGGTCTCTGCCTGGGGGAACCTGCTTCAGGCGAGGGGAGTGGGGATGGCTTGCTGCGGGGAGGAGAGGGAAGAGGGGATGGCAGCCCCAGCCTCCCTCTGTAGCCTTAAGGAGGAAGTAGAGAAAGCTGTGGATGCTGGGGCTGGGGTTGTTGGGGGGCGGGGGTTCCCCACCTGCAGTGGCCAGGTAGAAAAACAACAGGCAGACCAGGGCTCCTGTCTCAGTGTGGCCACTTGTGGCCTGATGACCTTAGGTGGGTGACCTAAGGGCTGGGAGAGCCAAGGCCCCAGGCGGTGCTGTTCTTCGGTAGAATCAGCTGAGGATGCCTCAGCAGCCAGCTGGGGGCTCCCATGTCCTTGTCCTGCTGGTCCCCAACAGCAAGGACTTCAGAGTCTATAGTTAACGGTAACCGAGAAGGCCCCTTAGAAACTAGGAGTCCCTTGGAGAAACTGAGGCACCACACCAGGAGGTGGGTTTCTTTGCCTTCAGGTTTTACTTTTCTTCGCGTCTCTGTACTTTGCCTCTGTGTTCTTCACAGACCAACTGAGCATCCCACGTCTGGACTGCAAACAGGCCAGCTGCTCTGTCTAATCACAGCAGGAGGCAGGCCCCGGTTCAGCCCAGCACTTGTCATTGCCAAGAACTTTACCAAAGCATATTTGAGATGGGGTATGGCTACGGGAGGCATTCATCAACAGCCGGCTGGCCTGTCGCGGTGTCTGCGTCCATCCCTCAGGACGCGACGTCCACCCATCCTCGGGGATGGGGAGCCCAGACTCTGGAGGCTGACCTGCAGCTGTAAGGATGGAACTGGAAACACCCCAGATCTCTTGTGTGCTCTGCGTGACACACAACTCAGGAGGCCTGGCCAGTCCTGAGAATGTCCCAGAAGCCCCCAGGAGCCCCTGCTGCGTGCGTCTGTACGTGATACAGTGGGAATGGCAGTTCTCCATTTCTCTGTGGACCCGTTCTCCGACACGCCAAGCCACTTCTTCTAATAGGTGTGAACATAATGGACTTGTTTAAGTCCTTTTGAAGTCAGGCCCACTGCTGCCTGCCTGTTGAGCCAACAGCCGCACCAGGTTACAAAACACTGGGGCCATATTTCTGGTCCCTCGACGGCTGTTGCCCCTTCTTCCCCCCACAGAGAAGTAAAATGTCAGCGGAGCAAATTACTCACTGAATACTTCGGAATCTATAAATATTAAATTGTTATGGCTGTCACTGGCCCAGATAAAATTAAAGCTCTGGTCAGCTCCAGAGGAGAGGTGGCTGGTTGGGGGCGGGGTGGGGGTGGGGGAAGGGAGCTGCTGTCAGTGGAGAGAGAAGTGTCTCCAAAAGGACAGAGCCATGGCTGTGGTTGGTAGGGGGTACCCTGGATGGAGGAGAGGCAGCGGGCAATGGGGTACAAAGAGCCAGGAGGTAGAAATCCCAAATGCGACCATAACAGGATGGGGTTTTCTCTGGTTTCTCACTTGAGGCTTGATGGTTGGGAAAGTGTGTGGTTTGCTGGGAGTCTTGTGTCCCATTTCTTACTCCAGCCCAGGACCCTCTCCAGGCAGCAGGGCTGGAGATGGGGGTGGGGTCGCGGACTCCCTGGCAGCCAGCTGTCCCCTGTTGTGTGCAGCCCCTGCCCCAGGCTCCCGGCCCTCACACTGGCTAGCTGGCAAGTACGCGGCATGGGCGTGCGTTTTCACACCCTTTGCTTGGGTTTTCGGTCCCCTGCAGGTGGCAGGGGTATCTTCTTTGGGATCTCCTGAGGATTTATTGCGTGTTTCTGTACGCCAAGACCCGGTGCTAGGTTCTTTCAGCGCACTACCTTGTCGATCTTTACAAAGTGCGAGAAGAAGGGAACTGTTGTCCATTTCCCACACTGCAGTGGGGGACACTGACACCATGAGGCCAGGAGAGGGGAAGGGAGTTGCCAGCTTCCTTGAGGAAGTCGCAAGGGAGTCCTGTGGCTGTTCAGCGACTGAGCCTGGAACCCGCCCCAGCACTTCCCCACTCTCAATTGAGCTCTCTCTCCCTTGCAGGCATCCCCACCCTCATCGTGCTGGACCCCCAGGGGGAGGTGATCACGCGGCAGGGGCGAGTGGAGGTGCTGAATGATGAGGACTGCAGGGAGTTCCCGTGGCACCCCAAGCCTGTGCTGGAGCTCTCCGACTCCAATGCTGTGCAGCTCAACGAGGGCCCCTGCCTCGTCCTGTTCGTAGGTAGGAAGCCTGGTAGGAGTCCCAGGGTGGGTTGGACTCAAAGGATCTCACATTTGGGGGAGTGTCTGTCCCTGCAGCTTCTTTCTGTCACCAACAATGCCAAGCCTGGGCTTTTGTCTCTCCCAGCAGCCTTGCTTTTGACCCCAATGATTTATTCATGGCTTTGCCCCTGCGGGAGGGGTTCTGGGAGCTGACTCTGTGCTTTCCTTCCTAGACTGCCGGCTGGGAAGAATAGGTCAGGCTGGAGCCCGGCCCCCACGACCAGACCCATTGTTGGAAGGAAGCCGGCTGCGGCAGCTGGGCAGCTGCAGGCTGGGCCCCCTTGGGCGAAGGCCCCACCCCCACCCTAGCCGCAGGGCCGCATCTCAGGCCAGGTGTCCCTCTCAGTCGCCCCACTCTCTGTTCAGTGGGGGGCTGTTCTGCGGGGCAGGAAGACACCAGAACATTCACTCCAGGCTCCCTGTAGCCCTGTGGGATGACCCCTGTTCCTTTTGCAAAGGAGCGACTGCTGGCTGGCCACCTCACCTTCTGCCTTGGGACATGTTACTCAGCTCCATCTCAAAATAATTTGGAGTCCTAGGATCCATGGCTGAGATGCTGCGAAACCCATTCAGTTGATGGGGTGGGTAGGGGAGGTGTTCTGGAAGTCGGGTGTGGAAGCCTGCAAACTGACTTGAAGGCTGGTCGCTGTGCTTAGAAAAAAGAGGTCTCCTGGGGAAGGATGGTCTTGGGGAATCCTTGTCCTCGGGGCTTTGCTGCCTGCTGCTGGCTCACACACCCACATCCCAGGGCCTCTGGGAATCGTTCTGAACTGAGGGACAGTTGCATCTCACAGGCCCTCTCTAGATGTCGGTTAGGAAGTCCCAGAGAGGCAAAGTGAGTTCCCAGCATCACAGAGCGGGTTGGACGTGGGTCAGGAATAGGTCCTGCCACGTCTGCACGCTGTGGGCCCCTGGGGCAGTGTGGCATTCCTGGGTGAAAATCCTGCTGCCTGCCTCCCCTTCCCTGCTTTGCCGCTCAGGGAGTTGTCTTGTTCTGGGTTACAAGGTCCTACGGAAGTGAGCCCCAGGGCGCCTCGGAGTTGCTCCCCCACTGCTCTTTCACTGGAGGCCGGGGGCTCTGGGGCATCCAGGGAAGGCAGTCCATCCTCTCCCTGATGAGTCCAGCCAGCCATGAAGTTGGTTTTCCAGGAGTCCCAGTGCCTCCCCCTTGCCACAAAGCTGCAGACTGGACTGCAGTCCGGACCCCCTCCTCAGTGCCCCAGCTACCACCCCTTCTGCCAACTTCAGTAGGAGGTCAGATCTGAGGTCATTCTGTGGTTCTGTGATTGAGAGAAAAACTACAAGGACCTCAGGTCCTGGCTTCGGGGAAGCTCGGCTTCCAAGGCCAGTTTGTGATGAATTCGGTGGAAAGAATAGCGGTGTCTGGGGTGTCAGTGAGTTGTTCCTGCGGGAGCGCAGTCCAGTGGTGCGCATGCGCCGCGGACACCCCACACCCCCCCAGCCCCGTGTACCCTGGAGGCGAGGTCTGTGTCCCAGGTGAAATGTTGCTTCCGTGCAGGGGCTGCCCAAATGGGCATTTCAGGCCCGGACCCAGCTCCCTCAGGGGGCGCCACTCCATCTGTTCCACAAACCAGTGCTTCTCGTGTCTCTCCCCATTACAGATTCTGAGGATGATGGGGAGTCTGAGGCAGCCAAGCAGCTGATCCAGCCAATAGCCGAGAAGATCATTGCCAAGTACAAAGCCAAAGAAGAGGAGGCCCCACTTCTGTTCTTTGTGGCGGGGGAGGTGAGTGCCGCCGGGGCCTGGCCCGCGGGATGCTCAGCAGGCCAACTTTTGGGAAGTGCGTGATGCAGCTCTAGGGGATGTTAGATGGAACCCCATGATCTGGGATGAAGAACGCACAGACAGATGTGGCATGAAAAAGTGTGTCGTCCCATATGGAAAACCATTTCCTGTGGCTGCTGTACCTTCTTCCCTTGTTTGCCACTCAGCAGCCTGGGAGCTGCAGGGGCACCCTCTCGGGAAAGGGCTGCTCCCCAGGCTGCTAGGAAGAGTGGCAGCCACAAAGATGGTCAGCGGCACTCCCTCCGTCCTGGCTGGGTCCAAACCAGGCCCGGAATGCTTTACAAAGTGTCTGCGTGGCCAGTCTCTGGGCCCTGGCCTGTAGAGTGGGCGCTTCCCATGGCTGGCAATACCCACGACTCAGACCTGTATTTCCCCAGCCCCCCGGGGCGGGTGCTGAGGCTGGACACTGCTGCTGTCCCAATCTCTTATCGCCTTGTCTCTTGAGGGCCTCCAGTGGGGACAGACTGCGCAGAGGACTTCTTACAGGGCGAGAAGGCCAGGTGCTGAGCTGGGCCAGCTCCCGCAGGGGGCCAGAGCCTCTATCCTGGCGACGCAGGAGTCCCTGTAAGATGGCTGTCGCTGCTCTGACTCGGTCCCCATCCCCAGGCAGCCCGTCCACGCATGCTCCACCATCTCCCCCCGCCCCACCCCAGCGCTGGCCCAAACCTGGTGATGGACAAACACCCTTTCGGAACTCCCCTGCCTTCTTTCTGCCCATCTGCATCCCCAGTGGGTCGGAGCCCGGCACTCATTTCACGCCGTGCTGTTGGGGTCTCCCGAGAGCCCACATGGGCAGACACCCCGAACCACCACCCATTCATCACCGTTTCAATAGCCACCCCTGCTCAGCCCTGCCGGGCCCCTCGCAGGCAGCTAAATTCCCCCCTGCTCTGCTGCTGGGTGGAGGGAACAAAGCCGGTTCACAGGGCCCTGCCTTGGGGCGACACAAGCCCCCTCCACACAAAGCACAAGTGGAGGCTGCTCTGGATGCATTAAACTCCAACCCCTTTCAGAGGGCTGAGAGGAGAGATGGCGCACAACAGACCGGCGGAGCCAGGGGGCAGGGGTGGGGCTGGGGAGCTCTAGTGAGTGCATTAGGCATGTGACTGAAAAGCCGCACTTGGGTCTTCTGTGTACCAGGCAGCTAGCTTGATGGGCACCATCCCGTGTTCCTCCCCACCGCCCCACCCCCCGGACCGGAACAGCGTCATTATGTTTCACAGATGAGCAGAGCCAGGCTTGGAGGGCGCCCGCCGGGCATGCGCACTTGCTGGCTCGCACCTAACCCCGTGCGAGTCGTTCTGGAATGCATTTTACAGGGGACAAGGCCTGGGCTCACAGAAGTGACTTTTCAGGGCCACACATCTTTAAGTGGGTTGTGCAGAAGACAGCGTGAGGTCAGTGGGACTCCGTGAGGCAGTGTTCTCACTCCTGTCCACATGGTCCTGCAGGTGGCCAGGCCCCGAGGGCAGGATGCCTGCGCCAGGACAGGCGAGGGTCTGACGGAATCCTCTGCTGTCCAGAGCCCCACCTGGCCATCCTGTCCTTGCTGTGCACTTCACCTGGGCTCCTGACCTTGCAGCTCTCTTAGTCCCGTTCCCTGGCCCTCCATGCTCACAAGCCAGGCGGCATGGAAAGGGCTGGGTGGGGTGCTGGGTCATCAGGCACTGACGGGGCACCTCTGAGCCAGGACTCTGACCCTCTCCCACTCCTCTTGGAGCTAAGGGCGTTTGTCGTGCTCTGAGGGCAGAAGTCATCCCACTGAAGCCTTAGTAGACGTTAAAATTCATCTCCCCGTGGTTTCCTCTGAGGGAGAGGGGAGGGGCTACAGCACTGTGCTCGGCTTGGCCCAGACCTCCTAATGGGAGTTTGGTGGACCGTCATCTTCCAGGAGTCTCCCCTCTGCTTATCCTGGAGATGGTTGATGAACCCACACAGAGGGCCTACGGGGCGGCTGGGGGTGGGGTGGTGGTCAACAGGAACAGAGATGCTGAGTCACCGGGCATTGCTGGAAGTGTGTGCCATTTCTAATCATTTCCTAAAGATCTGCCCTTTGAGAAAGGAATGGTTTTTGTCTGAGAAACCAGTGAGTGGTAAATTTTGTGCCTCCTGCTCGCCAGCATTTAAGGCCAGGACTGCCCCGAGCCCTTCCTGTGCAGAGGGACCTGGGCCTTCCTCCACTTCAGAAGGCTATGTGTGCTGTTTTATAGGGAGATGGCCTCAGCACGGGGGTGTGGAGTCCGTTTCCTGCTCTCTACCAAATGAGCGGTGGTCTGAGATGTTTGCTCCCTTACAAATTCTGGGTTTGCTTTTGTACTCGATAAGGGAAATTCACCTGGACAGTCCAGTCCGTGGGACTGTATGGTCGGTACAGGCTCCTGTATAAGCTTCATGAACCCTGTCTTCTGAACTGGCCGTGCAGCTCCTGCCCCCCTAAACCTCAGGGGTGGGATGGGGACAGTGAGCCATTTCTGTTCACATCATTCCAGAGTTGGAAGTCCAGATTGGCCTCAGATACCCAGAGTGGGGCTGCAGATAATTGAAGAGATAATGGCAAAAGGAAGTCATTAAAGGACAACACATTTTTAGCAAGCAAGCAGAGGTTGCTTCTGTGCTAATGAAGAAGGAGGACTTGTCTGGTGGTCTGGGGAGATGCAGAGTATTCTCCAAGGCAGGGTCGAGTCCACTGCTCCCTGTTCTCCGAGAGCCCATCCTTCCCGGGGACCACCCACTCTTCAGGACACTGGAGGGGCAGCTTTCCCTGCCATCTGGGGGGGATGCTACAGGGGACTCTCTACCCTCTTTCTCAAAGACTTACTGGTTTTCTCTCCCTCTGGTCACTTCCAGGATGACATGACTGACTCCCTGCGTGATTACACCAACCTGCCCGAGGCTGCCCCTTTGCTCACCATTCTGGACATGTCGGCCCGGGCCAAGTACGTGATGGACGTGGAAGAGATCACCCCCGCCATTGTGGAGGCCTTTGTGAATGACTTCCTAGCAGAAAAGCTCAAACCAGAGCCCATCTAAGGGGGCTCCAGCCTCAGGAGACGTTATTTAAAAACTCAGTCTTCTCCTCTTCCTTCTCCCCCTCCTCCCCTCCACCCTTGGACTTTTCCGGCGTGTCCCGAATCACACAGCCCAAGTGTCCAACCTCTCTGTGGTGCCTTGTTTTCTGCATTAACTCCTCAGCTAGCACCCCAAGGTGCACCTCCTCTCCACAGCAGAGGAGCCCCGCCGTGGCTGGAGACTCTGCTTGGGGTCCACGGGGCTGGCAGAACCCGGCCAGAACCAGGACGGCGGCCTGCTCCCGGTCACTAGCTCTCGGTGAAGTAGTTGCCGGGTGGTCTTGTGCCAAGTGAACATGGAGGGACAGCACACTGGAGCTCTGGTCCCACCCCTGGTGTCTGCACGCTCACGCAGGGCCCAGCACAGCTCCGTGAGGGAAAGGGAGCTGCTGACGAGAACCTCCTTTCTCCTAAGTGACTTCGTCTCTCTTGGTGTGAGGGGAAAACACCAGCTTGGCAGTCGGTTCTTGGGCCAGGGGATCTCCAGATCTCAGAGGAAGCTCGTGTTCTTTCTCGGGGAGAAAAAGCGTAGCTCTGGTAGTGATTCATGTAGTGATGGCTTTCGCTGAGCTCCTACCACGTGATAAGAACGAGCTTCTCGTTTTTTCCTTACATCTTTCTTCCTGGATCTTACCTCTCCAAGTTTCTGCCTTCTCATACGAACAGCCTCTATGGTCTTGGAGTTTTGTTAATAAATGCCCCCCTCTTGGACAGCTTCCCGGGAGGCACCCAGCCCTGTGTCCTTAGAGGAGCCCCACCTCACTGGCACAGACCTCGACTCAGCCCAGCTCGGGGCCTGGGGCCGCTGTAGCTCTGCCGAGGTGCCTGTGTCCGCCTTTGGTTACCCGTCATCCCTCTTTTCTTTTCAAAGCAGAACTAAAAAGAGACAAGAAATTACCAGAAGCCTAGCTTTTTTTTCTAAGAACCCGCACAAAGAGCTATGTCCACTAAAAGTGGGCCTTGGATGCACGTGGCTAGGCTCAGGTAGCTTGGCTCCCACAGAAGGAAGTTAACAGCTGTGTCCTTGGCACTTGGGGTGGAGGGCTTCGCCTAGGGGTTCACAGGGTTTGGGCCTCTCTCAACCAGGCGTTAGGGTCCTTCATGCGATCACAGGCCTTACCCTTGGCTCCACGCGTCCCCCAGATCCCCGTCAGCTGTTGGCAGCGCTGCTCCTTGCTGACTTGATTGTTGACGCGTAGTTCGGAGGTTCGGAGTTAGCTGGTAATCAGACAGTCACTTGTCACAAGCCTGAAATGCATCCGCCTAGTGAGAAATAAAGCAGGCATCTCTGGACATTATCCACAACTTGGCCCTTCCTGTGCTTTGTAACAAAAATCTTTTTGTTCGTGGTGCTGGGCTCTGGGGAGGGGCGGGGGACATACAAGATCCTCTTGACTTTCTTTGGAGGCGGTGTCTCAGAATTGTCAAGAACTGGTCATCTGAGGCCGAGGAGCTCCTTTGGCTTAGCGGACCACAGGCAGATCCCTGCTGGAGCTCTGGCTGCCGTCTCTTCTGGGTCCGCTCGGCACTGGCAGAGGGTGGATTCCCCGATCACAGGCCTCCTTGTGGACACTGGTGCTCATTCCCTCCCCACAGGGGAGCACGTGCTCTGAAGCCCGAGGCCAGTTGCTGAAACAGGAACCCCGCGCAGGTCTCCCTGTGAAGAATGGGCAACCCTAGCTCTAGCCTGGGCTAGGGACTTCTCTGGGAACCCTGCCTGTTCTCTGGGAACTCTCCTCTGGGAGTGTGGCGGATGCAAGGACGAGGTGAGCTCCCCTCACTTGGAAGATGGAGTTCTCTGGATTTCTGCCTGTGTCCTGTATCATGATAGCCCGGGAAGAGAAGTCTCTTCTCTTCTGGTACAGAAGGAACCTAGTCCTGTGAGGGGTCCCTGTAAGTCTCTGCAGCAGACAAATTAGGTCATCTTTGATTCTTCTAGGGCCTTACAGGGCTGACTGAACTACTTGCCTGTAAGGGCCACTGAACCCTTGTCACCAGATTTCCCCTTTTAGAGCGGCATGTGGGTTGAGATCAGTGGGAAGGTTTACGACAAGAAAGCTCTGGGTATATATGGCGGCTCTGAGCGCAAGCGCTGGGGCAAGACTACTTCGCCGATGCCAGCAAAACCCCGTCTCATTAGGGCCAGAAGTCCTCAAGGTTCTTGATGCAGACGATGTGGGTGGCTTCCCAAGTCCCACTAAGCAGCTCCAAGATACCTTAATTCTTGTCACTAATTGGAAGCAGGTTAAAACCCCGGCTGTGATCTATTCAAGGGCTTCAGTCAGCAGCGAGGGAAACCGTGCCTGGAGGCAGGAAGGTGGGCGGGAAAGATGCCATCCTGGGGTTCCAGATCTTGTGCTCGCCACAATGACCTCCATATCCTGTTCTACCCGTTTTCACAACAGAGATGAGACTTTTTTTTTTTTTTTAACGTGTCCCCAACAATAAAGATCCGGTTAAGAGAAAGGGAGTGTGTTTGGAATTGGTACATAGTGGGCAGCGCTAAATGCCAGGGCGCAACGGAAGCTTCCTTTCTGGGAGCGAGGTGGCTGCCTGCTTCCCCCCCACCCGGACCCACCCACCATCGCCAAGCGTGTCCTCAAATGCAGTGGCTCTTGCTTACCCAAGCACAGGGAGCTGGTACTGTCTTTGGCATCAGCCAAGCTTCAAGTGGTAATTTTCAGCCAGACTTTGTTTTTGCCTCTTGCCTAATTAAAGACACAAAAAAAGCTGTTCTCTCCTCCTGCTGCCTTGTTCTGGGGTAGCAAATGGAACTCTGCAGCGATCTAGAGACAGAATCATGGTCCCAGATCAGATCAGCGGGACCTAGACAGGTGTCAGCTTAGAGAGAATACCAAGTGTTCGTGCGTGTGTGTGTGTGCGCGCGCACGCACCTGCACATGTGCAGAGACTTGGCTCGTAGCTCCGGGAGGGATCTGAGTGGGCACCTGGCCCAGCCCTCTCCGGACACACAGATGTGTCTACATCCTGATTGTAAGCCATCTCCCTGGGCCAGGCTGGGGAGGCTGGTGCTTGCCCCATAGGATTAGAACATGGCCTCATGTGGATGGTGGGGAGCTTCCACAGTGGCCCTCTGTGGCTCCTCTGGGTGGTGCCGTGTGAACAGAGAACTGACCCTGAGGCCCACAGTTAGGGATCTTTCAACTTCCCTGAAGCATCCTTTTTTTTTTTAAAGATTTTATTTATTTGACATCATAAGTAGTCGGAGAGGCAGGCAGAAAGAAGTGGGGGAGCAGGCTCCCTGAGCAGAGAGCCCGATGTGGGGCTTGATCCCAGGACCCTGAGATCATGACCTGAGCCAAAGGCAGAGGCTTAACCCACTGAGCCACCCAGGCTCCCTCTTTGCTGACTCCATGGCTTATATCCAAGCAGGTCGCCCAAGGGAGAATTCTTTGTTGACAGATGGCTGTTGCTTATTAGCTTCATTCTTGATTGTTCAATGTTAGTAAATGGTGCAGAGGATATATTTTCTGGGAAGCAGAGGGCAGTTTGCAGGAAAATTTTATGTTGGGTCTACTTTATGGCTGGGATTTTTCCGTCTAGTGGGGGAACTATAGCATTAGGATGTCCTGGGTATGCCTCAAATGTGAAAGATGAAGAAAATCTGCTTTGTTTAAGGTACAATGTGTTCCAGCCTCTTGGGGGTTTGGAACACTTCCCAAGCCAGGAAGTGTGTGGTTGTAGTTGGGTAGGACTTGTTCTGAAGGACTGCTGGACTTCTGTTAATAACCTACCAACTCATGGAAGCCTGTCGGCCAGTGTGTAGCCCAAAGGAGGCAGGCAGCCCCAAGTCCAGATTCCTGGGTGCTCGTGCCTCACACAAGCCCGTCACCCACACTGGCTAGAACTAGGATTCAGTAGGAGGCATGATGTTGGGACCCAGGGCTAAAAAGGAAATCTTTGGGCATCACAGGATGTGGAAGGAAGTCCCCAACGAGTCAGGAGCCACTATGCCTCCCGGTCTGCGGTCAGTATGCACCCCGCGCTCCCCACCCCAACACACATACATACCTCCCATCACAGAGGTGAGAGGGAAGCTGGGAGGCCAGAGCCTGCTGCAACCCCGTCCCCTCCCCAACCTTATTCCCTTCTTGCATACTGAGTGCAGCAGCTTTGAGGAGGGCCCTCCAAACAGGCGGCTCCAGCTGAAGGTAGCTTCCTTACAATACAACAAATGTAGTAGGACGAGAACCGGTGCCATCCGCAACAGATTCCCACTCGGTTACGCCTGGCCCCTGAGCGTTGGCCTTGGCCAAGGCTTCCTGAGTCCAGCCAGGGCGGTACAGCTTGCTCCGTCTCAGCTGCACCGACAAAACAGGGCGACCTCGTTCAGACTTTCAGTCGCCCACAGCAATAAAGAGCTCATCCGTGCACTTGGCTTCTAGCTCATTCCCTCTGTGTGTTCACTGATGGAAGACAGAATGTAAGTTCCTGGAGCTTAAAGATGCCTACGTGAGTTTCCTAAAATCGTTTTAAGTGAGCCAGCCAGATCTGCTCCCGGGGACGGGTGGGGTGAGGGGCTGGGCCCCAGGATTGTGGGGAGGGAGGGACATCTGGGCCCTACAGCACAGCTGGTGGCTTTCAGCACTAGTCACAGGACCCCCGGTGAGGTGCTGCTGCTGGGGCCTTTGAAGGGCAAGATGTCCAAAGTAGAGCTAAAGGCAGCTCAGCCTGGAGGGGTGCAGTAGGTGTTCCCATTAACCTTGGGGCAAGGGGTAGCAGGTCACAGGTGAAACTGATAGAAACCTGTCCCCAGAGGTCTGCTCACTCTCTGGGCCGTAAGGACAGGATTCTCATAGCAAGCTGGCCGGTGAGGCTGGGGGGCTGGGAAAGGGCTCTGCAGCTCTTCCTGCCCCGAAGCTCCAAACCAGGGTGAGGGTTCCCAAGGGGAGTTGCAGGCGTCCGGGGACAGCAGCATTTGCCCAGAGCTGCCTTCCCAGACGTTCCACTCCAGGGAAGGAGTTGGCCCGCTTTTTCTTGCTGCAGCCACTTCCCACCTCTGATTTCTCCTGAGTGTTTGGTCCGCCGTCTACCTAGGCCTCAGATTCTGCTGAGAACCAGAAGCTGGATGTTTCTCCACCTTCTGCCCCTCTGAACACAAGAACACAGGCCTGCTCTCTGTGCAGAGAGGCCAGACTCCAGCATTTCCAACAACTTGAATCCAGGAAACTCCTGTCCTCTCCTTCAGGGCTGGGAGTGGCTTTGAAGCACGGCTGCCACCTCGTGGCAAAAATCACCCACAGCGCTCGCTCCGCACAAAGGCTAGGAGCCTGGGGACAACAGTGTCTCTGAGCCCGTGCTTGTCACGTACTGCTCATTTTTTATTCTGATTTCCTGGGGAAGCGGCAAAAAAACAAATGTTGGCCTTAAGATGGAAAAGAATGTAAGAGAGCAATTTTCCATCATCGTTCAAAAAACACTCTGCCACCTCCTGCTTCCCCTGTAGTCATTTTGAAGAAAGGAAAGCGCGCCCTCTGCTCTGCTGACTGATCATCACAAATATGCAGGAAGTCACAAGTCAGGGTACATGAGCCACTGACTGCAAAGTGAATGGGATGTAAATCTCTTTCACCTGATGTGACAAAATAGGCTGAGAGTTACGGGATAGGTATACTTTTTAGTTTTGTTTTTACTGGAACAAGGCATAGGGTTTGTTGCTCTTTCATTGATCTTTATTTTGTAACAAGAATCAGCAGGAACAAATAATCCAGGACAAAGCTGCAGGAGACCGGTTTCATGCTAGAAAGGCATGAACTTCCTGTTCGTGACCTCTGCTTTCTTAGTACTTTTCCAAGGTGTTGAGAACAAATGTCAACAGACTCCAGTGGTAGAGGTCCCGGCGCTGCCTCCCAGATTCCGCCCGCTGGTGGGCCAGGCAGTACAGCTCTCTGAAGCTAGAGGGCCAGGCCCCAGCCTTGGTGGGCTCGGCACAGCACAAAGGCTGTGGGTTCTCTGACCTTCTAAGAGCTGACAGGGCATGGAGGGGCTCAAGAACAATGTGCGGGCCACAGGCACGGAACATCTGCATGAGGTCCCGGGCAGCCTAGATCACAGTGCGGCCCCAGAGCGGGGAGTCCAGGCCATCCGCCTGGGAGAGACTGTTCCTGCCAAAACCGCTCCCCTCAAACATATCCCACTCTGCCACCAGTTGGGACACAAGTCATGCTCGATCTCTGGGTTCTCTCAAGAGGAAATTTTGTTAGGGAGCAGGGGGATAGCTCAGGAAGAATTCTCATCCTTGTTGTTCTTGAGGATAAGCAGAGACCCATGGAAATTCTTACTTTTCTGGTAACCATATAATAGCACCTTGCCTACCGCTTGCCTCCTGGATGTGGCCTGGGAAGCCACAAGTTACTGCCTCTATCTCCTAACAATGCAGGAGGGACTGGGACCCCCACATCAAGGACTGACTTCCAGGTTCCCTCTCAGTGGTTAACTCCTGTCCCTGCTTGAGTGTTCCGCCTTCACACGCAGTTGTCTCTTCCCTTCAAAAAGCAGGATGCTCGCAGCCATAGCCGAGTTCAGGCTGTCCACACCAGGCACGACGGGGATCAGCAGCCGCTTGCCCCCGGTGCTCTCGGCCAACTGCAGGGACTCCAGGCTCAAGCCGTGGGTCTCCCCACCTATCACCACAGCTGCTGGTGCCTCTGTCCAGTCCAAGTCATAGTTCTGGACCTCAAGTTCAGGGAGCCAGGCTTTACCGGCTCCAGGTTCTAGATCGTCTTCCTCCTCCTCCACCTCCTCCTCATACTTGTGCAACCTCGAAAGTCGTCGCTCACATACCCAGCCATGGTCACTGGCTTTATTAGACAGCTGGGCCTGGGCATGAAGGCCACAGTTGTCAGCCACGTAGACCCGGGTGTTGGTGGGCAGGTAGTTGGGCAAGGTTTCCCAGTCCAGATTATTGATGATGGGCATCTGGAAGTGTGCACCCATTGCTGCCCGTAGCACTTTGGGCTCCCAGGCATCCACACAGCCTAGAAAAGACAGAATTCAATGAGGATTATAAATCCTCCCAGACAAGGGGACTTCGGAGTAAATCAGATTAATTCTGGATCAGGAAAGAAAGCAAAAAATTTTCTACTGTAGCCTTCTTGAGAGCTGGGACCTCTGCCTCCCCAATTATGGCAGCATCCAGCAAAGAGACCACAGGATGAATTCCTGCTAGTGCTGAAACAGACTTTTTTCCTCCCTTCAACAGGACCATCCACCTGGGCCAGACACTGTACAGGAGATGCAAAGAGCATTAAAGTCCCCAACCTCGAGTGGCAGAGTGTGCAATGGTGTTGGGACAATATCTGAACACGACTACAAGATCAGTAATTGACGTAAAAGCAGCATGAACAGGGTGACAGAAAACCCTGGTACAAAGTGGAGTGATCAGGAAAAACATGCCACGGAACAGGACCCTGAGCTGGATGTGGAAGGATAGGAGGAAGCTGTCAAAGGAAGGTGGGGGGGTGGGTGGGGGGGAGGTGATAGAGAACGCCACAGCCCAGACCCTGTAAGGAAGGTGATCTGGCCAGTAATGGGTGGGGTGCAGTGGGAGATGAGACAGGAAGCAGGCAAGAACCAATTTAAAGGAGGGTGGGTAGCCACGCTGAGGAAGTCTGGGATTTTTTCCATTAGACAACATAATCAGGTGGAAGGATTTTAAGCAAAGTAGTGACAGAATCTGGTTTATGCATTAGAAAGGCCCATTTGGCTTCAATGTTGAATCTGCACCAGGGCAGCGAAGCCACTAGAGAGGGGGAAAATTGATGGGAACCATTACAGTAATCCAGGGAGAGCCAAGGCAACAGCCTTCTCCTACATACACCCGCACGCCCTCTCACAACATAGTAACAAAGCTAAAGGAAGTCTTTGTAGAATTGCTAAGCCCAGGGTGTCTGGGTGGCTCAGTGGGTTAAATAAAGCCTCTGCCTTCGGCTCAGGTCATGATCCCAGGACCCTGGGATCGAACCCCACATCGGGCTCTCTGCTCAGCGGGGAGCCTGCCTCTCTGCCTGCTTGTGATCGCTGTCAAATAAATAAAAACTTAAAATAAATAAATAAATAAATAAAAAGAATTGCTAAGCCCAGCCACTTGCACGCACTCTTTCCCAGGACTGCAGGCCAGGGGTCCGCCCTCCCCGAACTCATGAGCACAACTCTCTGCATTCTAAGTTACTGCAAAAATTAACCCAACTTCAGGAAAGAGTTAAGTAGGCAAAGCAAATTTTAAAAAGAGAACAGAACCCTGCCCACACATTGCACCAATGGGCTTCCCCCAACCCCACAAGGACCCAAAGATGGGAGGTGGGCTCTCTGTCAAGAAGCTGGAGGTGAGGGAGGGACAGAGGAGGGGCCGAGACCATGAGGGGAGCCATCCAGTCTGACCCCTCTCCCGTGAGGAGTAAGGGACAAGAGGAGATTTCCCCCCTCGCCCTCATGCCCTCCATCCTGGGCACCACACCAAGTGTTCCCTGCTCTTTCCCCACCTCCTCTCTACGCACCACCACCATCAATGTGGAAACCGCCTGCCTGCAATATAGAGGTACACTTTCAAAACCACACCAGCTCTTGGGGGTGGCTAAGCAGGGTACCGATGATGGAACCCCAGACCTAGCTCTCATGCTGGTATCCCTGCATCTACTCCATCTATTCCAACAACGTGGGACAGGGACAAAGGGTTGAAAGGAGCCACTGAGGCAAGTCTCAGCAGTGGGTGTCATTACTAGTTTACCATGAATGATCCTCCTCCTCCCACCCTCCCCACAAGTTGTAAGAAGCAGTTTTTAGGTATGTCCCAGGTGTTAGGTGAGTCTCTTTAGAACCAAGCCTGCTCATCTCATTTCTTTTCTTTTTTCTTTTTTTTTTTTTTTTAAGTTTTTATTTATTTGAAAGAGAGCAGGATGGGGGGCGGGCAGAGGGAAGGGGTAGAAGAAGGAAAGCAGACTCCCCACTGAGCAGGGAGCCTGACATGGGGCTGGATCCCAGGACCAAGGGATCATGACCTGAGCCAAGGGCAGATGCTTAACCAACTGACTGAGCGACCCAAGCGCCCCCTACTCATCCCATTTCTGATGACAGGAGAGAAATGTCATGAGGCTAACTTGTGTGGGGGTGTTTGACCCATCCCAAGGCTAAGACAAATGCATCCAAATTTCATAATCACACTCCATCTGCATCATTCCTTTTATAGCATTCAGCAGGTCAAGAGTTAGAAAGGTCTCATATACCCAATATTTTGGGAATTCAAGATCAATACAGGAAGGACTTAAAGTGTTAAAACTGGCATCTATTTCTTCCCCTGACTGATTTTAAGTTCTTTAATAATACAGCAGGTGTCAAAATAATTTTAAAAGGGACGCTTGAGTGGCTCAGTTGGTTAAGCAGCTGCCTTCGGCTCAGGTCATGATCCCAGCGTCCTGGGATCGAGTCCCACATCGGGCTCTTTGCTCGACAGGGAGCCTGCTTCTCCCTCTGCCTCTGCCTGCCACTCTGTCTGCCTGTGCTCACTCTCTCTGACAAATAAATAAATAAAATCTTTAAAAAAAATAATAATTTTAAAAGAGAATCCGCATTTCCTCAAGTACTCAGTGTGTGCCGTGCCAAGCCAAGTGCTGAGAACTCCACGTGCATGCCATCTCAATCTTCAAACAGTCTTACCAGGTAGATTCTACCATGTTACAGAGGAGGAAACCGACACTTAGAATATTGCTCACAGATCTAGCTAATAAGGGGCATATCCAAGACTCAAATCCATGAGTGTCTACCCACAGAGCTGGCTCACTTACAAATGGCCACCCGACCCACCCAGTAACAAGTGCTCTGACCTTTGGTGAGCAATACTTTGCTGCAGCCAGCCCCAGCAGCAGATCTCAGAATTGTCCCCAGGTTCCCAGGGTCACGGAGATTGTCACAAATCAACGATAAGGGCAGCAAGTGGCGAAGCTGAGTCTCTGGGTAGGTCATCTTAACATGGTCAGGTTTGGCAAAAACCCCTGAGGAAACAAAACAGGTGGTTCACTTGCCTGCTGTGACCAAGGAAATTATTTGGCTTTTCATTACTTTATCCATCTTCTTATATTTAGTTACATGAGCAATACAGGAATACATTCTGATTAAAAAAAAAAAAACTCATACAGGGACGCCTGGGTGGCTCAGTGGGTTAAGCCTCTGCCTTCAGCTCAGGTCATGATCTCAGGGTCCTGGGATAGAGCCCCACATCAGGCTCCCTGTTCGGCAGGAAGCCTGCTTCCCCCCCTCTCTCGCTCTGCCTGCCTCTCTGCCTACTTGTGGTCTGTCAAATAAATAAAATCTTTAAAAAAAATTTCATACATACAGTCCTACCAGTGATACCCAGACCCTATAACTGTTTTGCTTTTTTTTAAAGATTTTATTTATTTGACATAAACACAGTGAGAGAGGGAACACAAGCAGGGGGGAGTAGGAAAGGGAAAAGCAGGCTCCCCACTGAGCAGGGAGCCCCATGCGGAGCTTGATCCCGGGACCCAGGGATCATGACCTGAGCTGAAGGCAGACCCTTAACGACTGAGCCACCCAGGCGCACCCCCATAACTGTTTTGGATCAGAGGCTGTATCCCTTCAGAATGTTTCATGCATCTACCTACGTATATATACATCTACCCATAAAAAGGCACTATTTTCTTTTGCATAAAAGATTCACACCCTCTGTTATTCTGTAACGTTATTCAATTCTCTAACATGAGATGTCTTAGAGAACTTCCCACATCGATCCATTTGGAACGACCTTATTTTAACTGCTTCACGTTATTTTGTAACATGAACATCCCAGGTTTATTTAGCTCTTCCCCAACTGACTGCCATTTAGCTTATTTTCCATTTGTCCCTATTATAAACAACCCTGCAGCGAACATCCCTGCATCTCTATGCACATGTCCTAACATTTCCTGTGGAAAAACTCCTGCAAACACAATCAATATATGCTGTGTGTGGGCTCCTAATGTTAACCGAGGCTCCTAAACTGCCCCCCACCCCCCGCCACCATCTATTTACACCAAGAACACAAATACCTACACCTAACCCATCAAAATGAAGGCACCAGGATGATATTGGGCACCTGTCTAAACGTCCTGGCCTTAGGAGCCACAGACAGCTTTAAGACCAGTCAGTGGCGGGGGGGGGGGTTGGGGGGGGGGGCGCCTGGGTGGCTCAGTGGGTTAAAGCCTCTGCCTTCGGCTCAGGTTATGATCTCAGGGTCCTGGGATTGAGCCCCGCATCAGGCTCTCTGCTCAGCGGGGAGCCTGCTTCCTCCTCTCTTTCTGCCTGCCTCTCTGCCTGCTTGTGATCCCTCTCTGTCAAATAAATGGATAAAATCTTTAAAAAAAAAAAAAAAAAAAGACCATTCAGTGGGGCAGGGGCCTCAGGAGTTCTTTAACTTCTACCTGATCAGCTGTAGTGGTAAGAGGTCTCTACCAGAGGCCCTGCTTCTATCACTGGAGTTTAGAGAGGTGCTGGAAGTCTGACAGGCGGTCTTCTCTCTTTCTCCCTTTGCCCGACCCCCCTCCCCGATATAAATAATACATAAGAATAAGCTAAATAATATGTATTTTTCAGAGTCATGAGATGATGAAAGCAGTCATGACACGGAGGGCTACAGAATTCCTGGGTGGGCTGGCCACTGTTAGCACACAGGCCCAAAGTGGCAAGCATAGTGAAAATGAGTGATACCTGCATTGTAGCATAAAGTAAGAAATTAGAAATGTAGCTAACGAGAGCATAAACACTTAGAGTAAGTGAAGGACTCTAGCAGTCCCAAATCCCCACCCTAGGAGAGAGTTCTTCTAAGCGCAGGGTCACAGATCCTTATGACTTATTGGATTACAGAACAAGAGATGGTCCCCAGAATATCCTCTCCCAACTAATAGCTGAACTTTACCACAAGGAAACACACGCACAATGATATGAGAGACCCTGCCCCAACTGCTCCTTACTATCCAAGAGAAAATTCTCCACTTACTGCCATTCAATTATCAGATCTAAGGTATAATTCCAATGTCAAAAAGATATAAAGAATTTAGTTTTGGGGTGCCTGGGTAGCTCAGTGGGTTAAAGCCTCTGCCTTTGGCTCAGGTCATGATCCCAGGGTTCTAGGGTCAAGCCCCACATCGGGCTCTCTGCCTACTTGTGATCTCTGTCAAATAAATAAATAAAATCTTAAAAGAAAAAAAAGAATTTAGTTTTTTCATATTTAGAAAAAATATCTTCCAAGTGCTAACAGACCTCACAGTCTATTAGAATCTTGTTAGAGTCAACCAAATAAAGACACAGTTTCCTGTTCAATGGGCTAAGCAGGGTAATAGCTTGCAGCTTATGCCTCAGTAAGTAAGCTTCTAGAATAACGGGGTCAATGCCAGAGAGGTATCACCACACTGGCAGAAGTCTTGTGCAAATGGAGGGCTAAATATTTCTGTAAACATTTTCTTATGTTTTAGTTAGACATTAAAGGTTGAAGAAATTATCTAAAAAATAGAATGTTTAAGGAAGAGTGGTTATTCCTAGAGACTGTGAAGAACCATAATACAACTGACAAAAAAACCGAGTGCAGTTTCCACTGAAAATACTGTAAGATCCACAGATTTCAGAACTGTATTTTTGGTGGGTGTCTTTTTTTTTTTTTTTTTAAGATTTTATTCATTCATTTGAGAGAGAGAAAGCACAAGCAGGGGGAGTGGGAGAGGGAGAAGCAGATTCCCCGCTGAACTGGGAGCCTGATGTGGGGCTGGATCCCAGGACCTGGAGATCATGACCTGAGCTGGAGGCAGATACTTAACCATCTGAGCCACCCAGGTGCCCCTTTTTCTGGGTGTCTTAAGAAAACATTTTGAATTTGGTTCAAATAAAGTGTGTTGCCCTAAGACAATCATGAATAAGTAATCCCAGATCTCTACTTCTAGTGACACATAGTATAACCACTGACCCATTATTCCTTGTGGTGTTACTAGGTCGGACCAATCCTTGATATCCTCAAATTTCACCTTAATGAGGCTGACACCTTTCAGCTTATCAATGGGTAGCTCCTTTATGTATTCCAGACGGCTAAAGAAGAAAACTTTGGGCACAGCACCAGCCTTGAGAGCATCTGCAATCAGCCTGCGGCCTTCCAGCAGGATCTTTCCTTGCTTTTCCCGAAATGGCCTGGACTTAACTATTGTCATTACACTGCTGTGGGTGGAAACAAAAAAGACGGGTAATTACCAACATCCTTGTTACGGAGACACACCTAGTTCTTAGAGAGATATAAAGACCTTCACAGACATAAACGAATTCCAAAGAAAATACTTATTCTGCCCTCCAAGCATAATAAAAACCAGTGGGTTATACCGGGAGAAGTCCTCCAACGGGAGGAAAGACGTTAAGTTCCCGCTGGCAGGTGGGAAGAGAAAAGGGAATACAAAACAAGTCTCAGGAACACATCACCTCAGCCTTCTGTCCCCGGGTAAAGCCTTATCATAGCGAAGCCCCGACTCTTCCCAGGTGCACGGCGTCTGGGATGGGGACACCTGAAGCGGCTGCTTTGGTCGCTGCTCGTAGGGACTGGCTTCAGCCGCAGCCCTCTGGGGCTGCTTCCTAGGACCGGGTTTCCGTTCCACGACCTGTCCGGATGGAAACACCACCCTCACGGGGCTCCGCCGCAGAGCCCGGACCCAGCGCCGCCCGTCGAGGTCCCAGGTTCGGACCACCCACAGCAGCGGCCGCGTGGCCCACCTCCAGCCCTTTACCCGGGCCGCCATCTTCCCTCGCGCCGTGGGTCGCGCCGCGGAAGCGCGCCGGCGGCGGCCAGTGACGTCACGACCCGTCTGCGCATCTGCGGGCTGGCCGGCTTCAAGTTCTGCCGGACTTGTGGCGTTGGTAGCTATGGCTACTCGTCGAGCTTTGCACTTCGTCTTCAAAGTGGGAAACCGCTTCCAGACGGCGCGTTTCTTTCGCGATGTCCTGGGGATGAAGGTGCAGACGGGGCCGAGAGGGGCTGGGGCGCGAGGGTGGGTGGCCGGGTTCGCTGCGCCCCATTGGCCCAAGAAGGGGACAATTGGGTGTGTCTTGAATCTCCGATGGCGCCCAGGTGTCCGACCTTTGCCCTGGACTCCCCATTAGCCCTGTCGGGTTTTCAGCTTCAGGAAGCGTTGTATGTTGCTGGTTGGGTTGGTGATCTTGGAAGGGGTCTTTATTAATCGCCGACTGTGTCCCCACACACGTTTGTTTCATTTGAGTTCATTCACAAATATTGAGGCTCTGCCCTCGTGGACTTTCCAGTCTAGTGGGAAAGACAGTAAACAGAAAGTAATATAGTACTCTCCCAATGAACAATAACCCAATCTCTTCCGGTTTGGAGCCTTTCGGCTAAATTAATCTGCCTGTGTAGAGCTCTGCTTCTCTGAGGCCTGCTTTGAATAGTCTCTTACGGGTATTCGGTCTCCCGGTGAATGCTCCGGCCCTCCTCTCAACAGTCCAGATCTAAGTGTGAAGTCAGAACCCATTGTCTCCAAGACCCGGAAGTGGCCTCTCCAGCCCTGAGTGGCTGTGATTCTGCAGGGATCACCTGGGTGGCAAATGCAGGTGGAAGCTATTGGGGAGCTCCCGATAAGCCAGGGCTTTAGAGGTGCAAGAGTGCAATTTAATGTGGAGAGTGCAGAAGATGTAGAGGGCAAGGGAGTTACCTGAATTCATCAGTCACTTAAAATCTATCGTCTGTGCTTTATGGTCCTGTGTTGGTGACAGCTTTGGTGGCAAAGATGAACATGACCTTAGTATCTGTCCTCAACTAAAGCTTCTGGCCTAGGATAGGGGTGGAGATGACAGTTTGGTTTGTACATAGCTAACAGTAATGGAAGTGAAAACTTCGTAAGTGATGAAAAACCACAAAACTCTCCCTTAATGTGTTTCCTCATTGATTAAAGGGTAGTTGTGAAGATTAAACACTTAATATCTGATACATCATATGTATTATATAAGTAGTAGCTACTAGTATTATTAAAAATTACTACAGGAGGGGCGCCTGGGTGGCTCAGTGGGTTAAGCCTCTGCCTTCGGCTCAGGTCTTGATCTCAGGGTCCTGGGATCAAGCCCCACATCGGGCTCTCTGCTCCGCGGGGAGCCTGCTTCCTCCTCTCTCTCTGCCTGCCTTTCTGCCTACTTGTGATCTCTGTCAAATGAATAAATAAAATCTTAAAAAAAAAAAGGAGAATAGAAACTTAAGACATTGAGAGGCTACTGTGTGTGGGGTTCTGTGTCAAATGGTGTAATAAGTATATCTATTCTCACAACACATGGGGAGACTCAGGCCCTAAGCAACATTCTCAGGCAACGTTCTCAATCTCAGACAACTATTGAGTGACAGCCAGGATTCCAAATCAGAATTCTCTAATGCTGGAGGCCATCCTTTGGTTTTCTGGGTGGTGGTGTCGGTTTTAACTTCACAGTGCTGCTTCCAAATCTAAGTAGATTTCACAATCTTGTTTGCCTGACTCTTGGTATTCTAATTTCCTTATCAGATTCTGCGGCATGAGGAATTTGAAGAAGGCTGCAAAGCTACCTGTAATGGGTATGACACCTTGTTTCTTAAAATCTCCTTTAGGCTCTGAATACCTTTGGAGAACAGAAGAAAGTTGTTTGAAGTGAGTATAAGGCAGTAGAATAAATTCAGGAATCAATAAATTAAGGTGCAGCTCTAAAAAACACAAGTAAGTGTATCCTCTAAATGAATCATTGTATTTTTTTTTTTTTAAGATTTTATTTATTTATTTGACAGAGGGAGAGCGAGAGTACAAGCAAGGGGAGCAGCAGGGAGAGGGAGAAGCAGACTTCCCCTGAGCAGGGAGCCCAGCGCAGTCCTCGATCCCAGGACCCTGGGACCATAACCTGAGCCGAAGGCAGATGCTTAACTGACTGAGCCACCCAGTGGCCCTAAATGAAGCAATGTCTTATTGAGTGTTTTAGCTTAGTAGCCATAGCAAACTGGAAAATTCCAAGGCCTAATGAGAATTGCATGCTTGTTGAGAGATGGAAAAATATAAAGGTCCGGTTGGAGAAGTATCTTTATAGGAGTATGCCCCCTGCTTTAAAGAAAAGGTAAACAAATCCTTCCCTCAAATAAGTGCCAGACAGGTGATCTTTGGAGTTTCTGGTGGTGGGGCCCATGAGCACTGTCCAAGCTGCTTTTAGCAACAACTGAGAGGTCATCACATCCTTACAGGTACTTGGAGGACCAGAGGGGACTGCCCACTGTTCTGTCCCGAGAGTTCCTGAGAGGAGGCCTGATGCAGATTTTGTCTGTATTCACTGGATTCATTTACTTACATCTTTCTAGGCCTTATGATGGGAAATGGAGTAAGACAATGGTGGGATTTGGACCTGAGGATGATCATTTTGTCGCAGAACTGACCTACAATTATGGCGTTGGACACTACAAGCTTGGCAATGACTTCATGGTAAATGGCATTTTGTTTGAGCAGATTTTGGCTGTGCCTTTTATTGAGTATTTATTAAGTATGATGACTGCTCAGTTGATGGCTTTTGAGTGCAGATTAATGCTTGTGCACCTGTCTCAGAGCTGCTTTGGGAGGAAATGGGTTCTTCCAGTGTTCAGTAGGAGGCAGACTCAAGACTTAGAGACAGCTTTGACAGAGACAAGACTCCTTTAGGGGAATGACTGAACCTTGAGAGATAGAAGGACCGGAGTCATTGGTCTGCTCAAGCAGGTCCTGTTCATCAAACAGAGAAATATTTTCTCTCTAATGAACCATTAGGATTGGGCTCTGCTATTATGGCAGTGCTAATCAGAGAAAAACAGGAGAAGCTTTTCAGGAGAAAGAGAGAGAAGCATTGCATATACTGCATTCATTGCTTCATTCATGCAAGAGTTCAAGGCACTATGCATCTAATAGTTAAAGGATCTGCCTCTTATTGAGCAGCTACTACGTGCTACATAGAACGCCACTGGGTCCAAGTACACGGTGAGATAGAAGTAGCCAGTTTTCTCTCAGGATCTGCGGAGCAAATCTGCTAGATGTTATTTTGGTCAGTTGATTCTGTTATTACTCTTAACTCATGTTAAAATAATAATGACATTTAAATGGAATTTTTATGACTCAATATCTGTAAAAGTGTTTTGTAAATGAAAAGGATAGTTCAGATTTAACATAATTAGTGTCTGTTTTTCTTTTTCTCATTCTTCATGTCTTTACTCATTTATTTTTATTAGGGAGAGAGTCTTTTTTTTTTTTTTAAGATTTTATTTCTTTATTTGACAGATCACAGGCAGAGAGGCAGGCAGAGAGAGGGGGGGGAAGCAGGCTCCCCCTTGAGCAGAGAGTCAGATGCGGGACTCGATCCCAGGACCGTGAGATCATGGTCTGAGCCGAAGGCAGAGGCTTTAACCCACTGAGCCACCCAGGCACCCCGAGAGAGAGAGTCTTAAGCAGGCTCCACGCCCAGCTCAGAGCCTAATGAGGGGCGTGATCTCACAACTGTAAGATCATGACCGGAGCTGAAATCAAGAGTCAGATGCTTAACTGACTGAGCCACCCAGGTAGCCCTAATTTATTCATTTTACAGATATTTATGCGACTTACTATATTGTTTATATTTATAGTTACTATACTTATATATAGTTATATATAAGTACATGTATACTTACTATATTTATATTTATTGTGACTTACCTGGTTAGGTCCTGTGGTTTCAGCAGAGTGAAACATGTTCCCTGGCCTAAGGGGCTTCCTGTCGGGTGGGGGAAACAAGGAAAGAGACTAATTAGTGCGATTAGTGCCAAGATTGGAAAAAGTATAGGTGGATGTATGTGGGCAAAGATGAGGCTGGAGAAATAAGCTGGGGCCATCAGAGTAGGGTGTTTCCACTTTATCCTAAAAACAGAGTGAAGCCATTTTTGAAGCAGGGGAGCGACACAGTATGCGTTGTGGGCGAGAATTCCCCTGGCTGGAGCATGGGTTCTGGTTTCGAAGAAAGCAAAACTGGAAGTGAGGAAACTAGCTCAAAGGGTAGTACAGCAAGGGACTCAAAGTCCCTTAACTCACGCAGTAGTGGGAGATGGAGAGACCTGGGTGGATTTGAGAGATGTTTAGGAGGTAGAGTTAATAGGATTTGGTGATTGAGTGTAAATGAAAATTTCTTCATGTTTCTTCTTATCTTTTCCTTACTCTCCAAATCTAAATCAGGGAGAGGAAGAAAGAGCAAAAGCATCTTGGCACCATCATCATGTCACCAGCTCAAGTCAGATGTTGACTGATGGTGCTGCAGGGGTTAGAGGTCATGTAGGTGGAGAACAGTGGGGCTGCTCCACTGTGGGTCTTCCTAAGAGACTCTGGTAATAAAATATCCCTAATAAAAGGAAACTCTGGGCTCCACAAAAAGAAAAACAGGTTACATAGAACTCCCATTTATATAAAGAATTCCCATACATTAAAAAGAAGAGGATCCAGGGGCACCTGGGTGGCCTACTTGCTTAGTGTCCAACTCCTGATTTTGGCTTCTGATCTCAGGGTCATGAGATTGAGCCCTGCTTCCAGCTCTCTACTCAGCTGGGAGTCTGCTTGAGATTCTCTCCCTCTTCCTCTGTCCTTCCCCCCCCTCTGTCTGTCTGTCTTTCTCTCTCAAATAAATCTTTTAAAACAAATTATCAACAACTTAATTTTTTTAAAGGGGCAAAAACTGAACAGAGAGCCATAGAAAATGATTCAGAAATGTCTCTCAGACATTGAAAAAGATGTTCAACTGCCAAGGTGCCATTTGTCACCAATCAGATTGACAAAAATCAAGAAGTATGATAGCACACTGTGTTAAAAAGGGTGTTAGCCAACTGCCACTCTCATACATTACTTTTATAAGAGCATATATTACTACAGCGTCAGTTTGGCGGTATCAAAATAATGCATTTGACCTTGGTCCTTGCAGTTTCACACCTAGGAATTTAGTTTACATGTATGTTAACAACATGTGTGAAATGACCTGTATTAAATTATGTATGATGGTATTTATTCATACAACAAATATTTATTGAGTGTCTGCTATGTGCCAGGCACGGTTCCAGGAAGTTTGGATAACCAGTGAACAAAATGGGCAAAATCTATGTCTGTCAGGGGAGGGAATCAGGGCCTGACAGACAATATATAATAAGTAGAATAAATAAATCGTTCTGTGTTGTTTTAAAGGTGATCGTTGTTATTGGAAAAGAACAGCAGAGGAAGGGAGATGGGGAGTATGGGACAAATGACTGGTTTTAATTTTAAGGAGGATGTTGAGGGTGGGTATCAGGGAGGAGGGGACATTTGTGGAAAAACTCATGTGAGAGAAGAGAGTTAGTTAGCCATGTGGGTATTGCAGGGGAGAGCAATCCAGATAGAACAGGCTATGCAAAAGCCCTCAGACAGCACCTGGCATGTTCCAAAAAAATGCAGGGAGGCCAGGTTGGCTATAATAGACGGAACAAGGGGAAAGTGGGAGGAGATGGGTCAGAAACCATGGGATCAGGTTGTGTTGGGCCTTTCAGGCTGTTAGAAGCCATCCCTGAGTGAAACTATGAGCTATCAAGGGTTTTAAGCAGGGGAAATACAACATAGGGTTGCTGTCTTGAGAGTAGAGTATGCATCAGAAAATTTACTTTGGCTACAGAGTGGGTGATGAATTGAAAACTCAGGGAAAGAGAGGTTGTTACGATAATCCCAGTTAGAACTACAGCTGGTCTTATCAGAAGGTGTAGTGTACATTTTTAGATATTTGTGATCAAATTTAAGTAATACCTAGATTTAAATTTTTAAATTTTTTAAAGATTGTATTTATTTATTTGAGAGAGAGAGAGAGAGCTTGAGAGAACAAGTGGTGGGGAGGGGCAGAGGGAGAAGCAGACTCCCTGAGGAGCAGAGGACCCGACATGGGACTCAAATTCAGGACCCTGGGATCATGACCTGAGCTGAAGGCAGACACTTAACCGACTGAACCACCCAGGCACCCAAATTTTTTTTTTTTAAAGGCAAAAATAAAAATAGAATCTCAAGTAGGTAGCTGGCAGGCCAAGGTAAAATCAAGATTTCTCTGACTAGATCGTTAAAATTAAAAGAAAGTATCTTTGGTTTTAAAATGGTCAAACTTCTCAGGGCGCCTGGGTGGCTCAGTCAGTTAAGCGTCTACCTTTGCCTCAGGTCATGACCCAGGGTCCTGGGATGGAGCCCCAGGTTAAGGGGCCTGCTTCTTCCTTTCCCTCTGCTGCTCCCCCTGCTTGTGCTTGCTCTCTGTCTCTCAAATAAATAAAATCTTTTTAAAAATCACTAGAAGAAAATTTTGAATGCCAATTAAATCTTAGGTGACATGATGTAAAGGTAGTGGGGTTTTGCCTCATTATCTTGTGTAATACTGTTTTTTGTCATAGGGTATCACACTCGCTTCTAGCCAGGCTGTCAGCAATGCCAGGAAGCTGGAGTGGCCACTCAGTGAAGTTACAGAAGGTGTTTTTGAAATCAAGGCCCCAGGAGGATATAAGTTCTATTTGCAGAATCACAACCCACCTCAGTCAGGTAATTATACTGGGACTAATAAAAGCCCTCCGTGTAACACTATCTTTGATGAAAGGAGAGAGGAACCAGATCTCTTTCTCCTGTGGAGTTTCTATATTGACATCATATCTCTTCTGAGCCAATATTTCTTATTTTTTGAGAAATCTTTTTTTTTCTTTTTAGAGAGTGACTGAGAGAGAGCACGCAGGAGGAGGAACAGTAGAGGGAGAAGCAGGCTCCCTGCCAAGCAAGGAGTCCAGTGCAGGACTTGATCCCAGGACCCTGGGATCATGACCCGAGCTAAAGGCAGATGCTTAACCAACTGTGCCACCCAGACATCCTTGGAGAGGGAGAATCTTAAGCAGGCTCCACACTCAGTATCAAGCCCTATGTGGGGTTCGATCTTACAGCCCTGAGATCATGACCTAAGATGAAATAAAAAAAAATTCGACACTTAAACAGCTGAGCCACCCAGGCACCCCAAGAGATCATATTTTCATATTAGTACTTTAGTGCATAATCCTAGGGGATCTAACTGGTTCTGATTCTGTTCTGTTGGGAGTATATCTGTTTCAGCTGTAACAGAAAACCGATCTCAAAATAGCGTGGACAATAAGAAAATAGCTGACAGAGCAGGTATTCTGTAGGTTAGCTGATTCAGCAGCTCAACAATGGCATCAAGAATCCAACTTTTCTCTCTCTCTCCATCCTCTTGTCTGCAGGGGTCTACTTCTAGAGCCGGTTCCCTTGTGGTTGTTGGGTGGCTGCCAGTAGCAACTGGGGCTTCCTGCTTCCACATTCTCATATGGCAGGAGAGACTGACTTCCTGTTGCTTTTATTAAGAGCAGAGCAAAACTCTTCTGGAAGTTTCCTGCAGACTTCCTGGTCAGGTTTGATTCATAATCCTGCTCCTGAATGAATCATTGCTAAGGCAAATAGGTTTATCCTTAGACTGGTTGGTCTTCTCTCTCCCGCTGAGGTCAGTTTCGCAAACCATAGTGCTGGCGCTAGGTGAGTGAGGATGGAAGGGAAGTGAAAGGCCCAGCACGCTGACTGCCATGTGGAAAGAAACTTTGCACAACATGTTTCGTTTACTGAAGAACCATCCTCATCCTATGTGTAATCCCTGCACCTTCTGCTCTCCGCTCTGCCAAAAGAAAAACAATAGCAGAGAAAAACACCAGTGAATAGCAAAGGCAGTTCTCCCTGCCATTTCAGTGCGTGGGCAGGCTTCCTTAAGTGGACCTGAGATGGGACACACATATTCTCTTCCTTCCACTAGTCTGCCTCAGCTCTCAAATGCCCCTCCTACTGAGTCTGATTGTGTGTGCAGTGCTACTTGCTTTTCATCTGGAGCTCGGCAAAGGAAATAACGATCTGTTCCAGTGTGGGAGGTTAGACTGGTGCTGTAGGACTTACTGGCAGATGGTCACATTTTATAAGCCTTTCGAAAGAGTCTATTCTTTGTTTTGTGGACAGTGAAAGATTTTTTTTAATTTTTTAATTTTTTTATTAACATATAATGTATTATTAGCCCCGGGGGTACAGGTCTGTGAATCACCAGGTTTACACACTTCACAGCACTCACCATAGCATATACCCTCCCCAGTGTCCATAACCAACCACCCTTTCCCTACCCCCCTCCCTCTGGCAACCCTAAGTTTGTTTTGTGAGATTAAGAGTCTCTTATGGTTTGTCTCCCTCCCAATCCCATCTTGATAAATGAATCCTATTCATTTATTCTTTTCCTACCCCCAAACCTTCCCACGTTGCATCTCCCCTTCCTCATATCAGGGAGATCATATGATAGTTGTCTTTCTCCGATTGACTTATTTCGCTAAGCATAATACCCTCTAGTTCCAACCATGTCATTGGAAATGGCAAGATTTCATTTCTTTTGAAGGCTCTATAGTATTCCATTGTGTATATATACCATATCTTCTTTATCCATTCATCTGTTGATGGACATCTAGGTTCTTTCCATAGTTTGGCTATTGTGGACTTTGCTGCTATAAACATTCAGGTGCACGTGCCCCTTCGGATCACTACATTTGTATCTTTAGGGTAAATACCCAGTAGTATTTACTGGGTCGTAGGGTAGCTCTATTTTCAACTTTTTGAGGAACCTCCATGCTGTTTTCCATAGTGGTTGCACCAGCTTGCATTCCCACCAACAGTGTAGGAGGGCTCCCCTTTCTCCGCATCCTCTCTGGTGCCCACTTATGATCTCTCCCTCTGTCAAATAAATAAAATCTTAAAAAAAAAAGATTTTATTTATTTATTTGACAGAGAGAGAAATCACAAGTAGGCAGAGAGAAGGCGGCGGGGGGTGGGGGGGGGGAAGCAGGCTCCCTGCTGAGCAGGGAGCCCAGTGTGAGGCTCAGTCCCAGGACCCTGAGATCATGACCTGAGCCGAAGGCAGAGGCTTAACCCACTGAGACACCCAGGCGCCCATAAATAAATAAAATCTTTAAAAAAATAAAAATAAATTTTAAAAGATACGTAAAAAATGGAGAGCCCCACAATCCCAAGATGTTTTTGTTCTTTGGAATGATAATACCTTTGTGGCATTAATTTCCATTTGGTAATCGAGTCAGATCTATCAGTCTAGCTGGTGTCCAGCCTTCCTTTCACTCACTGGGTCCTGGGTAGTCTCATCCACTTGTTACCATTCCTGTCCTTCATCCTTCAGGGAGTCAGCTGGCTGGAATTTGTTGATTTCTCAATGAACAGGGAAAAGGAACAGTCTGGTAGGCAGAGGCATCTGTGAGAAACATTTTGCCTTTGTCATGGTATTGCTGTTCTTCTAGCAAATGGGGCTGAGGCAATGAAAACCAAAGAAGAATATACTGAATTTATCATAGAGCAGCTCTTCAGAAGGTCACCTTACAATATAAAAATTTCCAATGATGTTAAATGTTTTAGTTTAACTTTTACCCGTTTTGCAAAAAATAGATATTTTTCCCTAGACAGATAAGCCAAGAAGAAGAAAGAAGAAAACAGTGCCCACATAGCCAGATAATCACTATTAACATTTTAGAGTGTATTTTTCCAGTCATTTATCCAAAAAAAATCTATATGTCATATGTTCCCTTGTAACGATTCCATTATTATTACCGTTATTACATGGTGGGAAGATTAAACCGTTGTCTAAATGTTGGATATTTGTGTTGTCCCTATGTTTCACTGTTATGAGCAGTGCTGTAAAGAATGTCTTTGTCCTGGGCGCCTGGGTGGCTTAGTGGGTTAAGCCGCTGCCTTCGGCTCAGGTCATGATCTCGGGGTCCTGGGATCGAGTCCCGCATCGGGCTCTCTGCTCAGTGGAGAGCCTGCTTCCCTTCCTCTCTCTCTGCCTGCCTCTCTTGTGATTTCTCTCTGTTAAATAAATAAATAAAATCTTAAAAAAAAAAAAAAAAAAAAAGAATGTCTTTGTCCTGAAAGGGCTTCATACATTTGCAATTACTTCTTCAATTGGTGATAATAGGATTGCTCTTTGAAAAGCTGTTTACATTTTTTAGGCTTTGGGTACATTCTGTCAAATTGTTGCCCAGAAGTGTTCTAGTTTGCCCTCTGCCAGTATTATATGATTGTGATTTTTTTCCCCCTGCCCTATCACAGTTAACACTGTACTTTTTTTTTTTTTAAGATTTTATTTATTTATTTGACAGACAGAGATCACAAGTAGGCAGAGAGGCAGGCAGAGAAAGAGAGGGGGAAGCAGGCTCCACTGAGCAGAGAGCCGGACGCGGGGCTCGATCCCAGGACTGTGAGATCATGACCTGAGCTGAAGGCAGAGGCTTAACCCACTGAGCCTCCCAGGTGCCCCTAACACTGTACTTTTAAAATTATTTGCCAATGAAATAACAAAATGTTTTAATTCTAATTTATTTGATTATTTGTGAGGTTGAATTTTTTTTGTATGTTCATTGACCATTCCACTTCATTCTTTGTGGATTACCACTTTGTGCTTTTTTTACCTATTTTTTTCTAGAATGTTCATCTTTTTCCTAATAATGTTTGAAATTATTTAAATATTAAGGACTTCTTATCATATACGTTGCAAAAATGTTTCCTACTTTGTCATTTATTCTTTGAATGCAATTTTTTTCTTTTTCTTTTTTTTTTTTTTTTTTGGTGGTTATTGCCTAGGTATTTTCCATTTCATGCAACTAACCTAGTATATTTTTTCCTTCATGGTTTTTCTATCTCTGGTGTCAGGTTTTTAAAAAAAACTTTTCCACCCCCAAGCTGTAGCAATAATGACCTGTTTTTAGTATTTTCATGGTTTCATTCTTTAAACTTAATTCTTAAGCCTAAAATCCCTTTCTTATCATAAACTAAGTTTCTGGGGCACCTGGGTGGCTCAGTGGGTTAAAGCCTCTGCCTTCGGCTCAGGTCATGATCCCAGGGTCTTGGGATCGAGCCCTGCATCGGGCTCTCTGCTCTGCAGGGAGCCTGCTTCCTCCAATCTCTCTGCCTGTCTCTGCCTAGTTGTGATTTCTCTCTGTCAAATAAATAAAATATTAAAAAAAATAAATAAACTAAGTTTCTGGGGCACCTGGGTACTCAATTAGGTAAGCGACTGCCTTCTGCTCAGGTCATATTCCTGGGGTCCTGGGATTGAACCCCACATAGGACTCCCTGCTCCACAGGAAGCCAGCTTCTCCCTCTCCCTCTGTTGCCCCTGCTTGTGTGCACACTTTCTCTTCCTCTTTCTCTGTCAAATAAATAAAATCTTCAGAAAAAAATAAACTAAGTTCTTACATACACTCAGGCCTGATTTAGTCTTTCTTCAATTCCATTGCACTGATCTATAAATTGCTATTGTTTTATTACTCTCCAGATCCTATATTGAAAGTAACTCTAGCAGTGTCTGATCTTAAGAAGTCCTTGAACTACTGGTCTAATCTACTGGGAATGAAAATTTATGAAAAAAATGAAGAGAAGCAAAGGGCTTTGCTGGGCTATGCTGATAACCAGGTGAGTGATCTTGGAGAGAAGTAATCTGTTACTTTGAGTTTGGCTTATAAACGAGGTTACATGAAGGTTATTCTCAGAGTTTTTTCACAGTGATTCAATATTTACAGAGATAACAGAAAGAAGAAAATAAAAATTGCTGATAACCTCATCACCCAGATACTACCTCTGTTTATATTTGGGGATATAGCCTTTCAGAAATGGAATTGCTGAGTCAGAACAGAGGGAGACAACATCTAGTACTATAATGATAATCTGTTTTATCTTTTTTTTTTTTAATAACTTAGCATCTGAACATGATTTAGTCCTTGCACTCTGACCCAGCACATGGACTCATAGGAATTTATTTCACAGCCATACTCACCATTCATGTGTGCAAGGAAATGTGTAAAAGGTTATCTGTTCCAGCATTGAAATAGCAAAAGATAAGAAATAACCTCAATGTCCTGTGCATTAGAGGCATAGCTTAATATTTTTTGGTTAAATAAATAATTAAACCAATAATTTGGTTTAATCCACTCCATAGAGTGGATTACTGTGCAGCTATCAGAAAGAATAGGGTGAGTTGTTATGTGCCAACGGAGTAACATTGGATAAAAGCAAGGGACAGAATAATGTGTAAATGATGCTACTGTTTGTATTAAAAAAAAAATCTGTGCATGCCATGTGTGTAGCAGGACACACAGGAAGCCTCTGGGAGAGAGTAGACAAGAAAGATAATTTTTACTTTATTCCTTTAGTACTGTTTGATTTTTTTTTCTTTTAACCACATAACCTGTTCCAAAAAACTAGACCCACTTTCTTTCTTCTTTTCAGTGTAAGCTGGAGCTGCAGGGTATCAAGGGTAGAGTTGATCATGCAGCAGCTTTTGGAAGAATTGCCTTTTCTTGCCCCCAGAAAGAGGTAATGCTTGTTCCTGGATCTTTTGTATAAGGTCTGGGACTAGCCAGTTGAATCAGCTAAGAACTTCAACCCTCCCTTCTTTAGGTTCATTCCAATTGTGGCTTGGTATCAAGTTCACCAGTTGTCTCAAGAGTGGCTGAGATAATAAAATCAAACAAGTGGTGCCTGGGTTCTCTCTGATTGATCTGATACTCCCCTAGGGCTGACGAGGACCATAGTGTGGGAGCGGTACATGACCCCTTGCTCGCTTTCCCTCTTTATCTTCCTCCAGTTACTGGACTTAGAAGACTTGATGAAAAGGGAGAACCAGAAGATTCTGACTCCCCTGGTGAGTCTGGATACGCCAGGGAAAGCAACGGTACAAGTGGTCATTCTGGCTGACCCTGTAAGTATTACTCAGGAAAGGGATGGGCTGCACCAGGGGTTTCTTCAAGGTGTCTTTTTGCCAGATTTCTTTTCTCTTTATCGATGTAGGATGGACATGAAATTTGCTTTGTGGGGGATGAAGCATTTCGAGAACTTTCTAAGATGGATCCAGAGGGAGGCAAATTGTTGGATGAAGTGAGTCTCATTTCTGACTTTGTATCCCCATAGGCCTACAGGGGATAGTGTTAAGTGTGTGGGGGAAGGGCTGAAGCAGGAGGGTCCAGTGCTGTGTCCTTTTGGCGGGAGGGTGACCTTTGAGCCAGGAACATGTGTCTTCATTGCTACCCATATGACTCTTTTTTAAAAAAGATTTTATTTTTAAGTGGGGCGCCTGAGTGGCTCAGTTAGTTAAACGTTCTGTCTTCAACTCAAATCATGATTCCAGAGTCCTTGGATCAAACCCCACATGGGGCTCCCTGCTCAGCGGGGAGCCTGCTTCTCCCTTTTCCCTCTGCCTGATGCTCCCCCTGCTTGTGCGCTGTGTCTCTCTTAAATAAATAAATTAAATCTTTAAAAAAAAAAAAAGATGTTATGGACACCTGGGTGGCTCAGTCATTGAGCTTCTGCCTTGGCTTAGATCATGATCCCAGCATCCCGGAATCAAGCCCTTCATTGGGCTCCCTGCTCGATGGGAAGCCTGTTCTCCCTCTCCCACTCCCCCTGCTTGTGTTTCTTCTCTCGGTATATCTCTCTCTGTCAAAAAAATAAATAAAATCTTTTTTTTTTTCAAGATTTTGATTTATTTATTTGACAGAGATCACAAGTAGGCAGAGAGGCAGGCAGGGAGAGAGGAGGAAGCAGGCTCCCCGCTGAGCAGAGAGCCTGACGTGGGGCTCCATCCCAGGACCCTGAGATCATGACCTGAGCCAAAGGCAGAGGCTTAACCCACCGAGCCACCCAGTCGCCCCTAAATAAAATCTTAAAAAAAAACCAAACATTTTATTAATAAGTAATCTCTACACTCAACGTGGAGCTTGAACACACAACTCCAAGATCAAGAGTCACATGCTCTACCGCCTGGGCAGCCAGGCGCCCCTAAAATATTTTTTTTTTTTAAGGAGTCTCTACACCCAGCATAGGGCTCGAACTCAAGACTCCAACATTAAGAGTTGCACACTCTACTGACCAAGCCATCCAGGCGCCCCAGCACCCAAATGACTCTTAACTGGGTATAGCATTCATGCCTTCGCACTTGCTCACGCTGCCTGGGGAACCACTCCTGCCCCGTGCATCATGATTCTGCTCAACGAGGGGAAAGGCCTGGATACACCCCCCTGCTTCTTTAGCTCTCTTGATCCTCTCATCTCCAGTGTACGTGGCAGTCCCTTCCTTTCTAGTGAATCGTTCTCTTCAGCATGCAAACGAGGTTTCATGTCTCTCATCTTTTACAAGTCTTTTGCCCCATATCCCTTCTCTACAGTTCTTTTTAAAAAATCTGCCTACACTCTGTTTCTCCTTCTTACCTTCCCTTCACACCTGAGTCTGTTCTGCACTGGCTCCTGTCACTCAGGGGAATGCTCCTGTTGATATCACCCGTGACTTCATCTTGCCAAGTCCAGCAACTACTTTTCTATCCTCATCAAACTCAGTCTTTAATCAACATCCAAAGCCATCATTGTACCCCAGCTTCTAGCACATACCTGGTGTGTGGTAGGAACTTAGTGAATGCTCTGTTGATGATTCAGGGAATGAACCACTGGCTCTTCACTTACTATCTGTGTGATTGACTGTAAGTAATTTACTTAAATTCTCTGAACTTCAGTTTTGCTGGTTTTATTTTATTTTGTTTTACGTAATCTCTGTGCCCTACATGGAGTTTGAACTCGCAACCCCAAGATCAAGAGTCACATGCTGGGGTGCCTGGGTGGCTCAGTGGGTTAAAGCCTCTGCCTTTCGCTCAGGTCATGATCCCAGAGTCCTGGGATCGAGCCCCGCATCGGGCTCTCTGCTTGGCAGGGAGCCTGCTTCCTCCTCTCTCTGCCTGCCTCTCTCCCTACTTGTGATCTCTGTCTGTCAAATAAATAAATAAAATCTAAAAAAAAAAAAAAAAAAAAGAGTCACATGCTTTACCAACTGAGCCAGCCAAGATCCCTTAGGCTTTAGTTTTCTTACCTGGAAATTTGAGAAAAAGTTATGTACCTCATAGGATGGTTGTGTGGTTTACAGAGCATGGCAAACTGCTGACATTATAAGAGACATTCAATTTAATTAAAGCAGGAAATAAAATATATAGCATTAATAAATTTTATCGTAAAGGAAAATAGAATCCCGGACACCTCCCAGTTGGCACATTTGTTCGACTTTTTCCTCCTTGCTTTTTCATATCACGAACTTCCTCTTCTGTCAAGTTCTCTTCTTTGTCTTAGAGATGCTGCCATTTTCATATCTCCCTGACAGCTTCCCAGACACAAGCACATCTTTCTGTCTCATTCCAGAACGATTTACCCACAGCCCCACTTTAGCTGTCTTTTACTTTCATTCCACATTTTTCATCTTCTCTGAGTAGAAGTTACCTACTACTCTGGTCACTTCTTCTCTGAGCTGCAACCATCATCCATTCTCTGACTTCCTAATTTCTAGTTCCTACTCCTCCCTAAGCTCTAAACAAGTATTTTTTTGTTGTTACTGAGGTAAAGTATACACGAAATATAAATGAACAGAAATTCGGTATTCTGTCTGATGAGTTTTGACAGCTAAATATTCTCATACAACCACTGTTCAAAATATAGAGCATTTTCATCATTGTAGAAAGTTCTCCCATGCCCATTTCCAGCTAATTCTCACCGCTGCCTCCCAGAAGTAAGTATTATACTGAGTGTCACATTATTTTTGTCTTTGAACGTCATATGAATGAAATCATTCAGTAGGTATTCTTTTGTGCCTGGCTTCTGTCACCCAGCGTAACATTTTTGAGATTCTTCTATGTAATACACACGTCAGAGTTCTTTTTTTTTCTCTTTTTTTTATTGCTGAGTGGTTTTCAGTTTTATAAATACAACAATTTGCTTATCCATTCTTCTGATGGTGGATATTTGAGTTGTTTCCAGATTTTATCCACAATAAGGAAGACTGCTGTGAACATTCTTGTGTCAATCTTATAGACGTGTTTCATTTCCCCTAGGTAATCATTAGGAGTGGAATTGCTTTTACTTTATGAAAAACTGCCAAACAGTTGTCCAAAGTGATTGGCCCATTTTACTCTCCTGTCAGCCATGTATGTGTCTGAGAGTTCCACCTATTCCATACCCTCATCGGCATTTGTGTTTTTCCGGGTTTTTGTTTTAGCTGCCCTAGAATGTGTAAAATGGCTTCTCGTCGCGATGAAATGGCTTCTCATCACGATGAAATGGCTTCTCATCGTGGTTCTAATTTGCATTTCCCTGATAACTGCTGACCTTCAGCACCTTTGTGTATGTTTATTGGCTGTTTGCACACCTTCCTTTACGAATTATATGTTCAAGTCTTTTGTCCATTTCTTTCTAGAATAGATTTTATTTATAATATTTGGTGATTAAAAATTCCAAAAATACACAGGAGAGTACAACAAATCTCTGTGTGACTGTCACTAATCAACACTGCTGTAATTTTTCATCATTCCTTCCCACCCCACTTTTTTTGGCTAGGGAATTCTTTCCCTACCCCACCCCCAAGATTTTTTTGATTATTCATTTGAGAGAGAAAAAGCATGAGCAGGGGGAGAGGCAGAGGGAGAGGGAGCAGCAGACTCCCTGCTGAGCCATGTGGGGCTCAATCCCAAGACCTCGGGATCATGACCTGAGCCAAAGGCGATGCTTAACCATCTGAGCCACCCAGGCGCCCCTTTTTCGCTAGGGAATTCTAAGGCAAATCTTAGACGCTGTGTTGTTTCAACCCTAAGTACTTAAGTATTTTATACATTTTGATTTTTTTTAAAGATGTATTTGAGAGAGAGTGCTTGCCTGCATGTGCCCATGAACTGGGGAGGGGCAAAGGGAGAGGGAGAAGCAGACTTTCCACCAAGCAAGAAGCTTTATGTGGGGCTCGATCCCAGGACTCTGAGAAGATTAAACAGTTTTTGAAGTGACTGGATTTATGCTTTAGAAAGCTGATACTACCAGGAGGGATGGCAAATGAAGGCAGATGCTTAACTGACCGAGCCACCCAAGCACCCCAGTATTTTATACATTTTTAAATTATTTAAAAGAAGTAAAAGTCAAGGAATTTTCTTATGTACCATATTGATATTAGCACAATTTTAAAAATCACCAGTACATCCTTAATGTCACTTAAAATCCAGTTTTATTAAAATTTCCCTAATTAGGGACGCCTGGGTAGCTCAGTCGTTAAACATCTGCCTTTGGCTTGGATCATGATGCCAGGGTTTTGGGATCGAGTCCCACATCAGGCTCCCTGCTCAGCAGGAAGGCTGCTTCTCCCTCTGCCTCAACCCCCAAACTCATGCTTTCTCACTCTCTCGCGTGCGCGCTCTCTCTCTCTCACAAAAGTAAATAAAAAAAAATTTTTTTTTTAAAGATTTTATCCATTCACCCGACCGACAGAGATCACAAGTACGCAGAGAGGCAGGCAGAGAGAGAGGAGGAAGCAGACTCCCCGCCGAGCAGAGAGCTCGATGCGGGGCTCGATCCCAGGACCCCGAGACCACGACCTGAGCCGAAGGCAGAGGCTTCAACCCACTGAGCCACCAGGCGCCCCAGTAAACAAAATCTTTTTAAAAAATCTGCAGACAGTTGCTCAATACTTTACATCCGGTCAGATTAAACATAATGCTCTATGCCGAATGAATGCTTTTTTTTTTTTTAAGATTTATTTATCTGGGAGAGTGAGAACATGAGCTGGGGGGAGAGGGAGCAAGAACTAAAGCAGACTCCACGCTCAGTGCAGAACCTGACGTGGGGCTGGATCCTGTAACCCAGAGATCACGACCTGAGCTGAAACCAAGAGTCGGACACTCAACCCACTGAGCCACCCAGGTGCCCCCTGAATGAGCACTTTTTTTTTTTTTAAGATTTTATTTATTCATTTGACAGAGATCACAGTAGGCAGAGAGGCAGGCAGAGAGAAAGGGGGAAGCAGGCTCCCTGCTGAGCAGAGAGCCCGATGCGGAGCTTGATCCCAGGAGCCTGAGACCATGACCTGAGCCGAAGGTAGAGGCTTAACCCACTGAGCCACCCAGGCGCCCCAAATGAGCACTTTTTGTTAAAGACCACAGGCAGTGCAATGAGGTACAAATGACTGTATTGTTTTATGGGCTTAAATATGTATTCCAATTCTCCTTCCTGCAGGCAATGGCGGCAGATAAAAGTGATGAATGGTTTGCTAGACACAAGAAATCAAAGGCTTCGGGGTAACAGAAGACATGATGTGGAGCAAGTATTTGTGATTCCTGTCTAGCACCTGCAAGGCCGGATGTGTCCATGCATGATAAAGACCCTCACACCTTGCTTGTTTCCTATACCAGCAAGGAGGCTGGGGTGGTAAAAATCTGTGTGTCTTAATCTTTGAAAGCGCTAAGATAATATTTTAGAAATAAAATCCTATTATCCATCCAGTTAGAGGAGAACTGTTGCCGTAATAAGCATTGTTACTGGAATGGCACGTTCTTTGTGTAACTCTATTAGATTAGTCATAAATTATTTTTTAGATTGGGCAGCTATGTGGGACACTACCTGTGGTTGGAAATGGAGGGAATTTTGATAAGCTTATAGCAGGACTACTTCCGGCACCATGCTGTTCTAATGCCTTCCTCTGGCAGGCCTTGACACTGAAAAATATTAAAGAGGGGCGCCTGGGTGGCTCAGTGGGTTAAAGCCTCTGCCTTCAGCTCGGGTCATGATCCCAGGGTCCTGGGATCGAGCCCCGTGTCAGGCTCTCTGCTCGGTGGGGAGCCTGCTCCCCGCCTCTCTCTGCCTGCCTCTCTGCCTACTTGTGATTTCTCTCCTCTGTGAAATCAATAAAAAATCTTTAAAAAATTTTTAAAAATTAAAAAAAAATATATTAAATTTGTTCTTGAATCAAGAGATTTGACTGACACCCCACACATTCTTTGCTTTGAAATTTTGAGCAGCCAGAGAAGACAGATGGAAGGGGCTAATGTGCTATGTTGCTACATGCCTGGCTTCATGCTATTTTCCTTATATAACTTTTTAAAATCTTCATGAGAATTTCGATTTTTTAAATATGGGTTAGATTTCTTAAATATGGATTAGATTATTTCTTCAGCCTGAAAATTTTTTTCAGTGATTTTTTTTTTTTTAAGATTTCATTTACTTATTACAGAGATCACAAGTCAGCAGAGAAGCAGGCAGATAGAGGGGGAAGCAGGCTCCCTGCTGAGCAGAGAGCCCGATGTGGGGCAACCAGGACCCTGAGATCATGACCTGAGCCGGAGGCAGAGGCTTAACCGACTGAGCCATCCAGGCGCCCCTTTTTAATGCTTTCTTGTAGTTTTCTATTTGGTTCCAAAGAAGAAATAAATTTTAATCATTGGAAATAGAATTATATTGGCCATATTTATTTTTTTTTTTTTTAAAGATTTTTTTTTTTTTTTTAATTTGACAGAGATCACAAGTAGGCAGAGAGGCAGGCAGAGAGAGAGAGAGAGAGAGGAGGAAGCAGGCTCCCTGCCAAGCAGAGAGCCCGATGCGGGGCTCGATCCCAGGACCCTGGGATCATGACCTGAGCGAAAGGCAGAGGCTTTAACCCACTGAACCACCCAGGCGCCCCTGGCCATATTTATGATAAATGGTTTTTGAAAGTATACTTCTTGAATCACGTTGTTACACCAGCCTCTGAGACTCTGTTTAAAATGGTAGTGTCCAGGTTCAGATTTTAGGCAAGAAGCTGAGGAGATTGAAAAGTATTGACTCAGAGGTTACCAGTTCCAGAATAATATATATGAAATCACCTGTGATGTTTGGTGCTGCCAGGAAACTTCAGGGTTTCAGCTCACCTTCTGTTAGGGTAATCTTACCTTCACCCAGAGAAAAAAATCTTTTTCCAGCTCCACAGCACTTTTCATTCAACTTAAACTGTCTTGAGACAGAGTTTCAAAGCAAACCAAGTTATATATGTCCCTTGTCTAGACCATTGATTCACTTTTTTCCTATACACGGGGAAATTATTGTATGGATTTTGAATAATACCTCTTAGGATGGTATGATCTATTAGAAAACAAGGTTATAAGATGGTTTTGCCCAAGCTGGCATTTTAAAACATGAATTTGGAAAGTTCTTTGGCTTCTCTGGGGTTGTGTTTTCATAACAGTTATTTTGGGTTTTTTGGCCTTGAGGGTTGAGGAGTTCTGGCATATTAAGTTTAAATTCAAACTTCCCTTGGGTTTAAATCCAGAGAAATTTAGAATGGCTGGGTTGCAAGCACTCCCCGAGCCTACCCAGGGAGTTAGTACGAAATCCATATTTGCTTGACATCTTGGTAGAATTAGCAAAGCTGTGGACCTTCACAGCTCCTTTATGGGATTTTCTGCCCATCTCACCTGTCACATGCAGTTGCCATTGTGGTTTAGCAGTTTTTAGGAGGGTTCCAATTTGTCCACTGAAATTTATGGTGAGAATTCATGGGAAGTTTCAGTTTGGTCTAAGATTTCTTACCTTTCTGGGAAGTCAGTAGGAAATTTACTCTGGCCTTAATGATCAACAACAAAAAAAATGCTCTTGTTGTTGTTGTTGGATTTTATTTATTTTTAGAGGGCCAAGGTGGGGGCAGTGGGAGAGAGAAACTTAAGCAGATTCCACACTGATCCTGGAGCCCAATGTGGGGCTCAAACTCATGATCCTGAGATCATGACCTGAGTGTGGAAACCAAGTCGGTTGTCACTAACTGAGCCACCCAGGCGCCCCAAGAAATACTCTTGCCTCAGACTTCTATGACAGAGTCAGTGATCCAAAAATCGAAAATTAAAAAGATAGACATTGAAAAGTCTTGCTCCTACCAATTCCATTCCCCTTGCCTCCTTATTAAGCAGACAAATATATTTATTTTCTCCCTTTTCCCCACAAAATTCAGCATACTGTACACACTATATATTTTTTAGTAATGTATCCTATAGTTGCTTTCTGCAGTCCTAACTATGGTGCATTTTTACTTTATCAGGTTTTATAATGATTTATGGAATGGTATGACTTACACCTACAGTGCCTCAGTTAACACCATATTTTGGAGCAAGATGTTCCATAATTATTTTTACTAGTAATTCACACTTATTGTGAATCGGGGCCTTAAAGCATCAAAATGTGCTTGTAATATCCCCCAAAAGAAGAGAGGACAGCACAACTGTTGTACAAAGTGGCTCTTGCCCAACCTAAAATAGTTCTTCAGTCACTGTGACATCCTGGAATACTTTATTCTCACGTCATGTACTTAGTCTATAGCAACAGAAGATCCTGAAAATACATGGTGAGATTTGGTTTCCTTTGTCCTCTGAAATCTTTATGGTTGTTGCTTCTGTTGTTTAATGGCCCTTCAGGAACTAGAACTGACCTGATGTCTTAATCTATGAAAATAGTTTTTGAGGAAAAGTGTTGGGAGCTTTTTTCTCTGAAATGCCTTTAATGATAGCATATAGCTTCCTCCATATCCCAGGGCACTTACTGTGCATCGATGCCTCTGTGATAATTGGCACTAAGGAGTGGAAGCTGAGCACAGACACTTTGGCCCTTGCCAAAAGGGGTGTGTTTAGCCCTTGTGAAGGAGTGTTTTGTGCTTCTAAAACAAACTCATTTACACATATTGTCCCATAGACATCTCCAAGCAGAAATCAGGGTTAGCTACGAACTAATTCCAAGAAAACCTTGGTTGCACGGCCTCTAATGAGGCTTTTGGAGACTGGGATTTTAAAACCATCTGATCTGTTGTTTCTCATCTGCTGTGTTGTCATGCATCAGTTGCTTCACTGAAAGCTTGACTTCCCTCAAAATATTAACTCCGTCAGGCCTGCGTTCCAGTAGGGGCTTTTGGTAGTAGGATTTGACTTTAGCTTTTTGGAAACCAAAGCCCCTTTCCCCTCACTAATGTTGGGTTAGTAGTGAACGGACAACCCCTGAAAAGAAAGGGGCCTTGGCCTACTCTCCTTTCCCCTTTCCCGGGAGGCCAAGCCTCTGGAGAATGGTCTTTTGACCTCAAATCTTAAGGTGTTTTCATAGCATGATTCTTCCCCCAACCTCTCTCCTCCTGCCAAGCATTCACATATACTCTGGGATAGGAAGGCTGGGAACTCTTATTCAAAATCATAAAGCCAGTTGTGATGGAACTTTCCCTAGAGCAGAGCTGCTTTTTATATATTTTGGACACCTCAGGACTCTCACAGTCACTTGGAGTTTAATCATCTTTCCAACAACAGTCACTCACACTCATGCAGTTTAAGAGATTTATTGATGGTTCTCAGCTATGGTGGTTATGGTTTCGGGATGTTTCAGCCATCGGTCTTTAAGAAGCCCTTTTCCCTACCGGAGGAACCCTGCTACTTCATTCTGTTTCACACTCTGTCCTCCTTAACCAGTTTCCTTTTTCTTTAGTTCTTCCACTTTGGCAACATAGATCCTCATGGCATCCATCTTGGACATCCCTCTGTTCTCGTTCCACGCCTCCCACTTGGCCTTGGCTTTCACATCTGTAGCAGGTGGGGAAGGAATGTTGCAATCGCCCTGGGTGGCCTGTTTGTAGAAGCTGTACACCATCAGTTTCTCCTGATCACTCACAGGTCCCTTCAACTGCTTAACAGCAGCACAGGCCAGCTCAAACTCCACTTGGCACATTGGAGGAGGGGAAGCCCGGCCCCTATGTCCTCTCTAGGTGATAGCTGGTGCTGGAAGCTGGAGGATGGAGAGTTAGAAACACTGGAGGTTAGTGATTAGGTCAGGGAAGAAGGGAAAGGGAGCACAGGAGACATGGTAATGTGTGAGAAGAACGTGGGAAATTCGTGTGTGTGTTCTCAGAACCGGGGGCTATTGGATTGGATCTCCCCCAACGTTGCTCTGGCTAGCAAAGTGCATTTTCTTGGGGGAGGGCAGCCAGTAACACTTTAAAGGCGCCTACGATTCCAGAAAATTAAGGATACTGTGCTGCCGTGAGAAAAGTGCGCTGGGGCGGAGCTGTTGGGGAGTGGAATGTGCGTCTGTGCCACAGACACTCTTCAGGGGAGGAAGCCTCTCCGAATAGCCCATCTGTGCGGATTGGTGGGCAGCCTGGGGAGGTCGTTCAGTACGGATGAACTGTAAGCGAAGGATCCCGAGGGTTCCCGGATGGGAGCGAACGCAGAGCCTGGGACGGAGCTAGCGGGTAGGAACCACTGGGACTCGCGAACCGGGGCTGGCAGGGGCTGGACAGAGACGTGGCTGAGCCGCGGGAGCAAAGGGAACCTTGGGGGCTGGAGCTGCGGGGCGGGGCGAGGCGCACTCTGCGGAAGGGAAGGGCGGGTACTTGCCAGTTGGCTGGTTGGGGGCCTCGGGCTGGTAGGGGGCGCTGTGGGCCGGGCTGCTGGGGCGCCGCGGACCTGTTGGTGAGGACTGCGCGTGCGCGGAGCGGAGGGAGGCCTGCGGCCGGCGGCGCGGCTCCTGGGCAGATGGTGGGCGGGGGCTGAGGCGCGGCCCGTTGTCCCGCCCCCACGCCCGGAACCACCCATTGTGCCGTGGCGCCTGCGCCGCCCTCGGGGCGTCGCGGGGGAGGGGCGGCCCGCGCGGCAGCCAGCGTCTCCGCCATGGACCTAGGTGGGTGTCTTGGCTCCCGGTTCTGAGCCCTCGTGGTCTGCGTCCCGAAACCCGCGACCAGAGCAGTGCTGAGCGGGCCGGGCTAAGAGAGCTGTCGGGGTCGGGAAGGGTGTGGGAGGGCGGGGGTGTCCTCGGGGCCGGGGGTGGGGGGGAGGCCCCGCTCTAGCCCCGGCCCCTCCGAGGTCCGCGTCTTGCCCCCCTCGGGGTGCCTTTCCACGTGAAGGGCCAAGCGGATGTGTAGAGTTCCTGAACGTGGACAGGTTCGTGCACGTGCTTTGGAAACTGCCGGGCTCGGACGAGACGCCCCAGGGGAATCCTGGATAGCCCGACGGTTCCGTTTATTGGATGGCCACTGGGTTCTTGAGCAAGCGTCTTACGCACATGGGGTCCTTCTCGACAAAACCGGGATGATGAGAACGTACCCACCACACCGAGTTTGGGGGCGTTTTGATTGAGAGTACGTGTATACAGTGACTGGTGCGTGCCTTGCGCACAGCCGCTTAACCCGAGCAGCAGTTGGCGGGAAGGGCTGCAGGAGCCGAGGTGGCACTCCTGAACCTACCTGCGCTTTGATTCAGAGACTCCCAGGGTCTGGGTCTGGGAGGAGGGAGTGGGGAGCTGGTATAAATCGGTGGCTCCTTTTCTGGCCTCCCCTCCCCCCCCCCCACCCCCGCGCTGGACATGCTTTTAAATTTTTTTTTTTTCAATTTTTTTAAATTTATTTGACAGATAGAGATCACAAGTAGGGAGAGAGGCAGGCATAGAGAGAGAGGAGGAAGCAGGCTCCCCGCCAAGCAGAGAGCCCAATGAGGGGCTCGATCCCAGGACCCTAGGATCATGACCTGAACTGAAGGCAGAGGCTTTAACCCACTGAGCCACCCAGGCGCCCCGCTTTTAAATTTTTTATTTATTTTTTTTATAAACATATAATGTATTTTTATCCCCAGGGGTACAGGTCTGTGAATCGCCAGGTTTACACACTCCACAGCACTCACCCTAGCACATACCCTCCCCAATGTCCATAACCCCCCTCCCCTGGACATGCTTTTTTTTAAAGAGATGAGACCAGGAGGCTGTCCTGATAGAGCTGGGGTGAGGTACCCCAAGATGTGCCAGGAACAGGCTGTGGAGAAATGGTGTCGTCCTGTCGCCAGCCAGGCCTTCCATGGTGTAACAGCAGAGCTGGAAGCATGGAGGGCTGCAGCTGTGGTGATTTTTATGGTAGCCCCACCACACTGTAGTTGGGACCTCTGAGCAGATTGTTCTGAATCTCAGTGTTCCCTTCTCTAAAACAAGAATGGTTCTCAAGAGGTTGATTTGAAGAATTTTAAAAGAGATCTTGCACAGTGCCTGGCACGGAGTAAGCACTTAATAAACATACATGGGCACTTAGTAGTGATAAAAACACGTGGGATTTGCCCAGCTATTAACCAATAGGCCCTGGGACTTACTCCTTCAGGTAGCACAGCAAAGACATATTGGGGGACAAATATCTCAGCTGACTGGGCAATAAGTTTAAATTTATAGAGTCGATGGGAACATATTTTGGGAGCCTAGGAGAGCAGCCTGAGCCAAAAAAGGGAGAGGGGCAGAATCCCTAGTGAGACCTCTGAGCAACTACTCTTTCTGGGAGCCTGCCTCCTTCACTGGGAGCCAAGTTGGACTGCCTTCAGCAGTTGGTTGTATGGGAGTGCTGATCCTTTGGCCTTTGCCGCTCCTGTGAAGTCGAAAGCCAAGATAGATTTTAATCTCCTGAATCAAGATTCTCTTGTTGGCTCCTGGTCTGTGAAATTGGGAAAGATATGTTCTTGGGGGTGTGGGTGAATGAAGAAGGGGTGGCATCTCCGGGCCCCTGGAAGAGGGGGAGAAATGGAATACTGGATAGTGAGTAGCGTTTGTACTCTGATTTTGTTTCTGGGCCAGAAGCAGCTTACCTGAGAAAGACCTACGTCTTTTCCCGTTACTGAGCAAGTGAAGGCAAAGAATAGTGACAAGGTTCCCCTCCCAACAATGGAAAGATTTGTGGGGTATCAACACTTACTGAGCACTTCTCAGGCTCTTTGTAGCCAGAGGCTTATAGTAGCTGTATCCTGTGTAGCGGCAGCTCTGGGAGATGGAATTGGGAGCTTACACTGAACAACCAGCTCCGTGTTGAGGGCTTGACTACTATATATCATTTGATCCTCCCAGTCTAATATGAAGTCTGTATTTTCCCCACATACACAGAAGGGAAGCTCAGAGAAACTTTAGCTGCTTCTAGATGGTTGAGCTAGGATTTAAAGCCATGTCTAATTAAACATCCCCAAATGCCTTCCTTGATAAGCCTTTTGATTCCTGGCTCCCTGGAGAAAGGACTTTTCTTTCCAAATCTACTAAAGTATTTTTCTGAGTTCTACCAAAGAACCAGAGCCCTTTGGTAGCTTGTTCTGTTTGACAGAGCTGTAGGGTCAACAGCTTCCCTGAAAGGCAGAAAACTAGAAATTTGTTTGCAAAACAGGCTTTAGGAGAAAAGAGGGAAGGCAGGGCTTGCCTGATTGCTTCTATGTCCACAGCCCTGGCCCATGCCCCTTTTAGGCTGTATCATTACTTAGAAGCGTGACTGTCATATTCCACAGTACATACTTGGTGCCCCCTGTAGCTTGGTACTACTGTGCTCGCTCGCTCTCTCTCTCAGCCCTTCCTCCCCACGTCCTCTGCTGGCCCATCCTTTGCTGGAGGGTCTAGCCCTTTCCTTTACACATGCTTTTCATGCAGGGTCTCATTTACTTTTTCATTCAGTTGACCCCTCTGGGCAGAGACCTCCCTGAGCCACATTTCCATTGCTGGAGGATGGCTTGACCTTCTTAATGTTCTACCTCAGACTCCAAATAACCAAAACTGAACACTGGTGCCTCCAAAGCTATTCTGATTCTGTTCACCCAGTGATGCCCATGGTCTTCCCAATCCAGGCTAGGGAGTTTGGGAGTCCTTTATTCCTTAGCTGAGTCCTTTTGATTCCAGCTCTGCAGCGGCTCTTAGAACCCACCCTCCTCCCCTCTTAGAACCCTTATTGTCTCTAACCCCGATAATGAGAGCCAACCTCCCAGCTGAGGTCTCTCTTATTTTAAAGATTTGTTACCACCCTCTGTCTTTGCGGCTTCTGTCTGTGCAGGACCTGTGAATATCTGTGAGGAAATGACTATTCTGCATGGAGGCTTTTTGCTCGCCGAGCAGCTGTTCCACCCCAAAACACTGACAGAAATGACAAAGTCTGACTGGGAACGCGTTGGGCAGCCCATTGTGGAGGCCCTAAGGGAGATCTCCTCTGCCACAGCTTGCTCCCAGCCCTTTGCCTGGAAGAAGAAAGCTCTGATCATCATCTGGGCCAAGGTTCTTCAGCCCTACCCCGTCACCCTTTCAGATACTGACACTCGGTGGCAGGAAGATGTGTTCTTCTCAGTAGGCAACATGATCCCTACCATCAATCACACGGTCCTTTTTGAGCTGCTCAAATCTCTGGAAGCTTCTGGACTCTTTATCCAGCTCCTGATGGCCCTGCCCACCGCTATCTGCCGTGCAGAACTCGAGCGCTTTTTGGAGCACATGTCCATTGACACGTCTTCAAAGGATGTGGCCTTTTTCCTCAGCGTCTGGTGGGAAATGATGAAGCACAAAGGCAATCAGCAGGACCCCCTGCTCTCCCAGTTTAGAACAATGGCCCATAAGTATTTGTCATCCTCAGACGAGTTTTCCCACCCTCCAAAGAGGTTTAAGTCGGACCCAGATGTGTGTCCCACCATGCCCCTGTTGGCCATGCTGCTTACCGGGCTGAAGCAAATCCAGAGTCGAATCCTCTGCCCAGGGATGAAGTGCTGTGCGTTAGCCAACTTGGCAGACATGCTGACTGTGTTTGCACTGATGGAGGACGACCCCCAGGAAGTGTCTGCAACTGTGTATCTGGATAAACTGGCCACGGTGATCTCCGTGTGGAATTCGGACACCCAGAACCCGTATCACCAGCAGGCACTGGCAGAGAAGGTAAAGGAGGCAGAACGGGACATCAGCCTGACCTCTCTGGCCAAGCTTCCAAGCGAAACAATCTTCATCGGGTTTGAGTTCATGTGCAGCCTGCTGCGGGAGTGGGGGGAGGAGCTGCAGGCCATGCTCAATGGCAGCCAGGGGACAAATTATGACAGCTTCCGGCTGTGTGACAGCCTGACTTCCTTCAGCCAGAACTTGAGGCTCTACCTGGATTCTACCAGCTTGTCCAAGGAGGAGAGGCAGGTGGTCTCAGAGCTGGCAGAGTGCGTTGCAGACTTCCTGAGGAAAACAGCCAAGGTGCTGAAGAACAAGGGTTTTGAGAAGGACATCACTGCCTCCATTGCCATGGCCATTATCGAGCAGAAGATGGACCGGCATATGGAAATGTGCTACATCTTTGCTTCTGAGAAGAAGTGGGCTTTTTCAGACGAGTGGCTAGCCTGCCTGCTTAATAACCGGGCCCTCTTCCGAGAGCCAGACCTGGTGTTAAAGCTGCTGGAAACGGTGATAGAAGTGACCACGGCAGACAGAGCCATCCCTGAATCTCAAATCAAACAAGTGATCAGCTTGATTCTGGAATGCTATGCAGACCTCTCGCTGCCAGATAAAAATAAAGTCCTCTCAGGCACCCTGCTCTCCTGGGGGCGGAAGGGTCTCTCTGAAAAGCTGTTGGCTTACTTGGATGGGTTTCAGGAGGACGTCAATACAACTTTCAACCAGCTCACACAGAGTGCCTCTGAACAGGGCTTAGCTAAAGCCGTGGCCTCTGTGGCCCGCCTGGTCATCCTGCACCCGGAGGTCACCGTAAAGAAAATGTGCAGCATGGCCGTGGTCAGTCTTGGCACCCATAAGTTCCTGGCCCAGATTCTCACTGCCTTCCCCGCTCTCCGGTTTCTGGAAGAGCAGGGTCCAAATCCATCCACCAGCTTTGTGGTATCCTGCCTCAAAGAAACCGTCTGGACAAAGTTTTCCACACCCAAGGAAGAAAAGCAATTTTTAGAGCTCCTGGGCTGCCTGATGAATCCTGTGAAGCCCCAGGGAATCCCGGTCGCCGCTCTTCTTGAGCCAGATGAGGTACTGAAGGAGTTCGTCCTGCCTTTCTTGCTGCTCGATGTCAAAGAGGTAGACCTCAGCTTGAAGATCTTCATCCAGACTCTTGAAGCGAATGCGTGTTTGGAGGAATACTGGCTCCACACCTGCTCTCCGTTCCCCCTCCTCTTCAGCTTGTGCCAGCTCCTAGATGGCTTCAGCAAATACTGGCAGCTCCCCAGGGAGAAACGGTGCCTCTCTTTGGATGGGAAGGACATGGTGATCCATATCCTGGAGGTCCTCTGTGAGATTATATTGGCCAACACTGAGACCTTCTCCCCAGACACCTGGATCAAGTCCCTGTCTTGGCTCCACCGGAAGCTGGAGCAGCTTGACTGGACTGTGCGCCTGAGAATGAAGAACCTCTTCGAGGGCCACTTTAAGTGTGAGGTGCCTGCCACGCTCTTTGAGATCTGTAAGCTTTCTGAGGACCAGTGGACCTCCCAAGCCCACCCTGGGTACGGCGCGGGCACAGGGCTGCTCGCCTGGATGGAGTGCTGCTCCATCTCCAGTAGCATTTCCGAGCAGATGCTGTCCCTCCTGGTGGTGGACGTGGGCAACCCCGAGGAGGTCAGATTGTTCAGCAAGGGCTTCCTGGTGGTCCTGGTACAAGTCCTGCCTTGGTGCAGTCCCCAAGAGTGGCAGCACCTGTACCAGCTGACCAGGAGACTGCTGGAGAAGCAACTCCTGCATGTCCCGTACAGCCTGGAGTACATTCAGTTCGTTCCTCTGCTCAACCTGAAGCCCTTCGCCCAGGAGCTCCAGTTCTCCGTGCTCTTCCTGAGAGCCTTCCAGTTTCTCTGCAGCCAGAGCTGTCGTAACTGGCTTCCCATGGAAGGCTGGAGCCATGTAGTCAAGCTTCTCTGTAACAGTCTGACCCACCTCCTGGACTCTGTTCGCACGATTCAGTCGGTTGGCCCTTGGGCTCAAGAACAGGACCTGACCCAGGAGACCCTGTTCTTTTATACCCAGGTGTTCTGTCACGTTCTGCATATCATGGCCATGCTCCACCAAGAGGTGTGCGAACCGCTCTATGTTCTGGCCTTGGAGATCCTCACCTGCTATGAAACCCTGAGCAAGGCCAACCCTTCTGGTAGCTCCTTGCTCCAGAAGGTAAACGAGCAGCGCTTCTTGAAGTCCATCGCCGAGAACATTAGCCCTGAGGAGCGGCGCCAGACCCTGCTGCAGAAGATCAGCAACTTCTGACCTTCGTACACCAGAGAACAGCTGGGCCCTGGCTTGGTGGGGTCTCTAGGGGCTCGAGCTGAGAAACACAAGCCTTTGTTACATGAAGTTGTACACAAGCTAAAAACATATACAGCAATACCTGTAAAGAAAATAGTTTCTTAGGTGTTTGTAACATACAAATTATAAAATTCTCGTTTGAGTTTCATTGTGTCTCTTTTGAGTTCTTCTAGTCATAGTCTAGACTCAGACGTGCTGTGCAGTTGGGCTCAGCTAGAGTCTTAAATATCAAGGCCAGCTGGGAGAAACGTGTTCATAACTGGACTTACCCACCCTAGAATTCAGCAAAGAAGTCCAAAGGTGAAGATACCCAAGTGGAAAAATGACAAGGTGTATGTTCTTTTCCACTGAAAGCCTCTTCAAGAGCCCCTTCATGGAGTCTTAGCAAGGGCAACAAAGGAAAAAAAACTTCTGACACCAGTTGGCCATGTGGTTTGTGAACCCCAAAGGCCTGCCCCACTGTAAAAAGGAGAACATTGGACCAAAAAGAGTGTCAGGGAGTAGACTGATAACCCACACCCAAGAAAGTGGGTGTGTTCTGGAGGACTTCTGCCATGGAGTTTGAGCTCCATTTAGTGGATGCAGGAGGGGCTGTTTTGTAAAACAGTCTGGTCAACACCAGAGATGGGTTTAAAGGCTGGGGTATAATTATCTTATGCCTGGGGGAGGCTGTCATGGTTTTCAAGATTGAGTGGCAGCAGGCAGTGGTGTACACAGGGGCTTAAATACGGGACCTTAATGTGTCCAATGTCTATCTCAGAACTAGGAGAACTGTTTGCAGAGGTGTTTGAGAGGCAAGGAGGGAAAAAGGATATGCCCCCATCACTTTCATATGCTTAACCCTCACAATAAAGCATTATTCTGGCTCCCTTCCAGCTCCTAACTGGGATTCACGTAGGAAAGGAAGATCATGCCAAGAGCTGCCTGACCACTGGGCTTGAACCCTAGGACCCGATGAGGTACTCTTGGAACCCCAGGAACATGTTAGAGGAAGGTATGAGCTAGGCCCTCCTGAACGCTAAAGGTGTGACCACACCCCCACTTCTGCCAGTTGCATGGTAGATGTGAACACAGACCGGAAACCAGAGCTCACGGCAGGGATTCCAGTCAGGTCACAGGATGGGTCTGAAGAGAAGTCGATACTGATGTATTTTCACAAATGAGAAGCTGGGAAATATTAGTGCACTTTAATCACCACAGGGGTGATTTATAAAGACAGTAAACAAAAACGGTAAAAAAAAAACAAAACAGCATTTGACATTTTTTAAATGGCACCCATTAAAGACAGAAATAGAATTTGAGACACTGTTACATACGCAGTACTTTGCAAGTTCATGGACAACAGTGAGTTAAAAGGCACTTTAAAACATCTAGATTTTTACTACCATTTGAAAAACAAAAAACCTCATGGTAGCAGTTTCTAAAAACCCATCCTAGTGGATAAGGAACAATTAGTGTTGGCACCAGAGGATCCTATCTGCAAATGGTAGGTGGGTCAGTCCACAGGACATGTTTTGGCCAGGGCGCTCTTGCCCTCTTCCCCAGCCTTCTGCGGCAAGGTGGCAGTACGCTTCTGCGGGAACAGGCTTTGTAACAGAAGCTCTGGCTTAGCAGGAGGCAGCCTGGAGGATACCTCTCACGGTTTAGGATACAGAAGCCCGTTTCCACATCCTATGAAAAAGACAATGTCAAAGTGAGGGGTTACCCGGGAAAGAGCTTGCTAGGCACCACGTCCCTTTACCCTGCGGTTTTAACAACAGCATCCTGTGCGTGTGGACGTGATGAAAGCTAGGTTTGAGGGGACATAAGAAAGGAATAGGATTTGTGACGGGACAACAAGCTCACAAGTTTGACATTAGTCTTCCAACATCAGCCTGCAGTGGCGCAGACCCATCGGCCTCCCAACCCACTCAAGTGTTCCCTTCCCTGCTTCTCGCTCCCCTGCCAGGGAGGCTTCTGAATGGAAGTCAGTGGACACGGGAATTCAACACTGGCACGTGGATGACAGGATGAGTTACCTAGTAAACAGTAAAAAACTACCTACCCACAATGATTTTCCCAGGCCAACATCACAAGAACCGAGTTCGTCACTTGCTACTGCTGGCCCAGTGAGTATAGATGCTGCCCTGAGTGGTAGGAAAGGTGGGTAGCCGTCAATATTTGGGCCAGGCAGGTGCCCGGACACTTAGCACCCTGGTCTACCTGTCTCCACACCCCATGCTTCTACCTCCCAGAATCCTTGAGGTAAGACCCGAGGAGGGATCCTTGGGCTTTTTGTTAAAACCGCCTTGCTGCCAGTGGAGGTCTGACAGGATCCAATCACTGTTACTTAGAAAAAAGTGCTTTGGCCAAAGGGGCAGGTTAGGAGAGGGAGATTAGATGACTATCCTTTAGAAAAACTCAAACCCAGCTGCTCATCAATACCCAAAAGCCTGAGGCCAGCCAGGGCACAGTCTGGTCGGTGGGAATACTGCGTGGAGGCGGCAGCGAGCGAGAGGCGGCACCTTCACGGCCTGACTCCCGGGAGCGCTTAGCCGTCCTTTTTGACTGGGAGGCTGTCAAAGAGCCGGGTTGCCTTCTTGCACAGCAGAGAGAACCAGTAGATCTGGGGAGCGATGAGGAAGCCATTGGCCACATTGCAGTAGAAGGGGATACTGGATGGCACCTGGAGTAGGCTTAGTCCCTGCTGTTGGCCATAGGACCAGTACATGAAAGGGAAAAGGAGGATCCGACAGGAGAGGAAGGTGGTCAGCGTGAGGATTCCGTTCACTTTGTACAGAAGGGTGTGCTGCTGCTTCAGCTGCAGGAGGAAGGGGAGGAGAGGGCCGTTAGCGCCACGCCATGCGTGCAGTGCCTTCCGGGAGCGACCGGCCTGAGGCCCGCGGCAGAACAGCCACAGGTCCGGTCTTCTGACACGTGTGGCAAGCTGGCTGAGTGCTGCTCTCTTTCCGTGTGCACACAGGCTCGAAGTTTTTCCTACAGTGATACGAACTTGGCCTAAGCCACCCAGCCAAGAGGCACACAAGAACAGTGGATTTAACAACAAGAACAACAACAAAACAAAACAAATCTGTGGCCAGAAGAAATACTTAAAAAACTGTATCAAGTGTGAATCAAAAGTACAATGTCACCCCCACAGGCTCAGAAGACCAAGTGACCTTTGCATCTGTTGAAGGGTGTCCTGTCCCACCATTCCTAGCGCTATGGGATTCCCACACACCCCCAGTCAGCTGGGGGCCAGCTTCCTCCCACCACCATAGCCCCGTCATCCATACGTGCCTGAATCAGGACTCGGCCCAGCGACACAAACGGAGTGCTCAGTTCTGCCATGAAGATGCAGCCGACAAAGAAGTCCCCCAGGTCTCCCCTGAGCCTCTACAGAGGAAAAGGGAAGGAAAGGGAAATAAGAACTAGAGGGTAAGGAACCACCAGAAGGAACATTCTAACGAGGGCTACTGGACAGGGTAACCATGAGACCATGAAGGGAAAGGGCAATGCTAGGGGAGCGAGTAGAGACCTGGTTGATAGCCTTCGGCTTCCACAGCAGTAGCGCTTGGAGGGGCAAACCCCCTTGGATCCAGAGGCAACTCAGAGGTCAGGGGATCGCATCACACACCAAGCTTTTTCTGAAATCCAATGACAGCCGGAGGGAACCCTGTAGCCTACTTTTGGGTATCTAACTTAGTCATGCCAAGGGCACTTGACCAATTTAGTTCAACAAAATATGTGCCAGGCTCCTGTGCTAGATGTCAGGGTCCCAGAGCAACCAGGAGAATCTTCGTTACAAATGTAATGTACTCTCACCACTCCCTTTATCTTGTCAGAAAAAAATAAGATAGTGGAGAAGGACCACTCTGTCACTTACTACCATAATAAGTAAGCTCTTAGAGTCCCAGCTGCTTCTTCTCTGGTACAGGGCGGAGAATATCTAATTGTCATTTCTAATACTTCAAATTATTAGTAGAAAGCGATGAGCTTTGCAGTCCAGAATCTGTCACCTGGTAGGCACTTAGGAATTACTAATTTCCTTTCTGCATTCCCATCTCTCTTACTCAGGGGTGGGGGGAAGAGGGGGATGGGCAAATGGACCCCATTCTAAGGCTATATGCTTTGAGAGTGGGTTTTTGCGACATCAACATACCACATACAGTACTCTTTGACAACGTTAGAGCACATCACCAGAGCTACTCTCATTTTTTTTTTTTTTAAAACAACGTGGGGGCACCTGGGTGCTCAGTGGGTTAAGCCTCTGCCTTCGGCTCAGGTCATGGTCCCGGGGTCCTGGGATCGGGCCCCCGTATTGGGCTCTCTGCTTGGTGGGGAGCCTGCTTCCTCCTCTCTCTGCCTGTCTTTCTGCCTTCTTGTGATCTCTGTCAAATAAATATAATCTAAAAAAAAAAAATCTGTATGTTGTTTTGTATTGTATTGTATGCTGTTTTATATTGTATAAATAAAGACAGGGCCTCTGACAGAGCCAGGGAATCACAGAGGGCTGGGGGACTGCATAAAGGACAGCACTGGTAGGGGGGATCAGCGACATTGCAGACTGCATTTTTCCCCCACAGTATCTGCCGGGGAGGCTTTACCAGGGAAGCAGTGGGCACAGGACAGTGGGTGCGGGAGGAAGGGGAAAGAAAGAGGGACAATCCAGGCTCATAAGTACTGGTCAAAGACACCCAGTGTAACAGGAGGAGATGAGGGACTGAGTCGGCTGTCGGCTGTCTGGGAAGGCCATACCTGGGCAACTGGCACAAGGACAAACAAAATGACTGCGTGGTGTGTGATCATGAGGCGGTTTTTACACAGGAAGTTTCGGAAGGTGGCAAGGGAGTGTCCGCGGTTCTGGTCTCTGGTTCGGTACCACTCACAGAGGTACATAGCGTAGGAGTCATAGACCATGTACGGAATCAAGAACCAGACATACTCTCGGGCAAGCCAGTGCCTAAAAGAAAGCGTATGAACAGTCCATGAGAAGATGACAGATGTCAGCTTTGTACCTAACTGGCTATTTTCACTCCAAACGCTTTACAAGGGAGACTCTGACAGTGATGAATAAGGCGAGTGAAGATTTTTCTCTCAGTTACAGGGCCAGTTACTAGGTGTCAGAGGCAGAAAGCTGGGACTCACTCAGCACCAGGTGTTTCAGTAACCAGCTGTCACCATTTCCCTGATTTAGCCTTTTTGAATGCATTTTCTGATCAAAGCTAACTTTGATATAGATATCTCTACAAATGATTCATTAGCCCCACCAAGAAACTTGTTCGGAGGTGTCTCAAATGCCCAATCCAATATTTCCGGTTTAACTCTACTTAGTTGCTCAATAGTTGGGAGTTTCCTCACATATTTGCTCGCAACCCCACTTTCAGGAGTTTCTGGGAAGCTACCCTGACCGTGGGTAATTGTGTGGGTAATTGCGTGGGTAATTCTGTGGCTAATCCCAATTCCACTCATTAAGAAAAATACATCTGGAAAGGAGCCGGAGCTCAAGGACTACCTTACAGCAGTACAGATACAAGCAGAGAAGCTGGGACAAAAGACAGATTCCCCTTTACTTGCCCAAAGGGGTTGATTCCATATTTGCAGAGTCTAAACTGACTCTTTATCACAGGCCCAGAGCAGATTAGAAGGGAAGTCTCCAATGTCTACCATTTTGTTCCCAAATGAGAAATAATCATTCTACAGAAAAAGGAGAAAATCAAAACAGAAATCATACACTCTCGCTGAGAAGGATTAGCTTCATTCAACTGCCACATTTTTACTGAGTACCCCTGAGTCAGCGAGAAGAAACAGTTTAGTTTCATGGTTCTCAAACTACCTGAACCCCAGAATCACCTGCAGTGCTGGTTAAGGACTCTACTCCCCAGAGCCTCTACCTGCATGGCCTTGCAAGCTCAAGTTTGTATTTTTAACTCTGTTTCTGGTGATTTCCCAAGAAGCCAGTCCACTGAACTGCAACACTGGCAATATATTCCAGAGAGGGTGCCATTCAAATTTCTATTCCTGAACGAGTCCACACTTCTCGCGGCATGACTGTATCATTAAGAAGCAATGAAACAGGCAAACACGTAAGTAATGGCAAATACACTAGATGTGCATGTGAATTCCTCAGGTTCCATTTGGGCAACAAAGATATGGCAATATTTATTCTACTGCTCATCTACGGCCTCCAGTTGCTTTCTTGAAGCAATTCCAAGCACATTAACTATGAAGAACTACTAAGCTTAGCTGAAATACAACTGACCCCTCCCCTCCAGAGGTGCATGGGATTTTGATATTTTGCACAACAGTACCGATTCAATGGGATGTGAAATTGTGGCTGGTAGGCAGGACAACAAGAGGTCTGGATTATAATCTTAACTGCCACCAGCCGGGGACTTAACTTTCTTTGTAGCATCAAGATAATAATTCTTGTTTTTTCCTTCCCTGACAAAGTTCTTGTGTGGATTAAAAAACTAGAAGTGTGGGGCGCCTGGGTGGCTCAGTGGATTAAGCCGCTGCCTTCGGCTCGGGTCATGATCTCAGGGTCCTGGGATCGAGCCCCGCATCGGGCTCTCTGCTCCGCAGGGAGCCTGCTTCCTCCTCTCTCTCTGCCTGCCTCTCTGCCTACTTGTGATCTCTCTCTCTCTGTCAAATAAATAAATAAAATCTTTAAAAAAAAAACAAACCAAAAACTAGAAGTGTGAATGTCCTTTTAAATGTAAAAGGCACTATCCAAATATAAGTGCTAAACTGCTAAAACTGCACAGGATTTTTAGCCCTTCTGGGGATCTGGACTCCTTTAAGAATCTCCTGAAATCTCTGGTCCCACACCACATTATGCATATAATTTTGGGGGGGATTTATAGATACATATTCTGTGTGAAGACATAACATGGAAAAGCATATAATAGAGGCGCCTGGGTGGCTCAGATGGTTAAGCATCTCCCTTCAGCTGAGGTCATGATCTCAGGGTCCTGGGATGGAGTCCCATGTCGGGTTCCCTGCTCTGGGAAGAGTCTACTTCTCCCTCTGCCCTCCCTCTGCTTGAGTGCAGAAGCATGTACACTCTCTCTCAAGTAAAATCTTTTTTAAAAAGGAAGAAAAGGCATACGATAGAAAAATATTTGAGAGTACAGTACACGAACCCCAAAAGGCCTTTTTTTTCAAGATGATCTAGGTGCCTTTAAAACATGCTTATACATACATGCAAAGACAGAGGGCACAGAGATGTGTCTATCTCCATTTTGTGACCAGCGAATCTAAGGCATAAAGATACAGAAATGGAGGAACCTGAAAACCAAACTCAGGTGTGCCACCATGATCCAGCCACTAAAAACAGAGCTTCTGAGGGGAAGACACAACAGGGGTGCTACAGAACTAACGGTGTGCAAACATCTTCTGGAATATATAGTGGTTGCCCAATGCCTGCCCTTATATCAGCTCAAAAGAGGCTGATTTCAAGCTTGATGTGACAGACTGGGAACAGTAAGAGAATTTGCTGCATGATCAGAAAATGCTCAGTGAAAATAAAAAATTGAAGCCAGCCAAGCAAATACTGTTAGCCTTTGGTATATGCAGTCAAGATCAACTGACCTATCTTCTCTCGGTATCTATCATTCATTGCCAGTAGCTGGTTTTGTTTAAAATAGGCACAAGAAGGAAAGCACAAAAGTCACAACGGCAGGACTAATCCCAAGTAAGATTCAGACACTAAATTTGCAGACCACAGAGAAATGGATACCCCACTCTTGCTCCCATCCCTTTCCAGGCTCAACTGGTAAGAACCAGGACACTTTGCCGAATCGACAAGAAAGGGACTAGGAAAGGCTGTGAGACATTCCCTGCACATTGGACTACCATTCTTTAAGGAGGAGAAAGTAAGAGTGGTTCTAGGAAGACAGGTGGAAACAATGGCTTTTTAGAAAAAGCTGGCACGGGGCAGAACTGCCCAGGTCTAAACACTATACAAAGTAGACTGGTCTTTATGATTTGTTTCACTCGATGCACCTTTCCTGACCTGCCTGGGGACTGAGCTGTAATTCAGGTACAGGTCAATTTCCTGAACGCCCTAGAAACCTTTTCATTGCCTTTAGCAAATCCAGAGGAAACACAGGAGCAGACCTTGTAAAGAAAGGGTTGGTGGATTTGTCCCTTTCCACAGAGGGTCTCTGCTAACCACCCTTGTCCAAAGAATGCTCCAGAGCAGGGCTCTAGTGAAATCATTTAAAAGACCCAAAGGCCAGACCCCCACTCCAAATAATTCTCACACTTAGGTGGCTCATAAAGAACTTGAATCAGTGGGCCACCTGAAATCAGACTCAGACCCTGTCATTCTCTAGCATGTCTTCAGTTTACTTTCTCTGAAGTGGGTGAGGCTGAAAGAGGTAAAGAGAGGAGGAGGGGCTAATTATGGGGCCCAGATTCTCCCATCAATCAGCTACCTAACCGTGTGTGCTGATAAAGGACTAGCGCCTGGGAGCCACTCAAACGTGGAAACTTCGAAAAAGTTCAGCGCTGTCATTGGTGTTTGCACCTGGCGTTGGATGTTACCTGTCCGTGATCACGTCGCTACAGGAACGGATGATGACGATCCCTGACCCGGTGGCCAACACAGCCTGCACTGAAGAAACCAGCCTAACGTGCGGCAGAAAAGAAAGGAGGGGGGTGGGGGCAAAATCCAGTCCAGCGGACAGCATAAAGCCCAGAGCCTTCAACCTGCCTCTCCCCTAGGTTGCCAGGGCGGTGAGGGAGAGCCTCCCGCCGCCGCCGCGCTCCCGACCCCAAAGCAGCTGGCAGACGTGGACCAGCCGCTTCCCGCCCGGTCCTGACCCGCGTGGGCGCCCTCCATCCTCCTCCCTCTCCCTCCCTGGGAGGACGCCGGGGTCTTCCGAGAGCTCCGGCCAGCGCCCCGGAGGGGCATGGCACCAGGGAAGCAGCCCCCTCGCTTCCTGTCGCCCCCCTTTTCCGCCCTCCGCGCGGCGCAGGGGCGGGCGCCGGCGGGTCGGGGAGGCGGGCAGCCCGCGCGCGGCCGGGTGGGGCGGACGGCGCCCGGCTTCGCCCCTACCTGGTGCTGATCATCACGCAGTCGGAGTCACTCCAGGCGGGCCGCGCGCGCCGCAGCCCCCAGGTGCAGAGTGCGAAGAGCCCCGGGAAGAAGAGCGAGCCTGAGGCCAGCGTCAGCAGCATGGGTGCTCCGGGGGTCGGTCGCCGCGCTCGGCGCCCTTGGCGTGGCTCAGGTAGGCTCTGCGCGACTCCCGGACTGGCGCGGCCCGCCCAGCCCTATTTCTACCCTCCTCCCTCCGCCCCCGCCCCGGCCCCGGTCCCGGCCGCGCCGCGACTCCGGCAGCCGCCGGGCGCTGGCCCCGAGCCCGCAGCGCCACTCTCCGCGTGACCAGGCCGGCAGCCGCGATAGGCGCGGGCCGGCCGGGCGGGGCGGGGTCTCGCCGCCGCCGCCCCTGGGCCGCGAGGCTTCCCCGGGTTCCCCCGGCCGGCCGGAGAGCTGGCGGCAGCGGCGAGCTGCGACTCCGGAGGTTCCGAGGGCACCGACGCCGCGCCCCGCACGAGCCTTCCGAGCGGCCGCGGGGGGGCCGAGGCTCCCCTGGCGTCTGTTCCGTCACCGCGGACGCGTCCCCCTCCCGGCGGGACCGACCCGATGGACGGAACGCCCCGCACCTGCCCCCACTGCCCTCCTTGGCTCCCCAGCCCCAGGCGAAGGCGGCGGCGTGGGGGAAGCCCCGAGAAAGCCGGGGAGAAAGATGCCTTCGGCCGAGCCCCCCATCCCTCCCCCGAGGGTGGGCAAGCCCTCCGCGTCGGGCCCGGGCATCTCTCTTTGGCAGAAGGAAGGAGAGGACCGGCGGGCTTGCGGCCATGCCCGCCTGGCTTATCTACCAAGCTGTGTCTTAAGGAGTCTTAACGGGAGTCTTAAGGAAACGATCCCTCTGTAGGCCACTGATGGCTTTTCCGCGTCCTGCCAACTGGTGCAGTTCCTCCAGAGGGGGCGGGGGTCGCTCCTCCACGCTCTAAATCCTGCTACGGAACCCAGCAGTCCCTCTCTCCATCCGCCTAGCGAGGTGGAATACCGAGTCTGCAGACTTTCTGCGGCACCGCGGTACTGCCTCTCGCCTTCGGGTCAAGATCCTAGGCAGTCTCCAGGACTGCTGACAACGTTTTCTTTTTGAAAGTGCTCCATCCAGGTGCCGCAAACCTGAATGGGTTGGAAACGAGTCATCTTCACGCAACACCAGTCACGTGGGCCAATACAGTAGCTTCAACGTTACTGGCTTCTCTCCCTCTTGGGACTTCCAAACGTTTTACTTTGCTTTGGTCTCTATCATCCTCAGCTAACGTGGGCCGCAGGAGTGGGGAATTCACTTATGCCTACTGCGACTGGAAGGCTCTTTGTGTCTCTTCCCATCATCACCATGCAAAATCCTGAGGAAAGCCCCGTAAGGGGCTCAGCCTCTCTGAGCCACTGTTTACTGATTTGTGAAAGGAAGAGGCTAAACTAAAAGCTCTTTAAGGCTCTTCCAGTTCTAAATTCTTACGATTCTGTGACTTTTAAAAGATAACAGATGATTGCAATTAGATGCCAATTACATTTCTCTAACACGGCAGTTACTGATGTAGAAGCAGGCATAAACACAGCTTTTAACATCTTACATATTGTTGAGGGATTTAATCAACATTAAGGAAACAGAATACCCAAAGGAAAATCTGAAATTTCTTCCAATTAGGGTAACATCTGTAACTCCCAAATTCACTGCTAACATACTTGGTGAACTGAAAAAGACACTTCAGTATGGTAGCAAGATATCTGGCAAATACAAAGCTTTCTGTATTTCCACATTTGCATGTGGACAAAGGACAGCTAAGTGTAAACTTTTCGTGGTCTCCAAAATGATTGCTTATGCATTTCGCTTTCTATTCCCTACCTATTTACCCCAACCACCTCCAGCTCCAGCTTTTCCAGAGGGATAAGTGGTTACCAGTCTTCCCTGCCTTCTCTCCTTAGGGATCAGCGGACGGACCAAAGATGCTAACACTTTTAAGTCATGGGAACCCATCTAGTCCCTATGCAAGAAGTTGTCTGTACAGCTCTTTTTTTTTTTTAATATTTTATTTATTTATTTGACAGAGAGGTCACAAGTAGGCAGAGAGGCAGGCAGAGAGAGGGAGAAACAGGCTCCCCACTGAGCAGAGAGCCCGATGCGGGGCTCGATCCCAGGACCCCGAGATCATGACCTGAGCCGAAGGCAGAGGCCTAAACCACTGAGCCACCCAGGCGCCCCGTCTGTACAGCTCTTAAGGAGTCTATGAAATGAAAACAAAACAACATAGGTTTCACATACAGAAAATAGCAAGTCAAGTCAGTTTCCAACCCCGGGCTCACGCTGTCATCAGAAAGTTAAGCTTGAATCATCAGAAAGCCAACAAGCATAAATACGAGGCTTGGTTTTTCAACCCCTTAGGCAAATGACAAAGCCTTTTTAACAGAAACTTCTACTCATCCTTCAAAAGTTTTGAGTTGTGTTTCCTTCTCCAGGAAGGTTTCTATCTATCTGTTTCTTTTGGGCACATTTATAAATGTCCCTCTAGATCACTAACTGTTAGCTCTTTGGAACAGGACGATGTCTTTTCATTTTGTTTTCCAAGTTAGGCCTGGCACATTCCCAGTGCTCAAGAAACATTGATACTTTTCAAAGCTAATATTTACTGAATATTTACTATGTGGCAGGCACTGTATCAAACATTTTACAAGCATTATCTCATTGGATTGGTCACAAAGAATCTATCTTCTCTCTCTCTCTCTCTGTGTGTGTGTGTGTGTGTGTGTTTGTGTGTGTGTGCAAAATAAAAACTGGCCCAAGTTCACCTGGCTGGTGGCAGAGTTGGGATTTGAACTCATTACTTTCTGCCTTCAAGGTCAGTGTGCTTAATGACTACACTGCCTTCAAACTTGATAAACAAGGGAAGAGTAGTTGTTTTTCACAACATAGTTTCTGATTAATAACCACTGTTCCTAATTGTTTCCTCATAAATTTAAATGTGTGGACTGTACTTTATGGGTTCTGATGCTGCTATTATTAATATCATTTCATATTTATATATGCCTTTACAATTTTTCAAATCACTTTCACATATGTTATCTCACTTGGTTCTCAAAATGACCTGGTGAGGAAGGTGAACATATTAATTCTTTTCATAGATGAAGAAACCGAGGAGCAGAATGGTAAACTGACAGGCCACTCTACGACGTGGCAAGGCTCAAGTTAGAACCCGGGCTCCTGACTGATGTTCGGGGCGATTTCATCTCGTAGACTTGGGATTTAAGGAGTATTTAGTTATGTCTCTTAGATGGATTTTGAGAGTGAGGTTTGGGTTACCAGATGTTAGTTAAGAGAAGACTTGCCTGCAAAGTGAGAACTCATTTACAAAATTCCCTTGAATGGGAATTGATCAAGCTCCAAGTGTGGGAGGGCCGTGGTGGGATTTCTCTGGTTTCTACCCTATCTCTCCCATTCCTTTAAACCCTGATCTGGATACCATTAGGGGATAGGATAGCGGAACTCTCCCCATTCTGCTCCCTGGTTTCTCTAGCCTTAAACTGAAAATACCGTATTTACTTTTACGAGACTCTGAGAATAGTCAGGTGAATGCCAAGAAGATGTGCAATGTGCGGGCTGCTACCCTCGATCAAGGACATTTTCTTCCTATCCATAAAATTGCGTCAAGGAAAAACAACTGAGATTCACACATGAGACGACCTCATTTCGAGCTCCAGGACTGAGAGACCTTGGAGGTCTCTAGCCACCCATTTACTTAAATCATAACAGAGAAAATGAAACTCTATTCTGAAATGAGTTATTTTGCTTAGAACCGCACCTCATTTCTGTATTACAGGCTTTGGAAGCAGAGAGAGAGCAAGAACAAGGGAGGAACAAAAATGATGGAGACACAGAGCTACAGCCCAGGAAGAAGATCCATCAGAAGACCGAGCGCGGAACAGTTACGGGGAATAAAAGGGGCACGATCCAGCTCCTTTGACTCAGGAAAACAAGCAGAGAGATGGATCCAGAAACTGGAATTCACAACAAGGGGACAAGAGGGAGGCACTGTGAGACACAGAGAAAGGTAAAAGGAGGTGTACAAAGAGGAAGGAAGTGACAGCCTTTTAAGGAATAGCTGGAACCTTTAGGCTGGAACCAACCAAAGCCATACTGCATTTGAAGTTCTATGGCACAAGGAAGGAGGCGGCTTGTTTTTAGGCCAGAATGTGGCAGGAGGAAGTTAATCAACTGCCTTTCTCCTCTTTCTCCTGCACTCTGTTTGCACTCCACAAGAATACCTGGTCAATGCGGCCTGGTGCTGATACTTGTCTACATGTTTCCCCTCTGGACTGCGGGCCTCTCTAAGGGGCAAGGCAGGGCCTGCCGGTTCAGAAGGCAACCATGACACACAGTGCAGCGGGGAGCCTTAGGGGGCCTGAGTTCCAGCAACGGCCCTGCTTCACGTAAACTGAGTGACATGGGGAAAACTACTTAATCTCTCTCTAAGATATGGGTTTCTCTACCGACCTCACAGGGTGGTTACGAGAGTTAGATGAGAGATTTTCAGAAATACATGTAAACTATGTGCCGGACGGGGGCAAGGGAACCTTCCTTATCTTGGTTCCCTGCAGCACAGTTACTGGGTGTTGAAACTTCTCAGTAAACACGGATTGGACTGAAGACGATCTAGGCCTGGCCTTAGCCAGCTTCCAGGCTGCCGCTTCCTCGGTTTTATCCTGGACTATTTGCAAAAGCAAACTCTAAGTCTAAGAGGCCCAGTCACACCCCAAGCACATGGTTTCTACAAACAGTGACTACAGCTGTGCACCACAGGGAAGTCCTTGTTCTGGTACACAGTGATAATGATCCCTGTCAATAAAGACCATAACTTACACAAAGAACTGATTCTATAGTACCTGCCTTTGTGTATTGCTTTGTATTTTTAGGGCACTCTCACCTCTTTCTTTTGCTGTAAATGCAAAAATTTGCTTGTCTGCAGAGAGTCACACCTAACTAAAAGTAGTGTGAGTTCCAAACTCAAGTTTAAGAAAATAGTTAAGGGCATTGAACCATTAAGGAAATTACCTTTGAAATGAGTTAGAACCAGCAAATTGCTGTGAACAAATTCAGCTGCCTTCCTAAATCATAAGATCAATAATGTTTAGTGACTTCTTGTCTCGTAAATAATTCCGTAAAAGGATTGTTTTGTTTACTCAACTAAACTCTGATGGTATTGTTATTTTTTTAAATGAAAAAATATGTCAGGGGCTCCTGGGTGGCTCAGTCTGTTAAACAAGTGACTCTTGATTCCGGCTCAGGTCATGATCTCAGGGTCGTGAGATCGAGCCCCAGCATTAGGCTCTGCATTCAGTGAGGAGTCTGCTTGAGATTCTCTCTCCCTCTTCCCCTCCCCCTGCTCAGGGGCACTCTCTAAATAAATTCTTATAAAAAATTTTTTAAGAAAAAAATATGTTAGAAAATGCCCACTATGGAAAATAATCACAAATAATGCCATCACTGAGAGATATTACTCTCAGGTATTAATATTTTGGTAAAATTCTTTTTTAAAAAATGTTTTACTTATTTATTTGAGAAAGGGAGACACAACGAGAGAGGAAACACAGCAGGGGGAATGGGAGAGGCAGAAGCAGGTTCCCTGCTGAGCAGAGACCCCCATGCAGGGCTTGATCCCAGGACCCCAGGATCACGATCTGAGCCAAAGGCAGACACTTAATGACTGAGCCACCCAGGCGCCCAGGTAAAATTCTTCCCAGACCTCTTTAAATGCATTTATTTTATATATATATATATAAATAAATAAAATCTATCTATATATATAAATAAAATCTTAAATATATATATTTATAAATATATATTTTAGATTTTATTTATTTATTTGACAGATCACAAGTAGACAGAGAGGCAGGCAGAGAGAGAGAGAGAGGAGGAAGCAGGCTCCCCACTGAGCAGGGAGCCCGATGTGGGGCTTGATCCCAGGACCCTGGAATCACGACCTGAGCTGAAGGCAGAGGCTTTCACCCACTGACCACCCAGGCGCCCCGCATTTATTATATTTTTGATTGAGATCGTGCCTTAATTTTGAATAATATTTCACTTATAAGTATTTTCAATGTTATTAAAATCTTTACAAACTTCATTTTTTTAAAAAAGATTTTATTTATTTGACGGACAGAGAACACAAGTAGGCAGAGAGGCAGGCAGAGAGAGAGGAGGAAGCAGGCTCCCTGCAGAGCAGAGAGCCCGATGTGGGGCTCGATCCCAGGACCCCAGGATCACGACCCGAGCCGAAGGCAGAGGCTTTAACCCACTGAGCCACCCAGGTGCCCCACAAACTTCATTTTTAATAAGTCAAAAGTAATTTGATTTTGGATTATTATAGATTATCTTTCAAAGTGGGTTATCGCTTGTTTTGAAAGGAAATCTTTTTTTTTTTAAAGATTTTATTTATTTGACAAAGATCACAAATAGGCAGAGAGGCAGGCAGAGAGAGAGGAGGAAGTAGGCTCCCTGCTGAGCAGAGAGCCCGATGTGGGGCTCGATCCCAGGACCCTGGGATCATGACCTGAGCCGAAGGCAGAGGCTTTAACCCACTGAGCCACCCAGGCGCCCCTTGAAAGGAATTCTTAACTGGGAGAGAGTGGGTTTGACCACAGATGTATACCCTGGCACAAAAACACAGACAAGGTCTTCATCTGTTCCGGTAACTTCAAATTTAAAAATAGTTAAGAGCCCCATCCTTATTAGCATTCGGTTTATGTCTTTAAAGTGGGCGTGATAATATCTATAGAAACTCAAGCTACTATGTAAGTATCTAGTTTTTGTTCTTTATAGGCTGAGCTCTATTAACCTATTTAGGAAACTGTAATTGCGTAGGCCCTTGGCGCCTGTTTAAGCAATGAAGGAAACCATTCTTTGCAAAGCTAAGTCTGTAGTGTCTTTTACCACGCACAGGCAATTTCCACTCCAGACTTAATGACTTCTCAACAAGATTATGGCTGAAAATCTAAAAACAATGCAGAGGAAGCTAATTAGTTACAAGGACATAAGTTTCTTATTTGGGTCGGGATCTTTCTTATACACATAGCAACTGGAACCTTGGCCTCAAGCATTCTAGCCGAGGCTTATATAGCAGCTGAGTGTCACCCCCGCCCCCCAATCTGTGACCGACCTCACAAAATCACAAACTGTTAATCATGAGTCGAAAGGCTGAATAAACCGTTGAGTTAGGGGCCAGACTGAAATACATTTACCCTGGAGGTAGAGCAAGTTCCCATGTTACGAGGTAACATGACGGCGCTGCCCAGCACAGGTCTTAGAAGGATTCAGAAAGTTTTATTTTTATTTTTTAAGATTGTATTTATTTATTTGACAGAGAGAGACAGACAACAAGAGAGGGAACACAAGCAGGGGGAGTGGGAGAGGGAGAAGCAGGCTTCCGGCTGAGCAGGAAACCTGACGCAGGGCTCGATCCCAGGACCCAGTGATCACAACCTGAGCTGAAGGCAGACGCTTAACCGCTTAACCAGCTGAACCACCCAGCTACCTGGAATTCAGAAAGTTTTAAATCCTACCGCAATGTGAAGGACAGGAAACACCTGCTAGTCAAGACTCTGCCACTTTCCTTCTTTTGTGTGTTCTAAGTCCACTGTTTCTTTACGCAGCATCTGTGGCTCAACTGGCTCCTCTTTATATGTTTTCTTCTATTTCAATTTTAAGAACCATGTTCATTCCAATCTGCTGCTGTTGAACACTCTACTGTTGGGATTCTGGCCAACAGAGCAGCGCACCCATAAAGCTTCAAAAATGATTTTAACATTGAAAAGAAAGAGAATATAGTAACTTATGAAGAAAAACTAAGAAAATCAACTGAAATATAGAATAAAAGAAGTGAGATAAAGTGGCTGGATACAAGATCAATCCACAAAATTGAACGGTTTTTCTATAAGCCAGCAAATATCAATTAGAAAATGTAACAGAAAAGGAGGACCATTTACGGTATTTTTAAATTTTTAATTTAAAATTTTTAATTTAAAATTTTTAATTCCAGTACAGTTAACATACAGTATTATATTAGTTTCAGGTATAATACATTTTTTAGATTTATAAAATCTGTTAGAGGGGCCCCTGGGTGGCTGCCTTCGGCTCAGGTCATGGTCCCAGGGTCCTGGGATTGAGCCCCACAGGGAGCCTGCTTCTCCCTCTCCCTCTGCTGCTCCCCCTGCTTGTACTCTCTTTCCCTCTGTCAAATAAGTAAATAAACAATTTTTTTAAATTTAAAAATAAAAAAAATAAAATCAGTTAGTTTTAGGCCTAATAAGAAATATGCAAGACCCAAATGGAGAAAGCTACAAACCTTTACTGAAAGCTATAAAAGCCTAAACAAATGGAGAGCATGGTCCTAAAGGGAAGATTCAATACCGTACACATGTCAATTTTCCTCAATTGATCATTAAATTCAATACAATTCCAACGGAATTCCTAACATGGTTTTCATAGACTCAGAAAGCTCTTCCTAAAGCTCACAGGAATTAGAAAAAATGTGCAAGAATGGCCAAAAAATATTTGAATAAGGAACACTGGGGGGAAGGGAGGAATTTACAATATATAAAAACACCCTCAAATTATCATAATTAAAATAGTGTAGAAGAAACAAACCAATGGAATAAAACAGAGTCCTGAACCAGACCCACCAAATTTAATATGTGGCAAACACATCATACTTGTGAAGAAAGGAAGGACTAAGAACACCACAGAAACCATTAGCCTTCCTTTGGAAAAAATAAAATTAGTTGAGTACCGTCCCCGCAGAAATGCTGTCCTCCCAGAACCTTGTGACCTTATTTGGAAATGGGGTCTTTGCAGATTTAATTATGGTAAGGATTGAGGTGAGACTAGACTAGACTAGGGTAGGCCCTAAATTCAATGGGAGTGTCCTTATAAGAAACAGAAAAGGACACAGACAGAGAGAAGAAGATGACATGGAGATGGAGTAAGAGATTGGAATGATGAATCTACGAGCCAAGGGATGCCAAGTACTGGCATTTTTCTCAAGGACAGTTTCTCTCTCAGAGCACCCCCCCAAAGGAATCAATCCTAGCAACACCTTGATTTCAGACTTTTCTAGCCTCCAGAACTGAGAAAATTAATTTCTGTTGTCAAAAGGCACTCAGCCTTTGGTAATTTGTTACGGCAGTCCCAGAAAACTAATACAATGCCACACACTAAACACAAACATAAATTCCAATATATAAAAGATTTAACATGAAAAGCAACATTATAGATGTATCAGAAGAAACGTTTGAAAATTATTTTTGGGCATGTGGGTGGTTCAGCTGGTTAAGTGGCTGCCTTTGGCTCAGGTCATGATACCGGAGTACCAGGATCAAGTACTACTTCAGGCTCCCGCAGGGAGTCTGCTTCTCCCTCTGACCTTCCCCCCTCTCATGTGTGCGTGCTTTCTCTCTCTCTCAAATAAATAAATAAAATTTGAAAAATGTATTAAAAATATTTTTATTTTTAGAATTCACAGGCTAGAGAAAGCCTTCCCAAACAAGGCATGAAACCCACATGTCATATAGAAAAGGACAGATTTGTGTACGCTAAAAACAAAATTGTACATCAAAGGGCACTAGTTACAAGTTAAAGACAAGTAATAGTTTAGAAAAAATATTTGTAGTATGTAGCAAAGTCAGGGTTAATATCCAGAATAGACAAAGAAATCCTACAAATCAAGAAGAAACACAAATGACCCAACTGAATTATTCAAATAATATAAACTGGAAATAAACAGAATACAAAAAGGCCAATAAAAGCTTTATAAGTAAATATTTAAAAAACTGGTAATATCCAGTGTACATAAACACACAAGGATATAGGCACTTTTCTCAATACTGGTAGAAGTAGAAATATGTGGGGTGCCTGGGTGGCTCAGTGTTCCCTCTCTCGCTTGTCTCTCTCTCTGTCAAATAAATAAACAAAATTTTTTAAAAAAAGGAAAGGAAATAAAACTTTTAACTGCTTTTCCAATGTACACCTAAAACATAGTCAGGTGAAATATTCTTGGCTGGTGGAGAAGGGATATCAACCGTGTTATCAGTGATTGTGAAACTGGAGAATATTATGTGTGGGGGGGCTGTTCACAAGATTTTTACGTTCAGCAGAAGGAGGCATGGGTTTAAAAAAGACATTTAAAATTTTTTTTTTAACTTTAAGAAATATTCAGTGGGATCCCCCTTCCCTTAAAATTGCACGCAAAATGTGCAAATGTATATTTCTCTGGGGGAAAGAATCTACACAGAGTTCTTCATGTCCTCCAAGGGATCCAGACTCAAGAAAGATTAAAAGATACTGGACACTCAAGGGAGTTAGATACAGTGAATCAATGGTAGTTACATTATAATGATTATACTAGTTAGTTAATGTCAATTTTACAAAACAAATGTTACTTTTGTTGTAAAGCTTAAGACTTACACAAAAGGGTTTGTCATTTTGGCCTCTATAATTATCACCTTGTTGAGTAGGTGAGGGAATTACTAAATGTGAACCCAATGTAGCCAATGTGGAAGGGTTCTAAAAACATCTGGGAGCTAGCATGTATGCATGACTGAATGCCTGAGCTATGATCGTGGGAACAGGGGAGCTGCTGAAGCTAGCTGGAGATTATGATCTGCTTAGCAAGAATGGGCCTGCACAGAGAACCAGAGTACCAATCAAAACAAAACCGGGTATCTAGCCTATGAGAACAGGCAGACACCTGAATTTCAATCAAGAATGAATGGTGGTGTTCTGGATATTCAAAAAACTGAGGCTTGGTCAGCAAAAGACTGTATCTTCATGAAAAGCCATGTACTAAAAATAGTGCTTAAAGGAAAGCCAAGAAAACATTTTTCAAACAAGATTTCTTGCAGAAATCAAACTACATTCCTCCATTACAAGTTGATGTGGGAACTTTGCCACCCGTAGTGATAAAAGGATCTATGTGTGATGGGGTTTGAGGAGTCCTAGGGGGCATTTTGGAAATTTGTAGGGAGTATTTTTGGTTAAGACAACGTTGGCAAGGGGCTATGCTACTGGCTTAGTAGGTAAGGATCAGATAATTCAGACATGTTGCAGGTTTTTTGTTTTTTGGGGGGTTTTTTTGGCAAGAAATTTCACAAAAAACTCAGGTGTTTAGGGGAAGGTCATTATGGAGGGGAAGATTATTATAGAGAGTGAAGGTCATTATGGAAGGGAAGCTTAAAGAATGATACTGTCTTGATCTTATAAAATAACATACTCTGCATGATGTCCACTTAATGTAGTACAGCTACTTCGAAAACAGTGAAACCAGTTGCAAATACAACAGGGTATTGGGGACTCCTTTTAACTGAGTCAGAAAGAAATGCTAAATTGACAGGCACATGGGATTTAGAGACCTCACTGGGTTTCATTAACAAAGGCTATTTTAAAACTACTTAATACTTTCATCTATAGATTTAGGTTTTTTTGTTTGTTTGTTTGTTTTGCATAATGAGAAACGTTATAAGAATTCGTTTGGGGATTACTGGTTGTTGTTGTTTTCCATTTTATTTTGATGCTGTCCTCAGACATGCATACCGCAAACCCCTGTGGCCTATCCTCCTTTGCCAATCCACCCTTTTTCCATTGCCCATTAAAAGATAGGACTTGACTGGGATGGTGGTGACCTATCTGTATGCACTTACCAGAACTCCTGGCATTACAAACCAGAAGGTGAATTTTACTATATGTAAATTAGGCCCTCATATAAAAGATACAGACCCAAAACAGATAGATAAAATTACATTTTCCTTTCCAAAAAAGTGCTACAAGAGTATGACAGTTTATTTGTAGACACTTTGGGAAAAATGTACAAAGAGTGTACATTCCCTCGCCCACAGAACAGTACTATTTCTTTGCTATCATTTTTATATGTGCAAACTACACATGAACTGGGACCACACTATACATTTTTGCTTTCTCAAATGTACATTTTTTTAAAAGATTTTATTAGAGAGAGAGAGAGAGAGATCACAAGTAGGCAGAGAGAGAGTGGGGAGCAGGCTCCCCGCTGAGCAGGAGCCTGATGTGGGGCTTGATCCCAGGACCCTGAGATCACGACCTGAGCTGAAGGCAGAGGCTTAACCCACTGAGCCACCCAGGGGCCCCTCATATGTACATTTTACTTTCTGGTATATATTAAGCACATTTTTCCCTGTCATTAAGTAACTTTCAAAACCATGATTTCACGAGTCAAAACTATTCTATTGTACAGCCCACTTACATGTTTAAGCCTCCCCTTCCGGTTAGAAATCGCTTCCATGTTTTTACTACAAACAACTTCGATAAAACTAAAAAAAGAAAAGCTGCGTGGGGGCAGGGACTCTTCCATTTTGCAATTTCACCATGTTTGACTGGTAAAACAACTCTTCCTTGGCTGCCATCGCCTCATTGTTTTAAGTGTCTGGAGAAAAAGTGGTTCCACAGGGCGATCTGGCCTCTCCTTCCTTTGCGGTGCATAAGAGTTAGACACCCTAATATTACCTGTATTACCAGCTTAAATGTGCATAGCGCTTTTTATCTTTGCGGGGTAAGCAGGGCAGCGGGAGTGCTCTGCTCAGGAACCCACAGCTTATCGGTCTTGGAATGGGATAGGCTCTACATACTGAGTCTCAGAAAGTAAACATTTCCCCAGCGGCGGAGCACTGTCTAATCTAGCTCTTCACGCCCACCATACCCCCTCTCCTCCATGGAGAAGCTGCAGACACCCCCCAGAAAACCCTGACTAGAGGCTTGGCACATGGAGAACTTAACTGTCAAGTGGACGCTATCCCTCCGAAAACTGTCCTTTGGCAACATCGCCACTTACCAGCTGGGGTCATTTCTCCCGCCGGTGGCAGGGGGACACCTACTGCCACTGACCAAGGTGGCCCTGGGAGCTGTAGGATCGCCGGCTTCGCGGCCTGTGAGGGTTGCTATCGGTAGGTCGCGACGCTGTTGGGGCTTACCCTCACTGGGGGTCCTGCCAGGGCAGCCAGGCCCTCCTCAACACCCGGGCCTTTCAGTGGGGGGCGCGCCCTCGGCGAGGTGAAGAGGGACCCCATCATGTTAAGGAGAACTGAAGGCAGGCAGGGACCGCCGAACCTCAAGGCTGCCTCGGGAGACTCTCGGAACGTGATGGGAATGCCTCCTCCGGGCGACCAGAGGTCAGTCCTCCGCTATCCCACAGTGCCCCGGATCCCGGAAGTGCCTGGCTTTCCGGAAGTGCCCGGCTTTCCGGAAGTGCCCGGCTGGCTGACAGGAGGCTTACCTGAACGCTGCAAGGAGAGGGCTGTGGTTCTGGGGCTTGGGTGACGGCTAGAGGAGCGACGCGGGGTTGAGGTGGGCGTCAGGAGAGAGCTGGGCAGCGGGATGATGGAGGAGGAGGAGCTGGAGTTCGTAGAGGAGCTGGAAGCCGTGCTGCAGCTCACGCCTGACGTGCAGCTGGCCATCGAGCAGGTGAGCGTTCCGCCCCCTGAGGACAGGGAAGTCTGGGGGTGGGACCCGGGGTGGGACGTGGAGGAAGCGGTCTTGGGACAGAGAAGTGGGAGCTAGGCGATGAAGGGAAGGGAAAGGTTTGGGGAAGGTGGTGGTGGGAAGGGGTTTCTGAATGGAAGGGAGGGAGCGAGCCCTTTCTAGGCCTTGATTGTCTTTGGAGGGTAAGGCGTCCTCGTTTGGGCAGAGAAACCGTGACCGTTGAAAGCATGAACCTGGAAAAAAGGAGTTCACGGACACCAACCTCAGATTTGGGGGGTTATTTACCAGGCTGGTGTGCCGCTGCTCCCGAGTCTCAATCTAACCCTTTGTGAGGGACTCGGAATTGAGGGGAGGAGCAACTTTAATGCCTGAAGCGGATCACTGAGCAGAGGGGACGCAGTTGGAAAAAAGACCCCTTTACTATACTTAAATGGTTGAGAATTCCTGCTGTTGATTAATTTGGATTGGATTGAAGGATATTGCCCGGAGGCCTTCTTCCCTTCAAGGACTTTTTGGTTGATTAAATTCTCTTTTCAAGTTTATTGAGTCTTTAAGAGTAAGGATATTAGAAATAGTCATTTAGACCCTTGTGCAGTTTTGCTCCTGATAAAGGGAGAGGATTTCCCTTAAAGGAAGTGGTGGAGGGGATAAGATTTAAGTAAAGGAAGGTTATGCCACATTTAGGGACCACTGGGAAGTTTTCTGAAGTAAAACATTGCTATTATCATTACTAATAGCTAATATTTATTAAGCATTAACACTTACTCTAGGTCTGTCACTGTACTAATTTATTTGTATTGTGCCCTTTGTAGATTTTTGGATATATGTTTTTCTAGCAGTGGTTGGATTAGCCATACAAAGCACATTTGGCACATCCTAAGGATGCCGGACCCCTGGGCAAAGGTTTAGTTGTGCAAGCCACAGCTCCCCACCCACCTCCACTGGACAGAAAAAGACATGCATTTCATTTTCCCTTTGGATCTGGTGGGCTCTAATAGAAGAAACAAACAATTCAGTTAGTTACCGTTTGGCAAGAATTTTAGAAGAGCACATCTTTGCTCTTTCTTAATAAGACCGAGTTCTGCCATAAGTTCATCTAATAAGAGACATCAGAAAAGAATTGGTTTTCAGAATGACTATCTCAAACTGGTGAAATTTGGTATTCAGGCAACACACGACTGCTTTCTTTCTTTCTTTTTTTAAAGATTTTTATTTATTTATTTGTCAGAGAGAGAGAGCGCGCACAAGCAGGGGGAGAAGCAGGCAGAGGGAGATGCAGGGCTCGATCCCAGGACACTGGGATCATGACCTGAGCCAAAGGCAGATGCTTACCCGACTGAGTAACCCAGGCGCCCCTCAACTGCTCGTTATATGTTCTTTAAGTTGTAGCTTTTGAAGGGAATTATTTTTCAGAAGGCAGTTTTCTTTCTTCTGTTAAAGTGATGGACAGTTCCCAAAGGCAAGCTCCATTTTCCTGACCCTGTCTGAGCCTAAAAATTGCTTTGATTCATAGTGAATTCTAATGCTGAGCCTTCCCAGAGACATAGTGTGTAAGTCTTTTCTCAAGGTTTCCTTAGTACAATCATGTAATCAGCTGATTGACTCTGATAGTGGACAATGCCCATTTATTTTTCCTTGTCCATGGGATTTTGTTGATATCTGTGGAACTTGCCATAATCGCACATTCTGTTAGTGGCACCAAGATGTTAAAATTACAGATGCTGGTGAAAATTGAAGACTTACTTCAACAGATAATTTTACTGAGCAATTGTTGTGTGTTAGGCCTTGTAAGATGAAAAAAGATTGTTGTTGTTCTTTTTCTTTTTTTTTTTTTTTTTTGCCTTCAAAGAATTTACCATCTAGTAGGAAGGAAAGAAATAACACATGAAACAAGACAGAAAATGACAGTTATTTTAAATCCCCTGTCTTTTCGTAGGTATTTCCAAGCCAGGATCCTCTAGATCGAGCAGATTTCAATGCCGTGGAGTATATCAATACCCTGTTCCCAACAGAACAAGTAAGTATAGCATTTCCTTCGTGCCAGTGGTTTCTGTCTCATCGTAAGTGTTATGATTAGTTTGTTATACTACATAATCTAAGGAGACTTGATCAACAAGTGAGAGGTAAATTCAGATCAAACCCCACTGTAACAAATTGAGGGTGGGAGGTATCAATACAAAATACTGTTGTGTGAGAGTGGAATTCTTTGTATTGTGAGCATATTATTAGAAATTATACCTTTAGCTTGTAAGAGTCCCCCCACATTCATAGTATACTGGGAAGTAGAAAAGATTTTTGAAACTAATGGGGAAGAGTGGGTTGAAGAAGATAGGATAAACCAGGAATCATAATGCTACTTTCACTCCTATTCCGAGATGTAAATTTTTCAGACTTTACTTTTTACTTTGTTGTGTTGGGTGACTTGCCTATACAGATGGGTTTTTCTTACAAAATTGGTTTATGGGTATGTTGGTGCGAAGTAGATCAGAATTAGAAACAGCAAAGCTGGGGGGCACCTTGGTGGCTCAGTTGGTTAAGCCTCCAACTGTTGATCTTAGGGTCGCTTTTTTTTTTTTTTTTTAATTTTATTTATTTGTTTGTCAGAGAGAGAGAGCACAAGCAGAGTGGCAGTCAGAGGCAGAGAGAGAAGCAGGCTCCCCACCGAGCAAAGAGCCCCATGCAGGACTGGATCCCAGAACCCTGGCATCATGCCTGAGCCTAAGGCAGCTGCTTAACCAACTAAGCCACCCAGGTGTCCCTGATCATAGGGTCCTGAGTTCAAGCCCCACTTTGGGTTTGTGGAGCCTCCTTTAAAAAAAAAAAAAAAAAAAAAGTAGAGTTGGGAGACCAGCTAGAGTTCTTGGTTTTTCATTTATGAATTCAGCAAACGTTTGGTGGTTCAGTGGGCACCTGTCAGGTATTATTGGTCAACTTGTGCTAGATGCTGGGGACACAAAAATGAATAACACCTAGTCCATGCCCCCTTGAAGTGTATGTGATCAAGGTTGGGGGGAGACATTGGTGAATACTGGAAGAGAGTTATGAATGGTTTAGTGAGGAACAGGGAAACAGTTCTTCAGAAGATCAAAACCTCAGAGAGGAGGGAGCCCTTCCACCAAATCTTAAAGGAGTCATTCCTTCACTTAGAGACATTTTTTAAGTGTCTACTAAGCACCAGGCGCTGTTTAGAAACTGGGGAGAAATGGTAAATGTGATAGACAAGTTTCTGGTCTCATGGAGTGTAGTATAAGGAAGAAAATAAACAGATCAACAAATACATATATAAGAAAACCATCATTGATGCTGTGTTAAAAGCAGGCACAGTGATAGAACATGACCGCCTGGGGAGGGGCTCCTTGAGATGGGTGGTCGGGGAAGGTCTCTGTGAGGTACTTAACCTATATACTGACACTTGATACCTATAAAGTGGCCAGGTTTGTGCCAGTCTGGCAGAACACATCGAGGCAGAGTAAACCACCAGGCAAATCTTCCAGGATGACAGGGAAAGAAGGTCCTTCTAAGCACAGGGCAGACTCAGAGATGAGAAACACAGAATACGCACAGGGAACATGGCCTCCCAGGAAATGGGGGCTAAAGGGGTTGGCAGAGCCAGGGACCTGAAGGGACTTTGTTCTCTGGCCTTGCAGACTCTGCAGTCTTTTGGATACCACACGCCTTGTGGTAGAATTCATTCCACACAACTAATTTTCACTGGGCTAAATTTTAAGCTTATATACCCTCGAAATCTTATGCACATATCCTAGTACCAGTCTTTTTTTTTTTTAATTTTTTAAAATATTTTGTTTATTTGACAGAGAGAAATCACAACTAGGCAGAGAGGCAGGCAGAGAGAGAGGAGGAAGCAGGCTCCCCGCGGAGCAGAGAGCCTGATGCGGGGCTTGATCCCAGGACCCTGAGATCATGACCTGAGCCGAAGACAGAGGCTTTAACTCACTGAGCCACCCAGGCGCCCCATCCTAGTACCAGTCTTAAATAAAGGAGATTTTAGTAGTGTTTTTCATATAAATAATAAAAATAGAGGTTTTAATGTTTTTCTCTTCACACTCTAATAAGCATTATTGCAAACCCCTTGGGGATGTGCACACCCTGCACCAGAGACTGTGACTAGGCAGGGGTGTTCATTCAGGGACTCTCATCAGGGTCATTACTGGATCAGAGTCACATTTTCAAAATCCCACCTGGCCGCAGTGGGGAGGATGAACTGGGGGAAGGCAGACCTGGAAGGCAGAGAGACCGGTTAGCAGACTGCTGTGATGGATTATGTGATGGATCACTTAAGAGGGACCAGGAGAATCTGAGTGAACACGGGAATGGAGAGAACAAGACTGGAAAGCTGTTTGGGAGTCAAAAGTCAGAGTTTGGTGGTTGAAAGGACTTAGAACCTAAAATTTCCTCAAATCAAAAAACACCTCTTCTGTCTCACTCTCTAGGAAATTGGGGGCTGGAGGGTGAACAGGATAGATGTGGTCCTTACCAACATAGGGCTTCAGTCTACCTTGATGGGTACTAGTTACACCATTGACAGATTAACAGTAAGTTATTATGACTCTGCAATGACTTGTTTGTATAGCTATTATTACTTGTTGCTTGCTCTCAGAAGAGTCCTAAGTTCTGCGACCACTATAATAATAATTAACATTTATTGAACGTACCAGACACCATTCTAAACATTTAGTAGTGATGTATTCACCACCTGTTAACATGCTTGGTTTTTTTTTTGTTTTGTTTTGGGGTTTGTTTTTTTTAGGTTTTATTTATTTCTTTGAGAGAGAGAGAAAGAGAGATCACGAGCAGGGGGAAGGGTAGAGGGAGAAGCAGATGCCCCGCTGAGCAGGGAGCCCAACTCGGGATTCGATCCCAGGACCCCGGGGTCATGACCTGAGCTGAAGGCAGACACTTACGACTGAGCCACCCAGGTACCCCCAACATGCTTGTTTTGGAATGAGAACCAGGAAGACCAGAGGGAGAAAGAATGCTCAGCTTAAATGTAGCATTGCTATGAAGGAATCATGTAGTGTACTGTGAAAACAGAGCACTTACTTACTAAGTCTGAGGGATCCAGAAAGACTTCACAGAAGAATTGGCATTTCAGCTGCACGTTAGGCACCAAATGAAGGATTTTGAGCTTTGATTTCCAGCCTGCAGACTGGGTAGATGTTGACACCTTTATCTAAAATTGGGCCTAAGGAGGAAAAGTAGGCTTCAGTGGTAAATAGGGTAGGAGTAGGCTGTAAGAGTGAACTAAGTTTTGAGCATTTTGGGGCCATCCAGGTGGAAATATGTACTTGGAATATCTGAGTCTGGAGCTCATAATCCCCATAATTGTTAATATTTTGGCGTATGTCCTTCCCAAACTTTTTCTCACGGACATGTTAATTTTTCAAAATGAAGTTGGAGAAATGGTATGGTTCTCTGTGATTGTCTTTGAGATTTCACAGATAGCCTTTAGAACTCATTGTTTTCTGTGAAAGGAATTCTAGGAATTAGCTGGAGATAGAAATTTGGGAACAACTGGTATAAAGACAGCAGTTTTAGCTGTGAAAATGTCATCTGCCCCACCCTGTCAAGAAGGCTGACTCATCAAAGCCAAAATAACTGTTAGATTTGCAAATTATACAGGAAACCGCCAGGTTCTTACTTTTTCCTGGTATGTTTTTATATGTATTTTATTTTAAATTACTGAAGGTAGCGCTGGACGTTTATGAGAACACAGATGCAGTTATATGTCTTGTCTGATTATGCCTCCTCATACATGATAATGTGTAGTGAAGTTTTTTTTTTCTTTTTTTAAAAGATTTTATTTATTTATTTGACAAAGCGCGAGAGAGCACAAGCGAGAGAGCACAAGCCGGGGAGCGACAGAGGGAGAGGGAGAAGCAGGCTCCCTGCCGAGCAGGAAGTCCAATGCGGGACAAGACTAATCCCAGTCAGGCAGGACCTTAGCTAAAGGCAGATTCTTAACCACTTAACACAATAAGCCACCCAGGCGCCCTGTAGTGGAGTTTCTTATAGCAAACTAAGAAAATTTATGACACAAGGTTACCTTTATTTCCCCAATCCCAGATTTTCATTTAGTAATATATTCTCCAACCCACAGTCTCATGGACCTTAATGGAAAGGTAGCAGAAAATAGTGGCGTGATTTAGAATTTCTTTCTAGAAATTCTTGTTAGAAATTCTAGAAATCTCTTGCTAGATGTTGGGCAAAAGCCACTCAAGTCAGGGACCTGCAGTAAATTCTTCTGAATTTACTGAATTTTCTGAATCATAAGTTTAGCATATTTAAAGTAGATGTCAGTATATCAAGAATAAATTTAGTGTCACCTAAGGAGGAGGAGTATGTGTGTTTGTGTGTGGGTTCTTTTGAACAGCAGTAACTTGGAAGTCTGTGCTTGCCTAGAGGTATGTTTGGGGAGGCAAGGAGATCCCTGGTTGTTTCTGACTCCTTAGGTCCAAGTGGGAGGAACTCCATTTTCTCTCTTTATCAGGGCTCTCTGGGTAGTTCTGAAGAGTAGCCAGGTTTGGTAGCAATAATCTGGAAAACTCTTCTAGTGTCCTAGAAGAAAACTGAAAATAATCATTTGTCATGTTTTCATTAGAAATTTGATTAGGGGAATCTAGGGGTGCCTAGGTGGCTCAGTGGGTTAAAGCCTCTGCCTTCGGCTCAGGTCATGATCCCAGAGTCCTGGGATCGAGCCCCACATCAGGCTCTCTGCTCCGAAGGGAGCCTGCTTCCTCCTCTCTCTCTGCCTAGTTGTGATTTCTCTCTGTCAAATAAATAAAATATTATTTAAAATAATAAAGAAATTTGATTAGGGGAATCTGGATAAAATCTATTAAAAATGAATATAAAACTAATATAACCAAGAGTTTTGAAAGAAGAATCATGTTGTTGCAGAAAAATAATCAGACCTGTGAGAGACCAAGTGACTTTTGGAGAAGTAGGAGAACTCAGATTTATTTTAGGCCGGCAGACCCAGATGAGCTCGTGCTTGAAGTTCTGGGCCCCCAGCCATGGGGTTATAGGGCTTTTATAAGGGACTGAAGGCAGTTAGGTTCCAAAGCTGCCGGCTTGTGGGTGGGTTTAAACTGGGGGAGTAGGGACTGCTTTAAGTGGGAACAGTAGTCAGGGAGCCTGTGGCAGGAAGCCTGTTTATAGAAGCAGAAGCGACTGGTTACTTCTTATTCCCAGTAAGGCTTCTGGTGATCTCTAGCTTATTGTTAGTAACTTTCCATCTTCTGGGGCCTCCTCTCCTGGGCCTGCTCTGGGTAATTTTCCTCTTCAATGTGAAGCTGTTTCTAAAGAATTTTTAATAACCACCCCCCCCACCGAAATGCTCTAGGTATATGTTGTTAAGTGAAAACAACATGTCAAATTGTTTATCATCCCAGTTTAATTTGTTTTTAAGCCACATATTTGCTTAGAAGGAACTGTAAAAAGCAATATATCAAGATGCTAATGGTGATTATTTTCTATTGGAGGGGTGGGGGGGGGTGTTCTGTATTTTCTGTAATCAGCAAGAATTGCTTTTAGATTCAGAAAGACTTCCAGGGGAGCCTGGTTAGCTCAGTTGGTTAAGCCTCTGCCTTTGGCTCAGGTCATGATCTCAGGGTCCTGGGATCGAGCCCTGCATCAGGTCCCTGTTCAGCGGGGAGCCTGCTTCTCCCTCTCCCTCTGCCTGCTGCTTCCCCTGCTTGTGCTCAGTCTCTGTGTCAAATGAATAAAATCTTAAAAAAAAAAAAAAAGGAATCAGGGAATACTTTTCCAATTAAAACATTTTTATTTTATTTTATTTTTTTTTTAAAGATTTTATTTATTTATTTGACAGAGAGAGATCACAAGTAGGCAGAGAGGAAGGCAGAGAGAGAGGAGGAAGCAGGCTCCCTGCAGAGCAGAGAGCCCGATGCGGGGCTCGATCCCAGGACCCTGAGATCATGACCTGAGCCGAAGGCAGCGGCTTAATCCACTGAGCCACCCAGGCACCCCCAATTAAAACATTTTTAAATGATAAAATAAAACTGTACAATTGCAGTATACCTACACTAGAAGGGTGAGTCTCAAAGAGGGGATATATCACCTGCAGCCAGGGTCACTGATCTGGATTCTTTGTTTCAGAGCCTCCCTGCCCTGTGTCTGTAATGACATAAAAGTCTCTCGAGTAAATGTGGCCTGATTTATTTTGACTTTTCTACTATGGCCATTTAGGCCATTCCCTGCTCCCTTAAATGCAGTTGAATATCTGAAGGCATACATACTTTGAATTATTCTTCTTAGAAAAACTGTCATGGCTTAAGCAAGACCTTCGTGTTTAAGGAGTATTAATTAAGAATTGGTTACTCTACCACCCAAAGCAATATTTACTGCTGTGGAATGACCTCCAACTTCCATTGTTAAGTGAAAAAGTATGATGCAAGACACTGTGCATTACGTAAAGCAGGGGACGAAGTTATGGCTGTGCTTTAAATACATAGACTGTTTCTGGGAAGGTACAAAAGAAACCATCTCAGAGCCATTACCTCTCTGCAGAACTGGGGGAGACAGGCAGGACAGGGGGAGAGGAAGCCTTGATTTTCACTATTTCTTCACTTGTACTATTGGCATTTTTGGTCATGTCCATGTTTCACCAATTTCAAATATTTTACAATTTTTAAAAAATATTTTATTTATTTATTTGAAACAGAGGGAGAGAGTGAGAGAGAGAGAGTACCAGTGGTGGAGAGGGTCAGAGGGAGAGGGAGAAGCAGACTTCCCACTAAGTAAGGAGCTTGGCATGGATCTGGATCCCAGGACCCCCAAGATCATGACCTGCGCCAAAGGCAGATGCTTAACTGACTAAACCACCCAGGTGCCCCTAGATTACTGTTTTAAAATTTTGGTATAAGTATCCATTCTCAGAACATATACAAGAATAGTACAATGAATTCATGGCTGCCTTTCTCCCAGATTCTCCAAATGTTAACATTTTTAAAATAGTTCTTTTAAAATACCAAAACAAGAAAATGTTTTTAAGGGAATGGGTTCCAGCAGAGATGGTCAGGGTAGGAACTGTTATGCCCAATTTACACGTGAGGAAGTATAAATTCAGAGAGGCTGAACAGCTTGCCCTCTGTACATGGAGCAGGTTTGTAGTGGCAGAGCTGGGCCAAATCTAGGTCCTTCAACAAACTCATCTCCTTTTACCACAGTGGTGACTTATAGCCAGGCTGGTTTCAGAGTGACTTGACAGGGGATTCCTCAGTTAAAATAACTTCTCTTTTCTGAGATTCATCTTCACCTCAGTCTAGATTTCTGAAAATTCTAAGCAACCATTGCCTTTGTCAGAACAGATAAGATGTAAATGGCCTGGTCTGACATCTCAGACATTGTGACCTGGTTCTTGGCAGGCTCCTGGCCCCCTCCTGCCACCAGAGGTTGCTGGTAGAAATTTATAAACACAATTCCTGCATTATCCCCCGATTCCTTTTCAGGTAAAATATCTGTTGGGGGAAAGGGAAAGAGTTCTAAAATTACATTTTGACAACTTGAGTTAAAATGGTGCTCTATAATTATACTATATTCCACTAGGGGGCACCATTTCCTCGTGTTTTCTGCTGGCTAAGGTTGGAAGTAGTCCCATTGTTTTGATTGTCATTGTCTTTAAAATAGAAATAACTTTATTATAATTACAGTAGCAGTGGATAGCCAGTGTAGAGCAATTAGTAAGTACTTATAGGCAAAAAGAAGAAAAAAATTAAATCCTTTTCTTAGATACAACTATTGCTACTGATTTCATAGTTTACAGCAACTATGTAGATTACAAAGCTACTAATATTTATCTTTCTAAGCATTTTTTCTGATGAATCTACAAACTCAGAAAAAATAGATTTATTATCAAAATACAGTATAATATAGATGCATACATACATCTTAAGTATACAATTTGATGAATTTTCACAGAATGATTACAACCATGTAACCACCATTCAGATCAGGAAATAAGACATTAGGGGCGCCTGGGTGGCTCAGTCAGTTGAGCATCCTACTCTTAATTTTGGCTCAGGTCATGATCTCACGGTCCTGGGATCGAGCCCTGTGTGGGGCTCTGTACTCAGCTAGGAGTATTCTTGAGATTCCCTCTCCCTCTCCCCCACCCCTTGCTCCTGTGCCCTCGCACTCTCTTGCTTGTGTGCTCTCTCTCTCTCTCTCTTTCAGATAAATAAAATCTTAAAAAAAGGGGGGGGAGTGGGGTACCTGGGTACCTCGGTCAGTTAGGCATCCACCTCTTAGTTTCTGCTCAGGTCATGATCTCCTGGTTGGGAGATCCAGCCCTGCCTTGGGCTCCATGTTCAGTGGGGAAGCTGCTTCCCCTCTCCCTTGGCCCCTCTTCCTGCTTGGTCATGCTCTTTCTCTGAAACAAATAAAAGAAGACATTAATACAACATCTTCTTTTTTAAAAGATTTATTTACTTTAGAGAGTGTTGGGGGGCAGAGGGAGAGAATCTCGGAGAATCTCAAGGAGATTCCGGGTTGAGCATGGTCCCCACCCTGGGGCTTGATCTTATGGCACTTAACTGACTGTGCCACCCTGATGCCCTTGTCTTTAGATGGCCCCTCTTGCCTCATCACAGCAACTACCTTCTTCAGAGATAACTACTGTCCTCCTGGCTTCTAACATGAGAGAATAGTCTCATTTATTTTTGAACTGTGTAAGTAGAGTTGTACAGTTTGGAGCTGAAGGCAGATGCGTAACGACTGAGCCACCCAGGCGCCCCAACCATTCTGTTTCTGTTGCAGCTATTCCAGCTTCACAGTTGTAGCTCAAAGGCAGCTGTGGATAATAGGTAAATGAGTGGACATGACTATAGTCCAATAAAACTGTATTTACAAAAACAGATACCAAGCTGGAATTTGCAATAGTTGCCAACAACTGCTATACTTCTTTTATTTATTTATAGAGCTGGGGGAGTGGTAGATGGGGAGAGAGAGAGAGAGAGAGAGAGAGAGAATGAATCTTAAGCAGACTCTGCCCTGAGTGCAGAGCCCATGGTGGGGCTAGATCTCAGTGAGATCATGACCTGAGTCAAAAAATGAAGTGTCGGATGCCTAACCCACTGAGCCACTGAGGCACCCCTATTACTTTTTTATTTTTATTTATTTTATTTTATTTTTTTTAAGATTTTATTTATCCATTTGACAGAGATCACAAGTAGGCAGAGAGAGAGGGAGGGAAACAGGCTCCCCGCTGAGCAGAGAGCCCGAAGTGGGGCTCGATTCCAGGACCCTGGGATCATGACCTGAGCCAAAGGCAGAGGTTTTAACCCATTGAGCCACCCAGGCGCCCCTCCATTACTTTTTTAAAATAAAATTGTATCACACTATGATTAAATGTTTTGAGATGTTATAAATAGCCTTGATAGCTTATCATTTCCATATAAAAGGATCTACAAAATGAAATAATAGCTGTCATTTTCCTTCTTTATTATAGTCTCTGGCAAACATAGATGAAGTTGTGAACAAAATTAGACTGAAAATAAGGTAAGTAACCCCATATGATTATTAATAATTACTGAAAAACATGCTGTTAATTTAGTTAATCATGTTCTGGATCACGCTTACCTGTTAGAAAACTGAAATCTCAAGTTTGCTGTTTATGACAATTCTTTTTTAAAGATTTTATTTATTTGTTTGACAGAGATCACAAGTAGGCAGAGAAGCAGGCAGAAAGAGAAGAGGAAGCAGGCTCTCTGCTGAGCAGAGAGCCCAATATGCAGGGCTCAATCCAGGACCCTGGGATCATGACCTGAGCTGAAGGCAGAGGCTTTAACCCACAGAGCCACCCAGGCGCCCCTCTAGTGTAGTTTTAATGGTTTTAGTTCCTTAGCAGATTTACCTTTTTTTGTTCTCCCAAGGCTTAGATACAAGGATGGGCATATACATATATCCCATGGCCATATACCAGCTAACAGGATGGTCAGATCTCCTGGTTGGTATTTGTGGTGGCCCAAGATTAAATGTTGTGATTAATCTAGAATGTGCTTGTCAGAGTTAGACAATAAGTGTCTTTCCTCCCCAGTAGCCTGGTTCTGGTTTGTCCACATCTGGATTTCCAGTTTTGACAAATGGCAGGTGCTTAGTGTCTGTTCACTGTAATTAATACTATAATGGTTAATGTCATTAGGGCAAATGTAGTTGTTTGGTTTGATTTTGTTTGATTTTTGATGAGGAGAAGCCTTCATTTTCAATCCAGGAGATGATTTCTTTTTCCCTTATGAGCTTTGGGTCTTTCAGTGAAGACCTTTGCCATGAATGTATTGTTTAGTTGGGCATCTCTCATTGTTTTGGTGGACTTCAGCTAAAACAATTCTGGTAGAGACTGCTAATATGTCCGGGATTTGCACAGAAAATGGGAATTCCCTAATGATCCAAAAATCACTGCAAACTGGTTATTTTCGGCTTTCTCCCAATATACCTTTAAAAGATTCTTTACATGAAAAATGAAATTGACTGATGTAAATTTCTCTGATTGAGGGGCCACTAAATGGTCGCTGTTAGAGCCAGAGGTCACAGAACCATATCCTATACAGTTTGCACAGTTAGGGCCCAGAGGGTGCATCACGGATCTCACGTAGCACTCTGGCTCCTGAGGAAGTAACTGAGGGTTTTGCGGAGGGTACTTCGAATTTTCTGACTTGTTCCCACTAAGTTTCAGCAACATCGTAATTCCTGGGTTTTGCTATTGAAAAATATTAAACTTTACACTGGCCCATTTGTTTTTTTTTTTTACAGATTTTATTTGTTTATTTGACAGACAGAGATCACAAGTAGGTAGAGAGGCAGGCAGAGAGAGAGAGGAGGAAGCAGGCTCCCTGCTGAGCAGAGAGCCCGATGCAGGGCTCGATCCCAGGACCCTGAGATCATGACCTGAGCCGAAGGCAGAGGCTTAACCCAGTGAGCCACCCAGGTGCCCCTACACTGGCCCATTTGGACAGCTCTGAATATTAAGCAAGAATAGCATTTTTAAAAAAACAAGGACTACTCATCAGTCTGTCCTGTACTTGGCTTCTTACATTACTGTTGCTGCCTTAGCTAGGGTCTAAGGCCTCGGTCTTCAGTTAGATCATTCTAACTTGTCTGGTTTTCTGGACAAGGAGGTACAACCAGCAGAAGTGGGTGGGTGCGCCATCACCTTTTTATCTTTTGGTCACTTTAGAATGGAGGTTGTTTTAATGATTCTTATCCTTTAACTTTTTCCTAGGAGACTGGATGACAATATTCGAACTGTTGTAAGAGGTCAAACAAATGTGGGGCAGGATGGCAGGCAAGTAAGTAACTTATTACTCCATATTAATCATACTCTCCTGATTTCTTCATGACCCGGCAACCAAGCAACCAAAATGTTGATCCGCCTACTTGTAGAGAGCACTTTCTTAGGGATGTGTCCATACGCAGCAGGAAATGTGCCTGACTTGTCCCACTAATCCCGGAGGTAGACTGCTGAGACCAGCAGCGAGTTCTCACTCACTGCCTGTGCAAGCAGGAGTCTATGGTAGCACAGCTCACCCAGGCTAAGGCCCTGCGAGCCCAGATGTGAAAACCAGAGCTGCTTGTCTTTCTCCTCTGTGTCAGACATGTATTCATTTCCAAGTTTTATAGTTCTTTTTGGATCTAGCTAAGAAGGGTTGTTGCAAGGGAATGAAGGGGGGAAGGGAGTGTATGGGGTGGAGGGCATCGTTAATGACCTGGGAGCAGATGTTATCTATCAACCATTTTCCTTTTTATTTGGATTTTGTTCTGTTTAGGCATAGTGTTTCAAAACTTGCTGTCATAAAAAAGGCGCTGAGCACGGCTTGTAGTCTCTCATGCGCCTCTGCTCTTCCCTCTGCGGTACTGACTCAGTCGGGTCGCTGTGTGTCTCTGTCGTACTCCAGTTCTGTTTTTCTGTCCTCTTCGACTCGCAGTGCAGCTCATTTCTTCAGATACACATCGTGCTACCCAAATTGGGGGGTGGGGGGTGTGGGAGGTGCCATCTGCGAATAAATATGCTGATCACTCATACTCGTGTTCCTTCTGCTAGTAGCTGACCAGTGTTATGAGTCTCTTTCTTTTCCTTTTACATTTTTAGTTTTATCGTTGCTTCTATTTCTCCTACATTTTGCGACTTCCTTTTCCTCCTAATAATCATCTTCCATTGGCCTCTTTGTAAGTATCTACCTTCTTCCTTGTTGTCATCATCAGTATTTCTGTATGGACATATTAGTTTCCTATAGCTGATCCAATTTCCTGGTTCCTGCGTGATTCTTAGTCCTTATTGCTTTGTTTTGGCCATTTAGGTTTCTCCCATGAAGCATCACTTCACAAGGGTGGCCTGTGTACATGGGGCCCTGGGAGGGAATAAAGAGTAACAAGGTGGCCTGCAAATGCTCCAGTCTCCTTCCGCCCTTGAGCCTTCCATCTGTATGTCTGGCCCTGTCATCTACCTCTTCAGAAACCTCAGTGGCCTCTGTCTATCGAATTTAATCCAAGTTTCTTTGCTTGGCATTCAAGGCCTCAATCTGCCTTTCCAGTTTTGCATCCTGCTGAGATCCATCCGTACAGAAGACTCCGTGCTCTACAAGCATGCCCTGTGCTTTCTGAACCCATGGACCTCTTTCTGCCTGAAATTATCTCTCTCCTCTTCTTCTAGTAACTTCATCTCAGAATCTCACCTAAGGCCCCTCAAATACAACATCCTCCATGAAGTTTTCTGTTTAGCTCACCTGAACGTACAAAAAGAATCAGAAATTTAGACCTAGAAGAGACTTGGAACTCATTTGGTCCACACTTCTCGTTCTGCAGATGAGCAAATTCATCCTGATATCCCTCAGCTAGATATATGTTGCCCACAAACTCCCAGGCCTGTGCCTGTACTTTCCATTTGATTTCCATGGTCTCCTTTGACTTACTAGTGAACACGTCTTGTCTCCTTGACTAGTTTACAAGTGCCTTGAGGCAAGAATCGAATCTTCTCATCTCTGTATTTCTCTCAACACATAGACTTTATGTCCAGACTAATAACGTTTTATTCAACTGTATTGAATATTTGGTCTCTATGAGACTATTTATTTATTGCAAAGAAACAAAAGCCCTTCACCATAAAACATCATTTTGATCAGTGTGTGTCCCCATAAAGCTTTTGAGAGCCTGATTTGTGTGTGACTAGTCCCCAATGACTACCATTTGAAATAACCCACTATTTCGTGTGATTCAGCCTCCGCTTAGAGTGGCTCAGGAAAAAATACTTTACAGGAGTCTCAGGTTTTTCAAATTCCAAGAACGGGAAAATAATGTGAATGATTCATCAGGATTTTTCTGTTGGGTCATGCTCTGTCGATCTGTATCTTTTATTTAGTTGTTTGTGTTTGAACCTGTGGTCACAAACCCCGAGTAGTGGAGAGTCGGGCCCCAGATGGGACAGCCTGCGGGAATGTCGGCCTTCCCCACCTTCCCGTATTAATAGGTTACAGGTTCCTGCCGCAGGGGCAGGTCGTATTTCAGAGAGCAAGACCACATTTTCAAGAATGTTTAGATAGCATTTCAATCTGTGGTGGAATTTTGTGTTCGTCTCCTTAGAATCCAGACAGAAAGGAAGCCCAGAAGAAATAATTGCTTTTCCTGTCATCCCCTCCATCTGTCTTTTCCAGCAGTTTGTAACGTAAGCTGATGGCGAGACTTTTTTTTTCCAAGGAGCATTTGGGTCCCCTCCTTGTCAACTCGTAGGGGTAAAAGTCTTGCTGTCCAGCTCTGGCTGGCTGGTGGTTTGCTGAAGAGAGACTCTTACTTGACTGGCACAGACTTGGGAGAGTTATAGATGTTCCAAAATACTGAATTTTATAGGTCAAGAGGCCCCAGATTTCCCTCTTCCCTGGAATAGAGGAAAAATGTGCCTTCAGAACTTGTTTCCAAAGCTTCTGAGGAACACTCGGGAGGAGGGCAGTATTACGGACCAAAGGAAATTTCATCTTGGTTTTGTTCAACCGGAACTGATGTGCTTTTTAACCTCTAAAGAAGGGGGAAATGTTTACTTCCCCTTCACAGTGTCTTAAAAGATATTTTTAGCAAAATTTTTTTAGAAAAGCAGTGGTTCTCGCTGCAAAACTATTTCTGAAGAGGCAGTGACTTAGAAATTGAAGACACAGTAAGGCACTTTCTTTGATTTCTGAGATTGCTGAAATACCAGCTGCATGGTTCGCACTCGGTTCCACATTTTGGAGAGCCTTTGATTGTTCACCACCTCCTACGTGGCAGGCTTGAACTGGTTTAGTCTGTGACCTCTTCTAACCAGACTGTGATGCTCATACAAAGTTAATATGGCACAGAATTCTCCCCATTTTCTTCTGCTGAAATCATCAGGCAAAAGCTTTAATTAAATGCCCACATGTTTCAGACTTCGTGGATAAGATGAGTCAATTCAACTAATACACGATCTGATATGCTGTGAACCGTATGCAGCTTCCTGAGAATTAAAACAGACAGCTTGACCTCGGGTAGAAAGAGGTGAATAGAGGATCGGCTTGGAAAAAGAAAACGTTGGCATGTGAAATCTCAAGAGTGGCCAAAGCTTGACCAATTCCCAGTATGCTCACTGAGAAACACCAGAAGGATCAGCCACAGGGCTTCTGTCTTTGGAATAGAGCTTGGCTGCCATGTTACTGTTGCATCAGAGCAAGACTAAGGTTTGGGAGGGGAAGAAACTGTTAATTGCCATCTCTAGCCCAGCTCACCAGAATCTGATTGTAGGAAGCTTTAGGTATCCGTAGTACAATCTTGCACCCAGTTCAGGAATCCTTTCTGTGACATCCCTGACAATTCATTGGCCTGCTTCTGCTTGGACACTCATGGTGATGGGCAGCTACCGTTTTGTTCTACAGGGCAGTCTCAGTCTATTCCAGTTTTGAACAGCTTTAATTGTAAGAAACTTCTTAGACTGAACTAAAATAGTAAAATAGACCTCATTGTAACTTCTCGTTGCTCTTAGTTGTGCCAGCTGGACTGGTGCAAGCCTAATCCCTTTTCCTTATTATAGTTTCTAAAATTTTAAATGGATATTGTGTTCCTTTCTTAGTGTTCCTTTTCCTAGGGTAGCCATTCTTAGTTTCTTCAGCTCTGTGATCTTATTTCCAGACCCTTTATCATCCCGGTTGCCTTGCAGTTTGTCAGCATCATTCTTTTTTTTTTTTTTTTTTTTTGTCAGCATCATTCTTAAAATGGGGTTCCTGGCCAGGAGTAGACATGCTGTATGGACACACAGTGGGATGCCTCAACCTCCTTGTTCTGCACTGGTGCTGTGAATGTGGGAACTGGGGGTTCAGGGGGACTGAAATTCGTTATTATAATTCCTGAAATTGATTACTCATTTTTGTATGAATAGATTCATTCTCTTGAGAGAATACTCATTGATTTTTTTAAAATTCTTTAAGGAGTCCATGACTCTTCAGAAGTTAAGGACCACTGGTTTAGACACTGTTCTCCCATCACCTTGGACTGGGTGCAGTTTCTGGCAGCTGTGTCCCGCTGTTGGCTTCTGCTGACAGTCGAGTTGGCAGTTCTCCAAAACCCCCAGGTCAAGAGTTGCAGACAGATGCCCACAGAGCTAAGAAAGTGACCTAAATGGCTTCAGCAGGCCAGCATGCACCCACGTGTATCCCGTGGGCGAGTGAATGCCCTTTCTAAAAGGAGACAGCCACAGCCCAGTTCAGACCAACTGTGGTCAGACCCAAATGCAGACCCGGAGATGCCAGATCTATCAGTTTCTTAAGAGAAGCCGGAAATCCGGATTTTTATGTGACTCTCCAGATTTTTAGATGTTGGCTTAGTGTCTTCTACAAATACTGTGAAGGCCAAACAAAACACGTCTGTGCCAACAGTTTGCAACATCTGCCCCAGGTCTTTTTTCATATGAACTACTTTTCAACTTTTTCCCTCCTCTGTTTGTTTAAGAGATTCTTTTGAGATCAAGTACTGGACTTTATGTCCTCCCCCCACCCCCTGCCACACACCCCATTTCTTCTTGCTAGTTCTGCTTGATTGTCCCAGCCAGTTGAGGCCTTTTGGAGTCTTGATGACCTCCCCATTTTATCATTAGCAGACTTGCAGGCATGTCTTCTATGTCTTCATTCACATTGTAGAGGAAAAGGTTGAACAGGGTGGGTTCAGAGCCATGTGGCATACTTTGAGAGACTTACTCTTCTCTTCCTTATCCTCATTTTGGTATCAAATGGCCAGCCCCAGAAAACAAAGAATTTTTTCCTGTCCTTGGTATCTGTCCAAGGCCATGTTTCTTAAATTTCCTATGTCTCCATTTTCCTCAGGAAAGGGGACTAATCATACTTGCCTTCTCTTTTCATGGAGCGATCATAAAGATTTACTAACAAAATCAGAAAAACATCTTGCCTCCTTTGTGTTCTTTGCTTTTCACCCTCAAAATTAGCTTTTCATCTAATTCAGGCATTAGAATGAAAATAGCTGTGCTCCCCAACACCCTGCACGAGGTAAATGGTGGCAGTTCACAGCATAACATTGATCTTTGTTACGTGGAGCTATGAATTTGTACTTGTCAGCTCTCTTGCAGGATGGTTTGAATTTTTCCCCTTCATCACTTCAAATTTATTCTCTCTCATCCTCTCTTTGGGAGGAAAATGAAGCCTGTTAATGGAATAAAATAAACGGCATTACTATTAAAGGGACCATAAATAGATTGAAAAGGAAGGGGAGGGGGCATGGCACTCACTTCCTCCTGCTGAAAGATACTAATTCTAAAGCAATTGAGGTTTTCAAGCGCACACTCAAGTTTTTCCAGTAGTGACGGAGAATGGTTAGGTGTTTTTTGTTTCTTTTACATTTTTTTTGAATTGTATTTTTTCAAAATGCCCACAGAAGACACTAACCTTTGGAAATTGCTAAGACCTTAGAATGACCTGGGAGGGAAGCCCCATGACCACCCAGTGGGGCACTGCTGGAGTCAGGTTGTGAGAGATCTCGGGGCTCTGTGCTTTGCCTGCAGCCTTTTGTAGGGGAATGGAATCCCTGGTTTTGATCGAGGCTCCCCAACCAGGATTTCTGACATCTGGTGCAGAGGTCAAGGTTGGTTTGCCTTTATTTGACAGGTTAACTCTGAGTGAGTGTTAAGTTTGGCCTGTTTGTAGAGCTACTGACTGTAGTCGAGGCAAAGACTTGTAGAGAGACTGGGCCAGTCTTAGCACCATGCTTTGTCCCGGTTACTGCACAGGATCCTCCACAGCATGATTTGGCAGAGTGACTTGGCCCCTGAGTATTGGAACCCCTCGCCACTTGTCTTCTAAAAATCGGTGGTTTGAAGACAACCCGTAAGGAATTCAACAGCTGTCTTCTCTCTCCTCTGCATATAGTGAAGGAGTGAGCATTTCCTTTGAATTCTCTAAGCATTGGGGTGATTGGATGTTGTCACTGATGTAACATAGAATGGCAGCCTGGGTCAAGTGAAAAACCTTTTGAATTTAAGTTTTGACTGTGCCACTGAGTGTGACTTTGGACAAGTTACTTAGCTTCTCCGAGCCTCGGGTTCTTCAGCTGTTGCGCTTACTTGGAGGTGGTGGGACTCAGTGCGCATAGCAAATGGCCCCTGGTAATCTGTGAGAAATTGCATTAATCCCTCTCTGGCTCCTTGAACATCTCTGCCACATAGGAGATGGCCCATGGGTGTCCCCATTTCTCCGTGGGAGCCTGGCCTTCCTTGGATTTCAGGATATTTGGTTGCCTTTAGCTCTGATGGGTTCAAGAAGAGTTAAGATTTTTCCATTTTTTTTCTCATCGTTAACATGAGAGCAGTGCTCTTCCTGCTTTCTGCATCCTCGACAAAAGCACAGCTGACCAAGGGCTTTTAAAGTAGAATGGTGTGAGAAGTTCATTAAGATTTTAGATTCCACATTGCAGCTAATCGTTAAGAAGCCACCACTTTTCAAGGTTTGATGTCGTTTCAAGGAGGATTATCAGCGAGCACCTGAAAAAGGTATTAAAATATTTCTTTTCGGGTGCCTGGGTGGCTCAGTGGGTTAAGCCGCTGCCTTCAGCTCAGATCATGATCTCAGGGTCCTGGGATCGAGTCCCGCATCAGGCTCTCTGCTCAGCGGAGAGCCTGCTTCCCTTCCTCTCTCTCTCTGCCTGCCTCTCTTGTGATTTCTCTCTGTCAAGTAAATAAGTAAAATCTTTTAAAAAAAAATTTTCTTTTCTAACTACTTATCTCTGTGAAGCCCGATTTTCATCATATTGTTCAACCATAACAACGTATCACAGCAGTCAGTACAGAAGCATATGTGCGAGTCCAGCTGGCCTCTATTACAGTAGACACGGAAGATCATTGCAAAGGCACAGAAGCAGTGACACTGTTCTCAAGAATTTTGTTTTGTTTGGGGGGAATAGAGTTTTTTGTTTGAAGATTTTATTTATTTGAGAGAGAGAGCGAGAACACAAGCAGGGGAGCAGCAGAGGGAGAGGGAGAAGTGGACTCCCCACTGAGCAGGGAGCCTGATGTAGGGCTCAATCCCAGGACCCTGGGATCATGACCCAAGCCGAAGGCAGACGCTTAATGACTGAGTCACCCAGGTGCTCAGTAGAGTTATTTTTCATAAAAATGTTATTTATGTTAACATGTAATGAGCTTATTGTTATTTTTAAATAGATTAATAGATAAATGGTTTTTAAATTTCTCAGCATTAATTTCCAATATGGTATATATATATCAGTAGATACAATCCAGAAAAACAAAATCTCTTTGTGGTCCTCAGTAATTTCAAGGGATATGAAGGGACCCTGAGATAAAAAGTTTTAGAAATGCTCTTTCTGGGCGCCTGGGTGGCTCAGTGGGTTAAGCCGCTGCCTTCGGCTCAGGTCATGATCTCAGGGTCCTGGGATCGAGTCCCGCATCGGGCTCTCTGCTCAGCGGGGAGCCTGCTTCCCTCTCTCTCTCTCTGTCTGCCTCTCTGTCTACTTGTGATCTCTCTCTGTCAAATAAATAAATAAAATCTTTTAAAAAAAGAAAAGAAATGCTCTTTCTGAGTAATATTTCAGTGTTAAATAAGTAGGAATCTCAGGCAATTTGTTCTTTTTTTTTTTTCTTAAGGTTTTATTTATTTATTTGACAGCGAGAAAGAGACAGCAAACGAGCGCAAGAAGGGGAGCACACAAGTAGGGGGAACGCTCAGTAGGGAGCCCAATACGGGCTTCCATCCCAGGATGCTTGGATGCTCACCTAAGCTGAAGGCAGAGGCTTAACAGACTGAGCCCTCCAGGTGCCCCCTGCAGGGAATTTGTTCTTGATTTTTTGACAGTGACTCTGATTAGTATATTTGTTCATTCACTCACTCAGTAAATACTGAGTGCATGCCTTCTGTGTGCTGGGCACTAATGCTGACAAACTAAGCAAAGAGACATGAATTGTGATGTTTACTTGTTTTCTGGATTCTGTATCTGTTAAGGAATTAGACCTGTGACCTTGGTTCACTAAGCATGTTTGCCAGAAAACAGATAGAGAAATTTATCATACGACTTTTCAGATTCTACTGGTGATCGTATGGCTTTTCCATCTCATCAGTTAGCTTAGTTTTTTGTTTTGCCTTTTTTTTTTTTTTTAAAGATCTTACTTATTTGAGAGAGTGAAAGAGAGAGCATGAGTAGGGGGAGGAGCAGAAGGAGAGGGAAAAGCAGACTCCCTGCCGAACAGGGAGCCCAGTTTGGGGCTCAACCCCAAGGCTCTGGAATCATGACCTGAGCCGAAGGCAGGTGCCCAATGACTAAGCCACCCAGGCACCCCTTGGTTTGGTTTTGTAATATTTAACCCTACCTGCTGTGTCACTATATATTGTCTCTTTAATTTATTGCTGAGTTCTGGCATTTTATTTTTATTTTTATTTTTATTTTTTTTAAGATTTTATTTATTTATTTGACAGAGAGAGATCACAAGTAGGCAGAGAGGCAGGCAGAGAGAGAGAGGAGGAAGCAGGCTGTCTGCAGAGCAGAGATCCGGATGCGGGGCTCGATCCCAGCACCCTAGGATCATGACCTGAGCCGAAGGCAGAGGCTTTAACCCACTGAGCCACCCAGGCTCCCCGAGTTCTGGCATTTTAATCTGGGATTTGCATTCATATTCAAAAGCTTCATTCCTTTTTTATGACTGAGTATATTCCACTGCATGCATCTACCACATTTTGTGTATCTGTTCGTCTGTTCTTGGGCACTCAAGTCATTTCCACCTTTTGGGTGTCATGAAAAATGGCAGCGGATATTGACATACAAGTATCTCTTTGAGTCCCCCCTTCTCAGTTCCTTTTAGTATATACCTAGGCATTGAATCACTGGATCATACAGTAATTTTTAATCATTTCAGTATTTAATTTCTTTGGACACGTGTTTCCCCCATTGTTCTGAACACTAATAGATTTAGTTTTCCACTAGACAAGCATACGTTCCTATTTTATCTTCATTTACTCCATAGAGACTGTATGTTTCAGATTAGCCATAGAGTCATAAAAGTTGTGTTCAGTACTACCAACAGTGATGCTGCCCCCTCCGACCAGGAAAACTACCCGGATGATTTCTTCTAGCTAGCAAGTCCAGCAGTTGGATTCTTTCCTCCCTGACCTTAGAAACACACGAAGTCCCACTTGTGTGCAGCGTGACTGCTGAAAATGGTTTTAGGAAAATAGTGTGCCAAGAAGGAATACTGAAGTTTATTATTCTTCTGAGCCATCTCCATATAAATTGACACCCTGCAGGAGCCAAGCAAGGAGGTCAAGTGTAACTTTTGCCATCTGCTTGTTTCCATGTTAAAGGCAGTCACAAGTTTAAACCAGTCTTTGCATCTAAAGAGGAAAATGCCATTCATCACTGCTCTAACTGCTCTGGCTATTACCCAGGTCACTCTTGCTTCTGACTGCTAGGAGCTAGTGATTTTGGAAGGAAAATTCCATCCTTAGTTTGAGGCTGCACATTAGAAAAATTGCTGACAGGGCAAAGCTTTCTGGGTTCCAGGTCCTTGACACAATAAGTCATTCAGATATGTTTAAACAATGGATGGAAATTTGAAACTCTGTCTTCGTGTAAGAACTTGACCTCCTTTTTCCTCTTCCTTTTTTTGTCCATGGAAATGCAGAATTTAGAACAGCATGAGTTCAGTGCTGTGGTTGCCCTCTCGTCCTTTCCATTTATAAATCCCTGTGAGTCTGTAATATAGCTATAAAATTTCCTTTCCTGTAATTTGGACTCAGGTCTCCTCTAGAAGGAGATTAATTTTGCAAAACTAGAGATAATGCTTTTTTTTTTTTTTTTTTTTTCCCCTTAAGTCTGCTTTGGTCTGTTGCTCTACAGTCATCGAGATTAAAGCTCTAAAACATGTGAGAAACTTACCATCCTTCATACAGTATTGGATCACATGCCAGGGTTTCTGGCTCTTTGTTTCCATGTTATATTGTAAATCCTGGACAGATGCTGTTCATCTCTAGGCATCACATGTGATACCTAGAATATGGATGTTAGGCAAACCGTATCAGTGCTCCTGTTATAATGGCCTTCAGCCAGAAGGGTGAGAGTTTCTTCTGGAGTTGTACTTACTGACTGGTAAATCTGATGATCCAAATACTGCTATTCATAATGGTAATACCATCGATAGTAGGCCAAGTGCAGTAGGTCAAGTGCTGCGCCCTTTTTTTTTTTTCATTGATGCTTGGAGATTCTGATCTTTGGAGATTTCTGATGACTGACTAGATTAGCATCTTACGGTCAGGTTCCAGTACATTTTTTTTTTTAAGGATTTTACTTATTTATTTGGGGGGGGGGGATTGGAGAGAGAGAACAGACATTGAGCATTCCCCATTGAGCAGGAAAGCCCGATGTAGTCCTCAATCCTAGGACCCTAGGATCATTACCCGAGCTGAAGGTGTAAGGGCCTATTCATCCAGAGGGTCCCACCCCGGTTGAACAGCCATTTTGTTGTTTATGCAGTAAAACTTAAATTGACCCTGCCCCCGCAGGGTCACTTACTTAAAAAGCAAGGGGGGGGGGATCAGTCCCAGGTAAAAAAGCCCAAATGCAAGGGTAGGTCAGGTCATGTAGGAGATAATGGCCCAAATACAAGGGTGGGTCAGGTCAGGTGGAGACATCCAATCAGTAAAGCATGTACACTGTCTCCCTAGCTACCAAGGAGTGTGGGCCCCGCCTTTTGGGCGCCAATTCTGACCAAGGTGATAGGCTAGTTCAAATAGCTCCTATGGGGTGAATTGTAATTCAATTGGCCACCCCTGTGTGACCTAGCATGACTGTACAGCTTCCTCTGTATGTTACAATCTCATTGGCCACCTGTGTGTGGCCAGGCCCAACCACATGGACTTTGCTCTATAAAAGTTAGTCTGGAAGGGGGAGGGGGGGAAAGGGTTGCCCTCTCTGTGAGAGGCGCGGCCCCAAACAGTCGGTTTGATTCTTATTGCTTGGCGTGAAATAAAGCTTTGCTTGACCTTCACTTTATATCAGTCTCGCTCCTTTAATCACGGACCCATTATTGGGGGGCCCAACAAAGGCAGATGCTTAACCAGCTGAGCCATCCAGGAGCCCTAGGTTCCAGTACATTTGTCAGGCCTGTAGTTACCCTCTTCTCTAGAATTAAGTCGGAACTGTCATAAGACTAGTAGGTCTTTCTTGATTGGTTCACTATAAGCGAAGACATGTTTGAGTTGCTTTGAAAGAAGGTAAGTTTGGAGACATTTGTCTGAATCTATAATGCTAATGTTTTTTTTTGTTTTTTGTTTTTTTTTTTAATATTTTTTATTTATTTGACAGAGAGAAATCACAACTAGGCAGAGAGGCAGGCAGAGAGAGAGGAGGAAGCAGGCTCCCTGCAGAGCAGAGAGCCTGATGTGGGGCTCGATCCCAGGATTCTGGGATCATGACCTGAGCTGAAGGCAGAGGCTTTAACCCACTGAGCCACCCAGGCGCCCCATATAATGCTAATGTTTTACTACAACATAAATATGTTTATCTTACCTTCTACAACATATTGTTGCACATATTGATCTTGACGAAGGTGTGAATTAGCCATATAGGTATTATTCTCCCCCATTTTTCAGGTGAAGAAACAGGCTCAGATAGGTTCTGTGACATGGCCCAGATCACACTCAGTGAATCAGAAATCCAGATTTTCTGATTCCCAGGATGCTGTGTACTTGCCCATCCCAAATTCTCTTTTGAAAGAGTGACACGCTTTAGAAGATTTGGGAGCCACATTTTTCTACTTCAGAGCCTAAAAGGTTAAGGGGTTCCCAAAGGAATCCTGGCAGTGAAAGTGACTGTGGCCTGATTAACCCTCTGGGTCCATCTCAGCATGATCAGGAAACCGGGCTGAAAGAAGAGCTCAGGGATACGCCGAGAGAGCTGTGTGGTCTTTGTGCACCTAGGGTATTGGAGAGAGTTCAGTGAAATAGGAAGAGAAGATCATTGAGATGAAACCCCAAGGTGTGGGGTAGGGGTCTGGGCCATAGCCTAAAGGGCATTTGGTACAGAAGGTATCTCCAAAAATCAGCTGGAGGAACACCCAGATGTCAGCACAAAAGGTGGTTTTCTTCTGAATAAAGACTCATGATCTAGGTGAGAGTTTCTAAGTGACTAAAATAAAGAGTAGCAGTAAGATATGGGGGCTTCAAATTTAACTTGGCAACCGGGAAGTCTGAGCTGTTTGTGGGAAGCAGTCCTTCGTTCAACTTGGACAAATGGTTCCTTGAAGTGTGCCCCATCTCCTAAAAACTGAACTTCTGTACCTTTTGTTTGGCAGAGACGTTTGTTTAAACACTTCCTTCCCGCTGCCAGTTGGGGTTGTTGGTTTCAGTGTGCTTGTGCCCTAGGTTGCAGTTCTGCAGGGCAAGCTGTGCTCGGATGTACTCGCGGCTCCCAGCTCTGTCAGGGCTGAGTTGTTTTCAGTTACGGTGGATAACAGATAGAAGCAGAACTGGAAAGGATCAGTGTTTAGTCTTGTTTGGGCACTGCTGCATTTGTGTCCCAGTCTTGTCTTATGATTCTGTTGGGTACCCCAATAATGGGTCCGTGATTAAAGGAAGGAGGCCGATACAAAGCGAAGTCAAGCAAAGCTTTATTTCGCGCCAAGCATTAGGAATCAGACCCACCGTCAAACAGACCAGTCTGGGTCTTCCCTTACAGAGGACGACCCCTCCCTGCTTTCCAGACCAACTTTTATAGAGCAAAGACCATGTGGTTGGGCCTGGCCACACACAGGTGGCTAATTAAATTACAATTCACCCCACAGTAGCCATGGAAACTAGCCCATCACCTTGGTAGCTAGGAGACAGTACACCCCTCAATGATTGAATGTCTCCACCTGGCCTTACCCACCCTTGTACTTGGACTTTGTTACGTGGGACTGGGTTCCGGGACTTGCCTCTAAGCAAGTTGGTGGGGGGGGGCGGCGCAAGGTCAATCCAAGTTTTACAACAGAATGACAGTTCAACCAGGGTGGGGCTGCTCTGGCTGAATAGGCCCTTACAATTCTAACTTCTGGCTTGTCTCCTAAAAACAATAAAAATGAACTCTCTGGTTCATGTTTTCAGTGGATGTGGTTTGCAGAAATCATAAATAAAAGTGACTTAGGTGGAACAGAGCATTTTAACAAATAAGGTGAGAATTACTCCTTTTGCCCTCTATATTCATTTGGTTCACAAACTTGGCAAGAAATCTGTGCTTTGAATAAAACCGCTTTATACTTAAGGGTTCTGAACGGCCAGTGGAGGAGTTAGGGTTGACACCAGCGAGTCTTATCTCATGGGTGCCCATCTGGCATTTGATGATTTCTGGCAGTCCTAGAAGGTCCGTGGTGTGTTCTAGGATACGGGGAAATTGCACATGCAGCCATCCATAGCTGTGAGATTCCTGTAGTCTCCGCTACTATTGGGCGCCCTTGTGGGGAATGGGCTGCATTGTGATTATCGTTGCGGCTTCTTCAAGCACCTCTCCTGTTTCCATAGCAGCAGCTCTTGGCAATGCCAGGGGTGGCAGACAGTATCAAAACAAGGGACATTCCATAAATAAGGACTACTTATGCCTTGCTGTCTACCTCCGGTAGATGTCCCTTGCTTTCCAAATGATTCTAGCATTATTTACGTGTGCCCTCTTTGTGTCATTATTTTACAGTTATTTCTGTTTCTTACGTGTATTTCTTATGAGCTCTTTAAAGATGGGTCCCCATCTAGTGATCTTCTCTCCTCAGTGTCTAACGTAGTACATGTAATAGGCTTACTTTTTTTTTTTTAAGATTTTATTTATTTATTTGACAGAGAGAGATCACAAGTAGACAGAGAGGCAGGCAGAGAGAGAGGAGAGGAAGCAGGCTCCCTGCTGAGCAGAGAGCCCGATGCGGGACTCGATCCCAGGACCCTGAGATCATGACCTGAGCCGAAGGCAGCGGCTTAACCCACTGAGCCACCCAGGCGCCCCTATAATAGGCTTACTTTTTATTGAAGAAGTGAACAAAAGATTGAGACTTTTTTCTTTTTTTCCTGGAGAATGTCTCATTTTCAGCATAGTTCAAAGGTACAGTTTCCCTGATCCGTGAGCCATTCTTCCGCGTGTGCCTGCAGATGTTGACCTTAACCAGCTTACTTACAGACGCTAAAGGATGGGTCCACAACCTTTGGCCATTGAAGGGATAGTCACATTTGAAATATCGTGCTCCCATCTGGGAGATCTGGGAATGATACTAATAATGGCCATTTAGTGAGTCCCTCTTATGAACTGAGTTCTCCGTCAGGACTTTCTCGGGTGCAGAGGACAAAGTCCTAGTTCGGGGGGGGGGGGCGCTATTTGAAAGGTACTCGTGTCTTGTTCTGAAGAAGTTGAAGTCAGACGGTGGAAGAGTACTGTCTCAGCCGAGCTTATCAAACAGTTGAAGCTGGGATTGGAATAATGCTCAGAATTTTTCTCTTTGTCTGTCTCTCTGCATGTGTTGACTTTATCATCCCTATCTGGAGACCAGCCTCTTTCCCTTACTGGGGAACCTTGCTGCTCTCTAACTTAGCTTCTCACGTTGGGGCTCCCACCAGAGAGAGGTGAACACTCTTTGACAATTTGTTCTGGAAAATCACAAGAAAACTGTTTGGCTCAGCATGGACCAGGCCTGCTTCTGAGACAGCAGACTCCATAAGAACATGATAAGAGGAAGATTCCCAGAAGGAAGGAACTGGGTAGACAGTTCCAGAGGTGTTCACAAATAAGCCCTGTTTCCCTTCCTGACAAATTGTCTTTGTGGGCGGAGCTTCTGTTCTAGAAATGGTGAGCTTGTACCTCCTAGAAGTAGAGTGGCTTGGTAGAGATCACACAGTAAGTGGCAAGGCCAACACTCAAATCTCGGTCTGCTTGTTCAAAAACCCTGCTCTTTACTAATATGATGCACTGCTTTTCCAAACAATAGGAAAGGAACTGGCAGACAGATGTAAAGTTGGGCCACAGAAACGATAGCAGAATAGGAATAGTGGGAAAATATAACTTTCTTCCCAGGAACCCTGAGTATTAGCACTGTATTTTTTCAAGGAACATGAAGCCATACCACTTCTTCTGAAAATGATTAACCTTTTCCTCCTCCCTGCAGTGGTGACAAATGGGATCTCAGTTTCAGATCTCTTAGAGGCTGTGTGGACGCACAGGATAAAAGCGATACAGTTCTCTGATAGCGCAGACTACAAAATCACATGCCTCTAAGAGCCAAAGGGGATATTAATTTCTCAAGGCATTTCCATTGGCTCAGATCTCCTCTGTCTACACAGGTGGCAAATGACAGTTCTGGAAAAAAATTTTTTTTTAAAGATGAAAGCAAAAAGCAGTAGAGTCTGCAGCGCCAGGTTCCATGCTGCTTGTCTTCTGTGCACATGACCTAACGTGGCTTTGGTATGGTCTGTTTTGGGTCTAGTTTGGGAGGCAAGAAAAATGAAGAATAACGGTTATGGTTAATGATGCACAAAAATACAGAGATAGCCTAATTGGTTCTGCTCCGCCTTCTAAGTCAGCTCAGTGGGAGGCTTTGTCTCTCCCAGTGGTAGAATTAGAGTTTCTAACGAGGACCACTGTAGTAACTGCCGCTTAGTAACACCCTTGGATTCCGGCGGCAGCCACACTCCTGTGCTTGGTTTAGAAATTCCGGTAAGGGGAGATTGAAAGCAGACATTTTTGGGTGATTACTTCTGTTTTTAATCCACATACAGCCTGGAGTGGGAAGGTAGCCACATTTTCTTTTAAAGAATTTCTAGGGACAGCTCCAGAATCTATTTTTCAGCACATTTTCTGATTAACCAGGTAGTAAAAGTATTTTAGCGTTACTTGAAAATAAAATCTAAACCTTTTATAAGTCTTTAATGATCCTTCTGAATGACAAAGCACTCCTCTTCCCATGCCGTTGATAATTAGAGACTAGATAGCAAACATCAGGGTGTGTGTGATGCTGGGCTTAATGGAATGAGCTTCAGAGGAACCCTGTTGACTTCTGGAAAAGGAGTTGTATTAAATTTCCTCAACTTCGTACATTGTTATAAGGAGAAGTATTCCAGTCTGAAAAAAAAATCTGGCAAACAGTTTATCTTTCTTTAAGACTGAAATGGAGGATTGTGTCAATCTTACTTGTTTGCTGGAAGAAAAACGTGGTACCTTCAGCAAAGACAGTTCTGGTAGGATGCCAGATCGAAAGGAGCTTTGACTGGAAACTGTCTGAGAAGGGATGGTGCTTGCTTCTTCAGACCTTACACCCAAGTATTGAACTTGGTCCTTTTAGCCTTTCTCAGCTGAATGTCATGTGTCTTAGGATATTTGGCTAGAAGATGGTTCTTCTAATGCCCTGAGAGCATCACTGTGCCTGACATGATCAGTAATATCACAGAATTCTGTGCAAGCTGTGCCCCAAAAGCCAGTCCTTGCTGGTGGGCAGTTGTCTTTCAGGTAGTGCTTTTTTACACCATGACCTGACATTTTTTAGAAGACTCCAGAGGGTTTAGAATTTATTGGCCCCTTGCAGCATCAGGGGCATGAGACTCCATATTTGCCAGGTAGAGAACAGTTACAGAAAGCGTGGTACAGCATTTTTGAACCACTGCTGGTTAGGCAAAGGCAGGGGTGTCAGTCAGCACTCCGCATTCAGAGCAGTGGTCTCAGCATGGCTGCTCCTCTGGGAGGTGCCCTGTGACAGTTTTAATGACTTGGCAAGTTCTTGGCAAGTTCCAGCTGTGCTCTGGCTTTGGTTAGATGCTGTAGGTGATGTGACCGTATATATACTCAGTCCCCAGAGTCACTTTCCAGAAGAAGCTGTTAATAATTATACTGAGACAGGGGCACCTGGGTGGCTCAGTGGATTAAGCCGCTGTCTTCGGCTCAGGTCATGATCTCAGGGTCCTGGGATCGAGCCCCGCATCGGGCTCTCTGCTCTGTGGGGAGCCTGCTTCCTCCTCTCTCTCTCTGCCTGCCTCTCTGCCTGCTTGAAATCTCTATCTGTCAAATATATAAATAAAATCTTTTAAAAAAAAATAAATAAAAATAAAAAAAAAAATAATTATACTGAGATAGTAGTCAGAAACTGGGCCTGTCCTTCTGGCAGCCAGAATGGGTGATTGCCTGAACCTATAGGGGATATAAGAATGCCAGTCGGGTCCTTGGTCTACACTCTAAAGGACATGTACAGCCTTGTTTGAGAGCTAATACATTTTTTTTTGAGGGAGAGTGCGTGGATGTGCACAGGCATGAATAGTGGTGGGGGAGGGGCAGAAGGAGACAAGGCCAAGCAGGCTCCACACTCAGCTCTGCGCTGAGCCTGACTCGGGACCTTAATCCCACGACTGTGAGATCATGACCTGAGCCAAAACTGAGAGTTGGACACCCAACCACCTGAGCCACCCAGACGCCCCAAGAGCTAATATTTATACACTAAATAATCTCAGAACTTTGTAAAAAAGTTTGTCTCTTCTCTTATTGTTCCATTACCATCCCCACTTCCAGCCTCCCGAAGTAGCTTCTCCTCTTCTGTTGAATCATTCCCACACTTGGCAGGTGCAAGCATTGCCCTTCACTCCCATCTGTTGCCCCCATTTTTCTCACCTCTCATAGCAAACGCATGTTGAAAAAATAATCTACACCAGGGGTCAGCAGCCTTTTCCTGCTAAGGGCCAGATAGTAAATATTTTGTATGGCGGCCCCTGCTCTGTACTTGCCTCTATTCATCACATAGTCACAGTTCACTTCCATCCCTCAACTCCACTGCAGCTGCTCTTGTCAAGGTCGTCAGCAATGTCCCTGTTGTCAAAATCCGTGGTAATTCTCGATCCTCGCGTACATACATTTTTAAAGAATATTTATTTATTTGAGAGAGAGTGCGTGCGTGCACAAGTGGTAGGAGCAAGGAGAGAGGGACAGGCAGACTCAGCGCTGAGCTCTGAGTCCAAAGAGTAATCCTTGATTCTTTCCTTTCCCTCATTAGCCATATTCAGTCATCAGTCAGTCCCACAGGTGAGATCTTTCCAGAAATCCCAGTCACTCGGCTTCTTCCCAGCACCGCTGGCAGCCTGCTCTAGACCTGCCCTGTTTCTCACCTAGACCAGCCCTTCCCAGCGGTCTTCTTTCATGCCTGCCTCTTACAGCCCCTGCCACACAGCAGCCAGGGCGGTCTTTTATGCATGTAAACCATTTGCCAGTCCCTCCTTTAAAACCCTTCAGTGACTTCTCATTGAACTTCAAACAAAATCCTGTGATTTTACCAGGCTTTTGAGGCCCCCCCAGGCTCCAGCAACAGCCTGCTTCTCCAAATTACTAGCACTTCCCACTCGATGATCCTGCCGTCCGCTGCCTTACTTTTGGTCCTTCCAAGCACTGAGGGCTTTTTCTGCATCAAGATCTTTTATTTGCTGTTCTCTCTACTTGGAATTCTCTTACGCCAGATCTGAAAATCCAGACTCTTCCTCATCCTGCAGGTCCCAACTCATATATTCTTTCTTCTGTGACCACTGTCTCCCTCACTCCCACCGCCTGCCTTAGTTCCTCCAACACGCCTGTCCCTCTCTGAAATTTTCTCCTTCCTTTCTTCAGTTAGTTGGTTTTTTTCCAATATCTTCCCCCACATGCCACTTCTCGGAGTAAGTTCCTTGAGGACAGGGAGAAGGACCATGTCTTTCTCATCCGCTATTGGGTTTTCAGTGCTTAGAGGAATACCTGGTACATGGAAGATGCTCAATAAGTATTTGTTGATGGGGCGCCAGGGGGGCTCATTCAGTTAGTTAACCATCTGCCTTCGGCTCAGGTCTTGGTCCTGGAGTCCTGGGATTGAGCCCTGCATTGGGCTCCCTGCTCAGCGGGAAGCCTGCTTCTCCCTCTCTCTTTGCTGCTTCCCCCGCGTGCTCTCTCTCTGTCAAATAAATAAAATCTTAAATAAATATTTGTTGACTGATAGAAGGAATGAATTAGTGAAATGCTGACAGAGTAACAGTTCAGATACAGGTTGTCTTCAGTCACAAGACAGTGAAGTCTCTGTGGCTGGAAAGTGAGAATTTGTGGCAAGAGTATAGATTTGAAAAATAGCAGTTTTAATAGCATTTTAAAATTATTAATTTATTAATGTATTATTAATTTAAGTTATTAATTAAAATAGCATTTTTTAAGTACTCCCTACTCTTACTGCTATTATTTTAAAACATTCTGGCTTAAATCATAGTTTGTAAAGTTGTGGCCTTCACGGTGAATATGTGGCCTCCCTTGCTTCTCTTTCTCTCCTACCAAATGAATGAAACAAACAAAAGCCAGTGCTGGCGATGGGCCCTCTGGGCTCCCACAACATTCTGTACATATCTTTTTATCATATCTCAATGTTTTTACTGTGTATTATCCTATTTGCCTTATTAGAATATAAACTCCTTGAGAGCAGGAATTACATTTTTGATCCCTGCATCTCTAGTCTCATGTTTGTTGATTGAATAAAGTGGATGTTAAAATTTGTTCTAGTTCCTGAGCAGCATGGCCAAAACACAATGATTTAGCAATTATTTCTGAAGGAAAAATTATGATCTAGTGTTTACAGATACCTGAGATAATCTAAAAAGTTTGAATAAAATAGTTTATTCAAAGACAATCATAGAAAAATGCCTTTCATAAATGGAGAGGAGAGGAATATATGGAAGGTTCTGAGGTGGATGAAATTTTATATACATATATATAAAGTATATATATGAAAAATACATAATTTGTGTGTATATATGTGTACACACACACACACGTGTATGAGTAATTTACTACTCTAGCTACAGTTTTATAAAATTTGATAGCATAGCAAGGTAAAACGTTTTCCTCTCTCATTTCCTAGGTTAATTAGCCTGTATTTTTTTCAGTATGGGAGGATTGCAAAACCGAATTTTATTGCTTGAAAGAAGGCCTGCAGTTGAAGTGCTGGCACACTACATTGTGTACAGAACTACTGTAGTTGATGGGTTTGTCACCTGACTGTCCTGAGAGCGAAGACGGAGTGTGTGTGTGTGTGTGTGTACCGTGATGGATTTTTTTAAATATTTTATTTATTTATTTGACAGATAGAGATCACAAGTAGGGAGAGAGGCAGGCACAGAGAGAGAGAGAGGAGGAGCAGGCTCCCTGCCAAGCAGAGAGCCCCAAGCGGGCCTCGATTCCAGGACCCTGGGATCATGACCTGAGCGAAAGGCAGAGGCTTTAACTCACTGAGCCACCCAGGCGCCCCTATACCGTGATGGATTTTAAAATTCAACTTAATAAGCGTATTGAGCGCCTACTGTAGTATTCTAGGCACTGCCTTCAGTGCCAGTAAGTCACAATGAATGAGATACATCCATCCCTGTGAGGAATGTCATGGTCCAACCAAAGGACACATTCCCCCCCAAAATTATTATAAATGTTAAGTATGCATAAAGGATCAGAGGCACCCAGATGATGAATGATTTGATTCCACCGTGTGCCACATGCGTGTTTACAGGCGAGGGCACTGGGAGGGAAGGGGAAGAAGTGGCATTTGTACTAGGCCATGGGATACGGCAGAGATTTGCACACTGTCGGTAGCTGTGTTGAACATTTTATTTTGAAACTTCCCTCCTTTGGTTGTAAATGGAGATTCGATATTTTTTATTCCTTTTTATCACTTTTAATTTTGTTAGGACTTGGTTTGTCATAATCTTGGGAAGTCTGAAGTTGGGTGATAATGGTAGTAAGCAGCGCTCAAAAGACTCTTGCTTATATGCTGGTTTTGAGGAGGTGAATTTTAGAAATGAGGAAGAGTGTCAAATAAAATCTTTAAAACAATTATTAGAAATGAGGAAGAGAATTCTTGGGATGGGGAGGTGGAATGAGTAGACGAGGATTCACTCAGGGAGGGGCTTAGGGTAGGAAGCATCAGATAGTGGGCAGCCCCGTGGTCATAATGAGAAGGAAAGGCATGGTCAGGGGGACATTATATGTGCGTGTCTCTTTGTGTCTGTGCAGAGGTGCAGCATGCATTTGCTTGGGTCATCCTGAGCCCTGGAAAGAAACCTAGTATTTGTGCAGTTTTTTACACCTGTAGTATCATTGAGTCTTCCCCAGAACCGTGGAAGTAAGTGCCATTATCACCACTTTGCAAATGAGGAAACAGATGCCCGAGAAGTTGCACACAGAGTGAGACTGCAGAGGCAGGCCTCACACTGCTGCCTGCTGGCTGGAAAACACAGGGTTTTCTCACACCGCCACAGCCGTTTCCGGGGTGCTGAGTCCTAGAATGAGAAGGGCAGGATGGCAGGAAACTGGGAGGAAAGATGGCCAAGTGAGGCACCCTCCCAGGACAGAATGGGATTGAGAGAAGCTGCTCAGTGCGACCCATTTCCATTCCGTCTCGTCTTTTGATCATTTCCTACTTTGTAGGTAACATTCCCCGAGTTAGGAATTTGCGGCTCCAGGAGCAATGCCAACTCTTGTTTGAAGACCAGAACTTCTGGTGATTAAGATCCTATGTCCAGGTGGCAGAAATCACAAGTGTAAAACGCCTTTGCTCACAAACCTTTGTAGATACAAATGAAGCGATCCAGCAGAGAGAACACGTGCTGACCTGGCCTGCCCCAGGCTGGGGTACAAGCCACTGCCGGAATAATGTCCCCTCAGGCTCAGTCACAGTGGGCTAAAGGAACGGCTTCTCAGAGGACCTTCTGGACCTGCATGTTAGAAGCCATAACACAGTCACGTGCGACAGCTCAGCGTGTGCAACTCCTATTTGGGATTGAGCCACACATGGGGCAAGGAACTCCAGAAGCAGCAAGGAGTCCCAGTATCAGAAGTGGACAGCCCAGGAAACCTACGAAGGAAAAGAAGGCACAAACCCTGCCTCCAGCCAGGAAGGAATTTGCAGAAGAAGCCACTCCGCGTTTGTTTTGGGGAGATTTTTTTTAAAGTGCAAAGAGAAGATGTGTGAGTTTGTGGTCTAGAGGTAGCTTTTTTCATTGCGTATAGCTGGACACAGGTGTCCAAATCATTCTGTCCGGGCTTCTGTCCTTCTCCCTTCGTCTCGGCTTCGTGGGGTGCCACTGTCAGGGAGCCTGGCTGCTGCGCTGTGCAGGCTGAGAGGGCTGCACACAGCTCTAGGCTTACACTGGCCTTATTGTTATATTCAGAGAGGGCTCGTGAGGCCTGGTTGGGACAGGCCACTCTTCAATCCAACATAAATAAAGTATGTTTGATGAAATGCAGTGTGAGTTGTTCTGGCTGCCGCATCTTTTCCAAGTACAAATGTTCTGTGCGTGTGTGGTTTTAGCACCCTGACAGCTCCCCGAACATTGCTTCCCCTACTCACAGACGTGACCATGGCTTAGCGTACTTTTAATGTGTGGCATCTATCTTCTCAGTTTTCCAGTAAGAAGCCTTTGGCTCACCATTAGTTTGGTTTTTGGTGTGGTTTTTTTTTTTTTTTTTAAGATTTTATTTATATATTTGACAGAGATCACAAGTAGGCAGAGAGGGAGGCAGGGAGAGAGGGGGAAGCAGGCTTCCCGCTGAGCAGAGAGCCCTTTGTGGGGCTCGATTCCAGGACCCTGGGATCATGACCTGAGCCAAAGGCAGAGGCTTTAATGCACTGATTAACCCACTGAGCTACCCAGGCGCCCCTCACCGTTAGTTTTAAGTGTCTTCTTTCTGACTTCATGTCATAGGTTTCTAAACAGGGTACTAGAAACGTCTGTAAGGTTTGCCACAGTTCTGGAGTCGGTTGATTTTGTTGAAAGTACAGTCTGCTGGAACTTGCAAGATTCAGAGATTCTCCCACCTTACAGCCACCTGTGTCTCTAAGCTTTGATGGTTATTATGGACATGTGTGTGTACAAACAGATGCACAAAAAGGCACAAATGTGCATGTCTCATTTATGTGTTGTTATCAATAATGTAATAATTCCTAAGGGACAAAACACTACAATAAGATGAAATCAAAGAGGGAGACAAACCATAAGACTCTCTTGACTATAAGGAATAAACTGAGGGCTGCTGGAGGGGAGGGTGAGTGGGGGAGATGGGGTAACTGGGTGATGGGCATTAAGGAGGGCACGTGATGTAATGAGCACTGGGTGTCATATGCAATTGATGAATCACTGAACTCTACATCTGAAACTAATAATACACTCTGTGTTAATTAAATTTAATAAATAAATTAATAAAATAAAACTAAAATAATTTTTTTAAGATTTTATTTGTTAATTTGACAGACAGAGATCACAAGCAGGCAGAGAGGCAGGCAGAGAGAGAGGAGGAAGCAGGCTCCCCGCTGAGCAGAGAGCCCGATGCGGGGCTCGATCCCAGGACCCTGAGATCATGACCCGAGCCGAAGGCAGAGACTTTTTTTTTTTTAAAGATTTTATTTATTTTTATTTGATAGAGAGAGATCACAAGTAGATAGAGAGGCAGGCAGAGAGAGAGAGAGAAGGAAGCAGGCTCCCTGCTGAGCAGAGAGCCCGATGCGGGACTCGATCCCAGGACCCTGAGATCATGACCTGAGTCGAAGGCAGCGGCTTAACCCACTGAGCCACCCAGGCGCCCCTAAAATAAAATTTTTTTTAAAAACCTATAGTAATCCCTGAGATGGATGGAGGGAGATCATTTTTTAAATTAAAACTTTATGATTCAGGTTGGCAAGAATCCTGTGTATTTGCCTATATCCGAATGCTAGAGTCTGTCTACCGCTTGGGTGCAGTGAAATTGTCCACACAAGTATAGCGAATCCAGAGAGCTTTGTGGTAGTTGTCTTCTGAAACTAGACATGATTATGGGATAGTGACTAGTGCAATCTTGTGTTGCTTCATGTTTGTCATTCATTTCTCTTACTCTAGGCACTTGAAGAGGCTCAGAAAGCTATTCAGCAACTCTTTGGCAAAATCAAAGATATCAAAGACAAAGCAGAAAAATCAGAGCAAATGGTAAGTTTCGTTTTCTTCCAAACTTTCTTGCACTCGAAGAGGAAGTTCAGTTCTTGTCCAGTCATTCTGATTACTGGACTTTTTCTCCCACTCACTGCCAGCCACGGCGCCCACATCTCTGAATCAAGGCCTGGGAGTACCTTCCAGATCGATTCAAGAGGAGCTGCTAGACATACGGTGACTCACCCTCCCAGCTGCCCTGCAGTTGCAGCCCTGTTTTTAAATGGGAAAAATTTTCTTCTTCTCTCCCCAAAATAGTTTTCTAGTCATTTCGGATTCCTTTCGCTGGCATTTGTATATGTCATACATTTCTCAGTTGAGATACACGATATACTGTAACGTGGTATAGTGTGAAAACTGCTACTGGATCTGGGTGGGGCGTCTCCTGCCACGATACTTGCTTATGGTTTTGATTAAGTTCTCCCTTGACAAATTTGTGTTCCCTGGTGATGTACTCAGGAGGCCTCTCTGCCCACTGGGAATCCAGCCTCCCCCACTCCTGCTCCGTGAGGGGACACCGTGAAATGTTAGCTCCTGTGCTCGCATTCTGACCACGTAGTGCCGTGTCTCTAAATTGTGTCTGAATTCCAGTTTCTTCAGCTGCAAAATAAGAACGATAACACCTGCCTTAAAGGACTGTTGGAGAATTAAATATGTGAAGGGCACTGAGCATAGTACTAGGCTTGTGACTGAAGTCATTGCTAATGTCATTTCCCCCCCCTACTTCTTTTGGTTCCAGAAACTCCCGAATCCCTACAGTCTTCTTGCCCTACATCCTCTTCTAATTTATTACTATAGGAACAGAACTGCTGTCACCTTTCTGTGTATCCTGCAGCTCTCTTTCATTGGCCATTTGGCAAGATAGGGAAGGATATGGAGTGGGAGGGGGACGGGCAGCTTGACAGAGTAGTGTAGCGCACGACCTCTGAAGGTAGGCTGCCTGCGTTGGGATCCAGCCCCTCTACTTACAAACCATGGCAAGTCATTGAACCCATCTGTGCCTTGGTTTCATCACTGTAAAATGGAGGTAATAGTCCTGGGTACATCCCAGGATTGTGGGAATTAAATGAGATCACGTGTGACACCCACAGCCCCTGAGTGAGAATCGGTCATTGCTGTTCTTACCGTCAGCTCTTCTATTCCTCCTCCCAGGCAGGCAGTGTTATGGGCCTTAACTACCAAAGGAGGGGTCAGAGGAACAGAACCCTTTCGTCAGAGGGAAAATATGAATATTCGTGCTTTGTCGCAGAATTCAGTAGGCTTTGAGCGGCAGCTCTCTGTCCTCTGAGAGGGATTCGGATTTATGGTTCTTTCCCCAAGGATGTGCTGCCTCAGTGCCATCCACTGTTCCCTGAAGAGTGAGAGTTAGTAGATGTTTTATTTTCCAGCAGTTTGCTCTCCTGGCTTGTGCTTTGCTAAAGGGAGGAAGAGGAGGGCCTGGAGAGAGAATGGATGTTCGTTGAGCTCCTTCAGGGTGCCAGCTACTGTCATAGATATCCTTTGATATAAGTAATCTAATTTAGCTTTCACAGCAACTTAATCAACTAGGTTTTATTTCATTATCATTTTTATGATTACCCTTTTTTTTTTTTAAGATTTTATGTATTGGGGCGCCTGGGTGGCTTAGTTGGTTAAGCGTCTCCCTTGGGCTTAGGTCTGGATCCCAGGGCCCTGGCTCCCAAGGCAAATGCGTAACTGAATGAGACACCGAGGTGCCCCTGTGATTACCCATCTTACAGGTGAGGAAACAGCCTCAGTGAGGCTAAGGAGCTTATTCTAGGATACAGAGTTGGTGAGTGGAAGAGCTGAGATTCAAAACGTTCAAAACGTCACAAACTCCAAAACCTACCATAGCATGTTCTGTTCTTTTTTGGCTGCCCCTGGCTAACAGTTCAGGCACATTAGCTCTGGGTATAATGATCCCTGTGACTTTGACCTGAGCATCCTTTGCATGAGCTCCGTTTGTTTAGGAAAGCACAGGATATGTGATGGGGAGAGACAGAAGGCACTGGGAATGGAGAAACCAGTCACTTCTGGTGCAGAGCTCCAAGGAGGGCCTGAAGGATGAGTAGACAGGGACAGTTTTTGTGATGAGGCACAGAAAGAATATTTAGGATTTAGTGGCTGATTAATGATGTGGGAATGAGAAGAGTCACAGATGACTGTGATTTTTAATGCAATAGTCAGAGACTTCTGAGGAAGCTCAGAAGAGGTGCAGGGATTTTTTCTGTAGAAAAGAGGGTGATGAGTCAGTGTTGGAAGTGGGTTATCAGATCCGAGGACCAAACTCCTATACTAGTTCACTGTACCACTCCTGATCTTGTTTTTCCCTAAGCTCAGTTATTCTGTGAAGAAGTTCTCAGCCTATTCCCGCACCCCTGCTCCTACCCCCAGGGAACAGATGTAGAGATACTTTGATGGCCTGAGAGTAACAGGGAGAGGGGGCTTGATGGGGAAGTCCCTGTGAGAGAGACTTTTACTGCCAAGATCCAGGTCAGCTTAGCAGGTTTGTGGGTGTGGAACAAAGCTGTCAGGGTCATCATCTTTACTTTATGGGTTCACCCAGGGTGATCAAACTGAAAAATCGGATCATGTGAACCTAACTCACCACGTTTTTCACTTTTAATGAGAGCTGGGTCTTTCCAGGGACTAGAATATTTGTATCTAGTGTCCAGAGCACTCACCTTCCTTCTAGGTATCAAAGGAACTGGGAAACCAAATTGCTCTTCAGGAAGTTTCTTGGTCAACATGAGCTCAGGCAGTTTAGTGGGACATTCTGCCTAGATGTTAGTGAAGTTGGAAAATTGTTCCCACTTTATTACCGAGTGTGGTTTTCTAGTGACTGAAATCTACTTGTATTCCAGGTAGAGTTTATTTCTCTTGGATCTACTGGGTCAACAGTATCTGAATTTTACTTCCCCAGTTACCTTCTTGCTCCTGAAGACTTCACATCTCCTCTGTGACAGTACATGTTAGGCGTATGTTACATTATTTTAGTCTTCTTGAGATCTGAGAGCAAGTCTTTCTTTGCTGGGGATCAGGCAGTAAACCTTGGTTTCATGAAAAAGATCGTTTCAACAGAATTAGCCGCCTAATACTATCCATTCTGTATCGAACCTGGTAGCCCTCCTGTCAGAAGGCATACTTTCCTGACCTTGTTCCAGAGGAGACGTGCCAAACTTGGCTCCTGGACCCTGTAAGCTCCATACTAAATTGCCATTTGGATCGCTCCCTTTGGGGTGAAAAGTAAAGTTCATTTAGTTCTCACAGTTGAGGATTTTGTACCTCTGGGTAAAGTCTTCTGAGGAAATGCCAAATGAGATTTAAGTGGACTGATTGGAAGGTATTTCGATTTTATATGATGAGAATGTCTGTGTTTTCTCCAGGGGCTGACCTCAGGTTTTTTTGTTTTTTGTTTTCCCTTGCTTCGTTTGCCTTAGGTTCTTGTGGAGCTACTTGCAAATGGATTTCCATGTTTCTAAACCTTCTTCCTTTTTCTCCTGTGGTTTCTCACTATGTAGGTTAAAGAAATCACCCGCGATATTAAACAGCTAGATCATGCCAAACGCCACCTGACCACGTCGATCACAACGCTGAACCATCTACACATGTTAGCAGGTGGCGTGGATTCCCTCGAGTAAGCAGCATCCGCTTTCTCTTTGGGGCTCACAGGAAATGAACATGCCACGTAAAGAAAATGGCATCATAGGTATTTTACTCAGCCAGGGAAGGCTTACTCTCCTGTCCCACTTTCTGCAAATTGGTCTCAAGTGTTTAGTCACAATTTGGCTTTGTGCCCTCTGGTGTTCAAAACGTCACAAACACCTGAAAGTTTGAAGTGAGTTGCAAGTGAGTGTGGAAGGGACCCAGACAACATGTGGAGGATGATTCCAAGAATACGGCTTGTTTAAGTGTGGTGGATCTCTACCATTAAGGCCAGCAGGGTCATTCGGGACCATACTCTCTCCTTATAGCTCCTGTCTTGGCAAGTTTTCCTACTTGTGTTGGGCTCAGTTGCAATGCTGTTGGATGTTCTGTATAGAAACAGGGATTTAAAAAAGAAAGGAAGCAAGAGAGAGAGTGAGAGAGAGAGAAAAACAAAGTCTTGATTTATCATTCATCCCTTTTTTTTCAACCCACTTTTTCAAAGACGGTAGCATCCTGTTTGGTTTATAGAGGAGCTGTAGGGAATGAGGCCTGAGGACATTAGAAGTAGTATTCAAAGGAGGCACTTGTTATTTACCATAAGAGGCCATCCAAAGGCCTCTTTTACTAGCAAGATTCTGATGCGGCTGAGAATTTGCCCTGCCGCAGCCTCAGTAGTGTCTCCTGTGTAGTCCGAGAAAGAACATCTTCACAGAAATTTAGATGCAGTGTCTGAAGCTGAGAAGTGGACAGGGTCAGACTCCTTCCTGGTCTGTCCAGGAAGGTTATGAGCTCCAGCAAACCCTAGTCTATTCTGTGAGTAGTGATCAGAGAGATGAGCCAGCCAGCGGTAGGCTAGAAGAGCAGTTTTCTTGTCCCTTGCTCTAAATGCTCCAGATGTCTCTTCCCACCGGACTATCCGACCAGGCTGCAGTAGCACCATAACACCAAGTTGCTTTGAAATTGATCCTGTTTTTTTTAATGCCTCCTTTTTAAATTTTTTTTTACTGTTTCTTAAGGGAGGCTGTATATTAAACATTTAATTTAAAACCCCAACCCTAATAAAAAAATTTAGATCTACAAATTTGACCTTCCCAGTGCTTTTATTAACATCCTTTTATTTAAGCTTTATTAACCGTAGGGAAAGTAGACATGTCTGGGAGAGTTGCTTAGCATTGGCTTTACACCTACAGCTTTGAGTTAACATATAAATGCCTAAAAATGTCCTTTGTTGTATCTTGGGAAGATGTGTTTGGTTTGCCCATATGCTGTAATCCTTAGATAGTAACATTCCTATCCCTGTTTTCTGTCAAAAGTCTGCTAATCCCGTAATACCCAGCCCAAATCCAGTCTTCCGAGATTCTGTGTCCCCGCCCAATGAGAATCCATCACCCACACATTCTTTTGTACCTCCCATAGCACATAATGTGTATTTCTGTTGAGAACTCAGTTTATCCCACTCGTGTACTTGGCTCTGTCTCTCTTACTAAGTGATACCACTTTGAGGCGTTTGATTAGTTCTTTTTTTTTTCCCCACAGTGTGCAAGACCGTATACAGTTAGTGCTCAGTAAATGGTTACCACATCAAGTTGATGTCTGTTTTGGAGCTCGGAGTAGGTTGTTCCATATCTGTATCTTGTGTCCTTCGTGTGTTTCTAGATTCTCAACTTCTTATCCCCTTGCAGAGCTATGACCAGGCGAAGACAATATGGAGAAGTTGCTAACCTTCTTCAGGGTGTGATGAATGTTCTGGAGCACTTCCACAAGTATATGGGAATTCCACAGATCCGGCAGCTTTCCGAAAGGTAAAATGTCGCTGGGAAGACAGTCTTCTGCTTTAGAGGAAGATGACGCTGGGATGTGCTTCAGCACCTAGCTCAGTATGTTCACTGCAGCATCTTCTTGTAAGAGGGACCCTCAGATGTCCTCTCATGTAACTTGGTGGGATATAGATGTCTACACCCCTTTCCCACTCCTTACTATGTCTTCTAAAGCAATCTCTCTTAGACTGCTGCTGGCCTGGCATCACTGGAGGGGCAGCTGGCGAATTATGTAGGTGGACATCCACATTTGTGAGGGAAACTGTTCCAGTTGTCTGTTTCCTTATAACAAACCACCACCACACTTAGTGGCTCACAACGACAAGTATTTCACTCGTGTAATTTAACCTGCCTCAGCAGGAATGTCTCTCACTTCTGCTCCATGCGGCATCAGCTGGGGTGGGTCAGGAGGCGGCCTGAGGGAGCCAGGGCTCACTCTTGTGGCTGGCCAGTTGGTGCTTGTTGTCCGCTGGGAGGTCGGCTGGGTTGTCTTCCATGGGCTGCTTGGTCTTCCTCACGGTGAGGTGGCTGGGTCCCAAGAATGGGCCTCCCAAGAGAACTTGGCCTTGGAAGTCACTGTGGGAGCGAGTCACAGGCAGCCAGGATTAGAGGAAGGAACGTAGTCTCCCCCAGCCCTTCACTCGGAGGAACAGCAAAGTCTCATTGATGAAAAGAGCACGTGGGATGGGCTGTACTGCTGTGGCAGTTTTTGGAAAGTCTCATTTGCCACTAGAACTTCCGATGTGACAAAACGATGACTTCGCCTCTTCTTTTCTTTCTACCTCTGGGGAGTTTCAGTCCCAGATTCAGAGCCAGTAGGAAGGAGACCTGATGCTTAGAAGGAAGGTGAAGATTCTAAAGGAGAATAAGAGAGGAGTGAATTGAGTGTGTTTTCTATTAGAAATAGCTGCGGCGAGAATACCGAGGAGGCAGAGATGGTCACAATTGACGAATCCTAACCTTTCTTGAACAAAGAAGAGACAAAGGGGCTGGGCCCTTGACAGCAGCCAGCATTCTCATTTCTGCCTTCTTAATCAGGCCTGATTGCCACAGGCCTTTTTTTCCTTAAGTTTCTGTATTTTTAATCATGTAAGTAATTATGTAAGTAATATAGGTATGCGTTTTCTTTATTTAAAGAAAAAGCCAAATAAATATACAGATGGAACTGAAGTCCCCTTTAGCTTTCCCTGAGATCCTAGTGTTGCCTGTACAGGCAGCGACAGTAGTGACTATTATCAAGTGAATGTGGATTCCTCTCGATTTTTATCCCTGCATTTACAGAAATCTGTAGTTTCAGTTTGTGGGTTTGGGCTGTTCGGTTTTAAATAAATGGTTTCACACCATATGCTTCATTCCGAAACTTACTTTTTGGTTTTACCCTCACGATGTATTTTAGAGATTTTCCACACTGTTATACAAGCCTACCTTGTTCTTTTTATTCTTTTAAATTTATTTTATTTTTTAAAGATTTTATTTTTGCGAGAGAAAGAACGAGCGCACGCACGTGAGAGAGAGAGCACAAATAGAGGGGAGAGGCAGAGGGAGAAGCAGACTTCCCATTGAGCAGGGAACTCGACATGGGACTCGATCCCAAGATCCTGGAATCATGACCTGAGCCAAAGGCAGATGTTTAACCCACTGAGCCACCCAGGCACCCCTACCTCATTCTTTATAATTGATGCCTGGAATTTCGTAGTATAACATACCACAGATTATTTAATAATTTTCCTATCACTAGGTTGTTTGCTTCTAATCTTTAAAAGTGATCCCTTTTTGCACATTGATAAATATTTCCCTAGGAAAGATTATGTCATGGACAAAGTCCAATTAAAATTTTAATAACCACTGCCCATTTCCCTTCCCAAGAGGCCTTATCTATTTTATAGTACCATCTGCAGAGTATGTGAGTGCTCACTCCCCGTACCTTCAGGAAAGCTTTATATTGTTAGTTTTCCTATTTTATTTAGCTGGTGGATGAAAAATAGCATCGTGTTCCTTTCATTTCCATTTCCCTGGTGACTACTGAGACTAGTTATCTTTTGATTATTGGCCGTTTGTATTTCCTCTGAAATGCCTGTTACCCATTGCTTTTTTGTCTGTTGAGTTATTATTCCTTTCTTATTGTTTCTATATATTCTGGATGTTGATACTTTGTCAGAGCTGGTAAATCTTGCCTGTAAAACCATCTGGGTGTGTTACTCTCTTAAAGGTAGATCTTTGACTCTCACTGTGATTTCTTCCATGGTTATTAATTGGTCTATTCGGGTTTCTTATTTCTTTTTTTTCTTTGGTTTAAATCATGTTAATATATACATAAAATATATCATGTTAATAATTTCCAAGTGTGCAACTCAACGGCATTAACTGTACTCACAATATTATACAACCATCACCATTCTATTTCTAAAACCTTTTCATTACCCCAAGCAGAAACTCTTATCCATTAAAGAGTAATGCCCATTATCTCCTTTCCCATCTCTGGGAGCCTGTGTTCTATTTTATGTTTCTCTGAGTTGCCTAGTGTAGGTACCTCATATAAATGATAAATGGAATCAAACAGTATTTGTTCTTTTGTGTCTGGCTTATTTTACTTAGTACAGTGTTTCAGGGTTCATCCGTTGTAGAATGTCTCAGAATTTCATACCTTTTTAAGGCTGAGTATTTCATTGTATATATACACTACATTTTGTTCATCCATTCATCTGTGGGTGGACACACAGATTGCTTCTACCCATTAACTGTTGTATGATAGACTGGGTGAATCTTTGGTCTGGCATTTCTTGTTGCCTATTAAAAATCTGGTCAATCTGATTCTTACTCCTTAATAAGGTAATCTATTTTCATTTGATTTTTATTTTGCTCTGGAAGCCTTTGAGATTAGGGAAAGGGGCTGGTCAGGAATTTTACTAGGATATAGGTCTCTTATCCTTCATGTTGCTCCGTACTTACCATATCTTCAGTCTGAAGACTCATGAATTTCTTAAGTTCTGAGGAATCACTTTCTTCTGTTTCTTTGAGTAGTTTCTGTGCTTTGTTCTCTGTGCTTTCTCTTTGTGGAATTCCTATTATGTGAATATTGGAAGTTCTACGTCTGTCTTTCTTTCTTTCTTTAGGGAGGACGAGGGGGTGAGACAGAGGGAGAGGGCAAGAGAGAATCTGAAGCAGGCTCCATGCCCAGTGCAGAGCCCAGCACAGGGCATGATCCCAAAACTTTGACTGAGATCATGACCCGAGCCAAAATCAGGAGTCAGCCACACAAGCAACTGAGCCACCCAGGCACCCCAGATTATATGTATTTTAAAGCTCTCATTTGCCTGTTCTGTTTCTTTGTCCTCTGATAGAAAGTTTTTGATTTGTTGAGCATGATGACTCTTTCTTGGCATTGGCATTCATCCAGTGTTTGGTGATTTCTAACTGAAAGCTCATTTTTGTATTTGAGATTCTCTGTCATCCTGATCAGGGTTGTTCTTCTATTGTCACCTGCTAAGAGGGGGGTGGTATGTGCTGCTCAGCTAAGGGCCACAGATAGCTCTTCTTAGGCGAGATGGGACTGGAGCTGGAGGAGGTGCCAGGTGGATATGCCAGTGGCTGATCTGCTGGGCTTGGGGGCTCCTTGATCAGCCTGGATGTTGTCAGCCCTCTGGCCACTACAGGGGTTCTCCGACCCATACCCATTCTGTGACCTGAGCATTCAGGGCAGGGATGCAGACCTGGACACCAGCTGGCTTCATTACTCCTCTTGCAAGAGCCCAACATAGCCTGCTGGCATTTGCTTCAGGGTCCCTCCTGCTCATGGGATCCACTATCCTCATGTCTTTGGTTTTTCAAACAGTTCTCAGCAGTGGTTTCCTTCTTTAAGCCAGTACTACCAGGCAGTTCTGAGTTTCTAGGGTTCTGCTTCTTTTCTTGCCTGGTTCTGGATTTTTATTAAAACCTTTTTATTATTTCTAAGGATCTGGGACAGGAAGGGGAGGTTGCAGCATGTGCTCAGTGTGCCATCTTAGAGTGGAAATGCCAGAGGACTATTAGGGAATGTAAGAACAGAGCTTGGCAGAATACTAGGGAAATCACCACCCTTTTCCCCATCCTTCCTAACTCCTTCACACTTAGAACTGGCCAATCGCCATATCACATGAGGGCATGAAGTAGCAAAGAGAGCAGACAAACCGAGCCTTATGAGCTGCCGGAAAGAAGGAGACTCAGATGGAGAAGGCAGACTTGTTCTCGGGATGGGGGAGGAGAAGGGAAGGGAAGGCACTATCACCTCCCCTTACCCTTCCTTCATTTACCTAATAGGTACACACTGTGGACTTTCTGTGTCCTAGGGCCCGTGCTAGGGTATTAAAAACACAAAGTAAGAAATACATACTCTGTGCCCTCAAGGAGTTCACCATTATTGTGTGCAGAAGAGAGACACTAGTAGAAAATTCTAGTGTGGCATGGATACAGCGGAAGTGGTAGATGCAGTGGAAGCAATAGCCAGATCTCAGAAGAGGAACTGAAGGACTCAGCCTTCAGGGGCTGAGGGCAGGGTCACGGAAGAATTCAGTTTTCACCTGATCTTAAAAGAATAGGTAAGATCTTACCAGCAAGACAAGAACAGAGGAGGAAAAATAGAGAACATCTTGGTACTTTGGAAGACAGCAGAGTGTGAAAGTCTGCATAGGTAGGTAGAGTCACATTTTGTATGCCTTGTGGAAGAGTCTGTTCTTTATTTTGTGGACAGGAAAGATCTTAAGCAGGGAGGGGCATCATCTCATTTGTGTTTTGTAGAAGTCTTATGGACTGTAGCTATAAAGGACTGGAGATTGAGACTATGTTCTAGACCAGAAAAGATAAGAACCTCACCAAGACAATGACCATGAGGCCAAGGAGGTCTGGGGAGGCGTTTGTTATCAATTGGTTGCATTGGGGCACCTGGGTGTCTCAGTCGTTAAGCATCTGCCTTCGGCTCAGGTTATGTTCCCAGGGTCCTAGGATCGACCCCCGCATCAGGCTTCCTGCTTGGTGGGAGGCCTGCTTCTCCCTCTCCAACTCCCTCTGCTTGTGTTCCCTCTCTCGCTCTCTCTCTCTCTCTGCCAAATAAATAAAATCTTAAAAAAAAAAATCGATTGTGTTGGGTGGCATTGTTGGATGGCAGGAATATAGCAGAACTGAATTCTATTCCTAAAAAAGCAATGTAGGGACGAATAAGAGGATGTGCTCTTTTAGGACTCTGCTTTTTAACATTTTTCAAAGAGGTGGTTTTTATAAATTTGAAAGAACTTTGTGATCACTATTGTAAGACATTCTCCTTAAAAAGAGACAATCTGACATTCTGGCAATGTATTTCAGTGCTCTGAACATTCATTATCATGTAGCGTTGCTGCCAACAGGAGGACTTAACTTTTCTTTTAGTCCATTTCGCAACTCCTATTAGCAAAAAATTTGTGTAGGTTAATACAGAAAATAAATATGTGCTATTAAGTAACACTAAACACAAGAAATCTCTGGTTTTTAGTGCTTGACTGCAATTGTTTTTCAAGAGGTACTCAAAGTTTGAGGAAAGTCCAGATTTCTTATTTTTAGCATCTTTTCTGGTGAACTCTCCTCCCTTATGTTTGCACAGTGATGGTAGAACCATCTGGAAATGATAGAAATAGCTGTTTGTTGGGGGGCAGGGGATACGGCAGCAGAGTTATGCTCTGTACCTTGCTTTAGTTTCTCCAGTTTAATAGCTTGCTCTCTATAAATCGTAGTAGTCACATGAAAGGTTGTGCTCTGAAACCTTTGCCTGTACATTTGAAATATGAAGTTCATGGACTTTGATTTGAATGTAGCTGTTTCTTCCAGCTACCCTTCTGGAAAATGCTTAAATGTTAATGTAGCATTGAGGGAAAGATTTTTTTTCTTTGATATCATCTTTACATTTCAGAGCCTCCTGGCTTAAGAATATCCATGAGAGCAAATGTTTCTAGTAATCAGTCAGTATTTCCTGAGAAAGAGTGGAAGATTCTTGCACTGTCTTGAAACCCATAAAACTCTTGAACTAAAAAATATTTTTCGGAAAAAAAAATAATATTTTTCAGGGCTATAACTAACCTCTTACATGGGAGAGGTACTTGGCAGGCTGGTGGGGACGGGGGGTTCCATGGTGTAGCAATGAAAGAAATTAGAGAATGAAATGGCCTGACTAGCTGTGTGACTTCAACAAGTCCTTTCTGAAAGAACTTCAGTTTCAAAAACTTAAGGATTGTGCCTCATTGTCCCCCTGAATCACACTTAAGATTCTGGATTCAGATTCTTTATAAAGCCTGTCTGTTTAGAAATAGAGCATCTGACTAATGTGACTCATTAGCCATTCTGTCCAGGACAGACTGTGTGTGTTTAGGAGGTCAGTTCATTGTGAAGTCCTGAGGGTATTTCCCTTAGGGCATTTACAAGGTAATGGAAGCATCAGGATTACTTTATCTACAAATGTCTAAATAATTTTCATAATTTGCTGTATCCTTCTGCTGCCACCCACTGTGCAAACTGATAACACATGTAGGAAAGGTCTCCTTTGTTTCTTGTTTTTGTTTTTTAAATTTATTTGTCAAAGAGAGAGAGGGAACACAAGCAGAGGGAGCAGCAGGCAGAAAGAGAGGCAGGCTCCCCGGTGAGCAAGGAACCCGATGTGGGACTGGATTCCAGGACCCTGGAATCATGACCTGAGCTGAAGGCAGATGCTTAACTGACTGAGCCACCTAGGCATCCCAGGAGAAGGTCATCTTTGAACAACCCTTTGTCAGATGGCATGGAAGGTGCTAGAAGTCACTGGTTGACCTTCCTTTCTGAGGAGCATAGTGACTCCTTTGTTTTCTAAGTATGATCAACCCTGAGTTGTCACCATCTAAGTGGACTGGACTTAATTGGATACCGGGAGGAATTTTCATTTGCTCTCTTCTCTGTTGGTTGTAGATAGGTTTCTTAATCATTCTTACGAAAATCAGGATAGCTCAACTCTTCTGCCACCATTGTCTCAGCTGGTTCCATCTGTTTACCATAGGAACTTCCTTTTCCTCATTAGCAGAGGAAGGAGTGTGGCCGAAGATGTGTTCTTTTAGTGTTGACTTTCTAGGATCCTGTTGAGGCAACTGATGGTAAAGACTGCCGTTCACATCTCACCCTGAAAATGCACGGAGGCCTGGTTGGGGCTTATAGATGTCGTCACTAACGTCAGTAAGGGGGACATGGTTGCTCTTTCATTCAAGTCATCGACGGACACTTGGAAAACTATGCTTGGAAACATTTACGTTCCATGGAAACGTTTATGTTCCGAAGCCCACTCTTCTGCTCCTGCGTTAGCCGTAGGTTTGCTTGCAGTCACCGGCACAGGGGTCTGCTGTTGCCAGCTCACTGTGAAGGTGGGTGCAGAGGCATAAGCGGTCCCCCTGAGGACAGTGAGAGGCATCCGGTCCAGGCCTGCATCCCCACCCTCTTACTTCACAGATCTTCTCAGTTGTGGCCCAGGTAAGGGAAATGACTTGTTTACATGTGGCTCCCTGGTGGCAGAGCTAAGTCTAGACTGTCTCAAGACGTGGCTTTGGAAACGGACTGAAGAAGACGACAGGGAGATCTGCCAGTCATACTCTGGTACGTCCCCCGTCTTCTGCACGCTGCAAGTACCCAGCCTTACCATAGGCTCTGGTTGTCTTTTCAGGCACCCCAGCTCTTGCTGGGTGGAGTCGGGGTGAGGGGGGAGGGTATAAAGGGCAGAGGAACCTTCATACCACTGAGGTGCTCAGGAGCCATGAGAGTATGACCGGGAATGTCCCTGACAGGGGTAGAACTTCCCCTCCAGGAACTGTCCTGTGGCTTGGGAGGAACTGGTGCTCTCTCTTTGTGGTGCCAAGAAGCAAGCAGGAACAGAGGGGCCAGAGGCTCTGGAAGCTCTGTCTTGTGATCTGGCCCAGGGGAGGCTGTCTGCCTGGCCCAATGTGGAGTCACAAGACCTCTGAGGTAGTTTTACAAAAGCATGTTCTCTGCTCTCCTGTCAAAGTTCACACTCAGGGCATACTTCCCACTGTGCATTCGGCATCTTGAGGTGGATGGCCCTGCTTATGATCTGGGGGCCACCCCGGTAACAGCCTTATCTCTGTCACTGAGGGACTAAAGAGGCTGCAAAGCCACCTGTAAGAGTGGTTTTAAAAGTTTTGAAGATGGTGAAAAAACCCTGGAAAGTACCTGGAGTAAAGCATAATTATAACAATGCCACAGAAAAAAACCAGATTGTTTGGGGTCCTGCCTATCCCCTCATTTAAAAAAAAAATTTCTCAGTCTGTTGCCAGCCACTGCTGAGTAGCCCAAGAAACTGTGGTTTTGAGCTATTCGCTATTTCTAGAAACTTCAAAAGTTAATTCCAAAGTAACAGGGTGGAGACCAAAAAAGAAAGAACATGATTTTATGGCGCTTCTAGCAAGGGTAAAATATTTGTCTCGGGCTCGGGGCAGTGAGCTCTGTGAGAATGGCTGGTGGGAGGCATCCAGCTCCGCGGCCAGGGGAAGACGTGATCATTGCAGGTGGTGCTGACACGCACAGTTCCTTTCTCATGCCAGCTGCTTCTCCTCTCTCCTCTCATTTCAGCCGACAAGTGTTTTTTGAGCTCCTGGTAGACACGCAAACGCCAGGTTAGGTCCTGACCTCTCCTATTGAGCTCATTTTTGTTGTCATCCAGGCTTCTGAGTGAACTTCAGCCTTCATTCAGTGGCCTTCACTCCCAAGTAACAGCTCATTTTGTCTTTCGGATTCTTCTTCTTTTTACTTTAGAAAACATTCCTTTTGCTCATTTGTTGTTGTTGTTGTTATTTTAAGAATTTATTTATTTATTTATTTATTTGAGCGAGGGAGCACACGAGAGCAGGAGGGAGAGGGAGAGAGAACCAAACCAGGACTTGATCCCACCACCACAAGATCATGACTTGAGCCAAAACTGAGTCGGAGGCTTAACTGACTAAGCCACCCAGGCGCCCCTTCTTTTGTTCATTTGTTAAAACTTAGGATCCTAGGATGTGGAGATGCAACATGGGGGGTTAGGAGGGTAGGAGAAGAATAAATGAAACAAGATGAGATTGGGAGGGAGACAATCTTAATCTTAATCTCACAAAACAAACTGAGGGTTGCTGGGGGGAAGGAGGTTGGGAGAGGGTGGGGAGGTTATGGACATTGGGGAGGGTATGTGCTATGGTGAGTGCTGTGAAGTGTGTAAACCCGGCGATTCACAGACCTGTACCCCTGGAGATAAAAATACATTATATGTTTATAAAAAAATAATTAAAAAATAAATAAATAACTTAGGATCCTGATGTTGACTTGCGGGTTGAAAAAGCAGCTGAGGCAGGTTGGAGCTCTCCTGCGTTCTGGACTCCAGGGAGCAGGGGCGCAGCTCTAGCAGTAATCCAACTTGGATTTCTACTGGATTGGGGGTTTTTATGTAGCATTTTCTCACAGAGTGACTATCCCCTGATGACACCTTAGAAAGATAAACATATACTCCCTTATACCAGGTGAGGGTTAGCCTAGAAAAACTTTGGGATATAGAAAATCCATCATGGGAGTAAATCAGATGCCTGGGTCCTGGTCATAAAGCTGCTACTAACTAGTGCGTGACCTCTCTTCTCTAGCCACCACCCAACCTGAGCCCAGTCAATCTTTGCATACTTCCTTATGGATATATGAATATATATCCATATATATGGATATATGAAAATGACACCAGGCAATGACATGTTCTCTTTTCCCTGCAGAGTGAAGGCTGCCCAGACTGAGTTAGGACAGCAAATCCTGGCTGATTTTGAAGAAGCATTTCCTTCCCAGGGCACTAAGGTATTATTTTCCATCCAGTCTTGGAAGTTATCACCATTCTTGCCTAATTCACATGCTCTGCCTTGACTCTTCCTTTACCATTCCAGAAGTGCCTGCTGGCAGCCATAAGTCTGTCTGCTAGAGGTTTGGGGTGATAAGACCATCCTTGATTTTAAATATCCCAGAGCAGTGTTGATTCTTCATCTGTGGTCTTCTAGCATCAAAGAGCGAGAATTTATTTTGGTTTAATTTAATATGTGTCAAACCTAGTATCTCATCTGCCCAGCAAATTCCTTTTTTCTCATGCCTGTGTTAAAAAAAAAAATTTTTTTTCAAGCCGCAATGTTTTTTAGAATCGTTACGTAACTTATTGGTTTCAGTTTGGTGAAGAGACAGCTGGGAGGAGCATGCACAAGTTTATGTAACTCTCAGAGCGACACAGGAGACTCACTTTTAGTGATCAGAAGCCTGTTCTTTGGGATTAATCCTTTAACTCTCACTGGTGGCATGGCTGTTTGTGTCTGCGAAGGCCCTGGTATTTTGCTTGTGGCTATGGCTAACACTTCTCCCATAACAAGCTTTGCCTCACTTGGCTGTCACTGTGCCTGGGTAACTGCCTTTAGCTCTGTCTTTCAAATTATAGCAGATGTAATCTTAATACTTTGCATGTGTTGAGGAGAGAAGAACCTTTAGAAGCTTTTTTTCTCTATTATTTGAGCTATTTCAAGAGAAGGAATTATTCAACACAGAAATGAACCAGAGCACACACAGGCAAGCAGCGTTCCTCACTGCACTTGGCGAGTGGAGGTGGGGGTATATGTTCATTTGCTGAGCCAAGAGACATTTCCTGGACCTGGGCTTTATAATTCAATAACTGGAAATATCTTGATCATTTTTCTTTGTGCTTCATGAAAGAAACTTCGGAAGTAGGTGGGGGTAGGTGCCCGGGCTTTGTAGATTACTTCCTCTAGGAAACCTGCTCTGGATTTTATTTTATTTATTTTATTTTTTTAAAGATTTTATTTATTTATTTGACAGAGAGAGATCACAAGTAGGCAGAGAGGCAGGCAGAGAGAGAGGAGGAAGCAGGCACCCCACTGAGCAGAGAGCCCGATATGGGGCTTGATCCCAGGACTCTGGGATCATGACCTGAGCCAAAGGCAGAGGCTTTAACCCACTGAGCCACCCAGGCGCCCCACTGCTCTGGATTTTAATGTCTGCATGTGTTAATGGCTGCCTTCTAGTAATCAGATATTTTATTTGTAAAACATGTTCCTCTCAGGACTTTATTATATTCTTTATTCATTTGCTATAACTGTGGGGAATGGATGTTGGAAAGCCATTCTGTAAAAAGGGATTGCAGGACATTCACAAATTATAAACTGTTCTTAGGCCAGACTGTTCTTAGCCCAGGGTCTGCTTTACTATACTCTGGTATCTAGCCCAGTTTCATGGAGCTTCAGAAAGATATGAATGAAGCCTAGCTTTATTGTTTAGAAGAAACTAGTCATGACCTACTTTATGTCTTTTTCTCAGATCCCACCAGGCAAATGAAGTTAAAATGGTTTTCTTTAACAACTTGCTTACTTTTTCTGTGGCTGGGTAACTTAATTTTTTTTTTTTTTTTCAAGTTTTCTACTCTCCTTTTCAGTGACTGTGGTCTTTTCTTAAAGGCCTTGTGTTGCTATTCCTATTCCACAAATAAAATTTGTAAAAGGTAACAAGGTAAAAATTATACAAGGTAACCTACTAAGCCCGTTTTAAATGAAAATATCTGAATCCATGAGCCCATAGGTTTCGACTTCTGTGACTTCTCTATCAGATCAAACACTTTTCATCCAGAAGCAAGAGGTGGGCAGTCAGAGCGCTCAGCAGATGGCATAACAAACCATTCAGCACAGAGTGAGTCAGCATCCTAACAATTTAGCTCTCAGGCAGCTTAGTAACATTTAACAAAACTCTTGAACCTTCAGTCGAGACCGATACATTATTGGACAAAGTTTACCCAAAAGAGTCATAAAGATTTGGAAGAATGTTAATCATCACCTAATTGAAGTCCTTTTTAAAATATTTATTTATTTTTCAGCTGAGTTTCAGTAATTGCGCCAAAGCCACACAGCTATCTAGTCAAGCCAAGAGTAGATTCTAGGTGTTCTTTTTGTTCTAGTCCACCCCGCCAACCATGTTCATTCAGTGAGTTACTATAAAGAAAAGTTGGCTAGATTGCATTGCCTTCAGTAATAATAAAGGCCTTCCCATCGTGATCTATCAGTATGGCCCCTCAGTAGGCTTCTACTGCCTTTCAGATCAAGGGACCGGTATCCTAATATTTTACTTCTGGATACCTGCCTCGGTTGTTGACGGTCAGCAAAACAAGTCTGGCAGTTTGGAACCTGGTTTTAGATTTTAAATGCCACTGCACTGTTTGGCACAAATATGGCACTTTAAGAATAGGAATCTGAGTTTGGAATCAGGGGAAAGTGGCACATGGGGAGTAAGAGTGGTGTCCTTCTGAGACATGTGGCTTTTCACCAAGGTGGTTTCAATTTTTGTATTCAGAAAGCAGCATTTGCTATGACCATTGCTGGCCCTGTTTCCACAGTGTCTCCTTGCTGATTCACAGAGTAGCTTTTGTATTGGCTACTACATACTAGCTTAATCATTCTTTCATTGAGTAACAAGTAACTAAAATATCCATCCACAGCAAAAGAGTAAGTATCAGGGGAATGGAAGTAATAAGAACTTCAAGAGAGGAACAAGAAGTAGCAGCTGTCAGAGGCCAGGAGATTGAAAGGTTGTTTCTGGCTCTTGAACTGCTGTATTTGTTTTACCAGAGGCCAGGAGGACCCAGCAATGTCCTACGGGATGCATGTCTGGTTGCTAATATTTTGGATCCTAGAATCAAACAAGAAATCATCAAAAAGTTTATTAAACAGCATCTGTCAGAATATCTAGTACTTTTTCAAGAAAACCAAGATGTAAGTATTAACCAAATGAAATCGATGTTATATTCGAATTTTATTGAAAATTAAATACCCTTGAGTCTACTAATTCATATTTTCATAGTATTACTGCCTTAAAATGTTGATGTTGAACTGTGACTTTTAGGGGCTGACTGTACAGTTCAGTGGTTCTTAACCATTTTGAGGTCATTGACCCTTTGAAGAAGTTAATGGGAACTACAGATCCTCTCCCCAGAAAAATGAACCTGTGCATAAAACTTCGCATACTGCTTCAGGAAATTTCCAGATCCCTGAAATCTAATCGTAGAGCCAAATTAAGAACCTCTGGATCAAGTGAAAAAGTAGCCCAGATTCTTTAAAACTGTGAGAAATAGGGGTGCTTGGGTGGCTCAGGTGTCGGCTGAGTGTCGGACTCTTGATTTTGGCTCAGGTTCTGATCTCTGGGTTGTGAGATCAAGCCCCGCATCGGGCTCCGCACTGGGCGTGGAGCCTGCTTGGGATTCTTGGTCTCCCTCTCTAAAAAATAAATAAAGTAAAATAAAATTAAGCAAAATAAAACAAAACTGAGAAATAAAGAGATTGGTTGTGTTTTTCTTGGTTCTGTGTTTTTGTTTATTTCCTGAAACTGTCAACACTACTTCTGAGCACTGCATGGATTTTGTTCCCTACCTTCCTAAGGTTGCCTGGCTGGACAAAATCGACAGACGCTATGCCTGGATAAAACGCCAGCTTGTGGACTATGAGGAGAAATATGGCCGTATGTTTCCACGTGAGTGGTACATGACCGAGAGGATTGCAGTAGAATTTTGCCATGTCACAAGGTAGATTCCAGCTCTGCTGGTTTTACTGTTCATTGAAATTGGTTGGTTGAAGTCAATCCCCTGGTGTCTGGGGGTTCCATCTTGTCTTGTGGATTGGGTAGCATTTTCACCTTTTTGTTGTTACTGGGGAGTCATCATTGTAATGAGAACGTCTTTACCTGTGCTGGACTCTCTCCCTTTAGAAGACCCTTTTTCTGTTGAAAGTCAGATTTTATAAATCCAAAATCAACCCCTGAACTCCAGCTGCAACTGTATTCTGACTTCTCCAACTTCAGAGTTCCAGACCTAGAGGAGAGGGCTTCTATGTAGAGTAAGAGTAAAAACTTCTAGGAAAAAAGTGAAAAAGGGTACACGAGAGTCCTGGGCTGGTAGCCTATGGTCAAAGCCCCTCCCCTCCCCCCTTAACAGTAATATGTATAAAACACAGCAGCTTCGTCTGCTTCTGTCTTTACTCTAAGACTTTCCTGTAGCCTGACCGTTGCCTTGAACAGCCTGCCTTCTGGACTTAACCTACACAAGGCTCATCCACCAGATTTCCCTCTGTTACTCATCACCCTACATTTTCTCCTGTGTCCCTATCATATATATCAGTGTACAGTGTATATGTCCATCATTGTTTTGCTTCTCTGACTTGCTCCTACATACATCATTCCATAGGGACAGGGACACATACTTCAGTGACACTCAGGAAATATTTCCTGAACAAACTTCCTGCCCCTAATGCAGTGTTTTTATAATCTTTGGATAGTTAATAATATCGGCAGTTGAATGTTCTAAGCATCCTAAAGACCTTCTGTCATTCATCCTGTCTCTGCAGTTTCATGAACAAAGCCCAGGGCCAGGGAGTCCATTTATATTGAAGAGCTAAAACCCAGGAAGTTTAGATTGGTGCGTCCTTGACAAAGCTAAAGCTAGAGTCAGTTTTTTTTAATCCTTTACTTGGAGCTGTACCACAGCAGTGGTAGTAACTGGGTTTTATTAGTTATCTGTGCCTTTCTTTTTTTTTTTTAAGATTTTATTTTTAAATTTATCAATGAGAGAGCATAAACAGGGGGAGGGGCAGAGGGAAAGAGACAGGAAGACTCCCCACTGAGCAGGGAGCCTGACATGGGGCTTGATCCCAAGACCCTGAGATCATGACCGAAGACAGAGTCAAACACTTAACTGACTGAGCCACCCAGTCGCCCCAGTTATCTATGCCCTTCTCACAGTACACAGTTACATTAACTCCAGGCTAATTTTTTTTTTTTTTAAAGCCCCATATGTGAGGGGCGCCTGGGTGGCTCAGTGGCTTAAGCCGCTGCCTTCGGCTCAGGTCATGATCTCAGGGTCTTGGGATCGAGCCCCGCATCGAGCCCCGCATCGGGCTCTCTGCTCCGCGGGGAGCCTGCTCCCTCCTCTCTTTCTGCCTGCCTCTCTGCCTACTTGTGATCTCTATCTGTCAAATAAATAAATAAAATCTTTAAAAAAAAAAAAAAGCCCCATATGTGAGCATAACTCAGCCACCTTAGCACAATTTGTGGTAGGCATTTTTCTTAAAATCAGAAAATATAATAAAGTTGTATGCTTTAAGGGGCGCCTGGGTGGCTCAGTGGTTTAAGCCTCTGCCTTCGGCTCGGGTCATGATCTCAGGGTCCTGGGATGGAGTCCCGCGTCGGGCTCTCTGCTCAGCGGGGAGCCTGCTTCCTCCTCTCTCTCTCTGCCTGCCTCTCTGCCTACTTGTGATCTCTCTCTGTCAAATAAATATATAAAATCTTTAAAAAAAAAAAAAGAAGTTGTATGCTTTAAACACCTGGGGGGCAGATTTCTTTTTTTTTTTTTTTTAAGATTTTATTTATTTATTTGACAGACAGAGATCATAAGTAGGCAGAGAGGCAGGCAGAGAGAGAGAGGAGGAAACAGGCTCCCTGCAGAGCAGAGAGCCTGACGCGGGGCTCGATCCCAGGACCCTGGGATCATGACCTGAGCCTAAGGCAGAGGCTTTAACCCACTGAGCCACCCGGGTACCCCTGGGGGGCAGATTTCTTAAGGGTTATTGGCTGTTGGTTTTAATATTTTCTTTTAATAGGCTTTTTGTTTTAGAGTAAGTTTAGGATCACAGCAAAATTGAGAGGTAGATACAAAGGTTCCCATATACTCCTGCCCCCACACGTGCATAGCCCCCCTCTATCAACATCCCCCACCAAAATGTACATGTGTCAAAATCGATAAACCTGCAGGGACAGACCATTATCCCCCAGAGCCCACAGTGTGCATTGGAGTTCACTCCTGATGTACATTCTGTGTGGCTGTTGTTCTCAGAAGCACATTTGCTACCATAGGTTTAGATAACCTTTAAATGTTGATTCAAGGACAATTGGGGTTGTCGCTTTCTAAGTCCCGATTAGCAAAGAAAGCAAATTCCTTGAGAAATTGATAACTAATTCTCTTGAGGCTACAGTTCAGTGACTTGCAAACTAATTCTGCAAAGAAAGCAGTCTGCAGGAGGCAGGGAGTCAGCCACAAATCTGCCATTGAAGTGGCAGCTAATGGTCATGTTGCTCCTGTTGCTGCCAAGCTTTCATTGTTGGAATTTTGGCTAAAATCCTGCAGATACATAATTTTCAAAGACTTGCAGAGGCTCTTTGTTTGGTTTTGCCATTTCTTTGTATGGGAAGATAACCGTGGCTCAGTACTGTGGCTCAGTACTTCCTAAGAGCTCCCAGGTCACTGCTCCCCCACAGCTCCCACTCTGAAGCAGAACACTGGAGTGGCACGCAAGCTTCGCAGGCGGGACCCGCCCAAGCACGTGCATGTCACTTCTCACGTGGGGACTGTAGCCTTGCATGTGTAGTTCCAGGGTTCCTGCTCTCTGGGTAAAGAGACGGTGATTGAGCTCTTTGGAAGAGGAGCCTTTGTAATCCAGTAAGGAATGACTTGTGACATCATATAAAATATATGCATGTCAAATTTATGCATACGTAAATACATCAAACATATGCATGTAAAATTCTGAGTGCTTTATATTTACATTATTAACAAATTACAGAAAGGTTGAAAGATGTAAAAATAGTAGTGACCATATAAAGAAATCGATCTCCTTAATCCTTGATTTCTTTTGACTAGTGGGCCATTTCACCTTCAAATTCTTATTTAGAGTATGTATTTCTATTCTCCAAACATTCAGCTTGGTAACAGACCTCAGGATTTAAAATGACCACTTTTTTTTTTTTTTTTGGATATAAGCTAAAACCATTTTTGGGGTGGGGGGTATAAGCTAAAACCATTTATCCTATCTTGAACAGTTTTGGGGTTGTTGGTTTTTTTAACATCATTCTTATCTCTTTATTTTGAAGGACAGAACTTGCCAAGATTATGCGCACCAGAGCTAAGGAAATTGAAGTGAAATTGCTCCTGTTTGCTATTCAGAGAACGACTAACTTTGAGGGGTTTCTCGCCAAACGCTTCTCCGGGTGCACCCTGACAGATGGAACTCTGGTAGGACCTTCCCTAGGGGAGCTGGAGCAGGAAATCAGGGGGTCGGGGGGTGGGACTTCCCTTCAGTCTTTCCCAGTTTGGTGGTTCCTTCCAGTGGCTCAACTGCTCAGTCCCTCATTACAGGGATTTCACTAAATTATGCAAATGGGGACGCAGCATATTGCACATTTTTAGAACGTCCTGTCATCATTTTATTTAAGCAGCGGCCGCATGTAGCCTCACTTATTTAGTCACAAATACTGTATTACTTTATCAGCTGTTGATTTGTATCACATGTAGGGTATGTTTTACCTTCGAATTTGTTTTCTTAATGTCTTTGGGCGGCAAACCAGGTCAGTGTGTTTCTGTAAACCTGAAAGCCAAGTATACAAATCTGCATGTTGGAGAAACACTAAAAAATTAAAACAGAAAGGTACACAGGTCTGAGGACTGGGCACCTCTGTTGGAAAGGTGGAGTGTGTGTTGTTAGTTAATATCATTTAATGTCTTTGTAAGCAAAGACCAGGTTCAAAGCATCTCTCTAAAAACTTCTTTTTGGAAACCCAGCCTCCTTGCACACATCAGTATGCTTTCTTCAGATTTCCTATCCATGAGGAAACCAAATTTTTATGTTTTATAGTAAATTCTGTTTGCATCATTACACACGGGCATGCACACACACGGACTTTGAGCTCCTTGAATGCAGGAATCATGGTTGATTCATCTCGGTTCCATAGTCCTGCAAAAAATACACAGATCTTGTGCAGGCCAGCAGGAATGAGGAGAGAAGGAAAACAGGAGCTAAGGAGGAAGAAATCCAAGTCAAGAGAGTCAGAGCTCTTAAGTTCCTTTAAACATGGTAATGGAGAAGTGATATGATTTGGTAGGAAAATCCTTGGACCAACAAATCAAGAGACACTTGTGATCCAATCCAGACCCTGCTATAATTCAGTGGACTGCCTTCTGGAAGAAACTAAGGGAGGTAAACAAGACATCAAACCCAGAAGCCATAAAGAAAAGTAGCTGAAAGATTTCGCAAAATATAAAAAGAATGAAAGAGACCATTAATGTAATGAAGGGATAACAAACTAGGGAAAAATAGTTTAAGCTCTAAGACCAAGAATTTATATCCAAAGTAAGAAATTCTTTAAAATCATGAAGAAAAAGGCAAATAACCAAGTAGAAAAATGAGTACAGAGTCTAGCAGGAAATTCACTGAAGAAATACAGTTGGCCAATAAACATGAAGAAAATGAAGAATATTTTCTATTTATGAAGAAAATAGAACGGGATACTCATTTTCTTATATCAGGTTGGCAAAAAAGTTACAAGACTAATAATACAGACTTTTAGTGCTAGGAGACAAATGGGCGCAGTCTTTAGCTACTTGTCTTTATGCATCAAAAATTAACATGTGCATGCCCTTTGAGGCAACAGTTTTACATCTAGATACGAGGTCTACAGAAAAATCCATACGTGGAGAGGATGATGTACTAAGAAAGAGGCGAACTGCAGCCTTCAAAGCAAAAAAAAAAAAAAAGGTTTCTATAATGTTTATCACTGAAGAATAGTTAAATAAAATATGATATATCCATACTGTGGAATAGTGGTAGAATGTGGGATCGATCTAGATGTACCATCATAGAAAGGAAATCTCTCGGGGCACCTGGGTGGCTCAGTCAGTTAATCATCTGCCTTCGGCTCAGGCTGTGATCCTAGGGTCCTGGGATCGAACCTCAAGGAGCTTGCTTCTCCCTCTGCCTCTCCCCCTTCCTGTGCTCATGTACTCTCTGACACATAAATAACAATAAAATTTAAAAATAAATAATAAATTAAAATTAACAATAAAATCTTAAAGAGAAGAAACCTCTCAGATACATTGTCAAATGGAAAATGGAAGCTGCAGCTAGTATATGTGGTGTAATTCCACATGTAAAAACCAAAAAGCATCTTTCTGAATGTAAACGTGTAAGAAAAAGGTCTAGAAATGATAACAATGGATGTTCTGGAGAAGGAAGTTGGAGTGAGAGTATGTAGCGAAGCAGAGAATTTTTTTTTTTTTTTCATTTTATTCTGGTATTTTGTTTGAAATTTTCTTACACACATGCATTTCCATCGTTTTTTAAAATACTTTTTGTTTTTACATGCTCTAATTATGTCATTTTTCAGTTTTTTTTTTAAATGAGGGAGATGAGCCAAAACAGGGACTTCCAAACTGTTTAACAAATTCTAATGCGGAATCCACATGGAATAAGAGCTAACATTTTGATCATCCTCTCTGTGTTCCACACTGTGCTAGGTACGTTTGTGGTCAATCACTGGGCTTCATCAGCTGTAGGAGGAAAGTGCTATATTCATTTCAGACTTACCAGTGGTCACACAGCCACTGTAAGTGCAGGAAAACAGCTACTCTGATGGAAGCAGGGAAGTCAGAACAGAGATTGGGCCTGGAGTCCTGTTCGCTTGTTCACCCTTCACCTCTACTGCCTTCCTGAGCCCCCATGCTCTTAGGGACGTCAGCGGCATCCCCTCTTTGCCTTCTTGTAAGACCTGCCTCAGAGTAGGTGTATCAGGAGCTGGTCCCTCAGGACACGGGGCTGAAGAGTGGTGGCAGTGGCACTCAGTTTTAAGGCAAGACCAGAAGGCCCTGCCTAGGTAGGGCCAGTCATGACAGTATTGAAATAAAATACAAGGAACCACAGAGCTTTCTTTCCATACTGAAAAAATAAAAATACATATGTATACTCCTCTGCTTGTTACTGCATGTTCAAATTGGTTTCTTTTTAGTAACAAGGAAAAAAAAAAATAGGCCATGAAACAAATGAAAATGCTCCCTAAATAAGATGTAAGTCACAAAAGGAAATAGTAGGTAGTGAAAATGCGATTGGAAGAAGAATGTGTCTCTCTCCTGAGAAGTATTTGGTTGACTTCAGCAGCACCTGATAACCTCATGTTGGCCCTCCCCTCTGCACTACCTGCGCCGTGTTTCTGGCCTGGTTTCAGACAGACTCTTGCAGCTCTGGGCTCAGCCCTACAGCTGAAGCACTGAGCATAGACCCCCACCAGGCAGCGCCCTGCTATGCGCCCATGGCTTCTGCTGGACAGGGTCAGGGGAGCCCAAGGGCAGCTCCTCTGAGTCAGTATTCCAGCAACCCGTATGGAAAATAGATCCCGATGCAGACTGCTTGAGTAACACTAGTGCCAAACACCTGTTTTGAACCCTTTGTCTCCTCCTTTGGCTGGGCCTTACTCACTGCTGATGTTGCTTTTACATTTAGGGAGCTATAGGATTGCAGGGGAACAAATGGCCCTGTTCTATCTGATGACCAGGATAGCCCGTAAACATGGAGCTGTCCCAGGACACATCACATCTCATTTGTGCTAGGAGATGCCCCACGGACCCAAAGAGGTAGAGTAATGTGGCTCAGGAAGGCTCCCTCTGGACAAGGTGAGCCTGTTAAATGGGATAACAGATACAGACCATGAGAAACGGGAAGGAACTGTTTTGAAGACAACACTTTTTTGTTTGTTTTGTTTTGTTTTTTAGAAAATAAATATGAATGTCAGAGTGGCAGCTGGCTCACAGTCAATACCTTCTGTCTGAGGGAGGAGAGGACTTGGAGGGGCTTGTTTCTTGGGGCCGTGTGGCCTCTCTGTACTTAGGCTCATTCTGCAGGACCAGGCTTCTGGACTGAGCCTTCCATCTCCCAGCACGTGCTATGCTCCAGGGGGTCTGGTCATGGTCAGCTGGGAACACTTAAACCTTTTGGCTTTTCTTTTGCCTTCTGTTTTGGAAATTTTCTGGCAGAATTGATTTATAAATTTCTCCAGTTGTTCACTTGTTGCTTCCTCTCCTATCAAGGTTTGTGGAGAGTTCCAGATTACAAATCCTTGGCCAGGGAATCCTGCTAAGCCATAAACTCTTTATTCTCGAGAGATCACTAGTAGGCAGAGAGGCAGGCAGAGAAAGAGGGGGAAGCAGGCACCCTGCTGAGCAGAGAGCCCAGATATGGGGCTCGATCCCAGGACCCTGAGATCATGACCTGAGCTGAAGGCAGAGGCTTAACCCACTGAGCCACCCAGGCACCCCTAATCATTCAACTTCTTTAGGTCACACTCTTTCCCCAGAGCACTCTTTGTCCTAGTTATCATGGCCCAGCAACCATTTTGCATTCCAAGTCCTGGCATTGGCTGGTCCATAACCTCTAAGGGTTTTCCCTTGAAGGTCAGTTTCTAGAAAGGCAGCAGAACTCCCATGGCCTCCTCACCAGGGCAAGCCAGGTTGTAGAGAATAAGTTCACTGCAGCCTGCCTTGGGAATATGAAAATGCCATGCTCCTCACTGTAGGTAATGTTCATTCTGAGCCTGGCCTACCATTGCCACGTTGTGGGCCAGGTGGGGCCACACCTTCATCTGCAGCCTATAGACCTCAGGACCAGGGCCGCTGGTGGATTAGTCATAGCCAGTGACCATGCTACCAACGGTGCTGGGAAGATGTGGCCTGGGCCGGGCTGGGGGTCCGAGTGGCCTGACTCCACAGTCTAGCTGCTTGGCACCCCACCTGATGACTTGCTGCTCCTTGTCTCCTTACCTCCTCCCTTTGCTGCCTTGGTTTTTGGGAAATTGCTCGTGGTTACCATTTTATTTCGGGGCATCAGAATAAACTACAAAATGAACCAAGGTATATCTTGATACCCTGTAGCATATGCCAAATTTCATAGAGGGCTGTGAATTCCTTGCAAAGTTATGGAACAGTAAGTCAGCCAAGGAGTCATGTTGACCAAAGACCCTCCCAGCCCCACCCACCCCCTTCTCACTGTATTATTCATTTCCTTTTAAGTCCTTTGCTGACTGATTAACAATTAGGGTGAGCTGGAGAGACGATGAACTCACCCAGAAGGACGTGCCACAGTCCAGCTCCCCTGACTGATCACTGTGATGTGTCATCTTTGGCTCTTTTTTGACAGATGCAACTTTGACATCTGATAGAGATGAAAACTGAAAGAACCTTAAGGACAGGGCTCATCTTGTTTTACGGTACTAGCCGTAACAAGTTTATATTGCCCTGTGCTGTAATTTATTGGAAGAAGTGAGCTGCCATTGCTTTCTGCTAATTGCCTAAACTCCTGGCCCTTAAGAGGGATTCAAAATACCCTATAAATTAAAATGCCTTGAAATTAAAAGCAAATGTCTCAATGTGATTTAACTACACCTACATGTCTTCTTAGTAACTCAATGGTGAGATTCAAGGTAAAAATTACATTCAACCTCTAGGCAAGCAGAATAGTTTGGGTTGAGTCTTTGTAACAAGCTCACCAAATTTGGAAGTTGTTTTTTTTTTTTTAATGAAATTTAAAATGTTCTCATTTCGTTCAGCTGGATTTCCTCTCCTCTTGGCCATTGTGTAAATTGGCTTTCTAAATAGAATCATCCTTTGGCTTATAGGGGTCATTTTAGTATACATTTATATTTGCCTGATTTTTAAAATTAGATTATAAATTTACAATCTATAGGTATGACTTTCAGCCATGCAGTTTGAGCATATAAGAGTGTTTGCAGAAGGCTCACTATGTAAGAAAGCCCACCCAGAGTGGCTGTACCTCAGCCTTCCAGCAACTTAACACCTGAGTCAGGGAGACCATGCAAGTGGGGGAGGGGCGGTGTCTCAGCACTTCTGCCACAGCACAAGGACTTCTGTCCTGAACAAGGAAATAGCTCGCCTTTAATGTTTCAAAACATTTTATGGGCCCAGCACGCTTCCGCTGCACAACTCTGCTTCAAAACATTTTATAAATGGTATATTTGAATGTATTCCTTCCTTTGAATAACATCGTAAGAGATTAACTTCTGATCATTTGTTTCTAGGAAGAGAGTAATACGAGGTCAAGATAGAAAAGGTAGAAATTATAGCAAGAATGGAGACAAGAGAAAACATTCAGAAAGGACTTTGGACTTTTGGACTTTGTGCTCATTTTCTAAAATTGAAATCGCACTTTTTTAAAAGATTTATTTATTTATTTTAGAGAGCAAGGGAGCAGGGGGATGGGGAGGGCCAGAGGGAGGGGGAGAGAGGATCTCAAGCATCTTTCTCACTGTGTATGGAGCCCAATGTGGGCCTCAGTCTCAACCCTGAGATCATGACCTGAGCCAAAATCAAGAGTCAGATGCTGAACCGACTGAGCCACCCAGGCACCCCTAAAATTGCACTTTTAAAATTCTAAGCCTGGGGTGGCTTAGTCACTTAAGCATCTGACTCTTGATTTCAGCTCTGGTCTTGATCTCAGCGTCATGAGTTCAAGTCCCACACTGGGGCTGGGCTGGGTGTGGAGCCTGCTTAAAGAAAATACGTATTTAAATTGAAATATAATTCATATAACAAAATTTCACATAACACTCATATTTAAAGTGTACAGTTCGGGGCGCCTCCATGGCTCATGTCTCTTGATTTTGGCTCAGGTTATGGTCTCAGGGTTGTGAGACTGAGCCTCACATCCATGGCACGGAGCCTGCTTGAGATTCCCTCTCTCCCTCTCCCTCTGCCCCTCTGCCACCCCCAAAAATAAAGTATACAGTTCAGTTGTTTTTAGTATATGTACAAGGTTATGCCACATCCCAACTATCCAATTCCAGGGCATTTCCATTGTCCCCTAAAGAACCCCTCCCCACCATAGCACCCACTTCCAGTTTCCTCCTTCCACCAGCCCCAGCCAACCACTAATCTACTTCCTGTCTTTATGGATTTGCCTCTTGTAGACATTTCATATAAACGGAACCCTGTACTGTGTGGCCCTCTGTGCCTGGTTTTCTTCACTTAGCATAGTGATGTGGCATGTATCAGTACTTCAGTCCTTTTTATGGCTGACCCATGTTCCCTCCTTTGGGTTTGCATTTTGTTTAGCCACTTATCCCTTAATAGACATTTGAGTTGTTTCCACTTTTTGGCTGTTTATAATGCTATAAGCATTCGTGTACAAGTTTTTATGTAAGTATCTGCTTTCAATTCTGGGAGTATACCCGGGAGTGGGATTGCTGAATTGCTGTGTTACATGGTAACTCTATGTTTGACCTTCTGAGGAACCACCATTGTTTTCCATAGAAGCTGTACCATTTTAAAGATTTTTTTTTTTTTTTTTTTTTTTTTTTTATTAGAGAGAGAGATCACAAGTAGACAGAGAGGCAGGCAGAGAGAGAGGAGGAAGCAGGCTCCCTGCGGAGCAGAGAGCCTGATGCGGGGCTCGATCCCAGGACCCTGAGATCATGACCTGAGCCGAAGGCAGCGGCTTAATCCACTGAGCCACCCAGGCGCCCCCCATTTTACATTCTCATCAGCAGTGTAGGAAGGTTTTGATTTTTTCCACACCTTTGTCAGTATTTGTTATTTTTTGGGTTTTTTAAATTATTATTACAGCCAACTATAAGGTAGTTTCTCATGGTAGGTTTTTTTTTTTCCCCCAAGATTTATTTACTTTGATTTTAGAGAGAGAGCAGGGGGGAGGGGCAGAAGGAGAAGGAGAGAGAGAATCTCAAGCAAGCTGGGGCTTAATCTCATGACCCCAAGATCATGTCCTGAGTCAAAATCAAGAGTTGGATGCTTAACCAACTGAGCCACCCAGACACCCTTCTCATGGTGGTTTTGATGTGCATTTTCCTAATGACTAATAACATTGGACATCTTTTTTAGGTGCTTATTGGCCATCTTCTTGGAGAAATGTCTGTTCGGGTCCTTTTCCCATTATTTAATTAGGTTGTTTGTCTTTTTTCCTTTTTTTTTCTAAGTAATGCAGGGCCTGAACTCGTGACCCTGAGGTTAGGACCTGAGGTGAGTTCAAGGGTCAGACGCTTAACCGACTGAGCCACCTAGGCATCCCTAGGTTGTCTCTTTTACTGTTGAGTTGTGGGTATGGTTTTTTGTTTTTGTTTTTTTGTTTATTTATTTATTTATTTATTTATTTATTTTTAAAAGATTTTATTTATTTATTTGACAGAGAGAGAGAGATCACAAGTAGGTAGAGAGGCAGGCGTGGGGGGGGGGAGCAGGCTCCCCACTGAGCAGAGAGCCCGACGCGGGGCTCGATCCCAGGACCCTGAGATCATGACCCGAGCCAAAGGCAGAGGCTTTTACCCGCTGAGCCACCCAGTCGCCCCGTGGGTATGTTTTTAAAAAATATTTTCTAGATATATTCTATCATTTATCAGGTACATGATTTGTAAATATTTACCATTCTGTGGATTGTCTTTTCACTTTTTTGATAATGTCCTTTGATAACACAAAAGTTTTCCATTTTGATGAAATTCTACTTTTCTATTTTTTTCTTTTGTTATTTGAGTTTTGGTATTATCCATAAGATCACAAGCATTTACCTATGCTTTATTCTAAGAATTTTATCGTTTTTGGCTCTTATATTTAGATCTGTGATCCATATTGAGTTTATTTTTATATATGATGTGTGAATGCAGTTTTATAGCTTTTCTTCATATGTCCTGTCTTAAGGGGTTTCTCAGTCATTATATTTCATTGGAGATGGGCCAGAATTTCCCTAACTGTCCTTTTCTCTTTTTTTTTAATGATTTTTTTTAAAGATTTTATTTATTTATTTGACAGAGAGAGATCACAAGTAGACAGAGAGGCAGGCAGAGAGAGAGAGGGAAGCAGGCTCCCTGCTGAGCAGAGAGCCCGATGTGGGACTCGATCCCAGGACCCTGAGATCATGACCTGAGCCGAAGGCAGTGGCTTAACCCACTGAGCCACCCAGGCACCCATCTAACTGTCCTTTTCTTATTGGACCCTTAAGTACTTGTTATTTTTTCACTATTCTAAACAAAGCCACAGCGAACACATTTTTGTTCACATTAGAGATTATTTTCTTATGATACAAGTTGAATTACAGGGCCAAAAGGTATGAGTTTTTTCAAATTTAATATAGCCTCTGTTTTAAACTATTTTCTCTATTCTTGTCTCTTATCGATGCACTTGCTTAATCTCCCAGCACTGAGTCTTGGTGTTAGTGATGATTTGTAGATTCAGAAGAAATAGTTACTCTTTGTTTTCATGCAATTCGTGGTGCTAACATACAGTTGCCTAATGTAAAGGGGTAACTGCCAGATTTTTGTAAAAAGGCAAAGCAATCTGAAACTTTTTTTAGAGTAACATATGCTTCCTCTAGGTATATGCTCAAGAGAATTGAAACTTATGTTCATACAAACACTTGTACGTGAATGTTCATGGCAGCACTGTTGACAATAGCCAAAAAGTAGAAACAACTCAAAAGTCTTTTAATAGACAAATGGAAATACTTACATATAACACAGGATGATCCTCAAAAACACTATACAGACTGAAAGAAGCCAGACACAAAAGGCCGCATTTTATATGAAATGTCCAGAATAGGCAAGTTCATAGAGACATTAAGTGGGTCAGGAGTTGCCACGGCTTCGGGGAAGGGAAGGAGTGGAAATGATAGCTAATGGATATGGGGCTTCCTTTGGAGTAAAAAAAAGTTCTGGGATTGGATGGTGGTGATGTTCGCACAATCTTGTGAACATACTGAAAATCACTCAATTATAAATCACCTAACATGGTGAATTTGAGGTTAATTATGTTAAAATATAATTTTAAAATATTAAGGGTTTTAGGAAATACTGAGTTTAGTTATAAATCATCCTCACTCTTCGGATAATTTGCCTACCAGAAAAAGGAGAGTGAAAAATACATGCTTGTTAAAGCTCAAACAGAATAAAACATTTTTTTTTTTAAGATTTTTTAATTTATTTGACTGAGAGAGAAGTCACAAGTAGGCAGAGAGGCAGGCAGAGAGAAAAAGAAGGGAAGCAGGCTCCCTGTTGAGCAGAGAGCCCGATGTGGGCCTTGGTCCCAGGACCCTGAGATCATGACCTGAGCCGAAGGCAGAGGCTTAACCCACCAAGCTACCCAGGTGCCCCAGAGTAAAACATTTTAAAAGAACAATCTCTTCCTTCTTAATTACTCTAAATCCCTCCCCCCAGAGATGTCCACTGTGTAATAGTTTGGGGTATATTTTTTGAGACTGTGCTCTAAGCATGGATGCGCGCACACAGACGCACACACACGGGTTTTTATTAAGCGTTTCTCATCCAATCAGGGTTTATTCACAAATTTTAAAAGGAGTTTTTTAAGCTCTCACTTTCTGCAGAGCCTTGGGAAAGGATGAAAAATCGAATCAGACAGGTTCCTATGGTCTAATGGAGAAAGAAGCCTATACATGAGTATCACAATATGAGATAGGAGTGTGATGGTACCAAGAGAGGTCCCAGTAATGTTAAACTGGGTGCACAGGGCCCTGTGTTTACAGTCGTTTATCAGTCGAAGCGTGCAGGCCATCTCTTTCAGGACAAATCAGGAGTTGGGCTGGAATAAAGTATATATGGAATGAGAAATCAGAAATTGTGGAGTTTTCATCTTATAATTGAAAGCTTTCTCCTCCTGGGAAAGGAAACAGTTTAGTCTTAAATTTCAGAGTTCCTTCTCTGATGATTGGAGATGTCCAGCGAGGGCCCCAGAAAAGGCTTTGTGCAGGCAGACCCAGATGCAGATATACTACTGACTAAGGCCAGTTTCTCTCTTCCTAACAGTCAGACAGCTTGGCCGTCCTGGGGACCTTATTGTTCTGGACGTGTTGGGATCCCATGTGGTTTAATTAATAGGACTTAACTTGCTATATGAAGAATTTTTCTTTCCTGTATGAACTTGAAACCAACTGTCATCACAGCAAAAAGAAGGAATCCCTTTAAATTTGGAAAGTCGTTCGTTTCTTGGCAATTTTTTTGCTTGATTTAGCAGCCCCAGAGCTCATGGAATATGTCATTTGAGTTATTTAAAATCTAAACCCAAACTTGTAATTCTTTATGGCCTACGACAGCTGCAGAGCAGAAATGAGAAGTGTGGTCTGCTTGGCTCTGACAACAGGGCTCTTGCATAGAAAGCTGAGTGGTGCCGGCAGTTGCTTGCTGGGAAGACTTATTCTTTCATCACGGCAAATTAATCTGAGCAGTAACATCGCCCTCCAACCAGCAGGAGTCTGTGTCCTCCCATCAGCTTTTTCCTATTTACTGATAGGCCAGTGGTACAGGCAGTACTCAGAGAGCCTCACTGGAGGCTAGGGAAGAAAGCAGAAGCTCAGGGAGCCTGTGCCTTTGTAATTTGATGGACCCATTGTTTCCAATTCCCAGAGGTATCTCAGAGAGGCACGATAGCAGGTTCAGGGTCTTAACTTTTGGTTAAAAGGAGTTCTTTTTTACAGAACTTCTTAGCCCTGTGCTCCCACTTTTTTCTCACCTGAGAGTCGCTCCACTGAGAGGGGCACCGCCACAGTTCTGCTAACGCTTAAGTCCTAACAAGAGCTCCCACCTACTGAGCTTTCCCTGCATGCCAGACGTTGTGTAGAGCTGTTCTGTGTACGTATCTGTTGCTTCACACACAAGGTCTCATTTGATCCTCACGCAGCTCTGCATGGTGGGCATTCGGGAAGAGCTGAGGCTTGGAGAAGTAAAGCCATGTATCCAAGTGAGAGAGCCTGGACTCAAACCCAGGTTTGTCACTTGTTAGTGGTGACACCACCCTCACCATGGCCCACAGAAGGCTTTGGTTCCGGGCTCCTGCTGGCTCTCTGACCTCATGCCCCCGTTGACCTCTCTGTCCCTCAGACTCACCAGGCTCATTCCAGCCTTTGCACTGAGACTGCTCTTCCAGATCTTCACCTAACTAGCTCCTCCTCATTCTGGTCTCTGCTCACACACCACCTCCTTGAAGAGGCCTTGTCTGATCACCCTGTTAAAGAAGCATTTAGAGATATTGTTTTCAAAGATACATTGCTTTCTAAAAATAGCCTAATTTTTTAAAAAGATTTTATTTATTTGACAGAGCCGAAGCAGGGGGAATGGTAGGCAGAGGGAGAGGGAGAAGCAGGTATCCCGTGGAGCAGGGAGCCTGTGGTAGGGCTTGATCCCAGGACCCTGAGATCATGATCAGAGCCAAAGGCAGACACTTAACCTACTGAGCCACCTAGGTGCCCCCAAAATAGCGTAATTGTAAAAATAAACTATTTTGCTTTAAGTGTTTGGAGTGTATAAATTTTAAATGCTTGCTTGGTTGTTAGACCATATACTTTCTCAGCAGGATACCATAAAAATCACTTTCCTGCTAATGACTACCTTGACCTAATGCGTTGATCACAAGGCTTTCTTCATACACTGAATCTTTATCTGGCAGCATAACAGCATCCAAGTATTTGGGCCAAAAATTAAGTAGTTTATATGAATGTGAGCTCAACGACATATTTTAAAAGAGTGGGCAGAATTGGGTCCTGAGAACTAATCTTTTGCAAGGAGATTTTGTTGTGCTTGTTGTAATGAGACTTACTTGGGAAGAGACTTCCGTCTGTAATCTAGAACACATAAGATAAGCTATATAGTTTGTTCTTGAATTCCAACCCATCCAGCATTGTGATTCATTCATATTTAGGGAGCATCTAGGAAATGCCAGGCACCCAGATAGAGGAGGGGAAACAAGACAGACATGATTCTCCGCCATCATGAAATCTAGTGGGGACAAGACAAATAAATGGACCCTGGTGACATTCTGATAAATACCTGGGTAGATGGGACATACTGGGTGGGATGAAAACATGGAGCAGAACATCTGTCCCAAACTTAAGAGGCAGGGAAGGCTTCCGGGAAGAAGGGATCTGAGGGCTGAAGGATGAATGAGAGTTTTAGCCAGATTGGACTTGGGGTGGGGTGGGGTGGGCAGTAGGTTTCAGGAAGGTGGAAAATAGTAGGAAGGCCGGGAGATAAGAGATGTGGTCCGTCTTGTCTCAGTTCTTGCTCATTAGATGAGATGTAGTTGGAGAGCCTCGGAAAAAGCAGATCAATGGGGAAAGACATTGAGAATATGCTTAGAAATTACCTGTCTCTTTCTCATATCTGCTTAACAGAAAAAACTTGAGTCTCCACCCCCATCCACCAATCCCTTCCTCGAAGATGAGCCAACACCAGAGATGGAGGAACTGGTGATGGAGAAAGGAGATTTAGATCAGGTGAGTCCAGTTTTCCTTTTCCCCGTGCCTCCTACCTCATGTTTGCTTCTGAAAATGGGTCCACCCGCCCCTCCATGTGGCCCTTTGGCCACTGACCACATTCAGAGGATTACAACTTTGGTGGTCTTTATAGAATGCTCTTATCTGAAGGTGCCTTTTGAAAACAGCCTTTCCTGCCTACCTCATTCATCATCTCCTACGCCTGCCAGCCTCGCTCTCGGTTAGGTTCTCATCGGGCCGGTAACGACATGAGAGAGACCCCAGGATCCCTAATGGCGTTCTCAGCACCATTAGCAAGGAGAGGCCACCACTCAGGGCAGGCTGAGCACTTGAGGTCTGGAAGGCGTCGGGGAGGCCTGGAAACATCAAGGTCACCCCTGGCATATTTGGAGAGCTACTTCTCAGAGCACGCTAGCACTTTCATTTCCTTCGGATTTTCTGTCCAACTCCAAATTTCCTCTCCCTTCATCCTATAGAATGGTGTTTTTTGTTTCACCGCCGTTTTATGACAGAGCAGTTAGAGCAATAAATCAGGCCTTTTCCTGTCTGGATTAGTGATCCTTCTTTTTAATTTTCTACACTTGGCTGCTCGAGCAGTTATTTTATAGTGTTGTTTTGCTCCAGACACCACCAAAAGGGAGGCTGGCTGGAAAGACCAGCCTGGGATCCCCATAGCCGCTTGCTGCTGACTCGCATTCCTCGCCCGGTGAGGGTAGGTGTACAATCATGGCAGGAGCCACAACAGCATTTCCAGGAGCAGTTCTGAAGTGATGCAGTAAAATGTGTCTGGTCCACTGATTAAATAATTTTAATAACATGGATACCTCGCGTTTTTATGGGCTTTATAGTTTCATCATCTTTTACGGGCTCTGTTTCGTTTCGTCTTCCCAATGCCTGCCCCTCATTTTATAGGATTTTCTATGAGCTGCAGTGTATGCAGCTCAGAGAGGTTAAGTGATTTGCCCAGGGTTACAGAGTTCGGGCATGGACGAGCTAGAACTGGAAGCAAGATCTAGAAGTCAGAGACTAGAATTCCTTCCATGGAGCTCTTTTACTACCCTGGGCTGTCTCAGTGAAAAGCAGAGGTCACAGAAACGAACGCCAGGTGAATGAATAAAACTGGAAGGATACCTTACGGGCTCTATCCCAGAGATCTGTGGGATTAGCTGTAATTGATTTGAAGCCATCATATCAGCTAATGTGGGAGATAACAAAAGATTTCTTCTAACTGAAGAAGTGCATCTTTTGCATGTGGGAAGAAAGGACTGGGAAAGGAAGAGTCTGGGCATTGAGCTCGTTCTTCTGGGTGTGTCTTCTGCCCACACTCCATCACCTGCACCTTTTGAATTTGCTTTGGGTTATAGTGCCCTGTTCAGGGCCCTGTGGCTGTCATTATCCTTGTGCCACCATGAAAAGTTACCCCTTCAGTTAGTCATCCCAGATATCATTAAACTGGATTATGATAGAGGCTCCCATTACTATGAAATTTGTTTACTGGATAAAATATGATTTGTCTCTCTCATGGAACTTTTTGCTCATCCTGGAAGCTAGAGATTATTATTGTAAGGACCAAGACTGCTCATTCTAAGGACACACAGAGCACAAATACAGGGGGTAATGCAGAGGCAGACTCCTGTCCACCATTAACTGACCACGTGGTAGATTTTTTACTCTCTCTAGACTTACCTAGTGTTTTCCTCTTCAGAGAGAGCCCATAGTTTTCAGACTATATTCCTTGGTGCCCCCATCACATGTTGCTGTGGGGATGTTGGGAGGAGACCAGGGCTCTGACTCTCTCCAAACAACAGTTCTGTTACGAATCACTTCTATCATGGAATTCCAAGTAAAATTTCTTTGGAATCCGTTTGAGATCCATTTAAAAAGAGAATACCAAAAACTTCTGGACTGTATGACCCACCTGTAGCTTCACTGGCCATGGCTTGTTAGTGATGACACCCACATACTACCCCCAGCCTCCTGCAGCCTCCCCAGCTCTTGTCTTGCTTGTGATCCCTCAGGGGGCAGCTCCAGGATCTCCCTCTTCCCGGCCACTGGAGTTGGGGGCCTTAGGGAGGAAGTTCAGAGGAAGCTCGGGCTGGGCAGAGCCAGAGGTGTGGGAGAAGGCCCCCAGTGATTGTCTGGGGTTACCCAAGCCGTTGTGTCACCGCCGCGGTAAGTAGACAGTTGACTCTCAAGGGCAGGGTCTTTCCCCGCTTGTCCTGCAGCGTGGGCTGTTGAGAAAGGAGAGTGAACTTGAAAAAACGTGCTTAGTTTGAGCCACCAGTTACCCATGCACTCCCCAGTGATGAAAAAAAAGGGTACCCAGAAGGGGACTGAGGGTGCTCAAAGAAAAAGGGAGAAGAAATAAGGAATTTCTGGTTGAAAATGTACCCTTCTGGTGATCCAAGCAGTTAGATTTCATCTGTTTACATTGGATGGTAATAAAAGGAAGTGGGGCCAGCTGCAGAGCTCCTTACTGTGACAACAGTAACCTTCTATTATTCCCTCCAACTCCGGGAGGAAATAACCGAAACATCTGCGGCTCTTGGACTGAATTCACACACTCAGACAGGCAGCCCGAATGCTACTGCTAAATGGCTTCGTGTGTTCTCTCAGCAGAGACCCGCCCTTCTGGGGAGCTGGACAGCACCTAGGGAGACACCACTGTGAGCTGAAATTCCAGCACTTCTTATCTAAATAGGAGCACGGTCACCAAGCAGCCACAGCCCAGAGGCAGCCCTGTGGGAAAAAAGCATTTTAAAAGGGAACGTGGGGCAAGCTCCCATTGCTCCCCTTTTGCTGCCAGCTCACGCTGCAAGGGACCAGGAACTGTGGTGTCAGGTCTTCTCCTCGCTTCCAGGAGTGACTGGCATTATTGGGCAGAGGCGGGGCAGAGCGATCATCTGCCTGTAGGGTTGGGACACCCACACTATTTGATGATGCTGCTCCCTGAGGGCCAGGTTTGGAGTGCTCTGTGGGGCCTCTTCGAGCACGCAGTCTGTGGAAGACTGACCGAGGTGACTTTGTTCGAATAGCATGGAGCTGTTTTCTTTTATCACTTAGAATCTGTCTCTTATACATATTCTGAATGAGCTCCTCAGACTTCTCTAGACCCAGATTTTTATTGTATATCACTTTTGCACATATGTAAAAAGGAAAATAAGAGCCAAATAAATAGGTTAAGATATTGCTAAAACCACTTCACATTCAGAGTCCAATTCTCCTGTACCACTTTAAAAAAAAACAAAACTTTGTGTTTTGAAATAATTATAAACTCATAGGTAGTTGCGGAATGCAGAGAGGTCCCATGTACCCATCTCCCAGCTTCCCCCGGTGGTGACAGCTACCATAACTATAGTGCGTTGTTAAGACCGTGAAATTGATTCTAAGCCCTGTTTCACTCAGGCGCAAAAGCCCATATTTTCCCACACGATGTCCGCTGGGCTAGCCAAAGTTTTGGTGATGTGCCATTGCTTGACTGCTCCACAACTGTTTCCGGGGTTATCTGCCAGGCCCTTGGCTCCCATCTCCCAAGCTTTTTATTGTTATTTTTTACTTTTTAAAAGGAAAATACCTAAATTAGAGAAGAGTTTTAAGTATATTACAAGAACTCTCAAATATCCTTCACCTGGGTTTACCAGTTGTTAACATTTTGATACATTTACTCTCTCATTTCCTTTTTTTTTTTTGCCCCCATTCCTCCTCTCCCTCTCTCTCTCCCCCTGTCCACTTTCCCCCCTTCCCCTCTGCCTCTCTCTTTCTTTTGGAATAATTTATAAGTTAGCATATATCATGTCTTTTACCTCTAAATATGTCTGTATGTACATCCTAACAGGAAGGTCATTCACTTAAATTATCACAGATCAAAATCAGAAAATGTAATATCAGTACAATATTACTATCTAATTTTTGGAACTTAAATTTCATAATGTAGCCATTCTAAGGTGATAAACTAAAACATTGTCAGTAATTGGAAAATTGTACATAAATAATAAAGCCAAATACAAAATACTTTACTTAAAATATGTTGATTTAGGGGCACCTGGATGACTCAGTGGGTTAAGCATCTGCCTTTGGCTCCGGTCATGATCCCAGGGCCCTGGGATAGAGCCCCACATAGGGCTCCCTGCTCAGCGGGAGGCCTGCTTCTCCCTCTTCCACTCCCCCTGCTTGTGTTCTCTCTCTCTCCATATCTCTATCAAATAAATAAAATCTTTTAAAAAGTAAATAAATACGTTGGTTTGTTTATTTTAAGATTTTATTTATTTGTCAGAGAGAACACAAGCAGGGGGGAATGGCAGGCAGAGAGATAAGCAGGCTCCACACCCAGCAAGGAGCCCAATGCGGGACTTGATCCCATGATCCTGGGATCATGACTCGAGCCAAAGGCAGACACTTAACAGACTAAGCGACCGACGCATTCCTAAAATACGTTGATTTAAAACATGAGAACATTCTGTATTATATAAGCTCCCAATTTATAATTACCAGAAACTGTCCTGTAGACATGTGAATATTTTTGGCACAAGAAAAATATAAATAAAGAGGATAAATATTATAGGATTATTAATATTACTGTATTAACAATTATATTAATATATTAATGATTATTACTATATCAATAATTGTATTAATATTAAATATATTAAAGAATTATATAAATATAAGCCTTACAATGACTAATCTGGGCATTGTGGCTATAGTTTTCAGTTCTAAAATCAGAATATCTGGTCATATATAAGTTAGACAAATTAAATCACATATATCTGTTCATTTAACAATCACCTTATTGAAAAGAATGAAATAATAGATAACTGATTTGGAAAATATAGAACAATTAGGTAAGGACCACTCCTACACAGCCATTGTACTAAATCATGGATCCGCCATTTTAAACTGTTGGGAGTGTGGGAGAAATTTCAGCGCATCTGTGAAATGAAGTGGAACTTTGGATCCAGCCAATTCAAACTTGGTGAACCCAGGCCGGGGAGTCTCTTGTGGACTCAGCCTCAGACCTGACTTGGTGGTGGCTTCTGGCTGATAAGAAAAACAGCCCGACTGTAATTTAGGGAATACCAGAGTTTCTAAAAATCTTTAAAAAACCCCCCTAAAAACATGGAATTCTCTGAAGGGGATAAGAGAGAGAGCTAAATAGGAGATTGAAGGGGATATGTCTAAGATTGACATTGAATTTTTGGTGTTCATTTCCAGTTTTTACAGATGCTTTTAACCATTATAGTGTTTTATTTTTAAAAGTTACTAGAAGGGGGCACCTGGGTGGCTCAGTGGGTTAAAACCTCTGCCTTCGGCTCAGGTCATGATCCCAGGGTCCTGGGATCGAGCCCCACATCAGGCTCTCTGCTCGGCAGGGAGCCTGCTACACCCTCTCTCTCTGCCTACCTCTCTGCCTACTTGTGGTCTCTGTCAAATAAATAAAATCTTTTTTTTTTTTTAAGTTACTAGAGGAAGAGAATCATTATTCTGTTTGTCATTAGGGTCTTAGTTTTTCCTATATTTATAAAAGATACGAACAGTTCAACCCAACAAGTATGCTGTGGGTTATCAATTTATGCCCAAATTACACTCTAGTATCAACCCCAGCAAGGGCTAAGGGTCCTTTTGTTGGCATTTGACGATAAATAGAATTGACTTTTTTTAGAAATTGAAAGAGGTGTATCTAGGAGGATCTTCACTTTTTTTTTTTTTTTTAATTTGAAAAGGAATTAGGAAGCAAACAGAGTTTTTAAGTGCTTGCCTATCTAGATGGCCTGTATATCAGTGGTTTTTAAGTATCAACTGGGGACCAGTGCTGGCGGTTTTACAGTGGTCCATGGTAAAAAATAAAGACAAAACTGCCTGTCTATCTGTCTATCTATATATCTGTCTATCTGGCATAAGGTCACCAACTGTCTTTTCATAGGAAGGACTGCCCTCATGCTGCTATTTTTTTCCCAGTACAGTGTTTGGGTGTAAAATACTCTTAGGGACTAACAAGAATGGAAAGTGGCAAAACAAAAAGTTAGCAATGCTATGTTGGTCCTTTACCATTCTTTTTCTTGCATTTACTCATCAGTGTGTAATTGAACAGTCTGGGAGCCATCATGGCAAAGCAATGCCGTATCAGAAGGAGTTCTAGTTCAGGAGATAGGAAGCTTCACCATCTGCCTTTCAGCAGGCTACTAGAACCCTCTGAGCCTCCCTTTAGGTGTAATGTGGTAGCACTGATTTCTACACCAAGGGTTGTTGTGAGGAATAGATGAGCTGTTATGTCATATAAAGTGCTTGGTCTATAAAAACAATCACTAAATGGAGGCTGTGAAAAATCTATCACATGAGAGCACTTTAGATATTCTAAAGCACTGTACAAATATAAGATACTGGTATTAGCTAGGATTTAAATTTTTTAAAACATCAGTCGGATGATGAATAGCTTCCAGATCGAAAGTGCATGTGTTATCAGAGCAGCAGTAAATCTTTCACCATACAGGGCAAGTCAGTGATGCTAACAAAGCTGGCTCGTTGTGCACAAACTGGCTTGAATCATAATGCAAGACACAGTCCCAATTCACTTACATCGAGTGCTACTTATCTGTGTCAGGAGTCAACTTTGAAGGGATGTATTCTTTGAAACTGCTTGAAAACTTGCAAAGATGGCTCAAGCATAGGTTTCTTTCTTCTTCTTTCTCCCCCCTCCCCCTTTACAGCCAAAGAAGCCGAAAGCCCCAGACAATCCATTTCATGGCATTGTTTCCAAGTGTTTCGAGCCTCATCTCTACGTGTATATTGAGTCCCAGGACAAGTGAGTGATGAACATTTTGCTGTTTTCTACTGCGTTTCTCCCTCCTCTGGTCATGATTGGGGCTCACAAGGGCATAAGCCCTTCCAGAGGCTGAAGGAGGCACTTGGCAGGCCTCCTATGACCCTGCCTGGAAACCTTCTAGGGTATTTTTATGTCTTATGAGTGTTATCATTCATTGTATCCATAAATCTTAGAGTTTGACTAACCTTAGAAGCCTGAGTTTGACTCTAATGTCCCAGATGGATCCCAACAACCCCTTCCTATGTGAGCACTGAGCTCTTATTTAGCTACAAAGCTTGACCCTGTCAGGCACTGGAAAACGGAGAAAGAAACCTAATCTTTAATATACATGTTTTCAAGTATACTTTGATTAGGTTTTCATTTTAAAGTAATTTAGACTTATAAAAAATTCTCATAGATCCTTCCTCCAGAGAATGCTACCATTTAATACATAATCACAATTATCAAAATCAGGAGGGTAACATTGTGCCATGAATGTCCACTTTCTGGCCCAAGATCCCATCATGCCTTTGGTTGTCAGGTCTCTTTAGTCTCCCTTAACCTTGAATATTTCCTCAGTCTTTTGTTTGTCTCTCATGACCTTGACACTTTACAGCGTATTGACAAGTTATTTCCTACAGTGCCCTCAGTTTCAGTTTGTGTGATGTTTGCTCTTGATTCAATCTAGATTATGCGTTGCAAGCAAGTATTCCTGCAGGTGATTTTTTTTTTAATTTTTTATTTGATAGAGAGATCACAAGTAGACAGGGAGGCAAGCAGAGAGAGAGGAGGAAGCAGGCTCCCTGCTGAGCAGAGAGCCCGATGCGGGACTCGATCCCAGGACCCTGAGATCATGACCCAAGCCGAAGGCAGAGGCTTAACCTACTGAGCCACCCAGGCACCCCTATAGGTGATGTTCTGTCCCTCTGGGTGCATCATTTGGATGTGTCCCATTACTGGTGATGTTAACTTTGATCACTGGCTTAAGGTGCTTGCCAGCTAGCTTCCTCTACTGTGACGCTACTATTTTTCTCTTTGTAACTAATAAGTATCTTGTCCGGGGATACTTTGGGACTGTGAATATCCTGTTTCTCCTCACACTTTGCCCACTCATTTTGACATCCCTTGATGATTTCTGCCTGAAGCAATTATTACTGTAGTGTTTGCCAAATGCTGATTTTCTGTTTCCATCATTTCTCCTCTACTCTTGATTGGAGTTCTCCTGTAAGGAAGCACTTCCTCCTCTCCCCCCATGTGTTAGTGTTTATTTATGTCAGTGTGGATTGGTGGATTCTTACTTTCTTTTGTGGATTATCATCCATTTAATATATATACTTTTTTACAAACTCAGGAGTTCCTGAAAATTTTCACAAGTTTCTGCTGCCAGGTTTCCTCACAGTCAGAGGACTGTCTTCAAGTTCCAGTGTCCACTATTCATACAGAGGAGGAAGACCCCCTTCTCATCCCTGAGTCTCTGTCCACAGCCAGAGGATCTGTTAAGGCCCTTCCACACTGGAAGGCAGATTTTGGAAAGGTCAGGTTTCTGGAGGCAGGCTGGCCCTACTCTGAGACGAGGCCTTGTAGCCTGAAGAACGCACTTGGAAGGACCAGACAGTGGCTCACGCAGGGAGAACAATAGCGCCTGTGAGAAAGTTCTCTAAGGGAGTTCTCTGGGAAAGCATTTAGGCACTAAAGTTTAATACCCCTCCCCTGCACTTTTTTTAATGCTTCTGTTGTGAGTTAGCAAATTCTTATTTCCAGATATGTTTCAGACATAAACCATGAGATTAAGAGTCTATTTCCAGTGGAATCGCTACATAGAACATTATTATTATCCACCTATTTGATTTTGTAGATTATGTCTAGTCTTTTTGTCCCCAATTACAAAATGTTTTGTTATTAAAGTCATAGAAAATGAACTTTATTGAAGAGCCATCTGTGTTAACAAACGGCTGCCTGCCTACCTGCCATCCCTCCCAAAAAAGTTACTTTCACGTTTTGCCTTGTAAAGCCAGTTTGCCTCATCCTCTCTATCCATTGGGCTTCTGTCCGAAGGCACATAGAAAGGCAGTAATTACTTATTGCTCTTCGCTCCTTTGGAACACCCTGTCTTCTTATTAAAAAGAACAAGAACCCTTTCCCTGGGGCGCCTGGGTGGCTTAGTCAGTTAAGGTCATGATCTCCAGGTCCTGGGATTGAGCCCCACTTTGGGCTTCCTGCTTGGCAGGGAGTCTGTTTCTTACTCTCTCCCCCTCCCCTTCGCTCATTCTCTCTCTGTTGCTCAAATAAATAAATAAATAAATATTTTTTTAAAAAAACCTTCTTTCTCGGGAAGTCAGTAGGACACCTGTGGGGGCAGGTAGAAGAGCTGTTACTTACCTATGAGAGTAACAGGTCTTAGCGCAGCCCACCTGGATGACTGTTCCTGGACAAAACCCCTTCTTCCCTCATCAACCCAAATTCTTATTTTTAGAGAGGTTTAAAAGCTGTTGGATCCCGAGTTGAAAGTGCATATCTGAGATAACCACATACTTTCCCCAAACCTTCCTGGTCTAGAGAATCATTTTTCTGAATTATCATAATTCCAGTCTCTACTCTTTTCACATGGCCTTGATTCATATAGAGTATACTCATTGTTCGTGATACTTTGGGCAGAGAGCCAGACCTCCCTTCCTTAGGGACTCTCCATTTCTCTCTGAAAAATGAAGTGCTGGCCACTCAGCCTGCCGCTTGGCCTCACTAGGATGTTTCCACAGCCCCGGGGATGTAGCAGGAGCTACTTGGAGGAGAATTGCGTAGGTTGTACTGTTGTCGTTCCAGAATAAGCAGCAAAGGCTTGAAGTAGAAAAGAGAGTTCAAGAAATCCATTCCCTCAACTTTTAAAGCAGAGAATCAGACAAAATAATGCCTAAAGCGGTGGCTATTAACCTTTTGAGTTATCCTTTTGAGAGCTCAATGAAACTGTAGACTCTCTTGCCAAAAAAAAAAAAAAAAAAAAAAATTCACATAAACCCACACACTATCTTGAGTGCAATTTCAAGGGGTTCTGCAAAGCCCTTCCTCCCTTTTGTCCAAGAATCTGAAGGGAAGAAACTCAGGTGGGGACTGTTTTGGTACTTATTTCATTCTTGTAGCTCTGACTCAAAAAATCTGCAATGGAGGAAAATTTTAGACCATTCACAAACTCCCTGATGACAGAGACGCAACAGAGTGTAGTGGAAAGAGCGTGGGCCTGGATGTTGGACAGACCTGGATTTGAGTCAGAGCTCTGTACTCACTAGCCTGGGACCTCAAGCATGGTACTTAACCTCTCGGAGTTGGCTTTGTCCTCTCTCCAGCGCAGTTAGTAACATTCCCCTCACAGGACTAGTGGCAAGGCTGAGAAGAGCAGACATGTTGGCACTTGGCACGAGTAGTCAGGAACCATGCCTGGCCTGCCCTGCCTGTCTGGTGCTCTTGTCCCAGACTTGTCAGTGGTTGGGTGGCCTGATCAGTGTTGCCAGCTTTCTGTTGGGCCTGACATGGCCTTCTCATCTCCCTAGCCTCCCACCTGCCCAGAGAAAGTTCTGGCAGCACCTGTGCCAGCCAAAAGCCAAACAGCAGTGGGAGGATTGCAGGGCCGGGACCTAGGGAGGATGAAGGAAGTAGGGATATCCCCAAAGCCATCTCCTTAGCAGATTCGGCTGAGCTGTCCTTGTATGCTTTAAGCGGCTTTCTCAACTTTTGTTTATGTTCCAGAAGGAAGTTCATATACCTTTCCATCTTGGGAATGCAGGGATTTTCTCTGGCTGACTCTTGGAGAAGAGATTTCTCTACATAGACACTTTCTTCAATTTGCAGCCAAGAGTGCCCCCATTACTCCTCGAGTCCTCAGTGCGTGTTTCCTAAAAATAAGCACGCGGTCTACCTCACCATAGCACACCTGTCAATATCAGGCAGTTAACTTGATCCATTAGTACCATTTAATCTTTAGACTCCAATCCATTTCGCTGGTGGTCCCCGTCATGTCTTTTGTAGATCCAGGATCCGTGCCAGGACCACAGGGTCCATTTACTTGTCACATCTCTTTGGTCTCTTCAATCCAGAAAAACAACTCTTTCTTTCTTTATCTTTCATGACCTTGAAATTTTTGAAGAGTACAGGCCAGCTCGTTTGTGGAATGTCCTTCCATCTGGATTTGACTAATGTTTCCTCATGATCAGTGATTTATGCAGAAGTGGGGCCGGGTGCTTCTCAGTAATTGACATCAGGAGGCACGCAGTATCAGTTTGCCCTACAGCCTGTGGTGTTCATTTTTATTTTACTTTTTTTTTTAAAGATTTTATTTATTTATTTGACAGAGAGAGAGCAATCACAAGTAGGCTGAGAGGCAGGTAGAGAGAGGGGGAAGCAGGCTCCCCACTGAGCAGAGAACCCGATGTGGGGCTCGATCCTGGGACCCTGAGATCATGACCTAAGCTGAAGGCAGAGGCTTAACCCACTGAGCCATCCAGGCGCCCCATTTATTTTACTTTTTTTAGTTGGAGACTGCCAGGCTTCTCTCTTTATTAATAAGTAATTAATAACAATAACTGTAGGAGAAACGTTGAAATCATATAGTCTTTTTCTCATCTTTCACCTCCTACTGATACTTGCCCAAGTCATTTATTACTAAGATAGTTGCTGAATGATGATTTTTTTCTAATACCATCATTTCTTCTGCGTTTATTTGGTCTCAAAAGCTTTCTCTTTCCCCCACTTAATATGTCAGCACGTACTCGTGGATTCCTATTTTGTTCAGTGGATTATAGCCATTATTACCTTTATTTAAGTTTATGCTGAGATAAACTTAAACCTACGTAAAAGTTTCAGAAATAGCTCAGATTTCCCATATTCCCTTCTCCCAAGTTCTCCTGATGTCAGCGTCTTACATAACCACAGGATAGTTACCACACCAGCGAGTTAACAGTTCTATTTGCTAAACTCAGGCCTTATTTGGATTTCCCGCCGGTTTTTCCACTGATGTCCTTTGCCTCTTTCAGGATCCATCATTATTTTATTGCTCAAACTGTCCCTGATTTGGCCACTGGGACCCCTGCAGACTGGTTTGTCATGCTTTTTGTATGTACCTATCATTTCTGGGGCCCTTGCTTTCTGGCACAATAAGATATACCAGTTCATCTGGTATTTTCCTACCCCAGTCCAGGAATCACCCATTTTTCCAGGCTTGTGTCTTTGCCAGGGAATGATATTTAAAAACTAAGTTCTGGGCATCAGGTACGTTCATTACTGCTTGAGTGTCATGCTTCTAGGTCCATGCAGCTGAGAGAGTGAAGGAATATATGTGTGTGTACATACATGTATAAACATATACACCTGTGTCTATTTTTATGCCAGTTTGTATATTAAAACTTGTGAGTTTATGTTTACTCTAATTCTTTTTTTTTTTTAAATTATTTTTATTAACATATAATGTAGTATTTGCCCCAGGGGTACAGGTCTGTGATTCATCAGGCTTACACATTTCACAGCATTCACCATAGCACATACCCTCCCCGGTGTCCATCACCCAACTACCCTCACCCTATCCCCCCCATCCCCCAGCAACCCTCAGTTTGTTTCCTGAGATTAAGAGTCTCTTATGGTTTGTTTGTGTCCCTCCTGATCCCATCTTGTTTCATTTTTCCCTTCCCTACCCCCCATAACCCCCTGCCCTGCCTCAAATTCCTCATATCAGAGAGATCATATGATAATTGTCTTTCTCTGATTGACTTATTTTGCTCAGCATAATGGAATCCTCTGGTTCCATCCACATTGTTGCAAACGGAAAGATTTCATTTCTTTTGATGGCTGCATGGTATTCCATTGTATATTTATATATATACTATATGTATTTATATATACCACATCTTCTTTACCCATTCATCTATTGATGGACATCTAGGTTCTTTCCATAGTTTGGCTATTGTGGACATTGCTGCTATAAACATTTGGGTGCACGTTCCCCTTTGGATCACTACATTTGTATCTTTGGGGTAAATACCCGGTAGTGCTGGGTTGTGGAGTAGCACTATTTTCAACTTTTTGAGGAACCTCCATGCTGTTTTCCAGAGTGGCTGCAGCAGCTTGCATTCCCACCAATAGTGCAGGAGTGCTCCTCTTTCTCCGCATCCTCGCCAGCATCTGTCATTTCCTGATTTGTTAATTTTAGCCATTCTGACTGGTGTGAGGTGGTATCTCACTGAGGTTTTGATTTGTATTTCCCTGATGCCGAGTGATGTGGAACACTTTTTCATGTGTGTCTTGGCCATCTGGATGTCTTCCTTGCAGAAATGTCCATTCATGTCTTCTGCCCCTTTAACTTCATTGGATTATTTGATCTTTGGGTGCTGAGTGTGGTAAGTTCTTTATAGATTCTGGATACTAGCCCTTTATCTGATATGTCTTTTGCAAATATCTCCTCCCATTCTGTCAGTTGTCTTTGGTTTTGTTGACTGTTTCTTTTGCTGTGCAGAAGCCTTTGATGCTGACTCGAATTCCGATCCAACACAACAAGGTTTATTTTTGCTTTCTCCTTCCCTCATCTCTGACCACACTCTGCAGCAGTGAGAAACTTGGCTCCCTAGATCTTCCATGGATTTACTTACTTGCTTCACTTACCTGTGTGTAATCCATCTCCCAGTTGTGCTCAAGCCAGACCTTGGCTCCCCACCCCCACTGGCCACACCAGAGCCAAATCCTCAGCCCCAACCCAAGGGCGGGGGAGGAAGGGGTGCAAATTAGCTTTAGTATCCTTGAATTAACAAGCTCTATAAGCTCCTGGGGATCCTAAATGGCATTGCCCATGCTCACCTCCTTGCCAGCTTTGTCTTACTGCCATCTCCCTTTCTCTGTGTCATTCTGGTTCGAATATTGTTGCTAGGGATGCAGACTGCAAATCCACCAGAAGAAACCGCCTTGGTCGTTTCTCTGCTGAAACTGTTCTGCAGTCGTCTCTCTTCCTGGGTCACTTCACTGATCAGCAGGATGGGACCCCCAGCTGTAGTTCGCATGGCTCCCCGACATGCTTCTACAGTTCTTGGGCAGAAAGCTCATGCTACAGGGGTGGGAGTGAAAGATACCATCCACACCCATGACATGTTCCTTTAAGGTGGAGAGAGAATATAGCCACAAGCGCAATGCCATCTCTCTATAGAGCACTTCAGTATTGTAAAATCAAAACACAGTACAGCGGGTAGAGCTGGGCTTTGGAGTCTGACGTCCGCAAGTTCCGGTTCCAGCTCCAACGAATTCTGTGACCTAGGGCAAGCTATATTACTTTGCTCAGCCTCAGTTTCGCCATTTACAAAATGGACATAAGAATGCCTTCTCTTCAGGGCCATTGTGAGGAGGTTGTATTTCTAATGCCCCGATTGTGGTGTATGGTGTGAAGGCAGGAAGCTTCTAGTGGTTTGCTGTGGGAATACAGAGGACTGTGTAAGTAAAACTGTACATCAGACTTCTCCAGTTCATGACTTCTGCCTTAGCCACCTCCCGTCTTTCTCACATCCCCCCTTCCACACGCCATGTTCTGTGCTCACCTCTGACTCCAGGCCTTTATTGCCTCATCTGAGTCTGCTGCAAAATTTTCTCTCTAGTTTCCTTCGTCTGCAACAAATTGTTCATATCGTCTGTACTGCCAAATTAGGATTTTACTGCTGTCTTGATATCTAAATATCCTGAGTCTCAGGGCCCTAGCTCCCCAAATAGACCAAAGCTTCTGATGGGCCGATGCTATGTCTTAACCCCCATACGCAGAAACACCTTGATCAGGACTTGACCGTTTATAAACTCTTACTTGATTGTAATTATTTTATGGTGTTAAAAAACACCTCCTCATGACCAGTCAGCAGCTCGATAGGCCACACACTCCTTTCTCCAGTAATCTTACAAGAAGGTCTCATCAGAACTCAGGCTAGTGTTTGGTGCCTGGAAGAAAGGACAACCTTTGTTGTTGTTGTTGTTTTAGTTGAACTCATTTATATCTTATATGTGTGGCACCCAGAGCCTTGCTCATATGAAGTGTTTAGTTGAAAATCAATTGGATTGGACCATCTATGCTGTGACGCATTGATCACTCATTTTCCAGTGTCTCATATGGCAGAGAAGCATGGCGATGCAACGAGTAGCGTGGTAAGGGAGGGAAGCTTACTCTGATGGGTTTGTATCTCATCCGCACAGAGAACAGTGTCAGAAATATCCTGGGAGACAAGTTACAAAGTATGGAGGATCTTCAGAGATTTTTTTTTTTTAAGTGGAAATTTTCTTTACGTTCTATGAGCATGATTAATTTATAATCTGATTGATTGGATTGTCTCTGAAACACAAGACAGGAGGAGTAAGTATCCTGACCTCAACTGGTAGGGGAATTGGACTAAGTTGGTTAAAGTAAAAACACTTCAGAGCTCTGGCCCCTGTTTTTGTTGGCACTAGAGATTTGGTGATTAGAACCTCTCCTAAGAAGGCTCAAGTGCAACCTTTTGTTTTCTGTTGCATGTTCTCCTCCACTGCACCAGCCCCTGCCCCATCTCCATGCACTCACCCTTCCGTTGCCATCCTTCAGAAACAGTGTGGGGGCTGTTCAGCTGGTATGTCTTGGGCACAGACATAACTAGATTAGCTTCACACATATGCATGAGGGGTAGGCCTGGGGAGAGCAGAAGTGACAAATGTTATCCCTACTCTCAAGAGAGCATGTGATAACATAGGAATCAGAGAAGATTCTAGTGTAGAGCAAGCCCCTTTAATCTTAAGTACCAGCTTCAGCTCATCAGTGATGGGCAAGAATGCTGTATCAAGAAGGCTTCTGAAATTACACCAAAGATCAGTGAAAAAGAGAGCTCTCATTGATAGCATTGCCTTCTACAGGGTCAGGATGGGAGAAGGTCATCATGTTTCTGGAACATTTGGCATCCTTACGCTGGAGGGTAAAGCGTTAAAAATAATAATGAAGTGTGAGTGTGTCACAGATGACAGAAGTTGAAATTGAGACAGAGGGTTGACGTGAATAGAAGCCATCTGGGCCAAGCCTACGGATGAGTGGAGAGGTGAAGGGGAACATCTTGGCCTAGGGAAGCATCCAGGCATCACAGGCGAGGGCTCAGAGTCAGGGACAGAGACAGGGCAGGGGGCAGTTAAGGTGAGTTGGGCTGGAGTGGAAGGGCCCTGTTCAGGTGGGGTGGGCAGAGGTGGCGGGGTGGCAAAGTGGGGCGGGCAGAGGTGTTGGGAAAGCAGGCTGTGACCCTGCAGCTTTCCCAGGTTGGCTAACGAGTTCCTTCCCTGCTCACTGACCCATCACCACAAGGACCAAGCCCAGGCCCTGAAGTTCTTTGAGGGCCGAGTGGCGACATCTGGGTATAATCAACTTTCAGTAGGAAAAGCTCTTGGGTAAAATGTCAAATTTTCTCCTATTCCTGCTAATTGATGCTGTGTGTGGTTCTTGTCTTGGTATTCCTGTTATATAAATACATTTTGAAAGCACAGCTGGATTCCTGTAGCCTGAGACAGTAACCTAAAAAGACATAAAATGTCAAGGGGTGGGGACTCCTCCCATTCTTCGTACAGCTCCACAGTGTAGGAAACAATGAGTAGGGAGCCCTGCTGGACCCGAGCAGTGGTGACTCAGTCTGACTGAGGCACACTCGGTGATGTTTGAGAGGGGAATGGGGAGACAGCTGTCCCCCCATGAGGGGACCATTTGTCACCATCGTGACCTGCAGCAAGCCTGGGGCTGCCACACCCTCCCTTCTCCCAAGATTTTTTACACCTTCAGTTCTCAGTTTTAAGGAGAAAAACTACATTAAAGGAGAAGGAAAATGTTAGAATACTTCTTTACCGTTTCTCCCTGCTCAGGCATCCGTCCTATGGGCACATTCAGGTTAATGATAGCAGACTGTTTGCTGACATCATAACCTTTTTGTGTTTTCGGAGATGGGAAGGTAGAGTGGTTACAAGCATGAGGTTTGAGCCAGGTCGTTTGGTTTTGAATCCCGGGTCCCCTACCCCCTTACTCTGTGACCCCAGACAAGGCCCTTAACTTTTCTGCTCCTTGCGTTTTGGAAAATGAAGACAGGAATGCTATCTACTTTGTAAGGTTACTGGGAAGAGTGAGTGAAAGTCAGTGAAAGGACCCTTCTAAAGTGCTGACGTGGGGCCTGGGTGGCTCATTGGGTTAAGCCTCTGCCTTCGGCTCAGGTCATGATCTCAGGGTCCTGGGATCGAGCCCCACATCGGGCTCTCTGCTCAGTGGGGAGCTTGCTTCCCCCACTCTCTCTGCCTGCCTCTCTGCCTACTTATGATCTCTCTTTCTCTCTGTCAAATAAATAAATAAAATCTTTAAAAATAAAAAAAGAAAGAAAAATAAAGTGCTGATATGGTGTGTGCCCGGGACATCATAAGTGTTCAGAAAATGATCACTATTGTTATGTAGGGTTTTCATCTGTGGAGAGAGGAGATGGTGCTGATAGGGTAGTAGGACCAGGGCAGGCATTTAAATGGTAGCTCCTAGGCTCAGCTGGGCCACTAAATTGTGTGACAAACTTTCTAGACCTTAATTTTTTCATCTCTTAGAGGGTCCCCTAATACCTTAGCTCCCCTCACAGAGGCTTGGGGTCAGATGTGATCATGAAATGCCTGGAAAAAGTACAGAGCAGCACACAAGTAAATGCCAAATGTTCTTGCTGCTGCTATTGTCGGAGTGCTGGTGGTAGTTAATGAAGATAGGGATGGAAATGGTCCAGCTTTAAATGTGAAGAGCATTAGGAATGGTTCACTCATGACAGGGAAGCACATTTTCTCTATGTTTCTTGAAATAACATCATAGACTTTCTTCCTCCTAGAAACCTTGGCGAGCTGATTGATCGGTTTGTGGCCGATTTCAAAGCCCAGGGGCCACCTAAGCCCAACACTGACGAAGGGGGTGCCGTGCTCCCCAGCTGTGCTGACCTCTTTGTCTACTACAAGAAGTGCATGGTTCAGTGCTCCCAGCTCAGTACTGGGGAGCCAATGATCGCCCTGACCACCATTTTCCAGAAGTACCTCCGAGAATATGCCTGGAAAATCCTCTCTGGCAATCTACCCAAGTGAGTGCTGTTCTTTCTGATCTCAGTGGGGAAGTAAGAGTCTGAAAATGCCTAAATATGGGAATCTAAGGAAATCTCCTGACATTGTTTACTGAACTGCTAAGAGTCTCAAGGAGGGAAACACTCTACTGAGTTCCCGAGGGTCTGAGACTATTTCCTTTCTAATGGGATTCCACAGCTGATCAAGACCTGTAGAGGAAGTGCCCACACTGGCTGCCAACACAGGTCAGATCTTAACCACAGTGGACCCAAGGGAGTCATTCCATTGTGTATGTATTTAGTTTATCTAGGTTCAACAGTAGGTTGTTGCCAAAAAAGGTAAGGTAGTGGTAGCAATCACTCTTAAACAGCGTGGGCACTTTCATTCAATGAGACCATACCCCGGGATGATGAGCACACGGGAGACATGAGTCTGCTTTTCCCTCGATCTGATTAAGTTCCAAAGTCTCTCTTACGGTGTGTGTCTTGTTGAATAGAGTCTAATGTTTGAAGATACGGTAGGATTTGGGGAGAGGGGGTTGCCTAGCACAGCCCCTAATTATAGTGGCTTCACTGTGTTCTGGGACATTAGAATATTGCTATATTGCTTATTAATTGAAATTAATGGCTGTTCGACTAAAGATTTTTGGTTCTGGGGCACCTGGGTAGTTCAGTCGGTTAAATGTCCGACTCTCGATCTCAGCTCAGGATTTGTTCTCAAGGGCGTGAGTTCAGGCCCCACACTGGGTTCCCCATTGGGCATGGAGCCAAAGATTTTTGGTTCTATAGCAATTTCAATTATGGTAGATTATGATCTACCATCTGGAATTTAGTGTTTTTAATCATCCCCATGGCTAAATTCAGTAATTCTGAAAGTAGTTGCTGTTATTTTCACTAAAATGTGTCATATATGGGAGTTTTACATTATTTGGAGGAAAGAAAATAAAAGCCCTATGCTCTAACCAGAGATTTGAAGTAACAGATATATTTCACCAATGAAATTTTCTTTGACTATGATAAAAACGTTTTTAAGATCCTTTAATAACTTTTATTCTGATCATCAAACTATTATTATAGTTCAGAAAACACAGAAAAGCAGAAAGATAGGAGTAAAGTTAACTATAATCTTACCACCCAGAGAAAACAAATTTAACCTTTTGGTATATGTTTTTCTGTTTTTTTTTTTTAATTATTATTTTTATTTTTTTTTAAAGATTTTATTTATTTCTTTGACAGAGAGAGAGATCACAAGTAGGCAGAGAGGCAGGCAGAGAGAGAGGAGGAAGCAGGCTCCCTGCGGAGCAGAGAGCCCGATGTGGGGCTTGATCCCAGGACCCTGAGATCATGACCTGAGCCGAAGGCAGCGGCTTAATCCACTGAGCCACCCAGTGCCCCTGTTTTTTTATTTATAAATATAATGTGTGTGATTTTGTGGTTTTGTTTATTTAAGGGTATTGGGACTATACTGCTTGTAGTTTTATACCCTGCTGCTTTCACTCAGCATCATCCTGCCGGCATTTTCCCATGTGTCACAGCAGGAAACAAATGATGCACTCAGCAAGGGTATTGTTACCAAAGCAGCTATTCACAGAAATGGGGGCAAAGTGAAAGGAGCCAACAGGGATTCTGAAGCATCCAGATACTAGGCGGTGATTGTTACTACTTTAAAACTCACTTGAGAGCTGGGGCTGTGGACGAAGGGTTGCCACACAGAAGCAACACACGGAAGCACAGGGAGTGGGAGGCCTTGTTAGGATTCACTTCTCTCTCCCCTACCTCTCCGCCTTCTTGTCGCATCTCCTGGTGACTTGACTGAACCCAACAGGAGGCCAGAGGACCAGGGAGGCAGGGTAAGTCTGTAGAGGTCAGTCTCCTGAGCCACAGAGAAGGGAAGAGAAGAGTAACGAATGGATCTGGGAGGCCAGCAGAGAACATTCAGCACTTTTCATGATGTCATGCTAATCCAACATGCAGGAGAACCTCACTGAGCTTCTGATGTTCTTACTGACCATTCTCTCACTTGATCATTTAGGTTGGGTTTACTACTTTAGTGTTTTAAATAACACTCAGGAAAGCATCCTTGAACAGGAGTAGAACTACTGGGTCAAATATGTGAACGTGTCTTTTAAGCTCGTGAAATACACGTGCAGGAAGTTTGGACAGCTTCATGCCTGACCCGTAGTGCAGGACAGTGCCAGCACTCGCACACCCTTGTAAGTGCTGGAAATGAAGATACTTTCTAATCTGGGACTACTAGGAAGACCAGGCAGTTTTAAGGGGTTTTTTTTTTTTTTATGTTTTTAAGGTAAATGTCACTGAATTCTGTCCTCTTTAAAAAGAACTTAGACTCTCACAGTTGAAAGAGCAGGAGGTTTTATAACTCTTTCTACGTTTTGTGAACATGTGATTAGATCAGTAGGCAGGGAGGAGGCAGTCAGGGCTTTGGGCAGGAACCATGTATTAACATTCTCCTTGGTACCCCACCACAAGCACAATGTACAAACTCCTGTGCAGAATTTTCTTACCTGAAACAGTGGTGGAACAAGCTTTTATGCTACAGATGATCCTGAATGAGCTCTCCAGATCAGGAGATGGCAAGCTAAGCAGAGGCCACTCGGCAGCCTTCTTTGCGAATATCCAGGTCATCATAGTTAATATGACCGGTTACTGGCTCACTGTTGGAATTGTTTCTTCCTACTCCTGATGGTCAGAGAACTTAAACAGATGATAGTCAAGGTAAGGTCAGTAGGAAAAGGCTCATTGTATGTGGGTTTTTTTGGGCCACGTCCAGCCTTTCCTTCCCCCTTTTCTTTGTCTTAAGATGGGCAGTTACGAGTTCAGGAAGCTAATGAGAAGCCCCCTCCTAACCACTTCCTGTTCCCCTTCCTCAGAACCACAAGCAGCAGTGGAGGGCTAACCATCAGCAGCCTTCTCAAGGAGAAGGAAGGCTCGGAAGTAGCCAAGTTCACGCTCGAGGAGCTCTGCCTCATCTGCAGTATCCTGAGCACAGCCGAGTACTGTCTGGCCACCACCCAGCAGGTGAGCTGCCCATCGCTGCCTTTTCCAGAACCATCTGGGCCTCCTTGGGCAGATTGGTTGGTCATAGAGGAAAACTGCAGCAGCCAGCAGACGGTCCAGGCAGCCATCTTACAGAAGAGCTTTGCTAAAAGGAGACTGGGGAAGAAAGTCTGACCGATCTCCTCCCCAGGCTAGTTTTAGCTGCTCAGAGGACATGCCCTTTTGAAAGTAGGTCAGTAGCACTGTCTCCCCTAGGAGAAAAGCAGTGACAGACTTAACGATGCTAGGACCCGGCCACTGGTGGTGATGAGTCACAGCCAGTGACTCCATCCTCAGAAGTGTTACGAGGCTACGCAAAATCCTTTAGGCTTCTGGCGTCTCCTGAAATGTACACAGTATTCCCAGTGTGCCTAAACCAACAACCATTGTTTGGATGCTGACGTTCAGGAACTGTGAAGCAGGAAAGGGTGATGCCGCTCCTGGAGCTCCCCATTAGCAGAAGGAAGACCCAGAAGAATTTTCCACTTAGCCTCCGACGTGGGATTAGAAGTTCCTTTTCACATTCGGGCTGGAATTCACCTAAGGCCAAGAGAAGGAAAAGAACTAGAGAAGGTTGTGCTCTTGCCTCCTCTTCGGGTTTATTATTTACACATGTCTGGATCACGGGAAGGTAGTCATAAGTGATGGTTCAGACAGTACAGCTCGGAGTGCCTGTGAGCCAGGGCACAAATACAGGAGGCCAAAATAAGAAGTGTTCCCCCAAAAGCTTCACAGTTGAGGTTAAGCCAGAGGCAGTAGCTTGCTGTCTGTGGGGATATGGTCACACTGAGTCACACAGGGAATGATCTGGCAAGGTTTGGCCTTGGAGTCAGAGACAGTACTCCCTTTAGCCCCAAGAACTCCCAGGGCTAGACAGCAGTGTCTGTGAGGACCTCCAAGGCAGAGGTCCCAGAGTTTGGTGTTGAAGAAATGCTATCTATTTAACTGCTTAGGATGTGTGCAGAAAAGGAAGCTGCACGCGCACACGCACACACACACCCTAGAGTATTTAAAAAATAAAATTAATAGTCAATCAAGTAAATAAATAAATAATTTTAAAAATTAAAAAGAAAAGTAAAATGACCGTGGAACCAAAGGAAGAAAAAACATAAAAATGATGACTCTTAATCCCATCACCATCACATAATCATATTAGCAATTTGGAGTACTTACTTCTTTCAGTTCTTTTTCATGAACATAGTTTTGTATGCTATCAACTTAATTCAGTCTCATATCCCTTTGTTGTTTTTATTAACATCACAGCACTAGCATTTCTCCTGTTTCTATAATGCTTTATTAGCAGCATTATTAATTGTTACATAATATTTCATTAAGGGATAATACCATAAATTATTTCACAGTATCCCTCATAATTGTTTATGCTGTTTCAGGATTTTGCTTCTAAAGTACTCCTATGAAGAACATCTAAAATGTTTTACATATTTTTCTACAACATTTTGTAATGTAAATATACAATATTTATGTATTGTAAATATACAATATTTACATATTTTTCTACAACAGGTTCTTTTTTTAAACGATTTTTTTTAATTTATTTATTTGAAAGACAGAAATTACAAGTAGGCGGAGAGGCAGGCAGAGAGAGAGGAGGAAGCAGGCTCCTTGCTGAGCAGAGAGCGCAATGTGGGGGCTTGATCCCAGGACCCTGGGATCATGACCTGAGCCGAAGGCAGAGGCTTTAACCCACTGAGCCACCCAGGCGCCCCTCTACAACAGATTCTTAAAAGTTCTAGTAGTACTAGTAGATAAAGATCATTTTGATGACTCATGATAGATGTAGCCAATTTTTTTGTTATTTAGTGAAGTTTTTTTCTAAGATTTTATTTATTTGTCAGAGAGAGAGAGCGCACGCACACAAGCAGGGGGAGCAGGAGGCAGAGGGAGAAGCAGGCTCCCCACTGAGCAAGGAGCAGATGTGGGACTCAATCCCAGGACCCTGGGATCATGACCTGAGCCAAAGGCAGATGGTTAACTGACTGAACCACCCAGGTGTCCCTAGTGAAGATTATTTTCACTGATCATAAAAGTCAGTCTTAGGGGCACCTGAGTGGCTCAGTGGGTTAAGCCTCTGCCTTTGGCTCAGGTCATGATCTCAGGGTCCTGGGATCAAGCCCCGCATCAGGCTCTCTGCTCAGTGGGGAGCCTGTTTCCCCCTCTTTCTCTGCTTGCCTCTCTGCCTACGTGTGATCCCTCTCTCTGTCAAATAAAATCTTAAAAAAAAAGAAGTCATTCTTAGCACCTATATTGTGATCTCTAAATACCATTGTCCCCTAAAAGAAACCAGAGATTCCTGGAGAATTGAGTAATTGCGGGTCTGGGAGAGGAAATGTATAAGGTGAGCCTGGAGCATCACATCATGCAAAAAGCAAGAAAAATATCAAAGATGGTGACAGTCACTTCAGAGGGATTCAGGAGCCATAATGGGCTTATTGTACAAAAGGATGTGTGGATGTATCCAAGTCTTAACTCCCAGTACCTGTAAATGTGACCCTATTCAGAAATAGGGTCTTTGAAGCTGTAATCAAGTTAGGATTTCAACAAGAGATTATCTTGCATTTAGGGTGAACCCTAATCCAATCCAAGGACTAAAATCCAATGACTGGCATCCTTAGGAAAGGGAGATCTAACCAACACAGGGAAGAAGGCCACATGAAGATAGAGACAGAGATTGGAGTGATGCGTCTATAAGCCAAGGAACACCAAGGATTGCCAGCAACCAGAAGATAGAAGAGAGGTGTGGAATCGTTTCTCCCTCAGAACTTCCAGAAGGAGCCAACCCTGCCAACACCTTATTTTGGGGCTCTGGAACTGTGAGAGAATAAACTTCTGTTTTGAGCCACCACGTTTTGTAGTGATTTGTGAGAGCAGTCTAAGAACCTAACACAGGAGCCAAGGAATAAGCTCTGCTGGTCAGAGGTGGGCTATATAAACATCAGTGAGAAGTTAACTGCAACGCACCGAAAACATCAGATATGTTTATATCCATGTGGTTTGATGATTTCTCTTTTCTTAGTGCACTTACTATCTTCGAAGAGTCTAAGAAACCACTGGTATGAATTGAATACTGGTAAATAAAGGGAAAGTTCTTAACCTTTCTTTCCTGTTGAACTTATACCTCAGATTAAGGAAATCATTGACAATGGGAAGTCTCTTTTTTTTTTTTTTAAAGATTTTATTTATTTAAGTGAGACAGCACAAGCAGGGCAGAGGGAGGACAAGCAGACACTTAGCCAACTGAGCCACCCGAGGCCCCAGGAAATGCCTCTTTATAGCAGAATTTCAGCCAATAAATGAAGAAGAAAAGAATTAGAATATCATTCTTTTATATCTCCTAATGAAATAAGGGATCTGGGCATTGACCGTCAATGGCTGCTGACATTACAAAAAAGAGACAAGCATCATGTATCTCCTGATAAAGGTATACAACACCAGGATGCCTGGGGGCTTAGTCCGGTGAGCCTCTCAGCCTTTGGCTCAAGTCCTGATCCACAGTCCTGGGATCGAGTCCCTCATTGGGCGCCTTGCTCAGCAGGGAACCTGCTTCTCTCTCTGCTTTCCACTCCCCCGGCTTATGCTCTCTCATTCTGTCTCCATAAGAAATAAATAAATAAAGTCTTTAAAAAAAAAAAAAAGCGCACAACACCATCATGAAATAGGTTTCTTAGAAAGAGAGAGTGAGCCTAGGTGGCTCAGTGGGTTAAAGCCTCTGCCTTCGGCTCAGGTCATGATCCCAGAGTCCTGGGATCGAGCCCCACATCGGGCTCTCTGCTCTGCAGGGAGCCTGCTTCCTCCTCTCTCTCTGCCTGCCTCTCTGCCTACTTGGGGTCTCTCTCTCTGTCAAATAAATAAATAAAATCTTTAAAAAAAGAGAGAGAGAGAGAGAGCAAGAGAAGAACCTGAATCTGATCAGGCTTCTACATCAAATTACAATTTACAGAAAATACAAGGAACAGAGGAATATGTTAATTAATACCTCATGGATACAATCAACAAAATCCAACCTATGGGAAATTCTAGAGAGCAAACAATCCAGTTTTCTTAGGAAAAAAATTGCAGGAAGAGGGCAAAAAGAAATGGAAGGAGAAACCAGAGACAAGAATTGGAAAATAAAAACTTAAAAAACAATACCAATTATTGATATCAGCTCATTAATTGTGTAACACTTTACACCTGTGTTGCATTCCTCTATCCAAGAGCTCTTCAGGAAACACTGTGGTAAGGACCAGGTACTGTATTTGGTGTTAATTAACAGTAGTGAACAAAGCAGATAGTTTTTTACTGTCAGGGAACTTAGAACTAAAGGAGGAGCCGAGACAGTAATAAGTAGCCAAGATGTAACTTCAATTTTGTGGCGAGTGCTAGGTAGGGAGTTGTCTACTGAAGTAGCTTGTCAAGGAGGGCGTCTCTGAGGAGAGGTGATATTGAAGCAGAGACTGCCAGGTGAGGAGTGTGGAAGGGTTGCGAGGTGGGGGGTGGCAAAGCAAGGGAGCGGGTTAGGAAGGGTGAGCAAGGAGCGTTTCAGGAAGAGGAAGTAGGAAGTGTGAAGTATGAAGGCCCTGAGAAGGTGTGTTTGAACTTGGTATGTTCCAGAACCTTAAGTTACAGTACAAAGTGAAGCCAAACAGGCAAGGGGGAAAGAAGATGTGAGCCAGAGAGCCTGACAGAACCCAAATCATAGAAAGTTTGGATTTTATTTTCAGTGTAATAGGAAAAGGCCACTGAGGAATTGAAGCCTTGAAAGCCTTTACTGTAATTTGCTTCATCGGTTCCTTACAAGCATGTGGATTGTTTCCAGTTTTGTCACTAACATAAACAAGATCAGAATGGAAGCTTCATGAAAAGAGAATCTTCTCTGTTTTGTTCGTTCATATATACTCTTGTTGCAGAGCTGGGCACAAAACAGGCTTTCTGAAAATTGTGGTTGAATTCACGAATGCTGCAAAGAGTACGCGGAGATCTTTGTATATCATACTCATTCTCGTCGAATCTATTTCTAGATGTGAAATTGCTATTTTAAAGAGTGTGTATATTTACATTTCTGCTTTTTAAACAAATTACCTTCTGAAAGGTTACACGAATTTACACACCCCTAAGAGCATTTTTAAATTTAAGACAAAATACTCATTTTTCTTGAGTTTGTGTAATCAATGGCTTTGGGAGTATTGGGTGAGTCAGTTCCCGGGATGCTTTGAGATGTTTACAATTCTTGGTCAGTTGTCTTTTTCTTTGAGGCGGCGGGGAGTGTGGCCAGTGTTTCTCTGTTTGGCTGTAGGCTGACAAAGGCAGACTGTGTTTCTTTTGTTTACCTTGGTATCCCCAACACCTTAACATAGTGGGTGGCCCGTCATAGCACTCAGTGAATACTTGAACTGTTTTTACTGCCGCTCACCGCCAGAGGCTTCCAGTGCTGGTGAGCGAGCCTGCAGTTAGTTCATGGAGCACGGAGGATCCTGAAAACTGGGGTCTTTTAAAATTAATGAAATGAATTGTCAGTGTGTCATAAGAGACAAGTACAGCCCAGTGCTAAAGGGCAAAGGTTCTGGAGGAAGTTTGACTCCTGGCCCTACTATCACCTCCATTTTCTCTTCTGTAAGATGAAGATAATAGTAGAACCTTCCTCATGGGGTTGTGAGAATGCAATAAGGACATGAAAAGTGCCCAGAATTGTACCTGAATCATCAAACTCAGTAAATATTACGTGCCCTTATGACGATACTCCTTTGGATCATTGTTAAGCATATTTTTCTCTTATTTTTAATAGCTAGAAGAAAAACTCAAGGAAAAAGTTGATGTAAGTCTGATTGAACGGATCAATCTGACTGGAGAAATGGATACGTTCAGCACGTACGTACCTTGCACATACTTGCTTAAGGCCTGCCCTTTACCCCCCACAAAGCAACATGTCTCGGGCTGTCGGCTTTAGGCCACCACAGAACCTAAGAGGTTTCCAGGGCCCCCTGTTGAATGAGGATTATTCTCCAGCAGCCAGTGAGAAGAAGCATCAGAAGCTAGCACGGCTTTCTCCCATTTGCCCTGCTCAGATGCAGTCATTTTTAGCTTACGGGGTCTTTATTGTTGCCCTATCTAGAACAACCAAAGAGAAGAAATCCTCCCTTGACCATCCCTGCAGGAAGGTCAAGTCCAAGGCCTCCTGTCTGCCCCCCACGCCACCCCAAATCCACAGAGGGCCAGCCCCACCTTCAGTGTCTTAGAACACAAAGTGTGAGCTGCTTGATTTTAGCCAGGTGGGGGGGGGGGATGGTTGGGGTAGAGGGTGTCTGTCCAAGAAGTTCAAACTGTAAAGCCTTCTCAAAATAGTTCTTTCACTAATGTTGCTTTGCAGTATTTTTGTTGTGGTCAGTAAATGAGATTAAGGTAGGCCATTACTAAGGAAAAATCAAGATTCTCCTCTTAGGTCATTTCCTCTCCTTTTCCCAGCATTTTTTTCCCCCAAGTGTCATTTAAACATTTTGAGCAAACAGGTGCTTTCAGAGGAAGAAGTGAAGGAGGGATTCTGAGTGGAGTGATTAGGGAGACTAGCTGTGAAATTTTTCGACCTGACTCAGTGGGGACGCACCCAAATCAGACCAGGACATGCAAGCAAGAATGGAGAGCCAAGACGTTCCTCGTTGTCAGCCATTCCTTTTTGAAAGCAAACTCGAGTTTTTCTGATGAAATGATAAATCTGATTTTGATATGGGTGCCTAAAAGATTTGGCAGGGGCTGTGTTAGTCATTCAAAAAGCTATTTCTTTAAAGTGGTGACCTCTGGGGCGCCTAGGTGTCTCAGTCATTAAGCATCTGCCTTCCGCTCAGGTCATGATCACAGGGTTCTGGGATCAAGCCCTGCTTCGGGCTCCCTGCTCAGCGGGAAGCCTGCTTCTCCCTCTCCCACTCCCCCTGCTTGTGTTCCCTCTCTCACTGTCTCTTTCTCTGTGTTAAATAGATAAATAAAAATTTAAAAAATTATTAAGTAAAGTGATGGCCACTGTAATTTGTTTGTTTGCAGTGTCATCTCTAGCAGCATCCAGTTGTTGGTCCAAGATCTGGATGCTGCCTGCGATCCTGCCCTGACTGCCATGAGCAAGGTGAGGTTGGGGAAGCGTTTCTTCTTAGACCTCCAAGAGTGACCGCAGGTGCTTGCTATCATCCCTGGCCGGTGGCTTCTTCGGGTTCTTCACTGCTTCAAGTGTCAGCTGGGAGGAGACCAGAAGGCCTCCAGGAGATGAGTTTATCTTGTGCTTTAGTCCAATTGCTTGTCCTCTGAGAATAAGACAGGGAGTAGGTATGTTTGGTAGGTCTTTGTTGAGCATCTGACACATTCGAAAAACCTTAAAGGGATCTCACCAGAATGGGCGTTTTTGTTGATGCTTACAGCAGTAACTTCTGACTCTTTCTGAGCTCCAGTATCAGCACAATAATATTTGATCAGATTGTGGACCTTGGTTTCCTACTGTCATTGTGGCGCATCGGTCGGCTCTGTCCCCTCCTGGAGCACATGCTGCCTCATGTTACTGTTCGGCTTTGATGTGCCCTTTTCTTCCTAAAAGTATCCAAATTCCTGAATTGCATGGACCATACAGCCTATGGAAGACTCTCTTGTTCATTGATTAATTAAGCTGGAAATGGGCAGTTCTTTCTTGATTCTTTAATCCAAATAACATGAAGCTGTCTACTCTAGAATTTCTAGAGCAGGGGTCAGCAAACTAAATAAGTTTTTTATTGCAACATGGCCATGCTCATTCATGTATATATTATCTGTGGGTGCTTTTGTGTTACAATGGCCGAAACACTTAATGAGTAAGTCAGTCATGAGACCATATGGCTCAAAAAGCCTAAAATACTGACTGTCTGGCCCTTTACAGAAAAAGTGTGCCAGTGCCTGTTCTCGAGGTATCAGACTCTTGTAGTAGTCTTCTGGAGAAAGAACTTCTCTGGAACCCACTGGACAGTAGCAGAGTACAGTGGAAAAAACACTGGCTTTGGAGTCAGATGGACCGAGATCTCCTCATTCTTCCTCTGGGGGTATCGAGCAAACAACTTAACCTCTTTGGGCCCGGGTGAACCCATCAATACGTGACATGCAGCTCTCTGTCCCCCAGTGTTGCGAGGACGGGGCATAAAGAAAGTGACTGGCCTGGTGCCATTCCGTGTTGCTGCTCTTTCCCTCCTCTCAGGAGGGGTGGCCGTGTCACGGGGTTGTGTAAGCACACATTTGGTCTGAATTTAGTTTTGTAGTAGATTGTAAATATTTAACAAAAATAGGATGAAAACCAAAACTTAAGCTGCAGGGTTTTATGAAGCTAAGTGGGGAGTCCTGAATTGCTGATGTCACAGAGTTTCGATTCAAAAGATTCCTCCTTCCACCAATCACATGTGGATGTGTATTTCCAGGATTCTCAGTGTTTATGATTAGCACATGAGCAGGCAAATTGAGGCGAACTCATTTTCTTAAAGGAACGTGGCTCTGAAGATTCATTCTTTGGGCTCTGATTATCCCCTAGCTGCTGGTGAACATTCACTGTGTCTGCATGTGATCTGTTCCAGCTGCCATCTCTCCTGGACTGCCACACACTTTAGATCGGAATGCAGCTGGTAAAAAAATTTTACATTTACCAAAGGAAGAGTGGATTTTTTTTTTTTTCCCCGGTAAAATAACAGTTGTAGGGGAGTTTAACACTCCAGGTGCTGCTTATATGAACTGTCAGTTCATTAGTGGATTTCCCTTGCACTCCCCCCACCACCACCCATTTCTCCCCAGACCCACACCAGCAAATATTAACAGAGACCATACCTCCAGAATCTTTTGTTTATATCATAGGAAAACCACAGACTAGGGAACGCAGCAGCTGGGAGACCATTACTCTTTGTCTGAGTCTTCTGGAGTTCTAGTGAAATGAGATCCATGTGATGAAAATGACCAGATATAAACAAGCCAAGTGGTCACAGATTGATTCAACACACACTCAGTTATTTGTGCCTGTGTCCTGTTTTGTATGGTTCTTTAGGACTTCTTAAAACTTCTGTGTTGCGATAATGCTTATTTTTGTCTCCCAATTCCATCATTTTTGCCGCTAGTTGGGCAGTTCAGTTCGGACTCTACCCACCACAGTGCAGGGAGCTGCAAAGCTGGGAAAGACATGGACCTCACCCCAAGGTGCTTAGATTTCGGAAAGTGTGGGGTAAGAGATGTGTGAGATGAGAGGACTGCTCAAATAACAGCAGTATAAGGTCTGGGGAAATCACTACTGTAAGAAAAGTACAAAGTATGCCCTCTTTTAAAAGAGGAGATAGTTCATCTCTCTGTTCGTATCAAGTAGGGAAGCGAAGAAGGTCTTCTTGAGGAAGTGGCATTTAAAAAAAAATTTTTTTTTTTTTTATTTGACAGAGAGAGCACGAGCAACAGAGGGATAGGGAGAAGCAGACTCCCCGCAGAGCAAGGAGCCCAGTGGGGGACTCGATCCCAGGACCCTGGGAACATGACCTGAGGTGAAGGCAGAGGCTTAACTGACTGAGCCACCCAGGCATCCACTTTGCCCATTTTTAATTGGGTTGTCTCTTTGTTGAGTTGTAAAAGTTCCTTTATGTCTGAATACTAGACCCCTTACCAGATTTATGATTTGCAAATATGTTCTCCATTTCTGTGGGTTGTCTTTTCACTTTCTTGATTATGTCCTTTGAAACACTGAAGTTTTTAGTTTTGTTGAAGTCCAATCTTTGTATTTTTTCTTTTGGTGCTATACTTTTGGTGTTCTATCTAAGACACCATTGCCTAATCCAGAATTACAAAGACTTATACCTGTATTTTCTTGTAGGCTGTTTATAGTTTTAGCTCTTACATTTGGGCCTTCAATCCATTTTGAATTAATTTTTGTATATGGTGTGAAGTAAGGATTCAACTTCATTCCATTGTGTGTAGATTTACAGCCATCCCAGTATTGTTTATTGAAAAGACTATTCTTTATGCATTGGATGGTCTTAACACTCTTGTCAAAAATCAGTTGATCATAGATACACGGGTTTATTTCTGGACTTTCCATTTATTCCATTCATCTCTATGTCTGTCCTTAAGCCAGTACCACACTGTTTTGATTATTGTAGCTTTGCGGCAAGCTTTAAAATCAGGAAATAGGAATCCTCCTTGTTCTTTTTCAAGATTGTTTTAGCTATTTTGATCTCTCGCAGGGGTGCCTGGGTGGCTCAGTCAGTTAAGCATCAAACTCTTGATCTCGGGGTTATGAGAGCGAGCCCCATGTTGGGCTCGACACTGGATGTGGAGCCTGCTTAAGATTCTCTCCCTGTCCCTCTGTCCCTCCCACCCCTTCTCTCTCCCTCTCAAATAATAATAATAATAACAACAAGAATAATAATAATTGATCTCTTGCAGTGTCACCACTTTTTTTGGTCTCCCCCACAGTGTTCTTCTCCCTAAAGACACCACATACCTAGACTGCCTCTCTATTTTGTTATAGCTGTCTCCCCTGTTAAGCTTTGAACAGCTTGAGGGCTGTGTCTATTCATTTTTGGATCTCCAAGGCATAGCTTAACATATGTAGTTATTCCCTGAATGACTTGGAAGGTAAAGAGGGCAAGAAGAAGAAAGAACTAAAGTTTGGGGACACTCATTTGACCAAAGAATGGTGACAAAGTGAGATACAGATGACCCTAGGATGGAGCTGGTAGACATAGAGTGTGTTTATAGGAAATGGCAGGATCATAGATTGAAATGTTTAGGTGCATGCAAGGGCTGTTGAAGATATGGTGCTCCTTGATAGTACTCAGTAACAGGGCTCCTTTTTTTTTTTTTTTTTTTAAGTTTTTAAAATTTTATTTGTCAGAGCACAAGCAGGGGGAGCGGCAGGGAGATGGAGAAGCAGACTCCCCACTGAGCAGGGAGCCCGATGTGGTGCTTGATCCCAGGACCCTGAGATCATGACCCAAGCCAAACACAGACACTAACCCACTGAGCCACCCAGGCGTCCCCATAAAGAGCTTCTTACTTTATTTATTTTTTTGAAGATTTTATTTATTTATTTGACAAAGATACAGCAAAAGAGAGAACGCAAGCAGGGGGAGAGGGAGAAGCAGGCTTCCCACTAAGCAGGGAGCCCGATGTGGGGCTCGATCCCAGGACCCTGGATCATGACCCGGGCTGAAGACAGCCGCTTAAGGACTGAGCCACCCAGGTGCCCCAGGGCTTTAATACTTTAACAAGTAGCATCCTGTAGCTGATTGAAGGCAGGTCAGAAATAGGAAATGCCCACATCTAGCTATTAGCTCCCCAACTAGAAACAAGAACCCTGCTGCTGGAAAAGGAGAAGAAAACAGAGTGGCATAGCTTGGCAGAAATACACCGGAACAGCCTTAAACAGGCCAGGCCCATATGGCGGAAGTGAAATAAGAGAAAGAGTTTAATGAAGTTCTTCTCTCTGAAGTTCTAACTTTGAGATTACAGTAATGTTGTGGGTAAATTATGTCAAAATGACCTTTCAGGCTGCTTTCCCTCCCATATTGCTTTATTTTCTTAGATGAGTTCTATGAGATGATAAGTTATTATTTATGGAGCACTTTACCAGGAATCAGCACCCAAATGGAGTATCTCATTCAATTCTGACAATAAGTTTACAAGGTACCTGTATTATTTCCTTCTTCCTTTCCCGGATAAGGGAGCTTACTCAGAGAAGTCAAGTCCCTTGTCCCAAATCTCTTAGCTAGCATGTGCGAGATCCAGGATTCAAATTCAGGTCTCTCTATGGAGGATTGTACGATGCCGTACATACAGAGTAAGAGTAAGTCCTTTTGGCAAACGTGGAAACTGAAGCAAAAGTAGCTTAAGTAAATCGCCTTAAAGTGGAAGGGCCCTAAGTTGGTGTGTGCCTGGTATTGTTGGATTTATGTAAATAGTCATGCTTCCCTCGTCACGAGCTCTTCAAGCATCCTCAAGCATCCACAAGCATCCTGTTTGAGATTTGTCTTCAGCCCTTCTCGATCTGACACCATGGCTTTCCTACAGGGGAGAAAAGAGACTGAGTCGCCAACCCAAGTATTCTAGTCTGGGTATTTCTCCCTGAAGAGCAACGAACTGTCATTCTAGTGAGTTTATTTTCTTTTTCATAATATGCCCAAAGCCATGTAGCCTTATAACAGTGAAGCCAGAAATAAAACCAAGTCCCCTGATTCTTGAAAAGGCAATTGCTTGGGATGCCTTAGTGGAAATATAAAGTTCTGTCTTTTAAATGTAAATTCTATAAATCCTTAGCAATTAGCTACTGTAATTAGGCTTTTTAAGTAGGATTTTTTTTTTAATTCTGTGGCTTCCTTAAAAAGAAACCATTGGTCACATGGTACCTTCCTCACTATGTCCTTTTTCCTAGGGCTTCTCACATCACTAGGTTAAAAGAATCTCTCTGTCCAACATTAAACACACTTTGCTTTTGTCCATTAATGATAGTTTTGGGGGGGGGAGAAAAAAAGAAAAAAAAGAAACTGAACAAATTAAATTTCCAAACCTTAAGGTTTGGCATGTAATCTCTATTCTATTAGGTTTTAAGATTGTGAACATGTACTAATTTAGGAGGCTGCATTACTATCCCCCAAAGACATTTTGAAATAGCTAGAACAGTTCTCAAATCTGTTCTCATTTTCCTCAGTCATTAAAATGTAGATCTATTTCAGGAGGCCCACAGAACTCTATGGTTAATCCTCAAGGGGCTCTAGGGTGGCTCAGTCCATTAAGCGTCTCCCTTGGATTCAGGCAGTGATCCCAGGGTCCTGGGATCAAGCCCCGCATCAGGCTCCCTCAAGTTCACTTTTCCACTTATAATCAAAACATATCTTTCTTTTTTTAATAGAAGAGATTCCTTTTTTTTTTTGTCTTTTACGTTCTTTTTTTTTTTTTAAGATTTTATTTATTTATTTGACAGAGAGAGATCCCAAGTGGGTAGAGAGGCAGGCAGAGAGAGAGAGGGAAGCAGGCTCCCTGCTGAGCAGAGAGCCCAATGCGGGGCTCGATCCCAGGACCCTGAGATCATGACCTGAGCCGAAGGCAGAGGCTTAACCTACTGAGCCACCCAGGCTCCCCAAGAGATTCCTTTTTCATTATGACCAAAACATATCACCTTCATTGTAAAAAATACAATTCTTTTAAAAGAAGAAAATTTAAATCACTCATAATTAATAGATTTATTTTAGTCTTTTTATGCATATATTTTAAAAATATAAGTTCATACGGGATGTGCTGTTTCATAACTTTTTTCCCATTTAGCAGGTTTTTTTTTTTAAGATTTTTTATTTATTTATTTGACAAAGAGAGAGATCACAAGTAGGCAGAGAGGCAGAGAGAGGGGGAAGCAGGCTCCCTGCTGAGCAGAGAGCCCGATGTGGGGCTCGATCCCAGGACCCTGGGATCATGACCTGAGCCGAAGGCAGAGGCTTTAACCCACTGGGCCACCCAGGCGCCCCTCCCATTTAGCAGGTTTTAATAGTTTTCTATGTCACTCAATTCAGAGCTACAGTAATTTATAGTGATTGCATAGTTTTCCATAGTACAGAGTATTTGTTGTTTAAATAGTAACAGTAGGTTAACATTTACCATGGAATTAATACCTGTCAGGCACTATGTTAAGAGCACTCCATGTGTCATCTTTCAGTAACTGTATGGATTATAGATACTGTCATCCCAGTTTTACAGCCAAGAAAACCGAGGTTCAGAGAGGTTGGGTAACTTACCTGGTTGGACAGACAGTATTAGAACTCTGGACTGGCAGACTCCAGCTTTCCTCATAGGTATTCTAATGTACTCTTTCCCTTAAAATGTCTGTGATCAACTCACTTTTGGTAATTATTTCCAATTATTTACATTCAAAACAGTCTGGCAGAGCACCTGTGTGGCTTAGTCAGGTAAGCGCCTGCCTTCAGCCCAGGTCATGATCCCAAGGTCCTGTGGACAGAGTCCCGCATCGAGCTCCCTGTTCAGCCAGGAGCCTGCTTCTCCCGTACCCTCTGCCCCACTCCTGCTTATGCTGTCTTGCTCTCTGTCTTTCAAATTAGTAAAATCTTGGGATTGATAACAGGGTAATGGTTATTGAGGAGGGTACTGGGTGTTATACATAACTAATGAATCACTGAACACTACATCAGAAACTAATTATGTACTATATAGTAGCTAGCTGAACATAGTAAAAAAAATAAATAAGCTATATGATAAGAACATAAAAAAAATTAAGTAAAATCTTAAAAAAAAAAACAGTCTGGCAATAGACAGCCTCACGTATGTGGGTGACTATGTGGGTATTTTCTAAACATTCATAATTATTAACATCAGATCATCCTGAAGGGAATTGCAGAGATCAAGAGCTATGTAAAATGCTAAAATTTTTGGTTGAGATTTCCAAAAGGTTGTACAGGGGTGCCTGTGTGGCTCAGCCGGTTAAGCATCCAACTCTTGGTTTCAGCTCAGGCCATGATCTCCCTATTGGGAGTTGGAGCCATGAGGGGAGCTCAGAGGAGAGTCTGCTTCCTCTCTGCCCTCCCCCCTCCCCACGTGCACGCACTTGCGTGCACTCTCTCTCTCTCTAATCTTAAAAAGAGAAATGTTACACAAATTGACCTTTCTGTTGGCCTAGTAGTGAGTAAAAGATACATATATTTATCTTCTTAAAGCCTTTATTACTCCGCTTTCTATTCTGAATCTTCTTGATTTTCCCCTTGAAGTTAAGGCACGTGTGTCTTCCTCCTGTCACTGCCATCACCACCACCAAGTCAGCTGCGTACCTACAGCCTCATAAGTAGATTTTGCTTGCTCCAATGCCTTCAGCTAATGTCACGTTCATTTAGGGTGGTAACACTTTCGGAAAGCAGCATGGTAAAGTGGAAGGAGCATGGACTCTGGAGTTAGATGTCCCAACTGCTCGACCTCAGCCCTGCTAACTTTCCAGTTATGCTTCATTAGGCAAAGCACCTCTTATCCTCAAGTCTGTCTTATCTGTAAAGCAGGAGTAATATTACCTCCTTTATTGTTATAGGCAATAAGTTAATGTGAAAATGTCAACCACGTGATGCATGATCACACAGGTGCTCAAAAAATGTTCCTTCTCCCTTTTTAATTCCCACGCAGTGTTCGATCCACTGCTGTGCACGCACGAGGTACCTATAAATACATCAGATGCTTGTTGCAGGAGTAAAAGTAGCCCAGACGGGCGTTCGAGTGCCTGTGAGTTGCCTGGGCAAGGGCGTCCTTGGGGCCCAGTGGCCCGGCAGCCTAAACCACAGCAGTAGACTCCGATTGTCTGAAATAGCCCCAGAATCCACATGTGTCAGTCTGGGTTCTCTATCTCTAGTTCCATGCTCAAAATGAATAGGTAGGAATTTGAATTTGAGGAAAAGTAGCTTCTCAGGAGAGGCATCTCTCAAGCTTCATACAGCAACAGAGAAAAACAAGGTCCGAAGTAAACTGATTTCGGAGCTCTGTTCTCTGATTGGTGGACTGGTCAGAATTCTCTGCTGCAGTGGGCTCTCGCTAGGAAGTGATTATCTCCCCGGCCTTCCCTGTAAAGTGGTGACTAACATCCATCACACGCTCGCTCCTCAGGTAGCAGAAACCCGGGTTGCGGCCCTGGCCCCACAGTCTCTCTCTGTACCTTAGTGCAGTCATTTCCTCGCGTGCTGTTTCTGTGAGTCCTGCATCTTAATCACAGCTTCTTTGGCAAACTGTTTTTCTTGTTTATACAGGAAGAGTCCTATGAAACCCCACCCAAACAAAAAGCACAAAAGGAAAACCTCTTTAGTAGGGCAGGGTAAATTTTAACTGTCAAATGCAAAGTTTACCTGGAAAAGCTGGACTTTTATTCCTACTGATGGCTTTTCATGATGTTTGTTCCTCTAGTACAAGCTACTTTTTGTTGCCTTTTTTGAAAGAGAACTTTGCTTCGTCACTGTATATTTCATTAGCATCTCCCTGAGAAACAAGGCTTACCTTGCATTAAAGCACAGTAAGTGTTTTTGTTCCTTTTTTTAAAAACAAGCGTCTAGGAAATAGCCTGGTACTGTAGTGCTTGGGCTTTAGACAGACTTCTTGTCTCTGTCCTGTCATTTACCAGCTGTGTAACTTGGGGCAAGTTACCTAACCTCATTAACCTCATTAAGCTTTGGTCATCTACAAGATTGCTGTGAGAACCCAATGAGCTCATGTGTGAATTGTAAATTAGGTGATGTATGCAGAGTGCCAGGCGAAGGGACCTGCCTATGGTGGGTCCTCATGTCTGTATCTTGGGCTATTCAGGTTACAGCTCAAACCTTAAGTCATCTGGAATGGGTGACGGCCAGCATCAACCCATCTGAGGTAGTGACTGGATGGAGTCATTGCTAATTACATTTTGCAGATTTTTCTTTTCTAAATAGTAAAACCAACATCAACTTTCATTGTTCTCCAGCAGCTTAAATGGTTTTCCTATGTCATTAAGCTGACTTAAATTTAAACTCACAAATCTACTTTGCTTTTGCTAATACTTCTTTTAATTTGACCAGTAGAGTCGTAACTGGCTAAGGTATTAAAGCAAATCAGATCTTTTCACATATATTGCAAATGTGGATGTGTACTGGCATGGCCAGTGGTGATAAGACGGGTTAGCTCTCCAGCAGGAACTCGGAGTCCGTCATCCCACTCTCTGTCTTGCTTCAGAGTTGCTTTGTAGCCAGTGACAGGCCACATCCCCACCTCCTTTTACGGTTGTCTTCTGTCAGGTAATTATCTATTAACTTTTGAGATGTTGAAATACAAAATGCTGCCAACTTGGACAGTAGTCATTCATGAATAGTCATTCATGGCCATTGGAGGAGAGGGGCATTGAACTCCCTTCCCAGATTCCGTGTTTACCCAGAATGCTCTGCTCCAGGTGTTGCTACGGACCTGGGGAGAAGATGAAGTATAGACATTAACAGCATCTGTCAGTTTTGACCTCACCCTGTGAGCTTATTTAAGCTCCTCACCTAGGATGCTCACTGTTTGGATGGGTCAACTCTCTGAAATCAGATGGGAAAAGAAGCCTTTTGAATAAGATAAAAAGATAATGAGGAAAACATTACACATAACCAAAGCATTAGACTATAAAGTCAGTTCATACAGAACTTTCCACTGTTACTCCATTGTTTGTTTCTGATTCTCCCCCATAAAAAATTTGGGGACCTTTTTCTCTCTGGCACTTTGTTGTGGAACCTTGCATAAGACTGAACGTCTCTAGGGCTTGGTTTTCTTATCTCTAAAATGAAGATGGAAGTCCTTCCTGCTTTTTTATATGCTTACACATACCTAAAGCTTTTAAAATATAAAATATCTGCTGATTTGACGAAACATTAGGACAAAACATAGAGTCACTCAAGCTTCCCAGGCACTGGGGAGTCGTTCATGCACAATATGATTCTTTTAAAGAAGTTCCTTCAGTATTGAATTTTTTCCTTTCCCCAAGAGCTCTATTAAAAAAATGGTGTTTTCTTGCCAGAGACATCAGGGCCTCAGAACTACTGCCCTCCTTCTATGAACATATTATATGGTGTGTGTTTGGCTTCGGATCTTTTTAACAGACAGCCCAGCTCTACTCGGAGAGGCTGACTCAGCAGAACTCCTCCTGGACATTCCTGCTCTTTTCAGGATTAAAGTTCCTATTTGCTGCCTGCTCCGCAGGCTCTCTTCTCCTTCTGTATCCAAGGCGGGAGAGGCACTGTAGCCTTGTGTCCTTCCCTGTTTTACTATAGACATTTTCCAGAGCTTTTCTCCCAACTCTCATATGGTTAGAGCTTGAGCCAAGCAGGTCTCGCTTTTGTGTTCACAGCTTGCTCAGGAATCACTCGGGTCCTCTCAGTGGTGCTGGTCTGCCTGGCACCTGCCATCCACATAGTCCCTGCCCCCCTTTCCCGCCCTCTTCCTCATGTCACTGTCTTACCTTCTGATCCGCCCCTTCGTAATGGCCAGGGATCTTCTTTTCTTTCCCTTGGTGGAAACCCCAACAGAATCTCAAAGGTTTTAGGAGTAAGGTTTGAATGTTTTATTATGGAAAAATTTCATTTGTGTGCAAAAGTAGAGAAAACAGTGTAACAGACCTCATGGACCCGTCACCCAGCTTCACTAATCTTATTTTATCTACTCCTAACTCTAGGTTATTTTGAAGTTAAGTCACACATGTCACATCAGGTGCAGTTCCCTTTTTTCAAAAATCCTCCCCTCTTCACAACTTACTCGAGAGAAAGACCTAAGTAGCCCTCATCCGGGTTTCATTTCACTTAGCCCCAACCAGCTCCATTCTCCCAAGCTACAACGTGCTCACAAGTGGCTGCCCCTGCCCTGTCCCCCCACACCCCTCTTCTGACAGAACAGGACAGAATAGCCACCTGCCTGGTGAGGGTTCCTTTACAAGATGGCCACCTGGATGGGAAGGGAAGGCTATTTCAAGCATCAGAGGGACAGGTTAAGAAAAGATACCTAAGTCACACCTCAGTGGCCAGGATAAGGTGGGCTTACTTGTTTTTATCCACAGTCAGCCACGTCAGACGAGGTAAGAAGCACTGCCCAAGATAAAATGGTGGTTACGAGGCTAAGCTGTAGCCTCATTGCCACTCTGCCTGCCCCTTCTCCTGGAACGGGTCAGACTGTCCTCCTGTGAGGGATCTAAAGGTTTCTCTTCCCCATCTCCATTTTCAGATGCAGTGGCAGAATGTGGAGCACGTTGGTGACCAGAGCCCTTATGTCACCTCTGTCATTCTTCACATTAAGCAGAATGTTCCTATCATCCGTGACAACCTGGCTTCCACGCGGAAATACTTTACTCAGTTCTGCATTAAATTTGCAAAGTAAGTCCTGAATTCTTCTTCTTTTTTCTTCTTTTTTTTTTTTTTTTTTTTAAGTAGACTTCATGCCTGGAGCCCAACTCTGGGCTTGAACTCATCATGACCCTGAGATCAAGACCTGAGCCAAGATCAAGAGTTGAACCCTTAGGGGCACCTGAGTGGCTCAGTGGGTTAAAGCCTCTGCCTTCGGCTCAGGTCAGGATCCCAGGGTCCTGGGATCGAGCCCCTCAAGGGGCTCTCTGCTCAGTGGGGAGCCTGCTTCCCCCTCTCTCTGTCTCTGCCTGCCTCTCTGCCTGCTTGCGATCTCTGCCTGTAAAATAAATAAATAAAATCTTTAAAAAAAAACACACACACAAAAAAAGTTGAACCCTTAACTGACCGACCCTCACCCCACCAGTGCCCCTGGAACATTCTCATCAGTGGGTTATTTTGAATGCCGTACTTACCACCCATATGCTCACAATTTAGGTGTCCCACCGTCCAGCTGGGGCTTATTCTGGTGCCTGTAGGTGAGCTAATTTTTTGTATCTCAAAGAAGCATAATAAAACTAAATCCACTACTTAAAAAAGTTGCGGACAGCAGTAACAGCATGAAGACATCAACCAAATGAAGACAAACTCAGAAATGAGTTGGGGAAGCTGTTACTTTGAATGATGTGGACATAACAGTGTCCCTGCTTCCCTACAGATTTGGATAATTAAAATTATTTTTCAGTGATTTCATGTATATTGTTTGTCTCTCCAACTAGATTATAAGCTTTTTTAGGGTAGGAACCCTTGTTCTATTTCTTTTAAGCCTCCACTTCCTCCTTCCCCACAGTACATACTACTGAGACTGCCAGAATTTATTTGCTTCTGAATATCCTTGAGTCCAGGGAAGGTACTGGAAACCGGGCAGAGCAAGGCAGGGGGTTCCAGTGCCAAAGGAGATGAAGTGAACGCTTGCACTACATGTCTTTCTACTACATTCTCGTGTGTGGCCATTTCTGGCTTGACATTTGGAAATAGGGAAATAAATGGTTTGGTCCCTTGCCAGGCAGCATCTGGCCACAGCACCATTTCCTCGGAGACCAGGCAGTGTAGAGGGTCAGTGCCTCCTCTGACCAACGAGCAAACAGGCGTTTTGGCACACGTCTCAAGGAAGGGGCTTCAGGAACGTCAGCCTATTCCGAGCTACTGTGTTTAGGTTGTCCTCATCCCAGTCCCAAGGTGGGGATTTAGGGCTCCAGGTTTCTACTTCCCCAGATCTCTGCTGGTTTGTATTCAATTAAGGCTTGCTCTCCCCCTCACAAATAAATCCCTAAGGAACAACAATTATGGGGGGGGAGCTTGTGCATTAGCTTCAGTTTCCAGTTTGTCAAGAAAGGATCGAGTGGACTCTCCAGGGAGGCATTAATATTTGCAATATGGCGGATGACCCTGGAGTTGACATTCCCTTTGCTCCCTGAGTGCTCTTCAGTGTGTGTTAAAGGCATTGCTGATAAATCACGTTGTGACACTCCCATATCCTGGGTAGAAACAGTGTCTCTGCAAAATTTTACTGTGGCCAAAAATCTCCAGTGCGGTTGCACAGGGGTCTGACTGAGCGAATGTCAAAGTGAGTAAAGGGTCCATCTGCTTAGCTAGTCCCGGCTTCAGTCTCACGTTCTCTCGGAGCCCTTAAATTTTATTACTAAGCTCATATTTGGGTGAGCTAGGAATAGGATGCCCGTCTCTCACATCTGGAAAAGTTTAACCCCTGACAGAAAAAGTGGTGTTCTGATTTAATCCACAGTACCCTCTCTAACTTGTAAAACCCCAGCCAAGAGGAGAAACTTCAGCAGTAGTGCTGTGGCAAGATGCCTCCCCAGCAAGGGCCGCTGCCACCACCCCGCACAACTGGGGAAGCCCCGGCCATTCCCCGGTCACACTGCCGGGACTTCTCCCCTCCCCGTGACACATTCCTGGTCCCCGTATTTTCCTCACCCCACTCTTGCAGCCTCGCACCCAGAGCCAACCGATTCCAGGGTACAGTCTAGAGAGAAGTACTTCGGTTATAAACTGTGTGTACCGTTGCGATTCGTCATAAATTCAGTGTCACATTACTTGTTTGGCTTGCCTCTGGTTTCGAGCCCTGAAGAACCCCTTCTACATGGTCCCCGTTCTCCCTCCTGATCAGCAAACCTCCCCCTAGACTTGATCTCTGGAGTTAATCTTTCTTTCTCTTTAACTTCCTGTCTTAGCTCATCAATGTGAGGCCGTAGTTGTTTGCTTTTGCCTCCATTTGGTCTCTGAAGCAACAGCAGTCTTTCCTGTTTAGACATCAGAATCACCTCTCGATTAGAACTACTGTTTGAGGGCTGCCTGGGTAGCTCAGTGGGTTAAGTCTCTGCCTTCGGCTCAGGTCCCAATCTCAAGGTGGTGTGATCCAGCCACTTCCTCTGCCCCTCCCCACCCCAAATAAATAAGTAAATCTTAAAAAATAAAAAACTGCTGTTTGAACCACAAGCAGCTTCCCTCACCACTAAACTGATTCTCTTCCATTCAAGAGTGGGGACGATAAGACAAATCTCTTAATAGTGGTTTAGAGGATAAAATGAGAAATCATGCATAAACTTCTGGTAATGTGCTGGTAGCAAGGTCACATTCAAACGTGGTAGCTACTACCATTTTAATTTGTTTTTATTTATTCTTTATTCAACATGCTGCCATTTGAGCTCCTACTATGTCCCAGACACAGAATTAAGTGCTTTGGCTTAGTAGACATGGTCCCTGTTTTCATTTGCCTTACAGTCAGGTGGAGGGAAAAAAACATGCAAGCAAATAAGTATGGTAAAGAGGGTTATATGCTAGGCTAGAGGTCTGTGGGCTCTGTGTAGAGTATGGTGCAGGTAACCAAGGAAAGCCTTCATAAGGAGAGAAATCCTTGAGCAGGGTGCAGGATATGTGTATGTGGTGACCCACAAGATCACAGGGAAGGGCATTCTGGGCACCAGGGGCAGGGTAAGCAAAGGCACAGAGAGGCATTAAGTAGCCCGAAGAATCAAGCATAGGATGCCTCGCTCAGCATGATACGGCTGGGGACAGAGAATCAAGACAATCAAGGAAGGCTTTGTCTGTAGGCGTTATAAGAATTAATCAGGGAAGGGTCTTGAGCATGTTTGCCTCCGCAGCAAATCCCTTTGGCAGATGATCGTTGCAAAGATGAGGCTGAAGGCAGCAAGACCAGTTAGGAAAGAATTGAAAGAGCTCAAGTGAGGAGAGTAAGGGCTGCAGCGGTGGGTGTGGTCAGGAGGGTGGGGAAGTTAAGGGAAAGACTGCGAACTGATTGGTACTGGGGTGGAAGGCAGAGGGAGCAGCCTTGGGGAACTCCTGGTTTCTGGGTTGGATGACTGGGTAGGTGACCTCTGGTCCACTGAGCCTGGGTTCCAGGGTGGGGCCAAGTCCTGGATATGCTGGGATTGAGGGGCCAGTGCCATTCCAGTGAGGTGGCCGATACGTCATCAGGTGCTAGCAGGCACAAATGTGTAGAGAGATCGGAGGGTGGGAGTCATGGCCCTGAGAGCAGCTTTCGCGGAGTGGGAGAGCAAAGTGCTAGCCAGCACTTTCTCTTGACCTCCAGTCCTGTTTTATTATCACTCCTTCCTTGGTCATGGGCCCTGTGTTCTCCTGGTCAGTCCATCCTGGGTCTGGCTTCGGTGATAGGCATTTCTTGTTCCTACACCTTCCATTCTGCACCTGTACAACAGCTTTCCCTCCTCAGGCCCTGCAGTTTTTTCTAAAAAGCCCTTCTGACCTGTTAAAATTCCTACTCCCTTCCCCCAACCCAGCTTGCCCTTCAGTCCCCAGTAAATTTTTCAGAGACCATGAATTTTTTCCCTTGTTCTGACAGTTACTCCCTTAGCAATTATTTTCTGTCTTTGCGTTTAATATCCTGTGACTATCTTCACTGTCGCGTCTGTTAGGGTGTTTTCAGCTGATAGTAAGAGGAGCTGTGACTTAAACTCACTTGAACATGAGGTGAGCTTTGTATTTCGTATAACCAGAAGGTCAGAGGTAGGACACATCCAAAAATGGTTGATTCAGTGGTTCAGCAATGTCACTAAGGACCCAAGTTCCTTACTCTACCCTGCTCTCCTGGGGGCTGGCTTCATCCTTAGAATGATGGTAAAATGGCTCTCGCTGTTGTAGCCAAACATAAGAATACCCTGAAGAAGAGAGGACGTCTTCCCGCAGCCATGCAGTGAAGCAGTGAAGTCCACTCCTGCGGTCGGGGTGGCTGGCTTAGGTCATGTCCCAACCTCAGGACCACCAACAGTCAGTCAGCACAGAAATGCCATGGTCTGACTGGCTAAGACTAATTAGAATTCCTCTCTGCAGTTTGGGAGGGATCAGCTTTTCCCCAGCATCCCAAGACCACATATACCTAAATAAAACCACGGTTTGGGCTGGAAGAAACAGAAGGCTCTGGTTGCTGGGAGGCGATAATAGCATCTACTTTGATTTCTGTTTTCTTGTAGAAGGAAGTAGGGCCTTTAAAAAAAAGTTTCTGCGTTTCTTTACCAAAAGGAAAATAAGCCTGGGGTGCCTGGGTGGCTCAGTCTGTTAAGCATCTGAGTCTTGATTTCAGCTCGGGTCATGATCTCAGGGTCCTGAGATTGAGCCCCAAATCGGGCTTTGCACTCAGCGTGGAGTCTGCTTGTCCCTCTCCCTCTGCTCCTCCCCCTGTTCGTGCATGCTCTTTACCTCTAAAATAAGTAAAATCTTTTTTTTTGAAAAGATTTTATTTATTTGACAGACAGAGATCACAAGTAGGCAGAGAGGCAGGCAGAGAGAGAGAGAGAGAGGAGGAAGCAGGCTCCCTGCTCAGCAGGGAGCCTGATGCAGGGCTCGATCCCAGGACCCTGAGATCATGACCTGAGCTGAAGGCAGAGGTTTTAACCCACTGAGCCACCCAGGTGCCCCTAAAATAAGTAAAATCTTAAAAAAGAGAGAGAATAAGCCTAATTTGTCCCTTTTTTTTTCCCCACAGCTCCTTCATTCCCAAGTTCATAACCCACCTCTTCAAGTGCAAGCCAATTAGCATGGTGGGAGCAGAACAGGTGAGATGAATCTTACGGCTTTTGTCCTAGGTCAAACACAAATCTTTCTAGTAGGGATTTACCCTGGAGAAATCAGATTGCTGATTTCCCCTGTTTGGGGACAGAAGGATGACCTGGCAGCTTAATTCAACGCTTATTTAAACCATTTTTGTCGAGCACCTACTACGTACCCAGGTGTTGTGCTGGGCGCAGGTGTACCACAGTGAACAAGATAGAAAAGATCTCTCCTTCGAGGTGCTCACACCCGGGTAAGAAGAGATAGATAAGATGTGAGTTAATAAATAAATGAGAAGAGAATTTTACCTTAAGTATGCTAAAGGGTATAAAACTAGGTTCTGTGAAAGAATATCTTAGGGGCACGAAGGAGGAATGGCTTCAGATTGGACACTCCACGAAGGCTCCTCCAAAAGCTGGCGCTTGAGAAGAAAGAAGAGTGAAGAGTCCAGGCAGAGGGCGTGGCAAAGACTCTGATTATTTTGGGTCCTCTAGTTGCTGGGTAGAGACACTTCTGAGTATCAAGCAAAGAAAGGCTTATCCTTTTGGTATTGAGACGCCGGTCATCTCACCCAAGAAGCCTTCTGTGATTAACCCCACCCTGTTCACTTGAATTCTGTGCTCTGCGACCTCTGCTCACCTCACCTTGTGTCACCTCAGCGCTGATGGGCTGAAGTATGTGCTGCAGCGGAGCCCCCTCTTTTCGGCCATCACCTATCCAGACTGTCTGAAATTTGAGCTGCTTGGATTTGGAGAACAGTTTAAACTACCTTAGAAACAAAAACAGTAATACTCAGCCCCTAATTCTTGATAAACACCTATTCAGATACAAGCTATTCATGTCCTGACCTTAAATGATTCCCCTGTATTCATTAAAAGAAATCCTCTCTAGACCTCTAGGTAGCAGCCATTTTACCAGGTAGCAACATCTCCCTTAAAAACGACATTTTTAAGTGAGATGATGTAATTCAAGACATTTCCGTAAGTCCTGCTCTTCCACTGAGTTAGTCAACTTGGCAGAGGCTCAACTGTTTCCCAGCTCAGTGACTCGCCCTCACCCTGGCCCTCAGCATTGCTGACCCAAGTCATGTCTCTGGAAGACAACAAGTTGGCCTATGCCCCAGTGCATCATGGATCCCTCATGAGATATCACAGCCAGAGATGCAATAGCTGTGAACATCAGGAATCTCTTGACTCTGATACATGCCCTGTTTCTCTACTCTATTTGTAAGGGCCATCGCCTTCCTAGCTTATAAAAAAGCAGAATGGTGTAAGCATGAAGGTCCTGGGGTCCAGAATGATGCAGGTGTGCAGCTGAATCCTATCTCTGCGACACAGCAACTGCTCGTCCTTCAGCAAACCTCCCAGCAAGTTAGTTTCCTCATCTAGAAAATGGGGATTGATCGTAGTCACGCCTTACAGGGCAGTTGTGAGGATTGAACAAGATCGTGCACATCAAGTCCTTGATGCAACGTCTGGCACGTGTACACCTTCAGCAGAAGCTGGCTCTTGCCGATTTTCGCTTGCTCAACCAAGAACATGACTTTGTTTCTGCTCTCAATACCCGCCTCGCCTTCCCATGACATCTGGTTGCTACTTGCTGTAGCTGTCTGGCTGACCAGTTTTAAAAGCCAGAGTCCAAAGTGTTGTCTCAGAAAGCTTCCTGGGAGGTTGCATAGATCCAGACACCGACTATAGAGTTTCAGTGTTTTGCAATTCTTGACTCTTGAATGTCATAAGCATAGAGCTAATTCTGTCCGTTGGAGATGGCAGAATAATGCCCCAGCATGTCTCCGGTCATTAGTACCTGTTCGCTGGGAAATCATTCTGTGTGCCTCACTGTTGTGCGTAATCAGAGAGGATGTGCAGTAATGATCTCTGTATCTAAGAGAAGCTCTAGAGGTAGGAGTTCCTAACGTTCTGTTTCTAGATTTGACGAAGCCACTGGAACACAAAGTTGCCTGTTGGGAACATGTTTTTGTGAGTCTGCAGCTTTGCGTGGGCCATGCTAGCCGATTGAGTGTCTAATAACCATGATATCTTCATATTGTCACAGAAATCCAGTATCCTACCTGTGCTGCTCAGATTTTCTCTTCTTCAAAAGAATGGTAAAATAATCAGCTTGGGAGTCAAAGCCCATATCTTCCGAAAAACAGCAGTTTGGCCAGAATTAACTCCTGCTTTGAGATGTGGATGAGAAAACCATCTGCGAAGCTGGATTTTACTTTGTTCACAAGGCAAATGGAAGTGTGTGATAAGGGAGCCCAGCCCGGAAGTGGGCATGGGTGGGAACTAAAGGGCAAGGTGACCCGTATTGGATACCCACATGAAGTTCAGGTGTAGGCGGGTCCACACTTGCCCTGAGTACCTGGGCTGAGAAAGCGCCAGTCCTATAGCTGGAGGCGTGGTTACTTGGGCAACAGAACCAGAGGAATCAGGTAGTTTACAAAGGCTGCAACAGATTCTGACTCAGGTCTTGTAGCAGCTCTAATCCAAGCTTTCACAAAAGTTGTGGAATTGAAAGCCAAGATTTTGCCCGATCTCACCTGCCTTTGCTTTGCCACAAAGGCACTAAATCCTAAATTTAGATTATCTTCAATACTTGTGCCAAAAATAGGAAAGGAGACATTTCCCTGCTCTTTATTCTCTTCCTGATTACTATATAAAGTGAATTATTTATCTGTGGACCCCAGAGTCCTCTTGAGCAATGGCAGGGTCACATGGAACTGAACCGTACCAGTGTTTGTAATGCTTCTTCCTAGATGGTGATCTTTCAGAGATCTTACAGGATTTGCAGGGTCATCAATTAATCTTATGGCGATGGTATCTGTGACTGAGCACACAAGAGAAATACAATCCATTTGCACGAACTTACCATACAGGAAGCAGCACAATATGGTGTGGGGGGAAAAGGATCCCAAGACTTGAGCTCTAGTCCTTACTCTGCTATTAATGGTCCCTGTGATCATGAGCCATTGCTTCCCTGATCTAGGCTCAGTTTCCTCATGTTTAAATAAGAGCACTGAATCAAACTCTCACATGCCCCTTCCGGATGTATCATATTACAGAGTCTGAAGTATCTTGAGCAGTGTATTGCCTGTGAAGCTATTTTCTTTTCCTTTATGTTGTCTTCATATACATACTGACCCTGTTTTTATTGTGGTAAAACATACATAACATAAAGTTGACTATCTGACCACTTTTAGGTGTACAGTAGTATTAAATCCCTTCCCATTGTTGTGCAGCTCTCCACCAGCAGACCTTGTCATCGTCTTAAACTGAAACTCCATTCCCATGAAGCAGTAGCTTCCCATTCCTTCCTGGCAGCCACCATTCACCTTCCTATCCCTGTGAAAAGACTGCTCTACGTATCTCATCTGAGTAGAATCATACATTATCTGCCCTATTGTGTCTGGCTTATTTCACTTCAGTGTGTCTTCAGGGTTTATCCGTGTTTCAAAATTTCCTTCCTTCTTAAGGCTGAATAATATTTCCATCACATACACATACACACACACTACATTTTGACCATATTGACTTTTTAAAAATTCACAGAATTCAAAATCATCTGGAAAAAAAATATTTAAAGCAAAATTTAGATTTTTTTTTTTTTAAGCCCAAACACCAAGGAAAAGGAAAAAGAGAATCAGGTAGTATGTGCATAATGGCAGTTGGAAGAATGAGAAAATAGAATGGTTATTCCTGGGCGCAGTTCTCAGTAAATCTCCTCTAAGTGTGGAGTTCAGCACACCTTTTAAAAAAGCAAGTGGACAGGGTGCCTGGGTGGCTCAGTCAGTTAAGCGGCTGCCTTCGGCTCAGGTCGTGATCCCAGGGTCCTGGGATCGAGCCCCACGTCGGGATCCCTGCTCAGCAGAGAATCTACTTCTCCTTCTCCCTCTGCCTGTCGCTCTGCCTGCTTGTGCTCTCTTTCTTTCAAATAAATAAAATCTATAAAAATTAAAAATAAATAAAAAAGCAAGTGGATCAATAACAGTGTAATTCCCATAAGCGATAGATTTAAAAACTCACCTACCACCGCCTCAGCAAAGTAGCAATAGAAGAAAGATGGTTGACTCTGATAAAGGTTTTATACAGAAACTTAGGAGAGGGGTGTACATTACAAAGGCTAAATCCATTTGTCAGAATTGTACATCCCAGTATACGTACGTTTTACCCCCCCCAAAATTAAGTGAAGGATAGAGCACTGACAGCAGGGTTTCTCACCCTCTGCACCGTTGACATTTCAGGCCAGGGAACCTTCCACTGTGGGGCTGTCAGGCGCATTGTGGGACGTTTGGCAGCGCCCCTCACCATTACCCACTAGCTGCCAGCAACACCGTCCCGATTGTGACGAGGGAAGATGTCTGCAGACATCGCCAGACATCCGCGCACAAGGGAGGGTGCAGCCAAATCACCCCAGTGAGAGCCGCTGGGTTAGAAGCATAGATGCAGTGTGATGAGAATGACGATGTCTTTGGTGGCAGTGGTGTGGCGGGTACATAAGGAGTCACTGTACTATTCTGTGTACTTCATATGGGTTTAAACCTCTCCATGGTAACAAAATTTACCAAAATAGTAATAATAACAACAACAGCAACAACAACACTCATGTTACCCTACTCATGAGTAATCCAAAATAAAATTTTGAGAATTGACCTAAAACCCCATGCTTTCTGAAATTAAACTAGCTTCCTTCTGTATTTTTTGACTGTAGAACTTATGTTCAGGGGCACCTGGGTGGCTCAGTCAGTTAAGCATCCAACCCTTGATCTCAGATCAGGTCTTAATCTCAGGGTCGTGCATTCAAGCCCCATGTTGTGCTCCATGCCGGGTCTGAAGCCTACATAAAAAAATTTTTTTAATTTTAAAAAAATTTTAAAGGACTTACGTTCAGAAAAACTGAATTTTCTCCTTCCAGTTTTTGTGTGCGTGGGCTACTGTCCCAGTCGTGAAGGTTTCTCCCTTTTGCACAGCACTTTTCTCTTTCTGTAGAGCTTCTTGAATCTACCTACCCTATCACTCACTTTCCTATGTGTCTTTAAGCCGTGGCCCACCTTGATTTCTATGAGCCCATCCTCCCACTGAGAGCTTGAAGCCTTTCTATCACTCAGCCGGAAGGGGTCCTCCCGCTGTACCACACAGAGTGAGGAGACAGACAATAGCCACCCCTGCAGAGGAGTTTAAAACCAACAGCAGGATCACCTAGGCCATGGAAATGGGAGGACCAGGCAAGCTTGCGAAATCAAGGAATCAGTTAATGAAAAAAACATTATGATAAACCTGTTTGATGATCAATTATAGACAGATTTTCTCTTCACACTAGGAATAAGACGAGGATGTCTGCTACCACCATTTCTGTCTAGCCATTTCTCTCCTGTATTGCCCTTGAAGTTGTTGTTCAGAACAATAAGACAAAAAGAAAATTAATTCTTAAAGAAATAAAAGATAGGTACAGATTAGAAAGAAAGAAGCAAAATTGTCATTTTTCACAGAGAAAAATGATTTGGAATGACAGTATCCCCAGAAACCTACAGGTAAACTATTAGAATACAAATTTAACAGGGTTGCAGAATTGATTTTTTCAGGCCAGTATTGATTTTTCATATTTTTATATGCCAGCAACAAACCATTTGAAATGAAAAAATTTAAATGAAACCATGTATAGTAGCTTCAGGAAACAACCCAGGAATGAATCTGTCCAAAAATTTTCAAGTCTTCTACACGGAAGACAACACAATATTAAGAAACATTAGAATGGCAGGGTAGCTCACGTTCATAGATTAAAAGACTCAATATTAAGAAGATGTCAGTTCTTGTAGAATTAATCTCTAAACATAGTAAACTAGCAAGGGGTGGGGTGGTGTGAGAGTGTGGGTATAAATTGATAAGCTGATTTTAAAAGTTAGGTAGAAATGCAAAAGACTCAAGAATACCTAAAATAATTTTTTTAAAAAGAACAGAGTCAGAGGACTTAAATCTCCAGATATCAAGACTTATTTTAAGGTTATCGTAATTTGGGCTGCGTGGTACTGGGGCGTCAGGGACAACAGACAGGCCAACAGCACAGAATCCAGTTCAGAGATAGACCTACTATGTGTATATGTAACAGACACTTGATTTCTGCCATCGTGACCCTGCAGTTCAGTTGGGAAAGGATGATCTCAATAAACAGTGCTAGGTAATTGAATATCCACGTGGGGGGAGAAAAGTTGATCTTGACCTTTACCACACACCTTATAAAAAATAGTTCCACCAAGGATGTGGAGAAATTGGAACTCTTCCTACACTGCTGGTGAGAATGTAAAATGCCGAAATTTGGGGAAGTACTTTGGCAGTTTCTCAAAAAGTTAAACATAGGGTTATTACCAACGACTCAGCATTTTCACTCCTAGATACATACCCAAAAGAACTGGAAAAGTCTGTTTCTGTTTGCACAAAAACTTGTGCACAGGTGTTCATAGCAGCATTGTTCATAATAGCCACAAAGTAGAAACAACTCAAATGTGTCTCAGCTGATGAGGAGAGAAACAAATGTGATATCATCTGGAATGGGAATATTATTCAGCTGCAAACAGGAATGAAGGTACTTGTGCTACAACGTAGATCAACCTTGGAAACATTACACTAAGTGGAAGAAGCCTGATATAAGAGGCTACATATTGTAGGATTCCATTTACATGAAATATCTAGAACAGGCAAATCTAAAAGACAAAGTAGAGTCATGGTTGGTGAGGGCGGGGGAAGAGGAGGGAACAGGATGTGATTGCAAAGAGGTATGGGTTCCTTTGTGGAGTGATGACATGTTCTGGAAACAGATAATGGTTATGGTTGCACAACCTTGTGAATATACTAAAAACTGAATTATGCTTTCAAAAGGTAAATATTATTCATATATAAATTAAATCTTGATTTTTAAAAATTCCAGGTGGATTAAAACTCTAAAGGTGAAAAATAGGGGCCCCTGGGTGGCTCAGTAGGTTGAGCAGCCAACTCTTTTTGGCTCAGGTCGTGATCTGAGGGTCCTGGGATGGAGGCCCACATCAGGCTCCACATTCAGTGAGGAATCTGCTTCAGGATTCTCCCTCTGCTCCTCCTCCCACTCTCTCGGGCTCTCTCTCTCTCAAATAAATGGATAAATATTTACTAAATAAATAAATACCTTCTAGGAATGTGCCTTTATCTTCTTAAGGTTTTCATCACTAGTGATAGTCATGATGCCCCCTGTCCAAGATTTGTAGGAGGGCTTTTTTTTTTTAAAGAGAGGAAGGGTGGGTAGAAGAAGAGAGAGAATCTTAAGCAGGCTCTACACCCAGCATGGAGCCTGACACATAGCTCCATCTCATAAGCCTGACAGCGTGACCTGAGCCAAAATCAAGAGTCAGATGCTTAACCGACCAAGCCACCCAGGTGCCCTATAGGAGACTCTTTAAGAAATGAATCCTCCTGGGATGCCTGGGTGGCTCAGTTGGTTAAGCGGCTGCCTTCGGCTCAGGTCATGATCCCAGCATCCTGGGATGGAGTCCCACATCGGGCTCCTTGCTCAGCAGGGAGCCTGCTTCTCCCTCTGCCTCTGCCTGCCACCCTGTCTGCCAGTGCTTGCTCGCTCTTTCTCCCTCTCCCTCTCTGACAAATAAATAAATAAATGAAAGAAAGAAAGAAATGAATCCTCCTCACGGGGCGCCTGGATGGCTCAGTCGTTAAGCGTCTGCCTGCGGCTTGGGGCATGATCCCCGGGTCCTGGGATCGAGCCCCACATTGGGCTCCCTGCTCAGCAGGAAGCCTGCTTCTCCCTTGCCCACTCTCCCTGCTTGTGTTCCCTCTCTCGCTGTGCTTCTCTCTGTCAAATAAGTTAAAAATTGAAAAAAAAAAAAAAAGAGAGAGAAAGAGAAAAAGAAATGAATCCTCCCTAGGGACACCTGGATGGCTCAGTTGGTTAAGCAACTGCTTTTGGCTCAGGTCATGATCCCAGGTCCTGGGATTGAGTCTCATATCAGACTCTCTGCTCAGCAGAGAGCCTGCTTCTCCCTCTGCCTGCCACTCTGCCTGCTTGTGTGCTTTCTCTGTTTCTAATAAATAAATAAAATCTTTTTAAAAAGAAAAGGAAGGAAGGAAGGAAATGAACCCTCCAGGATTGCCTGGATGCCTCAGTCAGTTAAGTGTTGCACTCATGATTTCGGCTCAGGTCATGATCTCAGAGTCATGAGATCGAGCCCCACCTTGGGCTCCACGCTCAACAGGTTAAGTGTGCTTGAGATTCTGTCCCTCTCCTTCCGGCCTTCCCCCAGCTCATGTTCACACTCTCACTCGCTTGCTCTCTCTCAAATAAATAAATCTTTTAAAAAAAGAAAAAGAGATGAACTCTTCAAACTTTCCACATCTGGGTGATGACCTTCCACATACACAACATGCTGGCCAGCCTTGCACCCCAGTAACATCTGAACAACATAAGCCATACCACCCCAAAAGTTTTCTCTGAGGCTCAAATTTGGCTGATGGCCACCTCTTGCCCAGTGCTTCATGCCTAAGGAGATGAACTATTAGCTGTTTTCAAAGATGAAAACCAGCAGATTTTCATGATAAATGGAGCCTTTCACCTGCACTTCCCACAGACAGCTGCAAAGGCTGTCAGACTGGCTTTTGCCTTTTCTGACCTCATTGCTTTTTGTAAAACCTGAGACTGAGGTTTCCATCTGTGCAGATGTCTGGTGAGAACAGAATTTTATTGTGACTGACCAGGGACTGAAAATACCATATCTCTCAAGATAGAGGAGACCCACAGAATTATGTCAAGTTCATTCAGAACTCTCCCTGTCACTTAAGACCATACAATTATTTATGCATATACTATATCTCTGGGAAGTAGGAAGTACAGAAAAAGTGGGAAGTATCCCCATATGTTTTTAAACATAATCATTTTTTTCCCACCAACAAATAATGCTAAGACACGGCTTTGATTTTGACAAGGCTCTGAAAATTTGCTGCATGGAAGATAAAGTTGAATCCTTACCAGGCATCAAATAGCATATTAAAAGAGAGAGAGAAAAAGAGTGAAAGAGAAAAAACAAGTGTTCCCAGTTAACATAAGTGTAGAAACTGATATCAAGAATACTGGCTTAGCACTGGGTGTTGTGCAAAAAGAATGAATACTGTTACGCTGAAAAAATAAATAAAATGGAAAAAAAAAAAGAATACTGGCTTAACACTTAGCTCAGTCAAATCTTAACATGTTCCCACATTTGCTTTATTGTTTTAATAAAGTAAATCATTACCATTATTACTGAAGCCCCCTATGGGCCCTAGCCAGCCATTCCCCTCCCTCCATGCCCAGAGGTAACCATTATTCTGATTCTGATTTTTATCATTCCCATGTGTATTTTGGTATGTTCCATCTGTGTATATTCTCAAATTATATGATTTTTGTTTGCATTTTTAAACTTTATATAAATGGTACTATACATATCATTTCCCGGCTGGCTTTTTTTGCCTAGCAGTTTTTTGAGATTTATCCGTATTGGTGTATGTTGTTTGAATCCGTTCATTTTAATTTCAGTATCGTATTCCGTTGCACGAATATGCCACCATTCGTTTATCATTCAGCTGTTGATGGACATTTAGATTGTTTCCAGTCTTTTGCTTTTACAAACAGTGGATGCAGGGAGCATTTTTCACATGGGCAAGAATTTCGCTGAAGGATGTTTAAGTGTGAGGGCTGTGTTATGGGTTATGCACATCTCCAGGTAGAAAAACATTACTGGATTTCCCCCAAAGTGCTTTAATTTGTACTCTTACCACAAGTGTGAATTTCATTGCACCATATCCATGCCAACATTTGGTAGTATCAACCGTTTTACTTTTGTCTCTCTGATGATCATGAAATGGTATATAGCTTGTAGCTTTCATTTTCATTTACTGGATCACTAATAACGTTGAATATCATTTCAGATGCCTTGTGAGCCCTTGAGTTTCTGCTTTTGTGAATTACCTGTTCACATCTTTGCCCCACTGTTGGTGTTATTATTACTGTTGGGGTTTTGCTGGCCTTTTTTATTGTTGCTGCTTTGGAGGAATTGTTATGTATTTTGAATATTATTCCTTTACCAATATCGTAGATACCCTTTTCTGATTTGTGTTTTTCCTTTGCTTCTGTATCTTTTGATCTAGCCTCATTTTAAGGTAATAGATTTTTTTATCTGTCCTGTTTCCCATTCTTCTCTATCTATAAGAAGAAGAATCTGTTTTCTTAAAGTTTTTCTTATCATATCTAGGTTTTTAATCTACCTGGGATTTAGCATGCTTATTCTTCAGAGGCATGTATTGGGTTCCCTCGGAGCAAGAGCAGTGATCATTTCTAGTGGGCTCTGAGAAGTGTTCTGATGCTGGGCTCCTCGTGTAGGCCTCAAGCAGTCTAACCTCATCTCTCTATGCATGGTTAGTACTTTAGCTTAATTTAATTTTTTAGAAGATTTTTTGGGCACATGGGTGGCTCAGTCGATTAAGCCTCTGCCTTTGGCTCGGGTCATGATCTCAGGGTCCTGGGATCGAGTCCCGCATCGGGCTCTCTGCTCAGTGGGGAGCCTGCATCCCCCCCCCCCCACTCTGCCTGCCTCTCTGCCTACTTGTGATCTCTCTCTGTGTGTCAAATAAATAAATAAAATCTTTCAAAAAAATAAATAAAAGATTTTTTATTTGCTCATTTGAAAGAGAGAGAGAAACGGAGAGAGCACAATTTGGGGAAGAGGCAGAGGGAGAGGGAGAAGGAGACTATGTGCTGAGCTGGGACCCTGATATGGGGCTCGATCCTAGGACTTGGAGATCATGATCTGAGCCAAAGGCAGATGCTTAACCATCTGAGCCATCCAGGCACCTAGCTTAGATATTTGACTGTAAGCCCAAGGCCTTTTCAAAAAAAACAGATACTAGGAGAGTTAGGAATTTTCATCTCTGAAAACCAAGAAGAGCCCCAAATGCCCTAATAGTTGAATGAATGACAGTTTGACTAGCCACACTACCACATGGCATTCTTCTTTCCTTCGTGTAGCTTTCTCACCGTTTTTTGTTTTTTGTTTTTTTTAATCGAGGCTTTAAATTTTTTCAGAGTAGTTTAAGGCTCACAGCAAAATTGAAGGGAAGGCACGGAGAGTTCCCATATGCCTCCCTACCCCACAAAAGCTTAGCCTCTCACCCATTAGCAATGTCTGCCCCAGATTGCTGCATTTGTTCCAACTGCTGCACCTAAGGTGACATACCGTCACCACTCAGAGTCTGTAGTTTATGTTACGGTTCACTCTTGTTGTTACATTCTGTGGGTTCAGTGTATAGTGACATGTATCCATGATTATGCTGTCATACAGAGAAGTTGCACTGCCCTAAAAATCCTCTGTGCTCCAGCCATCCATTCCACCACCACCCCAGTTCCGGGCCACCACAGATGTTTGTTCTTTTTCCATAGTTTTGCTTTTTCTAGAACATCATGTAGTTGTAAGCACACAGGGTTTTTTCACTTAGTAGTAGGCATTTAAGTTTCCTCCATGTCTTTCCATGGCTTAAAGCTCATTTCTGCGTAGTGTTGAAATTCAGTATTCCATTACCACAGTTTATTCAGCTACTAAAGGACATCCTGGTTGCTTCTGAATTTGGGCAATTATGAATAAACCTGTTAGAAACATTTGTGTAGGGGTGCCTGGGTGACTCAGTCGGTTAAGCGGCTGCCTTCGGCTCAGGTCATGATCCCGGGGTCCTAGGACCGAGCCTGGCATTGGGCTCTCTGCTCAGCAGGGAGCTTGCTTCTCCCTCTCTCTGCCTGCCGTGCCCCCTGCATCTCTGTCAAATAAATAAAATCTTTTCTTAAAAATGTAGAAAAAAAAAAAGTTTCACCATCAGAGCAGTGGTGGCAGTAGGACCGTCACCCTCTGCCACCTTTGGTGGGTATGTGATTCTCTCCTCCTGAACTGTGGAAACAGGCCGGAGTGTATATGCCCTTTGAGGCTTCAGCCATTTCCCTGCCACCTGGTTGCCAACAGCGCAGCTGCTTAGCAGTGCATGTGGAGTCAGCAGGAAACGGTGTGAACTCGAAGGCAACACTGTTCCACAGCATGTATCCGGGCGGCAGGAAACAGATACAGTGTCCTGTCCACCTCATCATCCAGCGCACCTGTCCATCATGTGACACAACTTCATCAGCAAGTTAATTCAATCTCTAGAGCTTTGATTTTGTCATCTATAAAACAGGAACAATAAATGCCTATAGGGGAGGCTCTTGTAAAAATTAAAAGAGCTGAAACATCCCAATCATCTCTCCCGACACTTGGTATGCAATCAGGAAAGTTAATATCCTTCCAAACAGTTGGCATCCCAGAGAACGGAAGGAAAGAAGGAACAAAGGAACGAAGGAAGGAAAAGGCAGATTGTTACCAAGATACTGATGTTTAGATTTGGTTTCTCTCCTACATCCTCACTAACATCAGAGAAATTAAAAATACAGCAATACTGGGCCACCTGGCTGGCTCAGTTGGTGAAGTGTGCAGGTCTTGAGCTCAGGATCATGAGTCTAAGCCCCAGGTTGAGCATAGAGCTTACTTAAAAAAAAAAAAATTTAGGGGCGCCTGGATTTCTCAGTCGGTTAAGCATCTGCCTTCAGCTCAGGTCATGATCTCAGGGTCCTGGGATCGAGCCCTGCATCAGGCTCCCTGCTCTCCTGGAAGCCCCCTTTCCCCCTGCTTGTGTTCTCTCTCTCTCTCTCTCTCTGTGTCAAATAAATAAATAAGTAAAATCTTTTAAAACTATATATATATATATATATATATCAAGTTACCATTTTTGGCCTGTTGAATAAGCAAGAATTTTATGACGGTCTTCAGGGCTGATGAGGAAGGGCATAGCCTGCACTCCTGCCAGATATGTGAATAGTGCACATTCCATCTGAAAAGCAGTTCAAGATCTGTATCAAGAACCTTACAATGTCCTTATCCTTTGATCTGTCCTAAAGACTCCCTAAGGAAATGCCTTTAATAGACCTAGAATTAGTATGTACAGAGTTGTTCGCCACAGCATTCATTGGTTATAATAATAAAAATCTAGGAGTGCTGGGGCGCCTGGGTGGCTCAGTGGGTTAAGCCGCTGCCTTCGGCTCGGGTCATGATCCCAGGGTCCTGGGATCAAGTCCTGCATCGGGCTCTCTGCTCAGCAGGGAGCCTGCTTCCCTCTCTCTCTTAAATTAAAAAAAAAAAAAATCTAGGAGTGCCTAGGTGGCTCAGTCAATTGTATCCAACTCTTTTTTTTTTTTTTAAGATTTTTAAAATTTATTTGACAGACAGAGATCACAAGTAGGCAGAGAGTCAGGCAGAGAAAGAGAAGAAGGGAAGCAGACTCCCCGCTGAGCTGAGAGCCCAACACAGGGCTTGATCCCAGGACCCTGGAATCATGACCTGAGCCGAAGGCAGAGGCTTTAACCCACCGAGCCACCCACGCACCCCTGTGTCCAACTCTTGATTTCAGCTCGGTGGTGGGATCAAGCTCTACATCAGGCTCTACACTCAGTGCAGAGTCTGCTTGTCCCTCTCTCTTCCTCCCCATGCTCGTTCTCTCTCTGCCTCTAAAATAAATAAATAAAATCTTAAAAATAAATAAATTAATTAAAATAAAGTTATGTACACACACCATAGAGTATAAGTAGCCATTAAAAATAATTTTTAAGGGGCGCCTGGGTAGCTCAGTCATTAAGCGTCTGCCTTCAGCTCAGGTCATGATCTCAGGGTCCTGGGATGGAATCCCACATCGGGCTCCCTCCTTGGTGGGGATACTGCTCATGATCTCTCTCTTTCTCTCTCTCTGTCTCTCACTCTCTCAGATAAATAAAACCTTTAAAAAATAATAATTTTTAAGACTGCCAAGATGGGAAAATAAAATACAAAGAACTTCATATGTTAACTGGGAAAACCAGGTTATAAAACTGTATATATACTATGATTCTAATATAAAACTGTATGTATACTATGATTCTAACTTGGAGGGGGGTTGTATTTATTTATTTATTTTAAAGTAGACTCCATGCCCACCGTGGAACCCAACACGGGACTTGAACTCATGACACGGAAATCAAGAGTCAGATGCTTAACTGACTGAACCACCCAGGCACCCCTCTAGTTTAGTTTAGTTTAGTTTAGTTTAGTTTTTAGTTTTGTTTTGTTTTATTTGACAAAGAGAGACACTGCGAGAAAGGGAACACAGGCAGGGGGAACGGGAGAGGGAGAAGCAGGCCTCCCATTGAGTAGGGAACCTGATGCAGGGCTCAATCCCAGGACTCCAGGATCATGACCTGAGCTGAAGCCAGAAGCTCAATGACTGAGCCACCTAGGCATCTCTCTAGTTTAATTTTGTCTACACACGCATAGACCGGCAGGAATTCTACTACATCTTTTCTCTAGCTTTATTGAGATATAACTGACCTATAACATTGTATAAGTATGAAGTACAGGTTGTTGATTTCGTACACTTATATATTGCAAAATCATTACCACTACAGCATTAGCTAACCCCTCCGTCCTGTCACATAATTCCATTTCTATTTTGTGATAAGAACACTGACGATCTACTCTCTTATCAGCTTTCAAAGGGATATACCACATTTAACTGTGTCTCCCTTGTTTTTTTCCTGGGCAGTAGGAGTTGTAACAAATGTTTTTATTTTCAAAATTCTCTCCAATGCATCACATTTAAAATTAGGAAACTGTTACTAATCAGCATAGGTATACTAAATGTTATGTAATATGCTGCTTCATTCCCACAGCTGTTGCTGGACACCCATTCCCTGAAGATGGTCCTGCTCGATCTACCTTCCATTGGCTCACAGGTGGTGAGGAAAGCACCTGCCAGTTATACCAAGATTGTTGTGAAAGGCATGACCCGTGCAGAAATGATACTCAAGGTGGGGCTTATGTCTTCATCGGGATTTCTGTTAAAAGGGGCTGGTTATCTGGCGGCTTATTCCAAGTAGTACTGGTTTTGAAAGTACAGGTTAGGGTCTGTCCCTATCAGTCCTAAGAGATTGTCCACATTCCTTAGCTGGTCTAGATTTTGACCTTATTAGATACTGTTGAAAGTCAATAGACAGTTACTCAGGCGATCAGTAATTCTTTCTGACAAATGAATTTTTCGTTGTAAAGGGGTTCTCTTGTAGTAGGATTTGGCCAAGATTGGAAATCAGGTGGGTTGTCACCGTGAATCAGTGTCTCAGCCAAGGATCTCTTTGCTTCTCAGCAGGACTTTCCGGCCCAGGTATCAGTTACTCCCTTCCCCATAAACCTCTTCAGCTTTCTGGATTCTACAACTTTACAGGAACTCTAAACAGATGTTTCAGGGACTGAATCTAATCAGCGAAGGGGCTCTCTAAAGCCCCATGTAACAAATTATTATATGTGGGTGATGATGTTGTGAATGTCTGAAGCCTTGAGCACCTGCATCTGATTTTCACCTGCCCTTGTTGAGAAGGGGGGTGAGGGGCTCTCGGAGGAGAGGGGAAGCCTGGAGAACGAATGAAACTATCATGAAATGTTCCTAAAAGAGCAGGGCTTGCAGGCTCGTCAGGTCTGTCTCCCAAACAGAATGACTCTCAAACGATGGCAGGAGTGGAAGGTAGCTATGGCACCTGAGACGTCCGTGGGACCAGGTGAGGGTCTGGCCTCAGGAAGTCGGAAACAGCCTCGTTGGTTCCCCCCCACAGCTGGCTTACCCACCGGGGAGGAGAGCTCGAAGCTTGGGAGCTATCTGCAGGGAATGTCTGAGTGAACTGGTCCTTGCCCCTCTGTGGTCCATTCTCAGGAGTTCACAACAAAACCAGTCCACAGCAGGAAGAAAATCAGACACTGCATTCCAAAACCAAAGAGGAATGAATTTGAGGCTTTCAATGCCATTAGTTTCCTTCTGTTTGTATATTAATCGATAGTTTAAATGAATATAGTTAAATGAAGTTCAGATTTTAAGTCTTGAAGAGTGATGCAGCTTTGGGATTTTTGTCTTTTTGTCCTCATTCACTTAGATTTTTTTTTAATTTAATTTGATTTTTTTTTAAAGATTTTATTTATGACAGAAAGAAGTAGTGAGAGAGGTAACACAAGCACGGGGGAACTGGAGAAGGAGAAGCAGGAAGCCTGATGTGGGGCTCGATCCCAGGACCCTAGGATCATGACCTGAGCCAAAGGCTGACACTTAATGACTAAGACACCCAGGTGCCCCATAACCCACTTAGCTTTATGACTTTTGCGACCCATCCCTCAGGGATGAAGGTGCCTCGGGACAGAAGGAGCAGGTATTGTGAACCCCTGTCTCAAAACAGGAGACTTCAACACGGTGTTTCACAGAATGGTCCCGATATGTAAAAATCGCATGGGAACCAGCCCGGGCCTTCTGAGCTAAAGTCTTCAGGAGGGGGATGTAGAAATCTGTACTCAAAAAGCAATCCAGGTGATATTTGTGACTTAGCAAATTTTAAAAACCATGCTATCACTGAATTTGGAGATGAAATACGGCATCGGGACATTTCTGAGCTCAGGATTGCTGTCGCTTACGGAGATCTTGCAAAATCCATTTCGGGGTCAGCTTGCTAGTAGGGAAAAAATGATCATCCGCCTTCCAGTCATGACTTCTCCTGAGGCCTGCTCCTGTCTCTCTCCCCCGGTAGGTAGTGATGGCTCCTCACGAACCGTTGGTGGTGTTTGTTGACAACTACATCAAACTCCTTACGGACTGCAACACAGAAACCTTCCAGAAGATACTAGACATGAAGGTCAGTTCAGTGAGTTGTTTTGTCCACACTCGCACATCCTTGTCACACACTGGTTCTTAACTGGGGTGGGGAGGGGAGGAGGTTGGGACATGGGGTCCTGGGGAGCTCTCTCAAAATGCCTCTGCCTGACCCCATGCTGCAAGCCAGATTCTAAGAAGTGTTCTGGGGAGAAAGCTCCCAGGCCGAATAAGTTCCTGATGCTGCTGGTACCTCCGGGCCCCTTCGAGGACCATGGCACTGTGGAGGCTGGGAGCAGAAGAAATGCAGTAGGGAAGGAGTAGTACCCTTCTGCACTCTGTCCCTTCTCCCTCGACCCCTTCTTTTGCTCCTGTTATCTGTTTTTCCTTCCTCTGCTTTTCTCCCGGGCTGCTCCTGGCCTGGGCTGGTAACTGCCCTCAATAAAGTGTTCATCGTCCACCTGGAGTAATTATGCCGTTTGCACAACCGGCTGCTGCACTTTCCCCCCAGGCCTTTCTGGGGTCAGATTTCATGATTATCCTCCTTTGTCTTTCAATCAGGGGCTGAAGAGAAGCGAGCAGAGCAGCATGCTGGAGCTTCTACGCCAGAGGCTCCCCACTCCGCCTTCAGGTCCAGAAGGCTCCAGCTCCCTGTCCTTACTGGCCCCAACACCAGAACAGGAGTCCTCGCGTATCCGCAAACTAGAGAAACTGATTAAAAAGAGACTGTAGGAGCAGACACAGGACACTTTTGTCCGCTGGCCTGAGATGCTCAGCACCCCCCCCCCCACCTCTCCTGTGCTCCCCCTGACTCTCGGATCATCTGTCTTGAAACTTCCTGGGACATTTGGGTTGTTAATGAGTCTTGCCCACGACCTGTCTTAATTTATGTCCTGATCAAGAAGCCAAGCAAGGGCAGGGTGAGGAAAAGCCTCCTTAGTTGATCCCAGATTCCTACAGCAGAGGCGGCGGTGGGTGAAAGGGCCCCACAGTCCACTTGTGTTCCTCGGCTGCTTTCAGCCCATCCCGTTGTCACCAGCCTCACTCCCCGACCTCTGCAGTCACATCGTCTGGCTTGTGGCCCCGTCTCCCATGCCTGTGCAGGCAGCTTGGGTGAGAAAGCCTGGATCCCACCCTTTCCTCCGTCTGTTGCTGTTTGAGGTTACCTCTGCAGCCAGGTCCTAAGACTTGTCCTCTCTGCTCCATGGGCTTGGCTCTGGAGAAGGTGGCAGAATATAGGTGGAGGACATCGTTCTTGCCTTAGTGGAGGCAGGAGCACTCCTCCTCGTAGGTCCATTTTCCTGGTACATAATTGTCATGACTGGGCTAGTGCGTTCTTCGCATTTCTCCCTAACCCGGAGTCCCCTGTCTATACGTCTGAGGAGGAATTCCCACTGTGTCTCTCACCTGGGAAGATTCTATGTGTCCTCTGTGCCATGGGGCTCCTTGCTTGGGGCTGGGGATAGACCTGTATCTGTCCACTCACTGCATGATGTAAGCAGATTATTTTCTCCACATCTTTATCCCCACCCTGCTCCTGACTTCTAGGGAAGGGATGGCCTTCTGTGAAGAGAAACTAGGACATTTTCCTAGAAAAACTTGTCCTAGGCTTTCTCCTCAGATGAAGCTGTGGGACAGCACAGGAGGCCTGGGCCCTCTAATCCCCTTCCTGCCCATTTATTTTCAAACCCAAATTACTTTCCAGAATGATCTGAAACAACAAAAGCAATGTGAAGTGCCAGAGTGACCTATGACTTTATTACTAACGGGAAAGAACCCAGGTCCATGGATACCTTAGGAACAGAATGTTGGCCTTAAACACCTGCTCGGAGCCTAACCCAGCCTGGAACACACCCCGACCCCTGACCTCTGGCCTGTCCATCCTGTCCACTGGCGTGCAGCCAGCACAGCCTGGCAGAAGAGAACTGCCTCCTAGAACTGCGTCAGTCCTCACTTCGTCCTGCAGCGAGAGAATGGGCAGGGTAGCAGGTCGCTGCCCTGATTTGCCAGGCTCGCTCGCGCGAGGGACGGAGCCCTAGCTCAATGCAACCATAGCCTCAGGGCTGCCACTGTTGGTGTGGGCCTTCTTCGGGAATTCTAAACAAGTTGCTGGCCAGGTGGGGAGAGAGTTAAGGAGGAAGGAGGAGCTCTTTACAGAGAATGCACATAACAGGCCTCAAGATAAAATTGGGATATCAAATAGCACGCAAAAATGAGTTTTTAAGATAGAGAATTTCCTGAAAATCCATAAAACTTGTGATAGCCACACAGGAGGGCACTTTAAGGTTTGAAAATCAGACCAGAAACTGATCATTTCCCCCCTTCTTGTTCTCCAATGCCCTTGTGTCTCTGTTAACCTCCTCCCAGACTCAGTCCATCATCCTGGGCCTCGTTTCTTCCTCAGTTTCCAGGCTTCTCTTGCTTGTCCGTGTGACTTTTACATGTGGAGCATCTATGACTCAACAGCACGGAGAAGAAAGTGCAGCCCTCAGCTGAGCTCTCAGGAAAAGCTCCCAAAATAAGGGAAGGGGGGTGGATAGCGTGGGGAGGGGATTGGGCACACATGGGGGTAGGGGCTGGGCAGCCAGGCAAGACTGAACTGTCATGCTGCTCTGGTGACGTCCTTCCGCCCACACTAATGGAGGTTAACCTTCTCTTCCTGCTCTAGAAGGGGGCCAATGGGCCCATCTACAAACGGCGCCACCACTTGGGCCATCTGTCATCAACCTGGGGAGCCGGGGAAGCCGGCAGGCTCCACATGGTTCTTGTCACTCTCGGTGTTTATCAATGCACACTTCTCTTTTCGGTTCATTCCTGAGGAGTCATTTTCTGGACATCTCCATAACGCATTGAGATGTCAAGCCGCTGTTTTCCCCCAGTTGGTGGTCACAGCCGGGGAAGTTGCTTTCTTGATTTATTACGTTGTCAGGAATCTCCAAGGAGCCAGCAGATGTCAGGAGGAGTTATGTTAAATGCCTCGTTGAAGGGGTCTGAACGCTGCATTTGCGTCCTCTAAAGACAGCGTGTTTCTCAGCTGGGGATATGTGTCAGAATCATGCGGGGCCCTTTTTACACCTACAGTTGCCTGGAGATTCTGAATCAGTATGTTTGGAGTGGAACCTGGCATAGAAGTAATTATAATGTTTACCCTTTTGTTAAAAACCACTGCAATAAAATTAGACACTGTACCCATTCCTCCCCACCCCCCGCTTTCTCTAAGTCTTTAAGAAAAAAAAAAAGAAAAAAAAAACTTTGAAGCCACTTTATGTGGATAAAATAAATATTGATCATTTATAACCGAAAAAGAGCTGCTGTTCTTACTACGGACAGACTTCCTGCTGGCTGGCTTAGAGGGGCCCAGGCTGGAGAAAGTTCTGTTTGGATCATAACAGTGAGACGGGAACCACAATGGATAGAGTGTTTTGACCTCCAAGTTCAGTTCTGGAATTGAAATTGTCACCACTCCCCTTCCTCTCTTAAGGAACAAAGAACTAGTACCTAGGACTTTGCCTGGCCCGCCCCCAGAAAAAGGTGCCTGGTCTCTCATGCCTAGGATGGCTCTTCGGTGCAGATCAAGCGGGACTGAGAGCAGACCGCCAAAGGCCAGGGTGACAGTTGTGGGGCCAATGGGGCGAGCAAGCAGGTCTGCGGCTGCTGCCTGATGTGGGGCTGTTATGCCGCTCCTGGATTGCTGCTGGACAAGGAAACCTGGTTCTCTGCGGAATGCTAGGGAAAATGCCAAAAGGTCACAGCTGGAAATGTAATTCCTCTCCCTAGGAAGGGAAATCTCCAAAATAACTAACTTGCTGACGGTAAAAGCCAGTGTTTCACACTTCTTGTCTACTCCAAGTCAGATTTCTAAAAATAAGATCATTAGAACTGCATCGGGCCCCTTAAACAACAGCCTTGGAAACATGGCCGCATGAAAAACTGGAGCGCGAAAGAGTCCGTGTTGCACTGTATATAGCAAATCCAAATTTCCAGTCTCATTCTAGGATTTATCAAAATAGATAGCCTCTCAGACCCTCAAAGTTGCCTACCTTTGGGAGGTATCAGTTTCCTTAAAATAAAGGGACTGCATTTTGTGTAAATATCTTTCATTTCCCCCATCTGGAAGTGATTTCTTGGTGCATATTGGAGCATGAAGTACTACAGTTAATTAAAGCATTACTGGATGTCATTTGCTAGGGTGTATTTCCTCACTGTTGACAGAAAACAGAACAGACGATAGGAAGGAATCAGGAAGCCCATGAGCCGTGGGCCCCCCGCAGTGTTTCCCCTGCGCCCCTGTTCCCTGCCCAAGACGGGCCCCTTCCCTGACCACTGAAGGGACCAGTTCCTGAAGACAGCCTTGCTCGTCAGCAGGGTCCTAGCGTGTCCGGGCTGTGCCAGGCACCTTCTATAAATATGTGTAAAGTGTGCTGCTTCCAACTTGGAACCCTTCCTGTACCCTGAATTTCTATCCTGTTGACTTTCCCTTCTCCACCTTGCTGTTCCAGTCATAGCCTGCTTTTCCATGTGACTGCAGATGAGTTCCCTCCCGTCCACAGTAAGTTAATCCTGTTTCCTTAATAACTGGGTGGGCATTTTGCAGTGAACTTTTTGGGAAGTCTGATGTTTCTTTCAGCGGTGGAAAATCTGTTGCAGCACTTCCATTCAGTTGGCTTGGAGATCATTACCTAGTTTCCATTCTTTATTTTCACCAACTCCCCCACTTCAGCAGGGTACCCAGAGATCAATCTGATGAAAAAGAAACCTTTCCTTATAACCCTCTAGAAGGGCAAGGCGGGACGGTTCACCTGCCCTGTTCTTTTCCCTCTCGACTTCCATAACTGGGCGTGGGAGACCCTGGAGAGCAACAGGATGGGAAGAAGGTGTCCAAGACCTGGTCTCCAGGGCTGGTTCTGGCACTTTGACATCGAATGAGTCTTTGGTCCTCTGAACCTTAGTTTCCAGGGTCTGTAAAAGGGGATTCTAATGAATCAGGCTGTGTAGGTCACCTAAGACTAGGTGGTGTGCCCATGCTCTGTAAACTGTAAGGCAGTGTGAATTAGGAAGCGTTCATTATCACTGGCCAAGCCCAAAACCCTGGCAGCTGGGCCTGGCTGGCTGGTCGGCAGCCACAGGGCTTGTTCTGTCCCTGGACTGACTTGAACAAAATGGCCAGTGGGCCGCATAACCATGCTGCTCTATGCCGGCTGCCTCTGCCACGGGCGTCGGAATAATAGCTGGTCTTTGCCTTTTTAGGTCATGCCCGTGATATCCAACTTATTCAAAAGCTTGAGGACTCTCCAAACCCTCTCGTCCCCTTGCCCGAGCAGCTGCTATTTTCATAGCATTTAGGGATAAACCTGCAGACAAGGAGAAGAGAGCTTCCTCCCTCCCTCCTGTTGGCTGGGCTGCCTGTTGTGGAAAATGTGGCACGTTTCCTCTGAATGCAAATTAGGAGGTTTGCCAAAGGCTGCCTTCCAAACGAATTCTTTAGATACGGTGTCTGGTGTCCACAGACCAGATTTCAACTGGCCATTCATGGCAGCAGGGACAAAACTCTCGCCTGCCCTCTTGCCCCCGCCCACCCCACCCCCTCACCTACAATGACCAAAAAAAAGCTGCGCAAGAATATCTTGGGACAGGCTATTTATCACCAGCTATTTAGTTTACAGTTGCCTTTCAAAGAAGTTTAGACCTTTCTCAAGGCCAGCTGAATCCCTGTAATCTGGGCTTTCAGTTCCCTCTGGGGATTTTGATACAGAGAGTGCTAAGTGATAGAGCGATATTAAAGTTAAACAGGGTTCGGTGCTTTGTCCTCTGGGAATGTTTATCACTTAATCTGAGGGCTCTGGGAGCTTCTGCTCAGTAATCAAATGGAATCTGTATGCTTGCTGGGCCTCCGCCGTTTGGGGTAATTTTTCCAAAAGTGCGAAATTAAGAACAGCTTCTCCAAAAACTTCCCTATACTTCTGAGGCCAAGACAAGTATTTGCAAAGCGGGCTGCCACTTTCAGGGGTACCAGGTGAAATGGGGAGAGAAACTCTATCTTCTTGTACCTGATTGCTTTGCGCTCCCAGAGAAGGCAGGCGGTTCTCAGGGACAAAAGAAACAGACCAGCTGCTGGAGAGCCCACATTCCACAGAATTCTTCACGAATGAAAGCCCCGTGTTTGGGCTGCCATTAGCAGACAGATGGAAAAATAACAGGTATTGTATAATGAAAGCGTGAGTTCACACAGAGATACCCCACAACCGCATACCCTGTTATGTCCCGGGGGCGACTTTTAAAGGATTCCAAGTGCTGGCAGGGTGGCTGGCCGGCTCGGTTGTCAGAGGAAGGCACCGAACTAGGTGAGGGCCCAGCTGATTCAGCCCCAGGCCCTGGGTTGCCACCCGGCTACTGTATAGACAGATACTAACAGTTGTCCTGAACACCTGGTAATGTCTCAGGGGATCAAAATCCCTGTGAAGTAGGTGTGATCGGCTCCAATTTTATAGACGTGGAGCTGGGGACTGGGTGGGCAAATGCTGCCAAGGCTGTGTGGCTGGTAGGTGGTGGTACGCAGCCTTGATTCCGGCCTCTGTCTGCCCATGCTCCTCAGGCTACACCTGTGGCTTTCCAGCGTACGAGACCGTTTTACATGGGACTTTTGCTCTACGACACAGAAGCATTTTTATGCATGTATTTTCTGAGTTCAGATAATTTTCGAAGTAAATCCATGAGAATGTTGAAATTATTTTTTTAACTAGAAAGCATTGTATTGTTTGTAAATAGAAGTTTTTTATTTATTGTTTTTAAAAATTCTATTTATTTGTCAGAGAGAGAGAAAGCACAAGCAGGGGGAGGGGCAGGGGGAGAAGCAGACTCCCCACTGAGCAGGGAGCCCAATGTGGGACTCGATCCCAGGACCTGAGTCGAAGGCAGACACTTAACCAACTGAGACACCCTGGTGTCCCAGTAGAAAGCATTCTAAATCTAAGGTTATGTGCACCAATCCCCACATCCAGTAGTATATTTCTGTGTTTGGCTTTGGTTGCACCAGATACAGAAATGTTAATTTCATCCAGCTTAGAATTTGCAACTAACAGCAGTTTTATTTTAACAGCCCTCCTTCCAATCCCACATATTCTTCGCTTACACAGCTGTGACAAGGACTCTAGCTCTGCGCTCACGAGAGCGGCCCCGACGGCTCCCGTTCACACACGAAGGGTCTGTATCATCACACATTTGAGCCTGGAACACATCTGAGGATGTGTGTGGTGTTACTAGAGTTCTGAATGTTCAGTTATTAGAGTAGGTTTTAAATATGCACTCTTTAAAAAAAAATAGATGTTCTTTATTTATTTACCAGAGAGAGAAACAGCGAAAGAGGGAACACAAGCAGGGGGAAGTGGGAGAGGGAGAAACAGGCTTCCCGCTGAGCAGGGAGCCCAATCCGGGGCTCGATCCCAGCACCCTGGGATCATGACCTGAGCCCAAGGCAGACGCTTAACCCACTGAGCCACCCAGGCGCCCCTTAAATATGCACTCTCAAGGGGAAGTTAGAATCACACCTTCGTGGAGTTACTTTGCCCCCCAGAACACGTCTGAAGAACTACGGATTTCCTCCAGACGGCTGTCCAGAAGCTGCTCACCTCATTAGTAACTGCTGCGTGTGGCTTTTCTGACCTTGGGGTGGAGTGGGTGGGGTGGGGAGCAGTGTCCCCTTTGGACAGGAAACACCATTTCAGGTGAAGTTCACAGTCCCTGTTCAACAGCACAGCTGAGCTGCCCCTCAAATCCTGTGTGAGTAACCCAAGGGGCCCCCTCCTGGGCTCACCCTTGCCACCTTGAGAAAGGCCATCGGGGGCAAGGAACCCCTGGTGCAAGGCAGCTGTGTTCTTAAAACAGTGCCACTGGAATGGGCAGAGGAAGCTTGGGCACCATCTGAAGGGAAGCCCATCCTTCTTTCAAAACCCCCACGAGCCTCACATGTGACGCCTGTGGTCCCATGTCTGTGTGTGCGTGCTTCCCAAATGTCCCCGGACTCGAAACACGGAAATGAGAATGTGTATGCTCCCGTTCCCTCCCACCAGGGCAACTCAACTGAAGAGGGTGCTGGGGCCAGGGGCAATGGACATGGGGACTGTGGCTGCTTCAGAGCGTCCCCCAAACAGCCCCAGAGCTGGGGGGATCAGTGTGGGTCTTTGCTATGTGTGAGCTAGTCCCAGGTCTGTAGTTGGGAAGCCCTGAACTAGAGCATCAGTGTTAGATAGTATGTTAGTTTATTTGGTTTTAGAACATGGGTCAAATTCCTTCATTTTGCAGATGGAAAATGGAGGCCCTGAGAGTTTCAATCACTTGCTTATGCCCACTGTGATCCTGCACCCCCTCCCAGCCCCTGTGCTCCTTCTGTTGCTCTAGTTATCATTTCAAATGGAAGCTATAGCCACTGCTTCTGTCCCCCACATGCATTTCTCCTTACTCAGCATCCAGTCATCCAGTTTCCAGAAACTTCTGTGGAAGGTCACTGGTGATCTTCTTGCTAAATTTTCATTCTCTGTGCACTCTCCATTTATTTGATGAGTCCTTCCCCACCCCTGGGAACTCCTAAACTCCTTCGATGCCTTGCTTTCCTGCTCCCAAACTTCCTGGTGTCCTTCCCTGACTCTTCTTATTCTGACCCTTGACTGTGGTGAAGCCCGGAAGTTTGCACTCCACACTCCTTGAGAGAACATGTATCACAGGTGTAAGTACCAGCTGTGCCTTCTGAAGTTTCTCAGATTTTTCGTTTGTGTCCTTCCCCCTCAGCTGACCCCAGCTTATTTGCATGTCCCATCATTAAGCTCATGGGTACACCTCCAGATAACCTCAGCCCCATTTCTCTATGGCACCACCTTCCTTTCCTTGTTCCTCCGTCTTAGTCACCCTTAACAACTCTCCTTGTCAACCAATAAGGTTTATTTGATCATTAAACATTTTCTTGCACACCTGGGTGGCTCAAGTCGGTTAAGCGTCTGCCTTCAGCTCAGATCATGATCCCAGAGTCCCAGGATTGAATCCCACATCAAGTTCCCTGATCAGTGGGGAGACTGCTTTTCCGCCTGACCTTCTCCGTTCTCGTGCTTTCTCTCTCTCTCTCTCTCTCTCAAATAAGATCTTTAAAAAAAAAAAAAAATCAGTGAAGCTCCGCGTATGTAAGTATCTTTGCTTACTTATTCTCACCTTTTTGTAGGTTACTCTTCAAACCTGCACTGTCCTCAGGAGGGAACATACAGAGATGTCGTAGCTTAAATCCTTAGCTTCAGAACTACATAGACCTTTGTGATTTTGGAGTAGAGAGGAAAGTCCTGAGAGGTCTTGAAAGCCGTGGAGGTCCATGCGAGAGTATTGGGATAGCACTGTGTTTGGGTTTTGCTTCTTATTCTAAAAGTGTACCTTTAAATTTTTTTTAAGATTTAAAAATTAAAAAATTAAATTGTTCTGTTGGCATTTAAAAGGACACGTTTAAAATGCACATTTAAAATGTTGCTAGCTTGGGACGCCTGGGTGGCTCAGTTGGTTAAGCCACTGCCTTCCGCTCAAGTCATGATCCCGAGGTCCTGGGATCAAGTCCCACAATGGCTCCTTACTCAGCAGGGAGCCTGCTTCTCCCTCTGCCTCTGCCTGCTTGTGCTCGCTCTCTCTCTGACAAATACATAAATAATAAAATCTTTTTTAAAAAAAATCTTGCTAGCCCTTACCAAATCATCCTCTAAAGAGATGGCTTCATGCTTGCTCTTATCAACAGCATGTGTGCCCCCCCCCGCCCCGCCACGTCAGGGGCCTGAGATGTTTTTTCCTGCTTCTTGATCTAGAGGATATAGTTGTAGCTCTGCCCTTAGAAACTCAGTAAGCAGAAGTTCCCCTTTGGGTTTTGTTACATAAAACCAAATGTGACCCAACCGGGCCTGTATCTTGCAGAAAGGAAGCTTGCTTAGGAAGCAAGAGCCCTGTGGCTTCCCTCGTGGTCAGGGCTCCTGGAGGACGTGCCTTGTTGGTTCACCCATGAAAGCAAAGGTTATCCTTTGTGTATGAGAGAGGTAATAGTTTGATAATAAATTGAGCCTCTTTTCTTCTTTATCTCTTCCCTCTCCCCACCACTCCAGTCACAGGCAGGGCGTCCTCTATGCACTGTCCTCAGGAGGGAACATACAGAGATGTCGTAGCTTAAATCCTTAGCTTCAGAACTACATAGACCTTTGTGATTTTGGAGTAGAGAGGAAAGTCCTGAGAGGTCTTGAAAGCCATGGAGGTCCATGCGAGAGTTTGGGGATAGCACTGTGTTTGGGTTTTGTTTCTTATTCTAAAAGTGTACCTTTAAATTTTTTTAAAGATTTTATTTATTTATTTGACAGAGAGAGCAAGAGAGGGAACACAAGCAGGGGGAGTGGGAGAGGGAGGAACAGGCTTCTCACTGAGCAGAGCCCGATGCAGGGCTCGATCCCCGGACCCTGGGATCGTGACCCAACCCGAAGACAGACACTTAATGACTAAGCCACCTGCGTACCCCTAAATTTTTTTTAAGTAATCTCTATGTGGGGCTTGAACTCAGAACCCCGAGATCAAGAGTCACGTGTTCTCCCAACTGAGACAGCCAGGTGCCCCTACCTTTATGTTTCAAGAGCCAGAATTCTGGAGGGCTTGGCATACAAGCCACACCATCATCACAGTGCATTTTGACATAACCATTTTTTCCCATTTTAAAAGAAAGAGGGTTTGACTGTCAGGAAAGGAAAAACTAGAGGAAATACGACTTGGCTTAGAGGCTGAAGGCCACTGAGAAGAAATCCAGAACGCCACCACTCTGGGCTGAGCCCTCTGGGTGTATAAGAGACAACCCCCCCCCTCCCCGAGTTTGATGGAAATACTGATCTAGAAGCTATTTGCCTGGCTTGCTTTGATCAACCTAGGAGAACTCAGGCCCCATAGAGGAGCCTGGAGGAGGCAGAAACAAAGCGCCTGAGGGAGAAGAAACAGTGTTTGAGGGTGTTGTCTGGACAGACAGGCTTAGGGGAGGGTGTGCCCCACAGAGCCCCTTACACCCCATCATGGTCAGGCGATGGCTCCCAAGCAGCCCGAGTTCCCAGAGGCAATGAAAGGGCCAGCTCACTGGAAGACCCCTTGCACTGGGACAACTGTGATGCAGAAAGCGTGGCTTATGGCTATGAAGAGTAGCCTTCCATGGCCAAGCAAAACAAGCTCTCCTTAGTGGAGGCCAAAGAGGTAGGAAGGTGACCATAGACCAGGCCCTCACCCCAGCCACCTCACCCCTGCCGTCACCATGTTAGAATAAGCCACCCAGATGCCACCCAGGCAAAAGAGAATAAGAACAGTGATTTACCTAAAGCCACGAGTCATTTCCAGAAGATAGGAAACTAAACTGAGTTAGCAAGACAGTTCTCCATTGGGAGAATAAGGAGGCACAACCTTATTCACAACCTTATGAGCTCAATCGAGTCCTGTTAAAAAAGATGAAAAGAACATTATCCTCTCATCCGCCAGAGCACACAGTCATGAAACAAATCCATCACAAGTGAAGAGGAGAATTACGAGCTTGTCACCGTGAACTTGACATGGCATTTCTAGCCAAGAGCATGGCTGAACTGAGCCAGCCACCCTACCTCTTGCTTCCCTTGGTCACCAGGGCAACAGCTCTGCAGGACGCATATCCAGGCGCGGAACTGACTCCAGAAGGGGTTGAACGTGGAGCCTTGACCATGTCTGCAGTGCCCTCTCCCCAACGAAGCTAAGCCAGAAGAGAAGGACGACCACCAGATCTCTGCCATGACGTCTCAAGATCTAGTCCGAGACTTAGGCAAACTCGAGGAGACACGATTGGATTCCAACAGTGGTCTTTATCCCTACAGTTCAGGCAGTCTGAGGCCTTCCTGGCTGGGGCCACCAAAAAGCTCCCAAGGTTGACCACGAAGCAGGTGGCATTAGGTAAAGAGGATGCTTCACGGTCTACCCCTCAGTCATAAGCGAAGACTGTCAGAGCTCCCGGCCTTGGCCTGTTGTTCCTCTGCCTTCTCCCCCTCTCTTCTAGGCCTGCCTATTTCTTCCTCGGTGCTTTAAAATCAGCACATGCGCTGCTTCCTCCAGAACTCTTTCCCCAAGCCGCACCTCCCTCCTTCCCCGAGCTGGGTGGGGCTCTCTTTGTGCTCCCACACTCTCTACCTCTCATACAGTAGGTGCTGGTCGAATGAATGGGTCTTGTGGGAGAGCGGACACTCAAATTCGAAACAGATTTTGGTAAGAGCGATCAGCCTTGGGAGCAGAGCTAAAATGTGTTCTGGTGGAACGAGGCCATAAATAGTATTTCAACTAGGAGTACAGAGCCCAGAGTTTTCAAGAAAGTCCTGGGCCTAGCTTGTGTTACCTGTTCTTTGGATTACAGGTGTGCAGAAGGATAGGCAGGTATCGTGTCCTAGGTAGAAGCCTATCTTGGGGGGCAGAAGATGATGATACCTGACATTCTAGAAACTTCTGCTTCCAACACAGCCCACTAACTGCAGAAGGCCCCTTTTCTGACCCGGCAGCTCTGGCCCCAAGAGGGTGCCAAGCAGACTGCACTGAGGCTAACAGGTTAGCTGGTGTCTGTGGGATATCGGAGTCCACTTTTCAGCCTTCAAAAACAAGGCAGTGAGGGGCCCTGGGTGGCTTCGTTGGTTAAGTGTCGGCCCTTGGCTCAGGTCATCATCTCTGGGTCCGGGGATAGAGCCCCTTGTTGGTCTCCCTGCTCAGCAGGGAGTCTGCTTCTCCCTCTCCCCCGCTCCTCCCCCCTGCTCGTGCTCTCTCTTGTTCATTCTCAAATAAATAAATAAACTGTTTAAAACAGGAACAACCCAAAAACGAAGCTCTGAGATGGGACTTGGGTGACATTTGATGGTCCTGGTGGAGCAGAAGTCCCAGCTGAGGCCCAGGTGGGATATCCCATCATCCCCAGGTCCAGACAGCCTTTTTCCGTGTAGGACCTAGGAGCCTCTTACAGAAGTCCTAGGAGAAGTGGCAGAAAGCTGGGCCTGGCTCAGTGGGGAGGGATTTGGAATTCAAAGGGGTTTTTTTGGTTGTGTTTCTTTTACTATTCGCTCCCTGGCCTAGCGCTGCACGGTCCAAGTTCTAATCCTAGTGCGAGAAGCTGGCATGAAGGAAGCCACGCTTCTCCAGGACCACCTTCCAAATTAACCTCCCCCCACCATCAGGGTTGGCAGCAGTGCCCAGGGCTTTGGATAGTGCCTGGTGAGGAGCAGAGGCACGGTACCCACGACAGCATGGCTCTGACCTCTCCCAGGCACCTGGTGGATCCGATGGTGGTCTCAGCAAGGGCGGGCTGCCAGGGGACCGTGGTGGGACACCATCGTGGGACACTGTCACACAACTTTGCAGAACCAGAGGCAGGGGTGGTGAGGGGGCAGGAAAAAGAAAATTGACGGCAGGCTTCCCACGTGTGTGACCAGATTTGCTTATGAGCACATGAGAGACACCTTCAGAGATTTCCAGAAATACCTGTCAGGGGTTGGGGTCATCCCGTGAAAGCGCAGGGCAAGAGGCAGGAAAATGCTAGTGCCCCTCCCCCCGCAGGGATATGGCGTGGGAAAACATGAGAAGCGGTTTTTATTTGGTCCCTCTCCTCTCACCCCACGTTCTTCCCCCACCCCTGGCTAATTTTCAGCCGAGACTCAGAACTGAAAAACATTTCTTCAAAGGCACGTAAATATCTTCAGCAAGTATGGAGAGTTCCCAGTTGTACATAGCTGCAAACCACAGCCGCCTCCTGCCTGCGTCTACTCAGCTTTGAACTTGGGGGAGGAGAGGAATGCACTTTGGGGCTACGGCTCCCGGGAAGGGACACCATGGCTCAGATCTTCACCGTGGAGCCAACTGGCCGCCTCCACGGGCTCCCACTCACTCTCTCTCCCCTCATGGCCCAGGCAAGCCCGAATCCCGGGGTGGTCCTGAAACACCACCATGTCTCCCGGCGTCCTCTGGAGTGTGACCGCACAGACCTGCTGTGTGTTCCCCAGGGATGGTGACAGCACACCCTTCTACCCTGCCTTTCCGCCAAGGAGCCAAGGGTCTTAACTTCAACTGCTCAACTCAGAGCGATTTTTCTGGGCTGCAAGTCCTTGTCCAGTGTGAATACACAGGACGGAGCCAGGAGCACAAGTGTATTGATGCCGCTCCAAGGAGGCCGTGTGCCCCAGCTCTCTGCAAAATCCCATCTGGGTTTTATTTTGCAGAGGCCATGGCCCTTTTCTGTGCAACTAGGGAGCTTTTGGGAGCATTGCTCTCAGCAAACAAATAGGATAGAGGAGGATAGAGTCTGTGTCTGGGGTCAAGGGGATCCCCACACAGGGGACACCGGCCTGACTCCACCCCAATCTGCATTCAGCTTCTAGGTTCAGTGTTACCCGCTGGGCTGAGCCAGAAGGTTTTGCACCCAGTTGAAAGGTCAGAGAAGGAGCTGACCCGTGCCCTGAGGCCCATTTCCCTCTGAAATCGGCAAGCCAGAACCTTGGGATCCCTTGGCTCTCTCTGGTGGAGGCTATGTTTGTGAGCGCCAGGGGCTCAGGGTTAGAAACTGACCTCACCACGCCTGTGCACACACACTCCTGCGAGCGGTGTCGTTTCCAAGGATCCCCTTTTTGATTCAGCTCCTTTTTTTTTTTTTTTTAAAGATTTTATTTATTTGTTTGACAGAGAGAGACACAATGAGAAAGGGAACTCAAGCGGGGGAGTGGAAGAGGGAGAACTGGGCTTCCCACTGACCGGGAAGGCCGATGCGGGGCTCGAGCCCAGGACCCTGGGATCATGACCTGAGCCGAAGGCAGAGAAGCTTAACGACTGAGCCACCCAGGTGCCTCAATTCAGTTCCTCCTTTTAATTGAATCCAGCAGGTCACTTTTGATGTTCTTTGAAAACCATCATCTTAGCCCTAAAATACTTACGGAAACAAAGTTTCATTTTTTGGAAAGCATTTGGCTTGATGGGGGGCAGATGAAGGAAAGGGAGGACCTGCTTCCATGGTAAGGCAAATCCACCACATCAGGAATTCCAGAACCCTGGGACCCAAGGGGCTGGGGTGACAAGGTGCCACGGGGCAAGGGGCACAAGCCAGCGTGCTGGACCCCTCGGTGTTCTTAATCTGCTGTCTGGCTGGGTTTACTGAAGACCAGCTGTTCCAAAACAATAAGCCGCGGCAGTTTGGGGCCGGGGCGGGGGTGGCGGGGAGGTCCTGTCCTGTGCTTGTCTGACTCAACTCCATTCAGGCATCTGCTTAATTTAGTGCAGAAAAGGGGAAAATGCAGGATTGGCATCATCGATCGGCATCTTTTGTTCCTCAGACGCCTCTGAGAAAGGCCTTAGGCCAGAAGCCAAGTCCTGTGAGGACATTGGTCTCTGTGACCTAGGCAGGGGGACCATGGCCCTGGCCAGCTCTGGAACGCCGGCGTGTTAAAGAGGCCACTCTTCAACAGGTTCTGCAGTCTTGTCTGGTGTCGTGGATTCCCCCCACCCCCGGTTTCTAGGTGTGCCCCAGCAATCCATCAAAAGAAGGCCTGTCTTCAGAGGCTGACCAGGGGTGGGTAAAGGTGGGACCCATCGTCCTTCTCCAGCACTGGTTAGAGATTTTTAAAGAAGCATCCTTGGGAAAGCAATTGGGAATAAGACGAGGACAACAATGAGCACAGGTCATGGAGCTCTTCCAAAGGACGACCATGTGAACTCACATTATGAGCTCGTTGCTTGGGCCGAGCAGATACAGCTGCCTTCCAGGCTGAGGGGCATGGCTCCCTCGTAGTGACAGAGGACGTCCCCCTGATCTCGCACTCAGGACACACGGGCAGGTCAAAGCTGGATGGGGAGAGCATCTCTGCTTGTCTCCACCAGGAATGGTGAGTTGGTGGAGATACCAGAGCAGGCAGGACGTTCCTCGCCTTCCCCTCCGTCACCAAGTGGCTTCCAATCTGCTCAGACTTCCCTTTGAGATTTTCACAGGCAGTCTGACAGGGGGGTACAAACCTGCGATCCCTCCTCATTGTCTTTGGATTGGCTGGGAGCCAGAGGAAGACCCGAGTTTGGTGCGGCTTATGCAGAGGGAGCACCTGTCTCCGGGGAACCGGGGTGGGTCTCCAACTCTGCTTCTTCTTCAGTGTCCAAGCCTGGGGCTGGATTCGTCTTCAAGCCCCTCCACAGTTTTTTCTGTGTGTGAATCCATGCTGGATTCCTCTGTGGGGAAGGAGGCCACAGTGGACCATTGGCTTATGCTTCAGGAACTCATTGGCAGTTGTCCTGGGTGATGCCTGAGGGCGTCCTCTGGGTTCAGAAAGCCCTGCCTAACCTCTCCTTGAAGGGTTCTTAGGATGTAGCTGGGAATGCTGGGGGGCAAATTCCCTCCAGGGCGCCAAGTCCTCCCACAATCAACAGACCACGCTTTCCACAACCCCAAGAAGTGCGCCCATTCCTCCCGTGGTGCCCCGTGTTGAACGCAGCCTAGGAGGTGCAGATGGTGGGATCAGCATGGGCAGGAAGGAACAGCCGCGTTCTTGGCCCAGCTTCCAAGGCCCACTGCTAACAGTTCATCCTTGCACTAACCACTGGCCCAAGACTGTGCCCTGTTGACTTTTTAATCCATTCTCACCGGCCCTAAATGAATGAGCGGCTTCCCAGTACACAGGCATGTGCCGGGTTTTATTTTCCAGGGAAGGGAATGATCCAAGGCAATTGGCCTCCTACCTGCTCTGTGACTTGGACCACGTCAGTTCCCTTTTCTGTTACTTCAAAATGATGAGTGAGGAAGGTAGGAGGGCTGAACTTTGCCAGGAGAAACTCTAACATTGACCCACTCTGAATTCTGGCTTTAACAGGTCCCAAGCGCGGGGACCTGTTTTTGCCAGGACCTAGACTGCGGGGGGCGCACAGGGCTGGCACCTGCCAGCTGGGTCTGGGTGCGGCTCCAGCTCGAAACCCTGAGCTAAACACCCATCAGAAACTCCCAGAGGAGGGTGGCTGGTGGGGGTGGGAGCTTCCAGCATTTACTGAAAATCATGAAGGGCTCTGGGAGCAAAAGTCCTAGATTTAAGGATAGCCCAGTTCTACAGCTGGCGCTACTGAACCGAGTTCCCACTGAGATGGAGTCTCTCTGTCAAACTAAAGAAAGGAGGAATCCCCCAATCTGGTTTTTAAAGAAAGGAACTCCTATGAATGAAAACTAGGGCCCCCACCTATTAGAGCCCCTAGCCCATTAGACAGCCCTTGGGCAGCCTACTGAGCTCGCGTCATTCGAGGTCCCAGTCTGCGCCCACTGCAGAATTTTCCCCTCTAGTGTGGTCACAGCATGTTCAGCTGAGCCGCCAGACCAGGGAGGGATGCGGGTCCCCCTCCTGGAGTCCCCTGAGGATACTCGGAGTAGGTTTTCCCCTCCGGGGCAGAAGTGAGAGCCGGAGACACAGAGAGCCCGCAACGCTGAGCCAAGAGGCGTTTGGAGCCATACGAGGCGCATTAACTATTAATAATTTCCAGTTGTTTGCTCGCTGGGTTCGGCCGGCTCCCCAGGCCTCCGCAGGCCGGGACTCCACTCTGGCTCTCCAGACCGCCAGGGCCAGGGCCAGGGGCCAGGGCGCCAAGAGGAGCCTGGTGCGAGCAGAGTCCCGCGTCCACCTGTAGCGGGGCGCGGGGTGGCGGCGGCGCGGGGGTGCCTGTCCCTCCCGCGGCGGAACCCGCCCGGCGTCCCCAGCGCTCCCGAATCGGCACGAGGCTGACTGGGCGGCAGCGCCGAGTGGAACTCGGGCGGCGCACGGCAGGAGCGCAGCGGCCCCTGGCGTCCGGCCCTGCGGCTCGGCGGGTGCGGGTCGGTCCCCGCGCGCCGGGAGAGGCGGGGCGAGGCGGGGCGGAGGGCGGAGCCGGGAGCGCGGCGGCCCGCGGGACCCGGACCGCCAGCGGGCAGCCGGCAGGGAGGGCGGCCCGGCGGGCAGCGGCCCCGGCCCGCGTGTGCGCCCCTCGCGCCCCTCGCTCGTCCCCGCCCCCGGCCCCGGCGCGCTAGCAGCCATGGTGGGCCGGCTGAGCCTGCAGGATGTGCCCGAGCTCGTGGACACCAAGAAGAAGGGCGACGGCGTCCTGGACAGTCCGGACTCGGGGCTGCCCCCCAGCCCCAGTCCCAGTCACTGGGGGCTCGCGGCGGCCGGGGGCGGCGGCAGCGGCGGGGAGCGCGCGCCGGTCCCCGGGACGCTGGAGTCCGACGCGGCGGCGGCCCCCGCGGCCCCGGTGAGTGCCCCCGCTCGGGCCCCTTCCCTCCCCATCCCACCCGCAACCGGTTCCCCAGGGAACACCGCCAGCCTTGCCGGCCCGCTCCGGGCGCGCCGTCGGCGCCACCACCCGCCCGTCGGGACGGCGTGGCCATCGCGGGGAGCCCGGGGCGGGAGCGCGGCGAGAGCCTGGCCAGCTGGAGCCGGTGGCTGGAAAATTGTCATCGCCTGGGAGGCGCGGGAGCCCTGGGAGAGGCGAGCCCCCGCCTTCTGTCTTTGGGGTGGCGGCCCCCGGGGCTGCCAGGCTGCGGCTCGGCCATGTTCCTGCCCGGGGCCGGGCTGGAGAGGGGCCGGGGACACCGAGAAGGAACCCCAGCGTTCTCTGTCCTGCGGGCCTGGGACCCCCGGCCTTAGCCCCCCCACCGGTGGCGCCTCCCAAGGACCAGCCCCCTCCTGGCTGGTCTTGGGGAGAAGGGTGTGTGTGTGCTCTCCCCTATTCAGAGAGCAAGAGGGACCGGCCTTTGGGGACCGTGTTCATAGTGTGGGAGGGGACCTTGGAGAAAAGTTACCCCGTGAGCCTCCTGCCTCCTGGTGCCTGCCCCTTCTCCTGTCACCTAATCCCTATCTGGCTCTTGAAGGGTGGGAGGCCTTTAGATGGGTGGAACCTTTCAAAAAGGAATCCTTTTATTTTATGTCAAGGTTTTTATTTAAAGAAAAAAACACGTAGTCTTTTTTGCCTTAGGAATCGCTCAGGGGGTGGTGTTTATTGCCTTTACCTAGAGCTCAGGGGAAGCCACATCCTGTCTACAGCCAAGTCTCAAAGTGGGGCTCTCAGCCCCCCTTCCTACCCCTTGGAGGTGACTTTGTATGGCCTTCTCCGCCGGGGTGAAGTAGTCAGTGGCAGCTGCTGTTCCTTAAAGACCTATGCACGCCGATGGGCTTGGAGTTCCTGACCCAGTGACCCTGTCTCTGGGACATCGGCGCACATTCCCTTTGGAGCGCAGCACTTGCTTCAACTTGGCCTTCAGAACCCTTGTTGTCTGTCCCTGACCACAGGCAGATACATACATTGATGTCTCTGATGCTGTCCCTCTACCTCTCATGCCTTTTCCTTCTGAGCCCATCCCCTCCTACAGCTGCCTTTTTGACCTGTCAGACCCCTGCTGGCCCTTCAAGCTCAATATGTCACCTCCTCTGGGAAGTCTTCATTGACGCTTCCCAGGGCTATGCCAAAATCAATGGCTTGGTCCCCATTCCCTGGTGGCACCTTGTTCATGGGCCTGTTGTCATTCCTGATGCCTGTTCCATTTCCAGACTGCACCTGCGCCGAGGTGTGGCATGTCTGTTGGGTTGGCAGGGAGGAGAGAGCCCATAAGGCAGGGGCAGGAGAACGGAGGGCTTGTGTGACTTCCTGGCTGCAGTGTGAGTGTGGGAGAATTGTGCACCTCCCCTCCTGCTGTCATCCCGCAGCCCCCAGGGCTGCCCAGAGGTGCTCCCTAGAGGGTCTGGTAGCCAGGGAGCTGGGGGCAGAGCAGGGCCCACTGTCCCTGCTCGGGGCTGTTTCCGAAAGCTCTGCGGCAGCCAGTACCCACACCTTCCCCTGCCCCCGTCTACTGACCACGGTTCCCAGCCACAGCCCCTCCTCCAGCCAGGGCTTCTTCAGCCCTCCACCCAAGTTCAGGAGCTGGACCCAGGGACACTTCGCCCCTCCCTCACCTACCCTGGTCCCCTTTGACTTTGTATTTCAACCCTGTACCCTCACTTGACACTGGCCTGGTAACCCAATAAGTCTTAGAGCGTCCCTTCTAAAACTGTCTGCTTCCTTCTCTACCCTGGAAGACGTCAGGGGGCAGGGCTGCCACATCCTGGCCCAAGTGTGGATCCTTCTCTCAATTTAGGCAAAGAAAGCGACAGATTGCCAGTAACCCCAGGAACCCAAGGCGCTGCTCCCTGTTGAACACTTACCACAGAGGCCTAATTCCAGTCAACACAGGGGAAACTAGCACCTGTGTCTAGGACAGAACCCTCCCTTATTCAGGGTACCTGATGAACCAGAAAGTTCAGGGCCTCGTCCGGGCTGGGAGCCAGTTAACCTCTAGGGATGCTGTGCTCTGTTCTTTGAGTTTGCCGAGCAGTGGAAGGTGGTGTAGAGAACTTTTTTGGTGTTCATCTTACCAGTGAGTTTGTGGCTCCCTCTGTCTTGGTTGGGTGTTCATTGAGCCGTCCCAGAGGCTGGGAAGACACAGGTCAAGTCCCACTGAATCTTCAGTGTGAAAAAAATTCTGGTAGAATTTTTTCGTTCTGGCCTTTTCTGAAGTGTTGCTGAGACCATGACAGGGTTGGGGGATACATCGTTGAGGGCTCTGGTTAGTGAAGCCCCGGTTTGTCAAGGTTTTCTCACTGCCTTGATGCGGGATGGGGCAACCGCCCAGGGGCCTCATCCCAGGGTCATGATGCTGAGCTCCTTAACCTCTCACAAAACCCCAGTGAAGAAAGGAGGCATCCCCTTGGTGTGCAGATAAGGTAATGAGGCATGGGATGCGACCCAGGCCTCCTGGCTCTCCAGCCAGAGCTCTTCCCATGCTGTGGGGCGGCCTTTCTTCAGGATCATTCCCAGGACGGGGACACAAATCACAGTCGGGCCCATCAGCTGGAAGCTCAGAGCCAGGACCTCCATGGGGGGCCTGGCCTGTGGTCTAACTGCCTTCTCCATTCTTGCAGAACCCAGCATCTCTGCCCAGCCCTCTGACCTTTGCCTGCTCACCAAGGCTGTGCCCTCTGTCCTTTGGCGAAGGAGTGGAGTTTGACCCCTTACCACCGATGGAAGTAAGGTAAATACAGCAGGCCCAGATTGGATTGGAGTTTTTTCATTTTTTTTCCTTGTTTATTCCAGAAATGAATGCTTGTTTGTTTGTTTGTTTGTTTTTAAAAAGTTAATCACAAAAAAGTGCCAAAGATTACTCATAGTTTGTCGGGTACTATGTTGGATTTCTTTGTGTGTTCTAACCAATTAAATATATAGACACGCCCTGCAGCACCTGGGTGGCTCAGTCAGTTGAGCTGCGGTCTTCGGCTCAGATCGTGATCTCAGGGTCGGAGATCGGGCCCCGTATCGGGCTCCTTGCTCTTTCAGGAGCCTGCTTTTCCTTCTCCCTCTGCTGCTGCCCCTGCTTGTGCTCTTTCTCTCAAATAAATAATAAAATCTTAAAATCTTCTAAAAATTAAAAAATATATATATTTATATATAGATACACCCTTTGAAATAAAAACAAGATCATGTTATATGTAAAGTCCTGCGACTTGTTTTTTGCCCTTTTTGCCTTTGCATATCATGACCATCAGATGCGTAGAGCTTTATAATACAGTAATTCCTCTTCCGGGAAGCTGCGTGCCCCATTGCCCCGCCCCTGCTTCAAGGTGCTCTACCCTTGTCTCCTGTTACAGTTTCACTGGGCAAGGACGAGTCTTCCTTTGGGAATTGATCTCATCCGCCGTTACCTGGGGGCAGAGATCCACTGAGAGTCTCTGTTAAAGATCTGTCTCTTCAGGGAAAGGAATTTTACTTTTGGTAGCTTGTGGGGTTTATTTTTTTTTTTTCCTGGAGTTTCAGTTCCCTAACACAAAGGGCCCTTTGATGGGGAACAAGAGCAGCTCACCAGTTTGGAGGTGAGCAGTTCATTCCTTTATTCCTGTGGAGCTTTTATTTTGAACAAAATGAGGACATGACTTCCCCACCTTAGCTTCCGCCAGCCTCTTACCCACTTGCTTAAGGGGAATAGATATTTCCATCATCCAACCGGCCCACTGGAAAGAATGCTAATTCTTACTCCTGGACCCATGGGTAGGGTCTGTGTGATGCTCTATGAAGTTGTAATGATTACTCAATAAAATGAACTCGTGCTTTGCTTGCATTTAAAAAAAAATAATTAGCTCCCAAATTACCAAAGAAAGAATTAAAAAAAAAAAAAGGTAAAGTAGTTGCTGAGGAACATGGAAGGTAATTTATTTTATGGAAATCGAGATGGTGATTGGCTCTAATTGATAAGGTCATATATCCGCGTCTCTGGTTTGAGGGGTCTCCCCATCGAAGACCAAGGGGGACCAAGTTCTAGTACTCGATATTACTGAACTTTTTTTTTTTTTTAAGATTTTATTTATTTGACAGAGAGAAATCACAAGAGAGGCAGGCAGAGAGAGAGGAAGGGAAGCTCTCCGCTGAGCAGAGAGCCCGACGCGGGACTCGATCCCAGGATCCTGAGATCATGACCTGAGCCGAAGCCAGCGGCTTAACCCACTGAGCCACCCAGGCGCCCCGATATTACTGAACTTTTTAAAAATTCCTGGGTTCCTTCATTCTGTCATTAAAGAGCCGATGTGGGAAGCAGGGTACATCTGGCTGGCTCAGTCGGTAGAGCGTGCAACACTTAATCTCAGGGTCAGGTGAGGTCGAGTCCCACGTTGGACAGAGAGCTTACATTTTAAAAAAAGCAAGCTGATGGTGACTTCAGGGGACAGAGAAAACAAAGCATGGACCCCTTATGAGGGGGTAGAACCCGCCTTGTTCTGCACTGACAGATACCACTTGCTGCGTGTGAACACTCCGCTCAGTTACTTCTGGGCACGTTTCTCAGAAAGAGGAAACAAGCCGCGGAGAAGCAGCCGGAGCGGCTCTTCCAGCTTACACACCCGGGCGCCGCCTCCAGGGGCTGCCGCCTGCCGGGAGAAAGAGTGCGTGCAGGGTGAACGTGGGGATCTTGCACACCTGCCCGTAAATCCCAGCCCCGCCACTCACTCCCGCTGTGACCTTGACCTCTGTGCGGCCATTTCTTCTCCCGGGTGCTTGGTTCCGTTAGATTAGATCCTGGAAAGAAAGTGCTTCGAACAGTACCGCCCAGTAAGCTCTTCCTCAGCTCTGGGCTGCTTCTGACCAGAGCAGCCCCCTCTCGGGGTTCGTACCCCACCAGAGGATCAAGGTCCCAATAGGGGCCATCGTGCCCAAAGCTCAGGGGAACGGCTTCGAGCTGCCTTCTCTCTCCCACCCAGGTACACATCGTCGGTCAAGTATGACTCGGAGCGGCACTTCATCGACGACGTCCACCTGCCCCTGGGCCTGGCAGTGGCCTCCTGCAGCCAGACCGTCACCTGCCTCCCCGACTCCACCTGGCGCAGCTACAAGGCGGAAGTGCGCTTCGAGCCCCGCCACAAGGCCACCCGCTTCCTCAGCACCACCATCGTCTACCCCAAGTACCCCAAGACCATCTACACCACCACGCTGGATTACAACTGCCGCAAGACACTGAGGAGGTTCCTGTCCAGCGTGGAGCTCGAAGCCTCAGAGGTCCTGGGCAGTGACGGCCTCTCGGATGAGTGCTGACGGGGGCGGGGTGGGCTCGGACCGCCTCTTCCTCTGCCCTCGAGGGGCCCGTGTGCCCCAGAGGAGTCTGGCCTCGTCGTCCCTCAAAGTCCGGCCTGGGGAAGAAAACAATGTCACAGCCTCTTAGAGTCATGGAGAGAATTGGGCTTTTAAAAATGTTCAGATTAGTCTCCAAAGGCGTGTATTTCTCGTTTGCCACTGCATGGCTTCCCTAAAGTCTCAATTTGTTGAACAAATAGAAAGCCAACTGGAGCGAAAGGAAAATGGCCCCAGTTTGAAATAGGGAGGGAGGAGAGGGCCCTTCTCCTCTCGGCCGGTTGGCCTGAGGAAGAGCGTGGAGAAAGTTTCTGGGCTGGGAAAAGTGAGCTGTAAGACCTTCCAGCCCCGAGTCGTCTTCCCCCACAGCAGTGCTGGTTCCCTGAGCTGTGACAGCCAACTGGGTCCACCTGTGGAGAGTCCAGTTCCACTCCATCATTTATGTCCATTTCCATTTGTATTTCTTGTTCACCCAAACTCTTGGAATTCTCTAAATCCTCTTCGTATGAAAAAAAACCCCAAGCCACAATATAAGATGCCTTTTTAAGAAAGAGAGAAAAGGTTCACCCTGTTCTCCCCACTATTCAGGAGGCTCACATTCACCGGGGCCCGTGTGAGAGCTTTGGCCTCAGTTCTGGGTCCTTCTACCGGTAGGGACCAAGCTTGGGCAAAGTGCCTTGAACACTTGGCATCTGGTAATGTCTCCCCAGGCTTGTGTAACTCTCCTGATAATGTATTTTGGGTTTCCAAATACTTTCCTATTTTCTTCATAAGACCAAACATAGCCTAGAGAAACAGCATTTTGAAGGACTGCTTAGGGAAACCACTTTTGGGGACTCCACGAGGTTTCGGCCCACCCAGGACTGGCTGGCGTCTGGGAGAGGCAGATATAGATATTTCCGGTGACCTGCTTCATTAGGATGTGCGTCCTTTCCAGGGACCCCGGGTCAACTTCAACGGGGTCAACACCTCAGAGGCGTTCTGCAGTGCCTTAAGTCTAAGCCAGAAAGCAAGAAAATCGTCCCATCGTTCCCTCCAGGTGCAGGAAAGGTGACTTCAGGATAGGGATCGATGTCACAAGCCAAACCCCAAAACTTGGGCACCGTTGGGATGGTGCATGTTTCTTGTAAGTCTTACTGTAACGTAAGTGACAATCACGGCGTTTGGCGCATGTGGAGGACACTTCCAGAGCTCAGCGGGAGCCAGGCTCAGAAGCAGAAGGGGTGGCTGGGCCAGAGGCTGTGCCAGGCCAGGCTGTGTCTGGCTTCAGCCCACGGCCCCCCTGCCTCCCCACCAGCCCGGGCCTCTTCCTCCTGCCAAGCCCTGAGGGGTTTGAGTGAAAAATGTGGCCGGTGGCCTTTTCTCTTCCAATATTGGAAAGAACAATCCGTGAATATTTCCTTTGAATACATCCAAATTAGACCATGTGCTCGAGGGTTGTAGAGTATTGTAAGCCCCGATTCCCGCTGTATTTTGGGGTTTCTGTTGATGGCTTCTGTGTGTCCTGAAAGCAGAATCGAGAGCTGTCTGGGGACCCTGGAGCCACAGCAGGGACTTGTGTTCTGAGGAGAGCAGGCGTGATGATAATCGCTCTCACTTAAAGTCATTCGAAGCCTCTAGAGCCAAACTGTCCGGTGTCTTGTTCAGCTTTAACAATGTATGGTCTGTCATGCCCCTAACTGTTGGACGAAACCCTCAGTGGAGCCTTTGAGTGGGTTCGTGGTTCCCAGTTTGCCGCAGCGAAGCTCAGCGGCGACCCGTACAGGCGGCACTCTGGGACTCCAGGACCTCCGTCATGCAGAGTGGCAGATGCTGTCCTCTTTTGGAAGAGTAAATTACGTGGCATTTCTTGATTAAAATGGATTTTTCTTCCTCTCTGATTTCATAATCTTGGCATTTAATACAAGCGGTAAATGTGATTTTTAAATTATGTTAAGAGAGTTCCCAAGGCTTTGTGTCCTGGCCCTGTGGGGACACGTGGATGAGATCAGAACCATATTGTAGGCAGCGTGGCAGGAGAGACGTAGGGGAGAACATGGCCTTTGTACACGGCAGTGTTTTGAGATGGCAATGTTTTGAGGTGTCCGTATGAGATTTTGTTTTGTTTTTGGGGGGTTGGATTAAGTTTGGACAAAGCATTCTAGCTGTGGAGAGAATCTGAAATATATCAGTAAAGTAAGTAGGAGTGAGTCATTGTGAATGGGTAAGGCAAATTGAAAAGCAGGTTTTATCTTAAGTTATTCACTAGGGAACTAACGGCAGTTCTTTCTAATCCTTTCTTTCTCTTCAAACCTGCTTTGCTGCAAGTTACAGGAAAGAAGCGGAAGAAGATGTAATGGGACACTTCAGGGTGGATCAAATGACATTGATCTTGGGGGACTTGTGTGTGCGTTTCCGAGGTGGGAGCAATGGTTTTTAAAATTCCTTAAAACCAACCATTCTTAAGCATATCTGAGAGATACAGTTTACTTATGAATTAAAAAGTCTTTTTGCTCCTCTCTTAAATTATAGCTTTCACGTAAGAAGGATGATTTGTATTTTCAGAGAAAAGTTGTTTCCTTTTCAAAGTCAGACTTTTTGAAAAGAATAATTACCTTTTTCATTTGACTCTTTTCCTGTTTCTAACCTTAGGAAATCCAGAACAGTGTTTGACAAAAACTATTTTTTAAATTTATCTTTGACATCTGTCCCATTCCATTTTGCTTTGTGACCTCTTCATTTAATAATAAATTATCTTTAAAGAAACAAAACTTAGAGATGCCTCTCTTTTTTACAGTAAAATCATGTTTTGGTGAAGAAACATGAGAAAAACACCTCATCTTGAGAAATTTTAAGATGTGATTGTATTTTAATACCATGATACTTCTGTCTGGAGGAGCATTCCCCTGGGGTACAGAAAGATTTCACAGGCACCCCTCAGCACAGATAGTTTTAGGGCATTTGTTCGCAGATTCAATGTGTACTCTTTGCTAAAACCCATCTACCCTGAGATTATGACTGAGCCGGTCTCTTCCTTCCTGCCTCCCCTTTCAAATTGCCTTTCTTGGGGCGCCTGAGTGGCTGAGAGGGTTAAGCCTCTGCCTTCAGCTCAGGTTATGGTCTCAGGGACCTGGGATCAGCCCCACATCGGGCTCTCTGCTCAGTGGGGAGCCTGTTTCTCCCCCTCTCTCTGCCTGCCTCTCTGCCTACTTGTGATCTCTCTCTCTGTCAAATAAATAAATAAAATATTTTTTAAAAAATTGCCTTTCTCCCATTTTGCAGAAGAAATACATGTGTTAGCCTAACACATCTTTATTTGACGGTGGGACATTGCTCTGAGCCGGACAAACCTATAGACACTGGACAAAGAGACAGAAACACTGGAATCAGGGCACCAGGACCCCACTGTAGGGCTCCTTGTCTGTCTGTCCTTCACACACTCCTGTTAAGAATGAAGCACAGGGGCAGAAGTGAGGTCCGCCTGCGGTGGGAAGTTCTTACTTCCAGTAACTCGAAGTGAGGCAGCTGGAGTGACAACACAATTCATTTAATACCTACAATCTCTTCAATCTCAGACCATTGTCTTCCCTGACCGAAAATCCCTTTGGGCAAAGTGTTGATAAGAGAAGAGTTGATAAGAATTTTCGAAAGTGAAGGCATCTTATTTCACTCAAGTGTCAAATTTTTCAAGGCTTGGTGGCTTATCGGTGGCTTATCGGTTAATCTTTGAGTTACAACTTAAATGTGTCCCAAGAATGCATATAATTATGTGTGTTCATGTGAGTTGTTGTTTTTTTTTTAAGCCAGTCTCTTTTTAACAGAAATTAAGTCTAATTTGGCTGGCTCAGGTGACAAGAGCTAACGCTGCCACTTAGGTTATATAGTGTAAATTTCCCATAAAATGAATGAGCTAATAGCAGTTCCAAGGTTATGTTAGAAAAATATTTAAAGCGTATAGATTAAAGCTATAATTGTCTGTGTGTGTGTGTGTGTGTGTGTGTGTGTGTGTAGAGAGAGAGAAGCAAACATGTTGAAACTAATAATACTTCAATTTTGCCTCAAAAAATACCTTTCTAAGCATATCAGATTAAGCTGGTACCTCAAGGGGAAAAGTAGCGGGTGTAATGAATACTATGATAAATCTTAGGAAGCCATTTTTGTATACTGCCCAGAAATATGAGAAGGGAATGACTCTATTGATTAAGTAACAAATCTTATTGCAAGAAATACTTCTTCTCAAAACTGAATTCTTTTTTTTTTAAAGACTTTATTTATGTATTTGACAGAGAGAGCACACAAGTAGGGGGAGCAGTAGGCAGAGGGAGAGGGAGAAGCAGGCTCCCCGCTGAGCAGGGAGCCCGATGCGGGACTTGATCCCAGGACCCCGGAATCATGACCTGAGCTAAAGGCAGCCGCTTAACTGACTGAGCCACCCAGGAGCCCCTCAAAATTGAATTCTAATAATTTTACTGTAGAGCAGAATCACTACAAAGTGTTTCGTTCGTAACACTACTTCCCGAAATGCTTTCTATGGAATAAAATAAGGTTCTATGATCAAATAAGTTTGGGAAAATGAAAAGCCGCAGATCCCAAATATGTTTATTGTGGGCCTTCACGGAACACCTGCCATCAGCTCTTGCTGCGTAACAGCCACAAACCATAGTAGCACACGGCAGCAGGCATTTATTTCTTGGGTAAAAATGGACAGGTCTGATGGGGCAGTTCTGCCCAAGGCTAGGTGTTGAGTTCGGTTTTGTTCCGCTTGTCTCTATTAGTCCCAGGTTACACGCGGGCATTTTTATGTTTGGCCCCAAGGCCCCCAGATCACCAGACTTTGAGACCCTGGCTTCATTTCTCCTGCATTCCCTCTTGCTCCAGACCCCTGTAATTTGTTTTGTGGTTTCTTCGAGTTGTATCTATTGGCTGCCCACATCCCCCTGTGAAACACCCTCTGATGGGATGAGCCCTACACCATCAGCAGGACGACCTCTTCAGTGGCTGTGCAGCTGCCCCAACCTAAAATATCATTGCTCAAAACTCTCCCAGTGGACTGAGTGCTTCCCAGGGGCAAGGCGCTCTGCTAAAGTCTTCATGTAAGTACTGCCTTTGATTCCCACCGCACTGAGGTAAGTAGCTATGTCCCTGTTTCCAGATGTGGGAGGTTAGTGCTCAGAGAGGTTAAACAATCTCTCCAAGTTCACACAGCTAGCACATAGCAGGAAGACATAAATTCAGCTCTGATGTCAAAGCTCATCATTTTAACCACCGCACCGGGATATCTCATAGCAGAAAGGTGACCACAGGCCAGCCCCATTCTCACCACACATGGAAGATGCCCCTGCAAAGCAACCAAGGCATCCTGTGGCCTCACTGTCCCACGCACCACACCCCCAGCCACTATGGTTGATCCAGAGGACAACTGAACCGCTCCATCCTCTGCTATCTTTACCTGGAGCCCTGTGGCATCAGGCAAGATCCTGTGGCTGAGGATTAACACATGTCCCGTCTCCTCCTCCCCATGGGGACACAGCAAAGCCCTTGTTCCTTTTCTTTTTTTTTTTTTTTTTAAAGATTTTATTTATTTATTTGACAGAGAGAGATCACAAGTAGGCAGAGAGGCAGGCAGAGAGAGAGAGAGAGGGAAGCAGGCTCGCCGCTGAGCAGAGAACCCGATGCTGGACTCGATCCCAGGACCCTGAGATCATGACCCGAGCCGAAGGCAGCGGCTTAACCCACTGAGCCACCCAGGCGCCCCCCCTTGTTCCTTTTCGTTTGATTCTATAGGTGCCCCTCAATCTGGACAGCATCCCAGGGAGGGCCATTCCTGTCTGCTTGACGGCCCCTGCTGGACCTGGTTGCTAACCTAGAGTCTAGGGAGAGGACAGGGCTTTTCCGAAAGTCCCTTTGCTATATTTTGTCACAGTATGGTAACAACTTTGTAAGTGGCCATTTAAGGAAAGGTGAGAAGAGGGCTGCTGTGTCAGCTGGGTCTAGCAGGGACCAAGATGACCACTTTCCCTTCACTTTCAAAAAAGCATTCTGTAATGTTTTGTATTGACTTTCAACTTCTCCCGAGTACAATGCAGGTGGTAACTCCTTGGAAGGCAGGAACCTGATCTTAAACCACCGCTCTGTCCCTCTTGGGCCCTGCACCATGTTGCATAGAGACTACCCCACCCTGGACCTCTGGATCTGCATCTTTGTGCCTGAGAAAGGCCTCTAGGAAATGCCAGGAAATTAACACCCCCCCACCTCCACCCCAGGACCATCCCTCAGCCAAGGCCTGTGGGCAGTAGAACGGCCCAGCTCCCTCAGGCTCAGGCGGGAGAATCCCCACAATGTTTCCAGGTAGAATTAAGCTCCCGTTACCCAGTATGGAAAAAGGCTTAACCATGCCCCTGGATTGGCTGTCTTCCCTCCCTGTGCCTTCCCTACTGAGCTTTCCTTTAGATCCCAAATAATCTATTTCCATTTGAGTCTTTGTCTCAGGGTGTGCTTCTGGAGAACCCAAACTAATGCAACACCTTAGCCCCCACTTAATAAACATTGGAGCAAAGGAAGAATATTAACTTAGGACAAGTAGTGTAGTAGGACCTTTTTAATGCTCTAGAACTTTGCTTAAAATGCTGTTTAAGGGGATTAGAGGAGGAATATATATATATATATATATATTTTTTTTTTTAATGAAGTAAAATTGGTATGTAACATTACATAAGCTTCAGGTGTCTGATGCTACAATGTGATCACCACCACAAGTCTGCTTACCACCCCTCACTGAGCCCCCTCACCCGTTTTCCCCACCCCCAACCCCCTTCCCCTCTGGCAACTGCCAATTCGCTCCCTTGGGAGGACCATATTTAGAAGAGAAGCAATACTCCTCTTGAGACTTCTCAAAATTATCTCCCAGGGATGGAGTTCTGGAACTCAGTTATTTTGAAGACCACATAAGGGCAGGGAGTGTATGTAATTTAAAAATAACAACAACAACAACAACCCTCCGGGATATTTGGGGCATTTTCCTTGGACCTAGAGAAGCATGCTGTGTGAGGAGTTTCACCCATTAAATTAGCTTTAGATTGAGAATCGATATAATCTACACACTTTCTCTTTTAGAGAAGATTACAGCTGTCGGTGATGAGAAATTAAGTAACAAAAAGATGCCAGATTATCTAAGAAAAAAGAAAATCAGAAAGAGCTCTGTCCATTACATGGCTCCTGTTGAGAAACAGTGCCTTCCCCAGGCCACTAAAGGCACCCTGGTGGACGGAGAAGCTGACCTCATCGACACACCAGACATCTGCCTCCTTCAGACAGTCTGATTTCCTTTTATTATTACTCTTCGGTAACACAAAATCTGGTGCTTCGGGGAAAGCATCAGGCTGGATTTTCACTCTGGCGCAGCAGCAGCCCCGTCAGAGGGCAGCAGTTTGGGAGTAAGGCTTCCTTCAAAGCAGGGCCTGCCATCCGAGCTGCTGTCTTTATCGCAGAGGTACAGAAGGTTCTCGGGGCTCTCCTCGCCACCCAGTTCAGAGTGGAAGCCCTTGAGGGCCAAAATGCGGTACCGCTTCCTCCGGTTCAGCTTATATAGGCGAATCCTTTCTTTTTCCGCCTCTGGGTCAGCGAGAACTCCATCCCAACGCAGGCTTTCGTTGATGTGGTTGGAGAGGTTCTCTTCTAGTTCAGTGAAATGGGGGAGATTTACGGTGGAGTAAGGCGGGATGGGCTTGTTTTCACCTTTGTCCTGTTTATGTTCTTGCCTGGGGCCATGATCTTTGCTGGCACTTAAGATGTCATGAAAGGATGAGGACAGCTGCTGACTCTTCAGGCCTCGACTCTGCTGTTTATCTGCTGAGCAGATCAAGGGTGTTAGCCAGTGTGGTCAGGCTTGCCCTCAGCCTGCTCAGGTGTGATGCCCAAATCCCCAGAGATGTAGGGGCATGGAGACCCTTCCTGACCTAGGGTTCAAAGAGCCAAGCCCAAGGGCCTCCTACACACCCACTGGCTCTAGGCTTTCTATCAAGTAATTTGGGGGAAAGATGAATGGTTTACTGAGCACATACTGTAGGCCGGGTCCTTTGGAGAAAGATGATAAGCCTTATTTTCCAGGTGAGGAAACTAAAACTTCAAAAGTCTACCTTACCAATATTACATAGTGAGAGGTAGGGACCAGGATTTATACACAGGCCTGGATCCCAGTGCCCTGTTCCTGTTCTTTCCACCGTGCCATTCATGCTCTCTATCTCACCCAGGTACCGTCCAGTTTAAAGAGTCTATGACTCCACCCAGAGTCTGGACTTGTTTACGATGGGAAGAATGAAGAACAACAGAAAAGCTTCCTAAATCTGTTTGTGGAAAGCAATATCATGCCCAGCCAGGAACTATTTCTGCTGTGTGGCCTGTACTGAGGTTTGTTTTTTTGTTTTTTTTTTTCATTAATACCATTTCTGAATTATAGAGCCCTCATATAAAATACTGTAAGCTGTGGTTCTTTCATCAGCCTATCCTTCTGCTTTTTGGGTAGACAGAAATCCGCCCTCCGCCCCCCACCGGCCAAAAAAAAGAGAAAATAAGAAAACAATCCTCTCTGGGCATTTCTCTTTCTTCCTGTTCCTCAAAAACTATTTGGTGTCCACTGCTGACCATAAGAGTTACATGCCACTATTATTTCCAGAGTCCGAAACTAAGCCAAAAGACAATAAGTTTCCTAATTTGGTTTTGTAGATACATGTGGGGCTTTCTGACCTCAACTCCAGAATCTTTTTCTTGCCTATGAAGAGTCCACTGGAGGAAGTCATTATAACCTTCCTATTGCTCCCTTTCGCAAACCACAAGGATGACGTGGGGAAGGCTGCCACGCCCGCTGCCACGCCCCCTGCCTCCAGCTTACCAGCCCTGCCAGTTCTACCTGCAACAGGCCAGGGCCCGGAAACTTGAACCAAGGACTACCCGTGCTAGAGGGGAGAGCCACCTCCCTGACAGTCAAAGGCCCAGAAAGGGACCACACCAGTGGAAACAGCACTCACGGGCAGGTGCCTTCTATGTCGTCGTTGCACTCTCTCTCCATAAACTGGGTGCTCAGTGCCTTTGTCAAGAAATCCAAAGGCTGCTGGAACAGGAACTTGGTGAAAAAATTGGTACTCTGTGGGCTTGTGGCCATGCTGGTATGTGTATAAAGTGTTTGTGGGAGGTGGGGTTTATGCACCTGAGTGTGTAGCCAAGTACCCATATGTATGTGTCGCCTGGGAATGTGTGTGCTGGTTGAGGTACCTGTTCTTTAGTTATATTTGGTGGTTATGATGCTATAAGGGGTGTTGTTGAGGGTGTTGGGGATTACAAGTATGTAGCAGTGACTGGTGTGATGGTGCATGTGCAGCTGAGGGCCGGAGACAGCCTGTGCAGGAAGGATTCTTTCTAGGCACTTACAGTAAGTCTCTATAACATCAAAAGGGCAGGTGCCCCTGACACATGGGGCAGGAAGCAAAACCCTGTGTTTCTGTGACTGTTTGTCACCAGTGTCTTAGTATCTTGGGCTTGGGGTAAGTCTTTGTGAAGATGAGGGTATCTCTGTAGGAGGGCTTGACATTTCTTTGGGGGAAAGTGTGGTTCTTTAAGATTCTGAATTTTAGCTGAGGGATTAGGAAATGGACAGGGTGTCCGTGCAAAGCTGAGTTGCTGTGTGGAACTGGAAGCTCTGCAGGAATAATGCTGGGGATGTTGAGGATCTCTTAGGGGTAAGAGGGTCTCCATGAATGTTGAGAATTCTCCATGCAGGACTCGGGGTCCCTGTGGACATGTATGGTTTTTATGGGCAGGGTTGGGGCATCGCTGTGTTGCGTTGAGTGGTATGTGTGGGGAGCGGGAGGACCTCTGTTTGGGACTGGTAAGTTTCTGTCTCTGGTCTGAAGTGGTCCCCAAGTAGATGGCGGTCTCTGAGAGGAGTGGGGACAGGTGACCTCGGAGAAGAAACTCTGGTACTGGAGCCCAGGCTGCTGCGCTAGCTGCTCCCCTTACCGTCCCCCTTGCCGGACCCCTTGGTCTTCTTCTTCTTTTTCTTCTTCACCTTCCGTTTGTTCAGTTCTGAGGCGCTGCCTGCGATGGGGGGCAGTTTGGCCCCCAGAGAGCCCACAGTGCCACCCTCTCGCTCCTCCTCGTCGTCCTCATCGTCCTCGCCCTCTTCGCCGTACCCCGACGCCCCCACCACACCGCGGCAGTCCATCCGCCCTCCGCGCCACCACCTGCGTCAGGGACAGCCCAAGACCCCTGCGGCCCAGCCCGCCGCAGCAGGAGCTGAGCGCCGGCTCACCGCCACGCGTTTCCATGGCGACCGCCACACACCGCGCGTGCGCAGTCCGGGAGCTGCCGCCCAGGGGGCCGCCCGGGACCGTAGGTGTGCGCATGCGTCTTTCAGCCTGCGCGAGACCTTGGCGCAGTCCGCGGTGCGCCGCGGAGGAGTGAGTGGAGAGTTACTAAAACTTTCCCCGACACGTAAGTCCACCTCTGTGCTTTTTAAAATGCCGTTGGTCGTCTCCCTAAATTTTTATGCCCCGAGTTCCAGTCTCGAGCGTCTACCCTGGCCTTTCAAGCCCAACGCGTCTCCAACAAACTTACTTCTCGGTGGTTCTCAGTGAGCAAAACAGCTAGACTAGGGGAAACCTGGTGGCTCTCCCTTCCCGACACTCATCCTGGTCGGGACTCACGGCCGTGCCTGGCACTTGAACTTCTGGACCCCCTCCTAAATGGTCTCTCCTGCTTCCAAAGCCTCCTCTCAAGTTCTTTATCCGCACACCCGCTGCCACGAACTTTTAAAGACAATTGGCTGGCTAATTTCAGTCTCTCACTTAAAGCCCTCCAGTGGGTCCTGGTCACAATACCTTACAAGGCCTGGCGTGATCTGTCTGCTTTTCTTGACAGGTTTATCCACCACAGATTGTATTTTCCAAAAGCGGCTGCAGTAATAGCGCCTATCCCACCATGCTCTTCGAGAATTTTGCCACTTCCACATCAAGCGACAGAGTCTAATTCCACTCTCCTTCAATCTAGGTGGGGTTTGGTCGACTCACTTGTAACCCATGCAATGTGGTGAAAGTGATGCTGTCTCGTCTTAGCTGGGTCATAAAACGTAATGCAACCGCATCCTTGTTAGCCCTGGAGACCTGAGCCCCCAGGAGGGAAGTCTGAGTACCCCGATGCTGCCATGCTGTGAAGAAGCCAAATAGACCACATGGAAAGACCATAAAAAGGAGAGAGACCATGGAGAGAGAGAGAGCCAGATGCCCTAGCTGCTCCAGTCCCCGATTTCCCACCTCCAGCTAGAGTCTGAGCACAACAGCAGGAGCGACCTCCCCTACCTCCCAGGCCAGTCTCTCCCAGCCAAGCCCTTCCTGAGTTCCTGACCCAAAGAAATTGTAAGAGATAATAAAACGATTATATTGGCTGACATTTCTAAGTTTTGGGGTGACAAGATACGCAGTAATAAGTAACTGGAGCATCAGTTGTTTTTTTTGTGTGTGTGTTTTTTTTTAATTTTAGAATAGTTCCTAGTTTATATGAAGTCATATTTCCCTGTGGTTGTATGGGCCATTTCCCTGAGGACTAACGATGTTGAGCACTTTTTCAACTGTGTGTTGGCCGCCTGTATATCTTACTTTGTGAGGTGTCTGTCGGAAGTCTTTTCCCATTTTATAACTGGGATGTTTTTATTTTTAGTGTCAATTTGTAAGAGTTCTTCACATGTCTTGGATATAAATCCTTTGTCAGTGTTACGGCTGCAAAGATATTTTTCCAGATTTGCAGCTTGTCAGTTATTTTCTTCATAGTGTCTCTTGATAAACAGACATTTTAAATTCTGTGGAAGCCATTTAGGAGGATTTTTTTTTTCCTTTTTGTAGCCTGCCTAAAGAGTCTTCCCTTATTCCTAATCACAAAGATAGTCTTCCATTTTCTTCAAGAAGCTCTATGGTCCCGAAGTTTAAAGTTAGGTCCATGATCCATCTCAAATTAATTTTCTGAATAAGGGTCAGATAAGAGTCAAGATTCACTTTTTCCCAAATGGATTTCCAGTTGATTCAGTAATTTTCATTGAAGAGACATTCCTTTCTCCATTGACTTGACTTGGCACTTTTTGGGAAAATCAACTAACTATATGAATCCATTTCTGGGTTCTGTTCTGTTGCATCAGTATATTTGTCTCTCTTTCCACTGATACCACACTGTCCTGGTTATTATAAGCTTTTTAAAATTTTATTTTATTTTTTTGAGAGAGAGAGAGCCTAAGTGGGGGGTGGGTGAGGAAGGGTAGAGGGAGAGGGAGAAGCAACTCCCCGCTGAGTACGAAGCTCGACGTGGGGCTCCATCCCAGACCCTAAGATCATGACCTGAGCTGAAGGCAGACACTTAACTGACTGAGCCACCCAGGGGTTCCTCTGGTTATTGTCAGCTTTTTTTTTTTTAATTTTATTTATTTATTTGACATTATTATTTATTATTATTTATTTATTAGAATGAATAAATATTTATTTTATTGTTTATTTATTAAATAATAATTTATTATTATTTAAGATTTTATTTATTATTTATTTATTTATGAGATCACAAGTAGGCAGAGAGACAGGCAGAGAGGGGGGGAAGCAGGCTCCCCGCTGAGCAGAGAGCCCGATGTGGGGCTCGATCCCAGGACCCTAAGATTACAACCTGAGCTAAAGGCAGACACTTAACTGACTGAGCCACCCAGGCATCCCTCTGGTTCTGGTCAGCTTTGTAGTAAATGTTGGTATCAGGTAGTTTGTGCCCTCTGGCTCTGTTCATTTTGAAGATTGTTTTGACTATTGTAGAGCCTTTGCTTTTCCATCTACATTTTTCAAATCGTCTTATCTATTTCTTCAAATAGCCTGCTGGGATTTTGATGGCGATTGCATCAGCTCTGTCAAGCTTGGCACTCTTCTGCTCAGTAATGACAGTCATTAGTATTGACCCACACACAGGCATGTGTGGCCACATTACTCTGTAAGGGACCCTTCTGTTAACAGTCTTCTCAGACACTGGCAAGCTCTCGGTTTTGTCCAGCACAACTCTGTGCATGGTGAATGCTTGGAATCTGCCCCTCACCTATCTGCTTTTCTCCCTAGCAGCTAAGTGGAATGTAAATGACAGAGATCCTTTGTGCAGATGATCACCTGCTGGATGAGATGTCAGGGTTTACTTCCCAGGTACACTGCCTTACTCCCCCAGTGCTTGCAGACAGGTGCTTGGAAAGGCTATCTTTTCTCCCTTTCCAAGAAAGGCTGGCATGTCTTCCCTCTCAGCTGGTCCTCCTTGCCTGGGTGCTCATCTGGCAGGAAACAGCTTGCCCACATTTCTATTCTTGATTTTGGTGAAGGTTGCATTGAGGTTATGCTGAGCCAGCCAGTCAGCTTTGAAAGAGAAAATTCACATCCAGCAAAGGAATACATTATTTTAAAAGAGTTTATTTATTCATCTATTTGAGAGAGAGAGAGAGAAGGAGTGTGAGTGGGGGGAGGAGCAGAGGAAGAGGGACAGACAGATTCCCTGCTGAGTGGGGAGCTCAATGCAGAGCTCAATCCCATGACCATGGCCTGAGCCAAAATCAAGAATTGGATGTTTAACTGACTGAGCCACCCAGGACTTCGGGAATGCATTTTTGGTATATTGGGGTATGCATTTTTTGTTGTTTTTTTTCTTTAAGATTTCATTTATTTATTTGATAGAGCGAGTGAGAGAGAGCACGAGCAGGGGTGAGGGATAGAGGGAAAGAGAGAAGCAAACTCCATGCTGAGCAAGGAACCCAATGTAGGACGCCATCCCAGGATCCCAGGATCATGACCTGAGCCAAAGGCAGACGCTTAGCTGACTGAGCCACCCAGGCATCTGGAATGCAGTTTTGAATGATCATAAAAATCTCTTGCAAATAGAGATTGGGGAAGTATATCCCACTTTGATGGATGAAGAATCAGAGAGATGCAAAGTGACTTGCTCAGGCTCTCTGTGTTAATTAGCTACTAAATCAGGCCTGAAATTGCAACTGAACTAATGGGAGTTCCCTCCTTGGTGAGTTCCAGGTAGAGACTACACCAGGTGGAGTATCAGACAGAAGAAACTTTATTTGCAGCAAATAAGGAGATCACAGGGAATAATTTCCAAAGCTATAACTTGCCATGCTATGACTCCCCAAGCAGGGGTGAGTGGGTCTCTTTTATTTGGTTTAGGATCAATATTCAGAAAGAATATTGTCATTGTATGTAGAGGTGAGCATCAGGTCACAAATGGGTCTTAAGGAAATGTGCCTAAGCATGCATATGTTGTATGTTACGTTAATGAGGTTCAGTTCTTGATCTTGGGGTTGTGAGTTCTAAACCCATGTTGCAGGTGAGTTTGCTTAAAAAAAAAAAGAAAGCTAGGGAGAACTTAAGGAAACCAAGGTGAATGGGTACATGCAGGTGAGTGGTAAATGTCTTGGTAAAATGTCTTGGAGTCTTGCTGGTGACAAAACCCACATTCCTAGTTCTATATCTCTTGCAGGAAAGCAGTCAGTTTTACCATGATCTTCACTGACCAACAGAAGAGATGACAGCATTTTTTATTTTAAGATTATTTATTTATTTATTTGACACAGAGAGAGAGATCACGAGTAGGCAGAGAGGCAGGCAGAGAGAGAGGGGGAAGCAGGCTCCCTGCAGCAGGGAGCCCGATGTGGGGCTCGATCCCAGGGCTCTGAGATCATGGCCTGAGCTGAAGGCAGAGGCTTAACCCACTGAGCCACCCAGGTGCCCCGAGATAATAGTATTTTTATAATTGTTGCATCTTCCCTGCTTAAACTTTGTCCTTGTGGTCTTAATGGCTGGTATTGTTTTGAGCAGGTAAAAGCTGAGGTCTCTCTAAGAATCAAGTTTTCCCTTTGGCCAGAGCTTTATGTGCGCCTGCCTTGGAGAGCTTGTGACTTTACCCCTTCCTGCTACCTGTTCAGCCTGGGTCCCTGCAGCTGGCTGGGCTGCTGGTTCCTGCTCCCTGCTCTGTCCTGCCCACTGTCTCCATGTGGTCAGTTTCTTTCCCAAGGTCACTGGGTAGCTTCCACTGTTTAGCAGCACCAGCCTTAGACTTGGGCAAGGGGAGACCCCATCCTGGGTCTTGTGCTTCATGGGACTCCACTCTGACTCCCCTCCAGCTCTTTCCCTCCATAAATTACAGGAAGTCTGTGGAATCGAGTGCTCCCTCTCTTCCGTCCTTTAACCCACAATTTGAGTTCCTAACATCTTGGATTTTATTGCCCAAATGACCCAGCCCCTTTGTAGGACCTCTCTGGGCCTCTTTCCTGAGTCTGTCCTCCTGAGTAGCCCTGGGCCAAGGGCAGCATAGCTGGCAACTCAATAGGCAGACTGGGGTGTCCAGACTTATTCGTTCAAGGACCTTGTCAGTGCAGGACGGAGCTGGGAATGGGAAGAAGGGTGGCAAGCCATGGGCTGGGTGCAGAACCCCAAAGGCACTGAAATTTTAAATTAAAATCTAGCCTCCCAGATTGTTATGAAGGTCTCTTTGTCAAGGTGGGAAATGGTACATATTTTATTTAACAGTATGTCCATTTAATTTATGACTTTTAATATTCAGACATACGGTGTGTGGGCCTCTGTCTCTACTCTTGCCCCGGGCTTTGCGGCTGTTAAGAGCAGGTCTGTTCTTTATCTTTCCTCCTTGTATTACCCGCTCCAACTGTTTCCGGATTTTCACTTTTAAATAACAAAAATTCAGCTGAATAAATTTGAAGATCTAATTGGCCTTATCAATCTATTCATGAATTGACCAGCATCCTGATATCTAGCAAGTGGAGAGATGCTCCGCTGAGCCAAAGGAAAGAAAGGTTTTTAAAGACAGAGAGAGGGGGGAAAAGGAAGGGAGAAAGGAAGGGGTGTGGGAAGGAAGAAGGGAAGGAAAGAAGGAAAAAAGGGAGGGAGGGAGAGAGGAGGAAAGGAAATTATTAGTAAGGAATGCATTGTTTAGGCAAGATTGCCCTCCTAAGGGATATAGAAGGGTTCTATCAGTAAATTTCCTAGCATTGACCAGTTAATTCCATGTTAACTGGTTACAGTTAAAGGTTACATTGCTGGGGGTTTGAAACTGCAGTTAGGTTAGGTATGAAATCTTGTTAGCTCACTAGGCCCAAGTGGTGCCATTTTGGGTCTGTGGTTTTCTTTTATATACACTTCATACCTCCTGTTACCTTAAAAAAAAAAAAAAAAGAAAAACCCTACAACCAGTTCAATAAATTGCACCATATCCATATGGTGGAGTCCCTGGCAGCTTCTGAAACAGAATGAGGCAGCTTGATTTAGACTGATTCAGGACAGAGGCCAAGAAAGTGCTTATGGAGGAGAATAGTGCAGAGCAGTGTAAATGGTTTGCTAACACCTGCTACCCACTCCCTCACTTCCCGCCAGCCCCTCTGAGCTTGCTGCTTCTTCAACATGTTGAGACAGCTCAGCTCCCATCTTTATACTTGCTGCCCCCAGAACACTCTTGCTCTAGATGTCCTGCCTTCATTCTAAAGGGTACCAGAATATGCCACCCCAAAATATACCTCTTTGGAATATGGTTTATTTTGAGTGAAAGGCCACTGAGAACTAGCAGACACAGGAAAAGCTCTAAAAAGCTCTTGTAAAGGAAATTGACATTTATAAATGAAATTTACATTTGTAGAGACGTCTCCCTCCGCCATACCAGAAGAAGTGAACTCTTAATTCCAGAAGTCACTGACTTAAATCTGCATAACAAACCTTACTAGACGGGGCGCCTGGGTGGCTCAGTGGGTTAAAGCCTCTGCCTTCAGCTCAGGTCATGATCCCGGGGTCCTGGGATGGAGCTCCACATCAGGCTCTCTGCTCAGCAGGGAGCCTGCTTCCCCCACCTCTCTCTCTCTCTGCCTACCTCTCTGCCTCCTTGTGATCCCTCTGTCAAATAAATAAATAAAATCTTAAAAAAAAATTAAAAAAAAAAAACAACCTTACTAGACAACCCTTGTTTTCCATACTCCCCCTGGTCACCTTCCCCTGTTCCCTGGCCACCTAGAAGCCCCAGATCTCTTTGCTTTTATTTGACTTAAGGTAGAATACAAGCCTCAAGCACCTGGCCCTCCTCCTTGACCACATTTTTTTCTCTGTAAGCTCTGGCATAAGGTATTTAAAACTTTTATTCTCTTGAAATCTGTTTTCTATCAGTCTAATTCACAGATCCTAGCTACCAAACCTTGGAGGATAGATACAGTTCAAATATTACCTTTCTTGACTACTGTCCCTGTCTGTCCTTTATTTTCGTCCAGAGCGCTTACCATTCTTTGATGTCTACATCTAGTTGTCGGAAACTTTGTTTTGTTCGCTGTTGTACTTCCAACACTTAAAGCAGTGCTTGACATACAACAAGCACTCAATAAATACTTACTAGAGGCGCCTGGCTGGCTCAGTTAGAGGATGTGCGACTCTTGATCTTGGGATCATGGGTTTGAGCCCCACATTGGGTGTAAAAATTACTAAAAATAAATAAACTTAAAAAATGCTTATTAAGTAACACACGCGTGAACAATATATGCTATATATAGGGCTCCTGGCTGGCTCAGTCGGTTGAACATCTTATTCTTGGTCTCAGCTCCGGTCCTGATCTCAGGGTTGTGAGTTCAGGCCCTGCATTGGGCTCTATGCTGGCATGGAGCATACTTTAAAAAAAAAAAAAAAATTTTTTTTAAATACACACACACAAATATATATCTCTATATATATTTATATATCTATATATCTGGCAAAGTGCTGAAAGGATATCTAAATATCAGGTAAGGTGGTTGTCTCTTTGAGAGGAAGGGAGAGACTGCTTTCACTTTATCTTCTTTTGTGTTGCTTAACTTTGTTGTCCAATGCATATAATATTTTTTTTTATTTTTTTAAAATATTTTATTTATCTGACAGAGAGAGATCACAAGTAGGCAGAGAGGCAGGCAGAGAGAGAGGGAAGCAGGCTCCCTGCGGAGCAGAGAGCCCGATAAGGGGCTCAATCCCAGGACCCTGGGATCATGACCTGAGCCGAAGGCAGAGGCTTTAACCCACTGAGCCACCCAGGTGCCCCTATAATACTTATTTTTAAAGTGATTTTTTAAGAGGTGCCTGGGTGGCTCTGTGGGTTAAAGCCTCTGCCTCCAGCTCGGGTCATGATCTCAGGGTCCTGGGATTGAGCCCCACATCGGGCTCCCTGCTCAGCGGGATCCTCCTTCTTCCTCTCTCTCTGCCTGCCTCTCTGCCTGCTTGTGATCTCTGTCAAATGAATAAAATCTTTAATAAAAATTTTTTAAAAATGATTTTTTAAGTTCTATAAATTCATCAAAAGAAGTAAGAATTTTATTTTACTTTATTATTTAAACAAATTTTTTAAAAGAAAGAACTTTAAAAATGTGGTTGAGTCCCATGATGGAATTGATTTTATTTTATGGGAATGAAAAGTAAACAAGCTATGGTCAAATGGGACAACATGGATATTGAGCAAAAAATTTGCCAAGTACAGATAAGCAAATCTATAGGGACAGAAAGCAGATTACTGGTTGCCAGGGGGGTGGGAAGAAGGGGGAAACAGGAAGTAATTACTTAACGGATGTGGGGGTTTCTTTTAGTGTGATGAAAAATTTTGAAATTAGAAAGACGTGGTGATTGCACAACACTGTGAACACAGTAAATGTCCTGCGCTGTACACTTTAAAATGGTTAATTGTAGGGGCGCCTGGGTGGCTCAGTGGGCTAAGTGTCTGCCTTTAGCTCAAGTCATGATCTCAAGGTCACAGGATCAAGCCCCAAGTCAGGCTCTGCGCTCAGTGGAAAGTCTGCTTGAGATTCTCTCTCTCTCCTTCTGCCCCTCCCCCCCTCTCAAATATAATAAAAAAATAAAATCTATAAATAATATAATGAGTTCATTTTAACTGAGCAGTTATGGGTCACCTGGGTGGCTCAGTGAGGTAAGCATCTGCCTTCAGCTCAGGTCATGATCTCAGGGTCCTGGAATCGAGTCCCAAGTCGGGCTCCCTGCTCAGTGGAGTGACTACTTCTCCTTCTCTCCCTCCCCCTCCCCCTGCTTTGCTCTCTCTCTCAAATACATCAATAAAGCCTTTTAAAAATAAATAAATAAGCACGGAGAATGTTACCATTTACAGAATGTTTAAAGCACAAACAACCAACATTATATTTCATTTTAGGATGTGCAGGTACATAGAAGTATAAAGGAATGCAGGGAAACCAGAAACACTAAATTCTAGAAAAGGTTACCTCTGGAGGTTGGGAGATGATCAGAACCAGAAAAGTTATACAAGTTGCTTCCACTGTATTGGGAACATTTCATTTTTTAAAAATTTGAAATTCTTTTTTAAGTAGTCTCTATATCCAATGTGGGGCTGAAACTCGTGACCAAGATCTTGATCACGATCAAGAATTACACACTGTACTGACTCAGCCAGCCAGGTACCCCAGAAACAGTTCATTCCTTTTTTTTTCTTTTTTAAGATTTTATTTATTTATTTGAGAGAGAGGCACACAGGGAGAGAGGGAACACAGCAGGGGGAGTGGGAGAGGGAGAAGCAGGCTTCCTGCTGAGCAGGACTTTGGGATCATGATCTGAGCTGAAGGCAGACACTTAATGAACGAGCCACCCAGGCGCCCCGAAACATTTCATTTCTTAAGCTGATTGTACAGCAGGTACATTGTGTGTGTGTGTGTGTGTGTGTGTGTGTGTCCATAACATTTATTTTGTTTTTAGAGAGGGAGATGGGAGAGGAGCAGAGGGAGAGAGAATCTTTTTTTTTTTTTTTTTTTTTAGATTCTATTTATTTATTTGACAGAGAAAGAGCACAAGTAGACAGAGAGGCAGGCAGAGAGAGAGAGGAAAGCAGGCTTGCTGCTGAGCAGAGAGCCTGATGCAGGACTCGATCCCAGGACCCTGAGATCATGACCTGAGCCGAAGGCAGCGGCCCAACCCACTGAGCCACCCAGGCGCCCAGGGAGAGAGAATCTTAAGCAGACTCCACAGCCAGCGCCGAGCAGATGTGGGGCTGGATCTCAAGACCCTGACCTGAAACCAAGAGTCGGATGCTCAACCAACGGAGCCACCCAGGCATCCACATATATGTATGTTTTATATTGTTCCTTATACTTTTATGTAGGTCTAAAATACATTTTTTAAGTTTTAATTTTTATTTATTTATTAAAAAGATTTTATTTATTTATTTGACAGACAGAGATCACAAGTAGGCAGAGAGGCAGGCAGAGAGAGAGGAGGAAGCAGGCTCCCCGCTGGGCAGAGAGCCCGATGCAGGGCTCCATCACAGAACCCTGGGATCATGACCCGAGCCAAAGGCAGAGGCTTTAACCCACTGAGCCACCCAGGCGCCCCTTAAGTTTTTATTTTTATTCATTTACTTAAGTAATCTCTACACCCAACATGGGGCTCGACCTCACAATCCTGAGATCAAGAGTTGCACGCCCTTCCCACTCAGCCAGCCAGGCAAGCGCCCCTGTCTAAAACGTTTTCTAAGCGATTCAAAACTTCACACAACTCCAGCGTATATTGCCTTAGAATCCTGTGATCTGCGAACTGTCACCTGCATTCATATGTTGAAATCCCAACACCCGCCCCCACCTCAGAATGTGACTGTATTTAGAGAGAGGATCTTTAAAGTGGCAATAAAGGAAAATGAGGATATTAGAGTGAGCCCTAGTTCAGTGTGACTGGTATCATCATAATTAGGACACAGACTTGCACAGAGGGACAACCAGGTGAGGACACATCAAGACGAGGGCTGTCTGTAAGCCAAGGAGAGAGGCCTTGGAAGAAACCACTCCTATCAGCACCCTGATCTTGAACTTCCGCCCTCAATAAGTGTGGGAAATAAATATCTGCTGTTTAACCCCCTGCAGTCTGTGGTACTTTGTTGTGACAGACTGGGTAGACTCATCCCAATTTTTGTCTTCTACCTTCCCCTACCACCCCACTCCCGACCCACTCCGTCCCCCTTCCCCACAGACCACAGCTTTACCTTTCCACTTCCTATTCTCCACCTGATGCCAGGCCAAGTGACTTCCTGGTATGTTTAGCCACCAGAGCAGACAAATACAGCACAGAAAAGAGTGGGGTCTGCCATTGACTGAAAGGCTAATCCTCCCATCTCCTGGTTTTAGCTTTTTTTTTTTTTTTTTTTAAAGATTTTATTTATTTATTTGATAGACAGAGGTCACAAGTAGGCAGAGAGGCAGGCAGAAAAGAGAGGAGGAAGCAGACTCCCCGCTGAGCAGAGAGCCCGACGTGGGGCTCCATCCCAGGACCCTGGGATCATGACCCAAGCCGAAGGCAGAGGCTTTAACCCACTGAGCCACCCAGGCGCCCCTGGTTTTAGCATTTTAAATACTCTCTACACCCAAAGTGAGGGTTGAACTCATGACCCTGAGATCAAGAGCCAGCCAGATGCCCCTTGTTTTTAGCATTTTAAAAACCCATCTTCAGATCTGAACCCAGACCCTGTAGGAGCTGGGGTTCCAGAGGGAGAAACTGGCAGAGAAAATGCCAGGAGCTTGGAGAACTGTTTGGGCTGACCTAAGACCAGGGGTGGGGGGTTTGGGGAGGACCCACGTGCCCCACCCGGCTGGCTACGTCTTGTGCTGGTTTTACTTGTAGGGGCTCTGGAACTAGACTGGTGGGATTGCAGTCCTAGCTCTGCTCCTTATTTGCTGTGTGACCTGGGGGAATACTTAACCTTTCTGTTTCCGTTTTCTCATCTTTTGAATATACCATAATGAATACTTAAATCCTAGAGCTGTGGAGAGGGTTATTGAGTTTTTGAAAACCCTTTAACCTAGTCCCTCATGCCTGTGAGATAGGGAAACCTGCTTTTTGCTCCTTTTCCTGCTTTGTTCTTTTTAAGATTTTTATTTATTTGACAGAGACAGCAAGAATGGGAACACAAGCAGGAGGAGTAGGAGAGGGAGAAGCAGTCTTCCCGCAGAGCAGGGAGCCTGATCCGGGGCTGGATCCCAGGATCTGGGGTCATGACCCGAGCCGAAGGCCGACGCCCAACCCTGCTTCTGTTCTTACGAGGACCTGCACCCTCACTTTCACACATGCCTCAGAAACCAAATAGTGTATGTCCTGCTTATAAGGGACAAGGAGTTAGTGATTTCCTTAGGGTGGATCAAATCTAAGGAAGGACCAGGTGTCAATGACAGGGAAAAAACTATCATAGGTGTAATTCAGAGCACTAGCACCAGACCTCTGGACCCCCGGTGCCCCCAGCTCTAAGGACTAACACCTGGGCCCTCATCTTTGCTCTGACCAGTTCCTGGGTGCCTGAGAGGACATGTATGTTGGGCCACCATGCTCAGTCAAAAACCCCCAGACCCCAAACAAAGATGAGACTCCCTCCCTTCCTTTGGGTCACCCACCACACCTGCATTCTTTCTACACCTACAATAATCTCCACATTTACCTCCTGCTGGCTCACTTCTGCGTTCTATCCTGTGCACACCCAGGGACCCTGTTGGCTGGTCCTGCAGAACCCCCTCCAGGTCCCCAGAGCCAGCCCGCCTGCCTCACATGTATATCGTATTTTGTTTTGTCTTGTTTGCTTTAAACTTCATGAAAGACGGGACACCAGGGTGGCTCAGTCAGTCAAGTGTCTGCCTTCAGTTCAGGTCATGATCTCAGGGTCCTGGGATGGAGTCCCATGTTGGGCTCCTTGCTCAGTGGGGAGCCTGCTTCCCCCTCTGCCTGCCACTCCCCCTGCTTGTGCTCTCTCTCACACATAAATAAATAAATAAATAAAACCTTAAAAAACAGAAACAAAAAAATTCACAGAAGAGGGCTTTGGCTGCCCCGTTTTGAACTTCCTAGTTGGGTTCTTCTTGCCTTCTGGTCCCCTTGCTCGGGTGGAAGACTCTGCAGGCAAAGCATCTCCTGAAGGGAACAAAACTACCCCTTCAAGAGCTAAGGACATCCCTGAGCCAGCAAAGCCCCACCTGTGATTGACTCTAAGACAGGGATGGATTTGACCTTGACTGCGTACCTTCATGTACCCGCCCACTTTGCCCCACATTTTCCTTACATAACCTGGAAGAATTTTTGGCACTCTGGAGACAGTATTTGAGACTTTAGTCCACTGTTTTCCCTGTGTTGGCCTCAGGAAGTAACTTCCTTTCTTGTTTTGTTATCATTCTGACTTTGGTGGTGCCGGGCTGAATCTGGTCTGTTCAAAACCCCAGTATGCCGGCTTCATTCAGATCAGTGTTTATTTCTCTAGACAAAAAGGCCTGGGTGAAGTGGCAGTGATGAGACGTTCTCAGCTCCTGGCTGACATTTATTCCTTGAAAACACAACTTTCAGAATATTTGATGCAATTTGTGGAAAAGCCAATGAGTGATGCCTGTCAGGGCCATACCTCCGGGTCCCAGCACCAAGGGTGCTTTTTTCAAGATTTTCCCTTACAGACATAGTGACCTGATGAATATTTCAGCCTGGTCCAGAGGTGGGGACTTTGGATGTTCCTGGAGTATTTCCCTTCCTGTAAGTGCCTGGGAGCATTGAAATGACACCTGCCATTGACTGGGCAGCCCTGAGCCCACAGCCCCCGTGGGGACCTTGGCCTCCTGGAGCTCCTCCACATCCTGGATGTCTGGAAGCCCAGGAGAGGGGCTCTGCTGGTGGAACCCAGGGAGGTGGGACTAGAGGCCTGATGAGGGCTGAATGGACTCCACTCCTCTACCAGCGGCAGAAATGGGGGAGCTGAGGCACCAATCAACCTTTGTGTTGGAATGGAGAAAGCCAGCCTTAGAGATGTTTTGCATTGGAATCCTGGGCCAACTGCGTATTTGCTCTGTGACCTTGGAGAAGTACATTTAGTTGTTCTAAGCCCTGGTTCCCATGCCTGTAAAATGGGGACTCTCATAGTACCTATGAGATAATGCACAGAAAGTACTTACACTGGGTCTGTGTGCTCCATGAATGTAATGATCTGTGGCCTGGGCCTGGGCCATTGTTGGCTGTCTCTTCATGATGCAAGTCCCAGGAGGTTGGGACCCACCGGCTTATGGTTCTGTTTGTATAGCCCTTCCTCACACTGTGTGTGATTAAGTGCTGGGGCCCTTCTGTGGACTGTAGTTTCCTTTAGAATGTTAATTGATTGTATCTACAATTCCGCCCCAAGGCTGTTTCCAGAATTCTAGAGACCAAAGTTTTTGTTTTTTTTTAAAAGATTTTATTTATTTGACAGACAGAGATCACAAGTAGGCAGAGAGGCAGGCAGAGAGAGAGGGGGTGGGAAGCAGGCTCCCCGCTGGGCAGAAAGCCCCATGTGGGGCTTGATCCCAGGACCCTGGGATCATGACCTGAGCCAAAGGCAGAGGCTTTAACCCACTGAGCCACCCAGGTGCCCCTCAAAGTTTCTTTCTCTATTAGTTGTTGACTGTGCTGCCAGCTCTATAGGAAGGCTGTTGCCTACAGGAAGGGCCTCCCTGACCAAGCAAGGGGAGATTTTTTGTGTGTGTGACCAGATCCAGGCCTTATTGGCTGACGGCTGAGCAGTTTGCCCTCCTGGTTGCCTTTGTGAGCTGCTGTTTAACTCTGAGTCACAGGCCTGTTGGCCTGAGGTGGCAGGGGGCCCCATCTCATCCAGAACATTCCTGGGAGGTGTTACAGAAACACAAAACTAGTTATTAGTTGATGGTGGTAAAGACAGATTTTTTTCAATACTATAGCAACAGGGGAAAGAGACTTCTTTAGTATAGAACTGACTTTGGTTTTGCACTGTGTGGAGGGGAGTTGGCCTTTTAAAGGGAGGATGAGGGAATAGGGACCGGGAGCAAGTGGAGGCTTGAGTAGTCAGGAAAGTGAAAAATTACCAAAGCCGGGTAAGGGGTCATTGTCAAAGGGATTAGGCCATTAATCTGACACTAACTGGCACTCACACAGTTAGGCACTTATCATCCTGCAGAGACTGAGACACAGGGGCCCTGTCATTCCTTCCTTCCTGATGATTATATTTTATTTTATTTTTATTAAAGATTTTATTTATTTATTTGACAGGGATCACAAGTAGGCAGAGAGGCAGGCAGAGGGGCGGGGTTGGGGTGGGAAGCAGGCTCCCCGCCGACCAGAGAGCCTGACACGGAGCTCAATCCCAGGATCCTGGGATCATGACCTGAGCCAAAGGCAGAGGCTTAACCCACTGAGCCACCCAGGTGCCCCTGATGATTGTATTTTATTTTATTTTTTTTAAAGATTTTATTTATTTATTTGACAGAGAGAGATCACAAGTAGGCAGAGAGGCAGGCAGAGAGAGAGAGGAAGGGAAGCAGGCTCCCTGCTGAGCAGAGAGCCTGATGCAGGGCTCGATCCCAGGACCCTGAGATCATGACCTGAGCCAAAGGCAGCAGCTTAACCCACTGAGCCACCCAGGTGCCCCTGATGATTGTAATTTAAAGGAATGGTTCCCAGGTCCTTGAGGAAGATACTCCTAGGTTTTAGGATGTACATGTACCTCTCAAAGGGACAGAGAAAGGATATGCAACACTAAATTTTTTGAGTAAATGCTCTAAGAAAATGGAGGTCAGGGGCTTAAAGACAAGTGTTAGCTGGAACAAATGGTAGATCCTTTTGGCAGCCTTGAGCTTTTTCAGACAGGAACTCAAGGAAGGCTGGTCATACTGGTGACGTGGTGACGTTAGGCTACTAAAAGCCAAACTAGGTTTTTTTTCTTCAAGTCTCTATATGAGGGGAGTGAACAAAATTGTTTGTGTTCAAAGTTGAAGCTCTTATAGGCCAAGATGGAGGCCCAGTCAAGAAGTGGGATCAGGGGATGCGTGCCTGGATAGCTCGGTCAGTTGAGCATCCAATTCTTCTTCATTCAGCTCAGGTCCTGATCTCAGGATCATGGGATGGAGCCCAACCTTGGGCTCGGCAACAGGAGGAAGAGTCTTCTTGTCCTTCTCCCTCCCCTTCACCAATCAATCAATCAATCAAATCTTTAAAAAAAGAATAGAAGTGGGATCAGAGGAACCTGATAATTTTGGCCAACATGAGAGTCTTTCTCAAAAGGAAGGTCAATGAGACTGTTCCTGCTGAGGGTCTTAGGGGCTCAAAATGGAGCAATGTGTTTGTTCCAATGTTCCACACATGGGCTGAAGAAGAACCAAGGTTGGCATCTGCAGAAAGAGGACTTTGTCTCTTAAGTGGTATCCTAATGGTGGATTTCCACTCCTTCCTGGAAGAGTTAATGTTGGTGTACATTAGAGTCCTTGGGAGAACATGTGCAAATGTGATTCAATACCAGAACTTACGAGTCTACATACTTACCAAGCCCTCCTTTGCTTCTGACGCAAGAAGCCCCATCTGAGAAATTGGCTTAAAGTATAAACATGGTCTCTCAAACAGACACACACACAACCAGAAGTCTTCTTCAGCCTAACCCCCATGGCAATGTTCTCCTGCCTGAGAAACTTCAGCGTCTTCATACATTCCCCAGGCAGCATGATCCGACAGAAACCATTGCCGTCCTGTTATGGAAGTCTTCTGGGCACGGCCATCATCAAGGGAGTGCCTCATCTGACCTCCCCCAAGACATCCCACAGACTTCAGGCTTCAAGATTACTTCTTGTCCTTTTGTCCTAAGGGACAATGACTGTCAGAGAGCAAGCTAGTCAATGCCCTTCAAATGGAAATTCTCTAGTTCCCGAGGCACTCACTCACAGGCTTCTCCCCCAAGCCCCAGTCTATACCCTACACAGGGGTATGACACAGAGAATTTGTCCCTAGCACGGCTCCAGCTTCTATTTGACACTGTGTGGGCTCAAACAGGCTTACTGGTTCCCATTTAGCATGTCCAGGGAATATTGCTTGAGGGCGAATTAATTCCCTTCTTTTTAAAAATATTTATTTATTTTAAGGGGAGTGTGTGGCAGAGGGAGAGGGAAAGAGAGCTGTAAGCAGACTCCGTGTGGGATGCTGAGCCCTACATGGGGTTCAGTCTTGCGACCCTGAGATCATGACCTGGGCTGAAAGCAAGAGTCAGACGCTTAACCGACTGTGCCATCCAGGTACCCAGATTTATATCCCTTCTATTTTATAATACCAGGTAGGGGGAACGCTTCCCGGTCAGACACAATGTGCATCTGTTGCTGGGTGGACTGGGGAGAACTGCAGGCTCTGAGGCGACTGCCCAGCCCATCCCCCGGAGGTCACTGGAGAGTCTTACTCTCGTGAAAAGAGAAGAATTCAAGGACGGACCAGACTGCGGTTGCCCTGCGCACATGAAGAGAGAGAGAGTGTATTCTGGAGACGCAAGAGAGAGCGAGCCCAGAGAGAGCTGTGCCAGGGCTTTGGGTCTCTATCTTTTATTGACAGTTGTTCACAAAGGTGTGTGCTATTTCTTGCTTGGGGAGGGGATTTCTTTGGGAGCAGGGTTTTGTGATTTTTCTTCTTACCTGGTCAGAGTCTCAGGCCTTCTTTATCTGGGGCCTGTCCAGTTTGGTCTGGCTTCTTGTGGCCTCGTGTGGAATGCCGTCAGGGCAGGTTGGAACCTTCCTGGGAGTGGGCCTTGATTCCCCCGTTGCTGGCCTCCAGGCATCCTGTTAAAGCCCAACTAGCTTTCTGCTCTAACACATTCTCATCATAAATAAGCAGGTAAGAAGATGTAACCGGTTCACATAAAGCCTGTTCAAACATTCCAGTTCCACAATTTTATCTTAGTTCCAGCAACCCTTACGTGCCTGACTGTGGCCTCCATTAGGATTCCATAAACAGGTTTTGGTTTATAGGTAGAAGTGTTCCCTGGGCAGATATAATATTCATTCCCATAAAACCTTCACATAAAGAAAACACAACTGCTTTACATAAGAGCCTGTTTAAATATTCTGACTTTCATAATCTTACCAACACTCATGTACTTATATGTTCTCCATCTCTTTGCGGCCTGAATGGAGGCTTTGTCAATGGGTTTTGGTACCATGGTTCATGGGGCTCTCATGTAAAGGGGTCCCAGGAACTTAATTTCTTCACCCTCTGACCACTTACTCCCTAATGTGCAAAAAGCTTTGGGGGAGCCTGGGTGGCTCAGTGGGTTAAGCCTCTGCCTTCGGCTCGGGTCATGATCTCAGGGTCCTGGGATCGAGGCCCACGTTGGGCTCTTTGCTCAGCGGGGAGCCTGCTTCCCTCTCTTTCTGCCTGCCTCTCTGCCTATTTGTGATCTCTCTCTCTCTCTGACAAATAAATAAATAAAATCTTTTTAAAAAAATGTTAAAAAAAGCTTTCCCGGTCAGCTGACACCAATCTACAGGATGTAACTGCTCCTTCACACCGTTACTTCCTGGTTTCAACAGTTTCTTGGCTTTGTCCTCCCCCTACATTGACTACCTTTCTGGGGACAAGAGAGGTCTTAGAAGTACTTTCTGTTGTCGCTGCATACTTTTTTTCCCTTGGTGAATGGCTTCGAGGCCAGTAACCGAAACTTAGACCCAAATCTGAGTTTAGCCAGAACTCTCTTTTAGTTTCATTTGAGCTGTTACCAATGATAACCAAAGGACTATTTTGCCTGTTTATTACTGGTTTGCATTTCTTTCTACATCCTGGGAGCCAAGTCCTGGGATTGGACCTACCTCTAAATTCCACCGGGAACCTTTACTTTGAGTAACTGAGCACAGCTGCTGCATCAGACCTTCGGGGACCACCTCGGAGTCCACAGCTCCTCACTCCCACCTTTTTATCCGTTTTCTTCCCAAAGCACACCGTTTTCACAAGCGAGGGCCATTCCAGCCCAATCCCACTTTCTGACCTGGACTGAAGGAAAATTTTGCTTTGTTCCCTTTTAGACACATAACACTTCTGGCACCAGCTGCATGGGTTTTTCCACAGCAAGCAAGTCTCCAATCGTCACCAGACGCCAGCTGAGTGTTTTACAATTTAATTCAATTCTGACACTAATTGCCCAGAGGTAGCACAGACTTCGCAAATTAAGGGCTCAATCCCACAACGCCTCCCTCACCCCCACTCCCATTCAGCCGCCAATCACTGGTCCGGGCCTCCCACGCTTCGAACTGATTGGTTATAAATTAGCAGGGGCGGGAGGTGTTACCAATTTATTACAAAGGATATGTTAAGAGACGCAGACCAACAGGGAGATGAAGAGGTGCATAAGGCAAGGTCCGTGGGAAGGGGTGCAGAGCTTCCATGCAGTCTCTGCGGCATCACCTTCCTAGCGCTTCCATGCTGTCACCAACCCCAAAACTCTCCCGACCCTTTCAGTTAGGATTTTTTTTTTTTAATTTTTATTTATTTATTTATTTATTTTCATTTATTTGACAGAGAGAAATCACAACTAGGCAGAGAGGCAGTCAGAGAGAGAGGAGGAAGCAGGTTCCCCGCGGAGCAGAGAGCCCGATGTGGGGCTCGATCCCAGGACCCTGGGATCATGACCTGAGCTGAAGGCAGAGGCTTTAACCCACTGAGCCACCCAGGCGCCCCTCAGTTAGGATTTTTGTGGAGGCTTCCTTCTGTCAGCGCTTTGGTTAAATCCTTGGCCATTGACCAGTAAGTCAAGTCCCAGCCCCTTTCCCTTCTCTGCTCCCCAGAGGTGGGGGCTGAAAATTCCAACCCTTTAAACACAGCTGGTTCCCCCTGGCAACTGGCTCTTCCATCTTTCCAGCATCCTTAGGGGCTTTCCAAAAGTCACTCCTTAATACAGACTCAGGTGTGCTTGAGAGGGGGGCTTGTCATGAATGAGAAAAGACGCTCCTGTTGCTTGAGCACTCTGGAGCTGTTTCTGGGGCAAAACCTGAATTTTATAACAAAAGATGCCCCTATTGTTCTTACCACTCTGGAAACTGGAAGGGTTTTAGGAACTCTGGTTAGGAGTCGGGAAGAAGACCAAAATATATATTTCTTGTCCTATCACAGGGGGAAGAGACGAGTGTCCCATACAGAAGAATTCCAAATAAATTATGTAGGTACCCCCCCCAAAGGAAGGGAAACATAACATCCCACTCCTTAAGTGTGGGCTGTTCGTAGTGACTTCCCTGGAGAGAGTAACTTTGGAGTGAAGAAATCTTCCGAACACTACCTCAGTCTCATAATCAAAGCCAGAACTGTGATAAATTAGGGCAACAGTTGTAAACTCTCGATACTGATGTGGGAAACAAAGGCAGAAGAAAAAAATTATTTAATTTCCTTACTACCTATAGCCCATTCACAAGTCCCTGAAACTGACAGAGTGACATTCCTCTAAGGACTCAACTGCCTCAATGTTAATACTTTGCTAAGGACAAAAGGGAATCCTAGCCTGACAAGTCCCCACTCCCCACACCAGGATCCTATAAGTCTACTTAAACATATAAAAATTCCTTTGGGAACTTCCTTTATCTCTAAACCCCCCAAGATATGTTTTGGCAATCCCCCAACCATATGGCCCATGAGACCCAGAAGGGTCTCATGACTCAGGTTTTATTAGACAGTAATAAACAACATTTTCCCAACAATAGCTGGCCATCTCAAGGTCCTGGAAACCTTGCTCCCAAAATTTCTTAGAGACATATGCTATCCCTAACCCCCTCCCAACTTGTGGGTACTCCCCCTGACGCCGGTGCAGCTCTTTCTGCCCACGGGTCCTGTCCCCGTGCTTAAAAGAACCCCACCTTTTTGCACCAAAGACATCTCAAGAATTCTATCTTGGCCCTCAGCTTCAAAGCCTAACGTCTTTCCTACATCAGGAAATGTAGGAAATGTATGATGGGAGGAAAATGGCTTCTTGCCTATTGTCTTTCTCCCAAACCCCTTAGCCCCAGTGTGACTGTGAAAAAACAGACAAATCCCAGTAGTGGTGCATCCTCCAACATCGCTGACAAGTATGTGTAGACTTGAAATGAAAGCGGACTTCGTCCCTAATTTAAGGCACTGAGTTTTTCAAAGCTCTCTGTCTTGGGCCTCACCTTGTCCTTGGCTGTTGAGCACTCTTGAAACTCAACACTTCTTTGAGTCGTCCACCAAAATCTACTCACACGGAAGTGTTAGGGATAAATCTCCAGGTGGTCAGCAGTCCAAAGAGAAACTAGGTGCCCCCAGAGGGGGTAAGCGCTCTGTCACAGGCTATTGCAAAAGCAGGAAGGGCAGACCTCCTGGAGGGTGGATTTTGGGTGGGTACCTGGGGTAGAGCCTGTAAAATCCTGGCAGCCTTGAGATTTTAGGTTTAGTGAAGTGGTGGTGATAAAAATGATGTTAACAACTCCTTTTATTTGTTTTTTTAAAAAAGATTTTATTTATTCATTTGAGAGAGAATGCGCAAGCATGGGGGTGGGCAGAGGGAGAGGCAGACTCCCTGCTGAGCGAGAGGGGGTTGGATCCCAGGACCCTGAGACCATGACCTGAGCCTAAGACAGGTGTTCAGCTGACTGAGCTACCCAGGCACCCCTGATCTTTTACAAAGAGCCAGGTCTTGGGTCCTTCGATCCTCACAGTAGGACTGTTATGTCTGTTTTGCAAATAAAGAAACTGAGACTTAGCCACTAGCTACCATGGTGATTTAGATTTAAATTAAGGAAAATTAAATGGAGTTTAAGAATCAGTCTCCTACGACCAAGTAGCTACTGGGCAGCCCAGCAGTATGAGATTTCTTTCTTTCTTTCTTTTTTTTTTTTAAGATTTTATTTATTCATTTGAGAGAGACAGAAAGAGCACGAGCAGGGAGGAGAGGGGAAGGCAGGCTCCCCAGTGAGCAGGGAGCCAGACAAGCGACTCAGTCCCAGGACCCTGGGATCATGACCTGAGCTGAAGGCAGATGCTCAACCGACTGAGTCATCCAGGTGCCCCGAGTATGCCATTCCTGTAATTGCGGGAAGTCTGGTGGATGGTGCTAGCTTAGAGACATTTGCTCACATGGCCAAGATCACATCTCCCCTGGGGAAGATCCATATCCCAAATGGAGGTCTCCCTCTGGTACAGGTTGGGGTTGCTGTGTGTCTGGAAAGCAGGGCTCTGATTTGGTGATCACTCCACTACTGATTTCTGGCGTTCTCTCCGGAAATCATTTCATAAATTTTGGGAAGGTAGAGTGGAGGGTTGAAGGGCTTTAGCGTGGCCCTTCCATTCTTCCCCCTCCCATCTCGAGGCTCAGAGTGGATGAAGATGAGATGGAGAGCATTGCTGAGGTTCTTGAAATGGTGGAACCAAGTCATCAGGCTGTTGAAAGCTTTAGCTTTGGGTTGCTGCTTCCTTTAGTGACTGTAGCGTTGTCTCCATTTGCCCGTCCATCAGTGGAGGATTCGTTCGTTGAACAAATAAGATGCTGACCTCCAGCGGGTCCCGGGTTCTGTTTCAGGCTCCAGAACCCATACCCGCCTTCCGTTTGCGTCCAGGGATTGTTAGATTAGGTCATTTTTTGGCTTTGGGGACTTGAAGCTCCTTAAGAAAAGAGTGATATTTGGAATCCAGTATCAAAAAGAGGCCATCGACACCTGTCCCGTGGAGAGAGCTGTTGTGCAGCGGGGCCCTCGCCTACCGGGTGACCTCTCAGGCCCGACTCCCGGCACGCGGCCACAGGCCCCAGGGCGGCGAGGGGCGGGGCGGGGCGGGGCTGACGCCCGGGTACCCGCGGCGGCCGGCAGAGGGCAGCCAGGGAGCGCGCCCGGCGGCAGGGCCGAACCGCCCCCCCCAACCCCAGGTGAGTGTGGCTAAAGTGGGGCCACCCCTCGTCCGGGGCCCAGTCTCGGAGGGCCGGGGGTGAGGGTGTATGTCTGGCTCCCGGCGGGGCCCAGGCGGGCGCGCGGGACGGCTGTGGAGCTGCGGGGGACCCGGGAGCTCTCGCCTCGCGAGTGGGGGCGAGCCCCGGGGGCCGGCGGGGCGTTCCAGGCCCTGGCGCTGCACTCCCGTCCCCGCCGCGCCCGCCGCCCGTCTCTCCAGGAGCCCAGGCTGGACCCGAGGGGCCGCAGGCTGCGCCCCCAGCCCCGCAACGGCGTGCGCTCCGGGCTTGGCCTGCTGTCGGCCGGAGGCCGGCGGGGGAGCTCATGGTGCGCCCGGAGGTGGGGCGCCGCGGTGGGCGAGGCGGGGGCGGCCGGGTGGGGGAGGGGAGTGAGCGACGAGCGCGACTGCAGGCGCCAGGCGGCGCTGGGGTGAGCGTTCCTCGGGAGAGAGTCAACAAGTGCCGTGTTTACCGAGCGCCCGCCGCCGGCACGTGCGGCGACAGGGGCCCCAGTGTGGCCGAGCCGCTGCCCCTCTGCGCTCAACCTGCCCTCGGTGAGGATCCCACACTCCGGGCGATTGGCTTGGGGCGCCTCGATGGGCCCGGGCCTGAGCTGTTACCCGTCGTTAGGTGGTCGGGAGTGGGACTCCTGTGGCACGTGCGTGCCCAGGAGCGTGTGAGTGCGGGATGCGGGTATTTCTCACTAGCCAGACGGGATTCCTCTGGTTCACTCTGCCCACGTCTTTCAATGTGGGAATCCTGCCCTGGGTTTGTTTTCTCGCCCCCTGGAAAGCCACTTCCAGCCATCAGGCAGGCCCTCCTGTTTTTCCCAGGCAGAAGACTTGGAGAAGTGTTGAAATCCATCCAGGGTGCGTTGTTGCTTTCAGGATGCAGGCTCGGGGCTCATAGTGGTGCCCATGACACTTGCGCTGTTGGGGCAGAAGCCCCCTTTTTTGGGTTCAACAAGGGCTCTGCCCGGAGGTCTGGGATTTTTGTCCCCTGCCTGGCTTCTGGGAAGGCTGAGGACCTGATTTTCCCATTTCTGTGGTCTTTACTGCCGCCCCCGCCTGGGCCAATTCCTTCCCCTGATGTTGTTCTAGGGAGAAGTGTGATGCAGAAGGTGGAAACCCATCCTCAGTGAGATCAGGGCCAGGGGGATTCTGCTGAATGATCAGGTTTCACCTGTGCTGCTTCATGGGACTCTTTGATCTTCCTAGCAGCTGGGGGCTGGGGGAGCCAGGGGTGGCCCTGGGCACCCTGGTAAAGAGCATTGTCAGATCCAGGGCTATGGTCCAGTCTCTGCCCCTTCTCTTCCCTCCCCTCCACCTTGAGCGAATGTGCTCTTCCCTGGGTCTCCATGCCCCTCATCCTCCTGCCTGTGACATCCACTTGCCCTCTCATCTCATGGGTGGGGGCGGGGAGGAATCATGCATCAGAGGCCTAGGCTTCATTTCTTCTTTTCTCTCACTGTCACATTTTCCAGACAAGTGCTCTGCACCTGGTGCTGGCCTCTCAGTTCCAAGCCGCCCTTCTTAATCCTCCGCAGCCTGGTGCAGCCCAGCCCCATCCCGCTCTGCTGGAACTGCTTTCCTGAAAGTCATCTTGTTTCCAAACACTGCTTCCTTCCGCCTGGGGAGCAGACCCTGTGTGCATGCAGTCTGCTTTGCTGTGATTTCTAGGGTGTCCTGCTCTCCTTGTTTGGTTCTTCTCCATTGTTCTTTCTCTTTGGACCCCCCTCCATAGCGGGATGTTTTTTTGGGTGCTGTGTTTAGCTTCCCAGAAGCTTTCTTCAGCAGCCCCATGGGGCATTCTAGCTTCTAGCACCAGTCCTGGGACCCTTTGGATGCTCCAGTGACCCCCAAACTTGGTGCATTTGTGTCTGGCCTCCTCCTCCCAGGAAGCTGCTCTCACTTGCTACTCAGGAATGGGGTTCCCTCCTCCATTATATTCCCTTCTCCCTGAAGTATGTCTGCCTCTCGCTGCCCCCCTGTGAACCAGCTACCACGGCAGGCCTTGAATATCTCGGGCCAGGCTCCAAGGCCCTTTAGTGGGTCTCTCTGATAACCAGCATCCAGTCCGGCCTCTGCGGTCCATCTTCTGCGTCACCTGTAGACGGATGGTCCCTGACTCCTGCTTTCGCCCTGTGGCTGACCCTCCTCCCTCAGCAATCTTCAGAGGCTCCGCATTCCTCCCACACAAAGCCATTCCTCCCACACAAAGCTGATCCCTTCCTCCCAGAGTTGAAGTCTCCTCCTTCATGGGCCCTCACTCTGCTCAACCAATTGCCAGGCCTGTAACTTCTTTCCTCCCTACCATGGTCAGCCCTTTTGTCCTAACCCTCCGGGATCCCCGCTGAGTCCTTTGGCCTTGGGAGAGCTTGGTGACTCCTCTGGCTTTCCCTCTTCATCACACCTGTGGTGCAGCTCTCTGCTGCTGATCTCTGGCTCTTTGGGCCCCTGAGACCTGTTCCCTTTCTCCTGGATCCCCAGGACCCAAGCTCCTGCAAGCACTCGAGAAAGGACTTCCCAGCCCCAAACATCTGGGCATACCTCCCTGTTATCCTTCAGAGTCTGGCTGAAACCACACCTCTGGCCTAGACTCTTCCAGCCTTCTGGATTGCCATCTGTCCACACCTCCTCTGAGTTATGGATGGATTCATTACAGTCTGGGCCACCCAACTGAATGCTTTGTTCTCTGCCATCAGCCTCCAGTTGTATTGCGGGTGTGAGAGAGGATTTTCTGGCCCCACGCCACAGCGGCTGTTTACTGAGTGGTCATTAGGAGTGGAGCAGGGTGCTGATCTTTCCCGTGTGTGTGTGTGTGTGTGTGTGTGTGTGTGTGTGTGAGTGAGAGAGAGAGAGAGAGAGAGAGAGATCCAGTGCCCAGAGGGGTGGGTCCTTCAATTCTGCCATCATTGTCTCTTCCTGCCCATGAGGACACCAACCCAGAGAGCCTGAGCGACTTGCCTTCATCACACAGCTTGTGGGTGGGCAGGGCAGAGGCTGGAACTCCAGTTGGCCTGACTTCCAAGATGTTTCCAGTGCTAGGATTTGCCATTTGGGGAAGCGTGTGCTTCCGTCCAAGGAGTCTTCTTTGTCCTCTTGGCACCTGGCCCAGGTGCGTGGGCTGTGCCCGTGGCGTGGTCAGCTGGTTGCTTTGGGACTCCAGGAAAAGACTTTGTAACAGAACAGATGGTTAATGGCGGGGCAAATGACTCAGGAAGGCTGTGACATCAGCCCTGAGGCCCTAGAAACAGGACGGCTGTGTGTGTGTCTTAAGTAAAAGTTGTGGTACAGAGAACCCTGCAGGGCCCTCTGGTAACTAGGGTCATATCTGTCCCCTAAGGCACTTTTACCTTTTTTTTTTTTTTTTTTTGGTCAAGAAAATCAACCCCCACCCACCCAAACTGTACCGCCTTCAACCTTCAACAGAAGAAGTTTCCTGGTCCTTCCTCCCCTCTGCAGGTCACTGTCATATGAAAATGAGTTCCAGCTGTGAAGTACGGTTGCCATGGCAACCACTAGCGTGAGGCCCTGAGTCTCTTGCTCCTAGGTCTCTGTACTGTAAGCTCTGAGGGGCTTTTTTCCATCTCTGTCGCCTAAAAACACAAAATACTATGCTTCGCTCTTTTCTTTTGCATAAACATTAAAAAATATCGTGTTTCTTGGGCAGTGGTTGTTGGGCGCTGTCGCTGGACTGCTGGCACGTGCCGTTAATAATGACTCTAGAACGTTTAGGCCATATTTTGAGTGAAGGCCATTGCGCCGTGTCTTCAGTGACTGGAGAGGCCGGAGTGGGGGTAGTGGTTTGGTGTGGTGGGGACAGACTTTTTGGTGCCACTCTGCTCCCCTGGGAGGTGGCAAGATTGCCTTCAGTCGCTGCCCCCTTCTGTGTTAGAGCCTTGCTAGGCTCTCCTGGGGGTTGGGCCTCCCAAAGCAGAGTGCATCAAGGGAGCTGAGAGAGGGTGCCTTTGGCAGTGGTCGGAGCTCCTGACACTAAGATGCTGTTCCCTCATTTCATCCTCATCCAGGTGAAGGGCAAAGTACTTTTATTATCCCCATTTTATTTGGTTTTTATTTTTTATTTATTTATTTTTAAAAGACTTTATTTATTTATTTGACAGAGATCACAAGTAGGCAGAGAGGCAGGCAGGGAGAGAGGGGGGAAACAGGCTCCCTGCAGCAGGGAGCCTGATGCGGGGCTCTATCCCAGGACCCTTAACCATCTGAGCCACCCAGGTGCCCCATCCCCATTTTTTTTTTTCCCCATCCCCATTTTATAGGTAAGGAAATTTATGTGTTGAGAAGCGAAGCGCTTGCCCGAGGACACATAGCAGTGGTCCTAGAAGATGTGGCCCCTGTGGCCAGTGCCCTTTACTTGGGTGGCCCGAGGAAGGACAGTGTTTAAAGACTGAAAGGGTGAATTGGCGAGGTAGGGTATGTTGGCTTTCTCAAGACTGAGGCTTAAAGTGGTGGTTTTCCACTTTTTATTTATTTATTTTTTCAGTGTACCTTTATTTTTTAATTTTTTAAAAAGATTTTATTTATTTATTTGACAGAGAGAGAGATCTCAAGTAGACAGAGAGGCAGGCAGAGAGAGAGGAGAAAGCAGGCTCCCTGCTGAGCAGAGAGCCCGATGCGGGGCTCGATTCCTGGACCCCGGGACCATGACTTGAGCCGGAGGCAGAGGCTTTAACCCACTGAGCCACCCAGGCACCCCAGTTTGCCAGTTTTTATGTTTTAAGGGCAAAAGGCTGTGGTGAAAAGGCACGTAATTGAATTGTTTGTAACAGCGCTGTTTGTAATCGCCAAAACACTGGAAATCACCCAACTGCAGTAGGATGGACAAATAAACTGGGGGGAAATACACACGCTAGAACACTCGGCTACAGCAAGGATGACCCATTTACAGGAACACGGAACATGGATGTATCACACAAACTGTATGATTGAGTCTCTTTAGCTGTTCCACCACCAGTGAATATTCAGACTCTACAGTTACTCGTGACTCCAAACTGCCATGAAGACTGTTCCAGAACTTTCCGCCTGTGCACACATGCCGGGGTTTCCTTAGGGCAGATCCTGAGAAACAGAATCCTTAGGTCATAGGGCAGATGCATTTTTTATTTTAACAAATTGATTCCACGTGACATTCTAAGCCTCAGATCCCACAGCTTTATCAACCTGGTCCCTGTGAAATTTCCTCTGGTTGGTTTTGGCCCCACAGAGGTTGGTCTCTCTGGCATACTGTGCCCTGGCTTTGTCCCATGGCTCTTCCTTCCTACTCACACCATCACCCAACAACGAGATGGGCTGCCCTGCTCACTTCCAAGCACAGGCCAATCGGACACTCCTCCCGGCTACTCCGTGAGGGGACTCTTGGGTGGGGAGGATGCCCTTTTAAATCCAAGACACTGCATTTCTAGGAATCAGGATGTATCCTCGGTGAATGAGAAGGGGATTGAGGGCAAGCAAAAGGGCACTTTATAAACTCCAGCATCAGCCCAGCCGCTCGGATGGCCAGATCTAAAGAAGAAAACGGCCAGTACGTTGCTGGCTTGCGCACAGCAGCATGAGTCAGGCTGGACTGGACAGTGACGATCACTCACCCTCCTCGCCAGGCAGACACACTGTAACTTCGTAACACTGCCCACAGCCGTCGCGGCGTCCCCCAGCTGTTGGGCTGCCGTGGTGTACTAAGTGCTTTTACATAAGGTGCTCACCATGTAACTCTGGTCTTACATAAGGTGCTCTGGTATTTTTAGCAACATGCAGCTCCGTATGAAAGGAGATGCTCTCCCATTGAATGCCGCTCCCTTTCTAGGCTGGCCTGGCCGTCAGAGGAGTGAGGATGTCTGTGCTGAGGACAGTAGCACCTGCCAGATTCTGCAATTTCTCCAGGTCCACCTGACACCCCACAACCGACAGAAAGGGATGCACATCACCTCGATTGCCCCCAGTCATCACAGCAGCAAGAAAAAGGCCATTACACTGACTTGGCCGATTCCCTACCAGCCACATCCGAGCTTAGCGAGTGCTCCCCAAACCCAACAGAGTGGAGGGGGACAGGAGGAAACCAGAGCTGATCTGGCCCTGCTTCCACATGCCCAGAGATGGCCCCCCAGAACCTGCGCATCCAGCCTTGTGTCACCTCTCAACTGTCACCAGAAGTCCAAGGTTCCAGGTAGAGTGAAGTCAAAGGGGTGGCATGTCTGTATTCATGTCTTGAGTCTAAGGTCACTGCTGCCTTTACTCTGGTTTTGCTAAATCTTTTCGTCATTGTTGTTTTGTTTGTCAGAGAGAGCAGGTGCACAGGTAAGGGTGCAGCCGGCAGAGGGAGAAGCAGGGTCCCCGCTAAGTGAGGAACCCGATGAGGGACTTGAACCCGGGACCCTGGGATCATGACCTGAGCCAAAGGCAGGTGCTTAACTCACTGAACCACCCAGGCGTCCTGTTGCTAAGTTTTGAAGTATGACACACATACAGAGAAGTACACATAACAAAATTGATGAATTTTCACAATATGAACACACATGTGACCAACACCCAGATAAAGAAAACATAACATTACCAGCCTCCTAGGAGCCTTCCTTATGCCTCCAGGAACCTATGACACCGACTTCCAACACCTTCTATTTGTTTTGCCTTTTCTGCACTTTATATAAATGGAATCGTATGGTACCAGGTATGAGTAGCTGGGAGTGGTGGCCGATTGGAAGTGAGCAGGGCAGCCCATCTCGTTGTTGGGTGATGGTGTGAGTAGGAAGGAAGAGCCATGGGGCAAAGCCAGGGCACAGTATGCCAGAGAGACCAACCTGCGGGGCCAAAACCAACCAGAGGAAATTTCACGGGGACCAGGTTGATAAAGCTGTGGGATCTGAGGCTTAGAAAGGAATGTCACGTGAACATCAATTTGTTAAAATAAAAAATGCATCTGCCCTATGACCTAAGGATTCTGTTTCTCAGGATCTGCCCTAAGGAAACCCCGGCATGTGTGCACAGGCGGAAAGTTCTGGAACAGTCTTCATGGCAGTTTGGAGTCACGAATAACCACAGTCTGAACATTCACAGGTGGTAGAACAGCTAAAGAAACTCAAATGTTCATACCCAGCAGTACTGTGCAGCTTTGAAAAAGAAGTAGTTAGAGTCACCTGGGTATCTTAGTTAAGCATCTTCTTTTGGCTCCGGTCATGATTTCAGGGTCCTGGGATCGAACCCCGTGTGGGCTCTCTGCTCAGCGGGGAGTCTGCTTCTTCCTCTCCTTCTGCCCCTCCTCCTGCTTGTATGGGCTCTCATTCTCTCAAATAAATAAAACCTTTTTTTAAAAAAGGAAAATAATTAGATCTTTATATAACAATATAGATGAAGGGCCCCTGGGTGGCTTAGTCAGTTAAGCGTCCAACTCTTGATTTCAGCCAAGGTCGTGATCTTTTAGAGTTGTGAAATCAAGCCCCAAGTTAGGCTCCACATTGGGCATGGAGCCTGGTTAAGATTCTCTCTCTCTCCCTCTTCCCTGCCCCCCAAAACAAAACTATATATATGAATATATGTATATATATATATGAAATAATATAGATGAATCTCTAAGACTATAGGGGGAAGAAAGCCAAGTTTCAAAGTGGTAAATAGATTATGATGCTATTTGTAGAAATATATACACATAGTCCTTTATACTTTGTATATATGCAGCACACATCTATATGTAAAAGCATATAAAATGGTCTAGAAAAATATGTTCCAAATAATAATAAAAGATGTTATCTCCAGGGAAGGGAGAAGGGGACCAGATTTGTGTGTGGGGAGGGGTGGGGATGATCAAAAGGAAATGTATCCTTCTCTGAGATTTAAAATATTTTAAATTATATTTAAATTGATAAGTTAATTCATATATCTCAAATAATTCACTCATTTTAAGTATACAATCTATTTAAATCCATAAAAGGAAAAGTACTTATATAATTAGAGGTTAATACTAGTCTAACCCCCTTTGTGATAGGAGACTTTCCTCAGTGCATCTCTGAGCACTGATGGACCGTGACATGCTCACTGTTTAATGCTTGGCTTTTTTTTCTTTTTTTAAGATTTTATTAATTTATTTGAGAGAGAGAGAGAAAGCATGAGAAGGGGGAGGGTCAGAGGGAGAAGCAGACTCCTGCCCTGTGGGACTCGATCCCGGGACTCCAGGATCATGACCTGAGCCGAAGGCAGTTGCTTAACCCACTGAGCCACCCAGCGCCCCTAGTGCTTGGCTTTTAAGGGCAGCTGGCATAGGTGGAAAGTCTTCCATTGTTTGAACTGAGGTAGCCTCTTCGTTGCTCTGCCTCTGAATCTGTCCCTTTGGAGCCATTTCAAATCAGCCTTTTCCATGGGCTGGGATTTTCACTGGTGCAAGATCCCTGTCATGCCCACCTGTTCTGGGGAGAAATACTCCCCTCTTAAAGGAGTTCCTTGTAGAGTCTGTAGGGTCCCAGGGATCACGCCTTCCAGATCCCAGACTGTGCTGGGCACCTGGCTCGAAGCTGTCCTAAAGTTGTGCAGATCAGGACCCTCCGCCCTGATGTTGTTTGCCCATGACCTAACACTTTTTCAAAGTAAGAGTCTTTTGAATTATAAAAATAACTCACATTCCCTGTGGAAATTTAGAAAACACACAGAAACACAAGAAAATAAAAGCCATTGATTCTCAACCCCCAGAGATAACTGTTGTTTAACTGTTTTAAAATTGAGATCATTCTATATAAATGATTTTATAACCTGGATTTTATTTAACATGTTTGCTTATCTGTAAGAATGATGACTGACATATATGTAACACACTTTTGTCTTAGTTCATGTTTTTTAAATTATTTTTATGTTTATTTTTTTTAGGATTTATTTGAGAGAGAACATGTACATGCACTTGCATGTATACAAGAAGGGGAAGGGGTAGAGGGAGGGGCAGAGGGAGAGAATCTCCAGCAGATTCCCGGGTGAGCACAGAGCTGACATGGGGCTTAGTCCCACGACCTCGAGGTCATGACCTGATCCAAAATCAAGAGTCGGACTGACCGAGCCACTTAGGTGCATCTGTTTTTTAATTTTTAAAAAAATACTATATTTAGGGGCATCTGGGTGGCTCAGTCATTAAGCAGCTGCCTTCGGCTTGGGTCACGGTCCCAGGGTCCTGGGATCAAGCCCCGCATCGGGCTCCCTGCTCAACAGGAAGCCTGCTTCTCCCCTCCCACTGCCTCTGCTTGTGTTTCCTCTCGCTGTGTCTCTCTCTCTGTCAAATAAATAAATACAATCTTAATAAATAAAAATTATATTTATTTGAGAGAGATATTGAGAGAGACAGAGAGGGATGATAAGCACGAGCAGGAGATAGGGACAGAGAGAGAGGACAAGACAGGCTCCCCACTGAGCAGGGAGCCCGATGAGGGACTCAATCCCAGGACTGTGGGATCATGACCTGAGTCAAAGGCAGATGCAAACTGACTGAGCCACCCAGGCGCCCTGCCCCGGGATCTTTTTTTTTTTTTTTTTTAAGCATTTCTTTTCTTTCTTTCTTTTTTTTTCTTAAGATTTTATTTATTTATTTGACAGACAGAGATCACAGGTAGGCAGAGAGGCAGGCAGAGAGAGAGAGGAGGGAGCAGGCTGAGCAGAGAGCCTGATGTGGGGCTGGATCCCAGGACCCTGGGATCATGACCGGAGCTGAAGGCAGAGGCTTTAACCCACTGAGCCACCCAGGTGCCACTTAAACATTTATTTTCAATTGGATATGTTGGAATATAAGAAGTTACTGACTTAAAAAAAATTATTGTGAAATGTATGTACACAAGAACATATAAAACATATGTGTACAATTTAAAGAAGAATAATGAAACCGACGTCTGCCTACCTAGCTTAAGAAATAGAGCACCGCTAGCCCTTTAGAATTGCTTTTCTATCTCTCCTTAAATGGCTCTCCCTCTTTCCCACCCCCAGGGGACGCACTAACCTGGATTTTGTTATAATTATTAACCTTCTGTCCTTCATAGCTTCACCATGCGGGTTTATATCCTTCAACGATATGTTGTCGGATTTTTGTATGCTTTTGAGGTATTGGCAGTGGACTCAGGCCGGGTCCGTTTTTAAACGGATACGTGTGTGTACATGCTGTTGACATTCGCCTGCTGTCACGTGTGGCTAATACCCAGTTTATTTCTCCCTGCCACTTGTTGATGGGCATTTGGGTCGTTTCTGCTTTTCTCTGCTATCACCAACATCCTCTCCATGTGTAAATTTCTGTAGGGTGTTTACTTGGGAGTTGAATTACAAGGCCATAGGCCCGTGTGCTCCTTCACCTCCTGTCCTTTCGAAGCCACATGCGCTCCCCGAAGCCCTGGACCAAAGCGTTGGTTGCTTGGCGTCTTCACCAGTCCTTGGTATCATCCACTCTCTTCGTTTTCGTCGGTCTGGTGAGTAGAAACTGGTGTCTTACTGTGGTTTAAATTGGTGTTTCAAGGGGCGCCTGGCTGGCTTGGTTGGTGGAGCGTGTGACTTTTGATCTTGGGGTTGTGAGTTTGAGCCCCACATTGGGTGTAGAGATTATCTAAAAAAATAAAATCTTGGGGCGCCTGAGTGGCTCAGTCGGTTAAGCATCTGACTCTTGATTTCAGCTTAGGTCATGATCTCAGGGTCCTGAGATCGAGCCCCCAATCGAGCTCCATCCTGGGCCTGGAGTCTGCTTGAGATTCTCTCCCCCTCCCCCTCTGCTGCTAACCACTTCCTGCACTCATGCTTTCTGTCTCTCTCTTTAAAAAAAAAAAGTAATAATAATAAAATCTTTTTAAAAATTGGCATTTTGATAATTACAGCTAAGACTGAGGATGAGCGATTTGTGCTTCCTCATTTATGCACCTATACTTTTCTTTATCTATTTCTTTCCTATTTGACTTTTTGTCTCTTCCCTCCCCCTCCTCCAGGTGGTGCCCTATTAGATTATTACTGATTCAGAAAAAAAATATTGGATTCACAAGTGATCCTCCCACATTCACATTCTGGTCCTAATTCTTTGTTTATTATGTGTAATAAACACTTCTCCCAGCTTATGGCTAGCTTTTTCACTATCTTAATTGCATCTTTTCTTTTTCTTTTTGAAGATTTTATTTATTTATTTATTTGTCAGAGAGAAAGAAGAGCACAAGCAGGGGGAGAAGCAGGCTCCCCTGAGCAGAGAGCCTGATGTGGGGTTCGATACCAGGACCCTGGGATCATGACCTGAGCCAAAGGCAGAGGCTTTAACCCACTGAGCCACCCAGGCGTCCCCTACTTTTTCTTTTTTTGATACATTTTATTTTTTATTTATTTTTTATTTCTGCATCTGTTTTGAGAGCGAGGGAGGGGGACTCCCTCAGAATCAGCCACTGTTTGGATTTGTTTCCACCATGGACCAATTTTGCCTGTGCTAGAACTTCTTATGAATAGAATCATACAGTATGTACTCTTGTATCAAAGGCTTCTTTTTGTTTTAAAGATGTTATTTCTTTGGCACAAAGAGAGACACAGCGAAACAAGCAGGGGACACAAGGAACACAGGGAACACAAGTAGGGGGAGCGGGAGAGGGAGGAGCAGGCTTCCCACCAAGCAGGGAGCCTGATGTGGGCTCGATCCCAGGACCCCGGGGTCATGACCTGAGCCGAAGGCAGACGCTCATTGAGTGAGCCACGCAGGTGCCCCTTGTCAAAGACTTCTTCCTCTCTCACTTGACATAATTTCTTGATACTTGTCATTGGTATGTGCTTCGTTTTGATTGCTGTCATGCTCCATTATATGGATATGTACCATTTACTTACCTGCTAGCCTATGGATAGACTCCTGGGCTGCTTTGAGTTTTTTGGCTGTTGTAAACAGAGCAACCCTGAGTTCCTTGTTGACATACGTTTTCAGGTGCCTTATGTACATTATTTCTCTTACATGTTTTACTTCTGTAGGGAGTAGTAGAATTGCTGGGTCATAGGTTAGGCCTAACTTTTTTTTTTTTTTTAATAGCATAAGATCCATTCAGAAAACTATTCACATCCAAAGTACACTGCTTGAGTAATTTTCGAAAGTGTACGCTGTCATGTAGCCATCACCCAGGTCAGGGGGTGGGATCTGGGCCCACACTGGGCCGGTCAGCTGGGCTGCCATGCTGGGATCTGACACTGTGCTGAGTCAAGCAATCAAGGAAACTAGTGGAGTCACTGTCTTTGCAGCGTTGCTGAAGAGACTTTGCGGCCTGGCCCCTTGCCGCTACTAGAGTTCCTGTTTTTTTCCCACATCAGCACCTTCAGCCTTGCCATCGGTTCTGAGCTAGGAGGTATCCCTCTGGTGAATTCCTCTGTGCTCATGTCAGCCTGCCCTGGCTTCTGTTGCTTGCAGCCAAACCGCTAGCCCCCAGATTTTAGTGGATTGCACCCCTCGTCTTGCTAGAACTGTCTTAGCAGTGGAATCTGCTTTTAACCAATCCCTGAATTTTTTTTTTAAGATTTTATTTATTTATTTGACAGATAGAGATCACAAGTATGCAGAGAGGCAGGCAGAGAGAGAGAGGAGGAAGCAGGCTCCCCGCCAAGCAGAGAGCCCAATGTGGGGCAGGATCCCAGGACCCTGGGATCATGACCTGAGCCGAAGGCAGAGGCTTTAACCCACTGAGCCACCCAGGTGCCCCAATCCCTGAATTTTTATATGACCCCATTTGAACCCTTGAACTCCTGGGCTAACAAAGTGAGCTCTCAGACAGGTAAAGTAAGTACCTAATTAAAAAGTTGGTGGCAAAACTACTTCAAACGTTTGGGCTTGGCAACTCTGTGTTTTGTTTTGTTTTGTTTTCTTTCCCCTCTAACTTTAAATTTAGTTTGGAGTTTTGGAACAGTTTTTTCTCGGTCCCTGGTGGGAAGTTAATGGAAAACGCTGGCTTAATTTAGAAGATGAAATGTAGGAGTGCATATGATTTTCTGAACTTCATTTTTGGAAACCAGGTTCATTTCTCTTGCTCCTCCAAGTAGAGCACTTGGGGGGCCAGTGGAGAGGGTGCTCAGGGCGCTGATCAGAAGGTAGACCCAGAGTCGGGGTTCTTCCACACCATCCCTCAGGGACCGTTTGCCTAAGAAGGCTCAACGTCCAAATTGTTCTATTCTAAGTGGGGCCTCATTGAAAGTAAAAAAGGAAATGAAGTCATTTCTGGTTGCTCTTTTAATGTCATTAAATCACACCGATTAGTGACAGGAGATGACCCAGTTCCGACTGGTGTCTGAGTTGTCACAGTGCTTGGCCTCCTTAATGTCAGGGTCTGGGAAAGTGTTTGATCAAGGGGCAGGGGCCATGGGTGAAGTTTGCCAAAAAAGGTCAGAGACAAATGTGAAGTCCTTTCTAACCCCAAATGGTAAGACCCAGTCTAGCTATGTCTTGGGGCAGCTGCCCGCATTTACCGTTTCCATCCCAGGGCCTTTCTGGATGGCCGGTTCCTGCAGCCATCTCTTCCCACCAGTTCTAATTTTCGAGGCGCTTTTCCTCATTTGTGGAAGCCTCAGCTTTGGGATCTAATTATCCCAGCCTAGACGTGAAGAGCTTCCTCCTACTGTCTGGGCTTGTTAGGACCTTACACTTAAGACTTGAGCTCAGCAGAAACAGGACCTGGTTCTTCCCCACGTAGCCTCCCCCTCTCCCTCTAAAGGGTGCTGCCAGGTCCGTCACTCAGCTGCTTGGAGCATCTCTCTTGGCCTGAGCTGCAGGTAGCCATGGCGGTGGTGGGTTTGCCAAAGTCATTTTTGCAAGCTGAGTGTCCTATGAAGGCACCACACAGAAGATGGCTTTGACTTACGTAGTTGATGACAGTGATTTTCCAACAAATGGACATTAAGTCTCTTGTTTTCATGTTGCCAGTGTACTGTAATAATTTTCCAACAGTGGGGAGAGAAGCACCTCAGATAAAAGGAGCCTCCTCTCATCCCACACAAAATGGATCATGGGCTGGGATGGCCTCAGACTGCCTGTGAACCTGTCTTTGGATTTGGGTCCCATGGTGAACTGCATCGCCCTCGACAGGGTGACGGGGGATAACTTGGCAGGGGAGGGATCTTGGGAGCAAGCAGGCCTCATGTGGCATCTTAGTCGCCTTCGCAGAATTGAAACTTGGTGCCTGGGTCCCTCTCTGGGGTCCTCATGGAGAGGACAAGCCAAGGGAGCTGCCAGAATTCAGTTATGGACTGACCTCACTTTGCACAGGCCTGTCTGGAGCGTGGGTCGGGGAACTACTTAGGGTTTGAGAATTTGCCACCACGGGTCCCTGCCCTGGAGCAGCCTCACTGACCTCACTCTGAGTGCTGAGCTCTGTGGACTGACGAGGAACGTGGGCTCCTAGGGCGTCAGTGTTGGAGTCTGGGGCAGGTGTGTGTGATGGCCAGCATGCTGAGACAGCTTGGGAGCCGCTGCACTCGGAGGAGGGCTTGGTGGCAAGGAGGGCTGTGTGCTGGGGAGGCAGGGTTAGTGGGGGTGGGAAGGTAAGGCACCTCTCCAGAGGCTGGCGGGGGGTGGGCTATCCGCAGGAGGCTCACGGGCAGTCATAGGGTTCTGACACACAGGCGAGGCCAGCAGGGTGGTAGAGCTTCGGAAGCCGAGGGAGTGAGGCTTCAGCAGAGAGGAGGGTGGCCTGTAGCTGGCCCAGAGCCAGAAGTGCCCGGGGTCTGTAGGATGCGGTGGGGACCTAGCATAAGCAGCGCAGAAGCTGGATTGCTTCCTAGGTAAGGGGCAAGGGGCTCTGGGTTCAGACTTAGAGGTTTCATCCTGCCTCTAGCACTCCCTCCCTCTGTGGCCTTGAAAAGTTGCTTTGCCTCTCTGGACCTCAGTTGCCTCATCTGTAAAATGGAAACAGTGAGTCCCTGTGTTGCTGTCGTGAGGACGAAATGAGAAGTCTTGGACAAAGCATTTAGAACGATGCTTGGCATGTGGGTGAGGGTGATTCTTATTGCTAGTAACAAGTTCTGGGTTTGGCCTGTGGGGTGTCCTCTGGGCCTTGGACCTGCCTGCTGGTGGGGTTCCTACTCAGACACCAGTGCTCTATCGAATTCTGGAACCCACATACCTGCTCCCTTTCTGTGGAGCTGTGAGCTCAGTGAGTTTGATGTGTCTCTTAGTTTAATCTTCAGATTTCTGGTGGCATCTCCTCTTTCTGCTCTCTGCCTGGCCTCTGTTCTCTTTGATCCCTAAGTTTATTTGTTATTGTGTTTAGTCCCCAAGCTACCTCAAGCCCTCCTTGAAAGAGACAGTTATACATTTTGAATGGATGAGTATAACCTTAGATCATACCTTGAATCAGGGTAAGAATGTAAGGGGTAGGCTCTGCCTGCCCATGTCCCTGCCCACTTCTCTTTACCTGAGTTTGGGGGAATCAGTGGAGGCCCTAAGAAAGGTCAGTTGCTGGGAACCCCCGCCCCAAACCCACTGCAGAGAAACCCAGATTTTTCTGGCTGTGAAGATGCACTCTCAGGCCATGTTGGGTGTTGGTGAGAGGGTGGGTGGAGGAGGACAAAGACGAGCTCCCATGAAGCTCCATGCCTGGTACTGTGCAGGTGCCTAATCCGCTTTGGGCTTCTCCAGCAGCCAGAAGGCTGCCACTCGGGATCATTATCCCAGCTGTGGGACTGTAGAATTCTAGGGAGTTTATTCTGTAAGTCTGGAGGAGGGAGGTGGGTCTGCCATAGAATCAGTTTGGACCCAGTCGTGGGCCATATGAAGGACCAGATGGAAGACCTTCCCCAGGACTTCCTTGTGCTCCTCAAACTTGCCAAGACATATGTCTCAGTCATCTCTTGCCACAATATTGCTGCATAACCAACCACCCAAAACCCACCAGCATATGGCAGTAACTGGTTATTCCTCATCATGGGTCTTTGGCTTGGGTGGGGTCTGGCTGACCTAGGCTGCGCTCAGTGGGATTTGTTGACTTCACGCTGGGAGTGGGGTTTAGGTGTGTTCCATGTGTCTCTGATCATTTGGACCAGTGACCACCAAGGTATGTTTGTGTCATGGTGACAGGCAGGAGTACAAGAGGGCAAGCTCCGGGCACAAGCACATCTCAAGCCTTCTCTCACATCTTATCCGCCCACATCCCATCAGCCAGTCCCAGGCCATGTGGTCAGTCCCAAGCCAAGGGATAGGGAAGTACACTGCCCACCACGAGGCCATGGCAGAGTGTGGCTATCTTATACAATGACTGGAAGTAAAGAATTGACCCCAGTAACTCAGTCTACCTTGGGATGACTTTCATTCATTCACTCCGTAAATATTTTTCTGAAAGACTACAGTGTGCTGTCATTGTGCTGCCTCTGGGGATAGAGCAGTGAACAAAACAGTCCTGGTTCTTGCCTCATGGAACTTCTAGTGAGGGACACGCGCGCGCGCACGCACACACACACACGCGCGTGCACGCATGCAAGAGCTACTTCTGTTGTTAATCGTTTAATTACATTTGTAATCATCCCTACAAAGGAGAAGTAAAGGGCGCTGGGGGGCATGTGCAAAAGGGCCTGACCTAGTCCATGGATGAGGAGATGGTTGAGCTCAGAAATGAAGGGCAAGACTTAATCCGGCAAAGGATCCCTGATAAGACTTACAGCTGACTTCTCATCAGAGAGCATGAAAACCAGGAGGCAGTGGTGTGACAAAGTGCAAACACAAAAAAGACCGTCGACTAAGAATTCTACATCCAGAATCAAATCTATCCTTCAGAAGTGAAAGAGAAATTAAGACATCTCAGATAAATCAAAACTGAATTTGTTGCTGTCAGCCATGCCCTACAAGAAATACTAATGAGAGTCCTTCAGGCTGAAATGAAAGGACACCAGACAGGAACTCAAATCCACATGAAGAAATCGGGAGCACCTTTAAAGCTATAGATGTATTTTTTTGTAACTCCTTTCTTTTATCTGCATAAAGCAATAGTTATAAAACTGTGTTGACAGTGTGATAACATTAAGAGATGTAGTTTGCATAGCAATAACAGCACAAAGGAGGGGAGAGGAGACAGAGCTATATCATAGTGGAGTCTTTGTATGTTGTTGAAATTGATTTGCTATTAATCAGAGCTAGATCGTTTTAAGTTAAAATGTTAATTGTTATCTCCAGGACGACCACTAAGAAAATAATTTAAAAATATGTAGTAAAAGAGAACTAAAATGGTATGCTGGAAAATCCCTATTTAACATAAAAGAAGGCAGTCATGGAAGAATGTAGGAATAAAAAGACATGACATAGAGAAAACAAATAGCAAAATGGCATAAATCTTATCCATAATTGCATTAAGTGCAAATGGACTAAAAAGTCCAATAAAAGACAGGGATTAACCGAATGGATAATCCAACTCTACTGTCTCCGAGAAACACACTTTAGATTTAAAGATACACGTCAGGGGAAAGTAAGGGAGTAGAAGAAGATATACCACATTAGCAGTAACTAAGAGCTAGCTGAGGTGGCCATACTGATAGCAGAGAAAATGTTTAAGACAGAAATACTGACAAGAGACAAACAAGACATTTTGTAATGTGTGTACATTACTGTTAACTGATCAGGAAAACATGTCAATTATATATGCACCTAACAAGGGACCCGTGAAATACTCAAAGTGAAGACTAACAGAGATGAGGGGGAGAAGCAGACAATTCAACAGTCATAGTTGGAGACTTCAAGGTTCCAAAGTAATAGATGGACCGGGGCAGACCAGACCCACAAGGGAACACAGGGCTTGAACAACCCTGTCAACCAGGTAAGACTGACAGATGTCTACACAGCATGCCTCCCAACAAAAGCAGAGTCCACATTCTTCTCAACAGCTCAGAGAGTATGCTCCAGGAGATAACCGTATCCTGAAATAAGCCTCCTTATATTTCAAAGGATCAAAATCCTTCAAAGTATGTTCTCTGCATACAGTGGAATGAAATTAAAAATCAGTAACAAAAGGGAATTTGGAAAGTTCACAAACAAATGGAAAGTAAGCATGGCTATCTAGCCGATGGGTCCAAGAAGTTGTGAGAGAGATTCAAAAATACTTTGAGATGTATGAAAATGAAAATACGACATGCCCAAAGTTTTGGGATGCAACTGAAGCCGTGCTTAGGAGGAAATTTACATTAAAAGTGCCGTAATAAATTATTAATAAAGGAGAAAGACCTCAAATTAATAATCTTCCATCTTCAGAAACTGGAAGAAGAGCAAACTAAATCCTAAGTGAGCAGAAGGAAAGAAATAATAAAGATTAGAGCACAGATAAATGAAAGAGTAGAAAAGGCCATCTGTCACATGGTCCCATTTATATGAAATGTCCAGAATATGCAAATTCATAGAGAAAACAAGAGGATTAGTGGTTGTTGGGGGGTTGCTGAGGGGAGGGAAAATAGGGAGTGAGTGCTGGGAGGGGGTAGGCTAGCAGGGAGGATTTTGGTTTTATCTTCAGAGCAGTAGGAGGCTCCTGGAGGTTGGACCTAGAGAGTTCCATTTTGGGTTGCATTTTGAAGAGCTCTCTGTGACCTTGGAGGAGAATGGATTGGAGAGGGTCATCGGTGGGTTTGGGGAGGCCTCTGCATTTCAGGGAGGTAATTGTTCAAGGTTCCCCCCGCTAGATGGAGCCAGACCTCCCGGGCCACTGATTGGAACCCCCCTGGGTGTTCTTCATCAGCCCAGAGACTGGCTGAGATCTCCTGGCTTACCGTGTGGTCTGGGAACGGACCTCATATTCATCCAGCTAACGAGGGCTAGGTGGTTGCAAACAGTAGCCATTGAACAAAAAAGGGGTTTATTGCCAGGGCACTGGAGTATCTCATGGAAGCTCAGGCCTCTGGAAGGGCTGAATCAAGCCCATGGACCTGAGGGAAACACAGCAGCCCTCTCTCTGACTCGTGTTTGCTTCAGCCTCGTGTGACCTCTTGTTTCCCACCACACACGATCCTTTTCTTTCCTGGGTATCCACGTGGGGGAAGTGGACCCTCCACCAGCTCCTGGGTTTAAAGCTTACTCTTCCAGAAAGCAGTTGAGACTCAGCCCATTTCCCAGATTTTCAAGGGGAAGGACTTCAACATCCCTGCTTGCACGGAACGCACCCCGAGAGGGTCTGTTGGGCCCGAGGGGGCTGATCACAATGTAAATGCTGGGCTTCTACAGCGCCCCCACCCCCAAAGGCAGTTGGGCAGCCGTGGTAAGGCGGAGGAGGAGAAGGGTCATCGGATAAAGGCCAGGTTCTTTTATGGCAGGGTGCCCCCCCAAACCAGACACACACACTTGGGGTAACTCGCTGCCTAGGACTGGTCTGCCCCCAGGGGTAATCTACACGAGACCTTCTACTGTCACTTGAGCTGGTTTGCAGACTCATTCTTGATTGTCCATCTCCCCTACGCTTTTGGCCTTTACTTTCAGCCTCTGGCTGGGCTGGGAACGTTCCAGAATTTAGAATTAGTCTTGCCACCTTTGTGAATTCTGTCCGTTCCCCCAATAAAGAAAGACCTAACCGTTCCCCGCTGACCAAGGTGTTGAAAAGGACCCTGGTTATTGTCACTGTCTTGTTTTCACCTGCTGCTTGAAACTCAGTAGCACTGACTTCAGGTACCTCCAAACCCTGGTGATTGTGGAGTAAATGGGCCTCTGATTGCAGACGGGAGGCCACAGGAAGTGCGTGTTACATCCGGTGGGAGGTGTGCGTGGGGGTCGGCTGCCGGTGACCTCACACTGCCCCATGGTTTCCAGCCTCTGCTCATGCTCTTTACCTGGCCTGCAGGTAGTGCCTGGGGCCTGGAGCCCTGGTCCTTGGCACAAGGGGGAGGTGGCGGCTGCCAATTCCAGCCCCAAGGAGTGTGATTGATCTGCACGGTGCTTTTTCTCTGGCTGTGAGAAGCAGGGACTTGAAGTCCTTCAGTCAGGCGCGGTTCTCAGACACTGGGGTGGAGGGAAGGGAGGGACAAGGAAGGACTCTGCATACAGATGTTGGCTCCAAAGCCTCAACTCTTGTTGAATGCCTCCAGCATTTGTAGGAGGCCACGCAGTGTGGCATTTTCTTGCTCATGGCTTGGTGCTGGTTGCCCAGAATATTCTTTCCAGTGCTGATAATGATGCCGGTGGCATAAGCTGGGGGCTTACCGCTGATTAGCAGTCAGGAACCGCTCCATTTAGTCTCTGTTACAGCTGAACAAAGTAAGTAGGACAGATTGTTTTACATGCATTCAGTAGTTGGTAAAACCTCGGGCTGCCCGGCGAGGGGCGGGGTGGTGAGAGTCGTTTTTCTCCTGTACTTCCGTCACTGCTGGTCTGAGCTGGGACGAAAGGCCCAGCCTCTCCTCTCTAATCCCAGACTCTGTTCGCCGCAGGGCGTGGGGGTGATCCGAATTCTTTCGTTCTTCCTCGTTTTCCCTGGCTTCTGCCCATCTCTCCCTGTAGGCCTCCATCTGGCTCCATGAAGGAATCCAGATGCCCGCAGGAATATAGCTTTCTCTCTAGATCTGGAGTATAGACAACATGTAGAAATATGTCTTTGCCACAGAAACATAAAATAGATATTATATGTCAGATCTAGAAGAGGGTGTTTGCTGTGTACTTAGGTACATATGTTTGTGTCTGTGTGTATGTAATTAAATAGAAACCTGCAAAAGCAAGATCAGGAAAAATGTAGATTAACCAGAAGGTGAGAACCAGGGAGAGAGAATACACGCTCAGGCCAGAGAGCTGTGCATAGTGGGCTGCCTCTGAACCACAAATTTAGCTCTGAGCTTGTGAGTGGTCGGAGCAGGAAAACGATATTATTCGCACGGTCCATGTGGTCCAAAAGGAATAGGATACCAGTCACCAGGGGCTGCTCCAGGCCATTAGATCTAAGTTTCTTGCCTGCGTGGTCCTCTATGCGATCGCAAGTGGACAGAAAATATGGGGCATGGTGGCGTACTCCTGCTCCCGTGGGCAGATGTCACTGACCGCTCGTGGCCCTTGCCTGCAGAGGCCAGACAGAACCCTACCATCCTTCTAGCATGTGCTCTGGGCAGCCATTGCCGGGGCTGTGCCCACACTGGGCGTGATGGCGGTGTTGGAAGCCACGAGAGAGCCGTGAGCGGAGAGCCGCATGCTCGGGCTGAGCGCTGCCGAGGTGTGACAGAGGTGGGCCTATCCTGTGTGCACCGCAGATCCATTTGCTGTGAAAGCCCTCTGGGTACCAGTGACCTGTTGGGGTGAGAAGAGGGGATAAATGCATCTGCAAGGACATGGACACACCAGCAGTTCCTGACTCACTCCAGCCACTCACTCGTTCCCCAGGTGTTTAGCAAAGTGTGCCTGGCCCACCGTCCTCTCCCTTCTGGGGCCTGTCACCACCTCCGAGATGCCCTCCTTGACTTCCTCTACTTTGGAGCTCATAAACCGTGCACTTTTCTCTCAGAGCCCCCATCACAGCTGGTACCGATGCATTTCTTTGCGCTGATTTGTTTGGTGGCTCTGTTGCCCTCCAAGACACGAGCTCCAAGGCAGGGACGGGGTGTGTCTTGCTCATGCCCCCTCCTATGCCAGCATAGGCTCGGTACGTCTTGTAGGTGCCTGGTGCAACTGTGGCGTGAATGAGTGAAAGCACAAGGTGAAGCAGGTGTAGGCTTTTCCTGGTGAAGACCGGCATAAGGGAGCCAAAGCCCAGCCCTGAGGGGGGATGGGGACAGTGTCAGAGGGGACAGGGAGATCAAGGAAGGCTTCAGGGTGTAGTCCCCCTGGCTGAGTCTGCAAGGATGAGGTAGAGGGGAGGGTCATCCACGGCCCGGGGGCAGGGAGCTGAGGCACAGATGCAGCGCTGGAGGAGGGAAGGGCCAGGATTACTTTGGGGTGCTGTAAGGGCAGTGGCGGGGGTGGGGTGGGGAGCTAGCTGCTGGAGCTGTGCGGAAAGGCGACTGGGGCAGCAGAGGGGAGGGCAGCAGGTTTGTGGGTGGAGCAGGGATGGGGTGGGGGAGGGACCTCAGGCAGGAAGGGGCAGAGGGGAGGAGGGCTGGGGAGATCACACCCAAGTGGATGCAGGAACAGTGGAGGTAGCCTTTGCTCTTCAGTCTTTACATCCTGCTTCTCCTGTGCCTGTCAGTCCTTGGGGACCCCCCTCCGGCAGGCTCTGGCTCTCCAGACCCCAGCGCAGCCCTGGCCATGCCTGCCACCCCCGCTGGCCTGGCCCCGCTCTCTGGAGGCTCTTTGTGCCTCTGGTTCACTGCATAATTCTGTTGCCCACACATCCAATTTTATCTTATCTATTGCTTTTAAAGATTTTTTAAAAAATTACTCATTTGAGGGAAAGAGTGCGTGAGTGAGAACATGAGGGGGCGGGTGGAGAGAAAGGGAGAAAAAGACTCCCCGCTGACCCGCTGAGCAGGGGGCCCAACACGGGACTCAGTCCCAGGACCCTGGGATCATGACCTGAGTCGAAGGGAGACGCCTAACGACTGAGCCACCTGCCCCCCCCCATTTCTAGTTTTAAAATGGAATATGTACTGATCATATTTGTAGCATTTTTTTTAAGATTATTTATTTATTTATTTGACAGAGGCAGAGATCACAAGTAGGCGGAGAGGCAGGCAGAGAGAGAGGAGGAAGCAGGCTTCCCACCGAGCAGAGAGCCCGACATGGGGCTCGATCACAGGACCCTGAGATCATGATCTGAGCCAAAAGCAGAGGCTTAACCCACTGAGCCACCCAGGTGCCCCTGTAGCATGTTTTCTTGCACATGGCTTTTTTAAAATGCCTTTATTTTCCAGGAACAGATTTATTTTACTCATTTCCCCCTCTTCTGCTTTTTAAGGTGTTTTTCAGTCACTTACATAAGGAACTTTTATTTCTCATTTATATTAAGTATCACATTACCCTCTTTCATATACGAGTCACTCACTTTGTCCCTTTCAGCCTCCTTCTTGCAAATCTTACCTATGGATTCATGAAACAGTTGGGTTCCTACTTTCATGCTCAAGCCTGTTCGGTGAGGTTTTGACTAGAAAGTGTGCGGACGCAGCAGTGACGGGGCCTTTTTGCTTGGGATTCCCACATTGCAGGATGATGCTGGATTGAGAGAGGCCAGAGGGGGCACACAGTCCCCACAGGTTAGTATGGAAGGTTCTCAAGTCAGCATGCAAGACTTACTTCCTTACCATTTGTTCTAGCTGCACTAGTCTGGTTGCCCTGGCAAATCTGGGGTTGGACGATGGAGCCTGGCAGGTGAGCCAGAGTCTGGGAAGATCTGGGACAGCCTCACATAGCCCTGCGGCGTGCAGAGTGGGTGAACCTCCTGTAGTGGCTTGGGTGGATCCCGAGGGAACAGTTCAGTCATGGGGACAGATGAAGGCTGCCGCACCATCCAGGGGCCAGGGAAGAAGCCCACGGTGGGGTGGGGGGCTTCCTCTGGGCATGCGGCTGCTGCAAAGGGCCCAAGTAGGCCTGGGAATGAACCCTGGGCATTTCAATGGGAAGCAGCCACTGCCCTGGCATGTTCAGACTAGATTGCTGCTGGCACAGCCCTCCACGGGGGCCGGTGATCTCTGGAGCAGGAAGCTCCCTTCTAGGACATTTCTGTAAACATGTCAAGCTCGCTCAAATTTGCGTATACGTTTCCACTCCTTCTCATTCGTGGAGAGGTGCTTTACTCAGGACTCGTGATTACAGCTGACAAAGACCTGACTTAAACCAGCTTGAGCATAAAAGAGACTCTGTGGACCTGGCAACTTGGAATCAGAGTAGTGGTTCAGGCATGGCTGGATCCAGCGACTGACGATGCCATCTGGGTTATTTACCTCCATCTCTCAGCTCAGCTTGTTTTCATCCTTAGGCTGTGGTGGCAAGATGGCCACGGTCATCCCAAGCCAACATTGTCCTCACAGCTTACTCTCACCGGGAAAGAGTGTGTTTCTCAGTAACTCTTGTGAGAACCCTGGGGGAGGACCCACAGGCCCACCCAGTCCTGTCCCAGTCACTGTGCTCAAGGGGTGGGGATATTCTATTTGGTTGGGCCCAGTCACGTTCACCCTGAGGGGGGAACGTGGGGCCATATAGTGTCTGTGCGGACCCCTCCCCCAAGGACTTGTGGGCATGATTTCCTTGGCCTGGAGGAGGACTCATGCACAAAGACAGGAATGCTGGACAGACGAAATGTATGCCTGGGCCAGCCTCTGCCCACCTTCAGGATGAAGGACCAGCTGGTTCCCAGTGTACCTGGGGATGCGGCGGCCGCTTCCCACAGACTCAGAGACAGCTGTGTCCCGTCCTCCTGTGTGATATCACCAATGTCACTTTATCAGCATTCGCTGACATTGTTAGCTATGGGAGCTTTCCTTGAAATGAAACCTTCCCTGAAAGTCCAATATAGGAAGCAGAGGGGCGCCGTGTTGCTCTGGGTTGGGTTGGAACGCACTCTCTGTATTCCCTCCGTCCTCCATCAGCAGCCCTGAAGAGGTGGTGTGACACCCCAGGGCTCCTTGGAACCCGGTTTGAGAACCTCTTCATGATGCTATCCAACCATCCCTTTCAGTGGCATCTGCTTTTGTTCTCCATGAGGGATAGATTGCTAGACATGGTGTTTTTTCTTATCAAGATAGCCTTTTTTCCTGTTGTTAACTTGCTTGCACTATGAAAAGGTCAAAAAGGAGATCCTCGTCATCTTCCCACTGTAGGCAGGTGTCAGCGTGTATGGGCCGCTGGCTGCACAGGGGCTCACTCCGTATCCTTGTCTTCCTCAAGCTGTATTTGGGAGGCTGTTCCGTTTATGGCATTAGTCAAGTTATCTATTTCTCAGTTTACCTTTTTCTTGGGGAAACATACCCATACTTATGAGATGTCTCATGCATGACACTATCTAGAACAAGTTTTTTTTGTTTGTTTGTTTTTAAAGATTTTATTTATTTGACAGAGAGATAGAGCACAAGCAGGGGGAGCAGGAGAGAGAGAGGGAGACACAGGCTCCCTGCTGAGCAGGGAGCCCGATGTGGGGCTCCATCCCAGGACCCTGGGATCATGACCTGAGCCAAAGCCAGATGCTTCACTGATTGAGCCGCCCAGGTGCCCCTAGAATGCATATTTTGGCTACCTTTCGACGAAAGGTACCCTTTCTAACAAGAACAACAACAAAAAATCCTTGAAATTCATAAAAGTAACCAGACTACAAAAATAATACCAAAAAGACAAAAAGGTTATAAACATTCCCAAAGGAGGTCTCCCTCTAATAGGAAGTATCCCTAGTCTGTTCGCAGAAAAGACTGTGTTGTCAGGGAGATTGGTCACCAGCAGACCGGCTGTGGGCTGCCTTTGTCCCAGCTTCAGTCCACTGGGGAGAATCCAGGCCTTGGTTTGGCTCCAGCTGGGGCCTCCCTGCGGCTGCCACTTATTGACTTAAGTCTGAGTGATTCAGATCTTCCTCTGGGGTCACCCCTGACAACACGTGGTGGGAGGGAGAGTCACCTTCCGCCCTGGGTGCCACCAGGGCCAGGCGCCCCCTGCGAAGCCCCTCCTGCTCCTGGTAGGTGTTTGGGGGTCTCTGGCTCTGAGGGGACAGGAAGAGGACTTTTGTATTTCCTGGAACCAGGGACTCAGCTCCTACAGGGGTTTTCCCAGAACTCCGCTCAGTCCCAGGGCAGGGTGTGTGTGTCTAGGCGGGAGAATGTGGGTTAATGGTTAATGGGAGACTTGCTTTTCCGGGTTGGGTTGCCCAGGTCCCGCAGCTCTGGAGGAAGAGACAGCTGGGGTCTCCCCCCACTGCCGCCAGTGGTGCTGCTGTGACCGTCGCTCTGTACCATCTTCCAGGAGACCCAGCAGACAGGAATTGATTTGGTGGGCAGAGAGGTTGTGTGTTTCAGTAGAGAACTGAGCAGCAGCGAGCCCAGGGCCAGGCGGAGAATGGGACCCATTAATAGGACTGAGCTAATTGAAACATTTGGTTTGATAAAATATCTTTATTGCACATAATGCTGTCCGTAGGCACCAGGAAAGAGGCGGTAGGCTCTTTGCCCCCAACCTGCTCCTGGTTGACCCAGGACAGGCCTAGAACAAGTCCCCAGATAACTGTGCGACAGGGCCTGAAAAACCACGGGCCATGAGAGGCAAAAATAAACCGCCAAGACAGCATTTCTTAGGGTGTGGTTGTAAGTACTTAGTGATATTAAGTACATTATACAGATGAGCATTTGAAACACTTGAGGAATTACGTATTTATTGTCATGTCTATTAGAATATAGCTTTGTTTTCTTTAGTCGTCATCTGTTCATGGCGAATGATATGGTTTTCTTTATTTTTTTAAGATTTTATTTACTTATTTACTTAAAGATTTTATTTGTTTATTTGACAGAGAGAGAGATCACAAGTAGGCAGAGAGGCAGGCAGAGAGAGAGGAAGAAGCAGGCTCCCTGCTGAGCAGAGAGCCTGATGTGGGGCTTGATCCCAGGACCCTGAGATCATGACCTGAGCTGAAGGCAGAGGCTTAACTCACTGAGCCACCCAGGCGCCCAAGATTTATTTATTTTAGAGAGAGAAAGCGCACATGTGTGCAAGTTGAGGGGAAGGCCAGAGGGGGAAGGAGAGAGAGAATCGAAGCAGACTCCACGCTCAGCGCAGGGCTCTATCTCATGACCCTGAGATCATGACCTGAGCCAAAATCAAGAGTCAGACTAGGCACCCCGAGATGGTTTCCTGGTTAAGGTGGAGATACAAAGTTTCCTTTGACAAGAAGTGGAAGCAAAAGAATGAATGGATGTTAAGGAAAATATTAAGTAAAGACTAGCATGGGGGCTGCGTGGGGATAGCAAGTGGCACTAGATGCCTGAGGTTTGGGGACAGCGTGCTAGAGGGCTTCAGAGACCAGGAAGGGAAAGGGCTTTCGGGAGAGTCAGGAGGCGTGGGGGGGAGGGTGGTGGAGGAATAAGATCCAGCTAGGGCAAATCTGTACTCACAGGTCCAGAAATGTATGTGCAGATCTTGGTAGAATCCATTTCATTATGAGCCCCGTGGGGACTGGAGGGTGGGTTTGGGTTATGCTGGAGAGAGCTGTCAGTCCGGGTGCGGTCTCTGAACCTCATTCAGGGGCAGTGGGAGACATTGAAGGTGCTTGAGGAGGGGAGTGGTTCATGACTGCCCTTGAAGAGAGTCACCTATAGTAGATACCAGAACTAGAGGTAGGCTGACCGTTCAGGGACCCAAGTAAAGAGAGTATAAGAGGCCAGACTAGGGCCATGGCTGAGGGCAAGCAGCCCAGCCCCCCGGCCCGTCTCCAGCTGTTTCTGGCCGGCAGCCTGGAGAAGCCAGAGAGAGGCAGGTCTAGGATGGACAAACCAAGGCTTGGTCTCTGTGTGGGGACGCAGTAGGAGCCAGGCGAAAGTGCAGGTCGAGTGCACAGAGAGGCCTGGAAGGAGGGTTCTGGCCACTCCTCCCAGTTGGTCCCAGTGGCCTCTTCTTGGTATGTCCTGGCTGAGCGTGGAATGTTCTGGAGGAAATGGGTGGGGACAGCTGAAGGAAGCTCCTCTCCAGGTCAGAGCACTGAGTTCCTGCAGGAGAAGGAAGAGAGCATTTTCCTGGCCTCCAGCTTGGCCCAGGCAGCCTGGCCGATAGCCCTGGGCAAGCGTTTCGATCAGCCTGCAGTCATCTGGTCCAGTTGTCTTATTTAACTCTCCCATTTCTTCCTTCTAGTGCAGAGAAGCTCACCAGGTGTTCAGAGACCAGCTTGGTTTAAAAAGCAAGGGTTTTTTCTTTTCCCCCTTGAGGACCTACTGTGTTCTAGGCACTGTGTTTGGAACTTTGACTGTGTTAATCAGAGTTCATCTGGGACAAAACCTGTTGAGAAAGGATGACTGCCTCCTTTGTGCGAAGGAGGGAAAAGAGTGTGGGGAAACGGAGCTGGTCCCAAATGACATAGGCTGTTTGCTGCAGAGCCTGCTTCCGTATACTTGCTGGTGAAACTTTGGACAGGGTCTATCACTTGGGAGAAGCCAGTCACTGTCTGCGTGGGGTACAGCCCCCCACAGCGTCCTGGGCACATCTGTTTAATCCAGCAGCGCTATAGTGGGGATTCTGGGAGTTATGATACAGCAAAAGTGATTGTTTTAATTTTAAATTACTTTTAATTAAAAATTTTTTTTAAATTATTTTAATTTAAAAATAATGAATATATATGGCCTAGTATGGGGATTTGACATCAGAGATAGTTCATCTTTGAGCTGGCTGTTTCTGGTCACACTCCCTGACCTTGGATGGCAGGGGATGGCGGGGGGTTGGGGAGTTTGGGGATCTACGTTCACTCTCCTCTATCATTAGCCTCACTTAGATGAAGGCCCAAGAATCAAGGTGCACTTTGCCCTTTTCCTGGGCTCCTAGGAGGTCCTGGGATCTCACCTGCTCTGACTTGGTACCCAGGAGCCGTGTGTCCTTGAGGCCTGTGATCTTAAGTAACAATCCTCTGAATGATTTTCCAGCTCTGAAATTCACAGAGGCCTCTTCCTTTCTGGCAGTCCTACCAGGAAGATTGTCTTCCTGGAATGCCGGCCTCGGGCCTGCCAAGTCCCTGCTTTTTCCTTTCTGGCTCTCCACCAGACTCTTCTGTCCCAGGCCCTCCGGGGTTGCCGCAGAGGACGCCAGCCGCCCCTGCTCTGCCGTTCTTCGTGCGGCCCCAGCGCTTGTAGAGTCCTGGTCTGGCTCACTCGGGATTCCTCCTGCTCATGGGCGCCCGCACTGGGTATTTGCAGCGAACAAAACGGAAATGCACACGTTCAAATTGTGATACAGGCGGGGAAGAAAAAGAATTGGGAGCTAGCGTCTGTCAGCCTGGCAGCCGTCTGCGATAGGCCTGTGTCCCCATGTGGTGGGGACGCAGAAGACATTCGTGGAATAAAGGCACGAACAGTACGTGCTTTCTTTCCTTGTTTGTGATCGGGGATGATAGCAGATCCTCAACTGACACAAAAACATTTTGAAGGGTCTGACATGGTCTACCAATTTAATTTTAATCCTAGTAGCAGATTTCCCACAGATGAAGACCGGGGTGTCGTCTTTTTTTTCCCTCTGTAGAAGAAAAGTAAACAAATTTTTCTATTAGCATTTGATTTTAATGGTTTTAAGTTTACAGGAAAAAATTGAGTGAAACATAGGGAGGGAGGGTTCACATATATCCCCTTCCTGCCCCCAGTTTCCCCCTCTCACTAACCTCTTGCATTGATGAGGTAGTACATTTGTTACAATTGATGAGCTGGTATTGATACATAATTATTATTTTTTGTTTTGTTTTAAAGATTTTATTTATTTGAGAGAGAGAGTGTGAGAGAGAGCATGAGAGGGGAGAAGGTCAGAGGGAGAAGCAGACTCCCCATCGAGCTGGGAGCCTGATGCGGGACTTGATCCCGGGACTCTGGGAGCATGACCTGAGCCGAAGGCAGTCGCTTAACCAACTGAGCCACCCAGGCGTCCCTTGATGTATAATTATTAATTATAAGCCTGTAGTTTACATGTAGGGGTCGCTCCTGGTGTTGTACCTTGGGTTTTGACAGTTGCATAATGACAGACGTGAGTACATCCACCATTACAGCGTCCTGTGATAGTTTCACTGCCCTAAAAATCCCGTGTTCTACAAGTTCATTTCCTTTCTCCCCCAAGACCTCTGATCTTTTTATTGACTCCATAGTTTCGCCTTTTCCAGAATGCCACAGAGTTGCAGTCATACAGCACGTAGCCTTTCCAGATGGGCTGCTTTCACTTAGCAGTATGCTTTAAGTTTTCACCATGTCTTTTCATGGGCTAAGCTCATTTTTATTACTGAATTTTATTCCATTCTATGGATGTACCACAGTGTATTTATCCGTTCACCTATGAAAGGACGTGTCGGTTGCTCCAAGTTTTGGCAATAATGAATAAAACGGGCATAAACATTAGTGTGCCCTTTTGTGTGTGGATGTAAGTTTGCATTTCTTTGGGTAAATACCAAGGAGTGGAATTGTGGGGTCACGATTACAACTAAAGAGTATATTTGGTTTTATAAAGTATAACCTCCCAAAGTAACTGGACAGTTTTGCAGTGAGTAAGAGTTCCTGGGGCGCCAGGTGGCTCAGTCGGTTAAGCACCCGACTCTTGATTTCAGCTCCGGTCGTGATCTCAAGGTTGCGAGATCGAGCCCCACATTGGGCTTTGCACTCAGGATGGAGTCTGCTTCTCCCTCTCCCTCTGCTCCTCCCTCGGCTTGTGCATGTGCTTTCTCTCAAAAAATAAATAGAATCTTTAAAAAAAAAGAAGGAGAGAGTGTTCTTGTCAGCATTTGGTATTGTCAATGTTCTGGATTTTGGCCATTCTAATAGGTGTGTAGTGGTATCTCATTGTTATCTTAATCTGTGATTCCTTAAGGACTTGATATTGACCATGTTTTCATATGCTAATATTTGCCATTTGTGTATCTTCTTTGATGAGGTGTCTGTTCAGATCTTGTGTCCATTTTTTAATTGGGTTGTTTTCTTATTTTTGAAAAAATTAGTGTTCCCGCATTCGGAATCTTATTCATCATCTCTGACTTATCTGAAAGGATAAAGCAAAAAGAGTGTGTGTGTTTATGTGGGGGTGATTGACTTCAAAACACATGTAGTTCTGTTTAGTGTTGAGCTGTTGGGATACCCTTGAAATTAAGAGCTTGGGCTTAAAGTTCAAATCCCGGGCTTTGCCCCTTATTGACTGTGTGACGTTGGGTAAATCATTTGTCTTTTTGAGCCTCCGTTTGCTCACCTGTAAAATGGGCATGTTAAAACCTGCTGTGAGAGGTGACTGGGCGGCTCAGTTGGTTGTGCATCTGACTCTTGATTTTGGCACAGATCATGAACTCAGCGTTGTGGGATCAAGCCCTGCATTGGGCTCTGTGCTCAGCATGGAGTCTCCTTGCCCTCCCCATGCTGTACCCTCTCGTTCACTGTCTCTCAAATAAATAGATAAATAAAATCTTAAAAAAAAACCAAAACCCTGCCTTGATTTGCCAAAGCACTTGGCACCAAGCCTGACAAATAAGTAAATATTCTGTAAGTGGCGGTTCTTCTAACAGGTAATCAACAAGCATGACGTTCACTTCTCCTGTACGATGTTTTGTGTTCCCTTTGTGTCCCAGTCTTTGAGACCCCAGAGCAGTCAGGGTGTGTGTGCGTATGGAATGCATGTCATGCCCCAGCAGGCACCCGCTTCTCGGCCTCAGCCCTTCCCTGGCCTCCTCTCACTTCCCTCGTTCCAAGCCCCAGACTTGTGCTCGCCTGCTCTTGACCAGACCTGTTACGGGCCCTGTCCCCTGAGCTGCTCTTTCTCCAAGCCCGGCTACAAGCATAGACACCCCAGGTCCTCCTCCTTCTGACTTCTCTGGGGATGAACCTCAGGTCCATTTCATCTGAGCGAGTTCCTGCGGTTGGCAGTGAGAAGTCAGGGGGGGTGGGAAAGTGACCGTGTGGACGGCGGTGTCCCGGTGGCGGCTGCAGGCTGGCTGGCTCCTGGCTCCATTAGACATGGGCATTGGAGTTGGCTCCTCGTACGGCCTCCCCAGTGGCCCCGACAGATCTCTTGGAGAGGCAGTGTGGCCTTTCCTTCCTGCTGGAGGGGGACTTGCTGCTCCCCAGGCCTCTGCCCCGCCCGGAAATGACACCCTCTGGACGTTTCCCACAAAACGGAGTGGAAGGCCCAGGAACCATCTACCTTCTGAGGTCCTTTGTGCAGAGGTCAGATGCGTGGCAAGACTGGCCACAAGCAAAGGGCAAATTCTGTGAAATACTGCTCCTTCCTGCCAGGGAAACACTGCTCTGTAGTTGCAGTCGTGGTGGGGAGGGTGGATATATTATTCTGTTACGAAGTGACCTCCTTCAGTCTCTGAGAGAATTGAGTTAAGTTTTTTGTGGATTTTGGGAAGAGATTTATTTATTTATTTATTTTCAAAAGAAAGTGAGAGTGAGCCAGTGATGGAAGGGGCAGAGGGAGAGAAAGAACCCTACAGCAGACTCCCTCCTGAGTGGGGAGCCTGACACAGGGACTCAGCCCTGGGACCCTGAGATCGTAACCTGAACTGAATTCAAGAGTCGGACGCTTAACCAACCTCGCCACCCAGGTGCGCCCTTGGTCAGTGTTAAATGAGGATGTCAGCGGCTATCATCGTCATCTGTTCAGACCCCTTCCCTGGGGTGCCCCACTTGGACTCCCCGTACCCACCTCCCACTCCCTGCCCCAGACTGCTTCAGGTCACTCAGGTGAGCTCAGCCACTTGAAGGGACAGGTCCAAAGATGGCGGTGCTCCAGCCCAAGGAAGGACCTGTTAGCTCTCTTTGGTAGAGTGGCATTTCTTGATGCCCCCTCCCTGCACTCTGCTGGGTCCTGGGATCTCAAGGCTGCTAATAATGGGCCATGGCAGTGACAGTGCGGGTCCTGGTGGCCGAGGTGGTGGGCCAGCGACGGTCATGATGGCAGCCCTCACCAAGAGCACATAGTGTCACAGGTCCCGTGCTGGATGTCTTAGCCGCAGCATCTAAATAAACCAGAGCTTCTCCAACTTGTGCTTCGACCTTTTCAGCTAGATGATTTCATGTTGTGGGGGGCTGGACTGTGCCTTGTAGGATACTTAGTGGCATCCTGGCTTCTGCCCACGGGACTGTAGCCAGTGGCACCCCCTCCCCCTGCCTTGTCTCCAGAACGCGCCGATGCCCCCTGGGAGACAAAATCACCCTGATTCAGAAGCACTGATCTAATTTCTCAACAGCCTCAGGAGACAGCTCCTCGTTTTACAGATGAGGCTGTTAAGGCCTGGAGAAATAAAGGAGCTGTCCAAGGTCACCGAGCTCATAATTCACAGGGAGAATGCAAACCTGACACCTGATCCAAAGAACAGACTTGTAACCACTGCCCTTATGGCTCGGCAGAAAAGGCAAATTTGTGTGCCCTTCAATGGGACTACCTGGGGGTACGGGACCAGGTTGGGCCTGCGTGGTCAGCCTGGGCATCTGTTGCCGAATTCATTTGGAGCTAATAAAAACAGTGGGCTACTGCCCATTTTCTGCCATGGTTTGGACCCAAAGAGCTGAATGTTTTTACGTGGACATTGTCTCCACAGGCCCCAGGCCTCTGCTGTGGCAAGGAAGTCCCACTGCTTCTCCTTCCTCCAGGCAGCCCCGTCACCTGCAGACACCTGTAGGGAGAAGGAGGGCACACGGGTATAGTTTTCAGCAAATGGGGCCCCTGCACTCCTCTGCTTTTTCCCACTGAGGCTGTGAATCTGGGCTTATGGGTTGAGTGCCCAAAATACTCATTCGTAATTTTCCTTTCCTTTTTTTTTTTAACAACAATTTATTCTGAAAAATTTTAAATGTAAAGCTGAGTCGAAAGACTTTCACCGTGAAATCTGACATACCCACTGTTTAGATTCTATTATTAATATTTTACTTCTCTTCTGGTTCCCTTTTCTGGAACTCAGATCAGCGTCATCTCTGGCTGGTGGGTCAGTGAGTGCACTATGAATTTTCCATGAGGAGAATACATTAATAGCATAGACCAGGGTAATGAGACAAAGATGGTCTTCATTAACCAGGTTGTTGGAGGAGTTCAGGGCCATTGATGACCCTACTCACTGTTAAACCAAAACTAGTTCAAACTAGTTACTAAATAGATTGGAACATTATTTAAAAATGCTGTCTGGGGGCGCCTGGGTGGTTCAGGCCAGATCCCGAAGTCCCAAGGTTGAGCCCCCATCAGGCTCCCTTTTCAGCTGGGGGTCTGCTTCTCCCTCTGTCCTGCCTCCCCTGCCCTCCGCTTGCTTTTTTTTCTCTCTCTCTTTCAAGTAAATAAATTAAAAATCTTTAAAAATAAACAAAATGGGGGTGCCTGGGTGGCTCAGTGGGTTAAAGCCTCTGCCTTTCGCTCAGGTCATGATCCCAGGGTCCTGGGATCGAGCCCCGCGTCGGGCTCTCTGCTTGGCGGGGAGCCTGCTTCCTCCTCTCTCTCTCTCTGCCTGCCTCTCTTCCTACTTGTGATCTCTATCTGTCAAATAAATAAAATCTTTTAAAAAAAAATAAACAAAATGTCATCTAGTTTTTAATCCTTGTTATCTTGAAGTAAGAAAAAATACAAGTGTAATAGTTTCATCAAACAATGAAAGTCCTAAAAATAGCCTGACACAGACAAGGCACCCCTTCAAGTTATTTTTTAATTATGAACAGTTTAAAACCTTTTTATTTTGAAATAATTTAAACCCGTATAGAATTTGCAAAAATGATTCACGGAGTTCCTGTGTCCCCTTCACCCTGCTTGACCTGCTTATGTAACAGTCTGACCACTCCGCATTCATTTTTCCCTTCTCTCTCACGATGGTCACACTTTTGAAGAGCTCTAGCCCATTACTTTATAGATTGTCCCTCCATTTGAGTTTGTCTGGTATTTTCTCGTGATGCATTTGGGGCTCTGAATTTCTGGTAAGAATCTCCCAGAGGGATATGTCTTTCTCAGTGAACTGTATCAGGAGGTACATGATGTCTGAATGTCTTATCACTGGTGGTGTCAGTCTGGATCACTTGGTTCCAGTAGTGTCTGCTACTTTCTCTCCTGTAAAGTTACTATTTTTTCCTTCATAATTAACAAATATTCTGGGGGAGATACTTTGAGACTATGCAAATAGACCCTGTTTGTTCTCCAACTTCTGCGTCCTAATTTTGGGATCCATCCCCAGATCTTCCCTGTAACAGTTATCACTGAGATATTTTATGGTGATTCTTCGGTTTCCTTAATTCCTTCTACATTTATTAGTTGGAGCTCTTCTGCAAAAAGGAACTGCCCTCTTTAGTTATTTGCTCGATTATTTATATAAGGACTCATAGATATTTATCTTATGGTTATAGAATCCGATGCTAGTATTATTTATTTTGTTGTCCAGATCATTCCAGCGGTAGCCACTGAGAGCTCACCGTGAAAGTTTTTATTATGAAGGTTTACAACCATCGCAGAAGAGCTCGAGGCAAATAATACAAAGGAGACCTGTCATCCCTCCCGAGATTCAGTAATTCTTAGCATTTGACTGTATTTGCTTTCTGTCTCTCTCTTTCTCGTCCCTACCCCTCTCCTGCAGTGTTTCCACAGATGTACCATCTGTTGTGTGATTTGGTTTTTTTGAGGTTAATTTACAGTTAAACTGGCCCCAGACCATCAGGGGTTGATGGTGAAGTGTAAACAGCCACTTCTTTGTCCGCTGGAGACTGTGTACCTGGCTGTCTTGTTCACACCCCAGTTCATTCTTCACTGTGCCCCATGATTTTTTTAAACAGCTTTACTGAGATACAACTCATATACTATACAGGTCACCCATTTACAATGTACAATTCAAAAAAAAAAAAAGAAGGAAAGAAAGAAAGAAAAGAAAATGTACACTTCTGTGGGTTTTAGTGTATTCACAGATGGGGCAACTGTCCGAGCCCAGTTTTTGAACATTTTCATCACTGCGAAGGTAAACCCTGTATCCTTCCACTCTTAGTTGCCCTCTTCCCCATAAGCCCTGGGCAACCACCAGTCTACTTCCCGTCTCTATAGATTTGCCTGTTTCGGACATTTCAATGAAGGTAGTCGTAGGCGAGGCAGCCTTTTGTGGCTGTCACGTTTTCAAGGTTCATCTGTGTTGTAGCATGAATAGGAACTTTGTTCCTTTTATGGCCAAGTAATATTCCACTGTACAGTTTTGCCATTAGTTGATGGACATTGGGTTGTTTCCATAGCCTTTTGGCTGTTGCAGACGGCGCTGCTATGAACATCTGTGTACAAGGTTTTGATAGAACACCTCTTTTCAGTTCTCTGGGGAACGCATGTAGCAGTGGGATTGTTGAGTCGTATGGTAATGCTACGCTTAACCTTTTTGTTTGTTTGTTTGTTTTAAGATTTTATTTTTAAGTAATCTCTGCACCCAATGTGGGGCTTAAACTCACAACCCCGAGATCAAAAGCCATTCTCTCTGCCGACAGAAGCAGCCAGGCACCCCTCTGTGTTTGACTTTTTGAGGACCTGGCAAACTCTTTTCCACAGTGGCTGCAGCGCTTGACATTCCCACCAGCAGTGTAAGGGGGCTCCGATTCCCCACATCCTCACCAACACTCACTGTTTTCCATTTCAAAAAAAAATGTTCGCCATCCTGGTAGGTGCGAAACGCCATTTCGTTGTGGTTTGGGTTTGCGTTTCCCTGATGGCTGACGGTGTCTGACATCTTTTCATGTGCTTTGGGGCACGTGTACATCGGCCTTGGAGAAATGTCCATGCCAGTCCTTCGCACATTTTTAAATTGAGTTGCCTTTTACTATTGAGCTGAAAGAGTTCTTTACTTATTCTGAATTCTAGACCCTTATCAGATAGATGGTTTACAAATATTTTCTCCCATTCTGTGGATCATCTTTTCACCTTCTTGAGAACATCCTTTGGAGCACTGAAGTTTTTAATGTCAATGAAGACCAAATTATCTGTTTTTGTTTTTTTTTCTTTTGTTGCTCATGCTTTTGGTGTTGTAGCTAAGAAACCACTGCTAAATTTGAGGTTGTAAAGATTTACCCCTCTATTTTCTTCTAAGAGTCTTACAGTTTTAGTTCTTTGATCCATTTAGTTAATTTTTTAAAAGATTTTATTTATTTGACAGAGAGAGAGCGCGCGCACAAGCAGGGGGAGTGGCAGAGGCAGAGGGAGAAGCAGCCTCCCCGATGAGCAGGGAGCCCGATGTGAGGCTTGATCCCAGGACCCTGGAACTATGATCCAAACTGAAGACAGATGCTTACTGACTGAGTTGCCCAGGCGCCCCCATTTAGTTAGAATTTTTAAGTGGTGTGAGGTCAGGGTCCAACTTCATATTTGCATATTGAATGATCTTGACACCCTTGTCAAGGGCATCAGAATCACCCGGTCATAGATGCATGGCTTATTCCTGGACTCTCAGTCCTGTTCCAGTGCACATTTGGAGCATTGTCTAGGCACAAGGCTTGTCCTGCTTCCAGGGAACATTTGGTCCAATAGGAAAGGTCAGACACATTCATGAGCCATCAGGAATTGTCAGGTGCTAGGAAGGGGCAAAAAGTGTGTATGAGGATGTCATTTGCTTCAGACTGGGGCAGTGGGTATGGAGTGGGGGGCAGCAAGAGGACTGCTTGGAGGTGGTGTGGGTTGAGACATGAGGAAGAAGACCAAGTGTTTCTGCGTGTCTGGAGACAAATTTGGCAAGGTGGGGTACAGCCTGTGGATGGCCATGAACTTCTAGGTGAAGATGCTGGGCTTGATTTGGAAGTGTCTGAGGAGAGCTGGGCCTTTGTCAGGCCCATCTCATGGCAGGGTAGGCTACGTCTGGGCAGGGGATACTGGAGGCAGGCAAACCACTTAGGATCCCAGGGTGAGGTCTGGGTGAGCACCTGGGTCAGGCAGTGGGAATGGCGGGGAGCAGGGGCTGTCAGAGACCTGTGGCTTCATGCCTCACTGCTCCGAGGGCTCTGGGGCAGGCCAGAGCAGCCTGCATGTGTGGCTGTGACCCAGATAACCCCAAGCCTTCCCAGAACTATTTGGCCAGTTTCTGTGCGATTCAGTTTCTGTGAACCCCTGCACACTCCCTGGTGCTGGGAGCATGGGAGATGGTGGCCGACTACTCCAGTCTTTGGCTTTCATTAGATGCTACATGCCATAGCCAGGGCTCCTTGGGGGACAGAGAAGGGGACCAGAAGTGCCAGCGGCCAACTGGGTGGCCTTGAGGCTGCACCTCTCAAGCGTCAGGTCTCAGCTCCTTCTCTGGAAGGAGATGATGGTCAAGCCGTCCCCATTGTGATGAACTTCAGTAGATCAACCTGGGTCAAGGACCAGCAGGTGGGTGGTGCCCCATAAAGCCAGCGGCTTTCTCTCTCCCACGGGATAGCTCAGGGCCAGGCTGGCCTTTCTCCTGCTGCCACATGCTGGGGGTGCTCCCTTCTCTCGTGCCTGAATCCTTGGCAGTCCTCACCATGGACATTCAGGATGGGCACCCCCATTTGTTTGGGGTCTTTGCCTCTACCAGGGGAACGGGTGCAGAGAAGTTGACAGCTGGCACCTGGCAGCGCAGTACTTAACCTTGGAGTCGGAATAGAGAAACGTCTGTTTGTGTTTCCATGACCAAGAGGGGACAGCTGGCTGGCAGATAGCAGGCTAGGTCGGCTGGGGCTTTCCTTGGCTGCTGACTTTAAGCAAATAGCCAGGGCCAGGGTCCCTGCCCAGGCTCTGGTTGAATTGGGTGGAAGAAGAATGGAGAAGTACCTGGCAGAGCCTGAGAAGAACCCCCCGAGAGCCAGTGTCCTGGCGGGGCCGTGTGGAGGCCGCTGGGGGCAGTGATGGTGTTGAAGCTACCCCCCAGACCTGGGGGACTGCCCCTGTCTGCATACCTGAAGATTGAGACTGTATCAAGCCAGTGAGCTGGCGTGTACCTTCTTTGCTTCCAGAGGTTTCTCTGCTTCGTGGAGAAGTTTCTGCTGGGTTCCTCTAACGACCACTCCCAGGTGTGAACTAAACTCAGATTTCCTTTGCAAAAATTGTTGGGCTTCGACTTTTCAGACCCACACACATTGCATACACAAAAGCAGGCTTGTCTTTCTGCACTAAAAGACAAACAGCGGTAACACCCCTTCCCGTGTGCACCCTAAGCGGGGTGCTTGGCAGCCCCAGAGGACTGGCGATTTTCCAAGTAGAGTCCCTGGGGCCACAGACACCTATCAGACACCTATCACCCTGCAAGCTTGGTTTTTCTTCTGGTTACCTTAACCGAGCTCTAATTCCATCTCCTGTTCTTTTTTCTTTTTTTTTTTTTGGTGCCATTGACCCTTTTTTTGATAGCCTGGTGAATCCTGTGGTACCTTTCTCAGGATAATGATTTTAAATGCACAAACAGGATTACAGAGCAACCAATTATGTTGATTTAGAGTTATCTGAATATTTTTTAAAAACGAGCTTTTGATACAGTAAGCTCTGTCCTTTGAATCATTAAGTAAATCACCTTACAGTAGGTCTAATGGCTATTATAATTTTGAAGTAGTGATGAACATAAATGATATTTGGGGATATCTGCAATTCTGTGATATGTAAATATCTGTTGGTCTATTAGTGGCCACGCCATAGGTATACTGATAATATGACTATGATGTGTTGCCTACATTCATAGTGGAAGAAAATAGATAATTTCAGTTGCAGGTTAATAAAAATAAAGGTATAATTTATTCCCATCTGAGGTCATGACTCCCCTGTTAAGAACGCCCAAGAGAAGCAATGACCAAAGGAGATTGTTGTGTTTATTATTCACAGATTATTCATTTGTCAGAGAAAGAGAGAGAGAGAGCGCGTGCAAGCAAACGCACAAGCAGGGAGAGCGGCAGGTAGAGGGAGACACAGGCTCCCCACTGAGCAAGGAGCCTGATGCCGGACTGGATCCCAGGACCCTCAGGTCATGCCCTGAGCCAAAGCAGACCCCTAACTGACTGAGCCTCCCATGTGTCCCGGAGATTGTTTCCTTGAATCCCCTTTTTGCATCAACCATGACGACTCTCCTAGATTTAGGCTCCTCTCCCAGTTTACTGCACCTAGAACTCCAGGGGGCATTTTAGACCAACTCATGCATCTGTGCATACATACCAAAGGGTCCTCATAGCTGCTGTCCACACCCCCAGTGTAGGGCTCCGGTTTCTGTGGTCGCCCTGTGTTTTAGGTTGAATCATGTCCCCCAGAGGGCTATGTTGAATTCCCACCCCCGCCAGCACTTCAGGATGTGGACTTATTGAGAATTAGGGGCACTGTGATTGTCCTTGGTTCCAGTGAGGTCATCCTGGATTCCCTTTGGTCTCAGTCCAGGACAGTGAGAGGCACAGGGAGGCAACCATGTGAACACACACAGGAAGAATGCCACGAGAAGATGAAGATGGAGATTCGAAGGATACAGTATCAAGCCAAGGAACACCGAGGATTGCCATGCGAACCTCAGAAGCCAAGAGAGGGGCATGGGACAGATTCCTTTCTAGGTCTTTCAGAAAGAACTTGGCCCTGTCAGCATCTCGGGTTTGGACTTCTAAGCTCTAGAATTGTGTAAGCCCCCTGGTTTGTGGTGCATGGATCCAGCAGCCCTAGGAGACTGATGCCGCATGGTCTGATGGGGAATGGATCACTGCTAGTGAGGCCACCGTCCCTCCTGTGTGTGTGCAAGTAGAGTCTGGCCCCAGGGGTCTGGACCCCCAGGGTGGGGCTCCACCAACTGTTACTGCCTGGAGCCAGGACTTGGCCCTGCCCTGTTTTAGGCCTTCAGAAGTAACAAAAGTGAGCTGTGCCTCTGGGGACATGTAGGCAGAGCACGTGGCTGTTAAGATTGGAGGGCTGGCGCTGGAAGTGGGAGGGGGAAGAAGTGGGATGTTTTGCATCTCATTTCAATTGGAGGCTTTCCACAGCATTTCAGCCTGGGAACGAGAAAACGGATTCAGTTAGACAAAGAGACAGGCATGGGTTTGGGCCCAGCCGAGTGGGCATCATGGGTGAGGATTTACTTCCCTGGGAAGAAGACCCTGCCGTGGTAAGGGAGGCCTCCTCCCGTGGGAAGCCTTCTGGGGGCACAAAGAACAACCCCAGCTCACCCTGCAGCAAAGTCAGACACACAAGTCTACACTCAGTGCTGTTTTGCTGAATGAATGAGGGTGACGGAGCCAAAAGTGGCTGCTGCTTGCCTTTCGGAGGGCCACAGCGGACTCTTAGCTTTGTGACTCAGTGGGGCTGTGCCACGGAACGGGCCACGGGGTGTCCAGGATTGTCTGGCCTGGAAGACAATGGACAAGAAAGGCTGCGGGAATCCGAGCAGGGGCTGTGGGGTCTAAGAGAGCCCCATGTGAAAGGAGGACAGTGAGCCGGAGCCACGAGGACAGGTAGTGTGCCTTACGTAGCCTTAGAAAGTCACTACGGAAATAAATTAACCCTCAGTACCAAACTGTACTGTAACGCGTGGACCCTGCATTTCCCGCGTGGGCACCCGATGGATCCATCGTGCCATCACTGTGCATCCTTCTTGTACCGAATCCTGCTGTAAACCCTTGTCCAGGTCATTTGTCATCTGTGATACCGACAGTGCCTTTGTGCTTGGATGTGCCGTTGTTGACCATTCCTCGGGAGCTGGGGTCCTTTCTAGATTTCCTATGGTTCAAGTCCGTGGAGACCACTTTGCAGGGTGGGCCGGAGGCAGGACCCCCGAGGCCTGTGCGGGGATGGGCCTGCGCGTGCTTAGGGAAGTGCGAGGGTCACACTGTGGGGCCTCCGGTTGAGGCCGGGGAGGCTGGGCATTCGTCCGCAGGCTGCGGTCGATGCTCGAAGGTTAGTATTAGGTCCGTAAAGGTGGACCGACACCCGCCATGTTCCGAGCACCGTGCTGGGGCCGCCGAGGTGCATCCTGGGAGCTGCGGTCTTCATACGGGTAACAGAGGTGGAGCGCCCCCCGCCCCCATACGAAGGGGGATGAAATGCTGTGGGGAGGCAAGGGGGTTGGATTCCTAAGAGGAGCTGGGTGGGAAGGAGTAAGGGAATTTCCCAGACAGGCGGGGCCAGGCCGCCTCAGGTAGACGGTGTGCAGGAGCCATGTTCCCTGAGGGGCAGACCCCGGGCGGGAATGCTCCCAGGCTCCCCGCGGGGCTAGAGCCTGAGTTTCGTGGAGGGATGTGGTGGCAGGTGAGCTGGGAAGGGTTGCTCGCGCCAGATCATGGATGACCTTGAGTGTGGCATTGGGTTTTGTTTGTTTGTTTGTTTTTTCCTTTGGCAGTGGGGAGCCCTTGGAGGTTTTTGAATGAGGGAATCCCACGTCCTGACCTGAGCTTTAAGGATGAGCTCTCTGGCATCTCTCTGGCCGCAGGCAGAGGGCAAAGGGCCTCAGGAGGTCCAAAGGCCAACTGCGAGGCCTAACAGCAGAGGCGGAGAACAGAAGAGGGAGGGGAGGGAAGAGTCACCCGAGGAGAGGAAGCAGATCTGTGAAGAAGCCTGCAGACGGGGTGGGTTCTAGGGACGTTTGTCAGGCAGTGGCTTCCTCAGGGCGCCTCTTCTCCCGAACCCTGGAGCCCTGCCTCATGCGTAATCAGCCCAAGACACCACGGAGAGGTTCCCTCTGGTTTCAGACAGGCCTCTGAGGCTTCCTGTCTGGCTCTTTGATCCTCCCGGGGCTGCGTGACAGGTGGAGGGAACGTGGATGTCTCCGCTCACCTTATCTTGCTATTAGCATGTTGCCCGTATCATGGTAACCGAACAGATGTCAGGGCCTGTTGCTAAGGGTTCCCTGGAATATTAATCCCTGGGCGTAGAACTGAGGGCTCTTACAGGCGTCTCGGAGGCCTTGGGAAGCACCAGCTCGGGGGCAAGTATTTTTAATATTCAACCCTGCTTTTTCTCCCTTCTTTAGACCCTCGCCACCTCCTCCCCTGCCGCCCCAGCCCCTCACAGCGCGCCTGTCTCAGGCAGACCAGTGGTGGAGGGGGAACGGCCGCTCTGCCCTCCCGCTCCAGGCAGGCATGGCTAAAGGCTCACAGCAGTGGGGGGCTAGAAGCAGGCTCTGAGGCCTCGCGGGTGCTGCCGTCCGGGTGTCGGCTCAGATTTGGCACCAGGATGAAGCCTCTTTCCAGCCCTGCACAGGCCACCCGAGGAGGCTCCGGGCCCTCCCCCAGCACCTCCTCCTCACTCTGGCATGGCGCTGGGGTAGGCTGCTTCTGTTTGCCCCTTGTGTCTATTTGCATCCTGTGTCTGGGCTTTTGGCCTTCCCATGGCTCACAGGTTTGAGAGTCCAACTCCACAAACAGCTGTGGGAGGGGGTTTGGCAGGGTACTGAGGCCGGGGTCGCGATCTTATTTACCAGGTATCATTTGAATCGGTTATTCGTTGCCACGATAATGCTGCATAATAACCACCCCCAAACTTGGTACGACATTTATTTATGGTTCCCGAGTCCGTGGGCCAGCTGTGGCCCTTGGCTGGACCACGCATTCCTTTCATCATGCTTCAGCAGCTCAGAGAAAACCTCCTGCACTGCACATGGAGGGATGCACGTTTCTCGTTCTCTCTCAGTGGCTCTTTGTAGCCAGAGCCCTGTACTTGCTGGTGACTATGTTGGCCTTTGTACTCAGTGTCCCCTCCTTGGCCCGGCGGTTTCTCTGAGCCCTTCCGTTCAGCCTGCTTCATTCCCACTCTTTTCTCTGTATCAGTTCTTTTCTTCCCATGAGGTTGTCAATGCACACCGTACCCAGGGGAGTCATCGTCCCAGTCGTCTCCGTGGAAGTCTCCCTAAAACAAAATCAAGGAGGCGGAAGATGTCAGGGTCTAAAGGTGGGAGATGGAACCACACCAAAGAAAAGGTCATTAGCTTTGGTAATAGGTCAGTTGCCTCTTATCCCTGTCCTGGCCCTGGCAGGCAGAGCAGAGACCCTGGAGTGTGAGTGCCTGTGTGTGTGTGTGTGTGTGTGTGTGTGTGTGTGTGTAATCGTTCTCAAAGGGCGGGTGGGTTTGCAGCTCCCCACCCTCTGTGACCTCAGAGACAGCCTGGGCTGCAGCGTGTCCCACTGCAGTGTTAAAACAATTAAAGGGGTTTGGAAGGCTGGGAATCTGACCGCGGTGTTTTCTTGGATCAGTGATGATTTGGGCTGCTTGGTGGAGTCTATAGGAGCGTGCTCTCATCTCATCCTCACCTGGGATGGAGGAGGAGCCCCCACCCCTATTTTGGAGGAGAACATTGGTCGGAGGGGAATTACCTGACCACCTGGGTCACTTGGGGCTCTGGGTTCACATCTGTGTTCACTTAACTGGATTCTTAGTGCAGGAAGCCCTTTAAGGGGACAGAAGGTTTCTTTCAAGTAGATCTGAATGTTTGTGGAGAGGAGGCCTTGTTTGAGTGATTATGGGACTGTGTACGTCATAAAACCAAATTGTTGGAGATTTCCAGATAGGTTTTAAGTTCTGGGATCAAAAATACAATATCCATATGAGGCTAATGGGACACTTCAAAAGTGCTACTGTCGCTTCAAAAAGTAGTAGATAATTCTAGAAGCACCTTGGAGAGAGTAGGCCGAGACCAGCACCTGAAAGCTTTGAGAGACTGTGAACGTCACTGTGGTAAAAGTTATCTCAACAATATATGAGAAAAAAATATGCTTTCGCTTTGGGGAATTTATCCTAAGGAAACAATCAGAAATAGGCATTGAGTTTCACCCCCCAGAGATCCATTTTGCTGTTGAATATAAATACAGTAGAACAAAATCAGAAACGATCTATGGGCTCCCAAAGAGGACAGTGATAAAATATATCCAGAATGCTAAGCCAAATGATTAAAATCCTTTTTTTTGAGGAATTTTAACAACATAGGAAAGTACAATGTGATAAGAGAACACCAAGTAGGATGTGTGGCAAGAATCTAATTTTATTTGAAATCTCTACAGAAATACCTGGGGGAAAAAAAATGGGAGGCCTTACATTGAGATGTCAGGAGTCTCCATGTGGGGTGGGCAGTGAGTGAGTGTGGGCTGGTTTTGCTTGTGATACCCTGCTGTACCCAGTGGAGACAGCCGGGCCGTGACAGCAGGGTTTGTCTGCAGTGACTAATGCCCAGGGTGAAGGGCTTTGGACCTTAGGGAGAGGAGAATTGAATCTCTCTGGAAGCCCAAGTTTGTTTTCACAGATCTGCCTCAGAAAGTTGCCTGAGGCTCATGAACTTCTTCCCCATGGAATTTTCTCCGGAAATGATCACCAAGCATTTCCAGTTCCCTGTTCCTGGTCCCCAGAGTGAGGGTGTCCCCTGAGCCTATGTGCCCCTGAGGGCACAGCCTCCGAGGGCTCAGTGAGCCTCGCTCTGCAGGAAGGAGCCCCCACCCGCAGGCCCAGAGTCCCAGCCTTTGGGCACACTGGCTTCTTGGTGGAGAGGTGCTGACTACCCTGTGGGGAATCCTGAGGAACAGACCGTTTTGTGAGTAAGCAAGTTGCAGAGCATGATTGGCCCAGCTCTGCTCTGGGCACGCTTGGCTTGTTGTCTGCATGGCTCCTTGTCTGGGAACGCCTGTCTCTCTGATGAAGTCAGTTCCACTGAACAGAGAGTCACTGGGCACCTGCTGCATAGCTGATCCTGCTGGGCTCCAGGGATGGAGAGGGGAAGAGGACACAGGCCCCTGGAGAGTTCATAGGCCCGTGGGGGAGGATATGGGAGCATGTTGTCAGTAGAGTGGGGGGACTCTGGGTTCCCAGGTCTGATCCCGCCTCCTGCAGGACCAGTCTCCTTCCTTGGCGGAACGCACATACAAGTGTGCACACACACTGGTTACTCTCTCCTTTGGGCTCTTTGCCCTCACAGCCGGACAGGCTTCAGAGACAGACCTGGCTCCGGCTGCCTGTTATCCCCTTGCTTACAGAGGAGGCCAGAGCTCCGCACAGCCCTCTTAACGCAGACCTTCCACCTCGCTTCTCTCTAGGCCCTTGGCCCTGCCTCTCTTTCCTCCTGGAGAACGTGTGGTTTACATTTCCTGTCTTTTTACTTGCCTTCTCTAAGCCCCTGTTTGGTTCCCTCTTCAGCTGATTTTTGACCCAGACTGATTGGAGTTTGCTCATACAAGAGTGTAGTCCATGTTCAACTCCCAGGGCCCTGCTCTTTGGAATCTATAAGGACCCAGCTCTGAAGTGTGCACAGGCCTTGGGAAGGGGCCCTCCCTGAGCCTCCTTCTGGAGCCCCCGTTGGAGGGGAGCAGAGCCCTGGGAGGTGTGTGTTGGTTGGTAGTAAGCACACAGCTTGGCAGAAGGCCCCCGGATGAAGAGGGTTCAGGAAGGACAGGGCTTGGCTGGCAAGTCAGGGAGCTGGCGGTTCAGACTGAAGAGCTTTGGAGACTCTAAGCTGGCTCCGTTGGCAGTTTCCTAAAATGTGGCTCCTCGAGCTGCCCTTCCTCTCTTGCCATCTGTCCCCATCTGTCCCGAGGTTGCTCTGCGTGGGCAGGGGACAGCTGTGCCTTATGAGATGTTTGCGGCAGTCTGGGTAGAAGCCCAAATTCTCTCCTGGAGCCACCCCTGTGGACATGCTCAGCCGTGATATTAGCAGATCTTAGCATCGATGAGGACCCTGCCAGCCAGCATTCACAGCCTGAGACCCCAGGAGGTGACATCTGTCTACTTGCCTTCCCTGAAGCTGGGGGACAGGGGCATGCCTTTCTGCTCCCACCCCGGGGGGGACTAGGCTGGGGGGCGGCGCTCAGTTCCCACCTCCCGGGTTGGAGCAGCCACCAGTCTCCTGTCCCCCACCCCCTCACCCCTATACCACCTGTGCCTCCCCCCACACCCCGCTTGTCGGAATTGCTCAGGGTGGTCCCTCTAGCATGTCTGTCTCAGCCTCTTTGGTACCTATGAGAAAATGCAGGCCCGAGGAAGATAACTGACTGATTCCTGGCCTTCCAGTAAGTTTGCATAAAAGCCAGACTTTCTCAGGTCTTTTCTGTCCTTGAGTCTTTTCCCCTCCTCACTGCCCCCGAACCCTTCCCTCCGCCCTATGGTGGAGGGTGACCCCATGCAGAGACATCACTATGGAACGACGGGTTATTAGACCAGCGCTGTTAGCCGTGTAACCTTTCCTCAGTCTCTTAAGCTCTCTTGTTTCTCTTCTGTCTAACAAGAAAAATAGTGATGCGATTTAGAAAGAACAGAACAGAAATGCCTGTCGGTGGTTGCAGAGTTGTTTCAGCTAAAGTTTTAAAAAGAGAAGAAGAGGAATAGAATTCAAATGGGCCAGAGGAAAAATTAGTGTTAGCTTGGGGGTTCTCTTGCCCATGATCCCCAAGGATCTTCTTGCCTCTCTAGGAAGTGACCCAAAGGGGACAAAAAGAGGTTCATTCCATAAAGATTGATTTCTGCTTGTGAAACTGCTGCATCTCCTTTCCACCTGTGCTGTCTTCTCCTGGATGTCCCCACCTGTCCTCACCATAAAGGAGGTGAAGGTTTAAGCCTGAGAGCATAGGACCCTTTTTTCTCCTCAACACCCACCCCCCCCAACTCAATATACTCTAGGTTTAGAAGTTCCTGCAGAAGATAGAGTTCCCACCCTGAGGTTCCCTGGCTTGCTCCAACCCTCTGGGGTCACCACTGGTGTGCCGCTGCTTCTGTGGGGGTGACTGGTAGAGCAGAGGGGCCACCCCCTCCTCACTATGTCCAGCTGCCCCTGGACAGGCAGGAAGGCTCAGGACCCTCGTGGCCTGGGACATGGCGCCTCCTGCAGGAGTGGTGCACCTGGGAGGTGATCACAAATGGCCAGTGAGACTCCCACTTTACCCAGGCACCTTCTCTCCTGGTCAGGGAGACCCCCATCACTTCCATTTCTTGAAGCTCCTAGAGTATTCTTTTAAACAATAATAAACAGGGCTAATGAACTGTAGTGTGGTCTGCACGTTCACTTGGAACAGAGTAATGCTTTTCACAGCCACGTGGCAGTGTGATTGTGCTGTTCACAAGATAACAAGTTCTGAAAAGCAACAAAGCAAACCGCAGAGCACTGAAGGCTGGAAGTGGGACGCTGGTTTACAGGTGTTTGATGAGTGTGTCATTTTTGTCCTGGTCTGTGTTTTCCTGGATCATACGTTAGCCTCATTTGGGAGAAGGTCAAGACTTTCGATTTGAGAAGGCCTTTGGTGATGGTGGCATCCTAGTGCTGGGCCTGGCCATGGGGTCTCTGCAGGTGGGTCTTTTAGGGTCTGGATGTGCATTGGGCTCTCTCCCAAGGGGGCCCACAGTGGAGAGAGCACAGGTACTTGGATGTGCCGAATGGGACAGAGAGACCACTGCAGTCAGGGTCATGGTCTTGGTCTCTGTGTGGGTCAGTTAGCTACAGCCAACTCGCTGCCCCCTGCTGGTCATCATAGGAATCGGTGACATTACTCTGGAACCGCAGTTCTCAAACCATGATCCCTAGATCTGGGGGGGTGTCTCCACCACCTTTCAGGAAATTCACAAGGTCAGAACTGTTTTCGTAATAACAATGAAATGCTCCATCCCATTCTCTCACAAACGTACAGAAAAGAAGGAGTTCATGAATATGGTTTCAGATGCCACATTAGCACTAAATCTTTAAGAAGCTGCCATCTGTTGAACCTGGTACATGAGGAAAGAATATCCACGAATATTTGGAAAGACTGTTAAAATACTCCTCCTTTTCCCAACTGTAGTACGTGTTTGTGAGAGTCTAGACATCCGTCATGTAGAACAAAACCACAGAATCACAAAAGATTGAACAAAAAATCAGATATCATCCAGCTAACTTTTGTTAAACCAAACATTACACAGATCTTTAAAAATGCAAAACAAAGCTATTATTTTCACTCGTTTTTGTTCTGAAAATGCACCTTTCTAAATGAAACATGTAAATGCCTAATGGGTTTTTTGTTTTTCAATGAATCTAAATTAATTTTTTTTTCTCAGTTTTAATTTCTAATGTGGTATCAATAGATAGAGCCCACACAATTTGGTGTTCTCAAAAACTTTTTATGACCATTTAATGAGATATAGTTCATATACCATAAAATTCACATTCTAGAAGGATTCAATTCATTGGTTTTAGTTTATTCTCAAAGTTGTGCAACCATCACCACGATCTAATTGCAGAATATTTTCATGACCCCAAAAAGAAACCCTGAACCCATTAGCAGAAACGCATTCCTTCTCCCCTCCGCCCGCACTCCAGCCCCTGACAACAATTAGTCTGCTTTCTGCCTCTGTGGATTTGCCTGTTCTGGACATTTCTTGTAAATGGAATAATACAACATGTGGTCTTTTGTGACTGGCTTTTTTTTTTTTTCCTAGTAGTCTCTATGCCCAGTGTGGGGCCCAATGCAGAGCTTGAACTCATGACCCTGAGATCAAGACCTGGGCTGAAATTAAGAGCCAGACATTTAAGCGACTGAGCCACCCAGGCGCCCCTTTTGTGCCACCTTCTTACACTTAGCATAATGTTCTCAGGATTCAGCCAGCTTACAGCTTATAGCACTGCTTCACTTTTAATGGCCAAATAATATTCTGTTGTGTATGGATAACTCCATATGATCTCCATTTATCAGTTGGCAGACATTTGAATTAGTTGCACCTTGGGGCTGTTGTGAATAATGCTGCTATGAACATACAAGCTTTTTGTTTGTTTGTTTTGTTTAAGATTTTATTTGTTTATTTGACAGAGAGCACAAGCGGGGGAGGGGCAGGCAGAGGGAGAGGGAGAAGCAGGGTCCCCACTGAGCAGGGAGCCCGACCTGGGGCTGGATCCCAGTACCCCAAGATCATGACCTGAGCCCTTGAAGGCACACGCTTAACTGACTGAGCCACCCAGGCTCCCCACCAGCCTCAGTAGTTTTTAAGAGTAGGAAGGATTCCACTGTTTGAGATCTGTTGGTCTAGATGGGATTGGACGAGGGCAGTGTTGATAACTCAGTGCAGCCCTTCATCTTTGCTCTGGGATTGAGTTACAGCCACCCTTCTCTCCTCCCAGTACACACACACACACACACACACACACACAGTCCTTTCAGCATACATGCTCAGTACCCTTATGCTAGATCATCAAAGAGCTGGTCATAGCCTCGGGGGCAAGGAGAAAGGCAGCTGGACTACACCATGCACATTTAAGCACCAGGAAGTTCTGAAGCAGGGTGTCCTCCCTGCTGGATTCCCAATGGTGCCATCATCCTTGTAGTCCTGGCTGTAGCTTTGGCTCCCCACCCTCCTTCCTGTCCTGGGGAGCATTGTGATGGTCAGCAGAACATATTGGGGAGCAGAAGCCGTGAAGGTGGCCAACTTCAGCTGCATCCGTGGGCCTGGGGTGGCCATGGTGGGTCCCCCAGGTTTGGGAGTGGCATATGGCTTCCCCGGGCCATGTAGCTGTGTGCCCCACAGCCCCAGCCCCTCCTGCTTGGCACTGTACTTCTTGGGTAGTGGCTGTACTTGGGAGGGGCAGGAGTCAAGTGCCCTCCCCTTTTTCCTCCTCCTTCCCTTTCTGCTTCTAACTCCTGATGTCCTGCCAGTCCAGTCCAATCTGGTCACTTGGCTGCATGAGCTACCTAGTTCCCCCTCCCCGAATTATGATCCTTTTGAACGATGAGTTTTGAGGGAATAGAAGCCAGAGGATTCTGATGGCCAGGCGGGCCAATCTGCGGGCGGACAGGTACAGGGACATGCCGGAAGTGCCAGTGCTTGGTGCCTGATGGTCCCTGGCTGCCACCTGCACCCCAGCTGATGGCGTGCTCTTGGTTGTTCCCCCTTCTCGCCTCAGATGTGACTCCCTGCCCCGCCCTGGGCGCTCCGAGCCATGGCCGACACCATCTTCGGCAGTGGGAATGACCAGTGGGTTTGCCCCAATGATCGGCAGCTTGCCCTGCGAGCCAAGTGAGTACCTCCAAGGCCCTGCCAGCCCTTCCCTTCCCTCCCTCTCCCTGCTTCCCTCCTTTTGGGGGCAAGATTTAATATCAGGGACCCAGAAAGAGAAGTTTCAGGACAAGTGCATTCTAATGCCCGCCACACTCCAGGCCCCAAGGTTAACACTGAACAGCCATTCACTCCTTTAACTGGAATTTACCCTCATTTCTCCAAGGAGGAAAGGGAGGCCGGGCTCCTTGCCCAATGGCAGACCATGGGACCCACACCCAAGCCCCCCTGACTCCCAGGCCTACAGCAGGCTGCAGGGGATCAAACCACTTCCTCTGCCTTCTCTGATGAGAGTGTAAACCCCCCTGTCACTGAGCCTTCAGTCCCTGAGTCCCTGGAGGTGGGGAGACTTTGATACCTGGATGCCCCTTCACCTGAGGGCCTCACACTGAGAGGGCAGAGCAAAGGCTGGGCAATGAACCTCGCCAGGCTGCGACACTCAGCCAGCCTCGAAGCATCCCCGGTCTCCTCCAGTACCCTGTCAGATTCTCTCTGGTTCTGGTTTGTCCCCTCCAGCTCCCAGTTTCCCTGTTATCCCTCAGCCTGGTGACCCCTCAGACCCAGTTAGGTCAGGCCATCTCTACCCACCTCCCCACTGTGGCCGGAGACCAGGGCCTCCCAGGTACTTCTCCTGCCTTTCAGGCTTCCCTCTCCATCCAGGGATTTGGAGGCCCCTGGTGTCTGATAAGCCCCAAGAACACCTCTTCATCTGTCAAACCATGCCAATTATGGGAGCCAGCATTTCCCAAAGGGGACCAAGTTCAAGAAATTTGCAATTAGATGTTACAGGCCTGCAGGGGGACAGAGCTGAAACATCAAAGAGGGCTAGAAAAATTAATCCAAAACGCCCAAGAGTGGAGTCCTCCGTGATTGGCAGGCATCTCTGTGCATCGGTTAATTTGTCCCTCTCTCCAGGATGGCTAGGCTCCTTTCAGTCCCCTGTGCAGCCCCTGCGGGGGAGACCAGGGAAGAAACCAGTCGCTTGCTCTCTCTGCCCTGATGCTGGGCGTGACGATGTGTCCTCCTTGGCAGGATACAAGGAGCTGGGGAGAGCTGCTGCCGGGGCCTGGTGTGACCCCTCATGACCCCCCTGGCATTTCCTTCAGTTCTCCCTGACCTTGTCTTGCCCTCAGCAGCAGCCAGAAGCTGTTGTAGCATTTTTTAGTAGAGCAGATGCTTTTATCTCCTCCCCAGGGTGTGCCGCCTTGTAATGCCAGGCTCCTTGTAATGCCAGGCTCCTTGTAATGCCAGGCTCCGTAAAGGAGAATACTATAGCTCTTGCATCCAGGTTCTGTGCCCTGAGGGTTCCTCTGGGAGGCCTGGGGAATTTGCCTTCCCTACCTTAGGCTCAGGTCTGTCCTCCAGCACTATAGGATACTCTAAACCCCTACTAGGGGTCAGGCACTGACTGCACAGCAGTGAACAAGACTGATGTGGTCCTTTGTCTTAAGACTCTGGTGGGGAGAGGGGAGCAATATACATGGAATTACCCCTGTGCGGCTACTTGGACAGCAGAAACAGGCAGTGGGGGTGAAGGCAGGTGTTAATTTAATCTGGGAATTTGGAGAGGCTTCCATGAGAATGTGGTTTATGTTGAGTCCTGGAGTAGCAGTAATTGTTAGATGGAAATAGGGGGAGGGAGCTTCTAGGCAGAAGGAACAGCATGTGCAAAGGCCCTGAGGCAGGAGGAACAGGACATGTAGAGGGCCTGGCAGGAGGCCAGTGTGGCTTGAATGCAAAAGGAGGTGGTGAATGGGGTGAAAGGAAGTTGGGGAAGTGGGCAGGGGCCAGATGGTATAGGGCTGGTCCTCCAGACTCACATTCAAGAGGGGGGGGACAGAGGGTCCTACTTGGCCTTAAAATAATGTTTAAGCTCCATGATGGAGCTATGCCTGGGTTGTCTGGGAATTCTGAGAGTGGACTCAGCCCATCTTGGAGGGGATCTTCACCCAGAATATGAAGCAAGTCCTTTTTTTTTTTTTTTTAAGATTTCACTTATTTATTTATTTTAGAGGGTGAGGGCATGGGCGGGATGTTGGAAGGAGGAAGAGGGAAAGAGAGAATCTCAAGCAGATCCATGCTGAGCATGGAGCTTGATGTGTTGCTTGATCCCAGGACCCTGGGATCATGACCTGTGCCGAGACCAAAAGTTGGATGCTCAACTGACTGAACACCCAGGCAGTCCCTTAAAGAAGTCTTAAAAAGGAATAGGAGTGATGCAGTGGAAAGGGGATTTAGGGAGGTGGGCAGGCACTGCAGGTGGAGGGCACAGCGTGGGCAAAGGCCTGGAGAAGACAGCTGCAGCCCAGAGCACACTATGTGAGGCCAGGCCAGTGGAGGGGTGAAGGTTCCATACCAGGGGACCCTACTGATGGGTGCCAGGGGCCACTGAAGACTCTTCCTTGGGGCTTACAATCACAGATGCATTTGGCAGCCACGAGCAGTCCACCTTTGTGACATGGGGTGGGGGGGCATTCAGGGGAACAAGAGGTTCCTTGTTAACCAGGGCCATCGTGGGAGTTGCGACCTGACCGGATAGGGGCAGTAGGCCAGGGAAGGAGTTTATCTGAGGGGACAGGTTGTTAGGGTTTGGTCGGTGACCAGATGGAGGCAGAAAAGGAGGCCAAGAAGATGCCCCAGGGAAGCCTGGCCGGGCTTTCAGCAGCCACGGGCCCTGGACTCCATCTAATCACTCTCGGCCTCCTTACTCTGCTGAGAGAAGGGGAGGCCAGCCTTATAGGATGACAGGAGGGTCTGGCGCGAGGAGGTATGCTATGCCCGGGGCTGGCGCCAGGCCCAGAGCTAACCGGGTTGGAATTGGCACCCTCCGGGGCGGATGACGGTGCTGGTGCTGTGCCCTCCCATTTCTGTGTTCCCCGTGGTGGGGGAGGCCTGAGCTTGGGGACCCTGTTCTCCAGTTCTCTTTTGCTGGCCCCGGGAGGGTGTCCTGGCCAATCCCTGATTACCTGAATCCCAGAAATGCTCAGGTGGAGAAAACCTGCAGCTCAGGGTGGGCACGTGTTTCTTTTCAAGGCCTAAACCCCTCGAGTCTGCTCGATACACAGAAGAAAGGTGGGCCTGTGCCCCTGCTCGCTCTAAGGACTGGCCTCCCTTCCTCTGTCTACCAGCCCTGCCCTTTTCCCGCTGTTCACTTCCGCCGGCCCTATGAGGACCTCTTCCAAAAGTGTTGCTCTGGGCAGTACTTCTTTTTCACTTGGAGACAGAGGCAGTCTAGAAGTCTGGAGACCCTTGGTACGGCACCTTACTTTACGTCTTTGCACCTTTGCACGTGTGGCTTTCCTGCCTGAACACCATCACCTTCTTTCTCTGGGGGAAGCACCTTTCATCCTGCAAAATCCTGTAGGAGCACTGCGTCTTTGGTCTAGCCATTCCTGATGGTTCTGCCCGTGAGAATGCTAGTCATCATCAGGAACCACCCCGGATGAAGCAGTTGGGCATTTGCTGTGTGCAGAGCACTTTGTATACCCTGCCCCATTTACTCTGCGTGGCATCCCTTAAAGGGACAGATCAGGAAATCCGGGATGAGCAGCTGCCCACATTCTCATGGTTAGGAAGGGACTGAGCTAAAGTTAAGACCATCTGGTGGACCCCAGTCTGAACCCTTCCCCTTAACGGGCCTGCTGGACTTGCAGAGGAAGGACATGTTCTTTAACCCTCCTGATGTGCACTGCATGGATAGTTACGAGAACTGTTAGCTGCAGTAGCCCGGATGGGGCAGTGAAGTAAGACCACCAGTGTCCATCCGTGTCAGGGAACATCAAGAAGGCATCCACATCCTCACCCTCCTGCCCTGTGTCCTGCACTGGAGACTCTTGCTTGCTGTCATTTCTTTAGGGAAGCCCTTCTAGAACCTTACCTCTGATCAGGTTAGTTCCCTGATTTATACAGCCTCCTAATGTCCTCCTGCATGTACCCCCCCAGCAGCCTGTTCCCGATACCTACCCAGCCTGGCCTCACAGAGGACGCCCAGTGAACAGGTCACAAACGAATTGCTCTTCTGGTTTTGCATTAAGTAAATATTGGTGTCAATGATGGGTTGTCTTGTGTCCCCAAGCCTGTTGTCATTCTTTGGTGTGGTCACTTTGCTCTCTTGCCCACCTCCATGTTCCTAGCACCTGGCACAGAATTTCCCGGATAGGCTGGGACCCTGGGCAGAGATTTGGGGCTTGGTCTGTGGCTGCCACTCCATTCCCTCGAGAAAGACAGGAAGGGCGTGCGTCCTTCCACTCTGCACTCCTGTCTGTCGCCCACCTGCCCTCACTGGCTCTCCTTCTGTGCAGCAGCGCTGCCCTCCTGCCCTCAAACCCTCTCGTTTCCAAACTATGTGCACCTCCTTTTACATTCAGGGTTCATTTTTGATCTAATTACCATTCTTTCCCATGCCAGTGAGCTCCATTCACTTAGATGCCACAGAGCACAGTCTTTTTTTTTTTTTTTTTTTTTTTAAGATCTTATTTATTTATTCGAGAGAGAGAGGAGACGGGGGAGGTGGGGGGAGAGGAGCCCAGGGAGAGGGAGACGCGGGCTCCCCGTTGAGCAGGGACCCTGGACCCTGGGATCATGACCTGAGCCGAAGGCAGAGGCTTCACTGTCTGAGCCACCCAGGTGCCCCTGACCTCAGTCTTGCTGATCTTCTGCACTCTTCCCTCGCAGCCCCCGGTGCTGTGGCGGTGGCCTTCCCCATCTGTCCAGCGGGTCATAGCCATGGTGCTAAGGTAGCCCTGCCGCCTTTGTGGGGCGTGGTGGCTGGCAGGTGTCAGAGCCAGCATCTGAAGCATCTGCCCTGTTCCCCGATGCCCGATGCCCTCTTCTGCACGTATACCACTTGGGCTGTCCCCCCACGGTTCTTGGCGGTGGGAGGGCTTTGTGATATGGAGGGGCTGCCCGAGTTTGCCCTGCGGTGGCCTCAGGGCCGGCCATGTGCTCTCTGCAGGCTGCAGACAGGCTGGTCTGTGCACACCTACCAGACAGAGAAGCAGAGGAAGAGCCAGTGCCTCAGCCCTGCTGAGGTGGAGGCCATCTTGCAGGTCATCCAGAGGGCAGAGCGGCTGGACGTCATGGAGCAGCAGAGAATCGGGTAAGGACTGCTTCTGAGCTGGGGCCCCGAACAGAATGCTTGAGAAGGAAGCAAAGTCATTTAGTGTCAGATCTGTGGGCTGAGAGTGGCGCCCTGGGTCCTAGCGCTGGCATGCGGCACTGGGAGGGAGTCTGCTTTGCCCGAACACCCCTGGGGTGTAGACACATCACCCAGCCCCACAAAGCCTCAATATTCTCCTCTGTAAGAAGAGGGTAGTGGCTCCTGCGTGGGCCCTAGGCTGTGCGGGGATGAATGAGTGTGGTGAAATGCATTTGGAGCTCTTCAGCTCCATACGTGTGAGGGTCTGCTCTGGTCCAGCCAGAGGAGGGATTTGAGGGGAGTTGAACCTGGATCGTCCTGCCCCAACAAGGACTCCAAGAGAAGATGCTCTCCAGTTGTTCTAAGCTCTTCTCCGGGCCTCCAGCGTCCAGAGCTGACCTCTATCCAGCCTTCATACAGTTTGGTGGTGTCTCTTTTTGTTTGCTGAATTACAAAAACATTTCATACCTCCTAGAAGATTGGAAAGACACGGAAAACCCAAGTAGGAAAACAAATGCGGCGCATGGCATCGAGCAGGGTTTAATTTGATTCTGATCTTGTTCTGCTCATCTTGTTTGCTAGACTGTGTGATCATTTACAAAGTCAGACATTGTGGAAATGCAGGTTTTTTTGGTTTTGTTTTTGTTTTAAGAATCTATTTATTTATTTTGTCAGTGAGTGAGAGAAAGAGAAAGAGCACAGCAGGGGGAGTAGCAGGAAGAGGGAGAAGCAGGCTCCCTGCTGAGCAGAGAGCCCAATGCGGGGCTCAATCCCAGGACCCTGGAATCATGACCCGAGCCAAAGGCAGATGCCTAACCAACTGAACCACCCAGGTGGTATACTCTCCCCTGATCACCTCAGGGGAGAGTATAGGGAGAGGGGGCCTAGGTGTTGGGCCCTGGGTTCTGCCTCTTAGGAACTATGTAACGCTGGTGGGAAGTGACTTTACATCTCTGAGCATCAGCCTTCTTGTCTTTAAAATGGGGGAAATAACATCCTCCTCCCTGGGAGGTTGAGATAACATACCTGCACTCTGTCCTGTGTTCCTTCATTCAAGAACTTTCCCTGTGTGTCCCCTGAGGACTGGAGATACAGTGGCCAACAAGACAGAAGTGGCCACTAGTTTTGTGAGGGTTGTAGTGTTGCCATGAAAAGAAGGGGTCATGGTGGGCTGAGGGGCCATGGGACCCTGAGGAGAGTCCCCTGTCCTAGGCTTAGCACAGTTCAGGGATGGCACGTGGACACCCAGCATCAGAGGTTTGAAGGGAAGCTCTTTTTCTTTCTTCCTCCAGCTTCTTCATTCAGCCGCTTGCTCAAACCAAAGCCTCTACATCATCCCAGGTCTCCTTCTCTCTCTCTGACCTCCTGTACTCCATTTCCATGAATGCTGCCTCAGTGCCCCTTCACTGGGCCTCCCAGCATCTCCTGTTGGCTTCCTCACCTGCACTCCCTTGTTGTAGTCCTGGCTTACTAGGAGTGACGTTTGAAAACTGCCACTCCCGGGGGCACCTAGTTGACTCAGTTAGAAGAACCTGCGACTCTTGATCTTGGGGTACTAAGTTTGAGCCACACGTCAGGTGTAGAGATTACTTCAATAAATGAATAAATAAATAAGAACTTTAAAAAATTTTTAAAAATTTCAATTTAGATCAAATCCCTCCTCTACTTAAAATTTTTTAGTGGCGCCTCTGCCTTCAGCTCAGGTCATGATCCCAGGGTCCTGGGATCGAGCCCCGCATCGGGCTCTCTGCTTGGCTGGGAGCCTGCTTCCTCCTCTCTCTCTCTCTGCCTGCCTCTCTGCCTACTTGTAATCTCTATCTGTCAAATAAATAAATCTTTAAAAAAAAAAAAATTTTTTTTAGTGGCTTCATGTTGATCTTAGAAAATAATCCAAACCCTATTTTGTGTCCTACAAAACCCATGTAACCTGCCCCCTTCTCACCCCTCCAGACTCCTTTTATCCCAGGCTCCCGCAGGCTTACAAGGGAATGGCCACACTGGGCTCCTGGCTGTTCTAATATGCCAAGGCCTTTGTCTTTGCCATCCCCCCTGCCCAACGCTCTTCCCTCTACCTGGAGTGCCCCTCACCCTGCCCTGCTTTTCACCTTGTCATCCTTTAGCTCTCAGTTCACATGTTCTCACAGAGGCCTTCACTGATCACCAGACATGCTCCCTCTCAGTCTTCTCCCCACACACTTACTTGATTTCATAGCACTCCCCCTGTCTGAAGTCAGTTTGCTTGTGGACTTTTTATGGGCTTTCTCTTTATTATTCTATGAGAGCATGTCTGTCTCTGGCTTGTTTGCTACAATATCCCCAGGGTGTGGCACATTGTAGGTACTCAATAGTTTGTGAGCAAATGAAAGATTAGAAGGTAGCCTGGAAAAAGGGTGGGGCAGGGAACAGTATCCCAGGTGAGGGTACAGCACATGGGCCCTGATATAGCGCTGGGGCCCCATGGCAGCCATACTGGGACAGTGGTCAGGTTGGGAACAGGAAACACATCCATCTGACTCTATCCTGTGCTGCAGACGGCTGGTGGAGCGGCTGGAGACCATGAGGCGGAACGTGATGGGGAATGGCCTTTCCCAGTGTCTGCTCTGTGGGGAGGTGCTAGGCTTCTTGGGCAGCTCATCAGTGTTCTGCAAAGACTGCAGGAAGGTAAGACCCTGCTCTGGCTTCCCAATCTGGACCTGCTCTGTGACTTTACACCCTGGTTTCTAGGAGTGTATGTTGTACGTGTCAGTGTGTGTCCTTGTGTGCAGGTGCGTGCACATGATGATATCCTGTCCTTCTTGGCAAGAATAGTTAGAGCCTATGGTTGAATGGTCTGGCTTCTAGGACCAACTCCGGGGAATGGACCTCTGGGTCTCACAGGCCTGGGTGTAAATTCAGCTTTTCCACTAGCTGGATGATCTCAGAAAACTGGTTTAATATTTTGAGCCTCATCTTCCTCATCTTTAAAATAGGGATAATGTACCTTAGAAAATTGTGAGGATTAAATATTATATTCATTGGGTCCTAAAAACCTTGTCTGGCACAGAAGTACTCAGAAAACTTTATTAGTTATTAAAGAACTAAAATTCTCCTCAGGGTGAAACAGTGTGCTAGGATTATACTTCTAATTCTGTTGATCTGCTCTCGATCCCTGGTCCCTCAAATGAGAATGATCTTTGCTGCAAAGTCAAGTGGATTTTCCCCTTTTCTTATACTCCACTGGTTACTTAAATGGTGCCGCATGTTAAATTGTTTCAGATTGAGTCCCAGACTTCTTAAAATAACTTTTTGTTTTTCCTGGAGTTTCTAATTGCCTTTCTTTTCTTACTGACCCAAGAATAATGTGCCTTCCAATCCTTGGGATTATTTAGCATCCCCATTTTACTCTCTATTCATAGAGCCTACATTTTTCCCTCTTTTGGACCTTTAGTCCTACTCCAGTGTAAACTTATTACTGCATAGTTGTCATCATGGGACTTCCCTTTACTACCCTCCTAGGTTAGAGAGCTGTTCCCAAGATACCATATCTCCCTCTTTCCTTTGTTTTTCACTCTAGTTTTGCTGGTACCTATCTTCCATTTGTTTTAAGCCTCAAGTTATTTTAGTCAACAAGACAGAGATAGAAATTTTCCTCTTGAGATTATATTGGGTGGGGGAACAAAAATCAAATAATGATCAAATAAATAAGAATGTTTCAGGAAGCAATACATTCTTGGAAGAAATAATAGGAAATAGAAGATTGGGGATGGGGTGGAGTTAGGTGGCTAGAGCCGAGAGGACTGTAGGATACAGAGAAGTCAAAGAAGTAAACATGGACTTAGCCGCATAAAAGCTGTTGGCAACCTTGATAAGGTCATTTTGAGTGGCATTCAAAAACTGGATGAGGGAACCCAGATGCAAAAGGGTCAATATACTGAACTAATAAGTGGGAAAGTCAAGATTTCAGCTAAGGTCATTTCCCCACCTGTTCTGGGACATGTGGTGAGCTGGGCTAAGGACTGTGGAGTCACTGGTGAAGGGTCTCAAGAACAGTGGAGATGTGGCCGGGGCCTGAGTGGCAGGATGGGGCGGACACTCGTGTGCCCCCCTCTCCTTAACCCTTCCATGGCCCCAGGCTAGATACCAACATAGGCAGTAGGCAGAGGGACTCAGAATGTCTTGCTCCCAGCCCTTGGGCAGATTAGGTTGTACTTTATGACTTCTGCCCGGGACAGTGGGGCCCAGCAGCCCATTTCCCCTTTCTGCCCCTCAACCCACAACTGCTATTAATGTTCAGGTTTGCAGGAACATGACGATGGGGTAGAGGCTTGTCTCTTACCCTGGAAAAGTATGAGACCTCTGCTATAGGGGCAGGATGCTGTCTTGACTGGTGAAGGGTCCTTGGAGAGCCATTTCCTAGACAACCTGGCAATCCCGGGGAGGATCCCAGCTGCTTGGGGAGGGGTGGTAAGAAAATGTTCTTCCAGATGCTCTGGACACTCCCCACCCCATTGTACCCTGGAGTACTGGGCTGTTCCAGTTTTTCTCTTTTTTAAGGTTTTATTTATTTATTTGAGAGAGAGTGAGAGCTAGAAAGGGAGAGAGAGCACACACAGAGGGAGAGGGAGAGAGAGAGTTCTAAAGATGGAACTCCCGCTGAGCAGGGAGCCCCGTATGGGGCTTGCTCCCAGGACCCCAGGATCACAATGTGAGCCTAAGGCAGAAGCTTAACCAACGCAGACAGCCCTGGGCTGGTCCAGTTTGAAATTGTTCATATTTTGCTGCGGGCTGAGAATCTGATCTTGGCTTGGGCAGCAAGGTGAAGAGGACTTGGGGTTTCCAAGGGAAGTTGCTCCTGGGTAGAAGTGGGAGGAGAGGGTGCAAGTAGGCATTTGTGTGTTTTCTTCTCCATCCTTGATAAGATGGTGTCATTCATTTGTTCATTCATTCATTCATTCTGCAAATAGTAGAGGACCCACTATATGCAGGCCCTGTTCTAGGTGTTGGCAATACCATGAGCAAGAGAGACAAAGCCCTTGCTCTCGTGGAGCCTTTCTCCAGGGGTGGGAGAAGGGGAACAACAAACAAACAAAATACTATCCGGTAAACTAAGGGCTCTGTAGTGAGTTAGAACAGGGCAGTGTGGTAGGGTACAACTAGGAGGGCCTTTCTGAGCTCAGACCTGAGCACAAGCGGACCCAGCTCTGGGAAGATCTGGATGGAAAAGTGTTCCAGGCAGAGGGAGCAGCCAGCATGAAGTTCCTGAGGGGGAAAGCAGCTGGGCATGTTCAAGGAACTGATGAAGGCCTCTGGGGCAGAGGTGGACATGCCCATCACATGAGAGCTTCATAGTCAAGCTCAGGAGTTGAGATTTGATTCTAAGTTTCATGGGATGCCAGTGGAGTGTTGTGAGCATGGTGTGATGCGATCTGATTTGTCTTTGTAAGTGATGAGCCTCCCTGCTATCTGGTGAGTGGATGGCAGGGGGACATAAAGCGGCAGTGAGTGGCGAGTTAGGCACTGCCTGTCCTTGGGGATGAGACAGTGGGGCTGGAGATGAGGCAGCATGGCATGGGGGCCATATTCTAAGAAAATCCATCTTTTCACTGTATCAAAGCAGGTGGGTGATGGAGGGTTGCAGGAGGAAAAGCGGGTCCTAGACTGCAGCCAGGTCAGAGTGAGAGGTTACTGGGTCCGTCCTACGTGATGGGGGGCCGTGGGCCCCCTGCCTGCCTGCCAGTGCCGTTACTATGCACACGTGTGGGTTGCAGTCCCGGTGTGGGAGTGGGGGCAGGCTGTAGAAAGGACGCTGGGAGATCTGGGAAGTGTCCAGATCTAAGTCTCAGGTGCTCCTGGCCACATGGAGCAATCCCCAGCAAGATCCCCGGCACATTCAGCAGCCACAAGCTAATGAGTGTGCCAGCAGAGCCCGTGATGCCGGGCAGGCCTTGGTGCGGTGACCCCCTCCGTAATTGGGCCACCATCCCTCATTATGGGAGGGATGTGGTGGGAAGGGAGAGGGGCTGGCTGCTAATTAGAGAGGCCTGGCGCTTCTGATTGCTTAGCAGCTGAGTCAGCCAGCTTTCGGTTTGATTGAGAGTCTTGTCTGCACCAACCATGGGGGAGGCCAGACGGAGCTGCCAGAGAGCCAGCCTGAGCCTGGGATGGCATTGTCACCGTGACGGGGAAGCAGTCGCAGCGGTTCTGGTCTAAGCCAAAATGTGTTCCAAGGTGTGGACAGGGGGGTCTGCCCGGGAAACAGTGGTCGCCACAGTGTGTGCTGAGTCCCCGGGGGAAAAAGAAGCTTCTGCTCTAAGATCCCAGCCCCAGCACCAGTCCCTACCACTGGCTCAGACTCAGGTCGTGTGTAGGGCCCTCTGCTTGCCTTGCCCTCCCCCACACCTCCCCACCTGCACACCACACACACCCCAGCTCATGGTCCCCACAGCCTCCCTCAGGCCATCCTTGCTCTTGCAAACAGTGGACACCAAACCTGTGGTCTTTCTTACCTTACGATGTCCCTTGAGCTTTAGAAAGCTCTTTCACAAAACTCCTCGTGTGATCCTTAGAACAAAGCTATAGGGGGAGCAGGGGTGGTGAGGCTGTTCCCCAGTCATAGCTGGAGAGTAAGGGTTCAGTTGAGGTCACATGGCCTACTTGGGTCACCCAGCCGCGTGGTGGGGAGCTGGGTCCCCCGGGGGTGTTTGCTGGGCCATGCTGGGCCTCCCCTCCTTCAGGCCAAAGCAGTCACAGCATTTCCCTTCCTTGGAGAAGCAGGGTTTATTCTTTCTTTTCTTTTTAAGATTTTATTTATTTATTTGACAGACAGAGATCACAAGTAGGCAGAGAGGCAGGCAGAGAGAGAGATCGGTAGGGAAACAGACTCCCAGCTGAACAGAGAGTCCGATGCGGGGCTCAATGCCAGGACCCTGAGATCTTGACTTGAGCCGAAGGCAGAGGCTTTAACCCACGGAGCCACCCAGGCGTCCCAGGGTTTCATCTTTCTAAAGAATGCAGGAGAAGAAGCATATTCATGGGCTAAATATCAAGAACTTTCCTTTAAAATCAGGAATAAGGCAAGTTCTATGTATGTTTATCACTGCTTCTATCTAACATTGAACTAGCCCCGGCCCAGTGCAGTCAGGCAAGGACGGAAATGTGTGGTGTACAGACTGGAGAAGCAGAGCTAAAGCTGTCATCCTCTGTGAATAGCGTCATTATGTAACGAGAGCGTCTGACAGAATTTAAATACAAATGGTCACAATTAGTAGGTGAATTTATTAGCAGGGTTGTTGCCTGTAAGTTTAATACTACTTGTCAGAAAATCAGTATTCCCATAGCCCGGAGACAAAGATGAGAGAAAACACAAAGTGCAATTTAGGGCAGCGGAGCCACTGATGGGCAGAGAATGGTCTTTTGAATAAATTATGCAAAGCTGTTTGGATATTCATCTGGAAAAAACATGTATCTTGACTTACCTCACACTGGGCACAAAAGTCAATTCTACATGGATCTTGGATTTTATTTATTTATTTATTCAAGCTTTTATTTATTGGTCAGGGAGAGAGGGAGCACAAGCAGGGGGAGGGCCAGAGGGATAAGCAGGCCCCCCTTCTGAACAAGGAGCTCGATGTGGGACCCCCTCTGTGTCAGCATGGACGATGCCTTAGGGGACCCCCCCCCACACCCAGATGGCCCTGTCTGGAGGCCGCCCTCCCACCTGTGCTCAGTCCAGTGCTAGCAGTGGGGCTGGCTGGCTGCCCTCACCACCACTGGGGGAAACAGCTCTTCTAGCCCTTTTCCCAAAACCTTCCCAAGGAGCCTGCATGTTCTCTGGATGTTCCCAGTGCGAAAGCTAAATACCTGGGGCCGGGTCGAGCCCACTTTGAGGGGCCAAGGGCTGATGCGGGCAAGAGAATGGAGCAGCCCTCTTGGGGAACTTTCACGTCCTTTTGGGGCCAGCTCAGCTCCCTAGGCCTTGCAAATGAAATGGACTTTCATGAAGGGCTGTCTGTCTGCAGAATTCTGTCCTCCACTCATTCTGCAGTGTTTATTGGGCACTGACTGTGTTCCAGGCCGTGGCGGTAGCAGCGATGAACAAGGCAGGAGGCAGCCCAGCCCTCGGAAGCGGGGCTAGTAACTCCTCTCACTGGCCGTGCAGACACTGTTGTAAGCGCTTTTCACGCATGAACGTACTCAGTCCTGCTAACAACTCTGTGGGGTCAGCGCTGTCCTCATTGACCTTTTACAGATGGGGAAACTGAGGCACCAAGTGGTTAAGCCTCACCCAGGGGCCCTCAGCAAGTTAGTTGGGGAGCCAGGATTTGAAACCAAGCAGGCCAGTCCTGAGCATCCTGGCTACACACTGGGGCCCTGCCTCACCTCCGTGGAGTGGATGATCTAGAAAGGCAAGATGGGCAAGAATAACTAAATACAGTAATTCCAGAAAGCAGCAGACAAAACCATAGGGAACAGGGGGAGCCACAGTGACAGCCAGTGGGGCAGGAGTAGTAAGGAGCTATTTTATTTTGGATGCACGGTGTGGGCCCCTGTGAGATGACATTGAGCTGAGACGGTGACAAGAAATTGATGTTGGATCTGAAGAAAGCGTCCCAGGCCCAGGGAAGGGAGGGGTGAGCGGACAAGATGCTGAGGGGGAAGAGCGAGGCACAAATGAGAAGCAGAAGAAAGAAGTCCGGGGAGCCTGGGGAGGGAGAGGGCCCCACAGATGACCCTCCAGATCTCTGTAGGCTGCCCCTTGTCGGGCCTACATGGTGGGGGCTGCCCCACCCTGCTCCTTTGATGTGCTTGAGTCCCCCCAAAACAGGAGGCAGTTTTTAGAAATGTTGTTTTAAGTTGTGGTAAAATGTACATTCCATAAAATTTATGATTTTAACCGTTTTTAAGGGTACAGTTCCGGGGCATTAAGTCCATTCACATTGTTGTCCTACCATCAACATCCATCTCCAGAACTTTCTCATCTTGCAAACCCGACACTCTGCACCCATTAAACACTAACCCCCATTCCCACCCACCCCAGTCCCTGTCACCCACCAGCCTACTTCTTGTCTCTGGGAGTCTGACTTCTTCAGGTGCCTCATATAAACAGAATCCTGGAGCGTTTGTCTTTTTGTGACTGGCTTCTTTCACTTAGCATGATGTCTCCAGGGTACGTGCATGTGGGAGTCTGTGTCAGAATTTCCCGCCTTTTTAAGGCCAAATAATACTCCACTGGATGTACCTAGCCCACTTTGTCGATGCGTGCATCAGTGGGTGGGAATGTGGGTTGCTTCCACATTCTCGCTGCTATGAGTAGTGCTGTGAGGAATATGGATATGTAAATCTCTCAAGGCTCTGCTTTCCATCCTCTCCAGAAGTGAGCATTGCCATTGTAATTCTGTGTCTCCTTTCCTTAGGAGCTGTCTACAGGTCTCCGTGGCACCCACACTGTTTTCACAATGCCACCAAAGGTGCAGGAGGGCTGGGAGGGGGTAGGTTTTCATGGGTCCGCCTCCTGCATGTCTGAAGGTCATGCCTGAGCCCTGCCCCCACACCCGGTCCAGCCCCCTGCCCCGCCCCCATCCCCAGCAGCTGTGTTCAGATCACAAAAACAGCAGCCTCCTCCCACAGCAGTCATGTCCTCTCCTCGCCCTGTCCTTTCTCCTCCTCAACCTAATTCAGATGTAGAAGACGTGTGTTTGTGCCTCATTACCAAGATGGATTTTTTTCATTCAGCTACCATGTTTCCTCAATTCCCAGGAAAAGTCACTTAATTCGCCTGTCCTGCGGGCCTGCTCTGGCTGCTTGTGTGTTGCCCAGGCTGCTTGGCAGGAATTGACTTGGCTGCTGTTGCAGGAGGATGGACCAGACACCACACACGCACACACACACAGGAGGCAACATTTGCCTCCCTCCAGCATCTAAGGAACAGAATATCTCCATGAGGGCATACTTCTCTCTCTTGCTGTTCCGGTGCCTGTGGCGTGGCTTTTCTGCCCCCACACTGACTTCTTTCTTGGCCATTCTGTGCAGTTCAGAGCCCATTCTGTTCACCCCGTTGTGCCGCTGACCTTGAACTCAGGGTCATCAGGACAAAAGAGCAGAGGAGCTGAAGGGGGAGTTGTGGCCACTGGGTCATTCCCTGCGGCCTTCTGGGGACTCTCCCCCTAGCTCAGCTTCCCACCAAGCCCCGCCTCCCAGAGCTCACCGGTGGTGACCGACAGTGCCGGGCTGTGTGAGAATGTGTAGCACAGAGGTGTGTTGTGATCCATGATCGGGAGCACAGGGCCCCAGGAGAGCTGAAGGGCTGCAAAGAAGAGCTGGTTCTCAGCTGGCTGCGCCCAGGAGGGTGGGCTTCCAGGTCCCAGGGGAGGGCGTTTCAGGAGACACAGCTGTGTAGAGGCAGGATGAGAAGGAGAGCTCGGACTGGTGGCCCATGGGCCATAGCTGGCAGTTGAGGGTGTGGGGGAGTGCCGGTGGGGGGCAGGTGGAAGGGGAGAGACAAGCTGGGGGAGGGAAGGAATCCAGCGGGCTGCTGAGGATCCTATAGGCAGCAAAGCCATCAAAGGGTGTGAAAAAGGAAATGACAAACAGGTGGGTCTTTGGGGAGGAGACAGATTTGGAGGAGGGAATGCATAGTGGGTTGGGGAACCTGCTGGATGCTGAATTATCCAAGTAGTAATAACAAGGGCCTGAATTCAGAGAGGAACAACCAGGATGGAGACTCAAACGACAGAAAGGAGTTGTAAATAACAGAAGCTGCCAGTGATTGAGAGCCCACTGAATTACGGTCTGCCCTGGGAGGTCATCGTCCCCACTTTGCAGGGGAGGAAACAGGTGTGTGTTTGTCCCTCGCCGGGCTGCACGAGGGTCAGATGGCCTTGCCCAGGTGCTATGCTTGTGCTCAGGGCCTGGCGTGCCGGGCTGGGGCAGGAGCAAGCCTGGGGAGTGGTTGGTGGGACCGGTTGGGGCATGCAGGATCCGAGGCCGCAGCATCTAAAGAGGGACCCTGGAGAGAGATGAGCAGCCCAGAGGTGGATGCTGGGCGGGTGGGGTGAGACTGAAGTGACCTGGGAGAAGGTGAAGGTCTGGGTTGAGTAGAAGACTCCCACCTCATGCAGCATGTTGAGATAGTAGGGAGCAGCTGTCTTCTCCCTTTGACCCTGCCTAAATGACTCATCCAGAGACATTTCTGTGACTTACTGTCCCCGTGTGGGTATCCTGCTTTTGAAGTATCAGCGCCTTTCTGTATAGCAAGTGAGCCAGGATGGTCACTGGGCACCTGATCCAGACAGTCAGGTCACCCAGGCGTGACAGGGATCACCCTGAGAAGGATGGATCCATGTAAAGGTCAGGGGAGCTGCCCAGTAGGGTGCTGGGGGGCAGAGGCTGTTGGAGAGAGCTGGGCCGCCAGGGAGGGCTGGTTCTCCTCTCCTCTGGGGTAGGCGCCGCCCCAGACCCCTGATTGTCCCTTGTGGGGCCACGGTCTTGTGCTCCCTCTTGACAGTGCCCCTACTCGGGCTTCGCCTTGAGCCCTGACTCTCCCAGCACCTGTGCCTCCAGCTCTGGGGGTGGCATTCTGGGGACGCTGCCTGCTCCCTGCTCCTCTCCTGCACCAGGGACCCAAGGTCTGGGAGGCACTCCCTCGGGGGTCAATACCAATTTTTGTACAGTCTTTGAACTGGAATGGTTTTTACATTTGTAAATGGTTGAAAAAAATCGAAGATAGATATCTTGTGACACATGAAAGTTACATGAAATTCAAGTTTCAGTGTCCATCAAGTTCTGTGGGAACAGGCTCTGCCAGTTCACATACGGCTGCTTTGGCTTGACAGTGACACACTTGAGTCATTGTGACAGAGAGCCTGAAATGCTTACCTTCTGGCCTTTTGCCGAAAAAGTGTGCCACCCCTTGTCCCAACCCGTTAGCATCCCCGCAGGGTGCCAGACCCTCAGAAGTGAGGAGGGGTGTGTGTTGTGGGGGGCTGGAGGTGTTGCTGGGGTCCAGAGTATTAAAGGATTTCGTAAGCTAGCCTCCCATTCTTTGTATTGGTTCTCTTCGTCTAGAAGTTATTTTCCCCCTTGTAATTTCAAAAAATACTTTTCACCTTTGCATAGAGGTGAAGAGCCCTGGCTTCTGGCTGCCTGTGTTCACTGCCTCCCTTGAGCGAGTTGCCTCTCCCCTCTCTGCCTCAGTTTCCTGACCTGGAAATGAAGACTAGGGATAGCACCTACCTCACACAGGGGCGGGAGGGGCGGAAGGAGTGGGGTATATGGTAAGCTCTTAGAAACAGTGCCTGGCATATGGTAACTGCATAATAATTCCAGAAATCAAACAGTACAGAGCATGTAAAATTCAACTCCCCACCCCCCATCCTTTGCAGCCTGGGCATTTGTCCTTCTGTCCCCTTCTGTCTCCACATGTGTACAAGTGGGCATAGGTGTGTATACATACATAACTGTAAATGGGACCATAATAGACTCTTTACTCTTTGGTTTCCTCTTTTTTTTTTAACCTTTTTTTCTTTTTTCACTCAATAACATCAAAGATATCCCCCTTCAGGTCCGTACATGGAAATCTAATTCCATCTATAGGAGCTGTACGATGTAAGAGAATTTTTCACACTTCCCATATGACCCTTCTCTTCCAGGCTGCTCACAAACACCCTCTGGGGGTCGAGATTGGGGAGAGACGCGGGGCCCAACGCCCCCCCCCCCCCCGTTAGGTGTGTCCTCTCCCCCCAGTCCCACCTCTTCCAGGGCCACAGCCCCACTCTGCAGCTCAGGCTTCTCCGGCGCACATGCGTGAGCACACTCACTCCCCTGCCCCCACCAAGACTGAAATCCAGTTGGGGCCGCGGGTCAGGTTCTTTCCCAGAAGGGAGTGCGAGGCTGGACATACCTACTGGGGTGCGGCTGGGACTGCGGTGCCTACGTCTGTAGGTGCGAGCCATGTGCATCTGTGTCACCAGTACCGGCCAGCTCTGCCCACACCTGCAGCAAGTGCACCTGCAGTCAGGAGAGCCCTCCACAGGCACATCTCTGTCCAATCCCCCCAGGGGACCCTGGGGCAGCATCCCAGGGCCTCGGTCTCCCCCTCCCCTGCCCCAGCAGAGGGAAACCGTGAGGTGAGAGGGTCTCTTGGGCCCTTCTAGCACTTTCCTCCTGTGAAGTTCAGGCTGCGTCAGCCTTTGCAGCCTTCCTGCCCCAGACCTACTCCCCAGGGTCCAGTGCCGGCCTCACAGATCACGGAGCAGCAGCTGAGAGCTAAACCTCGTTTCTCAAGCCTCCGGAACGCAGCTGGGTTTCTTGTTTTAAAGCCGTGATCGGTTTGTTTCCCGGTGTGCTTTGGCTCTGCCTGTGGTTGCGTCCCTGTCCTCTCAGCAGGAGGAGGCCAGTGTGGGGGTTGACATGTGCTTCTGAGAGCTCCTTTGCCTCTGATGTTTTTCTGATGCCACACAGCCCTCACAGCCCCCCTCGGAGGTAGGCAAAGGGCAGTGATTATACCCATTTTCCAGATGGAGAAATAGGCTAAGCGAGAGCTACTCCCATTGCTCATTTCAACCCTTTGCCCACATATCCTGTGGGAAGTAGAGCTAAAGACGTGTAGGAGACCCTGCAAAGGAAGGTGCTGTCTGGTTCCAGCTTGCTGGTGGGATACCAAGGCTATTGACCAAGTGCATTCCCCTTAGAGCCCACCATCATAGGGTACAGTGCCCAACCCTAGCACCTGCCCCAACCCCTGAAGCAGACCTATTACAGAGTGAGCCTGGGGACTTACCCTGATTTGTCACACCCCTGAGGTATCTGGGTGGCTGGATGTGTGTTGAGGGGGTCTGCTGGGGGTTCTTGAGTGGTGAACCAGAGTCACTGGGAGGCCAGCTCCTCACTGAGCGGGCAAAGGCTTCTGCAGACTTGGGTTAGGGTGTTGGGGAACATGATTGGGCCTCGTCCCTGAGGACACCTGTCCAGCACGCCTTCAAGCCCCTCAGGCCCCATCCAGTCTTAGCAGCTATTTTCCTGGGGTCTGGTCAGGGTAGCTTTGAGAGAACACGGACAGCAGGAAGCAGTGTTGGCAAATCTGTTTAGTGGCTGTTACCAGGAACGGTAATTTCGTGCAGCCTCTGCACTCTGTTGTGGTAAATAACAGATAATGACATTGCCAGGCAGTGGTGTGGCCCTCACCTCTCCGGCAAGCTGCCACACTTCGGAGGGCCTGCGATTCTTCATCGCTCTCCAGTGGCCTCTGTTTTTCCCTTCACGACATTTCCCTCCCGGCTGTTTGCTGTTCGCTGACCTTAACTCAAGGTGAATTTAGCTGGTTCTCTGTTGCCCCACTGTGAGGAGCATAGGGCGCCTCTCCTGCTGAGGGGAGAGGGGGGAATGTATTCTCCTCCTACAGCTCCCATTAGCCCGGGCTTCCAAACCAAGAAAGAACCAGGCCCTTCTCAGAGACAGCTTGGGGGCTCTGTAAGGTCCCTTCCAAACCCTTTCCTCACCTTTGTCATCCCACCTTCTGTGGTGTGATGGAGATGGAGATGGAGAAGCTGAGGCCGGGAGGCCTTCCCAAGACCCCTCCTGTCTGGGAAGCACACTTGCCTTGCTCAGCTTCCAGGTGTAGCCAGGAGTGTGGCTTGGGCCCTCCGGGGAGAGAGGCCTAAGCGCCCGGAGCCCCTGCAGAGCCTCCCGACGCAGCTCCCACCTGCCTGCAGTGGAGATTCATTCCCTTTCCAGCTCATTCTCTGCTCAGGTGTGATTGGTGTACTGCTCCCTACGCATCAAGTCTCACCGTGCCCACATGGTATCCATGGCCTCCTATCCGTTCCCTGGGCACACGCTGGGGACGTCAGCAGCATAAATGAAACATGGGCTGGGGGCCCTGAGGCCTGAGGCTGGGGCCTGACACCACCCTGCCTATACCGGTCACTGCTCTCCTTGGTGCTCTGTTTGGGCTCAGTCAGCAGGGCCCCTCCTTGATCATTAGTGCTGCTGCTCCTGGAATGTTCTGAAGCCCTAGGGTGTTTATCTAGTCTGCTGTGTTTTTCAAGTTTAGGAAAAAAAGAAAAATTCAGTTCCAACAGGGTATTTTTTAGCTCCAAGAATGTTTACTGTGTCCCAGGCACTGGAGGGAGAGGGTATTTTCACATAAACTGACCTTTTGAGAGTAATGATAATCCTGTGAACGCAGAGAAGGCAGTGCTGACCCCGCGGACAAGTGGGGGTCCCTAGGGGCTGGAATGTCCCATGCCGGGGTGGTGGGCGCAGGGCTGGGGGATTGGTGGGGTCTCCTGACTTGAACCAGGCAGACCCTGGTCTCCTGACTTGGCTTCTCACAGACCCTGACCAGCCACCTCCAGTCTCCCCAACCCTCCTCGGTTTCCCAACCTTGTTCTTTGGCCAAGCAACTTGAGGTTGTTGGACGGTTGGCAGTCTCGTCCAGCTTTGGGCCCCACGGTTGTGTTCCAGATCCCCTTCCGCCTCCTCCAGGTACTGGCCCCTGTGACAGCCCCTTGCCCTTCTGTGCTTTCCCCCTCCACCAGCTCCATCCCTAAGAATCCAAGTGTTTAAGTCCCCTTCAGACTAAGCAAACATTTATTGAGCACCTTGGGCACCATCCAGGTTCTAGAGCTCCCTCAGGGAACGAGGCGGTCAAAGCTTTGGACTTCCCAGAGCACCTTCCAGGGGTGGTGAAATCCACATGGAAAGTTCCCCGATCTGCAGCCAAGTTCCCCAGCTTCAGCCCTCCCTTTGTCTGTTGCTTGGCCTTCCTCCCAAGCCCTGGTCCCATGTACCAGCTACCACGGGCAGCTATTTCAAGGGAGTCCACTCGTACTGCAGGCAGTAGCGTGTCCAAAGCCCGACCTTCTCCCCACCCTGTTAACTTCACCACCATACAACCTGTTGTCCACGCTAGCAACCCGGAATGACCCGGCATCCTTCCTTGCCTCGTCTCCCTTACTCAGCCAGGAGCTGGAATTCCATAGGCATTTGGGAATGTTCTGGAAAAAGAACCTTTGCTGAGAATGTGGAGGACAGATCGACCAGGAACGTGACTGAATCACTCAGCAAAAGCATTTTTTCTGAATCCCAGATCTGATCTGTCCTTCCTGTCCTCAAAACCCGTGGCATCCCCGCCTTGCGCATGCTGTGCTTATCGGTGGGCCTCTCCCTCCTTTCCTGGCTGACTTCATGCCAGGGACCTGCTAAAGTTGGGCATTTAGATGCAAGTGATGTCCTTTTTCTCCAAGGAGTCATTCATAATCTTAGAGGGTGCACAGTCCCAGGAGAGACCTTCAATATGATGCAATCAGCACTCTAGAAATGTCTACTCATTGTGGAAGTGCACGCGAGGAAGTGACTAGTACTTCGCTGGCGGGGGGCGGAGGGGGGTCGTAAATCAAGGAAGGAGCCTTGGAGGAGGAGACATTTGCTTTGTGCCTGAAGGATGTTTGCTAGGCATGAAGCAAGCCTGGGGAAAAGCTTGGAAGCATGGAAGTACCTAGAGTGTTGGGAGCAGACAGTGGGGTGTGGATGGGGGGCTGGGCTGGGAGGGGCCAAGTATCAGGATCCTCAGGTGTGCGTGTGTGTGTATGTGTTCTTCTCTCTCTGCCCCTCACCTGGGAGCCTTGTTGGGTTTGCAGACTGCTCTAGAACTTGGGATTAGTGGCCTCCAGAGGTGTTGACTGAATGTTCGGGCCTGCATGAGCTCTGGCCTGCAGCTAAGGTTGCTGCCCATCAACTTCTAGGGAGAGGGATGGTGGAGGCTTAACAGGAGCCTCTCGCCTCGTCTTCCTGTAGAGATTTCAAGTCTTCCAAACATGGGGCTGTAAGGTCATTGTCTTTGGGGTCACAGGCCCTGGAGCCGCAGAGTTTCTGCACTAGAGTCTGTTGGGCAGACAGACCTGGCCAAGGGCTCCTTGCGTGGCCAGCACTGACCATGGTGAGCGTCTCCCATCCAAGGTGTGGCTTTGTGGTGGCCCCCGAGGAGCCAGGCTTACTTGGAGCTGACTGCTGAGAGGGTGCTCAGAGGGGCAGGGCATTTTCAAGATCCTGGATTGTGAGGACCAAAAAAAAAAAGAAAGAAAGAAAAAAAGATCCAGTCTTTTCTTCAGCTGTGGTTCTGAGAACCAAGGCTCCTTTAACAGAACCCAAGCCAAATTTCTACCAGGTGGCAGGTGGCTCTCCCAGTGAGAAATTGTCCGTGAGAGGCCTAGGTTTCTGAAAAGCAGAGGTTGATGCTGCAGCGCTGGCTGGGCTGAGGGAGGCCAGAGCTGGCTCTGGGACTTTCAGTTCCTTGTGTTCACGTTCCTGGCACAGCCAGTGTCTGTCTATCCGTTTCCTGGGCCCTAGAAGCATCCCTCTTAACAAGTGGGGGGTTGTAGAGGGCCATGGGCAAGAGGCAAGATCAGGACCGGGATCCCAGTCCAGCTTTCCACTTCCCTTGTGTGACCCCGGACAAGTTACTGAAACTGTCTGCCCTGCTCCTGTCATCATTAAATGAATAATCCGTGTGAAACCCCCATGCTGTGCCCAGCACACGGTATGCGTTATATAAGCTCTTGATTTTATTATTACGGATCTGGGTCCCCCCACCCCCCACCGACTCTGCCACTTCCTTATAACATGAACTTGGTCAAGCCACCCCACTTCTCTGGGCTTCCAATCCCTCATCCACAACATTCAGATCATAAAACCACCCTCGCAGGGCTGTTGCGAATGTAAACGAGATTGAATATGATGATGATAATGTGTGTTGAATGCTGAGCATGGTGCCGGGCTCAATAAATGGTGGCTATTATCATTATTATGAGTTGTAATTTTAAGTAACCCCGCGGCAGGGAGCAAGATGGATGGAAGCTGGCTCCCTCCACCACCTGGGCCTTTGCCTGCCCTCCCTCCTGACAGAGTAGAGCTGGAGAGCGGCAGGCCACTGTGTGACATGGTGGGGGACACCATGGGGACCACTGGTCCCAGCCTCATCCCCAGGGACTCCGGTAGAGCCCACTGGACCTGCGGATAGGAGTCTGGGGGACAACATGGCCTCAGCCATTGCTCAGGCGCCGTCCATTCCAGGAACCCAGGCTGGCAAGCCAGGTGCAGAAGCAAGAAGTTCTTCCCCTGGGCTGGAAGGAGCTAATCCAGGCTCAAGGATTCTAGTCCAGGACTTGTCAGAGTCAAGCAGGGGAGCAGCAGGCTGCATTCCGAGCTTCTGGAAAGCTCAAAGGTGGAACTCCATTCCTTCTCCCTTGGCCGGTTGGCTCAGTGACAAGCAAGCCCTGAGGTGCACACCAGGCCCAGGAGATTTTAGGAGGGTTGTGTTCAGGGATCTGATAGAACCGTTCTCAGAGGAGTGGCAAGTTCTTACGCATGTTGATTCCCATTTGTCTGGAAAAGAGGCAAAAACCAGACACAGTCTCTGGTCCAAGAGGTGATGCTGAGGAGAAGGAGGACCAGGAAGAGTTAGCGGGGTTGTGGGGGGAGGGGGGAAGGTATCCACACACACCCCACCCCCCGTCAGTCTGGCAGCTTCATCTTGCCCAAAGTAGCCTATGACCCTGTCACATGCACACGGTGGGGCACGAGCACAGAGATGATCCAAAGTCACATCCAATTACGATTTCTTATCATCCACTTGTGAATGTTAAAAAACCCAGACTTTTTTTGACTTCCCTCTCCACTCGGGGCTCGGTGCTCGCTGGCTGGACTGAGGTGTTTTGGAAGCTAGTCCTGAAATCTGTGGTGCTTCTTTTCAATTGGGAGAGGCGTCTGGGGGCTGGGCGGGGGGTTGGGGGACTGATGGGCAGATGACAGCGGCTCATCTGGTGGGGGCAGGCCTGCTGCAGTCTGACTGTGCAGCCTCCCAGAAGTCTGGGTGAAGAGGGGAACTTGGCCCTGCATGGTCACGCACCTGCCACCTGCACCCAGGATGGAGAGAATTGGCGTGTCCCTGGGCCAGCGTTACGGTGGGAAGCACAGAGAGAGTTGACTTCCTTTTGAAATTCTCCTGTTGCCTCCTGGCTAGTGTCTCAGATGGAGCAGCAGATAGATGGCTGGCGTTCTTGAGGCTGCATGTCTTTGGGCCCCAGTGACTCAGTACTTGCAGGCAGTCAGAGCTGAGGTCAGCGTGCCCATAGCCCCACTGGCCCCGGGGACTGTGTCCTCGTGAATGGGAAGGAGGCAGTACCCGGCTGTGTCCTCTCCCACTTGAGGCATGACCTTGTCTGCAGTTCCGGAGGGGGGGCCAGCTCTGCCCTCACTTGGAGGTGCGGGGAGTGGTTGAAGGCTTGGATAGGTATCTGTCTGGGCAGCCACTTGGGGGCTCAAATAGCATGGGGTTCCCAGCCCAGCTCCCCATGGCCGGGTTCCTTATCTCAAGCCTCAGATCCCTCATGTGTAAAATCGGGACAGTAATACCCACCTCCTAAGTTATTATGAAAATTGATAAGGTTCTACATAAAACACCTAATTTGGTGCCTGTTGTCACATAAGTGCTCTGTAGATTTAGAATATGTACATGGGTATCTCAGCTATGTGAAGTCACCTGGCAGCAGGACCCAGGTTCCTAATACAGAAACTGGGAGACAAGTCCATCCCCAGCCCCTGCACTCCTGTCCCACAGGGGCTGGTGAAGCCCCTCCAAACCTGGCTCATGTCTCCAGGGTTGAGCAGGGCCGAGCCTCTGATCTGGGGGCCAGGGACTCAGTGACGTCATCTGGGAGAGGCTAAAGGACAAGGCTGACGATCTATATTCAAGCCACAGTCAACCAAAAATCCTTTCTCCTGCCTCTTTGTGCATGTGCTTTCAGCTTCTTAAATCCATCCTGACCCACAAAAATCCAGATCTGGCCAAAAAATGAACTTGGGGCGAGTGATTTCCCAGAGCATTTAGCATCGGCTTCCTTTAAATAGGCATTCTGCTTATCCATTGGAAATAGATTTTGACCTAGCACGATAGGATTTACGTTTGGGGTGCTATCCTTCCATATATTTTTCTGTGCATATACCGACTTCTAAACAGATACAGGCACGTATGCATATTTATGCGCAGAGCATCACACTCTGCATACTGTTTATAACGTGCTCCTTAAATTTAATTCATTGTGAGTGTTGCTCCATTTCAGTACAAATACAGCTTTGCTGGGATTGTTTCCACTTTTTTCGATTTCCGTCATCAGCATTTTTACTGCTGCATAGCTTTCCCTGAAATGCGATCGAATGGTTCCTCGCGGAGGATTCGATCTTTGGCCCCAGGAGCACACCCTGTGGCGGGAGGGGCACGCTTGCTCCTCCCACTGCTTCCCGCAGGTGCTGCCCACATTCAGGTAGGGCCCTGTGTCTCCTCACTCCCCAGGGGGGGGCGGCCGTTCTATGAGCATCACAGCCGCGTGGGTCCTCACAAGTGTGTCTCACCTACAGATCACCCTGAGTCACCCTCTCGGGTGATCGGAACTCCTCAGGAAGTACTTTTCTAGATGAGTGTTGCCAGTTCATAAACTCCTCCGTTCGGTGGGACTCCGAGTCACTGAGGACAAGGTGTCATGCCTTGTTCATCCCCTTCCTTCCTAGAACAGAGCCTTGCGTCAGGTATCAGATGTTTGCTGAAGCACCAGATATTTTCAGATGAACCATCTTCAATATTCATGTCTACTGCCCAGCGTACACATCCTGGCCTCCTTGCATGAACCGTTTGAGCGTGTTTCCATCTCTCTCTGCTTGACGGAGCATCACGCACGAGGCTTTCTGAGTGACGACTGATGGTGCCGTGAAGCCCTCAGGAGGTGTCGAGGGCCGTGTGGCTGTGTCCTGCTCGATAAATGCTCTCTGACCTCTTGTCCTTTGAGGCGTTGGGGTCTGCATGCCCAATGGTGGCATTCCTGCCGCCGTGGGCCCTGCGCCTCCTCCCTCCTCCTAACCAGCAGCAGCTTGGGAAGCCCCACAGACCGTGGGTTCTCCCTGAAATGGGTTGGGGGCTCACAGTGAGGAGGTAAAGGCCTGGCCTGGGAATAAAATGCTTGAGATCCGGAGCAAGTGGCCTCTCAGACCTTTTGTACTTCTGCTCCTTGGCCATGGTGTGGGAAGGTGTAGGTATTGGATTGTAGTGCGGAGGTTTGAGGAGTAGTGGGGTGACCCAAGTTGCCTGGATGATGAGGATGTCCAAGAGGGCACCTGATGGGACCATGGAATGAGTCTGCACACACAGGTGGCCTGTATGATGTACCCCTGGGCACGCAGGAGCAGTCACATGGAGGGCAGGGAACACATCCCTCCTCTCCCCCATGACCTCACATCCTTTACAAAGGACCCTCATTTCCTCTGGGACTGGGCCAGCCTGGCTGGCTTCCTGCCCCATGCCCTGAGAGAGAGGCCCACCTGGCCAGCCATCCTGCTACTGCAGACACTCTGCCCCCTGTCTGGGCTGTCCTGCTGCCCTGCTGGTGAGCACCATGTGGTGTGGGTGGGAGCGCACCCTGGCCTGTGCTACAGACTCTTTCCTGTCTCTCGGTGTCTTGGCTCCACAGCAGTTCGGCACATTCTACAAAAGGCTACGTCTTGCCTTCTCAATGATAATACTAAATGTATCTCCTGTTTATTTGTTCATGCATTCCACAAGTATTCATTGTGCTGGTCACCGGAAATAGGAAAGTGAACAGAAATAGACGTGGCCTCTGACAGCCTAGTGGAGGCAGTGATAGTCCCCACACCTGAGGGTAAAAATCTTGACCTGACAGTGGAGGAAAACAGGACAGAGACTGTCACAGAAGCTCCACTGAAGTATGAAGTCAGGGAAGGCTTCCTTGAAGAAGTGGTGCTTTTTGCTGAGGTTTGAAGGATGCATAGGTTAACAATGAGAGAGTGTGGCCAAGTGTATCCCAGACAGAGGGAGCAGCACATGCAAAGGTCCCGTGGTGGAAGAAGCAAGTGAAGACCAGGGCCTGAAGGCAAGCCCACATGGCTAGGTCTCAGAGCGTGGAGAGCAAGGTGGTAAAGCCGGGGAGAAGGGTGTGAACTGAGGCGGACGAGGAGGGTCCAGCCCGGGCAGGCATGGCATACCATGCAAGAGCAGGTGGCCTCCATCCACAGAACAACAGGAAGTCTCTGGAGGTTTTTAAGCTGGCAGGGACAGGAGAAATGACATGATTAGATTTGCATCTTGAAAAGATCACTCCTGCTGCTATGCCGGAAGCAACTGGAGGCTGGCCAAAGTGGGGGTGAGGAGATGTGCTGGGAGGCCACGGTGTAGGCAGGGGCACTGGAGATGACTGCAGTGTGGACCGGGGCCAGGGGGTGGGGCACGACGAAGGGGAAGTGACTATGTCAAGGGAGATGTAGAGTTCTCAGCGATGGATTATTTGGTGGGAATGAGGGAGGGTGAGGACCAAGGACATTTCCAGGTTTGGGCCTGTGTGACTGATGGGTGCTGGCACCCTTCGCTGAGACAGGTGTATGGGGAAGAACCGTGGTTGTTGCTGCTCTTTACCACATAGTACGCTAGGCACTTTCATGAATCATCTCCTCGATCCTCCCAACAGTGGGAGTCTGCCAGTTACCACCGTTCTACGGGCAAAGAAGTGCGGCTCAGAGAAACAAGTCCAAGTTTGCATCTATATGGCAGATTATGCTTTCCCCAAAGCCTGTGTCCTGCGGCCCGAGCCACCTCCTCTGAGCTGCAATACATATTTGCAAAAGGAGGGCATGGAGGGAAAGAAGAGAGAGCATGTGCAGACTGGAGGCCTGGAGCTTTGTTGATTCTACTCCGAGGCTGACCCAGGAGCTAGACTTGTACTGTTTAACGCCCACACGATTGCAGTTGCAGGAAGTGACAGAGAGCCACGGCCGGCAAGCTGGAGCTCGCTCCCCCTGGGCAATTCCACTCTGTGGAAACCCATCTCATGCAGGAAGTAAGGGACCACCCCAGGCCCCTCCCCCCGACACTGCCCCTGACTTAATGGTGCAGTGTTTCCTTTGCACCCAGTCGATATCATGGCTGCCTTGTCCTCTCTGTCCTGGGCTTTTTAAAATGCCACCCACCTAATTTTCTTTATTGGAACCTTGGAGCAAAGACCAAACCCATAAGGAGAAAAGGCTCATTATTCTCTTATTGATCCAAGATTTAATAGAGCAGCCATTGTGTATTATTTGAACTGGAGCATGTTATCTTTTTGCTGGCCCAGATTCCCCAGCCAGAGACACTGCAGACCCATGAAGATGGCAGAGGTGGCAAGAACTGGGGTTCTCTGCCAGTGATGGCTGTTAGGTTGAAAGCAGGCTTGTGCGTGGGCTGGGACAGGTGTGTCCTGTTGTGCTACCCCAGTCCCCCACAGCACCCCACAGGACAAGCAGAGGGCACACTGGGGACATGCAACCCATCCTCTTCCTGGGAATTGACCAACAGCCTTTGAGGCAGCTTTTGGAGGGCAGCTGGTCCACGCCGCTCCTGTCCCCAGGCTGGGCGGTCTGCGTCCCACAGTCTGCGGGGAGAAGACAACAAGGCTTTTCTGCACTCTCCTCCAGTTTCTTGCAGTGTCCCCAGCAGCGTAGATGTTCATTCCACCAGATATTTATCGAGGGAATGTGTGTGCCCACACTCCCAGCCTCCCTTCCAAATGTTCGCTCCTAGAACCCGTATCCTGCAGCTGGGAAGCAGTGTAGCTGCTCCCCCATCCCCAGCAGAGCCTTGACCCAGGGTCATGCTGCGTTGCCTTCTCTGCCTAGTCAAGAGGCATCAGCCACACTCCTGGGGACATGAATCAGCTCCCTGGAGAGCCCTGGACACCTGCTGGGCACCTGAGCTGGGGAGGGAGTTATCCAGCTTTCCTGGAGTCAGGAAGAAGGGAGCCTCCTAAATCCTGACTGTCCCCCACTTGTTGGGGGGCCTCGGGCAGTCATAAACACTTCTGAACCTCAGTTTTCTCATCCTCATATTGGAGAACATGACACTCCCCTCGTTCGTACTTTGTCACCAGGGTCCTAGTGCATGGCCCCTGCCATTGTCCAGTAAATGGTAGTAACTGGCCATCTCTCCTCTCGTTATTCCTCACACATTCATCTGACTGGGAGGGGCAGAGTGCGCTTAGAGGGCGAGCTGTCATCCTACCTGCTAAGTAGTAGGAAAATCTCGCCACACTGGGAGGGCCTCACTTACTCTCACACATGTGCCATTCATACGGGATGGTGGGAAACAGCAAGGAAAACAGCCAACTGGCTTCAGGGTTTCCTTCCTCTCTCTTTACCCCCAGCAAGAAAGGTCTGTGTTGTGTTTTCTGAGGTCCGTCTTGTGGGCTTATGGGGACCCCGTCCTTGGGGTAGAACGGTTGCTGGGAAGGGTAGGGAGAGTCCCCAGACCAGGTCAGGAGAGGCAGCTCGGGCCTTCTGGGAGACAGGCCGCTGGCCCGCAGTGATGCTCAGCCCCAGCCTGTCACACAGCCCAAACCCAGGCCTGGTATGAAAGTGGCCGGGCCTCCATCCCCCTCCAAGGGACCACAGTTGCTCAGAGGGAGAACAGCAGAGTAGGGAGCACCCCAGACAGCACTCGCTGACCCCTTCCCAGATGGACTGCACTTCCAGAGACCCCCAGCTCAGGGCCTTCACAGGAGCTGCTCAGGGGCCCCGGCTGTGACTGGGATGGACTTCCTTCCAGCCCAGACAGACGAAAGCAGGTTGCATTTTATTTGGAGAAATAGATGTGGCATTTCTCATACCTGAGTGTTGAATGGTAGCAAATGTCTTACCCCCCACCCCCACCCCCCATGTATCCAAGCTTTCCTTCTGCCCAGAGCTGGCTCCCGCCTCCCGCGGTGCTGGGCTCATCCGCCTGATCAAGCAGTGACGACATGCTCTGGGAAGCCAAGTCGGTGACATTTCCCTCTCTGAGGAGAGTGTGCTCCTTGCTCAGTTGGCAGCCTGCAGAAAAGGCCAAGCTACAGATCTCACCTTCCCTAGGTGGCGGGAGGCAGGAGAGAGCCCCCAGCCTGGCAGGGACAGGGCGGCTTCCATGGGGGTAGGAAGATGGATTAGCAGGTGAGGCAGCTCTCTGAGGAGGACACGTGGCCGCTGAGTCATACTGTGCCTGGGTTAGCTGGAAACAGGTCCCAGCCCCACAAAGTCCCCCTCTCCCTCCCTGCGAATTTCATCTGGCCTTGCGCACCCACGCTTGCTGCTTGCTGCTTTGTGTTTCAGAGAAGCGAGATGTGGATGCAGAAGTCATGAACTTCAGCAACACTGTAAAAGGAAAAACACTAAGGAAACTAGGTTCGGGCTACTTAGGCGTCTGGAGAAAATTATCTCATGGCTCTAGAGTCAGACCTGAGGCTCTCACTCACCTGCTGCGTGAACTTGGGCAAATTTTTTCTTGCCTGTGAAACGGGCCTCCTACTTACATAACAGGGTTCCTGGAATCATCCCGTGGGCAATGTGGCACAAACCTGCCACCGGTGTTTCTCCCCAGATCATCCTTTCACCTCGTCAGGCATGCATGTGAGGTCTTTGTGCAGTTGTATACAAATGTGTGTTCATTGTTGAACAATATCATTTGCTGCCCTTGTTACCAGGTAGCAACATAATCTGCTAAGTCAAGGCCACATCGTATTCCGTTCTGCCGACCTGGATCTTCCCCTGGTATCAGGGGTTTGGGTTGCTTCCAGCTCTTTGCTGTGGAAAATGATGAAGCCATGAATATCAGCCAGCTTCCTTTTTTATGGGACCCTAACAGAATGTAGTGGGGGCGTGGTGGGGAATTTACGTTGTGGCGATCCACAGATGGGTACCCCTGTCGTGCCCCAAAGCCAGCTATGGATTTTAGGTGATCTGTGCCCTTTGAGTTATGTACTCTGCTGGTATGAGTCTCACACCATCCCCTTGGAAGATGCCAATGGGTTCCTTTGTCAGTTTCTCAGCCCCTCAGCCGAGGAGGAAGTAGCTGAAGTGCTTACATTCCTGTGTCCTCTCTCTTGTAGAAAGTCTGCACCAAATGTGGGATCGAGGCCTCCCCTGGCCAGAAGCGGCCTCTTTGGCTTTGTAAGATCTGCAGCGAGCAGAGAGAGGTAGGATGCCCAGGGCAACAGGTGGGGGTGGGCTGGGGTGGTCTGAGCATACTTGCAGTTGGGGAAATCCATGGTTGGTCACTGGGAGGGCCTTCTCTAGAGGCCAGGTGGGACCACTGAGGATGGCCAGGGAGAAGAGTGGGGAGGTCTAGCCTGTCTGCTTGCCTGTTCCGCGTGCAGAGGGGGCAGGGGGCCCTGGTTCTGCTGTGCCTGGGCCCCGTGGTTTCGGTGGGAAGTCCCTCACACCGAGCACAGGTGCGTATAGCATTTTGGGCGAAGCTCTTATTACAGTAACAGCAATGGCTATCCTAGGCTGTTAACTATGTGCCCGGCACTGCACCAAGTTCTTTATATAGATAGATTCCTTCCATCCTGACACCACCCCACGGGCGGAAGCTATGATTATCCCCTTTTACTGGTGGAGCAATGGGGACACAAGTAACTTATAGGCACACTAGTTGGTGGGAGAACTGGAAATCCAACACAGCCCTGGTCTGCTGTGATGATACCACCCCAGAGTCCCTTCTGGTACGAAGTTTCCATACTTCTAGTTCTGACCCCATTTGAGGAGAAGAAATCAAGGCTCAGTGAGTTCTCTGAGGCAATCACAGATGGGGGGCTCAAACTGAGTCTCCTAACCCCAAACCCAGGGCTCCCTCCACTGTACCAGGATCGGGGCTGAAGCAGGATGTCAGCACGCAGCTTCTCTCTGTGGAGGGTCATGGGGTGGGGATCTGGTAACAGAATGAACTGGGCACAATGCAGCATACCCTGGTTTTCCGGGTGTGGGTTTATTTTCTTACTTACCTTGCTTGGCAACTGATATGGGCTTTTAATCGGAGGATCCATAAAAGGTCTTCAGTTGTGGGAAATTTTCAGCTGTGCTGTCCTTGAATATTGCTCTCCTGCTAATGCATGTCTCCTCTCCTGGAAATCCCCTTGGATCCATTGCTGAACCTCAATCCATCCTCAAGAGCCTCTGAACTGCTCTTTCTTGTTTCTTCCTTTATCTTTCTGGATACTTTCTGGGGAGAGTCGTTAGTACTGGGTAGTCTTTAGTTCATTAAACCTTGGGACTGTCTCCCAACTGTTGGTTTTGTCCTTTGTCTTTCTTAGTGTCAGCTTTCCTCCGGTGTCTTGGAATTTGGGTCTGTATGCTCAGCTTGAGTGGGAGTCAGTCTGTCTCCCAGCCCCACTACCTCCAGCCAGATCTCCTGCCGAGGGGTCTTGAGTTTCCTCCATCCAGGGCCTGGGTCCCCCCTCGCCCCCCCACACCCAAGTGCAAAGCCATGTGTCTTGGGTTAGTGATTGTCCACAGTGACAATGGGGATTATGCCCAGAGCTGATCATCTCTGGCTTGGGCAGGGTGGACCTCAGTGCTCTTTGAGCCTCCTTCCCCAGGTGGGAAATCCCTTCACCAGCTCCCATTTTCAGTGGCTCTGGTTCTGGTGCTCTACCTCCCCGGTGGCACTTTTAGTCCCCGTGGCCTGGAAGGCTAAGCTCCCAGCTGCCTCCCTCCACCTGCTTCTTCTTCTTCTTTTTTTTTTTTAAAGATTTTATTTATTTTATTTGACAGATAGAGATCACAAGTAGGCAGAGAGGCAGAGAGAGAGAGAGAGGAGGAAGCAGGCTCCCTGCCGAGCAGAGAGCCTGATGCGGGGCTCGATCCCACGATCCTGGGATCATGACCTGAGCCGAAGGCAGAGACTTTAACCCACTGAGCCACCCAGGCGCCCCTCCTCCACCTGCTTCTGGACTCAGAGCTCAGTAGGCTGTGCCTTCAGCCTCTCAAAATAGTAACTGTTTAGAGTCTCCGATCCATTGAGATAGATATAGAGAATATATCTTATTTTTAAACACAGATAAGTTTTCTTGTTGTATTTAGAATATTCTCATCGGTCCCTGCTGTGTTTTTGGAACAAGGAAGGTCCTCAGAGTATGAACTATCATTCTGTCTTGCCTGGAGGTCCCTGATTTCTCACCCATTGCAGGGTGAAAGCACCAGAGGTGCTGTGGGAATCAAGCAAGGTCATTAAAGTGTACAAAAGGCATATAAATGTCTGTCTTGAACAGGAACTTCGTAATATCAGAGACCTCCCTCTCACCCAGCCAGAAATCCCCACTTTGAACCTGAGGTCTTTCTGGTCTTCAGGGTTCCCTTTTGAGGCAGGGATATCCACTGCCACAAGAGAGAAAATTCCTTCAAAGAGTATCTTGTGGCAGACACTCAGCAGGATGAAATGACAGTCACCCCCAAGCTGTGGGAGGACAGAGAGGAAGGAGCTGTCAGGGAAAAGGAGGTGGAGGACGAATTCAGCAAATGTAATGATTTAGTGGAGCAGTCTGGAGGCAGCTGCCCCTAGCCAGCACCCCCTCAGGTCACCCTTACGCTACAACCCCCCAACCGTCCTGAGCTGCCTTGTGCAGGGCCCACCACCCGCCTCTCCTAATCTCCAGAGCCCAGAAAAGTCCAAAATAGCTTAGGATGAATTTTCTTATCTCTTCTAAGGCAAAGAATATGAGGCTGTGCAGTGTGCTTTCAGTTTGTCCTTGAACTTCTAGAGGCAGATGCAACTTAACAAGATCAGGAGTGCTCCTCCTGTTCCCTCTCTGCTGCACCTGGCATACCACAGCCGGTTGGGAGGTGTGGCTGGGCTGGGACAGGCAGCGCGCAGGTCTCGGAGGCTGCGTGCCGGTGGAGGTTGTATCCAGGGGCTGCTTTGGGGGTGGGAGAATGACAGGGTAATTGGTTTCCTCATGCTTTTTTGTCTTAGAAAAAATTATCTAATCACAACAAAGAGATAGTTAAATAGAAAGCATTTAAAATGTCATTTTAAGTGCCACTTAGAGCTGGTTCTGAGCCTGTGATAAAAACGTGGAGTTCTGTCCTACGGCAGAAGCCACATTCTGATGGGAGAACCTGAAGTTTCTGGTGGAGACTCATGTTATTGTGTCCAGACGCTCAGATCTGCCTCTCCTTTTGACACGTCCCTCCTTGTCCTCTCTGGCTGTAATTGTCCAGATTTTTTTCCTGGGTGCTGGTTAAAGATCCCGGGTGCTTTCAGGTTGGTGTTGCTGCCTGCTCTGTGAACTTCAGCCCCAGTTTAATGCATTTATCCATTTGAGCATCCAACATGTATTTACCGAGCATCTTCTATGTGCTAGGCAAAGTAGCTCCTCTCATGGGAGAGGGAGAGCACGGACATCATAAATCCTGCCGTGTCACAGATGGTGACAGGGTGCTCAGGGTAAAGGGGGGAGGGTGCTGGGAGTGTGGCAGGTAGCTGCTGTGTTTTATATGGCGGTCAGGGAAGGGCTCATGGATGAGATGGCATTTGAGCACACTATGTTGTTCTGTGATTGGAAAGTATTCCAAGTGGAGGGTATAGTGAGTGCAAAGGCCCTGAGGCAGGCAGTCCTTGGTAGGCTTGAAGAACAGCAAGGAAGCCAGTGTGACTGGAAGAGGAGGTCAGAGATGTGGCAGGGAGTCAGAGCACGTTGGTCCTTGTAGGACGGTGTAAGGACTTTGGCTTTTGCTCTGAGTGGAAGGGGGAGCACTTGGAGGGTCTTGAATAGAGTAGAGACATGACTGGAATCCCCTACCTCTTTTTTTTTTTTTTTTTTAAGATTTTATTTATTTATTTGACAGAGATCACAAGTAGGCAGAGAGGCAGGTAGAGAGAGAGGGGAGGAAGCAGGCTCCCTGATGCCGGGCTTGATCCCAGGACCCTGAGATTATGACCTGAGCCAAAGGCAGAGGCTTTAACCCACCCAGGCGCCCCTCCCCTACCTCTTTTTAAAGGATACTCTGGCTATTGTTTTGAGAATAAATGGTGTATTATAATGTCAAAGTCAGTATGATGGTATTTCAGCTCTCCTAGTTAATATTATCCTAGATATTTAAGTTCTTAGCTGTTGTTCCTCCTTGAAGTTTTCATTTTTTATTTTTATTTTTTGTAGATTTTTAAAAATTTATTCATTTGAAAGAGAGTGTGTGAGCGAGAGCACAAGCAATGGGGAGGGACAGAAGGAGAGGGAGAAGCAGGTTCTCCACTGAGCAGGGAGCCCGATGGGGGGCTCAGTCCTGTGACCGTGAGATCATGACTGAGCAGAAGGCAGATGCTTAACTGACGGAGCCACCCGGTGCCCCTGTTGTTTTTATTTATTTTTTTTTAAGATTTTATTTATTTATTTGACAGACAGAGATCACAAGTAGGCAGAGAGGCAGGCAGAGAGTGTTGGGGAAGCAGGCTCCCTGTTGAGCAGAGAGCCCGATGCGGGGCTTGATCCCAGGACCCTGAGATCATGACCCGGGCCGAAGGCAGAGATCCAAATACTGAGCCACCCAGGCGCCCCTGTTGTTTTTATTTTTAAGTAATCTGTACGCCCAACGTGGGGCTCGAACCCACAACCTCAAGATCAAGAGTCACATGCTCCACCAACTGAAACAGGCAAGCGCCCTGAAGTTTTCATTTTTTTTAATATTACATACTTTACTCTTTTCTGATTATGAAGTTAATGTGGATTATTGACATTTACAGTGTATCAAAAAGCATAAAGAAATACACCCCCCCCCCCCCCCCCGCCCAGAATGGAAAATCTTAGGATCCAGAGACAATCACTGCTAACAAACATCTTGGCATGTTTACTTCCGGTCTTTTTTCTGCCTTATTTCTTTATATTATTGAACCTATGTTTTAAAATTAACATTGTCTCGTAAGTAGTTTTCAGCACAGTCATTAACTCTTTGTAAACATTCTGCATATGGCTACTTTTGCTTATTTAGGATATCTAAGTTATTTCTTTTTTTCCCCTTATTAACAACCACGGTATTTATCTGTACATAACTTCTTGCCTGCATTTAAAATTATATCCTCAGAATGGATTCTTGGAAGAGAAAAATAAATAGCAGCATTTATATTCCCTCTTTTCTATAGACCTTTAAGTTACTACTTTTGATTTATTCCATAATTAACTGGCATATAATTTTGTGTAATCATAAATAAGGGCACATGCATGGTATGTCTTTTTCTATCTAGTAATAACCCTTGCTTTTATTTTTTAATTTTTTAAAAGGATTTATTTATTTACTTATTTGAGAGATGGAGACTAGGGAAGGGGTAGAGGGAGAGGTAGACAGAGAATTCCAAGCAGACTCGCCACTGAGCACAGAGCCCACGTGGGGCTCAATCTCACAACCCTGAGATCATGACCTGAGCCAAGTCAAGAGTCGGCTGCTTAACCTACTGAGCCACCCAGGTGCCTCAGTAGCTCTTGCTTTATACAAAAAAGACACTTGACTGATAGTAGAATTGATAATCTTTCCCACTCTGAATTCTGTGGATTTTGTCCCTGTTGTCTGCCAACCACATGTGGAAAGAATCACCATGAGGGAGAGTCAGCAAATGCAACAAGTAGGACTGGTATCCAGAGAACGGGAGAAAATAGAGAAACTAGAGATATAAATACATTTTTTAAATTAGTGAAGTAAAAGATAAGAGAAGGAAGAGAAACCACATCAAGCAAACAGGACCTTTGAGAAAGGAATCACCAAATTTGAGAAATGAACCAAGTGAAATTCCCTTCCAAGAATTTCAAATGGTTCATTTGAAAAAAATGAACCATTTTCATTTCTAAAAAATGAAAAATGTGGGGTGCTTGGGTGGCTCAGTTGGTTAAGCAACTGCTTTCAACTCAGGTCATGGTCCTGGAGTCCCAGGATCCAGTTCCACATTCCCTGCTCAGCGGGGAGTCTGTTTCTCTTTCCCTTCTTATGCTCGCTCTCTCTCATTTTCTCTCTCTCTCTCAAATAAAATCTTTTAAAAAAAATAAATAAAAATGAAAAATTTTATTAATAAATTTTAAAACTCAATTAAACTTAATTTGGTAGTTTTCTAGAGCAATAATTTAACTAATGTCATTCCCATTAACAGCCACATAGGCTTCCTAATCATTTGCTTCTTTTTTTTTTTTAAATTTCTTTATTTATTTGACAGAGATCACAAGTAGGCAGAGAGGCAGGCAGGCAGAGAGAGGGAAGCAGGCTGCTCACTGAGCAAAGAGCCTGATGTGGGGCTCGATCCCAGGACCCTGAGATCATAACCTGAGCCAAAGGCAGAGGCTTAACCCACTGAGCCATCCAGGCAGCCCCATATCATTTGCTTCTTATCAGTTGTTTTTTATTTTTGATCCCTGGGTGGCAGTCCCAACAGCCTGGAGTCCCGAGGCCCTATTTCTGCTCTACCAACTATCGTGAATATGATGTCTTTATGATGCTTTTGTGACCACACAATAATACAGTCTTTACCCAATTAGCCTTTTTCAACTTGCTGCTATATAAGCACTGGATCCCCCCACCCCCCTCCCCCACTCCCATCTCCATTCCCTCCTTGAACAGGCACACTCTGTAGTCACTTTTCTGATTTCCTTGTTGGCAAATTAATAAAGTCGGACCTGTGTTCGAGATTTAAAGAACCAGAAAGAGGGGTCACGTCTGGCACCTGGGGGTTGCAGTTGATTCTTGGTTTCATCTCACGTCATGATCTCAGGGTCTTGAGGTCAAATCCCGCGTCAGGCTCAGCACCAAGATGGCTCGGTTCTCTCTTTCTCTCTGTCTCTCCCCTCCACTCTTCTCTTTCTCTAAAATAAATAAATAAATGGAAGGGAAGGAGGGAGGCAAGGAAGGGATGGATGGAGGAGGGAGGAGGGAGGGAAGGAAGGACGGACCGATGGACCAGAAGGGGACGTGAAGCGGCCCTCAGTAGACTGGTTAAATGGCACTTCAGGCATGGCTCTAGAACCCCAAAGAGGACCTCGAGAGCCAGAGGATCGTTTCGAGCATGCAGCTGAGCCTCCAAGTAGATGAAGCCCGTGAAGGCAAAACTGAGAAAAAGAGAAGGCGGGATGACAGGATCCAATGCACAACAGAAAGTAGTTTTCACGGCAAGCACAGACACGGGGGAGAAGTCTGAAGCCAGACTTTGCTTTTATTCCTCTCTAAATAACCTGGAGGTGTTACTTATATGTATATATTGGGAAATGAAAATTTTTGTCTGGATATGCCTGGGTCATTTTCATTGATTTTGGTCTAGAACAGACATACTTGGATCTTCGACTCCAGAAAGTGTTTCAAGTATGTTTTTGCTTGTTGCTTCATTCTCAACTATTCTTGTTTCTTCTTGGGGGCACTTTTAATTTGAACGGTGCATTTCCATTCTCTGTCTTCTGTATCCATGGTCTTATACCAGATCATTTTCAACTCCCCTGTTCTGACTTTGGAGGTCTGTGTTTGTCTTGGTGCACACGCATCCGTCCACCTTCAGACGCTGTGAGTGCTACAGACTCAGGATTTACCTGAGACAGCACATGCATGGCTCGCAAACCCTTTCCTTTGTCGGGGATTTCACTCACCCGAAGGGGCACCATGACTCTACTGTGACCTGGCCTTCTGGCCATTGGGTCTAGAAGGGATGGAGAAATCTGCAGGCCTAGTTTGTCCTTCCTGCCTATCCCTGCTCTCCCACTGTTGAGCCTTAAAGGAGCACACCTTCCCAGATGCAGCTCACTATGCCAGTTCCTCCCCACACCTGGTTCTTTTCTGGGAGTCTCTCTCCCATCAATGAAGACAGGGTTGGGGGAGGGAGACAGCTCCTCCACGGCACCAGAAACCCACAGACATGCCGGAAGACTGCCCAGGGGACTTCGGACCCTTGCCCCCCACCATCCCTACTCAGTGGACCAGTGATGTACTTCCCATCTGGCCCACTCTGTCGTCTGATGGGGGGACCAGATGTATGTAGGTTGACCATCAGATTCCTTCTTGGCTGGTGTCCTTCTGCCCTTTCTTCACATGCTTTCCTGAATGTGTTAGTGGGCTTCTAAGCACATGACATTGCAAGGTGGAAATTATTTCATTTCTTGTTTAGCCTTTAATCCCAATTCATTTAAAAACAATAAAAAAAGAGTGACTCACTCAGAGTTCTACTGTAATCCATGGAAAAGTTAATTAGACTCTAAATTCCCCAGGATTCTAGAAACCATTCCTCTAGCCTCTTTTCAGAGGCTATAGCTTTGGAGTAAGGCTTTGAGAATGCAGGCAGTCTGCAAGGGGGCTGAGCTAGGAAGGGGAGAAGACCAATTTGTAAGCAATTGAAAGCTGATTAATACAATTAGAGCGTTTGCTTTGCCTTCGCAGTTTCATTCTGCATCCTGATTATAACTCAGTGGAGTCCGGTCCACACCAACACTTACTCCGTTTCCTGCAGCGCTCTGCATATAAAAGGGGCTCAGGAAATGTTTCCCAATTGAAAGAGACGTTTGCAAAAAAGGAAAACGGGTTCCCTGTTCAGATCACTTCAGAACCTTTTCCCAGCAGGGTGCTTTTGATTTCCCACAGTCTCATCACATCTAGCCTTGGCTGGGGTCCCACATGGATGCCCATTGGCACTGAGTCTGTATTCTCACCTCCTGCCCCCCCCCCACCCCGCTCTCCTGTTTGTTGATTGACTGAAAAGGAGTTTTTGAAGTAGGAAAGTGGCTTCCCATGGTGGTCTTTAAGTCATCTCTAAATCGGGGTGCCTGGGTGGCTCAGATGGTTAAGCATCTGCCTTTGGCTTATATCAGGATCCCAGGGTCCTGGGATCAAGCCCCTTATAGAGCCCCGCATTGGGCTCCCAGCTCAGTGGGGAGTCTGCATCTCCCTCTCCCCTGTTTGTGCTATCTCTATGTCTGTCTCTAATAAATAAATAAAATCTCTTTAAAAAACCATCTCTAATTGCCTAGCCTGACCAGTATAGCCCAGATAAGCCCCTGGGAGAGGGTCTACCTTGGCACAGGCCTGTGGGAGGCCAGGAGAAGCAGGGGCTCCCCTCAGCTGCCAGCCAGTGCCAGTGGGAAGCAGCCACGCCTGCCGAGCCCAGCTCCCCCATGGCACCTGCCTCCCAGGCCGGCAGCCTGCGCTCCCTGCAAAACTGCCATCTGCTTCCCCACGCTGCTTTTCTCCCGGTCCTGCTGTTGCTTGCAGTTTGGATTTTTGCTGCAAACAGCTTTGCCAGAGGGCCCCCTCCAGAGGCCCATGGGTGTGCTCAGAAGTGGGTGGCTGGCACTCAAGCAGGCAGGCGGGTGGTTGCTTGAGGGCTCCACCATCTGTGTCTGGCTCTGGGCTGCTGTCACGGCGTCCCAGGGGGACCCGGATGGTCACACTTCCTCGGTGTGTTGGTCACCTCCCACACTCCGTGGCTGTGCCAGGCAGACCGTCGGTGCAGGCTCCTGGCCTCCCACACACATGGAAGTGACAGGAGGAGTAGGATCCTGGGGCCCACTAGCCCTGCCTTCCTTCTGTGGGGGAAGGGCAGAGTCATCTCCCGCCCTCTTCCCCGCCCCTTATTTGAGGTTCCTGCCTGCACCTGTGTCTCTACTGAGTCACTACTGTGCTCCTGGCCACTGGCCCCATTGTCCTGCCAGTGCACGCCAGAGGAATCCGGTCCAGCACTGAGTATGGACATTAACTGGGCTCCCACTGTGGTCCAGACAGTGAATATCGAGCTTCAGCCTCTCAGGAGTCCGGTGAGGTAGTCATTATTGTCCTTGTGGGGAAGATGCTGGAACTGAGGCTTAGAGAAAGGAGGTCACTTGCCCAAAGATACTAGGTGCTAATTGGTGGGACCAGGAGTTAGAGCAGGAGTGTCTGCCTCTAGAGCTTCTAACAACTCAACTTTCTGTTCTTTTGTTTGTTCATTCGTTCACTCACTCATCATGGAGGACTCACTATGTGCCAGGTACTATTTTAGGCCCTTGGAAAATAGCAGTGAACAAAACAGCCAAATACCTGTACCTTGAGTTTACGTCCTAGCAGGGGCTGGGGGAGAAGAGAGGGAATAGACAATGAATGTAACTGAATTAATCAATAAGCAATTATATAGGCTGTCAGATTCTGAATGGGAAAAAAAGAGGAACAGATCCAAGGATCAGGAGTGGTGGGTACGGGATAGGGAGGGCGTCACCACCTAATTAGGATGGCTGATATTGAAAAAGCAGGAAATTGGGGCACCTGGGTGGCTCAGTTGGTTAAGTGTCTGCCTTCATCTCAGGTCATGATCCCAGGGCCCTGGGATCGAGCCCCAAATCAGGCTCCTTGTTCAGCGGGGAGCTTTCTTCTCCCTCTCTCTCTGCTTCTTCTCTCCTTGCTTATGCCTTCTCGCACTCTGTCAAATGAATACATAAAATCCTAAAAAAAAAAAAAAAACAAAACCCAAAACAGAAAATAGCACGTGTTGGCAAGGATGTGGAGAGATTGGCCCCTCGCACACTGCTGGGGGGAATATGGAACATTGAGCCTTTGTGGACAAGCAGCTCCTCCGCAGATTAGTGACCTACCAGTTCTCCTTCTGGGCGTATCCCCTAAAGAACCGAAAGCAGGGACTCCAACGGACATCGTGCACTAATGTTCATTGCCACATTATTCACTTCAGCCTGCAGGTGGAAACAGCCCAGGTGTCGGCTGTTGATGAACGGACGGACAAAACGTTGTGTGTATTGATTATTGCTCATAGTACCCAGGCTTAAAAAGGAATGGAATTCTGACACGCGCTACAGCGTGGAAGAACCTGGAGGACGTTATGCTAAGGGAAGTAAGCTAGACCCAGAAGGACCAGTATTGTAGGGCCCCATGTATGTGAGCTCCCTGGAGTAGTCAAACTCATAGAAGGTGGAATGGTGGTCGCCAGGGGCCAGGGGTTGGGGGAAGCAGGGGCCAGAGTTTCAAATGAAAATAAAAACTGGACACGAATGGGAGTGGTAGGAATGCAGTCACGTGAGTGTATTTCATGGCCCTGGACTGTATAGCTAAAAATGGGCAGAATGGTAAGATTTATGTAATGTATATTTTAACCACAGTTTTAAAAAGGAGGGAGGGGGCGCCTGGGTGGCTCGGTTGGTTAAGCATCTGCCTTCAGCTCAGGTCATGATCTCAGGACTCTGGGATTAAGCCCTACATTGGACTCCCTGCTCAGCAGGGAGTCTGCTTCTCCCTCTGCTGCTCCCCCTGCTTGTGCTCTCTGGCTCAGTCTCTCTCAAATAAATAAAAAAAAATCTTAAAAAAATAAAAATTTTAAAAGGGGGAAGGGTGGAGACTGACCAGGGTGTACCTCTTTGAGAAGGTAAGATGGAAGCAAAGACCTAAAGAAGGTAGAGCAGGGAGGCCAGGGGCTCTAGGGGAGGAGCTGTCCGGGATGGGGACACACTGTGCCGACGTATTCACAGAGAAGCATGGAGCTGGTGAGATAACCCCCCTTCCGAATTCAAAGTCCTGAGTTCCACTCAGGTGGGGGCAAGCCTTTGTGGGGTGCGCCTTTGACCATAGAGAGATGGGTTGACGTGGCCGGCTATGAAACCTTACCAGGAGCATGGCCCACAGCTCCTAATTCTTGGCTCTGTCACAGCGTGGGCACCCCCCACTTACTTAGCCACCGCATGGTGCTTCAGTGGTCTGTGGGCTTGGGAACTTTGTGATCTGTGTGACCAACCTCATATATAGCATAACAAGGTACAGTCCAGCTTCACTGTCCCTGTGGGTACACAACCCAGCTCTCCCCCCATGCCTCTGTTATTAGACCTCTATGACCTGGTTTTCTTTGCTATGATATCGTCATGTGTGTGTCCCTGGGAGGTAGGCGAAAAGCTAGGGAGAAAGAATATAATTTGGTTGTTTTCCTGCATTAATTTGAATAAAAATTTGGATCATCAGATTTTCCTGCCCAGTTTTTCAGATGCTAAATGACATTGGCTGGCACGATTGTGCCCCTCCCCCAGCCAGCTGTCTTGCAGATGGAGACTAGGGAGTAGAGTGTGACTCCATTCTTCAGGAAATATTTATTAAGCTCCTAGGTGGTGCCCAGCCCTGGAAAAACACATCCATCCCCTCTTCTAACGAAATAACTCAAGTCACATGACCTGCCACAGTGCCAGAAAATCCCTCTGTCAAAAAACAAAGCAGAAAAGAATTGGCCTTTGTTGGGATCCTCCTCTGGGCCAGGCATGGGGCTCTGTATCCCCACTTTCCAGCCCAATGGAAGCTCTGGGACCTCAAGTGACAAGTCCAAGGTGACACAGGAAGGACACAAAGAGCTGGGATTTTAACCTGGCCGTCTGACAGGCTCTTACCACCAGACCAGCTTCCTGCTCCTGATTTTCCACCAGACCAGTGACCACTGCTCTCAAGAATAGGCCCTCAGCCCTCCTATTCCAGGACAGCTCCAGGGCTGGAGGGAGACTGGATGGATGGATGAATAGAGGTGGTCCTCAGCCTCTCTCCCCTTTGTTGCCAAAGTAGTCATCCCCCACCTCCCCAGGGACTCCTGGATTCCTGCCCTGCTTCTTCTTGTTTTGATTTTGTAAGTCATTACATCCCAGACCAGGCCAATGCACCCAGAACTGGAGCCCAGCCTGGCCCTGACCACTTTCTAATAACCATCTGCATCTCTGAACCTGGCTTTTGGTCCCAGCACCTGGTTGTCCCCTTGACCCTTGAACTTTGCCGGCTGTTCCCAAACTGCATCAACTTGAGGGTCATGTCACGGTTTTGGGCCAGCTCCTGATGCTCCCTTGTCTACAAACTAAATCAGAGTGGCCCTTTTGGTAGGAGTCCCGGCTGGGTCGTCTCCACACTGCACCTGGTACCTTTTGCATATCATCTCCTATGCACAATGTCCCACCCCCCACTCCTGGTTGTACGACCTAGAGAAACTCTCAGAGTGCTCCCCAGGAAACATGACCAAGAGTGCACACAACAGTGTATTTTGTTACAGCAAAAAAACTGCAGACAGCCCAAATGGCCTTTCACAGTGCAGTGGGTAGATAAATCATGGCTGTGGAATAATATATAGCAGTGAAAAAAAGAACTGCAGCTAAACTCATCAAAGGATGAATTAAAAACACAATAAGCAAAAGGAAAAAAGTCACCAAAGAATACACAGTGATCCAAGAATATGATGTTCAGAAACAAGTAATGGTAAATACTAATTTTATTTAGAAAGGCATACATACGTGGTTTTTTGTTTTCTGTTTTGTTGTTGTTTAATAGAAAAACAAGGGATTGCTTAACACAAGATTCCTTTTTTTTTTTTTTTAAAGAGCCTGTCTCGAGATGTGGGAAAGTTTTTCTCCCCCCGCCCCTTTTTTTTGACAGAGACAAGAAAGGAAACACAAGCACGGGGGAGTGGGAGAGGGAGAACTAGGCTTCCTGCTGAGCAGGGAGCCTCATGCAGGGCTTGATCCCAGAACCCCAGGATCACGACCTGAGCGGAAGGCAGATGCATAACGACTGAGCCACACAGACGCCCCAACACAAGGTTCCTAATGGCTTCCTCTGGAAGACGGGGAGGGCTTAGAGGGACTTCTCAGATTCAATAATACTTACTTTCTTCACCAGTTCACAGGTGTTTACTTGAGTTATGGTTCTTTGAAATATACCGTGTTCTCATGCAGTTTCGTGTGGATGCTGGATTTCACAGCACAACCCTTAAAGATAACAAGGGGTTGCAAAAACCAGAGTCCAAAAAGCTTGAGTCAGTGCTAAGAACAAAAACTTTAAAGATCTCTCAGAAAGCAGGAGGGGAGAAAGCTGCAAACAATAAGAGAGACCACCGTGCCTCTGGAAGACAGACAAGGCCATGGAACCTCAGAATTCTCGGTTTTCCCCAAGAAGGAGCAAAAGCCATTGGAAATGAAGCAATAATCAGATCCGTAGCTGAGGAAAGCCTTCCCGTGAGGCCCACCAGTCCTGCCGGGTAGTGGTCAGCCCAGAAACACTTTCACGTTGGCCGTGGAATATGTTTCTGAGCCTGTGTTTAAACACAGTCATGTTTGTTGTTCTGGGAATTGAATCAAAATCAGAGAGCTCCTCTGAAAAGACCTGGCTGGGTATAATTGGCCTGTCCAATTTTCTGGTTCCAGCTCTATTCATTTCCCGCGTGCAGCCCACTCCATCTGGGGACAGAGGCGGGCTCCGTGGCCAAACACCACCACAACACGCTTGCCCTCTCAAATCTGGCTTGGAACAGGCAAAACAGTTAAATATTTGGGGGGCAGAGGGATTTCAGGCTGCCGAAGAGTAAGAGCGGGCCCACAGGCTCTGTTGACAAAGCAAGTGATTAGCAACAGTTGTGAAAGCGTCCTGAGCCTGCCTCGGATTTGGTGACCTCGCTAGACCACTCCGAAAACGGGGACAAGATGGCCTGTGGGACCCAAGAGAGAAGGAAGATAGGGGAAATACTTAACTATCATATTAAAATTAGTATTTAACTGTCTTGCTGCATGTGGGGAATGAATAGAGCTGGAATCAGAACATTGGACAGGCCCATTATACCCTGTGGCGGGGGGTGGTCCCTGTTCTCAGTGGCTTGCGGGGACCTTACCACATCACAGGTGATGGGGAGACACGGGGGGCCAGGACGGCACCCGAGAGACACAGCCCCAGAGCGGAGGCAGTGAGGAAGGGGTGAGGCCCCAGGTGGAGGCCCCACACAGCCCCGCAGCAGCCACAGAGAGCCACCTCCCTCCCAACTGGCAAACAGTCCTCACCAGGAATTGTGCGGAAGCCTCCCAGGAGCGAGCCCCTTGCCAGGGGTTAATGGAAGCCAAAGCATTTCCTTTGGTTCTGAAATAATCTAGCCACGGTGTTTAAATTATCTGTCAAGAAAACAGATAGCACCCTCAGAAGAGTCTTTCTCACTGCATTTTTTTTCCGTTCCACTACGCTGCCAGTTGCTTGCCTTCCAGACTGATCTGCTTGCTCAAAAACCACTTGAAATGAGAAGAAAATTCACAAGGGCTCCCTCACGCCTTCGGGCTGTGGTGGGGTTGGCAGAGAGGTCAGGTGTGAGCTCCATCTTGGCTGAGGCTTGATTTCCAGTCCGTCTCCTGATGAGGCGCAGGCCTGGCCCCAGTGTGGGGAACCCGCCAGCCCTCAGCAGTACCCAGGAAGCCGGAGACTGTCCAGACGGGATGAGCTGGGGCCTACAGGATGGGGAGATAGCCAGACTCCCCAACACACACACACACACACACACACACACACACACACACTGTCTCTCTCTCTCTCTCTCTCTCTCTCTCTCTCTCTCTCTCTCTCTGGAGGTTTTTAAAGTACTATCCTTTTATTTTATTTTATTTTATTTTATTTATTTGACAGAGACAGAGAGGGAATACAAGCAGGGAAAGCAGGAAAGGGAGAAGCAGGCTTCCCTCGGAGCAGGGAGCCTAATGTGGGGCTCAATCCCAGGACGCTGGAATCATGACCTGAGGCGAAGGCAGACACTTAATGACTGAGCCACCCAGGCACCCCAAGTGTTATCCTTTAAAAATCTTTATCCTTTAAAACACAAATACTGCCAGGAGGGGTTTGACTTAGCTTTCTGGAACATGTCAGTCATGAGTTAGCACTTCCCAAGGGGTAAGTGGAGAGCCTGCAGTAGGAGGAGAGCTCTGTCCTGCTGCTCTGGGGCTGCTCAAAGGCCTTTGTTGGTGCAGGATGGCTAGGTTTCACCCTCCAGGACCTTGGGGATGGATATAGGGAAGGCCGTCAGAACAGAACAGCTCCTGAAGGCAGGGCATGAAACACAGTCTCCGTAGAAAAACTTGGCGGTGGCCCTCAGTCTGGGGTGGATTTATGCCACGGGCCACTCATTTGCAAGCACATTCGATCTTTTCTTCCATGGCTCTGTCTTAACACAGAGGCGGTGCTGAATGAATGTTGTTTGAATTAATATCTGCTCCGTCTTCAGAGGCTGATTGTAAGCGTCATCTTTCTGGCATAAGGGAAGCCAGCAATGAGGAAAGATGGCTGCTCTCATCTCAGTTTGTACAGAGCAAAAATGGCAAGGAAAAGGAGAACATTTTCAAAACAAGAGAGATAGGGAATGAGAGAAGGAGGAAGAGAAAGGAAAAAAATTCAGAAAATCATGTATTTCAGTGTGACAAAACTTTCCCCTAGTTTTAATTCTGCTGGTTGCCTTAAAGGGACGGATATGTGTGTACTTACCTATAGAAGTTTTTAAATATTTAAGGCAGTATTTGTCTAATTGCTTACGTTACAATAGAGACAGTGTCTGTTAACACCCCTTGGCCTCTGAGAATGAGGAGCCCACTGCTTTTTTATCAGCCACTTTTTAATCAGTTAATTAACATACAGTGTATTAATTTCAGAGGTAGAGGTCAGTGATTCATCAGTTGTAGGCAACACCCAGTGCTCATCGCATCACGTGCCCTCCTTATGCCCATCACCTGGTTACCCCCTCCCTTCCAGCAACCCTAAGTTTGTTTCCTATGATTAAGAGTCTCTTATGATTTGTCTCCCTCTCTGATTTGGTCTTGTTTTATTTTTCGCTCCCTTCCCCTATGCTCTTCTGTTTTGTTTCTTACATTCCACATATGTGTGAAATTATATGATAATTGTCTTTCTCTAATTGACTTCTTTCACTTAGCATAATACCCTCTAGTTCCATCCATGTCATTGCAAATGGCCAGATTTCTTTTTCCTTTCTTTTTTTTTTTTTTTTTGGATGGCTGAGTTGATATTCCATTGTGTATATATACCACTTCTTCTTTATCCATAGTTTGGCTGTTGTGGACATTGCAGCCATAAACATTTGGGTGCACGCGCCCCTTTGGGTCCCTACATTTGTATCTTTAGGGTAAATACCCAGTAGTGCGATTGCTGGATCATAGGGTAGCTCTATTTTCAACTTTTTGAGGAACCTCCATGCTGTTTTCCAGAGTGGTTCCACCAGCTTGCATTCCTACCAACAGTGTGGGAGGGTTCCCCTTTCTCCACACCCTCTTCAACACCTGTCATTTCCTGACTTGTTAATTTTAGTCATTATGACTGGTGTGAAGTGGTATCTCATTGTGGTTTTAATTTGTTTTTCCCTGATGCCGAGTGATTTTTCATGTGTCTGTTATAGCCATTTGGGTGTCTTCTTTGGAGAAGTGTCTGCTCATGTCTTCTGCCCATTTTTTAATTGGGTTATTTGTTCTTTGGGTGTTGAGTTTGATAAATTCTTTATAGATTTTGGACACTAGCCCTTTATCTGATAAGACATTTGCAAATATCTTCTCCTGTTCTGTCGATTGTCTTTTTTTTTATTGACTCTTTCCTTTGCTGTGCAGAAAAAGCTTTTTATCTTGATGAGGTCCCAACAGTTCATTTTTGCCCTTGCTTCCCTTATCTTTAGCGGTGTGTCTAGCAAGAAGTTGCTGCAGCTGAGGCCAAAGAGGTTGCTGCCTGTGTTCTCCTCAAGGATTTTTAGTTTCCTGTCTCACATTGAGGTCTTTCATCCATTTTGAGTCTATTTTTGTGTGTTGTGTAAGGAAATGGTCCAATTTCATTTTTCTGCATGTGGCTGTCCAATTTTCCCAACACTATTTGTTGAAGAGGCTGTCTTTTTTCCATTGGACATTCTTTCCGGCTTTGTTGAAGATTAGTTGGCCGTAGAGTTGAGGGTCCATTTCTGAGCTCTCTATTCTGTTCCATTGATCTATGTGTCTGGTTTTGTGCCAGTACCATACTATCTTGATGGTTACAGCTTTGTAATAGAGCTTGAAGTCTAGAATTGTGATACCACCAATTTTGGTTTTCCTTTTCAACATTCCTTTGGCTATTCAGGGTCTTCTCTGGTTGCATACAAATTTTAGGATTATTTGTTCTAGCTATGTGGAAAAAGTTGATGGTATTTTGATAGGGATACACTGAATGTGTAGATTACTCTGGGTAGCTTAGACATTTTCACAATGTTTATTCTTCCAATCCATGAACATGGAATGTTTTTCCATTTCTTTGTGTCTTGCTCCATTTCTTTCATGAGTACTCTATGGTTTTTCTGAGTGCAGATCCTTTATGTCTTTGGTTAGGTTTAGTCCTATGTATGTTACTATGTATGTATGTCTAGTCCTATGTATGTATGTATGTTTCAAGCCAGTTTTTGCTTTTGTTGAGACAATCTGGAATTTTGGGTCAGAGTCTCTTTTGTTAACTGATTTTTTTTTTTTAAGAGATTTTATTTATTTATTTAACAGAGAACATGAGCAGGGGGGAGGAGCAAGGGAAGAGGGAGAAGCAGGCTCCCTGACCCCGATGTGGGGCTCCATCTCATGATCTTCCGGATCATGACCTGAGCCAAAGGCAGACGCTTAACCGATGGAACCACCCAGGCGCCCATTAGCTGATTATTTTACATCTACATTTTAAGCATCATTTCCTTCACATTTTTATCATTTTGTAGTTATGCATACCCAGTTATTTACACTGAATTCTGTCTTTATTTCCTTGATCACTGTTCATTTTCTGGTACCATAAGTTTCCCACTCAGGAGCTTTTTATTTTAATTCATTTGTTGATCAAATGAACTCTACTTTTGAGCAATTTTTTTTTAGGAAAACTGGATGTACCTGTTTTCTATTTTTTGCTGATGTGACCCACAGTACCTTTTCAGGGTAAGAATCACAGCCATACTCCGGATCGCACACTCCCTTACCTAGGGCAAGTAGAGGTTGCTGTTCTAGGGTTGAGGGCTGGCAGATACTGCAGGGCTCCCTGGGCTGCCTCTGTGTGGAAACAGGCCCAGTGGCCTACTCTCTGCCCCCACTCGCTGCTCACGCTGAGCAGACACACGGTTAAGTCCATGCCACAGTCACACACACTATATAAATGCTGAGTCTCCTTCCTCCTTGAGTAGGGCAATAGGTAATCAAGCCGTTAGCCAGACCTTTAAGGTGTGATGGTCCCAATCTGGTTTGAACTAGTACTAAAAATGCATTTGTGTGTTACATTAGCACATCTCATGTCAATTTGCCTTGCTTGGTATCAACTTGTCGCTGTTGGCTGTAATTATGGCTTTTCATACTCAGCTTGTCACCACGGAAACCTGGTAAGAGGGTCCTGGCCAGCTGTCTTTGAGAGCAGATGCCCTCCAGCCAATAGCACATGATGCCCCTGCCCTTCCTGCTTTGTGAAGGACCCAGTGCTGGAAGCCCCGATTCCCTTTGGAAAACTGTCCAGGTTTTTCCCCTCGTCAAAATTCCGAGTCCTGGGGTGCCTGGGTAGCTCAGTCACTGAAACATCTGCCTTTGCCTCAGGTGATGGTCCCAGGGTCCTGGGATCGACTCTCATATCTGGCCCCCGGCTCCATGGGGAGCCTGCTTTTCCCTCTCCCTCTCCCTCTACCTCTCCCCCTGCTTATGCACGCTCACGCTCTCTTTCTTTCTCTCTTTCTCCCTGGCCAGGTCTTAATTTACAAAAGTGACTAAGTGACAACACAGAGGCGAATGCCCTTGAAAGAACAATCTATTGCGTATAGTTCCCAAGAGAAGGGGGCACGCCACACACAGGTCATATGGGGAAGCACCAGGTTCAGTCAGGAGGCAGGAAAGAGTAAGGGGAAAGCCTAGGCCAGGGCCTTTACTAGGGTTTCTATGGGAAGGGCTAGGCAGGGCAGGGTAACTGTCTTTGGATTGGCTAGTTGAAGCAGTTTCAGGAGGCATTGGGGCATACGGGGCGGCCCTGGTTAATTTAGGGCAGGGGGATACTGGCCGGGTGGGTGAGGGTCAGCTAAGGCAGTGATTGGTGGTGTGGGGATGAGGGCTTGTCACATAACCTTCACATGCCTGCAAAAAACACACAGGGCCAATAGCAACGTCTTTGGCCAGTAGTTTGGCCATGTGATCAATGGATGCCAAATAGACAAATACAGAATCTAAAGAAAAGTTAGAACACATTGTCCCTAAGTTAGTTCAGATTGAGAAATGCAAAAATAGCATTTGTTTTAGCAAACCCGTGTATGATTTTATAAGAGGTTGAAGAGGGCAGGTCCCAGGCCAGACTGCATGGGCTCTAGTTTATGTTCTTGTCTTCCCTGTTCTCTCTGCACTGGGTGTGTCCTCGTCTATAAAATAGAGTTACGCTGACACCGACAGATGGGATATTGGTGAGAGTTAAATAAGTTACTGTATATAAACTCCTGAGAATGGTCACTAACACACACATAGTGCTCAACAATTACTGGGGATTTAACTTCTTAATTTTTTGTAACCATTAAACACCTCAGGGTCAGGTGAAGATCACTTTTTTTTAAAGATTGATTTATTTGCCAGAGAGAGAACACCAGCAGGGGAAGCGGCAGGCAGAGGGAGAGGAAGAAGCAGACTCCCCGCTGAGTAGGGAGCCTGATGAAGGACTCAATCCCAGGGCCCCGGGATCATGACCTGAGTAGAAGGTAAACACTTAACTGGCTGAGCCACTCAGGCACCCCTAAAGATCATATTTATGATAATTATCTTGACCCCTACATCCCCCAAATGAAAATTACTATGATCTGATTAATTCCTTTTGAATTTTTCATTTCTGTGCCATATTTTAATTGACCTGGTATTTAGATCATGACTTAATGGTCTGAGATTCAATTTTCCCTGAAGGTTTTTACTGATTTTTTTTTCCTCAATGACAAATGAATAATGAAACGCTATGCCCTTTTCTTAAAAAATCTTATTAACACAGTATTTATTTGCCTTCCCTCTGTCAAACCCTAAGCCAACCACTTTCTGCAGGCTACCTGGGGAGGTATAGGAAAAGGAACATAGAGGGCAGATGAGACTCAGGAGAAAGACTTATGGGAGGTGGAGACAGCTCCTTCAGATGGTGAAGAGGATGAGAAAGGCCACCAGCAGGCAAAAGAACCTCATGGCCTCCGAGACTGCAAAGCCCAGAATGGCATAGAAGAAGAGCTGTTGCTTCAGAGAGGGATTTCTGGCCTAACCAACGATGAGACTCCCCAACACAGCAGCCCCAGTCCCAATGAACTTGGCTTCCCTGTCGATGTCCCTGAGATGCACTGGTTTGAAAGCTGTGGCTGGGAATAAGTGAGGTCAGGGGATGTGGGGCTGCCAAGCTGCTGAGGTTCTTATAGGGTACCCCATCTGTCAGTGTCCCTGGTGCTTTTAGCCCCACTGCAGACAGTGAGAGGTGAGAGGTGCTCCTGTCCAAGAAGGGGGTGGAGATGAACTTTGCACAGGCAGACATCACAGGGAGTGAGGGCTGTGGCAGGAGAGCTGCTCCCAGAGCAGAGAAGACAGAGAGCGAAATGTTATGCCCTTTTACAGCTTTTTTGATTTTTTATCTTCTGTTGTGCAGAGCCTTCTCTTTTCCTGTCAGAAACCCCTGTAAACCCTCTTCGGGCTCCAGCCTGCACTGGTTACTGAGAGTCAACCTCATGGGACTTCCTTCCACCACCCTCCAGAGTTGGAAACACTGCTTCTAGGAGCCTGTGTCTTCCTCTTTTTTGTTTTTCACCTGCATTTTGCTGGAGCCCATCCTTAAGTAGCCTCTTAAAAAGAGAGCGTGTAAGGAAAACTTGGAGTCCTTGCAAGTCTAAAAAGTCTCTACTTTGCTCTCATGTTCAGTTGATAGTTTGGATGATAGAACACTAGATGCATACCTTTTTTCAACCCGTGTTGTCGATGATAAGTCTGATACTATTCTGATTCTGGTTTCCTCATAGGTCTGTTTCTTTCTGGAAGCTTCTACGATCTTCTTTTTTATATTTGGAACTAAATGATTTTATGAGTATGTAACTATTGCTTTTTTAACTTTTCATTTTTCCTACCTTATATTCAATAAAAATCCTTTAATCTGAAGACAAATGTTCTTCTTCAGGTCCAGGATTTTTTTTTTTTTTAATTTCTCTTTTTGGGAAGTCTATTATTCGGAGTTAGATCCCTCAAATTGAGCATTTTTGTTCCCTATCACTTCTTTTACATTTTTCTGTTTCATTCTCTTTGTGTTCCACATTCCAAATTTCCTCATTTTTCTCTTTCAGCCTTTATTTTACATTTTTATATTTCCACTTTGTATTTTTAACTTCTAGGAGCCTTTTCTTCTCCAGTTGTTGCTTTTAAGTCCCTGAATTTAGCTTTCCTACTTTAGTCAATTAGTTATCAAAATACCTGATTATTTCTTTTTCTAGAAGTGTCTAAATAGAGGATGGACCTCCTGCTGGAGGCCTGGAGCCCTAAATGGCTTAAAACAACAATCATTTCTTTGCTCTTGAGTCTGCAGTGTGGGCTGGGTGCAGCAGGGAGGTTCTTCTGCTGAGACCTCCCAGGGTCATCCAAGGGCTGCAGTCATGGACCATTCAACGGGGGGATGGGTCTGAGAAGGCTCCCTCCTCTGGGGATGGTGCTGGCTATGGCTGGGGTGCCTCCGTTCTTCTCCATGTGACCTCTCATCTCGTACACTGGACAAGGCTCTCTCACAGGATGGCCACAGTGTTCCAGACAGTGAGAAGGGAAGCTGCCTGGCCTCTCGAGATCTGGCCAGAAGTCCCGTGTTCCCACCACCACAATCTGTTGGTCAAAGTAAGTCACAAGCCTAGAGCAGATGTGAGGGGTGGGGAAACAGACCCCACTTCTTGATGGGAGGAAAGGATAATAATTGGGGGCCATTTTTAAAGCTTCTGTAACCTCCTGGCTTCTCACTCTGTCTTACTCTGCTCAGGCTGCCATAACAAGAGAGCACAGAAGGAAGGCTTAAACAACTAGAATTTACTGCTCACCCTCTGGAGGCTGGAAGTCCCAGATCAGAGCTCCAGCAGAGCTGGTTCCCACTGAGAGCACTCTTCCTGTCCTGCAGATGGCTGCCCTCTCCATGTGTCCTCCCACAGAGGCGAGAGAAGCAAGCTCTCTGTTGTCTCTTCTAAGGCCACGAATGCCATCACGAGGGACCCACCCTTACGGCCCCATCTAGCCCTAACTACCTCCCAAAGACCCATCTCAAAACACTGCCTCCCAGTACATCAACATAGGAATTGGGACATGGGACCCACTTCAGTCCATGGCACTGTCTAAGCCAGGGCTTCTCTTAAGGAACTTGAGTTACATAAAACCTTGAAACTCAGATGAGCTCATAGCCTCAGCTGGCAGATTTTGGTGTACTTTCAGGCACCAGGGCCCTATGTGCATCCTAACAAGATTTGGAGCTTTCAATCTGGTGCAGGAAACAGGCATATACATGGGTAGTCAGAACTGTGTGTGCATTGCAGTGGGAGACCTGCACAGTTCTGTGGAAGCTTCTGGATAAATGTCATTTCCTAAAGGCTGGATTTCTTCATCCCAGCCCAGGGAGGGGAGAAGGAAAACAGGTACAAAGGCCTGGAAGCAACAGACAGCTTGATGTGGTCAGGGAGTGGGAGTGGCTCTCTCTGGCTGATCCCGAGGACAGGGCAGGAGGAGGCAAGAGATGGGGCTGGTGAGGGAGGCAAGGCTGGTAGAGTTCTGGGGTCCTGTTGGCCATGCTGTGGAGTTTAGCTTGCCCAGTGGAGTTCCCAGGAGGTTGACATGCTGTGCGTGCATGCATGTGTGTATACGTGTTCAGGTAATGGGTTAGGAAAGGCTGTGCAGCCTCTCTGCCAGGTGGGTTTACCCCTTAAGAAACTCTTTTTATAAGACCAAAGTGGAAGCAGGAAGGCTTCTCTGTAACAGGCCATTTCCTGTGGCTTTTCAAGACCAGGCCAGCCTGGAGCTTGTTAAGCAGACAGAACATGGTCTCCCTAAAGACAGAGCCCAAGTTCTGTCCCCTGAAGATGACTCCTTTGCTTTGCTTTCCTCGTTTATTCATTCAGTTTGTCTGTCGGCAACATTCTTGCCACGCCGCAGCTCCTCGCGGGGCCCTGGGAATACGGGGGTGGCTCGGGCACAGCCTTGCCCTTGGGCTCCCAGCTCCCTGGCTGGGCAAAATGCTGGAGCTGCCGCATTTGCATGTGGCCTCCAGGAGCGTGGCAGACCGGCTCTGCCTCGGCTCCAGGTGGTGCGGAAGACTTCTGACGGGCAGTGTCACTGCCTTGGTGGGAGATGAGGATGAAGGGCATGCCAGGTGGAAGGAACAACATGTGCAAAGGCCGCAGACTGTACCTCGGCCCAGACCCAGGTGTGGATACCTCACCTGAATGCATTCAGGGGCACTCCCGAGTTGTTTGGGAGGCAGGGAGAGGCAGTAGCACATGGAAGGGGTGGGGTAACGGGCAGGGACACAGGTCTTGGGCCGTCCCTTGCCCATCCTCCCCAGTGGCTGGTCCCCTAGGATCCTCTTCTTCCTGACAGGCCTGGCACTCACCGCCTTCTCCAGCCACAGCCATTTAGGAAACGCCAATGATTAGCGATCGTTATCATGGTAATTAAAATTCCCTGGGAACAGCTTGGCTAATATCCATCAGTAGCTGCAGTCAGGTTGGCCGTGAGCTGAAATCCTAATGAAAACCTCGAAGCAGAGCACAAATCAGTGCTCTACGGGGAGGGTTTCATGCCACTGGCCACCCCTCCAAATGCCACTGCGTGGGTCTTTTCCTAGTTAACAGCATTTTCAAGGCTGGCCGCCGTCCTGGCCTTATCACTGCAGACCACACGTGGGGAGAGGACTAGGGCTTTGCAGAGTCCCATGGTCTTTCCTGGCAGTGGAGGTTTTCCAGTCTGTGGAGGGCTTCTCCTGCTGCTATTCTTGGGGCGGGCCAGGGGTGGGGGGTGCTGGGCCAGCCCGCAGGGGATGGGCCTGGATGCTCAGAGCAGAAAAAACAGGATACAAAGTCAAAGCTCCCGTCCTGCGTTTTGCAAGGTTCGGTCCTGCGTTTTTCAAGGCACGAGAAGGTCAGAGAATGGGCAGGGATTCACGTGAGGGGAGGAGGCACCCCTCAGCCAGCTGGGATCCCTCCCACCTCAGCTCAGCAGTCCTGCTCTCCCCTGTGGAAGGCACTTTCCAAAACACTGTGTTTCACATGCTCCTTCCCAGGAGTGCCCTCCACAGTGGGTAAGGCCCCTGCGTGCTCTGGTCACCCCTGCTGTGGGGGCTCAGGAACTGCGGTTCCTCGAGCCGGTCTGGGATCGCTGGCCTTTCTGGTCTTCTGGTCTCTGTCCTCTGCGGTGGCGTCAGAAGCAGGCAGAACCCAGGCCCCGGGACTGTGAACTCACATGGAATGACTGACCCACTGGACTCCAGGGTAGCCCCATGGGGTCATCTTCCTGCTGAGCATAAATGTCAGAATGAATTATATGAAAGTTATGGGGGGATTTATAGGTCAAAATAATTGAATACCAAAAAACCATTGAATATCTGCATGTTCATGCAATGGAGCCTAATAACTTTGGATCTTGGGCTCTTTATCCTATTTTGGGGGGAGAGGACAGCAAAGCAAGGTTTTGTTTTGTTTTAAGATTTTATTTATGTATTTGATAGAGATCACAAGTAGGCAGAGAGGCAGGCAGAGAGAGGGGGAAGCAGACTCCCCACTAAGCAGAGAGCCTGATGCGGAGCTCAATCCCAGGACCCTGGGATCATGACCTGAGCCGAAGGCAGAGGCTTAACCCACTGAGCCACCCAGGCGCCCAAGGTTTATTGAGCGATAGCAAAGTGATGGTACAAAGCTCCCGGAGAGTGAGGGGACCCAAGAGGGTTGCCGTCTTTATCCTATTTTCTAAAAGCACTTTACTGATCAGTAGTTTTTAAAGCATGGGGTCGGGGTGGAGGTGGATCATTGCAACAGGAGATGAAGCTGAGGGCCTGGGGCCTGTTGGCTGTGATGAGCCAGGGGACCCAGGGACAGCGCGGGCTGCGGTGGCACTGGCGCTCTAGGAAGGGCTGGGAGTAAAGTCAGGAGGTTTGCGGGACACTGGTACGCCCTGCTGAGCACTTCTTCTTCTTCTTTTCAAGATTTTATTTATTTATTTGACAGACCACAAGCAGGGGGAGCGGGAGAGGGAGAAGCAGACTCCCCACTAAGCAAGGAGCCCAATGCAGGGCTCAATCCCACGACCATGGGATCGTGCCCTAAGCCGAAGGCAGACGTTTAACTGACAGAGCCACCCAGGCACTCCTAACACTTCTTCTTTATCCCTCTTTAATCTGAAACAGTTAATCCACTTCATTAATTACAAGGACTTAGGTGAAACCCTCAGGCCACATCTCTAGGAAGGTGACAGCTGTATGGATTGGGACACTTTTCGGCAAACTACCTATAGCTGCCAGTTCAGCCATGCAGCCTGTGTTTGCTGAGCACCTACTGTGTGTCAGACATGTGCTAGGAGTTCGAAGATACAGCGGTGAGTGCCCTGTCCCTGGGCCCCCTTCTGGATGGTAGAGCCTAGTGGTCTCTAAAAGTGAAAGGACCAGCGGCAGCTGGGTGGCTCAGTTGGTTAAGCGTCTGCCTTTGGCTCAAGTCATGATCCCAGAGTTCTGGGATTGAGTCCTGCATCAGGCTCCCTGCTCAGCAGGGAGTCTGCTTCTTCTCCCTCTGCCTGCTGCTCCTCCTGCTTGTGCTCTCTCTCTCTGTCAAATAAATAAAATCTTAAAAAAATAAAATGAAAGGACCAGCCAAAAGGCAGACACGACTCAAGTGTCCATCCATGGATGAATGGCTAGATAAAATGTGGTATAGACCTACAATGGAATACTAGTGTTGAACCTCAAGAAGGAAGAAAATTCTGACACAGGCTGCAACACCTTGAGGATCTTATGCTCAGTGAAAGGCCAGTCACAAAAGGATCAGTATCCCACGATTCCATTCATATGAAGTACCTAGAATCCTCAAATTCTTTCTGAATCAGATTCTCAGAAAGTAGAATGGTGGCTGTTAGGGACTGGGGGGACAGGGGACTAGGGAGCTGTTGTTCCGTAGGTGCAGAATTTCCATTTTACAAGATATAAGTGCTCTGGAGATGGGTTATACAACATGAATGTGCTTCACACTACTGAACCATACACTTAGAAATGGCTAAGATGGTAAATTTCATGTTATGGATTTATTTTTTAATTATTTAATATTTTATTTAGTTGATAGTATGCATGAGCAGGGTGGCAGTCAGCGCGGGGTGCAGGGGGAGAACCAGACTCCCTGCTGATCAGGGAACTGGACAAGACAGAGGGCTTGATCCCAGGACCCAGAGATCATGACCTGAGCCCAAGGCAGACCCTCAACCAACTGAGCCACCTATGGACATTTTTTAAACTAAAATTAATTTTAATTTAAAACAAAAAAGGAAAGTGAGACCGAAATAAGTCAATCGGAGAAAGACAACTATCATATGATCTCCCTGATATGAGGAAGTGGAGATGCAACATGGAGGGTTTGGGGGTAGGAAAAGAATAAATGAAACAAGATGGGATTGGGAGGGAGACAAACCATAAGTGACTCTTAATCTCACAAAACAAACTGAGGGTTGCTGGGGAGAGGGGGGTTGGGAGAGGGGTGTGGGGTTATGGACATTGGGGAGGGTATGTGCTATGGTGAGTGCTGTGAAGTGTGTAAACCTGGCGATTCACAGACCTGTACCCCTGGGGATAAAAATACATTATATGTTTATAAAAAAATTTTTTTTAATTAAAAAAAAAAAAAGGAAAGTGAGGGCTATGCACATGCCTGGGCCAGAACCATAGTCCCAGCTCTGGAGGAAGAGCCGAGAAGCCCACGATGTGGCCTCAGTGAGAATCAGGCATGCGTCTGGCCCTGTGGAGTCTCCAAACGCAGCTCCATATCCTCTCTTGGTACGTCCCACTGAAAGCCACACAACAGTAACACATAAACCTTGTCCCTGAGTCACCCTTGGTGTCGTCCCCTCCAGTCCCCCTCAAAGAGGCCCACACAAGGTGCCCCAGAGGGGACCGTAGGACCCCCATCCTCCCTCCTGTGGCACCTAACTCTGGTGGCCTCAGATCCCGACATGCATGTCTCCCGCATCCGGCAACCCAAGGGAACTGCTCTGAGCTGGTCCCCAGACCAGACCCTAGATCTCACCAGGAAATGTAGTGCAGGCTTCCCAGCCTAAAGGCACTTAGCACTCCCCACTGGAGTCTCAGCTCTTCTTCCTGGAGGGTGGTCTGGCAATGGATGTCCCCATCTAAACTTAGACACGTGCCTTGACCCAGCAGATCCGCCCCCAGGGTGTTTTGGTTATCCCCATTATGGGTGTAAGGCCATAACGGACACCTAACTGATGTGTTTGCAAAGATGATCGCTGCGGCGCTGTTCACAAGAGTGAAACTTTGGAAACCAGGTAAATGTCTATCCGTGGAAGGCTGGTGTAATTAGGTTTCATAAATCCAAACTCTGAAGTCATGAAAAAGTGGTGGTGGAGACACAGAACCGTTGCTCTGATGCAAGGTGAGGTGGGAGGCAAACACAGGGTGCTTCTACACGATCCTTCAGAACAAATTCTGTACATACCCGGGGCATGCAGTTGGTTCTTGAGGGCTTGTTCCATTCGGTCCCCCTGAGGCCCAGCCCATGTTGGGGGGGCAGGAGGCCGGTGTGCTCAGGGGAGGGCAGGCAAAGCAGAGGCAGAGTGAGCCCCTCGCTGGCCACCTGTGGCCTCTTGGGCTTGGGCCTGTGTTCTCAGGAACAACATAGCAGCTCCGCCGAGACAGGGTGGCCTTGGCAGCCACTGCTTGAGCCCCTTCCCTCTGCCTGTATAGCAGTTCCCTCCCCTCAAGGCGCCCAGTCTGCAGGACACTCAGTCCCCATGAGGTCTGCCCTGCTGAGGCTTTACTCACCACTTAGCCACACTTAGTGAGCATCTACTTTGCATCCATAAATCGTTGGGATGAGACTCTGGGGCCTCCACTGTGCAACAGAGGCCAGTAGAATGACGGGTGGTCTTGGGCAAGTTGCTTAAGTTGCTGGAGCCTCAATTTTCCCATCTGGAAAGTGGGGATAGTAACAGAGCTTCTTCAAAGAACTTATCACCAGATGCCTCTGGCAATGGGGAGGAGACTTTAATTTTGCACCACATCAATTTTAGACTGTGCGTGCACAAATAAATACTTACTGTAGGAGGGCCGTGAGAGGATCAGAATGGGTTTTTTAAAGGGGCCTCCACTGGCATTCATCCTACCAGACGGATTCTCTGTTGTTCAAGAGCCACGCGAAAGCAGGCCCTTCTGCAAGGGTACCTGGGAGGGAGGGGTGAGTGATTCGAGCCAGGGACAGGTTTGGGATTCAGTGGCCCCAGTCCTGGCACTCTGGAGCATAGGAGATGACTCATGACAGCGGAGTGATTTCAGTGCCGCGCGGTTAGGTGCCGAGTCTGTGCAGACCGATTACCCGGGTTGAGCTTCTCTAGGAAAACCTGTTGAGTAGATTCTAAGTGGGAAGCACTGTATGTTCTTTGGCTCTGTTGGAGAACCCTATGTACTTTGGTATCTTAAAGGCTCTGAGAATCCTGCAGTAATGCTTCGTTTAACCTAGTGCTTCCCAAGTGTACATGATTAGGAACTTTTTTTTTTTTTTGGTCCAGCCTATGTTAACAACCCATAGAACTGAGGTACAGAGGAGGCTTGGTGATTAGGAAACTCAGTCCTAGAGAAAATCAGGGCAGCCTCTGGCCTTCTGATTTTAAATTCTCTCTTCTGAGGGGCGCCTGGGTGGCTCAGTTAGTTAAGCATCCAACTCTTGATTTTGGCTCAGGTCATGATCTCAGGGTTGTGAGACGGAGGCCACCGTGGAGCTTGCTTAAGGGTCTCTCTCTCCTCTCCCTCTACCCCTCCCCACCTCCCTCTCCAATAAATAAATTACTCAGGAACTTGGTCCACTGGTTTTAGGATTTCCTTGTCTGTCAGATCAGAGGAAGAGGGTGGCAGTGACGGCCATGAGCATCACATCTGTCTGGTGGCGTCTTACATTCATTCCAGAGTCTGGTCCTCGTGGCTGCCCTGTGAGACAGGCCCTCCTCCTACTTCTACCTCCTGGTGGTGAAACTAGGAATCTGGAAGGTCCATATGTCCCTATCTCACAGCAGCCCGGTGACAGATCCAAGGTTTGGACCCCAGCCATCTGCTCTGAATCGCCAAAGTCTTCTCTGAGAAGGTCACGTTCCTTCACACTCTCCCCGTCCTCTTACTGAATACCCTGAAGGTATATCCTTCGGTGGGAAAGAGATCAGGGAGTACTTGAAGTAGGCATGGAGATTTCGATGACCATATCTTGGTGCTGCTAGGAATTCTAACCTGGGACTCTCTGAGGTTGGGGCCCTCCCTGCACTGGCACAGAGAGCGCCCCATCCCCAGGGAGCTCTCCAGGACAGCTTCCAGTATTGCACCGTCCCCCAGCCCGGCCCTTCTCCGAGCTTCCTGCTGCTCGCTCTGCCCCAGAGCCTTGAGGGAAGGGGCAGAGGGGAGGAATGCAGGTAGCGTACGGAGCACCTTCTGGGCGTCCACAGCACAGAGCCCTTTCCAACAGGAGAGGAGGGCGGGCCAGTGTGGGAGAGCAGTACAGGGAGGGCTGCCCTGCGTCCCTTGCTCTAAGCAGATGTCACCCCTGCCAGGTCTGGAAGAGGTCGGGGGCCTGGTTCTACAAAGGGCTCCCCAAGTACATCCTGCCGCTGAAGACCCCTGGCCGGGCCGATGACCCCCACTTCCGACCTCTGCCCATGGAGCCCATCGAGCAAAAGCCCAGAAGCACTGAGACTAGTCGTGTCTACACGTGGGCCCGAGGGAGAGGTAAGTCCCCTTTGCCGCCTGTCCCAAGATAGCAGCTGTCACAATCCCGCAGTCAGCCAGCTGGGCAGTGCCACGGCACCAGGCCGGTGTCTTCCACACCTGCACGGGGCTCATCCTGGCACATCGTCCCTCCCTGGGCCCTCAGCTTGCCACCCACGCCCACGTGGGCAGCTGGACCTTAGCACAGGGATCGCTTGGAGCAGAGGATCCACTGGGGGGCCATTTCACAAACTAAGGCTCCTTTGGGCCTAGGGATGCTGTGAGCGCTATAGATCTTCGCAAGAACATGATGCCTACTGAGGTTTCTCGCAAAGTATGAAAATGCAGCTTTCTAAAGCTGGCCTGTACCATCTCTTCTCGGCACTTCTGTTGCATCTCAGGAAGGGAGGACTCCAGGCTTCCCTGGTCCTAATGAGCAGATGACTGTGCCCAGGGCCCTCTGGGTCATGTGGAAGCTGCACTGCTGTGGCAGCCGGCCAGGTGGCCGCCGTCGGAAGGGAGCTCAGCCCCACTGGTGGTCACGGTACCTGGTATGGTAGATGGCCCTCCCCGGTTTGCAGGATGCTTTAATGTTCGTGATCTTCATTTTTAAAATTCCCGGTCTCACATCAGGCTCCAGAGGTGATCAGGGTGGGTATTTAAGCCTGTTTTATAGACGTGTCGCCTGAGGCCCAGAGAAGAGGTTGCACTTACTGAGCTGCTGTGTGGCTGAGATGCGACCAAAAGGCAGGGTCTTGTCCTCTGGGCCCTCGCTCCTTCCGGCCTAAAAGGTCCAAGTGGAGGAGCCTCATAGACGTGGCAGCTGTTTCTGTGGGGCTCTTAAAGATCTTTGTGTTTGGTTTAAGACCTGGCATCTATCTTTATATCATTTGGGCTTTTTTTCCCTTGTTGCAAAATTAAGGTGTGTTTTTTACAAAATGTTGAAGGCTGCCAAGTGATATCCTGTGGAAAGTAAACGTCAGCTGTAGGTCAGCCTGTCCAGCCATGACCGGCATTAACAGCAGGGCCTCTGTTCTCCTGAAACCCTCTCCTAGGCGTCCCCCGCCGCTTTGTCCAGAAGGCCTTCCTTGCAAATTCTGCTGGCCTCTGTTTGCACTTCTCCTTCCCACAAGTTTGCCGTCACTGCCGCAGCAAAACCCTTGTAGGGACCGTGGGCAAAGGCAAGGGTCCCCTGGGCAGGCGGGCAGGGGCACAGGCTGTGTGGGACTGGCCTCAGGGAGGCACGCGGAATGGAGTTTTCTGGAGAAGTGGCTCCCTCCTCCACTCGGTCTCTTTTCCACCCTCCAACTGAGGCTTCCTCCTGCCCCTGCCCTGTTCGGGCACACCTGTGTCCCTTGGGGTGATGGAGGAGTTACAGCTGGGGAGATAGAATGTTGTCCTGAGTGGGCCCCAGGGGTCCTCACTGCCCTGTGTGCTCAGCATCCACGCGGGGCACACGTTCACACACACTCATGTGCTCACGCACACCCCTGGGAAGGACAGGGCCTCCCTTCCCCCAGTCATGCAGACACATGATGATGCGGGTGAGGAGGCCAGCGGCCCACACACACACAGGTGGCATGATTTATTAACTGAGTTTGCACTGTGGCCAGGCCGGACCATGTGGAGGTCCTCCAGGTGAACTTGGGCTCTGTCTGCAGACTGGGTCAGAAGCTTCCAGGGTTCTGGAGCAGGAGGCAGCACATCTTTGTGCAGCCCCCGGGCCAGGCATGTTGCAGTTCTGTGATGATCCCCATTTTAGTGACGAGCGGGAAGGGGGGTCCAGGCAGATGACTTATGTGTCTTGCCCATGGGCAGCAGAAAGGTGACAGTTGCTGGCTCCAGGCTGGTTGGAGAGGCCCAGAGGGTATCTGCATACATGCAGAGATGGGGTACACTGGGGGGTGCTTGGAGTATGTGGTATGGGCAGGCCTGAACTTGAGAAAAGCCACAGTCGAGAGGGAGGAAGACTAGGAGCTGGTGAACGACATGGAGGAGGCATTGCTGGGGAGGGAGGACGAAAGCTCAGACATTCTATGCCACGGTGACCAAAGCACCAGGGGTTTGCAAGGAAGGGGTCACAAGCCTGATCCTGTGGTTGTCCTCTTTGATGAGTCCCTGCGAAAAGGGATCTGTGCTTTCTGATTGAGTTTGGTTCCCCTGGCCATTGCAGACCCTACCGTGTACTCACAGAGGCATTTGGGTGGCTGTTGGACCGCTGTGGGAGACTGGAAGCCCAGGCCACCTGGAACCATCCTTGTGATGGGCCTGGGCCTGGGACGAGGGGAGGTCAGCCCCACACTAGCCGTTCTGTGGTTTCCTGGTGGTGTACAGGTCTGGAGATCAGGCCTGTAGCAGCCCCACAATAATGCTCTGCCTTGCCTGTCTGGAAGCCTCCTGAGCTGCCAGGGGCTACTACCTCAGTCCCAATTCCTTCTCAATCTGGTCTCCAGGCTGTCAGACTCCTGGCGGCAGACAGCCACTGGCCGGCAGCCTTGGGAGTCTGGCATAGGGACCTCACGGGGCCTTTCTAAACGACTGACAACTGGAGAACCAATTAACATACTCCCAGCTCCAGGAGTGGCTTCCCCTCCCCAGCCTACCATCAGCCATACCCAGGTGCCCAGCAGTTGGTTGGGGTCAAAACTATAGTTTGTGGGCCAAGTGAAAGCCTGTGTGGTAAGCCTAGCCCTTAGAGCACCCCATTCAACCCAAACTGAGCTCAGGGCCAGGCAGAAATAGAGGGACCAGCACTGGGGCGGGGACCCCCCCCACCACCACCACAGTGGAAGCTGCATACGGGCAGAGCCATGTCTGTCCTGAATAGGCCAGTTCCTTACTACCTAGCATGGGAGAGACATGGGATAGAGGCTTCTTAGGTAAATGAGTGGATGAATGAATGAATGAACTACCCATACCCCCCACCAGGATATTTGAAAAACTGTGAAAGGATTTTCCCTAGGGCCTGCAGGCTCCCCTGGGTCACAGTTCTGTTGGACAACCCCAAGAGAGACTTGAAGACTATGAAAACCACCCCCACTCTCATGAAGCAGCTCCCCTCGTGATGCAGAGCCCCGGCCTCTGGAAACCCCAAGACCATCATCCCCCTCCTGCCCCACAGTCCCTGCTTCCCAGCATGAAAGCTGATCCTAGGGGACACCTGGGGGGCTCCATCGGCTAAGCATCTCCTCAGGTTGTGGTCTCAGGGTTGTGGGATCAAGTGGGGAGTCTGCTTCTTCCTCTCCCTCTGCACCCCCAACCCCGCTCATGTGTCCTCTCTCGCGCGCACTTGCTGTCTCTTAAATAACTAAATAAAATCTTAAAAAAAAAACAAAACCTGCTCCCAGCATCAGATGCTCTCTCTTCTCTTCCCCTACCCCTGTTCCTCTATATCTCTCTCCCTCTCTCTCCCCACCAAATATATTTAAGTAAACCTTAAAAATGGTACCTGTTTGGTGCTTGCTACAGCGGCACATACACTAAAAATTAGCTGTTTGAACCCATTCCCCATTTTTTATTAAGTGGTTTATTTTCTCGTATCGATTTGCAGGTGCTGCTTTATGTTAGGGATGGTAGATGGCTGGCAAATGCTTTCCTCCTTGACTTTCCATTTTGTTTGACCTTGGTCTTTACTCATAGTATTTTGCCATTCAAAACCTGTTTCTTCTCATTTTTGTGAAGTCAAGTATGTCTTTTGTTGGCTTTGTGGTTTCTAGGTTTCCTGTCTTGCTTCAAATTGTCTTCCTCTCCAAGGTTAAAAACAAATACATGCTAAATAAAAAATTTAATATGAGAATAAAAGGAAATTGCTTAAATATGATACAACTACCAAGGAAGAAAAAAAATCCGATACCAAATATTACATTCACTGATAAAGAACTGAAGCCATGCTCTATCAAAATGCAAATCAAGAATACCCCTATCGGGGTACCTGGGTGGCTCAGTGGGTTAAGTGTCTGCCTTTGGCTCAGGTCGTGATCCTGGAGTCCCAGGATTAAGCCCCAGAGTCAGGCTCCCTGCTCAGTGGGAGTCTTCTTCTCTCTCTGCCCTTCACCATGCTCATGCCCTCTCTCGCTCTCTTTAAAAAAACAAACAAGGGGCACCTGGGTGACTCAGTGGGTTAAAGCCTCTGCCTTTGGCTCAGGTCATGATCCCAGGGTCCTGGGATCGAGCCCCACATCGGGCTCTCTGCTTCCTCCTCTCTCTCTGCCTGCCTCTCTGCCTAGTTATGATTTCTCTCTGTCAAATAAATATTTTTAAAAATAAAATAAAATAATAAAAATTTAAAAACAAACAAAAAAACAGACATCAGTTGACAGTGTTTTGTATTATTTAACTAATGAAATAAGGCAAGAAAGTAATCTGTTGCTATTGGAAAAGAGAAAAAATTATATTATTTGCAGATGATGTGACTGTACACTAAGAAAACCCAAGGGAGCCTGCTAAGACAACCCATTGGGATTAATAAGACAATTTGGGAACTGACAGGATGCAAAGTAAATTGATAGTTTACACACCAAAAAAAAAAAAATTGATAGTTTTACTCTCTGCTAATTAGAAGGAACAATGGGGAAATTCACTCATAATTTCAGCAAAAATTATAAAATACTTAGAAGTGAAGTTGAAAAGCAATTATAGGTTCAACTTGAAGAAAATTATAGAACCTTATTACAGGACCAAAAAAAAAAAAAAGCAAGAGACAAATAGAAAGGCAAAGATCTGGGTCCCTCCAAATTAATAAATGTAATAATTCCTATCTGATTTCTAGTGGGGTTTTTAGGAAGGAACAGATTCAGACATTTCTCTTATCCACTGGATAAATGAAACATGGCTTACTCAGACAGTAGAATATTATTCAGCCTTAAAAAAGGAATGCGCTGCCGACACAGGCTACACCGTGGATGAACTGTGCACACTCTCTGCTAAGTGAAGATGCCAGAGACAAAGATCATACTGTTGTATCACTCTGATTATATGAAATGTTCAGAACAGGCAAATCCATGGGGCGCCTGGGTGGCTCAGTCAGTTAAATGTCTGCCTTCGGGTCAGGTCATGATCCCAGGGTCCTGGGATTGAGTCCCAAGATGGGCTCCCTGTTCAGTGGGGTGTCTTGCTTCTCCCTCTCCCACTCCCCCTGCTTGTGCTCTCTTGCTCACTTTCTCCCTCTCAAATAAATAAATAAAATCCTAAAAAAAAAAAAAAAAAAAGAACAGGCAAATCCATTGAGACCGAAAGTAGATTCATGATTGCCAGGACCAGGGAGCTGGGGGAAAGGGGGAAGGATTGCTAATGGGTACAGAGAACATGTGATAAAGATATTCTGGAACTGAATAGTGGGGATGGTTGCACGACTTAATGAATATACTAAAACTCATGGAGTCATACACTTCCAGAGGATGGATTTGATGGTATATGAGTTATATTTCATTTTAACATAATGTTTTGGGGGTTTTGTTTAAGATTTTATTTTATTTATTTGACAGACAGAGATCACAAGTAGGCAGAGAGGCAGGCGGGGGGTGGGGGGGAGCAGGCTCCCGGCTAAGCAGGGAGCCCGATGTGGGGCTCGATCCCAGGACCCTGGGATCATGACCTGAGCTGAAGACAGAGGCTTTAACCCACTGAGCCGCCCAGGAATCCCCAAAATATTTTGTTGTTGGTTTGTTGTTGTTTTTTTTTTTAAGAATGGCAAGGTAGTAGAAGGAGCTGCTTACTCTTAAGGCTTACTCTAAAATTACTATAATCAATAGAAATAGTAAAGTATTGGCATCAGAATAAATAGAATATTTATTTATAGGATAAATAGGTAAGTAGAACACAATAGGGAAATAAAAGACCTAAGGATGTATGGAAGCTGAACATGGGTAGTTTTTCAATTCAGTGGGAAAATAACAGGTTTATGTAACAACCAGAATTAGCATAATTAGATTTCCACCCATTCCATGTGTATTCAGAAACATGCCACAGAAAGATTAAAGATCTAAATGTTAGGAGCGCCTGGGTGGTGCAGTCGGCTGGGCGTCCGACCCTTGATTTCGGGTCAGGTCATGAGCTCAGGACCGTGAGATCGAACCCCGTGTTGGGCTCCTTGCTGGGCATGGAGCCTGCTTAAGATTCTCTTAACCTCTGCCTTCCCATCCCTCCCTCAAAAAAAACATAAAAAGTTAGAAATAACACAAAGAGGGCACTGGGTGGCTCAGTGGGTTAATCCTCTGCCTTCAGCTCAGGTCATGGTCTCAGGGTCCTGGAATCGAGCCCCACAACGGGCTCTCTGCTCAGCCGGGAGCCTGATTCCCCCGCCTCTCTTCCTGCCTCTCTCCTGCCTGGGATCTCTCTCTTTCAAATAAATAAAATCTTTAAAAAAAAAAAATAACACAAAGACTATATTAGAAAAGATCCAGGATATTTTTTTCTGCTGTGTTATCTCAAAGAGAGCTGGTGACGCTCCGGCACGTGCAGAACAGGTTGGCCGACTACCTGAGTTTACTTCTCTCGCCCTTTTCTGTACCGTGGGTGTTGATTTGGGACAAGGATTTGCCCGCAGACCACTAGGCGAGCCTTCTGCAAGCTTGCTTATAGCAGGTCATTCATTCTTTCCCCAGGATGGAGGAAGGAACAGAGTGACCTGAGTGGCCTTGGGTCTAACCTGTGTGTCTCTGGGAGAGGTCCACCTTCCCACCTAAACAATCTAATCTTTTTTTTTTTTAATGTTTTTATTTATTTGAGACTGAGACAGAGTGACAGAGATAGCACAAGCAGGGAGGAGAAAGAGAAGCTGCTCCCTGATGACTGGGGAACCCCGACCCGGGGCTCGATCCCAGGACCCTGGGATCATGACCTGAGCCGAAGGCAGCAGCTTAACCCACTGAGCCACCCAGGTGCCCTGCACCTGATAGATCTAAATGGAGTGTGTGCTCCACACTGCTTTTCAGTGGCAGATCATTGCTCCCAGTTCATGGCAGTAATGACTAATGCCAGCTTTTGCACACTCCTGGGTCTCTTTGCTGCCCTGTGAAAAAAAGGTGTAAAATGTGGAGCCAGTACTATGGGTTCTTGGGTCTTAATCCCTTTAGAACTTGGCCCACCTCTTTAGCAGACTTCTTTCCTTTGAGCTGGATTCTCACCCGTGGGCTATGTACAAAGATATTTGCTAGCAGTAGGGGTGGCCGATACCATATTAACCTGGCATATCTGGGTAATAAGAGATTATCTGTTTTGTCATACGCTAGAAAGTTTAGGGAAGCTCAGTGATGTCAGGACAGGTGTCTTTATAATTCTTGTTCTTTCCCTCATGGTCACAAGATGGTTGCAGCACCTCCAGCCATCACTATAAAGAATGGAAGAAAGTTAAAAGGGGAGGCTGAAAAATCAAGCCTTTAACTTCTGCAGCCTTGCATTATGATAGAAGCAGGCAATAGGGAGGAGGGCTTTTCTTGGATATTAGATGAGCCTAATTCCCTACAAGAGCCAGAGAGAGAGCTGAATTTATCTGAGTGAAGTCATTACATCTGGAAATTATTCTCAGATAGGATTTTGTGCTTCTCTCCCTCCAGTGACAAGGATCCTTAACATGATGGGGCTTCTTTTCTTCAGCCCCCAGTGCTCTGACTGGAGGCGACATTGCCCTATCTACTCGATGGGTGGTCTGCCCCAACTGGCCCAGCTGTGGCTGAGTCCTGAAATTGGGGGCCTGAAGCCCTGAGTCTAGAGTACATATGCTGTTCAAAGGGCATTCTAGGATGTGTCTGCTTTTCTTAGATGGGAACCAGAGAGCTGGGATCCCTTGGAAACCAACCTCAGCTTGGTAAGGCCTTGCCATGTTGACCTTTCCCTGGAGCCTGGGGCTGGGCAGGTGGGAGGGGACCCTTGTCTAAAGCCTTCATCACTGCTCTGTGGCCTGGCCGGATTAGGGAGGCCTTTTCATTTTGCCTTCCACCACAGACCCAAAAAGCCCTACCCAAGTGTACAGATAACCCATTTCCTCCCCACTCCTCCTCAGAGATAGCACAGAAGCCATGATAGGCCAGAAGGTCCCTGGCTGAGGCACAGGAAGGTCTCTAGAGTTCCCATAGCTATGGGGAAAGTGCACTTTCCCATCTCTGCTGAACCGGTGTCACTGTCCCTCTGCAGGGCCCTCCCATGTCCTGCCCTCTGGCAGCCCCGTGAGCAGAGCGGGGCTTCCTGGAAGGATTTGAACAGATTTACACACTGGGGGACTTCAAGGTCTGTTCCAGAAAACAGACCTGTTCCAAGGTCTGTTTCAAGGTTTTGGATTTGTTCCAGTTGGATCATTTTGAGAAAAATAGAGGGGTTTCATTATTGCTTCCTTGGTTCACTAAATTTTAAACACTTTTAAAAAAATCCTCAACTGTGCTTCCATTTGCAGTCCAGGGAAAGCAAGTGTCAGGATTGTTTGGATTGAGCGGTCTGGTTCAGGTCAGGCTACAAATGTGTATTCTGGGCCAGCCTTGCTGAATGACCCCCAACTGGCCCACCTCTACCCCTGACACCACCGTGTCCGGTACACTGGGCGCTGCATTGGCAGCAGCCAGAGCTCTGCAACTCATGGTCATTATCTCATCAGAGGCTCAGACAGCCCGTGGGGCAGCTTCCGGATAGACGAGGAGGGGGAGGCAGCCCTACACACTTGCAGCCAAGAGGCTTCTGAATCACAGGCCATTCGTCTCCCCTCTGGGGTCAGCATAGAGTAAACCATTGCCCAAATCACCACGTGCAGTGGCTGTCCCCTTTAAGTTTTGGCAAGAGGATTTTTGGTTGCGAGGAACGGAGACCACCAAGGCCAGCTCAAGTACAGGGGTTGCTGCCAGGCTGCTGGGAAAAGTCTTGCGGATGCAGAGGAGACAAGGCCTGCGAGACCTGCGGAGTGGAGGAGTATGGTAGCGGCTGCTTCTCAGGTCAGCTCCATCCCCTGCATCTGGCATGCCCTTCCTCTGGCTGCACTTACCACCACACATCTGCACTCACAGAGGAGATGGTTGGTTCAACTCATTCCTACTCAGGCTGTCCTTTCCACATCTAGCCTGTATCCCATCAGATGGCGTGGCTAGTTAGGGCTGCTTTCCCTTAAATTAGGGCTGGGACAGCACAGGGGGAAATTTGTGTCTCTTGCTCAGTAGCCACAGAATTGGATGTTTGGGGTCTGACATGGTAGTGAGTTCCCTGTCACTGGGAGCATTCAAGCAGAGGCTGGCTATTATAGTGAAGATACCATGCTTTAGAAACTGAGGGAAATTCAATACAGACTTGTTACTGTGTGTCCAGAGTTTGCCCCCATACTGTGATCAGGGCTGGGGAGATGGGAATACATGCTATGGCCCAAGATGGAGAATCCACATGGCCCATGAAAGCTTGGAACCACAGACCTCTGTCTCGTTAGTGCAGAGCTGCAGCCAGCGGAGCTAATCAGCAGTTCGGTGGCAGCCGTTTTTCCATCAAACCCATATGCTGTTTCCTGACTTCTTAACGCAGCGTGCTATTTATACCAGTAGATCCATTCATTCTTAATGAGCCACGGTTGTGGATTGTAAAATGTTTTATTTTCATACAGGATTGCTCACTGCCCAGAGCCAGCTGTTGCTATGCCACCTTCCTTCTTTCTCTGTTCCTAAGAAATTAGCATTTTGGAAGCTCCTTGGAGCGCTCAGCTGCCCTCTCCCACTCCCTACTCACCCCCACCCCCCGCAACATGTCCCCAGCCAGACTCTGGACTTGCCATTTCTGTCACGTTGGCTCAGACATGGCACATGAACTCCCTGCAGCCTTCGGAGCAGCTGGGAGGGTGTGTTCCGTGCAGGGGGCCAGGCTGGCCGAGGCTTGAGGAAGGAGGCAGAGGATGGCAGAGCAGGAGGGCTTCCATGTTGGGAAGTGGGATGCCATCTGTCCTTTGAGGGTTGGACATTTGCCAGTGTTTGAGGTTGCAGCTCGATCTGGCTCACTGGTTTAAGTTCACTGACAACTTTTTTAAATGTGAAGAATTCTTATTATTTGAAAAGATACGGAATTCTGGCTGTTTTGAACATCAGAAAGTCTGCTGACTGCCCCCTCCCTGGACAAATTGGACAGGCTAAGGCAGCTTCCATCTTCACACTGGGCATGCTTTCTTGGGTTTGCCGCAGTCCCCACCCCTCCTTGTTGTCTCTTGCCACTCTGATCGCCACCCTTCCAGCGTTATTAAGAAGAAACTGAAATAGTTCTTGTTCCCACATCCCTATTGAAAAGAGAGAGCCTAGGAATTAGACCAACAGGAACATCTGTTGCAACAAAAACGGGCACGCTGCTCTGCGGAAATATATACTCATATCCAGAAAGATGATAAATATATCAAAATAAATATCATGCCCAGCCCACCTTACCCACTGACACTGCCAGCTGACCTGTGGAAAGCAGAGCTTGCCCACATCACGTCTGTGCCTCCCCACCCCCAATCCTGACCCCAGGCTAGGGAAATTAGTTTTTGGAAGTCTTTCTTCCTCTCTGGGCTTGGGTTGCCCCAGGAGTAGGATGGAGATGAGGAGGCCGGGACAGTCTGTTGTCTTCCAGCTTTGGTATCTTACAGTTCCAAATCCAAGGGAAGGAAACTTTCTGGAGAAATTTCTGGCAGGTAGTGAAGGAGCTCACAGATCTTACGCTGAGGCTGCCCCTCCCTCAGAGACCAGCCCCATCTCAGCACTGGCCCTGCCCTCCCTGTGCGCGCACACGCAAGCACGCGCACACGGGCAGGCACGCAGGATCCCGGGAGCTTTAGAGAAGAGGCTGGAGACACTGTCTTCTGAGTGTCTGCGAGGGCATCAGGCATCCCTCACTGCAACCCGTAGATGCCTGACTCAGGTCTGCATGGTATAGGTCAGCTGTTTGGGTCCAGAAGACGAATAAATGAGAAAGGGTCATAGTGCTGTGTGGAGCTCCCCCCAGCCATGTGGGGAGCTAGATGCCTTCCTTCTCCACAGGCAGGAGAAGACCGGGGGGTTGGCGCTCAGCTGGCAGTCTTCCTGTGTGGCTGCCATTCCTGCACGCTCTGAGGGCCCGGGGACTGTTTGCCTGTAGGTCTGTGCAGGTGAAAGAGGCCGGCCTGGGGCCTAGGTGCTGAGTGGCCAGATAAAACCAGCAAGGATGGTTGCTGCCAAGGCTTGCTTGCCTGGTTTCTCACCGCAGCCTGTGCCAGGCGGGGGGCATTCCTTGTTTCGTGGAATCCCCTGACAACTGGGCAGGGTGAGCCGTGTACTACTGTGGTCCCATGTTACAGTAGGGCACCGAGAGGTCAGATAATCTCAGTGTGGACAGAAAGATGCCCTCTGCATTTAGGAAACTCTGCCCTTTGCCTAAATCTCAGGGAAGTAGAGGCCCGGCCACCTTTTTTTTTTTTTTTTTAAAGATTTTATTTATTTATTTGACAGAGAGAGATCACAAGTAGGCAGAGAGGCAGGCAGAGAGAGTGAGAGGGAAGCAGGCTCCCTGCCGAGCAGAGAGCCCAACGCGGGACTCGATCCCAGGACCCTGAGATCATGACCTGAGCCGAAGGCAGCGGCTTAAACCACTGAGCCACCCAGGCGCCCCATTTTGTGGCAGTTTTCAAAAAGAATCCCATGGATACTAATTTGTCCTGACCTTCAGAGCCCTTGGTGATGCCAAATGCTAGCCCGATGCCAGTGGGTGGGAAGGGGGGTGTCTTCCACAGAACAGAAGCCTGAAACTTCAGTGAACTGTGGGCTCCCACTGCTGTGCCCCACCCCTGCCCCAGCAGCACCTCCTGCCTGTCCTGGGCATCCTCCTTGGCTTGGGGATTGACTTCCCAAGAGCAGAAGGCCCTCATTAGCCTCACCACGGAGGTTCAGGGGCATGGCTCTCCATTCTCGTTTGTCCAAGCCCAGTGACAGCCTCAGTTGATTGGATGATTCCAGCTCCAAGGCAAGGTCTTGGGCCTCCTTGTCCCCGCTCCCACCCCATCTGAGCCAACCCCGGGGAAGCAGCCCCCACAGCCAGCCTCTGGCTTCTGTTAATGGATGTGTGCTGAACTTCCACTTGAGGGGCCTGGGCGGGGCTCCGCCCTGTGCCATGAAGCACACCCTCTCCAGCCACTCACCTGTGTCACCGTGGAAACCTACAATTCAATTCTGCCCGCTCTAGATTTCTCAGCCTCTAGGAACCTGGGTGACGCCCAGTCCCGCCTGCCCTGTCCGACACCAGTAAAGCCCAAGGAGATAGCTGTGCCATCATAGGTGAAGGCTGCCCTGTCACATAGGCTGAGCTGATTCCCCACTGCTGGCCCAGGAGCCGCAGCAAGGATAGGAGAGTCCATCTACCCAGATTTCCATACAGGACAGGGGGGCCAGGCCTCTCCTGCCTCACTTGCTTCTGGATCCACCTGGGGTTCAGGTCGACCTGGCAGCCCATCCCTTACACTCAGGCTCTGAGCACAGACCCCATGGCCCTGAGCTTCTGCTTAGGTGGGGGAACTGAAGGGATGAACCCAAAAGCCAAGAAGGCTGGACCCTAAGAGAGAGACACAGACTCAAAGACAGACGGACAGAGATGCCAAGAGATGAGACTGGAGAGAGAGAACCTAACCAAAAACAGAGGAACCAAGAAAAAAAAAAACCCAGGAAGACCCAGAACACAAAGACACACAAGACATATAAGACAGGAAAGAAAGATAAGAGAAGCAAAGGCAGAGAGAGATTTTTTAAAAACATAAGCAAAAAAGGAGGCCCAAAGAGACAAAAGACAAAAGCCCAGAGACCCATAGAGACGGAGAGAGAGAGAGAGCTGTGGTAAGGATAGAAGCAAGGCACATTTTGCATCCCAGCAAAGGCAGGAGATATTCATTCACTTTGTTTCATCTGTGCTATAAATCAGCAGCAATAACCCGCCAGAGAGAAATAGTGCAGAGCACGCCCAAGCCAGACCTCACCCCTAAGTGCCTGAGCCTGAAGCCTTTCTGTTGAGCCAACGGGGCTGTCCAGGCCCCAGAGAAGCCCACCACCTGGCCTTTGCCTTTCCTGTTCTCTGTCAGGGATGCAAGACACACCCTAGCCCCAGCATTTCTGTCCCAGCATTTGTGTCTAAACTCTGCCTGGTTTTAAATTCCACCTCTTCCAAGAAGCCTTCCCTGACTTCCCTTTTCCTTGAACACTCTGCCTCCGCAAAGAGTATCATGTTCACTCTGGAGGAAGCTGTTCTTATCTTCCATCCTCCCCCTCCCGTTCTATCTGGAGCTCCTCCACCAAGGGCAGGACCATAGGATTTCAATGCCGGCGACCACATCACTATTGATTTGAGGATTCGTCTTCATTATCCAGCACCTCCTGTCTGTCTGTAAGCCCAAAGAAAGGAGTTAATTAAAATCAATGGTGAAGGAACAAGCAAGCACTGGAAACTCTCCACTCCCTAACTCTCAGTTCCTAGCTTGGTCTGTGCTGTCCCTACTGATGTCCCTCGTGACACCCCAGATGGGAGACCAAGGAAGAAGACCACCCTGAGTGCCATATGCTCACCCCGCTCTCTGAGGTTGTCCTGTTATTTCTACCCCACAGATGAGGAAATGAAGCTCAGGGCAGTTAGGGAGCTGGCAAGCAAAGGTCACAGATCTCCTGACTCTGGGGTCTGGGAGAGAGGGAGGTGGACTCTGTCCCTCTCTGGCTTCCCAGGATCCTGTCCCTATGAGGACAGGTTCCCCTGGCCTTGGATTTAAAGAAGAGCAGACTGTGTGAACAGTGCCTCAGCCCTGCCATCCATCATCTCCTGCCCAAGGCCTACCCACCCCATGTTTGCGACAACCAGCCTCTGACCACCCCTCTCCCCATCTGTCTGTCCCTGGCTCAGGCTGAGGCCACCAGCAGCCTGGCTTGGCCCACCTGAGTGTCCTTCAAGAGGGAGGAGGCTATGAAGAGGCGCCTGCTGGGTCCACCGCTTTTGGAACTGGAGCTGGCTCGTCACCACTTTACTGACCACCATCCAGTCCTGCTGTCTCTATTCAGTGCTGCGTCCTCTCCTGGGGAGGTTTTTCCAGGAAGCGGGCCGGTATTTCCTGCGTGTCTGCTTGACCCAAAGCTCAGTGCTGGGGCCGAGGAAAGGAGGCAGATGCGGATTTTGAGATGGGGCCCTGACCTCAAGCGGTTCCTGGTACAGCTGGGGGAACCAAGACAGTCATTCATAGGAAAAGAAATGCAATGCCAGGCGGTGTCTCAGAGGCCGGAAGAGCTGCCCCAGCAGTCATGGGGAGAGTGAGGAAGGGCCTGTCTCCCATTTCCCCTTCCCCGAGGGCCGAAGACACTTTTTTTTTTATTTAAAATATTTTATTTATTTATTTGACAGATCACAAGTAGGCAGAGAGGCAGGCAGCGTGGCGGGGGGGTGGGGGGGCCCACGGGGGAGGGACAGGCCCCCTGCTGAGCAGAGAGCTGGATGCGGCTGGATCCCAGGATTCTGAGACCATGACCTGAGCTGAAGGCAGATGCTCAATCCACTGAGCCACCCAGGCGCCCCACCGAAGACATTTTTCAATAGAGGCACAATTTAGCTGGGCTTCTGGGGGATGAACTGGAATAGAATTTTTAAAAATATTTACAGGCCTGCATAGCTGCTGAACGTGCAGTGCCTTTTGTCCTACTCGATCTTATTTCCTCGGGTTGCGCTTGTCTCTGTTTCACAGAGGAGAAGACTGAGGCTCAGGGAGATGAAGGTCTTTGCCCAGGAGTGTCCAAGGCAGGGCCAGGACTCAAGCCTGGATGTGGGGAGGGAGCTAGAAGTCTGTCACTCACATCACAGTGCCTGCCTCTGACAGTTTCTCGGGAGAGAAACCCAGAAAGCGTGCGTTGGGAAGATAGGGTAGGAGCTGGCTGGCCTTAAGGGGAGGACTCCTGAGGGAGCAGAGCACTGAGGGCAAGGGCAGACTGGGGGGTGCCCTGCCTGCTGGGCGGGGAGGAAAGAGCAGAGGTCTCAGAAGGAACTAGACCTGGGCTCAAATCCTAGCCCAGCCTGCAGATGGCCTCTGAAACATATCATCCCTCTGGCACGACCTAGGAACCCATGTCCCCCTTCCCCAGAGAAGGTGAGTCCACCCCTGTGAGGTTGGTCCTGGCACCAAACACAGTGAGGCCAGTCCTGCAGCAGGTGGTGTGGGCCTTGAGTTCCAGAAGAGTCCCTCAAGCAAAAGGGCCCTGCCATGTGCCAGACGCCACCTGTGTTGCTCACAAGAAAGCCAGAAAAGGACCCAGCAGAGCCAGTGCCCCTTCACCACCCCATACCTCCCCCTTGCAACCACCAGACAGAGCCCAGACTTGGGAGCCCCCTCAGTGGGATTTCAGGCTGCAGGCCCCGCCCTCTCGGCAGGAGATACAGCTTCTCCCCTGTCCCCTTGGGGATAGTTCTGCTGCCCTCTGCAGCCTGGTAGGCAGGGTAAGGCTAATTGGGGACGTCTATGCATTCCCCGGGGCCTTCTCATCTTCCCTTTACATTAAAAAAAAATTATTTTGGTTTTAGTATGCAAAATTTTCCACCATCTGCTTTGCCTTGGCAGAATGTTTGCTGAAAATATCTCTCTTCCTCTCTAATTCCCATCATTTCTGGGGGCTTTGGAAGCCTCCAAGTGGAACAGCAGCAGCTCGCTAGTGCCTCCCAGGCTCACGGGCTGTTCTTGTGCCAGCAGGCGGATGTTGTGGCCCAGAAGTCACATCTCCTCACCTCTCAGCCAGAGAGGGACCCTGGGGGCCCTCCCCCAAAGAAACACAGCCGGCCTGAGGTTGAATCCTAGGGTTCAGACTGAATAGCTGTCCAGGTTGGTCTCTTTGTCTGTGATAAAGCCCTGAGAAATGCCCAGGGCCACAAAGAGAGGGGGTGGCCGAGAAGAGCCGGGAACTATGTCCTCAGAATCCCAGTGCAGTGCTTGGAGGTCAAGTGGACAGCATCCTGCCTGTCGCCTGGACCATCCCAGGCAAGGCGTCTTCACAGGACAGCAGCTGCTCCACCTATCCTTTGAGGCAGTCAGGAAAGACTTTTCAAAAGGGAAGACTTCCCCCCACCTTCGTGTACCAAAACTCTGAGTTTCCATGGTGACAGTCAAATTGCAAATCCATCCAAGAGTGAGCCAGGGGAAAAAAAAAAAAAGCTGGCCTGTCCCCAGAGAAGCTAGCCACTGCTAAGAATGAGAGTTGAGCAGAGTGGGGCAGCCCTTCTGGGGCACGATGGGAAAATCTCAGGGATGCCAGCTCCCCCAGCAGAGGGTCCTGGGTCTAGGGCCACTGGGGTGGGGGAGTTCCTCCCTGCCTTCTGGCAGAGCCCAGGTGAGTCCATTTGGTGACTCCTCCTTCTTCTTGGGCAGATGAGTGGGACTGTCTTGTCCCTAGTGCTTTCCCATCTTCGATCTGAAAAATCAGGCGTGGGCTGAACACAAGCACTCATCACCAAGCCATCTTAGACTGTCTTGGGGGAATTAGAAGGGGAAAATCAGCCTTCAGACACACAGAGTGTTTTGTTGAGGATGGAAGAGCAAGGGCCAAAAGATTTATGAGCCTAAAAGCTTCTTTAATAGACCTGGAAGATTTACGATCACAGCTGCCATGCGGCAAGAAAGGTGGCAATTGGCAACCGAATGGCAGATTAGCCAAGATTTAGGTTTTACGGCGGCAGTCGGAGGGGGAGGAGGAAGAAAAACTTCTTCCCCTGCTGCAGGAGGAATGTTGGGGTAAATAGTGTTTGCACTGGGTCCTGTCCAGGTACATTCTCAGCAGTGTCTTCTTGGTGTGTTTCTTTCCCACCGACAGTAAATGCCAAGGCCAGGGGTAGACACTACTCGCTTCCTTCGGTTTCTTTCTTTCAAGTAGAGTTTATTACAGTGGATTAGAATGGGATTGGGTTTGCACTACCAAGACCTCCAAGCTGAGGTCCGGCCCCAGTTCAGAGTTCCAGACACAATGAGCCAGGGAGGCATGGCCCAGGGGGATGAGTCTTGTCGATTCGCTGGTTCCCTTCCCTGTGACACCTTTGTGAGCTCAGTTGTCATCTGGAACCGTTTCCCCTTTCCATGGCTATGGGCATTTGGGGTCTGTAAAAGGAGGACTTATTTTTTTTTATAGAACTTGAACAACCTAGGCACGTGGGACTAGGCAACATGGTGCCCAAACCCGGCCTCCAACTTTGGGATGCTTGGGACAAGACCCACCCTCACAACAAAAGCTGCCCCCCTGGTGTAACACGAGACCATCTTCTTGCAATTTAAGCTCACTCTGGGACCTATGTGACGCAGCACTGCGTGTGCAGATGACAAGCCAGGGAGGAGGGTGAAGGAGCAGGGTAAATGAGCTTGCCACCAAAACCTGAGTCCCTGAGACACCCTCTCCCGTCGTCTCCTTTGGAGCTCTTGGTATTTTGCTCCCTTGGTCACCTGCACAGTAGCGCCCAAGGACCTTGGCCTTGTTTCAACACTGGAGAGCTGCCTGTCCCCCTTGCCCCAGCCCCAGGCTCACTCCCCTCTGGCCCCAGAATTATGAAGATTGACCATAGGGGAGACAGAGCATTCCAAGTCAGGAAGAATGACTACATTATGCATAAGCAGAGACTCAGGAAAGCCATTTGGAAATCAGTCCCAGCTCTCCTCAGGGAGACTCCCCTCTGCTTAACAGGCTGCCAGTCCCCCTTCTATTGGGAGGACACCACCCTCCCTGGTTTCTTTGCAGCTGCCCCAAGGGAGACCCAGGGAGCTGCTCTCAGCCCTCCTGCCCACCTCCCACTCCCTTTGTCCAGGGACCCCCAGGGCAGATGCCTCATCTGTCACCAAGTGAGTCAAAAATACGTCAGTGCTTACAAAACCAACACCTGTGAGGTCCTGTAGATGGAGTCATGATCAAAGACACCCATCTGGGACCTGCAAAGCAGCTGCAGAATAAATCAGGCCTTTGCACTTCTCAAATACTATGAAGGGGCATATGGACCCCCAGCCCCTCTGAATCCCAAGCTACATCACAAAAGCCCGTAAAGCCAAACCAGAGCTCTTTTCTCAGGAAGGCCAGGAGGGAAAAAGAGCAGAAAAGGCAAAAATCCCTGAGCAGCTAGAGGAAGGAAAAGCTGGGAACAGTCACGTTAACATCACTGTTGTCCCACCCACATGGGTCAGGCTGTGCACAAGTAGCGTGCCAGCCTCGTTCACCAGTGCACTTTGGCCCCTGCCCCCCAGGAGCCGGGCAGTCTGCTGGGGGAAGCACATGCACACACGCGTGCACACACACACACACACGCGCGCGCGCGCACATGCACGCTAAAAGCAGACAGTGGCTGTAGCAGAATGCCTAGAGCATTCAGCCAGCCAGGCGCATGTGAGAGGGAAGGTTCCCTGAGACAGGTGCCTGGCTGGCTCAGTCGGTACAGCATGGGACTCTTGACCTTGGGGTTGTAAGTTCGAGCCCAACGTTGGGTGTGGAGATTACTAAAAGAACAAATCAGTGAACAAAAGTACCCAGGAGAAGAGGCACGGGCAGGGAATTCTGAGCAGTAGGAAGTGAGTTGCTGGAGGAGGAACCAACCGGCAGTTTGGTAAAAACCCAGTCCTGTGGAGAAGCCTGAGTAATATTGGGCAGGATGGGGGCGCCTGGGTGACTCAGTCATTAAATGTCTGCCTTTGGCTTACGTCATGATCCAAGGGCCTGGATCGAACCCCACACTGGGCTCCCTGTTCAGCAGGGAGCCTCCCTCTCTCTCTGCTGCTCCCCAGCTCATGCTCTGTCTCTTTCTTTCTAATAAATAAATACGATCTTAAAGAATGAAAGGGTAGGCTAGGATGCGCGTGTTAGCTGGACCATTCCCCTCCGCGCCAAGAGAGGTGCCCACAGGTGGGGCCGCGGTGGGAAGCGAGTGAAGGAGTCCGGACTGGAGACACGGAGGTTTGGAGCTAAGCAGGTGACCATGGGGAGGAGGCCACTGGTTGGAGAACCACTCAGAAGGCAAAGCGGGCAGATGTGGGGATGGGGAGAGGGAAGAGTCACGCAGTCATCAGGACTTCTTCCCGAAGCACCTGGGTACCTGACGCTCTGCCAAGGCCGCACGGGGTAGAGAATCTCCTAGAGCTGGAATGGTTGGCCAGCTCCATCCCTCCGGTTGCCAGATTCGGTGACCTGTGACACTCTTTGCTGAAGGCACAAAGGCTTTCCAGAAGGCCCTAGAAGCTCCATGGCCTGGGTCCTGCTGCAGCTGCTCCTGTACCCCTGGGGATCTCCCTGCCTGACCACTGTCCTTCCTGCAGGATGCTGACGCCGGCTCAGTGCTTTCCCCTGCCCACGGCTCCACAGGGGCCCTGGCCCATCACATGAAGCCTCTCAGCCACCCTGAGCATAGACTGACTTGATTTCCAATCTCGTCGCCCACCCCACCCCATGGGTCTCTGGGGCTCGGAGCTGTTGGGCAGTCGTGCCCTCTGGGCAGCTGACACTGTGCTGGGCAGAGTGCCCAGCCTCTCCTCCCTTCCTTCCAGACCCCGCATGTTGCCCTCCCCGACAAGGCACATGGACTCACACCCCGTCCACCGAGTCAGTGCCCCGTGAGAGTGGTTTACCCATGACCCCAGACCTTTTGTGCTGTGTGGTACTTGGTATAAGGATGACATCACCTAATTAAATGTTATGTAAACTGCTGGAAAGAGCTAGGGAAAGACAGAGTTGTTTCATTAAAACCAGGACTTCCGAAAGTCTTGAGAGAAGCGACGTGCTTAAAAAAGCTATTGAATCAGGTGTGGGCAGGACAACTGTAAAAAGCAGGAGAAAGAAATGGAAAAGCAGAGAAGGATCCTGCACTCATCCCTCTTTGCTAATGTCTCTAAGCTGTGCTCCAGTGTAGAGACCCCGCGCCCGGGGAGCACAGACACCGCCGTGCAGACACAGCTTAGGCATGAGAGACCCTGTGGGCTCGATCTCAAAGCAGCCCCCAATCCCTCCATCAAAAGATGGGTGAATAGGTGTACATTTCTATGCTTAAAATTAAAATAGAATGTTTAATCTATGAATATATCTGGTGTTATGACTCCCACTGTTGATCTACTGGCCAAATGTGGTGCCATGTAGTCCAGAAAAGAAGGTTTCTGCCACAGCAGGTGTTTGCCAGGAGAGCTCCCTCTCTTCCCCTCTCCTGGGACTGCAGCCCCATCAGCCTGGCTCCCGTCTGTGTTCACAAGACCCCACTGTACATTCCCGGATGAACTGGGACGAGTGCCCAGGCCTGCCTAGTTTATTTCTCCCAGTAAAATCAGAGTGGTTGCAGACACAGAGGGTAGAGCCATTCTGCCAGGGGAGTGACCCCAGCCCTCCCACTTAGCACCTTGGGCAAGTGCCTTGGCTTCCTCACCTGCAAGCCCCGTGTTTGGGGTTGGCCAGAAGCTTGAGCGAGCTAGCGGATGTCAAGTGCCTGGAGTGCTCTATAAGGGTTGGTGAGGACCGGATATTTTGTACCTGGAACACAGCCTCAGCACAAGGTAGAGGGGCGTGGCCTTACACCCTGAGTGTGGCCAGGTGCACGTCTCAGAGCAGTTGTGCCTGCAACCTAAGGGGATAATCGGCTCCTACCAGAGCAAGAGGTTCCTGAGTTTGCCAATGGGACAGGGTCATCTTTAGAGACGGCCAGCTGTAGAGGGGTAAGCCTGAGGCCCAGCCTCTTCACACCAGCACTCACCTCTTTGGCTGACAGAACGGAATACCCTGCCAGTCCCCTCCCCAGGTCACTGTTTCTGTATCCCAAACACAAGGACCAGCCAAGGTTCCATGCCAGTTTGTCCCAGCAGAAGGGAGGCCCGCCCCAGGCCCTCTGTCTGCTGTGCCTACTGGTAGTGACCAGGAAGGGTAACCTCTCATGCTAGTGTCTGTTCTTTCCAGTGGTTTCCAGTGACAGTGACAGTGACTCGGATCTCAGCGCCTCTAGCCTGGAGGACAGACTTCCAACAGGGGTCAGGGAGCCCACAGATGCCAAGCCCTGCGGGGAAGCAGGTAAGCAGAGCAAGGACAGTGCTTGTTCCTGAAGCCCCTAGTGCCGGTGGTATGGCTGCTTCCTCAGATCGTGGCCGCCCAGCCGGTGTCTGTGGAACTGTTCTTGACAGGGGAGGAGGAGGGGGCGTGGGGCTGGGATGACCAGGAGCTAAGCATTAGCTTCTCTGCAGAGCGGGACAGAGGGGAGACCCAGATGGACTGACGGGGTGAAGGGAGGACGGCAGATCCAGCACTCCTGCCTCCACACCTGGATCCCCCAGGCTCCCGGCAAGCATCCCCAGGGTGAGATTTTTTTGTCTGCTGAGTCGTGAGAGCTGTGAACATCAGGTAGAAAGTGCCTTGGTCTAGCTCGGCTCTGCCGTGAAACCACGGTGGGGCCCTGAATAATACATATCTTGACCTCTTGGGCCTCTGTCTCCCAGAGCATGTGGTCCCCAAAGTGTTTTCTGAGTTTGACCTCTCCGAGCTGGCCTCTATGACCTTGTCATATGAAAGAGAGTTAATGGAGCCTGGAGGCTAGTGCAGAGAAGACCTGGAGGCACACTTTTCTTTCCTTTAAACCCACAAAGGGCCTTCCTGGGAAAAGGACCAGGTCAGTTAGAGTTACTCCAGAGGGTAGAAAACTGGGATATTTGAAAAACATTTCAGGGAGGCTGATTTTAATGCATAAGCAGAGAGCTTTATAATAACTGCCCCAAACTCAAAGGACATGCCTCAGGGTGTTGTCCTGGGACCAAGGTGGGGTGATCTGCCAGCGCCAATATGGAGGGAATTCCCGGTGGGAATGGCAGTTCAGGCTGGATCAGAGCAGGCAGATGCCTGGCATGCACACTTCCACTTCCACTCCTGCGCCCCTGGCAGACATTACTAGTCGATCTCAGGACTCTCCCACAGAGCCTGACATGGCCTCAGAAGCCTCCTCAGCACACTGTTCCAAGTGGTCATTACCGGTAGGTGGAGACCACACAGGAGACGACACTGGTTTCTGGACTAGACGATCTCTGAGCCCTCTCAGTCTAAAGAGTCTAACTTAGAAGAGTGTGAAGGACACTCAGCTGCCAGCCTTGGTTTCTGGGGCAGATTTTATACACCTCCGCATCCCCCACCCCCCACAGAGCACTGAACCCTCCCTCACACCAGCTCTCAGCCATGACCAAGGGGGTGTTGTAGGTAGGAAGAGATAGAGTACAGGTAGTACGGGCCTCACCTCTGTGCTCTCTGCTCGGCCACGAGGTAACAGGCCTACATAAGGGAAGAGTACTTAGTTAATAAAGGCAGCAAGTAACACTACTGGGGGAACCCTGGGGAGCTCAGTCAGTTGGGTGTCTGCCTTCCTCGGCTCAGGTCATGATCCCAGAGTCTGGGGATCGAGTCCCGCATCAGGCTCTCTGCTCAGCGGGGAGCCCACTTCTCCCTCTCCCACCGCCCCTCCCCCAACGTGTGTGCTTGCTCTCTCTTGCTCATGCTCTCCCCCTCTCTCTCAAATAAATAAGTAGACTCTAAAAGAATCCAAAAACAAAAACTGGGGGGCACCTGGCTGGGTCAGGCCGTAGAACATGTGACTCCTGATCTCAGGGTCAAGTTCAAGCCCCATGTTGGTGTAGAGACTACTTAAATAAACAAACTTTTAAAAAATCCCACTGAGTTAGTGAATATGTACACCCTCCCCCTCAGTCGGTGAAGGCAGGAATAACTTGTCATTGCTAGTTTTCATGCTGGTGACTTGTTCCTTGCTGAACCCACCTGAAGGACTATGCAGTGACCTTTGTATATCCTGGACCAGCCATATTGGTCAGAGGGTAGGGTCTCCTGAGAACATGGCAGCCATGTGGGGCAGCAGGTAAGGGACTCTGAGCAGACAATCCCACAGACACCTTGCACAGTTCCAAATGAGAAGATTTTATTTTATTCTTTTTAGAGATTTTTTTAATTTTTATTTTTTATTTATTGGACAGAAAGAAATCACAACTAGGCAGAGAGGCAGGCAGAGAGAGAGGGGGAAGCAGGCTCCCTGCTGAGCAGAGAGCCTGGTGTGGGGCTTCGATGCCAGGACCCTGGTATCATAACCCGAGCCAAAGGCAGAGGCTTTAACCCACTGAACCACCCAGGCACCCCAAGAAGATTTTATCTTTTTTATCTATTTTTAAGTAGACCACGCTCAGCATGGAGCCCAACATAGGGCTTGAACTCATGACTGTGAGACTGAGACCTGAGCTGAGATCAAGAGTCAGACGCTCAACCGACTGAGCCACCCAGAAGCTCCCAAACTGAGATTTTAGATCAGCTCCTTATCAGGCTGAGATTATCCCCATCTCAGTTCATGGTCCCTTGCAGGTGGCAGCATGGAGTCCCCCAAGATGGGACCCCCCCGCCGGCCCAGCCCCCTCTCTGGGAGCCAGAGCAGCCTGGCCAGTGAGACTGGGACCAGCTCTGCAGACCCGCAGGGCACCCCACCCTGGCCAGACCCGAAGAGCCCCGGTGAGTACCAAGCCGCTCCTTCTAACGCACCCTCCTCTCCCTTTTCTGCTTCCCCATGGTCCTCCTTCCTCACTCAGTCCACCCAAACCAGACAGTGCTAGGTGATGTTCACAATTCTCTGTTTATTGAGCACTGTGCCGGGCACGGGAGGATCCGAGGTGAGCCAGACCCCTCTCCTGCCTGCAGTGAACCAACCCGGGCAACTTGGGAGCATCATGCGATGGGGGCAGGCAGTGTGAGGGACTTCGGTTCTGCCCCCAGTCTCCTTCAAGTAAGAAGCCCTAGCTGAACTTGGCACCTCTGGGCCAGGAGCCGTGGGCCTGCAGCCCATGCATGGATCAGCCAGCTGCTGACCGCCCCCCCACTGCCCCGCCCAGTAGTGACTCTCCCACAGGCTGTGTGTGCTGGCAGCCCCCCACACACCGGGAAGCCTTGTGGGAGCTCTCACCCGCTCCCTGTCTTCCCTCCTCCCCTTTCTCCTGCCTCGATGGTGCCAAGAAGCTACAGGCTAGGGCATTTAAGAGAGGCCATAGGTGGGCAGGTCTCTGGAGAGGGAGGCCCCGTGGCCGTGCATGTGGAGCGTAGCCTCTCCCCTCCTTCTCCTGAAATCCCCCGCAGAGGACAGTCTGGAATCAGCCACGTTTTAGTCCCAGCCGTGCCACCCACAGACACGTGAACCTGGGCAAACCATCAGATTCAGCCATATGAAATTGCCTTTTTATAGACCAAAAATACTCAGATGTTGGCATCGATATGACTCAACCTAATATTTGATCTCTCTGCACCCAATTCCATTATTGCTAATGTGGGGACCATGCTGTATTCCTTGTGGGGCTGGGGCTGGGTGGGTGAAATGCAGCATTCTCGTGGAGTGCGTCCCCTAAGTAGGTCTTCAGCAGATAGCCAGTAAGGCTATCTGTGTGGCCCAGGGCATAGAAGGGGCTCCAGGGCTTGCAGAACAAGCTGGTGGAAGTTTTGTATTCCCACGCCATTCCCAAAGTTCAGGCTGTCGCCGGGGAGGGATCTGGCCTCTGCTCACCCTATAGTGGCCTTCTTTTTCCTCTCCCCTAAAGGCAAAAGGCCTGCCTGGGCAATTCCCCGTTGCTGACACGACCTCCCAAGGCCCCGCCTGCCTGCCTCAGCAGAGACGCGTTTGGTGCCCGGAGCAGACTTTGAAGTGGAGTTCGAGAGAGAAAGCGAGCTGAGAGGGTCTGGTGAGCAGTCTGGAGCCCTCAGCTGGCCAGCCCTGTTGGACGTGACCTCTGACTCAACCAACCAGTGTTTGGGGGGCTGAGTCTCCTTCCCCCCACTCAGTGCCTTTCTGCCCCCTTCTACCCTGGAAGCCCTCCTTCCCCTCCGCCCCACAGCCATCCCACTCAGCCCTGACCTTTATTTATTGTCCTTCCCTTGCAACCTCCCCCAGTCTACCTCTATATTCATTTTAAGTTTGGTCTTGGGGTGGGCCGGAAGGGCCTACAGACCGGCCTTATGGGGCCCTCCCGTACGCACTGCAGCAGGCACTGGGCTGGGCTATCTCCTGTTATTGGAAGAACCCAGCCCTGAACATTGCCCTTCAAAGCTGAGCTTGGGCCCTAGAGATGAGCAATGGGTCCTAGAGGGTGCGGGGTGAGAGGTTTGCCCACCCTTCCGCCTCCCGAGGGCTAAGGAAGCAGGAGCAGCACCCTCCCTTGGCTCAGGAGCTGCTGTCGAATGCTGGCCCTTGCTCGGGTTTCTGGGGACCCCTCTGACGGCCTCGGGTTCTGCTCAGCCTCTCCCCAGCTCGTGGAGCCTGGAAGGGCTCTGGGGGATACTGTGAATTCCCTCATTGAAGAGCAGCCTTCAGCTGCGTCCCCAGCTGGGGGACAAGTCTCCCCTAAGCCTTTAATTCACTTCTCTTCAGTAGCTTCGGTTGGGCGTGAAAAATAATTCAGAAGGTGAGCAAATGCTTCTGGAAAACCCTTCCCTGAAGACAGAGTTTGAGAGAGAGAGAAAGAGTGAGTGGGGGGGGGGGGGTTGGTGTCCTCATCTCTCCATCCGGCCACTCTCCACTGCCCCGTACTCCTGTTCCTTGAAGGGCCTTCTCTCCGGGCTCTCAGGACCCCACCGTTGGCTTTTTTGCCCTTGCCGCTGGCAGATGGTAAAAAGACAGACTGTTTCCCTGTGACAAGTTATGCTTCAAAATTTGTAACAATAAAGATTAGAATTTGCATTGAGCCAGTGTGTTGACCCAAAGACCACAGTCACTTGTGTTTCTGAGATGCATCGATAGAGAAATGGATGGAAAAGAATGTAGCGTGTTGCTCACAGTGAAAAGAATGAGCTCGATATGTGTGGTAGAACTCACAATCCTCATGTTGAATGGAAAAACAAGGCCATTTCTGCTTAGAAAAAAAAATTTAAGTATACATACAAATAATCAAAATGAGTTGTATGAACTTTTTTTTAAAGCTTTTATTTATTTGTCAGACACACACACAGCAAGAGAGGGAACACAAGCAGGGGGAGTGGGAGAGGGAGAAGCAGATTCCCCGCTGAGCAGGGAGCCTGATGCCGGACTCGATCATAGGACCCTGGGATCACAACCTAAGCCAAAGGCAGATGCTGGACAACTGAGCCACCCGGGTGCCCCAGAGTTGTAAGAACTTCTGTGCACAGATGTGAAAATGCTTGTAAAATGGACAGGGACTTGTGGTTCAATAGAGCCGACTGAACACATGTTTATTTCTTCTTACCCCCAAGCTCCACCAGGACGACCTAAAGGAATGAAGTGGCATAAATTACCAAGCCGTAAAGGAGAGGAGAGGAATGGCGACAGAGAGGAGGGGTCTGGGAACTTTGGGAGATGGAAGATACACTGTCAGCTTCCCCAGCTCCCCAAAATGTCTCCAAGGGAGAAAGCCAGCCATGAACAAGCCCATTAGCTTTGCAGAATCTGCCAAATTCTCAGAACTCAGAGAGGCCAGGTGTCCCTAAGGTGAAAGTTAGGATGGGTATGAAAATAGTATTGTTGGGAAGATGTTAGATCCCCAAGTCCCTTCTCATAGCCCACATGGCCCTTTCCTGACCCTGGTAGTCCCTAGGAGACCCAGGTTTACTGCAGGCCAAGGGTGCAGTAGAAGGATTTGGGACTGGGGGCCCCAAGCCCAGCCAAAGACTGGAGTGAGGCAGTGGTTAATGGAAAGACTCTCCATCCCCTTCCCCACTAACAGCTGGCTTATTCTCCGTCCACCTGCCCCCAAGGCAAGATGTTATTCAGCCTGTCACTGGGGAATGAACTGAAAAGGTTGACAGATCCTAATGTTGGTGACTCCCCTTCTCTGCCCAGTCACCCCCGTGAGGCCCCTTGTACGCAAGCCCCGCCCACCTGTACAGTTTCTAGTAGCTTGGCTGTGTGGTCCTCAGTTGGAACAGCCAGAGGTGCCAACAGTTGACCAAAACCAACAAACCAAAAATAGAGATTCCAATACCCAGGATAAAGGGGTCAGGGAACAACCCTCCGAAGATACTCACCCATGAAACAGGAAAAGAAAGTTAGTGAGTTATAGAGAGACAGCAAGCGAGTGGGGGGAGGGACAAAGGGGAGAGGGAGAATCTTTTTTTTTTTAAACAAAGATCTATTTATTTATTTATTTTAGAGAGAGAGAGATCTAGCTAGGGGGAGGGTCCTCCCTTGAGGGGAAGGGAGAGAGAATCCTCAAGCCAACTCCATGCTGAGCCCAGGGGCCAATGCAGGGGGCTCGATCTCATAACCCTGAGATCATGACCTGACTGAAATCAAGAGTATAATTTTTTAAAAAAAGAAGTGTTAAAATGAAATAAAAAGGAAGTGTCAAGGCTCTTGAAAATTAAAAATATAATAGCAGAATTTAAAAATCCATTAGAGGGGTGCCTGGGTGGCTCAGTCAGTTGGGTGTCTGTCTTTGGCTCAGGTCATGATCTCAGGGTCCTAGGATCAAGCACCATATCGGGCTCTCTGCTCAATGGGGAGCCTGCTTCCTCCCCCCGACCCCACCCTCTGCCTACTTGTGATCTCTTTCTCTCTCTCTCTCTCTAAAATAAAATCTTAAAAATAAATAAATTTTAAAAATAAATAAAAATGCATTAGAAGGGATGGAGATGAGAGAAGAATCTCCCAGGAAGTAAAACATAAAAAGAGATGTGAGCATACAAGGAAAAAGTCAAGAAAATTGGACGACCCAAAGGTAAGGCCCATGCAGAAGGCCTAACTTCCAACGGATAGGCATTTCAAATCAAGAAACAAAAAAAAGGGGGGGTTGAAAAGTGTTGAAGACGTTCTCTCCATCACCGGAGGTCTCCTGAAACAGACTCTCGCTCACGGGGCCAGGGCCAGGGTCTTTGAGTGTCCATCTAACAAACCGCTGGCTGGAGGACCACACGTGTGGGCCAGTAGCCCCCATGTGGACCAGTAGTTGTCACCACTGGCTAATATGAATACCCATTGAGTTTTAGAAGCGCATCACACTGGACACCATCCCCACCTCCCCCTACTCTCCGAGACTCTAATTTCATCAATTTGGGGCTCAGCCTTGACATTAGGATTCTGTAAACCACACATGACTCCAGTGTGCTGGCAGAAATGGGAACCATTTTACTACAGAAGCTCCTCTGAGTGGGCTCCAGGAGACATGTCCAGAGTGTCAAGAGCAGTACCTTTTTATTAGACAAGAATTGGAAACGACCTATGTAGTGTCAACAGAAGAATAGATACATAAGCGGTGATACAGTGTAGACCAACAATGAAACATGCTGGTGGAAATGAGTGGGTACTTTCAGATGACTCTCGCGAGCAACCAGGAGCAAAGAAACAGATGGCAGAAAAATACATACTTTATGACACCATCTATATAGAGATTTTAAAATGGGGTGAAATGACATATATTAACATATATTTTATGCAGTGAAAGGATAAAGAGAGGCACGGGAAGGATAAACAACAGATCTCAAGGCACATCTCTAGAAGAGGGAGCCCGCTACAGAGGGGTTTCAATGTGTTAGTAATTTTTTTTGTGTTTTTTGGGGTTTTTTTTTTTTTTTTAAAGATTTTATTTATTTGACAGAGAGAAATCACAGAGAGGCAGGCAGAGAGAGAGGAAGGGAAGCAGGCTCTCCGCTGAGCAGAGAGCCCGATGTGGGACTCGATCCCAGGACCCTGAGATCATGACCTGAGCCGAAGGCAGCGGCTTAACCCACTGAGCCACCCAGGTGCCCCGTGTTAGTAATGTTTTAACATCACTGATGGATAGATGGTTTCACAATGTTTATATCATAGTATTTCGTTGTTGTTATATTTGCATTATTTTATAGTTCTGAAATCTTTCAAAATAAAGCAAGGAACTATAGCAAGCTTTCTTATCATGAAGTTTCAGGATCCCAGGATTAAAAATCCTAAGGGATAAAAGAAAAAAAAAAGCAACTAGTCACATACCAAGGATCAGGGATTTTAAATGGCATTGAAATTCTCAAACCAGATTTTTTTTTAAAGATTTTATTTATTTATTTAACAGAGAGAGCATAGCAGGGGAGAGTGGCAGGCAGAGGAAGAAGCGGGTTCCCCACTGAGCAAGGAGCCCAATGTGGGACTCGATCCCAGGACCCTAGGATCATAACCTGAACGAAAGTAGATGCTCAACCAACTGAGCCACCCAGGCATCCCTCTCAAAGCAGATTTTGAAGTATTATCTTCTGAATTCTGATAGGAAACGTTTTCTAATCTCGATTTGTACCCAGCCAAATCTCAGTGATGGTAGAATGAAGATATTTTCAGACGTGAGTTTTTTAAATAATTGACCTCCCGTACATTCTTTCTCAGGCAGCTAAAGGATGTGCTCCAGCCAGACAAGGGAGAAAACCAGGAAAGAGGATAGCGGGGACTGGAACCTGGAGATCCAACACAGGAGAGGGGCAGAGAGAGTCCCCAGGATGATGGTAGTGGCTGTATAGCTGGGCTAGAGGCCAAGATTGGAGCATGAGCACAGAGGCAGTATATAAGGATATACAGAAGGGAAGAAGCATATGTGTGTTGGAGAGCATGTATATGGTATGATATTTTATATTATGTTATATAATATGTAATACTGAAAAATCAAGAAATCGAATTTGATACCGAATTGAATTTTGGTACAAAAGTGAATACCAGCAGAATGGTTAGGGGTTCGAATAGTTGCCTAGAGTGGGAGCGAGGAGGCTTGGGGGTTCTACCCTATTTTATAAACTTTGAAGGACGGTTGTTCTTATTTCCACAATATACTATATCATATATTTTTTTTAAGATTCCATTTATTTGACAGAGGGAGAGACACAGCAAGAGAGGGAACACACACACAAAAAAAGAGAGGGAACACAAGCAGGGGGAGTGGGAGAAGGATAGGCAGGGTCCCCGCTGAGCAAGGAGCCCGATGTGTGGCTGCATCCCAGAACCCTACCATCACCACCTGAGCCGAAGGCAGATGCTTAATGACTGAACCACCCGGGCACCCCTCTATTGCATTTCTAGCACTGAGCTCTTATTAAAGGAAAAAAAAAAAAAACCAACTCGGGATAAACCTGCAGGGTAGGAGTGAGAATCCTGAGCCATAACAGGTGAGGGAGAGGGAGCAACAAGGACCTGCAGGGCAGAGAGAACACAGCCCAGGAGGTCTCTATATCCAGATCCTGTCCTGTAAGGGCTGTTTGTCCTGTTCCCTGGCTGTAAGCTACCCCTCGGTAGAAGGACTCTCCCTTAAACCTCTCAGACCTGATGCAGCACAAGGCCCCAGACTCAGCCCCCACTAGACCCCTGTGCCAGGGCCAGACCCAGTCCCCAGAGGGACCCGATCCTGCAGTCTCCAAGGTAAACTCCAAATGAGTATCCCAGAGGCATGTCACAGGGTCGATGAGGCTCTGAAGCAGTTTGCTCTTGAGTTAATCCTGGAAGTCCTCAGATTTAGGTGGGAAGGTGGAAT